>NC_082661.1:144756124-146006124 GCF_025265405.1 Mesoplodon densirostris | reverse complement strand
TGTTGTCTCAAAAATAGAGGAAAGAGAAGACTGGAGAGGTTACTCCAGAGAACATTATTTCTAAAGTTCAGTGAATTTCTTGTTCCAACAATAAATTGCTTGTTCTGAATCCGAACCCATTCAGAAGTTGTGCCTGGATCTGTGACTCTTGAATCTTTAATGTGATGAGAATTAACTAAATGAAAAGAGAAAGTAATGATGACTAGTGATCCATAAATGAGTTCTTTGCCCAATGAAAAAGATAAAATGTAGAAATAGTTAGTTTTGAACGTATTCGATTTAATGAGACTAAAAGATGATCAATGTATGTGATTATAGTCTTTACCCTACATTGCTTTGTAATCTTATTTAAGCTTTACCAGCTACTAAAGGTGATTTAAAAGAATTTTTTGTTTACTAGCTAATATAGTATATTCCCAGATGGCTAACATATATTTCAACACTTGCTATTTATTAAAGTAAGTGAGAGAGAGGTGGTATGAACTAATGATAAAAAAATAAATACTTACCTGGTGTAAGAATATTTAGAAGCCCTGTAGTATATCGATAGGCAATGGCATTATCTGGATGTGCGTTCTTTTTCAAAATGGCAAAATCATTCCATTTCTTTGCTGTATAACCTCTGTTTATAAGGATGACAAATCTTTTAATTATGTTTAGCTTATCTATGGCATTATACTGTAGAGTACCAGTGATTATTGCTTAAGCTGTCTATTTAATATTAATTTTCAGCTACATGCTTTCCATATTTTAAACACCTGTCCAGATTTCCTTTGATGCTTATCCTTAGAGAATATTTCCATGTCATCCTGTCAGCATTTAAGGAATACATATTCAGATGAATTCTAATGCTGGTTAAGCAGTACCTATCTGTGGTATATTTGCTGGGGGTGGTAGTGAGGGAAAGATACCAATTCATATTAAAACCAAATATTTGTAAGTTGAGACTATCTGGATTACTCCTTATTTTACTAGATTGTGAGCTGTTGGAGAGAGCATAGGCTGTGTATTTCCATTTATGTTTCCCCGCAACGCTAATCACAGAGGCCTGTGTATACTTGACATTCCCTTAATATGTTAGCTAATTGAGTTAACAAGGTATTTATGTATCCATAACACCAAAGGGATTTTCAGATTGACAGTTGGTACAGGCACTTATTAATCAGAATGAGCACTGGCTTTAAACTACAGTATGGCTGCATAGATATATATATACATATACCAGATGAATGTAGGCCTTGATTAAAGCCACATTTTCAGTTACCACTTACCACAGTCACATAATTACAGTATATTCTGTAGAGTTTGCTGTAATTTAGATCACCTTAAGAAACATAAGCAACTAGTGAAAGAAAGCTGTGGTTCAGGAGTCTTTTTGTAAGTACTGCCTTAAAAAGTACTCCATTTGTCTTTGAGAAATCTTGGGTTATCTTTTTGCTTCCTTGAGAAATAAAAAAAGGAAAAATGAAAAAAAATCTTTGGAGAATTAATTTGAACATTTTAGTGTTGCATTTGTTAACATTAGCTTTCAAATGTTTAAGTTTTTAAGACTGTATAGTTCTGTATATGATGGAACAAATATAGTAATGATGTATTATGCCCTTAATTTGGGGTGTTATCCAGATTTGCTTGGAATAGTCCTATTATACGTTTTGTCCCAGCTTAATTATTACTATTCACTCTCAGAACCGCCTTGGTGTGGAGGATTAAATTTATGGTCAGCTCTTGGAGGTTTACAGATGTGGCTTCTTGCATGAGTGGACAGTTACTCCTTAGCAACGATGAATTGATAGAGACAGCTTCATTCAAGGGACTTTTACTTTCAGATAGTTAACAGAAAAGAAGAGGTGTGTTGCTTCCTCTCCCCCTCAAATACACATACATCTAGAACATACATGAAAGTGACAGGCCAAAATCGTATTTCTGGCCACAATGGATTTGTACGGAGAGCAGAGGAGGTTTTGTTTTGGAGAGTACAACAAACATGTAAGGTCCTAAATGAATGTTGTGAGTTCTGGATTAGCTTTTTTAAATGAAAAAGTATTTAATATGGTTCCTTGCCACCATATTAACAGTAGCTTGAAAACAAACACTCATTATTCAAGATCTTCCTTCATTTTCAGAAAATCTATTATTTTCATTTTCTAGTGAACCAGAAAATTAGATTATTAGATAATCTAAAATTAGATTATTTTCCTGTTAGCAGTATGGTTTCTAGCACAGCAGCTAGCAAACGTTTTGGTTACAGACCCCTTTATACTCTTAAAAATTACTGTAGACCCCAGAGGGCTTTTATTTATGTGTGTTATATCTATTTTTTATTAGAAATTAAACCTGAGAAATTAAAATATTATATTTAAACTATTATTTTGAGAGTATGCATAATAATCCCATTACATATTAAGATAACATTTTTATGAAAAATTATTTTTCCAGAATGACAAAAAACATTTAGTGCAAACAGTGGCCTTGTTTTACACTTTTGCAAATCTCTTTACTATGTGGCTTAATAGAAAAAAAACGGATTCTCTTATTTGCTTCCACATTAAATCTATTGTGATTTCACATGTCATGTAGCCTCTGGAAAACTTCATTGTACACTTGTAAGAGAATGAGCATGAAAATGGCAAATAACATCCTAGTGTTTATGAAAGGAGTTTTGACCTTGCAGATTCCTAGAAGGGCCTTTGGGATGCCCAGGAAGCTCCAGATAACACTTTGAGAACTGCTGCTTTGCCAGAAGCTTGGCCTGTATTCGATGAGTATTTTCTGCATCCTTGAGGAAGTACAATTTTGTCCCTTTATTTGAGAAGCTATTTTGTGAATATAACATTTATTAAGCTGATTTTATAGTTCCATGAAGATTTTTGGTCTTACACAGCAAATCCGCATATTAACTGATGCTGTTTGTCAAAAATGTAAGCATTATAAAAATGTAGTTTCTAGAAATACCTTTTGAAAAATAATTTCTTGAAGTTTTTGAGAACTGTACTCGTTTTCTATTTTGTTGTGTTTTTCTGTATTTTTTTTAAAAAACCAAGAGTCTCTCAGTGTTTTCAGTAAACTCAAAGTAGGGTATAATGCTAATTATCTGTAACGAATACTATTTTTTGGCACAATTAAAGGTAATTTAAATTTAAGTTTTAATAGAAAATAAAAGCTCCTTCAAGATGTTGATTTTTTTTAAATGTCTTTTTTCCCCATGGATGCTCCCTTTATAATAGTTATATTTTTAATACACCATAGATGCTGTATTTTGTAGAATTTAATTATGGTTTAATATTTGCCTTTTCTTTGTGCTACTCTTCCTGTCACTTTGCCATTAGATGTGAGCTTGTAGAGATTAATTCCTTTACAAGTTATTTGTAAAAATATTGATATTTCTATCAGACGTTTTTATTTGTCTAACATAGAATTTTTATTTTCCGTAGGCTTTTAGATTACTTTATAATAGGAGGAGTAAGAGATCTTAATAAAGATAAAATAGTTCACCCATTTTATAGTTAATGTAAAATAATCTTTTTTACTTCTTAGGTGTGGAGTATGCTGATAACTATTTTTGTTGCTTTAAGTTTAGTGACCATAGCACCTTATAACATATTTTTTCTTTAAAATTACTTCCGTTCCTTTTTGCACCTTTGTGATTATTTTACTTTATTAAGAAATAGTTTTATAGTAGTCTACATCCTGGTTTTTTTTAAAGGGTACATGGTAGATGATGTATGTGTATATATAGTATTTAAAATATTGATGAATAGAAAAGCATGTGGTGGAAGGTAATATTTAAAGATTTTTATACAACTTTTTGTACTCAGTTTTTTTGTGCAGACTTTACTTACGAGCTTGATTACTTGAAAGTAGAAATTGGTGAGACATAAGGAAAGTGATCAGGCTATCTATTTGTAACATACAAGTGTTGATGAAATTTGTAATTTACAAGTGAGAAATAGGAAGCATAGTTCACATAGTTCTTCTGCTGTGCTTTTTTCTTTCATTTGAACTGAATAGAGAAATGATAGGTAGTAACTATATGTATTAGTTAGCTCTTGCTCCATAACAAATTACTGTAGAACATAGTGGCTTAAAACAACATACATTTATTATTGAACAGTGTTTGTGGGTTAGGAATGTGGGGACAGCTTAGCTGGTCCTCTGCTTCAAGTTCTCTCACAGGCTTTGAGATGGTCATCTCAAAGGCTCGACTAAGAAAAGATTTCTGTTCAAGTTCACTGACCTCTTTGTTGAAAAGATTCACTTCCTCTCCAACAGGGTAGCTTGCTTCATCAAAGCGTGAATGCTGAGAACACAATAGAGGAAACCAGCAAAATAGAAGTCACTCTCTTTTGTAACCTAGTCACGGAAGTGACATCCCATCATTTTTGCTGTATTTCGCTTGTTAGAAATAAGTCATTATATCTAGCCCACACTCAAGGGGAGGATATAAATACCAGAGGTATAAAAAGACATGAATACCAGGAGGCAGGGATCACTGGAAACCATGTCAGAGATTGCCTATCACATAACTCTTTTTTGCCATAGCTATATAAAATAATGATGGGATACATTGAGAATGCATTCATAGATAATTTTTATTCATTTATCTTTTGAGTACAGAGCCTCTGTTAACTTTGTGAGAATTTTTGAAATATAGATGAGTTCCTTTTGATATGACGTTTTGCTGGTCTGCTGCCTTTCTGTTTCTTTGCATCAATTCCTTCAGTCCCTAAGTAGGATTTTAGGTGCTGTACTTCTTTACATTTACAAGTACTTATTATATACTGGAATTAGTTAAATCCTATTCTCTTTCTTTTGAAGATGCCAAATAGCATAGGCTGTCATAGAGCTGTACTGTTTTACTTAAGAATGTCACATGCTTTGTTTGTTTCATAAAAATTTGAAATGGAATTTATTTTATGTGTTTTGAATATTGAGGTGCTCAGCAGTGCAATTAGTAGAGAAGCTTGGATGTAATCCAGTGATTTGCAAAGTATGGTCTCTGGTCAGCAACATCATCATCTCCCTGTTTGGGATGCAAATTCTCTGCCTCACTCCAGACCTACTGAATCAGAAATTCTAGGGGAGGGGCCCAGCAATCTGTGTTTTAACAAATTCTTTACAGCCACTATGGAGAATAGTATGGAGGTTCCTTAAAAAACTACAAAGAGAACGACTATATGACCCAGCAATCCCACTACTGGGCATATACCCTGAGAAAACCATAATGCAAAAAGAGTCATATACCAAAATGTTCATTGCAGCTCTATTACAATAGCCCAGAGATGGAAACAACCTAAGTGTCCATCATCGGATGAATGGATAAAGAAGATGTGGCACGTATATACAATGGAATATTACTCAGCCATAAAAAGAAACGAAATTGAGCTATTTATAATGAGGTGGATGGACCTAGAGTCTGTCATACAGAGTGAAGTAAGTCAGAAAGAGAAAGACAAATACCATATGCTAACACATATATATGGAATTTAAGAAAAAAAAATGTCATGAAGAACCTAGGGGTAAGACAGGAATAAAGACACAGATCTACTAGAGAATGGACTTGAGGATATGGGGAGGAGGAAGGGTAAGCTGTGACAAAGCGAGAGAGTGGCATGGACATATATACACTACCAAACGTAAAATAGCTAGTGGGAAGCAGCCACATAGCACAGGGAGATCAGGTCGGTGCTTTGTGACCACCTAGAGGGGTGGGATAGGGAGGGTGGGAGGGAGGGAGACGCAAGAGGGAAGAGATATGGGAACATATGTATATGTATAACTGATTCACTTTGTTATAAAGCAGAAACTAACACACCATTGTAAAGCAATTATACTCCAATAAAGATGTAAAAAAACAAAAAAAACAACAACAGAAAAAAATTCTTGAGGTGATTCTGATGGCCACTGAAGTTTCAAAACCACTAATCTATTCATTCCCTTTAGAACTTGAATATCACTTTTCCAAAAACTTTTGGCCTGTAATAGAAATCTTGCTTTTACTATTGTATGCAAAACTTTCCAGGAAAACAAACATTTTTTTCCTACTCATTTTACAGATAAAGGATACAAAAAAGAAACACAGTGCATGCTTTGTGTATTTCAAACCTGTTGGCTGGGCAGCATGTATGTTGGCCAGGAAAGGTGGGATTGTTGAGGGAGACAGGACCGGGAATTTTGAGATGCATTTTCTTTTTCATTACACTGTTTCTTTTGTTAACAAAAGTCGAATACCAAATGGTGATTATTTTAGATGAAAATTGTGTTGGTTTAACATTATATCACATATTAAATTTTCTTAGTAGCATTTTGAAAATACATTTGCTAATTGTCAAACAATGGATTGTATAGTGTTTCATCAACTTTTAAGTTCTGTTTCAGTGAACACTTACCAATAAAGATTTGCATTGAATTATCTTAGGTGAAATATAGGTCTCACAAGAAGGACCCTTTATAAGTTCTCATGCCAGCTTTCTGATGTGTAGATACTGTTTGGAAAGACATCTATATCTGTCTATCTATGTTGCGTAATTTTTGTGTTCTTAATCCTTTTCAGTTGATTTTTTAAAAATCTGTCCTATGATACTACTGTAGTAAGATTAAAATTTAAAGCAAAATGTTTGTAATTTTAACTACCTTCATAGCATACTTAATAGTTTGATTATATTCTTTTATTTTTATGTTTTGTGAAGTTTGATAAATGTTTTTGAGGAATAAATTTTGAGAGGGCTGATTAGTATTTTCTTACTTCACATGAATTCACATTGTAGTTAGCTGAAGTGATGCATGTTGCTCGTGTATTTACTTAGGTAAAGTTATTAGGATTACAGAGTGGGTTGCTGAATTTGGTATGGTTTTTTTATCTTACACACCTAGGACAATAGTCATTCATTTAAATAGTCATGTATTTAAATGTGAAAACTAGGTCACATAGTGAAGTCCAGTAGTGCTCTAAAAAAATCTATACTGTTCTAAAGAAAATCAAGTAATAGTAGACATTAAGAACATTTAATATGCTCTACCTTCCTTAATTTCCCATTTAGTTTGGTGTCTGGGACTCTGCTAGTTTGTATTGTTTGCTGGATTCTTTTAGCTTAGTAATATAGGAAGCAGCAAGGTACCTCAGGATGGATGAGAATTACCATGCAGTGTAGCTCATTTTAGTAGACTTGTGGATGCCTAATGATTTTTGAAACATGATGGCTGCCTTATATATCTTTTTCAGTCTTCTTGGTTTTGTAAGTTTAGCATATCCTTTTATTGCATGGGTGGTTAAATAAGGTGCTTCATTCTCCATTTTAAGGCCACTTGCTGCTTTAAGATCTTTTTGTATAAACCTCTTATCCTGGTAAAACATGCACAGAAAAAGTTTAAATAAATTATTGGCAGATGTTTCATTGACAAGCAAACACTTGAAAGCAGTTTTTTTCATTATTTTTTCTTATGCATTTAGTTAATGAATTAGATTACTTTTTCCTCTTTGGGAAGAGTTTTGATGCAGTTTTTAAGATTGGATTTAGTAAACCATTCTGACTTTGTTGAAGTTATTATGGTATAAAATGTTCCTTGAAAAAGTTATTTATTTTTAAAATTTTTCTACTTAGAAATGTCGTTTTTCTTCAAACACGAAACTGTTATGATTTGCATGACACATAAATTTTAAATTAGGATTTATGGGCACATTTGACCAATGTAAATTGAGAATGTTTATACATAGCTTATTTCTTAAAGTTTATAATGTGTGCTAATGAGTGAGAGTCACTCAAATTAGTATTTACTGACTTCTATAGAAGTAGACTTAGTGTGCCCTAGGGGTTTATATATGTGAATTGGCTATACCCCCTATCCTCCCACAAGTCAAGGGAAGTAATAACCTTTCCACACTCGTGTCAACAACAGTAAAACAGTTCACACTAACACTTGAACCTCCCTCGTAGCTTTACTAAAGTGAATATCCATCATCTTCCAAGTTACCTTGCACTACCTACAGTATTTAAGAGCCCATTGATCACTTTCCCTGTTAAACTGTTAAAATAACAAGATCAGATGTTGATTATCAAACTTAGTGTTAATTTCATGGAGTTTGATATTTGTGTATGCACAAGTGTGCTTTTTTAACTGATGTCTCACTTCGTTTGTGATTACAACTAGTGGGGGAAACCTTGTTATGAAGTTGTTAGACTGGGATTTCATCAGGAAGTCTGACGTTACATTTGAATCGTTGGTCCTCTGCAAGAAAACAGAATGCTGCTTTTGACTGAATAAGCCAGGACAATGAGGCGAGGGGTTTTATTTCAAGGTTTTCTTTGGTGATGGCATAAATACATAACAGGTTATGAAATCCAATTACTATATTAAATTTCATCACTTGTTTTTTAGGTATTCCAATAACTGTACCACCTCCAGGTAAAACTTTTTTCATGTTTTCTCCATCATTGTTAATAAACATGAAATTTCAAGCTTACAGTTACAGGAGGGACAGTGTTGATGTGGTTAGAATGTGGAATAGGCTATTGGGATTTCAAGGTCCTATTTTCAGCTCTGCCTTTGCTTCATTCGAGTTTTGATTAAGATATTTAGTTTTCTTATACTTGTCTTACCCATTTCTGTAGAACTAGAGATTCTGAGAAAATTCTTACCATATCAATTTATTAAAGAAAACAGTATAGGATTAAAAATAAAATTTTTATTAAAAATTGTTTTTTCAGACCAATGAATTTTTTATGTATGAAGTGACTGCAAGAGAAGAGAAAGATCATTTATCTGATTTTATCATGGTTTCTGATTTTTTTATTTTTACCCTGCTGGCATAACTCAGTGTTGTGAGAAAGTATGTTCTGAACCACACAGATAGATTGACAGCTGGACAGATGGTTGTTCATAGAGCAGTGATTAAATTGTTCATTGTTGTAAGGATACGATCAATAGGAGTTTATATGTGGCCCAGTGTTTTTTACTTTTTTTTTTCAGTTCTTTTTAAATTTTTTTTATTTTTTGGTAGTGTGATACAAATATGATAGCAAGTGTATTTACTGAGTTCAGTATTAAAAGTCAAGAAGTATAAAGAGAATGAGAGGTGACAGTGCTTGGAAAGGTGGGTCTAAATTCAAAATGACCTTGATAAACAGAAAATAGTGGAGTTTAGATAGCATGGGATAGTATACATATTTAGATGTGGGATAGAGAGTCACTGATTATGTATGAATATGGCTGAAAAAGACTTATTAGGAAAAGTCATAAAGGAATCATTGGTGTGTCTTTATAGGTTAAAAAGAAGTGTGATTGTAAGTCTATATAAAGTAGGATTGTGACTCTAGGACTAATGTAGTAATTGCTAAATTTTACACTGCTAAGATGCTTAATAGAGGAGACCCTAAAAACTGGACACAGTGAAGATGAGCATGGTGAATTTGAAACAGCTTGAAGCAGGGCTAAAAATGGATTTAAATGGACTTCTGAGAAGGGTTAGGAGAACTGGGATTCATTTTTACCTAGAATACTAAAAAGGCAGCTTAGTGGAAGTGTTTTCAAACATGTATTTCAGTGGATTGCTTTTTGTCCTCATGCAGATCAGCATATGAATTGTAGTGAGAGAGATTCAAATTATATAATTTAATGTGCTTCCTAATAGGGTTATTAAAGCTTGGCAGGAATTGGTGTCATAAGGAATTGGTATCATAAGTTGTAGAATCTTCAAGTCTTGTTGGGATATTTTATTGCCTATCTGAATTTGAAAGTGCAGAGTAGATTAACTGTTAAGGTCCCTTGTAGCCATACCCTGTGGTATTTCATTTAGGTTTTGTGAATTATTCAGAATGCAGACCTCATGATATAAAGGTACAAATTATTTCCTTTCTAAACTAATTAAAAAACTATATTATGTGCTTTTCTTTATAAATTAGTTCGTTAGGGTTGTGCTATTTAAAACATATTTTATGATGGATGTTCTCAGCCTTAAGTATTTATATATTTACTGGTAAGATTTTATTTATAAATTATACATTTTAAGGAAATTTCTATACATGTAAACTCTCAAAATATTTTTTGAAAGAGGTAAATGCTATTTTATTTGCTTTTCTTCTAAAATACTTAAGATATATCTGGTGGCAACACTACTACTGTTTTATATATGGAAAAGGTAAGGCATTGAGATTAACTTTCTCACACTCACAAAATGGGCTGTGTGTGGTGCTGAAAATAAGACCGGGTGTCCTGACTCCCAGTTTGTGCTCTGTGTATTAGACCAGACTGTTCATGTAAAGTTATATTCCTCCAAAAATCTGTTCATAAATTTAAGCTCCATTTTTTTCCTGTCTATTATAACATAGAGAAGCACGTTATATCCCCAGAGAAATTTAGTGACACACAGCAACCTTAACTCTTGTCATTAAGTGTACGTTCTGTTAACTTTTTTTATCTTATATTGAATGTTTCAGGTTTTCCTCCTCCACCAGGCGCTCCACCTCCATCTCTTATACCAACAATAGAAAGGTAATCAGTATGGATACTGTAAACTTTTTTATCATTGATAGGCTTCTGACAGAAGAATCATATGTATCTTCGTAATATTTTCAAAGGTTTAATTTTATAAACAATAGTACCTGCCTTTTAATTCATAAGTCTAGATCTATATTAGTTACTTTTATATAAGATGTTGGACCTATAGCCTAATAACAAAACAGGACAAAGAAAACTAAATGATAGTATTTTGAAATATCTTGCTTTGATTTACAATACTCTTATTAAAGAAACCTCTAGATTGTAAAAACTTGGCTGTAGTCAAGTTTTGTGGGATGTACAAACATGACTAGTAATCATGAATAATGCATGTCTGTTTTAGGATTAAGTAAGGATAATAACTATTTTCAGGGACCACAGTAAAGCAAAGCTGCCTTATTCCTTGCTACCCAGTGCAACTCAGCTTCCACAGAGGAAGATTGGATCCCTTCTGCGTGGCAGTAGCCTTATTTTTTATACCCTGCGTTTATGGTTTGTGTTATTTGGAATGCTGTGGTAAAGAACATTTACCTCATGGATGGCAATACCATGTTTAACCCCATAGGTTTTGGAATCACACTAACCTCGTTCAAATTTGGCTTCAGAATTTCCCAGCTTTGTGTTCTTAGGCAAGGTTCAGAACTGTTCATTGAGACTCAGATTCCTCTTTTACCAAATGGGGGGTTGATAGAGTTGTGAAGATAAAAACAGCTAGTGAATATAAAGCATCAGCACCATTCTTTGCAGATAGAAATAACTAATAAATGGTAGCTATTATTATTTCCTCTTAAGTGGCAAATAAACTCTATAAAAAATACCGTATTTCTGAAAAAGTGATTTAAACTATATGAAAAGAAAAATTGTGAGAATTTTACATCCATAACATCAAACCGTGCATATGATTTTCAAACGAAATGATAAAACTCAGTGAAGTGTGACTTGTGAGACCATAGGATTTAATTTTAAGTTCTTGTTAAACATTTGTTTTCACAATCAAAATATTGATAAGTAGTATTTGTTGATTCTATCAGTAGGGCTGAATTTCTGATTTTTAATCATTAAAGTCAGTTTTTTAAGGCAAAATTTTAACTAAAGTCTGAAATACTTCGTTAGCCTCGAAGTTTCTGTTACTTATTGTGAGTCAGGCTGAATTGATTGGATTACTCATGTTAGTACTAACAAGCTGTATTTTCTTTACAAGTAGGTGTTAGGTTTTGAGGTTAAATAGCCTGTGTTTTTAAGTATTAAAAAATGAAGTTACAGAATTACAGGTACCATTATATGGTGGTTAAATAAAAGTCATAATTCTGCCTTATGTTTTGCATTTGCACCAAATTAAAATTCAGAACTTCCTTGCAACACATAAAAATATATTTTTCTTCGACAGTGGACATTCCTCTGGTTATGATAGTCGTTCTGCACGTGCTTTTCCATATGGCAATGGTAAGTGTTATTTTTCAATTGCCCAGATTCAGTTTGAATCAGTAAAGTACTTAAGTACTTTTAAAACAATAGAAACATACTTCCATGGTTTAAAGTACTATCTTACAGAGCAATTAAAAAATATTTACTACAGGAATAACTAGGTCTTACATATATTCCAGGTTACTTAACAGAATACTTTTCATTTCTTTATCAACTCTACTTTTAAAAATTAACAAATGGTGACACAACGGGGATATTTGTCCCTTGCCTTTTCTTAAAAGTATTTAGGATTTGTCACCAAATTGTCCATCTTCATTGTCCATAATCTTTTTTGTTTCTTAACTCATGGTATCTGACTAACCTCTTTCTCATCTTTCCCCCTCACTGGTTTATCTTTTCTTCTAGATCATTTGGCAGGTTCTCTTTCATGTTCACTCTTGACAACTTTATCCCTTCTAAGGCCTTCTGATACCACTTTCTGCTTAGATTTCTTGATCCATTAGTTTATTTTAAAAGAGCTGTGCATTGTACTAGGTTTTTTTTGGTTTTTTGTTTTTTGCGGTACGTGGGCCTCTCACTGTTGTGGCCTCTCCCGTTGCGGAGCACAGGCTCCAGACGCGCAGGCTCAGCGATCATGGCTCACCGGCCCAGCTGCTCTGCGGCATGTGGGATCTTCCCGGGCCGGGGCACGAACTCGTGTCCCCTGCATCGGCAGGCAGACTCTCAACCACTGCACCACCAGGGAGGCCCCTGTACTAGGTTTTAAGGATACAGTAAACTAGACATAGGTTTGCTTGCCTTCAACAAATTATAAGCTAGTGAGGAAACAACCAAGTGACAGAAGAGGGTATCATAGGAGCATGATGGAGGGGTCTGCCACTCCACTGGAGTGGGGTGTAGATGATTTGATTTGGGGTTCAAATCATGTTCAGAAACATGGGGGTGTGAGAGAGTGTGGTAGGCTTTATGAACTGAATGAAGTGTGGTGTGGTCCGAGTGTAGAGAATACGATGAACATCTAGAGATGAGATAAGAAATGGTGCGGGGCGGTGGGGGGGGTGTTACAGCCATGATGTAGAGTTTAGACCTTAGTCAGAGGGCTGTGAGGAGCCATTTAGTTTTATGCTGACTTGCATAATTGTTAGGTTTACATTTGAAAAGCATCCATTCTGGCTACTTACTGTGAGGAAATTGGGGATTTGTAGGGTGGGAGAAAGGTGGGAAGGGCAGAGATGCCTGCTTGATTGGGAGAACAAGAAGCTGTTAGAGTAATCCAAGGGAAGAAATTTATAGCCCTGAATTCAACTGATACCATGGGGATGGAGAAAATTAGTGGTTCCAAGGGCATTTATGGAGTAGAATTTGTAAGTCTTGGTGAGAGATCAGATCATAGTATCAGTCATATACTTTCTGTTAACCTTCTAGGTATCTGTGTCAGGGTTTTGTACTGTCCTTCAGACCCACCTTGTTCAAAGCCACATATTCCATTCATTCACATCAAAAGGTAGTCTTTCTGTTATTTGTTTCAGTGGTTATATCGCATTTTTTCCCCTGGGCTCCCAGGAAGTCACACTCTTTGGGTTAGAATCTTGCTTCCCCCTCTCATTATTTATGTGACTTTTGTAGATCTTTAACTATTAAATGGAGAGCATAATTCTTCCTCATAAGATCAGAGAGAATACACTGAAGCATGTTAGTCCTGCCATTTAACAAACACTCAAATATTAGCTGTTATTTTTCTGATTATCCCCATCTCCAACAAGCTCCAAGTTCCTTCCCTTTTCTGCACTTGGAGGCGGTTATTTTTCACATCTGTTAATTGAAGTTTGAATATAAAGGACTCAGCACAGTGCCTATAATATGTACATACTCGATAAGCATTACTTATAAAATTAATTAAAATTTATTTTTACCTTTTTTATGGCACTTAACATTTTCTGCTTTGTCATTAAATTCCTGTGTATTTGTTGCAGTACAGATGAACTTGAGGAATAGCCCATATCAGAAAGAATAAGACTTTATTCTTGAGATTACCTGCACAGTTTCCTTGTGGAAGATTTCATTTTAAAAAAACTGGCTAATTAAGCCTTTAACTTTTTCTCAAAGTAATACATGCACATTTTTAATAAAAAAGCAAGAGTTTTCTGCTCACTCTTTACCACCCCCTCAGAGATGAGCTTTTCCCCCCCCTTTAATGAGGATGTCTTTAGTACTAACAATGATAAAGCATAGCGCAAGAATTAAATAGAGGAAAGTTAGGTTTCTTTATCCCAAACAAAGCCTTGGAATGAAGATGATAAATACTACTTCCTCTTTATTGGTAATTCTGTTTTACCTTTGTTTATTTTAGAATTTTGTAGTTCATCCTCAAACACTACTAAGTAACTGTAGATGGAAACAATGATTTTTCTTGATGTGCATATTAAGATTGTGCTTATAAAGTAATACCTAGTTTAAAAGTAATCTTTGCAGGAATATTGAAGAACTGCAGAGACAAACATTTTTAATGGTTTTTAGTTCTTTTGATGGTCTGCATGGCATTTCTACATAGGCTTATCACCCTATTTCTTGATTATATAACTTTATAAATTTAGATCTGTTATCTTCCTAGTGTGATAGATGTGTATTTTACTCACTTACCATCATTACTCCTCTCCTATTCCCCTGAAGTGAAATTATATTACTCTCTTTCTTCCTCTTTTTATTTATATACCTACCCTCTGTTTCATGTACCATCAGTCTCTACTACTGTGTGTCTTTCCAAGCCTTCACCTCTTTTTCCACCTCTGCCTCCCTGCTTTGATCACCTATACTTCTAATATTCTGTCTTGTAACCAAAATTATCTGTGCCCTGACAAATACTTTATTCTAAAAGCTAAACAATAAACCATAGTCACATTATTATGACTGTGTAAATATTCTGTACTAAAGCGATAATTATACTCAAGCCCCTCAAAGAAGAAATTTTCTATGGCAAATACATTAAAAGTATCATTTTTTTTAACACTTCATCAACTGTGCAAAGTCATACCACATTTTAATTGGGTTCATATTTGAACCATGAGTTTCTCTACCTCAAGTATACAAAGATATTCTTTAATACATTTTTCCCCAAAAAAAGTTTTCAAATTTCTTTTTCCTGTGTAAGTTCTTAAGCCATCTGGAATTAATTTTTGCCTACGTTATAAAGTAAATATGTAATTGTCCCAGTGTTACTTGTTATCCTTCCTGAGGGATCTACAATGTCATCTCTCCATTCGTGTATCAAGTTTCCCTGCATGCATGGATCTGTTTCTTACCTTTCTAGACTATTCATTTGGTTAATTTAACTGTCCCTGTGCTAATAATGCCACACTACCTTAATTTTGAGTTCTATAGTAAATCTGATATCTGGTTCGGCAAAGTCTATCTACCTTATTCTGCTTCAGAAGTATTTTGGGGCCATTGCTCTTACATATCTATTTTAGAATCAACTTTGCAAGTTCCATGAAAAACTCTGTTGATTTTTATTAATAATTAACGCTTATATTATGCGTACAAGTATGACAAACACTGTTAATTCATGTAATCCTGACACTTATAAAGCAGGCATACTGTTATGACCCTCATTTTATGGACTAAGGAATTTAAGAACAGCCAGATTAAGGCCATTTTCCCAATGTCACACAATAAGTGGCAGAGGCAGGCTTTAAACCTTATAGCCTTGCTCCAGAGTCCTTTCTCTTACTATACCATGTTATTTGTTACATTGATGCTTTAGAACAGTTTGTAGGAATTCATACCTTACAACACTGAGTTAATGTATAAAGAAGTACTCTCCATTGAGGGAGGTGTATCTTTAATGTGTTTCAGCTGAGTGCCGTAATTGTCTCCATACACTTCTTGCACATCTTGGGTTAGATTTAGTCATAGGTACCTATTTTTTGTTCTTATAAATGGTGTATTCATTTAAGCTCCATGTACTGTTTGTATTTGCTTGTATTTAGAAATATAATTGTTTGTTTTGTTTTATTTGTATGTATATATATATTTATATGTATATATATTTTATTTATATGTATATATGTATATATGTATTTATATGTATATATATTAATCAATATATATGTTGATCTTGTAGCCTGTTACCTGTTGAACTCTCACTATAATTTGTTTGTGAATTCTCTTCAGGCAGTATCATCTGCAATTCCTTCCGTTTCAGATTCTTATTCCTCACCTCCCCCCACCCCCAACCCCCTTTTTTTGGTCTTATTGTTCTGGCTAGGATCTCCATATAATATTGAAGTACTGAAAGTGGAGTTCTTGTCTGGGGACACCCCCCCCCTTTTTTTTTTTTTTTAAAGGAAATGCTTTTATATGTATACTACTAGGTTTTTACTCTTAGGTTTTTGATAAAACCCTATGTCAGTATAAGGAAAATCTCTTCTTGTTTTCCAAGGGCTTTTAAACTGAATGGATATTGAGCTTTATCAGATGCTTTCTGAGTTGATCATATTGTTTTCCTTCTCTGTTAATGTGGCAGATTTCTAAATTTTTCTAATATTGAGCCACCTTTTATTTGCTGAGGTAAACCTAACTTGGTCATGATTGATTACCTTTTTATTTTTTAAAAATAAACACTGACTTATTTAGGATTTTGACAACTAAGTTCATATGTAAGATTGTTCTGTGATTCTCCTTTATTTGTACTGTCCTTAACTGGTTTTAGTATTAAGGTTATACAAGCCACATGGGATAAGTTAGGCAATAATCTTTTTTTCCTATTCTCTGGAAGTTTGTATATTATTAGAGTGATCTGTCGTAAAAGTCACCTGTAAAAGCCATATGGTCTTGTGGGTAGGTTTTAAATTACAGATTTAATGTCTTTAATAATTATGGTACTAGTCAAGATTTCTTTTCACTCTTGAGTTACTTAATGTGTTGGTCTGAAGTATATAATGTTCTCTGTATTGTTTAATCTCTGCAACATCTGTAGTTGTAGTCCCTTATTGGTTCTGATAATTTTTATGAGGTCTGTTTTTTCTTAATCTTGTCAGAAGATTATCATGTTTTATTCGTCTAGTCTTTAAAAACCAACTTCTGGCTTTGTTTATTGTATGGTAGTTTTCTATTTACTTGATTTCTACTTTTATCTTTATTATCTCCCTTCTGTTAGATTATTCTATTTTTTCCTAGGTTCATAAGTTGAAAGCTTAATTCATTCACTCTCCATCTTTTCTAATCTAGTGTTTTTTAAGATTAATTTCCCTCCAGAACAGTTTTCATTTCTAGACTTTTGATATATTGTGTTTTTGTTTATGTTCGGTTTTTAAACTATTTTAAATTTATGACTTTTTTGACCCCTGAGATATCAGAAGTGTGTTTTAAATTTGATATATATGGAGATTATTTTCCCATAATTTAAAATTTTTACTTCTAATTTAAATTGTATGGTGGTCAGAGAACATAGTGTCTATTATACTTATCCTTCGAAAGTACATAGTATATTTTTATAAATGTTTCATATGGGTGAGAAGAATGAGTATTCTTTACCTGCCCTGGGCAGTATTCTATGTTATGTCCATTAAATCAACTTTGTTAGCAGTATTTTGCTTGGTCCTCATATATCTATAGTGATTTTTTTGTTTGCTTAAAGTGTCAGTAATTGAAAAAGTATGTTAATCTCCCAATGATCATGGTGGATTTTTCTATTTCTACCTGTATTATTTCTATTAGTTTTTACTCTATAAAAAGTAAGGCAATGGTGTTAGATATTTGGAAGTTTAATTTGTTCTGTCTTCTTGGTCAGTTGCATTCTCCGCCTTCAAGTAGTCTTCCTTTCTTTCCCGAGTAATCCTTTTTGTATGAGTGTGCTTTAATACAGCTACTCATATGGAAATTGGGGGATATTAGTATTTTATTTTATTACTATTTTATTAGTATTTTCCTTTTTTCCCCCCATTCTTTTACTTTCAACCATTTTGTGTGTTTTTATGTCTCTTATCTTCAGCATTTATTTTTTTTATTTATATAGTTAGTTTATTAAATTTTTTTTATTAGTTTCTGCTTTATAACAAAGTGAATCAGTCATACATATACATCTGTTCCCACATCCCTTCCCTCATGCATCTCCCTCCCTCCCACCCACCCCCCATCCCACCCCTCCAGGCGGTCGCAAAGCACCGAGCTGATCTCCCTGTGCTATGCGGCTGCTTCCCACTATCTATCTACCTTACGTTTGGTAGTGTATATATGTCCATGCCTCTCTTTCACTTTGTCACAGCTTACCCTTCCCACTCCCCATATCCTCAAGTCCGTTCTCAAGTAGGTCTGTGTCTTTATTCCTGTTTTACCCCTAGGTTCTTCATGACATTTTTTTTTAATTCCATATATATGTGTTAGCATACGGTATTTGTCTTTCTCTTTCTGACTTATACTTCACTCTGTATGACAGACTCTAGGTCTATCCACCTCATTACAAATAGCTCAGTTTCGTTTCTTTTTATGGCTGAGTAATATTCCATTGTATATATGTGCCACATCTTCTTTATCCATTCATCCGATGATGGACACTTAGGTTGTTTCCATCTCCGGGCTATTGTGAATAGAGCTGCAATGAACATTTTGGTACATGTCTCTTTTTGAATTATGGTTTTCTCAGGGTATATGCCTAGTAGTGGGATTGCTGGATCATATGGTAGTTCTATTTTTAGTTTTTTAAGGAACCTCCATACTGTTCTCCATAGTGGCTGTACCAATTCACATTCCCACCAGCAGTGCAAGAGTGTTCCCTTTTCTCCACACCCTCTCCAGCATTTATTGTTTCTAGATTTCTTGATGATGGCCATTCTGACTGGTGTGAGATGCTATCTCATTGTAGTTTTGATTTTCATTTCTCTAATGATTAATGATGTTGAGCATTCTTTCATGTGTTTGTTGGCAGTCTGTATATCTTCTTTGGAGAAATGCCTATTTAAGTCTTCTGCCCATTTTTGGATTGAGTTGTTTGTGTCTTCAGCATTTAGGTAGAATTTTTAAAAGTACAAATCAATAATCTCTGTCACTTAACTGATTAATTAATTCAATGCCTTTTGTATTATTGTGATTTTTGAGCTATTCACACTTGTCTCCCATATCCCCGTTCTTTCTAATTCTGTTTTGAATTGACTGAATTTTTCAGGTGAATTTTAAAAAATTCTATTTTTCCCTACATTGTTTTGAAATAATATACTTATTTCTGTTTTTTAGTGGTAACTCTTGAAATGTAATATGCATATATCTGGTAGAAATTTTTTTTGGTGAACTCTGTTGTTTATAACTTCCGCTTATTTTTGTTTATGAATGCCTTTGTTTTAGTCTTATTCTTGAAATACAATTTTGAGTACATATTTCTAGGTTGATTGTTACATTCTTTCAGCACTTTGAAGATGTCCTTATGTATTCTGGTTTACATTTTTGATATATTGGGAAGTTTGTGGTGTATCTAATTCTCGTTTGCTGTTCACCTTGCAAAATGAAGTCTTTATATGTTAGATCTTTAGGGTTTGTTTTTGGGTATTTACCCAGACTGTGGGTATTCACCATATGTTATTTCTCTATTCTATGTATAAAATAATTTTCTTTTTAATCTAGTGAAGCATTTTTGTGGGATATTTACTTTTTTTGGTCTTTTTTGTTTTTTAAGTACCATAACTTTTGTTTTTAATTATTATTTTCTTTTCTCTGTAGTTGCCTTTCCCCACCTTCCTGGTTCTGCTCCTTCATGGCCTAGTCTTGTGGACACCAGTAAGCAATGGGACTATTACTCAAGAAGAGAGAAAGACCGAGATAGAGACAGAGACAGAGACCGAGAACGAGATCGTGATCGAGACAGAGAAAGAGAACGCACCAGAGAGAGAGAGAGGGAACGTGATCATAGTCCCACACCGAGTGTTTTCAACAGGTATGTTCAGCGTGCAGTAATTTGTACACCTGTATTTTATATGCACTTTAGAATTTATATTCAGTGCCAGGATGGAAAATCCACTACAATTGGGAAAGGATTGCTTGAAGAGTAGTTAGGATAGCCGTTTTAAAAGCATCAAGGCTGTTTATTCATAAGGATTTCCCACTATCTAAAGCAGCAGTCTTCAAATTTGTTTGTTCATTTCTTCCTTAAAACAATTTTGAAAACGTCATACCCCCTCACATATTTTTATCTTGCCATCAAAAATTTTTCACCTTAAGTATAAATAGTTGGCTATATAGATATAATTTCCAGTCTGTTATAAATCTCACAATTTTAAAATAAAGTTATCATTATTCTATTATCCAATGGATTAAGAATACTAAAGTGATTTGCTAAAGATCATTATCCATTTTTTAAAAATGTATAAACAAGCTCTGTAACAGTTGGAAATTCTGTGTTTCTTTTTGTGCTTGAATTCTTACTTCTGAGCCACGTCCCCCAAAGAATTTTATTCTAATGCAAAATATTTTTTTTCTTGAAAAAGTTTTTTTAATCCATCCTGTCAATATTCCCTGCAACATACCTATGTAAGTTAAAATGTATTTAAAAATTAATGACCATAAGATTAAGTATTTAAAATTTTTTTGATTTTATTTATTTATATATATAAATATAATACAAATTCTGAAAATACTTTAACAGAACTACATTCTTTAATGTGATGGAAGAGCTTCTTCCCATCCCTAAATAATATTTGTATCCATGAATGAATGTTACTACTGTTAAGGGAAAAAAGGCTCTGCCATTAATTATATTTCTTTTTTTTTAATATATAGATGTAAGCATTGAGAAACCTTGTTCACATAAAATATGTAAATAAGAATTGATGGAATTTTGTTGCGGCTCTGTCACTCAATTATTTGAGCACTTTAAGATTTAGTGATATGTCAAAATTACACAGCTAACCTGTCATCAAAAGTTATTTTTAAGAATCTATTAGCTCATGGCTCAGTTTTCTTAAAAGCAGATAATTGGAAACCACCTGATTGTTACTCGGTGAAATTGTTTTCTACGGCTGCTGCAATAAAAGTACCATAAACTGGTTAGCCTAGAACAACAGAAATTTACTCTCACAGGTCTGGAGGCTAGAGGTCTGATACCACAGTGGCAGCAGGTTTAGTTCCTTTTTGTAGGCTTTGAGAGAATTTGTTCCCTGCCTCTCTTGTAACTTCTGGTGGTTGTTAGCAATCCTTGGTATCCCTTGGTTTGTAGATGATGCTTCACGCCAATCTGTGTCTGTCTTCACACAGCATTCTCCTCTCTGTGTCTGTGTACAAATTTCCCTATTTTTATAAGGATAACAGTCTTTGGATTAGGGTGCAACTAAATCCAGTCTGACCTCATCTTGCCTTGATGATTACATCTGCAAAGATCCTGCTTCCAAAGTCTTTAGTTTTCTCAGTTTCTTGGAAGAACAACAAAAGGGCTTTACCAAGACTTATCAGAAGACTACCAATTATACTTAATACTCTTTATTTTAGAGGTACCCTGTTCAACTTAATATGCTTAGAAAGGGTTAGGAAAATGGAAATATATCTTTTCCAAAATGTCTTTTTTTTTTTTTTTTTTTTGGCGGTACGCGGGCCTCTCACTGTTGTGGCCTCTCCCATTGCGGAGCACAGGCTCCGGACGCGCAGGCCCAGCGGCCATGGCTCACGGGCCCAGCCGCTCCGCGGCACATCTTCCCGGACCGGGGCACGAACCCGTTTCCCCTGCATCGGCAGGCGGACTCTCAACCACTGCGCCACCAGGGAAGCCCCCCCAAAATGTCTTTAAAAAATGAAACACCTTTATATGTATTTGATATTTATTTTCATGCAAACCTGGAGCTGCAAATTTCCCCCATTCCATTTATGGAAAATAGTTACCAAATAACTTAATTGGTAAAAGACAGCTCCTATTGTCAAGCCAGCCAGCCACATCACACCCAATTTCTATGGGAAAAAAATCTGACTTCATTTTTCTGTCCAGTTAAATGAGTTAATCCGTATTTCCTATCTAAATCTAAGACAAAATAGTCACAGAACTCAAAATAAGGTGCTTCCCCCCCAGCACTTTGTTTTGCTTTCCTTCAGAAGGAATTTTTGGTTTTGTTTTTTTACTAGTTCAGGGAAAATTCTTATGACTCCACCACACTACTCTACACGATATCTGACGTTAGAACATCCCAGGACACAGGCCAAAATATTCCATTTCTTCATACTTTGTAGCAGACAGATGTATAAGAGAGAAAGGCCTAAAGCCCTGTAGGAGCTTTATGATTCTTTGAATAAAATAGGTCTTACTGACACTAATATTTTAAATTAGATCTTCTTGATGCCATGATGGTTTTTATACCCTGAGCCAATAATGTACTATAGTAAAATTGGTGAAAAGAATGCCTTTCTTCTGTAAAAGGCCAGGAACGTGATGGAGGAGAGGTTAGCCAGAGAAGTGGCATATGTGTTACCTGCAGGTGTATCATTAGGCAGTTCATGTTTAGGAAAGAATAAATATGGAAGTTGGGGACCTGGAAATAGATTCCCTAAAACTTTCTGTGCCATTGGAAAGAATTCATTTATTGCTAGCATAAAGAATAAAGTCAAAATTCTTTTTATGATCCGTAAGTCACAAATTCAGTGCACCTTTCTATATTTTAACCCTGGTTCTCTCCCAAGGCAATATATTGCATGCTCTAGCTACACTGAACTAGATAGTTGCTCTTCTGGAAAGCCTCATAGTTTAACACTTCCCTTCTTCATGTTATTCCTATCCTCTCTGCCTCACAAACTTTTACTGATTCTTCAAGGTTCAGCTCATATTTGTCTTCTGTGAGCAACTCTGAACCTGAAAGAAAGAATTAATTATTCCTTCACATGCTCCCTAAGCATTTTGTGTATTTTCTTTAAAGCATGTCTTTCTCTTTCAGGGTGTTGACTATCATTTTTCATCTCTGTATCCTCAGCACTTTGTACAGTAATGCCTGGAACATAATGAATGTGTCAGTGAATAAAATGACTTAACACGTATCAGGGAGGAGGGTGAATACAATAGAGAAAAAACAATCTTGAAAACTGTCAGTGAAACTGTATTAGCTAGATAGGTTTTGAAATGGATAAAAATCAACCTTTATATCAAAGCATTAATTTGGGCATCTTTCTAATTAACATATCCATTTAGGTACCTTCACAATGTAGAATGAAATAAGCTAAAGATAACTTTTTTTTGTTATCAGCTATTTTTATGGATAAGATAAATGTAAGGTACACAGTTTTCTGATTTTGCTGGATGAGATGAAGTAATATATCAGTTCAAGATGTGAGCATATGCTTGATTCAGACAGCATTTGTTTTGTTAGATGTGATCACGTAATCATACTTCTTAATCCAGAAAGGTCCTTAGGGGTTATCCAGTCTAAATTTTGATTTGTCAGATGAGGAAATGGAAGCATAGAGAAATTAAAGCAACAGTAGAGCCATACTATCTACTGGAAATATGGTTGAGATATTACTTAAAATCCTTTCTAGTCTTGAAATTAGGTAGTTTAAAAATTCTATTATTTTTCATTTGTTTTTATTACTCTTTCTGTACTTGATTTTTTTTTTTTTCTTTCGGGGGTGGTGGGGAGCCAGATTCATTCTTTCATTCATGTAACTGACATTTTTTTAAACATCTTTATTGGAGTATAATTGCTTTACAATGGTGTGTTAGTTTCTGCTGTATAACAGAGTGAATCAGCTATACATATACATATATCCCCATATCTCTTCCCTCTTGCATCTCCCTCCCACCCTCCCTATCCCACTGCTCTAGGTGGACAGAAAGCACCGAGTTGATCTCCCTGTGCCATGTGGCTGCTTCCCACTATGTAGCTGTTTTACATTTGGTAGTGTGTATGTGTCCATGCCACTCTCTCACGTAACTGACATTTTTTGAGTCCCTGTTATGTACCAGGCACAGAGTTGTGTGCTGAGGATACAGAATTATTCATACACTGTCGTTATAGATTTAACCATATAATATTGTCACGATATCTAGGACTGGTTAGAAGTTTAAAACTTTATGTAAAAAAAAAGTGCAAGAAGAAACTCCATAGGATTTATTAATCTTTTTCCTTCCTGTAGCTCCTAATAATATGACTTACACACTGTAGGCACCTGGTAACATTTTATTGACTAAATAAGTAAAGGTATGGTATATACATACGTGTTTGTGTGTGTGTGTGTTGAAGTGTATGTTTTGAGTTTGTGTGGTGGGACATGTGCTGTTAATAACTTCAGTCACATAAGTGCATGAATTCTGTTAAATTCAAGGGCATTACTTTCTGGGAAGTTGAATTGTTTCTAATGTAGTTAAAATTAATATATTTGAGATAGTACTGTTATCTCTAGAATGTACATGTTCACAAGGTAAGGAGCTTAATGCAAAACTTCATAGGAAAGAAGTCTGAAATGAATTGCTTTGCTAGAGCTTGTAACTTCTCTTTGCATAAATAATACAGTGTTTATAAAATTCTTTGTCCATTTCAAACACACTCATGCACAAATGCTACTTAATTTTTATTGAAGCTAAAAGTGTTAATGGTTAAATCATATTTGATTTTCATGTTGCTAGCTGTAGGGTATCAGGAGTAATGTTTACTTAAATCTGACTAAAAGTTCAAGGCCAGAGAAGGAAAAAAAGGTGGAAGAATTTTGTGTTGTTCTGAATTATCCCAGGAATAAAGTGTTCTCTGGAAAATCCAAATGAAGTATAAGTAAAGGCCATTTTTTTCTCAAGACTGAGATTTCAGCAATATGGCATGTAGTATGTGTTGTTACAAATAACAGAGTCATTGTTTTGAAAATTACAGACCAGTTTCAACATCTGTTTTTTAGGCCGCTTAATTGTGGGCCAGAGAGAAGGCTGGTCATTCTAGGGTGTTTGAAATGAGCTCTAATGATTTCCAGGCTCAGAGAAACCTTTGTGCTGCAGCTGCTTATCAGAGAAGGGGTCTTTATATTTTGTGTACGAGACCAAATCTTCCACCATCTGTAGGAAGGGACCCATCAGATGGCTGCCTTCAGAATCTTAAAGGCCTCAAAGCTAACAAGAATTGGTGTTAGGGTGAGAGGGAAAAAAGAGGGTTACAAAGGACAAATTATGAGATAATTGACCTTAGTTATTTTTAGGTAAATCCAGTTGGAATCATTACAAAGAAGCTCATTTTTTAAAAAGAGGATAATATTAATGCTAATATTCATTTGTCATGGTAGGTGTGAGTTTATTCTCCTTTAGAAACTTTATTAGAAACAGTCACCTTTACAAAAAGCGTTCTGCTTCTGAAAATTTTAACATTAAATTTAATGAAGATGGTGAGCCTGCCTGTTAGTGGCCATTTGAGGGCCTGCTCTTGTTCCAAACACTTTATAAATGTTATTGCCAGTTCTACAACAACCCTGAAAAAGACTGTTGCCAGTTTTACAGATGAGAAAACTGAGTGTTCACAGAGGTTAAGTAACTTACCCTGGGTCATACATTTAGTAAATAATAGAGTCAGGACATGTTCCTGGGCCTGTTCTGCATGGACTCTTCCTGCTACTCCACACTGCCTGTCGTGGTGCATTGCCTTTCTGATGACACGCTTCCACCTCCCCAGTACCAAGTACACATTTATGATTAGAAAAAAAATCGTGTTTGTATATATGTGTCCATATGTGTGTGTGTTTGTGTGTGTGTATATATATATATCAATATATGAATACTTTTTAAAATAACATTAAAAATGTATCACAGGGAATAATAACTTGGTCAGCAATATGACTTGGCTTTAGGTGTTGCACTCCTGAATTATCACTTTTGCTAAGAGACCACAGTTAGGCTTTGTTTTTATATGGCTAATACTTCCACCTGATTCTGTCTCCTGTTATTCTCTCTCAGATTCCTTAACATCTTGAGGCTATGTACAAATTCTAATTTAATAATTTGTATTAAACATACATTTCTAGAAACCAAAGCTCTTTAGCACACAGTGTTCTAAAAGATATTTTTATTCATTCTAAGAGAGTTTACTGACATTAGGCTGTAGAAAATGTTGACTTCTATGCTGAACAAAAAGAAAAAATAGACTTGAAGGATTAAGAGAAAAACAGAAGTATGTCTCCATTTTCACGAAAGGACATGGAGAGACAGGTCTAAGGAGGTAAAGATGACTACCGTCTGTCCCAGTTTCACTAGTCCACTCTCTCCAAAATCAGAAAATGGAGGCAGAGCTTAATACGGATTTGAAGTTGTTCCCATGGTCCCCTCCCTCCAGCTTCCTCCTCCCCCCTCCACCCCCAACCCCACCTTCCTCACCACACAGATAGTGTTAAGTTATTGGGATGTCAGAATTCAAGTATGTCCATAGGCAATTTTCTGCCTGCATTTTGTGTGGTTATTGTGGAAGTTGCTTTTTTTTTTTTTTCAGTCTTTTGTATAATACTTTATTATCAGCGCCACTTTTCGAACAGGATTTGCTCACTTCGTGTTTCTTTCACATTTTGGTAATTCTCACAATATTTCAAACCCTCCACCATCAAAACGTTATGACTTGCTGAAGACGCAGGTGATGGTTAGCATGTTTTAGCAATAAAGTATTCTTAATTAAGCATGTACATTGATTTTTTTTAGACAATAATGCTATTGCACACTTAACAGACTACAGTATAGTGTAAACTTTTATATGCATTGTGAAATCGAAAATTCGTGGGCTTGCTTTATTGTGATATTTACTTTATTGTATTGGTCTGAAACTGAACCTACGGTTCATATCATTGAGGTATGCCTGTATTCATAAATTTGCACATCTACTAAGAATGCCAATATATGACAGTTTACAATTGCCTGCTTTCTAATTTTCACTGGAAAATGGAAGTTGCTTTGATGTCACTCTGTTCTTAATGTTTATACCACTTCATTAGATGAATATATACTTTATGTGATTCAAAAGCTTAAGAACCTTTATCTACTTTCCACTATGTTGTCATAAGCCAATTTTTTTTTTTTTTTTTTTTTTTTGGCGGTACGTGGGTCTCTCACTGTTGTGGCCTCTCCCGTTGCAGAGCACAGGCTCCGGACATGCAGGCGCAGTGGCCATGGCTCATGGGCCCAGCCGCTCCGCGGCATGTGGGATCTTCCCAGACTGAGGCACGAACCCGTGTCCCCTGCATCGGCAGGCGGACTCTCAACCACTGCGCCACCAGGGAAGCCCCAAGCCAAATATTTTTAATATATTTTAGAATCTTAACTGTGTGCCTAAGATTTTATAAATATCATAAGAATTTTGGTTGGAAATCTGAAATATACAAACATGCTTTTAATTCTAAAAAGTAAAATGAAGCTGCTGATTAAAATTTAAATCAGCTACAGCTCCCAAATTTTGAAGAAAAACAGCATTTATATAAAATTTCTACCCTATAACAGCTGTGAAAGCACAGAACTTGGCCCTTTAACATAATGTGTAATTATTATATATTTTGTATTCTTGTATTATTAGATCTAGTACTAATTTGGGAACAGCATTGTTTTCCTCTCAGTTCAACAAATATATACTTTTCACCTATTCTGTGTAAGATGCTAACATTGGGACTTCTGGTTTGGACTCAGGTCACGTCTTTTGTAGCTTGAAGTCATTCAGAATCAACAATCCAGTTGTCAAGAAAACTTGTTTCTATTCTGATTTCAGTGATGAAGAACGATACAGATACAGGGAGTATGCAGAAAGAGGCTATGAGCGCCACAGAGCAAGTCGGGAGAAAGAAGAACGACACAGAGAAAGACGACACAGAGAGAAAGAGGAAACCAGACACAAGTCCTCTCGAAGGTTTGCTCTTTAATAGTGAATCATTTTGAAGCCAAGAGAAATTGATTTGACTTCAGGAAGTAAAAGCAAACATTTCTAAGTAACCACTAGAGCATATGTGTGTTCCTAATTGGAAGACTATAGTTGGTTCCTTATAGGTTTCAACAAAGATATTGAAATCTAACCAGATTATAATTCCCATAAGCCAAAATAAGCATGGAATAAAAAATGAGAATTAGACTTACTACATTATCTTGGCGGGGGGGAATTTGTCATATGAATCAGTTTTTAGTAGTAAATGTTATTAAACAAACTGATGTTCATTTTAATCAAAGAAAATTCAGGGCCTTGTAGCCCCCCCACCAAAAAAAAATCAGCATTAAATTTTAATGCCTATTGTTTGCCTAAAATCAACTCTAGGAAATATTTCCTGTTTTGATCTAGTGCTTCAGTTTCTAATTTGTAATTAGTCTTTTAGAATGAAGTATATGGGCCCTAGTGGCCCTCTTGGCACAGTGGGCCGTGCGTCGGTCTCATAATCTAATGTTTATGGTTCTTAGGGTTCTAGGAAAATATCAGTGAAGGTGAGCATTAAATGTAAATATAATCTCAGCATAAAAGTCACATAAAAAATGATTACTCCCCAAAATGTGTTTGAGAAAAAGAAAGTATTATTTAAAACCCACTGTTACACCAAGAATTTACCTAAAGTAGGTTGATCTGTCACTACTTAAACATTTTTAAGAATACACCTTTCTTTTTTCTTTAGTAATAGTAGACGTCGCCATGAAAGTGAAGAAGGAGACAGTCATAGGAGACACAAGCACAAAAAATCTAAAAGAAGCAAAGAAGGAAAAGAAGCTGGCAGCGAGCCTGCCCCTGAACAGGAAAGCACCGAAGCTACACCTGCAGAATAGGCATGGTTATGGCCTTTTGTGTACAGTAGTGCCAGAAATAGATACTATAAATCTTCTTATTTTTCTGGATAATGTTTAAGAAATTTGCCTTTAATCTTGTTCTGTTAGTATGAAAAGTTAACTTTTTTCTTCTAAAATAAAAGAGTGAATTTTTCATGTTAAGTTAAAAATCTTTGTCTTGTAATATTTAAAAAAATAAAAAGTAATGACTTTGTATCGAAGAAAGTAATGTGAATGAGTCACTCAGCAGGGAATTTAAAGAGCTATGTTTAGCTGTGTACATAATAGCTGATTGATAAAGGTCAAGGTTCCCTCTTGGCCAGTTTCCTTGAGTTAGTTAATCAAATACCAGTCTCTTAAGAAGTTGCACTGCAAAAATGCATCAAAATGCACCTCTGAGTCTTGAGATTAAAACTAGTCTTTTATCATCACTGCTGTGGCACTGTTGCTATGCATATTAAAGAACTCATACAGTTTTGATACTGCAACTTTTTGATAGCAGGTTTTCAGTGTTCTAAATTTGGGTTCATGGTGAAACTAAAGGGGAACTTTTCTATCCAAAGTAATAAAATCTAATGGCATTTGGGTGACCTCTGAAATAACTTGCCCTAAATGTAGTTTCTGGCAGGCACATGGACAAATACTCGTCACTGTGACACAAATTTGAATTGCCTCACCGCCATCTTTTATGAGCTAGGTCAAGCTGGTTTGGCCTTTCTTGATGGTTCTTCCAAGGCTTATTGGTTGAGCAGCACGTAGAGTTTGTATACAATTACTAGCTATACTGTGAATAAAAATAAATAAGAGCTTTAGATTAGTCATTTCCCATTACATTTAAGAAAATACAAGTTTATATAATTCTGTGAACATTTTTAGGGATAGCCCTTAGAAGATACTTGTCAGTGATGGTAGCAACATGGTTTTGAAAGAATGAATTACTAAGAACTTTTAAATAGTGATAATAGAAATGAACTTAGTATCACATACTAAAAGACAGCTGTATAATTTTTGAAAAATATTTATTTCTCATTTCATGAACATTTTTCAGCAATGCACTTTTTAAATCCTCTGTCTGGAAATTGTTTTTAAAATGCCCATAATGTACCCTTTGCAGACCTCAGCATATACCAGATTTTAATTTAGCTGTATGATTTGAATTCAGTGGGGGCATACAAACCATGTCAGCTGTTTAAGAGCTTTATATTGATAGAAAAATATAAACTTAAAGTTATGAGAAATGCTCCACACTGAATAAAAACTATTAGTAATGTTTATATTTTGTGAATTATATTTTCTGAGGTGTAATTGGCTTTTCATTAGATCCTACTTTTCCTGACATTAAAGTTTATATTTTTACATTGTAGCCTTCAAATACAAAAATTGATAAGATAAATACATTGTTTCAACTTAGCTTGTTTGTGATTTCCTGTTTTTCTATGACCCATCATTGATTCTATAAAAAAGTTCCAGGCCAAGAAGCAATGGTGAGAGTAATTTTTCCTTTAAGTTCTTTTAGCATCCTTGCCAAGCAAGCATGTATCATTCCTGATGTACTTCTGCCATTGACAGCAAGAAGAATATCACCACATCTAAAAAAAATAAAATAAGGTACATGATTAACATTTTGAGCCACAGCTGAAGTTAATGCAAGTTTTTTTGGTGGTCCTAGTTTTTGCTCCATCTGTCAGTTTTAATTATATTATCAATACTTCTAATTAAGGTTCTCCCTCACTTAAATTCTTCAAATTCTATCGTTCAGCTTGTTTTAGAAAGAATGCTAAAAGTATAGGACGTTGTTGTATGGGACCAAGAGTAACAAATCATTTTGGATTTCTTAGAAATGGAACGCTGCATAAATGTTTTATATTTCTTACCAATGAAAAAAGATATAATAGGTGCCTTATTTCAAATGGGGCCAGGCTTTTTGCATGTATAAAACACAATCTTTGGATATAAATTTTTTGTTAAGTAGTCATTATTATTACCTGATTCTTCCATCGTTGTATGCTGGTGTTCCTTCAACAATGGATTTGATAAAAAAAGGTTTGTTCCCGTTGTATTCTTCATAACCTCCTACAATGCAGAAGCCCAGACTTCCAGCTGTGTTTCTTCGCAGTATAACATCTTTACAGTTGTACAGGTACCTGAAATAGAATGAAATCAATGTAAATGCACAGTTAATTCGAACTCATAGTAATTACTGTGATTCATCTCCCATTCCCTTTATTGGCATTTTTTTTTAGGCTTAATAGCACTGGATGGGTCTCATTCAAAATTGTGTCATAGCCCAGTCACCTTTGTGCTTTTAGCTGGCTTTTTCTTTCTTTTTTTTTTTTTTTTTTGCGGTACGTGGGCCTCTCACTGTTGTGGCCTCTCCCGTTGCAGAGCACAGGCTCCGGACGCGCAGGCTCAGCGGCCATGGCTCACGTGCCCAGCCGCTCCACATGTGGGATCTTCCCGAACCAGGGCATGAACCCGTGTCCCCTGCATCAGCAGGCGGACTCAAACACTGCGCCAGCAGGGAAGCCCTAGCTGGATTTTTCTAATTGAACTTCTCTTTTCCAGAGCTAACCACCCTTTTAAAAGAGACACCATCTATTATGTTCTGTTTATATGTCTACTGGAAAAAAATCATTTCTGGCTTAAAGATTTCTGACTTAAAGGTTTAATTTCTCAACTTATATTAAAAAGTTAGTTATGCCTAAATCTTTACTGATGAACCACATTCAAGCATACTTACAGATATATTTTTATTTCCTTATGGATGTAAATAATTTTTAATGAAGGAAAAATTCTTTGAATAAATGGTTAATATCTCAGTGAAAAATGTAACCCTAATTAATTCATTGGCTGAAGTTCTGACTTTTGAAAGATACCAGTTTATACATAGTTTTACATGTTTGATAGGTTATAGAGAAGAATGCAGGCAGCATAATATAGTGAATGGAGATTGAGGTACATTTAAAGATTGTAAGAATGATTCATACTGAAGGAGAAAAAACTGGCGGTAAACTGAATAGCAAGTTATAACAGGAATGGGAGAAAGACCACAGGTCTTTTGTAAATGGGTAGAACCCTCAGCTAAAATAGAAACTTTGATTGAGGAAGCTGTTCCTTTTATTACTCAGTGGCAGTTGGATCAGTGTTAACATAGGTGCAGGCTAAGTACAAAACTGTTACAGTTATGACAGAGGTATGTCAGGAGCTGGATTTGACTCCAAAATACCCCAGTCCAGGAACTGGTTTGAAAGAGAATTAGCATTTTCATGTTGGTAAAAGTCAAGATTTGGTGATTTTGTTTATAAACTGTACCTTGAAATACTAATTTTTTTTTGAAAAACCAATAAAAAGTCTCTTGAGAAATGTTCTGGTGATGAAGTTGGTCATTACATTTGTTACTGACCTTGCTAATCAATGTAATATGACTTTTTTCATGGCATTTTGACTCCCATTTGAAGTAAAACAAGGTTTGGGTTTGTCTGGTGGGTAACTTTAAAATGTAGTCCTAAAATTCAACTCAATTTTGTATCTGTTGTCATACATATATATCATTTACAATAATTTCGCTGAAATTGCTGAAAAATATGAATTCATTAAATGAAACATAACCATATTTTTATTATAAAATACTCATTTGCTGTATTTCACAGTAATACTTGATATTAGTAAATTCATCCTGTAGGAGTTGTGGTGTGTTTGATACCACATTTACACAGTGGCTCACTGACTGCTCATGTTCAAAGCAGGTAATTGTTCCCCAGACACTAGAGCATTATGTTCCCACCTATGCCCAATGTCCGGAGGAGAGCTGGTCGGTGCTTCTTACCCAAGGTAATGATTAAATATGTCTTAACGTTCTTTAAAACATATAAATGGATACATGGAGCAATACTCGAAACTTAAGTATTTCTCACCCTTTTGACCATTGGGTTTTTTCATTAATTATCACTTTGGACCTTGACTCTTGATATTTTATTCCATGTGGACAAGCTATAAAAATAATCATCTAAAATTTTTATGTTACCAATACAAAAATTTCAACATAACATTAATGAGTCATTCTCATTTTCTTACAAGCATGTGGTGACATTTTCCAGAGGACATGTGATAGGTGATCTGGCACGACACTAGATGCAGAAGTAGATATGAGAGTCCAGAGTTATCTTGTATTAAGCCAAACATTAAAGAGGTTTGCAAAAAACATATACTGCCACTCTTGTAATTTTTTAAAATGCTGCTTCTTATAAAAGATGTTATTTATGTTAATAATATAATGGATTATTTTAAATAATTTAATAAAATTCTTCAGATTAATTTATAATAAGGTAAAATATTAATAGGTATAACCTATATAAGCAAAAGCTCTTGGGGATCATCAATACTCCAAATAACTGTAGGGGTCTTGAAAAAAAACTTTGGGAATTGCTGCTGTAGACATGTTTATCAAACTTGATGTTCCACTGGTATCTCAACCTCAGCAAGTCAGAAACAACTAATAACTCCTCATTCTTCCTTACTGTGTAAAATAATTACATTAATGGCCCCAAGTCATCACCCTTCCCTGGTATCATCCGTGCCACTTATTGTATAATTCTGTGGTGCCCCCCTCCAATTCTGGATTCAGCCATAAGATCATCAGTGGGATGTTGGCCAGAGCCAGCCAAATCTAGACACAGGAGCACGGCCAGCCAAGATTAGCAGAGCCACCTAAACGACCCAGAAAGGACTGCAAATGCATGAGGGAGCCAGCCAAGATCAATCACGCCTGGCCTGGATCAGCTGAAGCTGATCTGTGTCTGATGTTCCCTGCAGAACGGGCATTCTGCACATCAGAGGGGCCGCTCACTGGGGGCCCAGGGCTCTGCAGGCTTGGTCTGCACGCTCCAGATGTGGGCAGCCTCACTTCCATCTTCCCGTCTTTGACTTTCACTTTCTGCTACTGAGGTTTTGTAGCTAGTTTGTTACATAGCATGATTGTGAAAAGTAACTGATATTCTTAACTCTCCCAGTTTGGTTGTATCCTCCAGCTAGATGAAACATACCACCATTCACTCCAATGTATTTTCTAGGTTCCCAAAGCACCCTGTGCCTACATAATATTTTAATTATAACTTCTTTAATTCATAATTTTTAATAATTTACTATGACATGTTGTTGCTTACTGTATTACGAAGTCCATGAGGGCTATTCCTAGAACCTACTCTATTGATTATTTCGTTCAACAAATGCCTGCTAAGCAGAGCCATTTAAAGACCTACAGAGACACTAGGTATTCCTGTGGCGGCTCCACCCACTATTACAACAAACACATTAAAAGTGCATTCATATCCCACCATAAATATAGGTGAGTTTGGGGCAACTATAAAAGACTAATTTTGCTCCTTAAATGACTTCGCCAGGAGTTACTCATTTGATTCCTGATTGACTGTTACTTATTAGCAAACATCACACAGGGAAGGTAATGGTGGGAGGTGGGGAGGAGAATGGGAAGAAAATTGAGGCCTAAGAGGCTAAGCAATGAAGAAAAATACGCTGCTGGGTGCATGACACATCCACTGAATGACAGAGATCTGAGGCATTTACACTCCTGCAGAACTTGTTTACGGTAAAGAGAGAAACGGTTAAGACTCAAATTATAAAAGCTAAATACAGGCTTCACATCCTCCTAAGGGATGCTCACCAAACATTGCATAGTGGTTAAGATCCCAACCAGGCAGCCTGGTTCAAATCCCAGTTCTGCATATTAACTAGCATGTTACCTTGGGCAAGTTACTTAACCACTCTGTGCTTCAGTCTCCTATCTTTAAAGTGGGGATAATATTAGTACCTAGATTATAGGACTGAGGTGAGCTTTAAATGAGTGAAAAATGCAAAGAACATGTAAAGCTCTTAGCAGAGTGCCTGGCACACAGAAAAGGTTATATCAGTATGAGCTACTGTTGCAGTTGTTATTTCTATTCTGGGTTTGGATGTACTTGACACTGTCCCTGTCCTATAGTTAAAATGTAAACGTTTTTGACTTAAAAAAAAACAACAACATGATATTTGCCTCCTTGCTCTTCAATACAGACAATCCTCATCAAAATGCTTTATGAAGTTCAGGAAAGTGAAAGTTTACATACTTAGGCAAGAGAAGAAATGAGTTAATGAGTATCACTATCATACTAGTCCACATAAGAGCATGTTTTCAAAGACTTCCAGATGTGGAGTGTGGGCCCTGAGAGCCAACAGTGAATAAAGCAGAAGGTCTTCAGTGTTTTCTGAATCCCCTCCAAGTGAATGGCATCAGATAATTTGTATAGCTTAGAGCCCATGTCTGGAGCTACTGCCCAGGGGTGTACAAAAGGCACCCTGATAAGGGTGAGACATATTTGCATTGTCCTTAATAACCTACTTTTACTCTCTGCTACTATTTATTATATCTGACACCCACTGGTTCAGCATACTAATGGCACCCTCTTCATATACATTCATTCTACGTGTTGGACTGCACTTAAGGACGTGATCACAATGTCCTAGAAAAGAGATTGTTTCCAGACCTGCTGACATATCACTTTTCTTCACCGGTAGGGAATCTTAGGTAAGTGGCTGGATCCTACTTTAGGGCAAATAGTTTTCCCTCAAAATCTGTTAAGCAAAAGGGGAAAAGGTTTGACTGGGTAAATGTATAACTTGGAGGGAAATGTCTCCTTTGTGAATTAAAAAAAAAAAAAAAAACCAAAAAAAAAAACTATTTGCAGCCTAAATCTCTAGTGGTTCCGGCAGGTAAGTAACTTTTGCTAAGGCCTGAAACTCTTAGGACATCACTAATGCCAAATGACTAGAGACATTTATGCCCATGGTATTGCATCAGTGAGGGAGAACCTGGCACCTTTGGGGCTCTATGCAGTCAAGATCAGAAATGCCAACCTGCAAGATGGCCCTGGTTCCTTCCTTTTTTTATAAACCTCCAGCAAACAGCCACTCCAAGAAAAATTTAGCTCAAAGGTTTAAAAATGAACCAGAGACACATTATAAAAGAAAAGGCGGAGAGTAACAGTAAAAACAGTAACAGACAAAAACCACTCACCAGAAAAATGCTACCACAGAAATGAAATGCTGCTAGAGAAAAGGAAATTTATAACCAACCCTGTTACTGTGAATTTAAAATACTTCTGAAACAATGGCTCTGTAAAAGAGATCAAGGCAGAGATATAAGATTTCAAGGGGAGATATAAGACAAGAGGAGAAGAAATGGGCCGAGAAGAAAGACGTGGAAGGGAAAAATAAGAACACAGAAATGAAAGTGACTACAAAGGCAAAGATGTACTACTGAAAACACAGTAAGGGTTATGAAGGACAGATCAAAACAAGCAAAGAAAGCAGAATGAAAGTAAACAGAATTGAAAAGGATTCAAGAGAAAATGAAAGATATAAAACAAAAAGAGGTAACAAATACATATCTGGACTCCCTGAAAAGAAGACGCCAAATAACAGACATTTATCTTGAACGTTAGGTAGAAAGACCAAGCCACGTGGAGAAGGAAAGAAATGAGACAGACCTCACTTCTCCACATCACCACTCAGTGCGAGTCAGTGATGCGATGCCTATGAAATCCAAAAAGAGGTGATCAGATAGTTTTATAACCAGGTAACCTATCACAGGGTTGTACAGATATAGCATGATTTCTTTAACTAGTTCCTATTGGTAGTGGACACAACAACAGTGCAATGAGCATCACCGTACCTTCCTTATGAATTCTTTTTGCAACATTGCTTATGAAAGATGAAAACAACCCAAGTGTCCACTACCAAGAGGACTGGCTGAATCAATATGGTACTTCTATACAAGAGAATACTATCGGCCATAGAAAAGAATGAGGCAGCTTGATGTGTACTGATGTGAAATGATACCCAAAGTATATTCTTAGATTTAAAAAAATTGTTGTACATCATAGTGTATATGTTACCATTGTATGTGTGTGTGTACATATATACCTAGACTAGGGGTCAGCAAACTACAGCCCAGCCCAACACCCAATTTTATAAATAAACAGGCATGCCCATTCATCTATGTATTGACTGTCTATGGCTGCTTTCACACCACAACAGCAGAAATGAATAGCGGCAACAGAGACAGCATGACCCTCCAAATCTGCACTCTCTGGCCCTTTTCAGAAAAAGTTTACCAACCTCTGACATAGACACTCCCTGGAAAAGTACACAAGTCATTGGTAACTGTGACCTCTGTTGAGCAGATCTGAGGGGCCAAGGGTGGAAGACTCCCTTTCACTCTCTCTCTACCCTTTGGTGCCCTCTGAATGTTCACTGTGCTTATTACTACGAGGAGAGGAGGGGATGAAGGAAAGTAAAAATTGCCAGGGGGACTGCAAACCAGTGTTGTCTTTGCTGGCTTCACACTTTCTCTTCTTCTAAAGGAAATGAGCAAAATCCAGATTGGACTTCTGATAAGAGCAGGGAAGTGCTGTGCCCAAAGTCAAGGGCAAATGTAGAGGGAGAGAAAGCCATTCACTTGGTTGTACATGAAGTAAAACACATCTCACATTTGTTCTGTCTTTACATGAATGAACGGCAAGGAACTCTGTTTTATAAGACAAGTAGCTTTCAAGCACAAAAATATTTTTTAAATGATCCATTTTAATAGATTGAAGTTTTAGAAATTTTTTTTTCATATGATTTTAGTTAAAGTAACATTCTCTTCCACCCAGGAAGAAATTTTTTTAAAAAAATTAAAACATTTTTTAAACTCAATGCTCAGTTTTTAACTTAAAATGTACTCGTTTAAAAAATATTTTATCAACTAGTGAAGGCTAAAAAGGGAATCTCAGTGTGGATTTGAGGTAGGGATGTTTTCTAAAACCTCATTTAAAATTAAAAGAGAGAGAGAGAGAGAGAGAGAGAGAGACCAACCTATCTCCACCCTCAAGAAAAATGTACTAAAACCAAACATCCTACTTTCATTCATTTAATCCTCTGCCAGCATATCATCATCAGTGACTCTAATGTTTAACATTTAAGTCATGCATTTGGAATTATTAAGGCAATCCTTTGAAGGCCAAGAGTTTATGCTCTGATGCAGGTGAGCAAACCCCAATTTATCCGTCCTTCGAATATTTGATTTCTGTATCTAGCCATTTAGCAAGGCTGCCTTCAAATCCTTTCCTGAACTTTCCAAAACATTTATCTGGCTCCCCTCTAAGGCTCTAGTTACATCTCACTGAGATGACCAACTAGTTGCTTCCTGAAGGTTTACAGGAGGACTTTTCAAGAGTAGGAACAAGGGAGAGGTATCTGAGATAGGCCCTCAATCAACACAGGACCCAACATCTGGGCAAAGGCAAAATGTGCTGCTGCGTTGCTCTGGGTTTAGCTGGGGCCACCGGAGAGCTGGAGAGGTGAAGCCACAGATGGGTTTTACCTCCATGCAAGTTCCTAGGCCCGCCACTAGCCAATTGAGAAAAGGTGACCTTGCCCTGCTCCAGAGTGTGTGAAAACAGCGCCCTCTCTCTGTCGACTGAGCTTCCTGACGCACATACAACGCACACAATCAAACGTGGCGGCCCTACGAGCTCCTCGCCGTGAAGGCCAGTGTTTCCACATCCAGGCTTTCGTCCCTGCCCAAGAATTACTGCAGTTTCAGTTACAAAAGGGAACACAAATTCTTTCAAATAGACCCGCAACCAAGCCTGAGTCTCATTAACATGTCAGTGCCCTGAATCAGCCCAAGAGAGTGAAACAGTGGTCTAAAAACTATCATCGTTTCCTCCCACACCTCCCCAAGGACGTCACGCTGGGACTCACCGTGGTAATTCCAGCCACATGACCCAGGATGGGGACCGGTTGCCAGGTGGGGCCGTGTCTTTGTGGTTGGAGTCCAGCGCTGCTGGGCTGCTGCCTTCTTCCTGGGGCTCGCATTCTCTGACTTCCAAAGCTTTAAGTACCACCGAGGAGGATGTGCTTTTCAATAAAGCAACCGCCTCGCTCCGGCTGACCTCTGTTAGTTCAATCCCGTTCACATTCAACAGAACGTCACCTAGTGACCGGAGAAGCAGAAGCCATTCTTAGTAAGAGTGCAAACTGGAAAGGCAAAGGGGCAGGGACTGACTGGGATGCGGGTACGTGGGGAGGGCAAGGGGCACTTCCTTAGCCTCCCGTCAACATGCGGCTGGGTTTTCACACCTCATTCACACCTCAAATAGCGAGAGCGGTGCGCATGTGCCAAGGCGCTGGTAAATCATGTGGTGGGGGGGATTCTAAAGCACACCTATTGGTATTTGGCTCTTGCCTTAAAAAGGAAGAGAGGGAGGGAGGAAGGAAGGAAGGAAAGAGAGGGAGGGAGGGAGGAAGGAAGGAAGAGAGGGAGGAAGGAAGGAAAGAAGAGGGAGGGAGGAAGGAAAGAGAGGGAGGGAGGAAGGAAGGAAGGAAAGAAGAGAGGGAGGGAGGAAGGAAAGAGGAGAGGGAGGGAGGGAGGAAGGAAGGAAGGAAGGGAGATAAAATAGCCACGTTCACTATTTAATCAAAGAAAACCTCCTTTTTTTTCCTTTTCTTCCCATTTTTAGCACAAAGGCGGAGCATGTGGCCAAAGCGCCCAGCACCCACACGGAGCCAGGCATGTAGTAGGCACCCAATAAATAAGGGTTGAATGAATAAATAATAAGCTTCCCATGAGAGAGTCGGACAGATGAGTCTGCGGCAGTTAAGAACAGTGGGCCTGGAACTGTGTTCCTAAAGAGGTGGGAAGAAGAGGTTCCGTTTCTATTCAGTGCAAAGGTGCTGACAGCTACCACTGGTTAAGCCCCTACTGTGTGCGGGGCCATCCTATCATATAACCCTCTGCTCACGTTCTCTCACTAATAAGTCACTTCGTGGTTGACCTCATCGTTCTCCACCCGGGTGCTTGGGTGAAAAAGAAAAGAGAAACTAAAGTACATACCTCCCCTACCTCCATTTCCTATCTTTTTATCTCCCTCCTGTTTTTCTGCCTCCTTTGAATATCAACTTTCTCACACAGAATAACTGTAGCAAGAGTAAAAGGACAGGAGGAGAAAGATGGGAAAGGTCTTGAGTTCATCCTGAGCCCCAGAGAAGCACCGTTAGGTTGGCTGACTGAACCCCTTCACACATGCCATCCCCCTGTGACCCCTCAGGCTGAGCAACTGTACTTCAAAAACTTCACATTTTATTTCTTGAATCTGAACACCCTGAAAGGGCATATCGGCTCAACCATCAGCTACCCATCCATGTGAATTGACAATACTATCAAAGATACAAATTGGACATCTCTTTCCTTCACTTCAAGGAGCCCAAGTCACATAAGATTAAAGTAGTGAATCTACTTTATCATCAATGGGAAAGTACCTGGCTTGGTACTTTCACTTAATAAATATTCACTGAATCAAAATCTATCAAATTATTTCTCCTATCCAACCCATAAATGGAACGATTCATGAACAGTTTCATCACTGGATCAATCCACCAAAGAATTACTTAGAATGAATGGAACCAAATTATGCCAGTTAATCAAGGCAACTTGCTCATAACTGTAGCTCTTCCCTATTAATTCTTGGCATTGTTTGCAGATACTCACTTTACCAGCAAGCAAGGTGGCCCGCATCAACCCACATGAACCAAGAGGGGTGAAACCCGGTCCAGGAACTATACTCAAACCAATCACGGTCAATGGGTAACAGATGCCCTGGCCAGATCACCCTCACATTCTCTTGTTAATTCTGGAAACAGTTACCTAACCCAGTAAGCCGCTAATTCCTTTTAACACTCTGCTGCCCCAGTACCTTAAGTCTCTTTACTTTTTACCTGTTTTTATTCTTCCATCTCTGCTTATGACTCCTCCGGGCTCAACACTGATGACATAGATTGGCAAATTCCACTCCTTATGTGATGCTCCCCCTGCAACGGTCATGCCGAGTGATTCACTGGGGTCTTTTTGGACACTTACCACCTTCTCGTGACAAGTGACCGCAGAGTGGAGGGGCTGAAGGCACAGACAGAAAAACAAATATAGCACATTTGTTCATAAGTGGGTTTGCATTTCTTCCATACAAAAAACTACCAAGATTGCATAAATATATGATGGTGGTTCTTGGTTGTACATAGAGAGAAGGAGGGAGAGAGAGGGAGAGAGAGGCAGAGAACTCCTCACTTGGTCCTCACTCTCAACAGAGTTACATTATCCCAAATTCCATAGGCTGACTCAGAGAAAAGTTATATTCCAAATGGGAGAAGTAAAAAATGGGAAGAGGAATAGGTTGGAGACCACTGGAGAAATAGTAAGTATACAAAGTAAACTGCACCCAAAATTTTTCAGGTGACCCATTTATTCCTGATACAGTGAGTCAACATTTTGTAAAACTCTCGTCTTGCATGAACATCAGGAAGTTTTTCTAAGTTAAAATGTAACCATATTTAAATTAAATAGTTCCAGTTTAATTTATGCAGGTAATCAGAAATCCTCAAAGAAAAATAATGAATTTCCTAGATATTATACTCTAAAATCTCACCAATATCTAGGTTTGCCCCAGCTGACAACTTTACTCTTACTTTAGCAGTCCTAAATAATGTGCAGTTATAGCCTTTAATTTTATTACATAAAACATAATATATACATTATATAATACACATCGTAGACCAAATTTTCAAGAGCAAATTAATTGTGATTTGATTCAACAACACTAGATTAAAAACGTTGAAGCCACGTTCAACATTATCTTGAAGCAATAAGAGTAGGTCAAGGGTACTGCTTTATCAATGAATATGTATCAATATATATTGTTCAAAAAAGTTATTCTCCTTCCTGCTTGGGCAGTGACCTAGGAGACTAGGTGGGCATTTGCACTGCAAATAAATACTTATAACACTTGATCAAACCTCAAAGAAGTCTATGGCTCAAAACATAGCTTAAGTTCTATCTAAAGAAAGAAAATTTAAAAACACATCTGACAAAAATAACCAAGCTACAGAACAAAATATAAGTATACTACCTTTCTTTTTTTTTTTTAAAAAAAAGGAGGGAAATAAGAATTTGTACTGATACTTGCATTTTCATAAAGAAATTCTGGAAGAAAAAGTGGTTTCATGGGGGTGGAGGGGGAAACTGGGAAGATCAGGGAAGGGTGAGAAACTTAATATATACTTCCCATTTTTTTTAACCCTGTGAATATATTATCTATGCAACAAATCAAATGAACTATAATCAAACTTCTGTAAATTTGATGGTTGACATCATACAGAACTAATGCTTGCATGTACAGAATCAATTTTTAATGCTTCATTATGAAGCAAGATAAGCCTAGGATTTTTGTGCATTTGTTATCTGATGATTTCCTATGGTTTTAAATAACCCACGTCTGTTTTAATAGCCTTATTGTATACAGTAATGCCCTGTGACTGTATCCCTAGCCCTGAACATTGTGTTTAACACAATGATGATGGTAAGTACATGTTTGTCGAATAAATGGATAGATGAATTGCAAATTGCCACATTGTTTTTGATAGTAATAGAATAATAAATTGGAAATTAAGAGTATAGCAAGGTATATGTTACAATTCGTACTTGTAAGGTCTGGGTTGTGTTTATATAAACCTTAGAACTTTGAAGTGCCCTGTAGAGATTGGTTGTCAGATGAAGGCTGTAAAACTGAAATGGGGCTTTCTTCAGAGAAAAGTTTCAAGACAAGACAAGCAAGTAACAGTATGAACATAGTGGTTCTAGCATTCCAGCTGAGGCAAAGGAGTAGACTTGGAGGGGATCTCAAGATCTGTTCTTAGTACATGACTTTTCCTTTTTAAAAAGCAATTAGATTCAGGATGTCTCTTCCTTTAACCACAAATATCTCTCAAAAGATCCCAGCTTGGAGATGCAGGCAGTTCTGAAATGCCCCCAACTCAGGGCAAAGCTCTAAACCCAGAGACTCCAACAGGCTGCCCTGCTGCTTCAGCTTGTTCCTGGGGATATTCATAAGGCATGTATTCCCTGTGCTCTCAAAGAAGGGCTTAATTCCATTATTTCTAGGGGGCCTGGGGTATTGTAAGGGTAGTTAGTCAATCTCTCAAGGTGGTGCCTTATACACATATGGAATGCTCTGGAAAATAAGGACACCTTTTTTATGTAAATACACACACACATGCACGCACACACACACACACTTTATCTCTTCTTGAACAGCTGCCTAGTATTTCATTGTGTGAATATGCCATATCCACCATTAATGACCTTTTGGGTTTTTTACAGTCTTTCACAAAATTAAACAGTGTCACTGTGAATATCCTTAGACACACATATCTTGTGCACTTGTGTAAATATTTCTTCAGGCTAATGTCCTAGAAGTATAACTGCTAAATCAAAGAGCCTGAGCATTTAACATTTTGACAGATATTGATAAACTACCTTTGAAACGGCACTATAATTTATAATCTCAACAATACGCTGTGAAAATGCTAGATTCCCACAATTCATCGAGTACGGGGTTTTAGCAATACAGTATTTAGAATGTTTACCCAGGTGAAAAAAATTCCGATAATTTAATTGCCTTTCTAGTAGAAAGTCTGAACATCGTTTGTTGCTATTTAGGTTCTATATAATTTTTTTAAATTAACTAATTTATTTATTATTTTTGGCTGTGTTGGGTCTTCGTTTCTGTGGGAGGGCTTTCTCTAGGTGTGGTGCGTGGACCTCTCACTGTCATGGCCTCTTTTGTTGCGGAGCACAGGCTCCAGATGCGCAGGCGCAGTAGTTGTGGCGCACGGGCCTAGTTGCTCGGCGGCACGTGGGATCTTCCCAGACCAGGGCTCGAACCCGTGTCCCCTGCATTGGCAGGCAGATTCTCAACCACTGCGCCACCAGGGAAGCGCTATTTGGGTTCTAATAGTAATAAGCGAGAGATTTTATAACACTGTAATCACTCCAGGTTCCTCTGACTTCATCTATAAAATGGGTCAGAATGCCCACATACAGCAAACCTGTGGCTAAAAGAAATGCAGTTAAATGGAAGATATGGCTTTTATCTGAGAATACTTTGGTTAAAAAATATGTTGCTAAATTCATGTGAAAGCAGCAAAATTACATATCCTGTGAAATATTCCGGAAGTTCCATTGGCTTCTCTCCTGCCACTCCAGTTAATAGGGAGTGTTACTGAGGCCTTAATTATTTTGTCATGAATAAATATTGCCTGAATAATGTACAGACTGGCCAGATACTCCTTTAGGAAAAGAAAAAATTATTTGTTGTTTACTTCCATGTGTCAGGCCAGGCAAACCGAGGCTCACCATTAAAAAAAAAAAATTTGATCAATGAATCACAACTGGCAGGAGAAAGATTGAGTGCTGAAACCTAGGATGTCTGACCCTAAATCCTTGCTCTCCCCTGTACACCGCTCTGCTTTTAGAGGTACCATTTAAACACGTGATATAAATTGATCTATCAAGTTTCAGGTGATGGTCAGAAAAACACACATGAAAGAATTAATTACCCAACTATTCCAGAAAGAATTTGTCTCACTGAATAGAGAACTCAAACCAACTTCAGTGCTGTCAAATAAAATACATGACATATAAGATTTGAATGCTGAAAGCTATGTCCTCCTGGCTGCAGAGATGTGCTGTCTCTGCTTTCAGATACAAGTCCCTGGAGACAGAGTCTTTCCATCATACCTCCTCAGTGCTCACCAAGCAGTCTTGCTGCACTGAGCACAGGGATGTTTTGTTGAGCAGGTACAGGCTCAGCATGAATGTCTGGGCTACCCCAAATCAAGGTGTCCTGTGCCTCTAACAGCCACTCGGTTCCCCACCAGAGAGAGATCCATGTTAGGGACAGAAAAACCCAAGTCATCATCCCTCGACACCCCGAACCCTTCACATCCAGAGGTGCCTAACTTTGGTTGAAAGAAGAAGAGCTGCATACAACAGAGATCTTCTCTTCCACCCGTGTTCTGTTCCCACCCCCTTCCCTACTGTGGAGACCTCAGAATATTCCCTAATGTTTAAAAATATAATTTTTTATGACACAGTTCAAACTGATTAAAAAGTATCATGGGCACCTGAATACTCATCATTCAGCTCTTAAAATACATTATGGAATGTTTGCTTTGGATTTTTAAAAGAAAACATTTCAGACGTATAATAAAAGTATAAAGATGAACATAATGACCTACCCGTGTACTCTGCAATGCAGCACCAGAAATACAGGTTCTGTGTGCAGCTCAAGTCCCTCTGTGATTTTCCTCTGGTCACGTTTCCTTTCCTCTCCCACAGAGGTAACCACACTCCTAAATTTGATGCCTGTCGTTCTTTAACTTTTCAATTGGCTAACAACTTCTCTGTCTCACAAATCTTGGTTTGCCTTCTTTGGTATTTCTTTGAATCATTTAAGCTCCTGCTTTCAAAAAGCCATGTTGCTTTCTAAATAAAACTTTAGTAGGATCATAAAAAACTAAATCATCAAATGTCTATGTGTCTTAGTTTAATTTGAAATATGCCAGTGTGTGTGTGTGTGTGTGTGTGTGTTTGTACATTTCAGAAGGCAGATAGAACTGTAAATTAAAATGAAAATAATTACAATTTCCCACTAGGCCAGTCTGTTATATATGTTTTCCAGGAACTGGACACATGACAGGAGGTTGCAGCGAACACGTTATCAGATTCCCCAGCTGTTTCCATGATGCATGATGGTGAGGCGGAAGGGATTATACAGCCCACAGTGCTGGCGGAAGCTGCATTCTTAGTGGTGTAATGAACCAGAATACAGTATGGTCTAGTTAACTCAACTATAATTAGATTAAAACTTTAATTAATTGAGCTAATAAGCTAGTTTTCCATTAATAAATACCATTGGTTTAATTTAAACACTAATGGTATTTATTAGCAAAAAGACACCAGGGAGTCCTTATCCATAAAAGGTTTTAGCAGGAGGTACTTGGTTTTTCTAGATTGTTTATTGTAAATAAACCTGAAATTTATGGATTTATGGGGCATGGCTGTCTGACTGGCTGGAGAAAGGAGAGGTGGTGTAGCTTTGTAGGCTGTGCAGTTAACAGTATATAAAGCAGAGGTATTCCAAAATCAAAAATTTGAGTACTGTTTCTGTATCCACTGCTCAAAAACTCAAACTCATGAGTTATTCCAGACTGAAACACAGCCTTATGTAGAATGTAGGCATTCCTTAATCTCTGTTGCAAGAAGAATGGGCTACCTGTAAGATTTTAGTGACAAGTGATTTAATGAAACCAGGTCCCAGGAGGAATGATGGCTAGAAACTCATTGCCATCACAACAGGATGCCGAGCCACGGCTATAGGACTCTGAATTTGCACTAAACAAGGTTTGTGTTGCTTAGATACCCATCCAAATGGAGAGGTTACAGTATTACCTCTAATAAAAGCCATGACAGAAGTACATATTGTGCTGAGTCACCCTCACTTAAAGATAGGCTACACTTTGCTGCCCTGAAGGAGGCATTCTGCCTAGAGATGCATTCTGCTTCATCCACAGTGTTTTAAAATTTTTCTGGAATTTAACGCCGTAAGGACATATGCTCTCTGGTTTGTCCCAATCCCAATTATTACACGAACTTCATGAACTAATGTTACATGAACTTCAAGTGTTTTTATTATCTTCCTGGGTCCTTCTTGCAAAAACAAACTTACTAAAGGGGAATCATTAATTTTCAGGCAGACTGGGAACTTCAAAAACTAGAAACCAAGCAAACCTTGTTTCATTTCGAAGTGAATGGGAGCAGTCCTTAAGCCAAATGCCTGTTGGAAAAACACGACATCCATCTGGCTTAGGCTAGAAATTAGGTCCCTATATGAGGTCTGGTTTTCAAGATCAGGTTTCAAAACTCTCACGCACCTTCCTCTCTCCTGCTTGGATGATAGACACCTGTTATCTCACCAGTTCTCGAAGATGGGATTTGGGGCTTTCCATTTTACAAGACAAGTCAAATAGTGTTTAAGTGATGAAGTCCAGAGGTGACACTTAAAAATGTTCAGGTATGCAGCCTTCCCAAGAAAGAGCTCCCTGCAGGAGCTGTGGACATACCCTGGCTCGGCCTCACCTTAGGAGTGTTGCTCCTGTCCTCTGACCCTGGGGACCGGCTGCTGCTGCTGTTCCAGCCAGCTTCCTGAAAGATGTCAGGACTCTGCTGCCGAAGCTGGCGGGACACGACGAGGTGAATGCGCCTTTCACTGGCCTGTGTGATAAGACACAGGTGTTAGCCACTCTGAGCTTCCATTCAAAGCACCCAGCACCAGTGGCTTACCAAGATGAGTTTGGTTTTACCTTTTTTTATGAAAAAAAATTATTTCTAGTATTTTCCATGGCCATGCCCCCTTTGTAATTTAGCGAGAACTTGAGTTATTTCCTTTATCCCTAAATCGGGTAATGAACGTCGCTTCAAGGGAAAAACTAGGGAAGGTTTGACTCATTCAACAGTCTTTGTAAAGATACTGTTGGACATTGCTAATTTATTTTTAATGAATGGGTTCCACTGCACACAAGCCATGTCTGTAGGACTTTCCAGCTAGAACAGAATGTACAGCGTAAAGTGGTAGCCCAGCCCAAATCCCAGATCGAAGGTCTAAGACCACAGGTAAACAAGAAAGAAAAAGAAATGGAGTTGGTGGCAGCAACACTACCACTGCAGGAAGAGGAATCCTGTGTCTGACAGTTTCAAACATTTGCGCATTGGAAAGGATGAGCGTTTCAGAAATCTGAGGATGACGGCAGGTTATAATGCAGCCTGATTAAACGCCTTTGCCTTGATCCTTTTTTATGTGGCAGCCGCTAATTGTGATGACTAGTCCTCTCTGCTATGTACCCTGACACTTGGACAGAGCATTGCAAATAGCAAATGCACTGATTATTAGGAAGGTTCATTCCACACCATAAATTTACCTATTAGGTCTCTGCCACAGATGAGTTTCACTTGTGTCTGAGGGTGTGGGTCATTATTCCAGAACTGCTGACTACTGAAGTTCCAGATCTGCAGGCCAGATAGACTAGACCTTGGACCTGTGAAACATCTATAACAAGGCTCCCTGATGGTCCAAGATGACGTAGTCTGCTGACCTCCCTGTCACTTGAGTAAAAGCTGACCGTGGCTAAGTCATGACTAGATTTGATTAGAAACCAGGAAAGGCTAGGTTGGAGGACAAGGAAGGCGGAGAAGAGAGGAATAAGTTCTAGGCGTTCCCCTCTACATCCCATCCCCCAACGGCTGAGCATCACAGCCCAGATGGACAGCGGCCTGCCTACCCTCTTCCTTCACAGGCACGGTTGTCATACCATGGACAAGTCAGGTCGTGAAAGGGGGCCATGGAAAGTCCACGCTCTTCTCCATGGGCTCAGACAATGGGAGTGGAGATATTCGCTTCCTGCCTCTCTGCAACTTCCTTCCCATGACCCATAACTCACTCCCGCTCTCCGGAACAGGGACTTTGTCTTAAAACCTTAAGCAATAAGAACCCCCCAAATAAATCAAATCCCCACAGTTGTCCAGCCCAAATCTTCAAGACTTTACATTCTTATATTAATGTCTCTTCTCGGCCATCTCTTGAAGAAGCTTAGGGGTCATCAGTTGGGTGGCTGTACATTAGATGAATGTTTAAAAACACCTGCTAAAGTGCAGTGTCTACTGTAAACTTCATGGTGGATGGTGGGCCAGGAGAGTTGACTCATTTCACATAAATGTAGGAAACGCTACAAAGAAAGTCTAAGTCCTTCGCTCACTCTCCTTCACGTCAAGCCTGATCATCACCTCTGCTGCCCTGCCCAGTCATCACTTACATACCCTTCCTCTGCTCATTTGCCTATCTTGAATTCCCTGGTGTCTCTCATCATATATAAAGCCTGTGTCAGAACAGGATAAAAATAACAAGCCCAGGAAACAACAATGAAGCAAGCTGACATGAAGAACTATGGTATTAACCAACTAAACTCAGTTCTCGGAAGAGTATTTTGTAATAACTGTCTCTTTCTTTATACCGTAGGTCTCACTTATCCAAATGAGGTTATCTCATTTGGAACTTTCTGAAGGAAAAATTACTAAAAGATAAGAAGTGGCAAACATTCAAGTCAAAACCTCAACTGCTGAGCCCAGATGTGTTCCTTATCTTCAGGGAAATTCCGACGTTTTGAAGGATCTCGGTGGTGGTGGTGGGTTTGTATCCAGGCCCCCATGTTGCACCGTGTTCATTCTGGACCGGCAGCAGTGGCAGGCCTAACCACCTCGTGATAATTGAGAAAATCTGAGGCTTTTACATACTGAATCAACTTGCTAGGCAAAATCCCAAATACCAAGAAGTAGCCTAAGAGCTATTTAATTCACATTTTCCAGCACGAATTTCTCAGTGGATTTTCAAATGCTGACTTTGGCGGGAATACACCCCAATAAATAGCCCTGGTATCAACTTACTTGGAAATAAATTCCCTGCAAGGCTGGATCCCCAGCTCTTACCAGCCACCTTATAAATTGCTCTCAGAGAGATTCTATTTGATGCTCTTTCTTACCGAGCATTTGGAGTTGAAGGTGGAAAATGGGCTAATGTGTTTATCCTGGCTCTAATTCTCAGGAACAGCTGGATTCAGTGTCGAGAAATGGCCCTTAGCACTAGATAGCCTTTCTTTCCACTGGTGTGAGTGTGGGGTGAGTGTGAGAAGAGGGGAGTCACAGAAAGACTGAATGAAGGAGAGAATGGCAGGAACTTGTTTATTTCAGACTCACATAATCTGTGCCAGGAAGATGGGGGAAGCAGTTCTGTCATTTAAATAACAAACCTTGGGACTTCCCTGATGGTCCAGTGGTAAAGAATCCGCCTTCCAATGCAGGGGACATGGGTTCTATCCCTGGTCGGGGAACTAAGATCCCACATGCCATGGGGCACCTAAGCCCGCAGGCCACTACTACTGAGCTTGCGTGCCTCAACTAGAGAGGCTGTGTGAAGCAAACTGCAGAGCCCACGCACTCTGGAGCCCGTGCGCCACAACTACAGAGTCCACGTGTGCTAGAGCCCACACACCACAACTAGAGAAGAGAAAACCCACACGCTACAACTAGAGAGAAACCTGGGCGCTGCAACAAAAGATTCTGCATGCCTCAGTGAAGATCCCGCATGACACAACTAAGACCGATGCAGCCAAAAAATAAACAAACAAACAAACAAAAAATAAATAAAAATAACAGACACTCGAAGAGGGAGCACAGCAACTTTCTTGCATTTCTTGGGATGCTGTAATTTGGGCAAAAGGACTGTTTAACAATTGTGACTCTTTCAAGTGGCAGACCAGGCTATAGGTAAATCCTTTTTACTTTTTCCTCTCCTCTCTTCTCTTCTCTCCCTTAAACATTCTAGATTTTGATCTAGACAAATTCTGGACACAGTGGTTACCAGTTGCACCACCTGGCTGCTGTATCGTTTTCTTTCTACTCTAAGAGCCCAAGCATTAACTCCCTCTTCTCCTTTCCTTGGCTAGGGGGAAGGGATTCTGATGGCCTCTACGTTCTCCCCTGTGGACCTCTGCTTGTTGGCAGGTCTCATTCTACAAACATTCTGTCCCTGTGGCTGACAGGTGCCTGCTCTGGACCAGCCACTGCACTAAGAGCCTTGGGAACATGGCTCCTGCTCTCAGGGAGCTTGTTCTACTTCAGGGAGAGTCAGAAGCAGGTGCCAGGAAAGAGATATGGGTAGCACACAAAGGAGTCTCCTGAGGTGGGACCAACTGCTTCTAGCTGGAAAAAACAGGACAAATCTCATATTCAGAGAAAACCAGAGGGCTAAAACCGAGTAGCATTTCTCATGGAAAGGCTTGTCTTTGTTTTGTTTGATGACTTTCTCTCTGCTCTTTTGAGATTTGACTCAAAACTGCCTATAATGTTTATACGATGGGAGTAAGCAGAGGTCACAGAAGGCAGCCATAGGCCGGCAGCCTCATTTATATTTAGCCCATTTCAAAATAATACGATCCCATCTCTTACAGCTGGAAGGGAGAGTCTGAGAGCACTACACTAATGCCTCACAGGGCAAACATCTTCCATCGTGTTCAGCTTGGAAATGGCTCTTTTCTCTACAAAATCCACTATGGTTGATAAGAACTGCTCATATTGTCAGGATGAAACACGGACCAGAAGCTTCACAGAGAGACGTAAATCAAAGATGCTATTGCACGAGGGGCCAGGAGAGGCATTTTGCAGAGCTGTGCTTTGGAGCCGAGTGAGACTTTGTACTGACCCAGTGTTGCATGGGTCCATGAGGTGGCTGTTCAGCCAGTAATAACTAGGGCAGAGCAAGAGTTGATAGAGTATCTGTACTTCAAGGTGTGACCTAGCCGAAGGAAGATTGGAGTTAAACCAAATGTACTCTAGCATTTGCTGCTTTTTAACCACATATATATATGCATATGCTTAAAAAACACATTTGGTAAACTGTAACTCATGTGGGTTTGGTCACTGCATTGATATATTAGCTTCAGAAAATATCAAATTCAGAGCTACCACACTCGTGCCCCCTCAATGCCACAGGGTATAGTTCTACACAAACACATAAAACAGAGGACTCCAAACTGACTGTTGGGCATTGAGATTGTGCTGCCCACAGCAGACAGACCATGTACACGGCCCCCTTTATGACACAGTATAGACCCGCTTGGCTGGAGGTCCCTCTTCTTACAGAGATAAGAGCTGTAGTTGGATTTATAATAATAAGCTATTTACAGAGTTCGTCTCTACTTAGTGCTCCATCCATTAGCATCCGAGGTCTTTTTTTTTTTTTTTACAAATAATTATAGTTTTATTTTTTATTTCTGAAGACATTGTAGTACATAATAGAATGTTACATGTCAGGTGCAAGATGCAATAACTCTTCCTATCCCTCCGAAGGAAAATCCCAGCCATAGGTCACTCTGTGGGAAGATTGAAAGAAATTGCTGCTATATAACTCTTCCCATGGCATTATAGTTTCTATCCTCAAGAGGTCATAGACTCCACTGTATTTGATAGACTCTGGGTCTAAGACTGGCTCAGGTCTGGAATCTGAGAGAGGGATTGTGATTTCTCAATAGCAGCTATAAGCCAAGAGAATTAACTGTTAAACTATGAAAAGCAATGAGAGTTTGGTAATTTTACTGAATAAAACACCAACACACTAACAATCAACGATTTTCTTATATATCTTTTTTTTCAACGTAACAGTAGTGTTTTTTTTAATTGCACATGTCTATAAACCTAATAAATATGTTTCCTCTTTTTTTTTTTATACAGCAAGTTCTTATTAGTCATCCATTTTATACACATCAGTGTATACATGTCAATCCCGATCTCCCAATTCATACCATCACCACCATCCCCACTCCCCCTGCCGCTTTCCCCCTTGGTGTCCATACGTTTGTTCTCTACAACTGTGTCTCGATTTCTGCCCTGCAAACCGGTTCATCTGTATCATTTTTCTAGGTTCCACATATACACGTTAATAAATGATATTTGTTTTTCTCTTTCTGACTTACTTCACTCTGTATAACAGTCTCTAGATCCAACCACACCTCAACAAATGACCCAATTTTGTTCCTTTTTACGGCTGAGTAAAATTCTATTGCATATATGTACCACATCTTCTTTATACATTTGTCTGTTGATGGGCATTTAGATTGCTTCCATGACCTAGCTATTGTAAATAGTGCTGCAATGAACATTGGGGTGAATGTGTCTTTTTGAATTACGGTTTTCTCTGGGTATATGCCCAGTAGTGGGATTGCTGGGTCATATGGTAATTCTATTTTTAGTTTTTTAAGGAACCTCCATACCGTTCTCCATAGTGGCTGTATCAATTTACATTCCCACCAACAGTGCAAGAGGGTTCCCTTTTCTCCACACCCTCTCTAGCATTTGTTGTTTGTAGATTTTCTGATGATGCCCATTCTAACTGGTGTGACATGATACCTCATTGTAGTTTTGATTTGCATTTGTCTAATAATTAGTGATGTTGAGCAGCTTTTCAGGTGCCTCTTGGCCATCTGTATGTCTTCTTTGGAGAAATGTCTATTTAGGTCTTCTGCCCATTTTTTGATTGTGTGGTTTGTTTTTTAAATATTGAGCTGCATGAGCTATTTATATATTTTGGAAATTAATCCTTTGTCTGTTGATTCGTTTGCAAATATTCTCTCCCATTCTGAGGGTTGTCTTTTCATCTTGTTTATGGTTTCCTTTGCTGTGCAAAAGCTTTGAAGTTTCATTAGGTCCCATTTGTTTATTTTTGTCTTTATTTCCATTACTCTAGGAGGTGGATCAACAAAGATCTTGCTTTATGTCAGAAAGTGTTCTTCCTATGTTTTCCTCTAAGAGTTTTATGGTGTCCCGTCTTACATTTAGGTCTCTAATCTATTTTGAGTTTATTTTTGTATATGGTGTTAGGGAGTGTTCTAATTTCTTTCTTTTACATGTAGCTGTCCAGTTTTCCCAGCACCACTTATTGAAGAGACTGTCTTTTCTCCACTGTATATCCTTACCTCCTTTGTCGTAGATTAGTTGACCATAGGTGTGTGAGTTTACCTCTGGGCTTTCTAACTTGTATCATTGACCTATGTTTCTGTTTTTGTGCCAGTACCATATTGTCTTGATTACTGCAGCTTTGTAGTATAGTCTGAAGTCAGGGAGTCTGATTCCTCCAGCTCCATTTTTTCCCTCAAGACTGCTTTGTCTATTCAGGATCTTTTGTGTCTCCATACAAATTTAAAGATTTTTTTGTTCTAGTTCTGTAAAAAATGCCATTGGTAATTTGATAGGGATTGCATTGAATCTGTAGATTGTTTTGGGTAGTACAGTCATTTTCACAATATTGATTCATCCAATCCGAGAACATGCTATATCTCTCCATCTGTTGGTATCATCTTTAATTTCTTTCATCAGTGTCTTATAGATCTCTGCATAAAGGGTTTTTGTCTCCTTAGGTAGATTTATTCCTAGGTATTTTATTCTTTTTGTTGCAGTGGTAAATGGGAGTGTTTCATTAATTTCTCTTTCAGGTTTTTCATCATTAGTGTATAGGAATGCAAGAGATTTCTGTGCATTAATTTTGTATCCTGCAACTTTACCAAATTCACTGATTAACTCTAGTAGTTTTCTGGTGGCATCTTTAGGATTCTCTATGTATATTATCATGTCATCTGCAAACAGTGACAGTTTTACTTCTTCTTTTCTCATCTGTATTCCTTTTATTTCTTTTTCTTCTCTGATTGCCATGGCTAGGACTTCCAAAACTATGTTGAATAATAGCAGTGAGAGTGGACATCCTTGTCTTGTTCCTGATCTTAGAGGAAATGCTTTCAGGTTTTCACCATTGAGAATGATGTTTGCTGTGGGTTTGTCGTATATGGCCTTTATTATGTTGAGGTAGGTTCCCTCTATGCCCACTTTCTGGAGAGTTTTTATCATAAATGTGTGTTGAATTTTGTCAAAAGCTTTTTCCGCATCTATTGAGATGATCGTATGGTTTTTATTCTTTTATTTGTTACTATGGTGTATCACATTGATTGATTTGTGTATATTGAAGAATCCTTGCATCCCTGGGATAAACCCCACTTGATCATGGTGTATGATCCTTTTAATGTGTTGTTGGATTCTGTATTTTGCTAGTATTTTGTTGAGGATTTTTGCATCTATATTCATCAGTGATATTGGTCTGTAATTTTCTTTTTTTCTAGTATCTTTGTCTGGTTTTGGTATCAGGCTGATGGTGGCCTAATAGAATGAGTTTGGGAGTGTTCCTTCCTCTGCAACTTTTTGGAAGAGTTTGAGAAGGATGGATGTTAGCTCTTCTCTAAATGTTTGATAGAATTCACCTGTGAAGCCATCTGGTCCTGGACTTTTATTTGTTGGAAGATTTTTAATCACAGTTTCAATTTCATTACTTGTGATTGGTCTGTTCATATTTTCTATTTCTTCCTGGTCAGTCTTGGAAGGTTATATACCTTTCTAAGAATTTGTCCATTTCTTCCAGGTTGTCCATTTTATTGGCATAGCGTTGCTTGTAGTAGTCTCTGAGGATGCTTGGTATTTCTGCGGTGTCTGTTGTAACTTCTCCTTTTCCATTTCTAATTTTATTGATTTGAGTCTTCTCCCTCTTTTTCTTGATGAGTCTGGCTAATGGTTTATCAATTTTGTTTATCTTCTCAAAGAACCAGCTTTTAGTTTTATTGATCTTTGCTATTGTTTTCTTTGTTCCCATTTCATTTATTTCTGCTCTGATCTTTATGATTTCTTTCCTTCTGCTAACTTTGGGTTTTTTTTTTTTTTTTTTTTTTTTGCGGTATGCGGGCCTCTCACTGTTGTGGCCTCCCCCGTTGCGGAGCACAGGCTCCGGACGCGCAGGCTCCGGACGCGCAGGCTCAGCGGCCATGGCTCACGGGCCCAGCCGCTCCGCGGCATATGGGATCCTCCCAGACCGGGGCACGAACCCGTATCCCCTGCATCGGCAGGCGGACTCTCAACCACTTGCGCCACCAGGGAGGCCCATAACTTTGGGTTTTGTTTGTTCTTCTTTCTCTAGTTCCTTTAGGTGTAAGGTTAGATTATTTATTTGAGATTTTTCTTGTTTCTTGAGGTAGGCTTGTATAGATATAAACTTCCCTCTTAGAACTGCTTTTGCTGCATCCCATAGGTTTTGGACTGTTGTGTTTTCATTGTCATTTGTCTCTAGGTATGTTTTGATTTCCTCTTTGATTTCTTCAGTGATCTCTTGGTTACTTAGTAATGTAGTGTTTAGAATCCCCGTGTTGGGTTTTTTACGTTTTTTCCCCTGTAATTCATTTCTAATCCCATAGCTTTGTGGTCAGAAAAGTTGCTTGATATGATTTCAGTTTTCTTAAATTTACTGAGGCTTCATTTGTGACCCAAGATGTGATCTAACCTGGAGAATGTTCCGTGCACACTTGAGAAGAAAGTGTAATCTGCTGTTTTTGGATGGAATGTCCTATAAATATCAATTAAATCTATCTGGTCTATTGTGTCATTTAAAGCTTCGGTTTCCTTATTTATTTTCATTTTGGATGATCTGTCCATTGGTGTAAGTGAGGTGTTAAAGTCCTCCACTATCATTGTGTTACTGTCGATTTCCTCTTTTATAGCTGTTAGCAGTTGCCTTATGTATTGAGGTGCTCCTGTGTTGGGTGCATATATACTTATAATTGTTATATCTTCTACTTGGATTGATCCCTTGATCATTATGTAGGGTCCTTCCTTGTCTCTTGTAACATTCTTTATTTTAAAGTCTATTTTATCTGATATGAGTATTGCTACTCCAGCTTTCTTTTGATTTCCATTTGCATGGAATATCTTTTTCCATCCCCTCACTTTCAGTCTGTATGTGTCCCTAGGTCTGAAGTGGGTCTCTTGTAGAGAGCATATATATGGGTCTTGTTTTTGTATCCATTCAGCAAGCCTGTGTCTTTTGTTTGGAGCATTGAATCCATTCACGTGTAAGGTAATTATTGATATGTATGTTCTTGTGACCATTTTCTTAATTGTTTTGGGGTTGTTTTTGTAGGTCCTTTTCTTCTCTTGTGTTTCCCACTTAGAGAAGTTCCTTTAGCATTTGCTGTAGAGCTGGTTTGGTGGTGCTGAATTCTCTTAGCTTTTGTTCGTCTGTAAAGCTTTTGATTTCTCCATCGAAACTGAATGAGATCCTTGCAGGGTAGAGTAATCTTGGTTTTAGGTTGTTCCCTTTCATCACTTTAAGTATATCATGCCACTCCCTTCTGGCTTGTAGTGTTTCTGCTGAGAAATCAGCTGTTAACCTTATGGGAGTTCCCTTGTATTTTTTTTTTTTTTTTTTTTTTTTTTGTGGTACACAGTCCTCTCACTGTTGTGGCCTCTCCCGTTGCGGAGCACAGGGTCCAGACGTGCAGTCTCAGCAGCCATAGCTCACGGGCCTAGCCGCTCCACGGCATGTGTGATCTTCCCAGACCGGAGCACGAACCTGTATCCCCTGCATCAGCAGGCAGACTGTCAACCACTGCGCCACCAGGGAAGCCCTCCTTGTATGTTATTTGTCATTTTTCCCTTACTGTTTTCAATATTTTTTTTTGTCTTTAATTTTTGCCAATTTGATTAGTATGTGTCTCAGCGTGTTTCTCCTTGGGTTTATCCTGTATGGGACTCGCTGTGCTTCCTGGACTTGGGTGGCTATTTCCTTTCCCATGTTAGGGAAGCTTTCAACTATAATCTCTTCAAATATTTTCTCAGGTCCTTTCTCTCTCTCTTCTCCTTCTGGGACGACTATAATGCGAATGTTGGTGCGTTTAAAGTTGTCCCAGAGGTCCCTTAGGCTGTCTTCATTTCTTTTCATTCTTTTTTCTTTATTCTGTTCTGCAGCAGTGAATTCCACCATTCTGTCTTCCAGGTCACTTATCCGTTCTTCTGCCTCAGTTATTCTGCTATTGATTCCTTCTAGTGTAGTTTTCATTTCAGTTATTGTATTGTTCATCTCTGTTTTTTTGTTCTTTAATTCTTCTAGGTCTTTGTTGAAGATTTCTTGCATCTTCTCAATCTTTGCCTCCATTCTTTTTCCGAGGTCATGGATCATCTTCTCTATCATTATTCTGAATTCTTTTTCTGGACGGTTGCCTATCTCCACTTCATTTAGTTGTTTTTTTTGGGTTTTATCTTGTTCCTTCATCTGGTACATAGCCCTCTGCCATTTCATCTTGTCTATCTTTCTGTGAATGTGGTTTTTGTTCTGCAGGCTGCAGGATTGTAGTTCTTCTTGCTTCTGCTCTCTGTCCTCTGGTGGATGAGGCTATCTAAGAGGCTTGTGCAGGTTTCCTGATGGGAGGGACTGGTGGTGGGTAGAGCTGAGTGTTGCTCTGGTGGGCAGAGCTCTGTAAAACTTTAGTCCACTTGACTGCTGATGGGTGGGGCTGGGCTCCCTCCCTGTTGGTTGTTTGGTCTGAAGCAACCCAACACTGGATCCTACCTGGGCTCTTTGGTGGGGCTAATGGCAGACTCTGGGAGGGCTCATGCCAAGGAGTACTTCCCAGAAGTTCTGCTGCCAGTGTCCTTGTCCCCATGGTGAGCCACAGCCACCCCCCGCCTCTGCAGGAGACCCTGCAACACTAGCAGGTAGGTCTGGTTCAGTGTCCCCTGGGGTCACTGCTCCTTCACCTGGGTCCCGATACGCACACTACTTTGTGTGTGCCCTCCAAGAGTGGGGTCTCTGTTTCCCCCAGTCCTGTCGAAGTCCTGCAATCAAATCCCACTAGCCTTCAAAGTTTGATTCTCTAGGAATTCCTCCTCCCGTTGCCAGACCCCCAGGTTGGGAAGCCTGACGTGGGGCTCAGAACCTTCACTCCAGTGGGTGGACTTCTGTGGTATAAGTGTTTTCCAGTCTGTGAGTCACCCACCCAGCAGTTATGGGATTTGATTTTGCTGTGATTGCAAAATCACCCCATCCTACCGTCTCATTGTGGCTTCTCCTTTGTCTTTGGATGTGGGGTATCCTTTTTGGTGAGTTCCAGTGTCTTCCTGTTGATGATTGTCCAGCAGCTAGTTGTGATTCTTGTGTTCTCACAAGAGGGAGTGAGAGCACGTCCTTCTACTCTGCCATCTTGGTTCAGGCCTTAGCATCAGAGGTCTTAATGACCCATTTCTTTAAAAAAAAATTCATCCTGCGTCTGCATTCTCCACTGGTTTCTTTTCCAAGGATCCCAGAGTGAGACAGCCTAGCTTTAACTGTGGGGATGGTTCTTCCTGCACCTTTGGGGGCTGCCCCACTTTAGCTCCCCTTCCAGCTAGGGCTCAAGTATCATTTTCAGTTCATCTATCTTGTGCTCACAAAGCCCTGGGGAACTGTGGAGCACTGGTTGCACACAGCCAGGAAGCCACAGCTATGGAAGAGATGGCAGACATCATCTAATCCAACATTTCCTCTGTAGTTTGTGCTTTAATTCCACTCCAAAATCCTTACTGTGTTGTCACCCAGATCATGCTTCAGTGCCTCCAATGATAAGGAACTCACTGTGTCCCAAGGCAGTGCAGCACTAATTAGCAATTTTTTTAGACAGCACTAATTAGCAAGTTTGTCCTTAGGTTGAGTTTAAATTCGTCTTTCCCTTGCTTGCCCATTGGTTCTAGTCATGCCCTCTCGGGCAACCCCAAATCAATTTCCATGGGACAAGCCTATTTGAAAATAGCTCTCATTGCCCTCCCTGATCTCTTTTCCTTTCCAGATCAAGTATTCCTAGTTTCTTCACTATTTAACATGTTTTCAAGTGCCCTCAAAAACGTGATGAACTCTTGATGACTCACTGTAATAAAGCTGAGTTGGGTGTGCGTATGAGATTTGGACCTAGAAGACAAATCTTGGTCTGACCAGCAGAGCAGGGACTTTTTTTGGATGGACCAGCTGCACCCGGGACCTCACTGATGGAGTTCGCATTTTGCCATTTCACGTGTGCATAGGGATTGTCTCTGTGTTCTATGGAGCCAAGAACTCCATAGATGTCTGTCTTCGTTATTACTGCGTAACTGAAAGATGACAGGGAAGCTCCCAAGACGCTGCTGTGAAACACATCACAGCAGTGCAACCTGGCTCTGAGATCACATGTGGCACACAGACCCTACCTGGCAATACAGACAACAGGAGGCATCTGAACAGGGTTACCCACTGATATGCTAGAAAAATAACAAAGTTGTCAGCCATTCCTGTTGATATGGCAACATACTGCACAATGAGGTACAGAAACAAAATCCTTGCCTAACGGTCCTGCCAGTCAGCAAGAGAACATTTGAGAAACAGAAATCTCTCTCACTAAAAGGAAATCCTCCTACACTGTTGGTGGGAATGTAAGTTGGTGCAGCCACTGTGGAAAACAGTATGGAGGTTCCACAAACAATTAAAAATAGAATTACCATATGATCCAGTAATCCCACTCCTGGGCATATATCCAGACAAATCTATAATTCAGAAAGATACATGCACCCCTATGTTCATAGCAGCACTATTCACAATAGCCAAGACATGGAAGCAACCTAAGGGTCCATCGACAGATGAATGGATAAACAAGATGTGGTACATATATACAATGGAATATTATTCAGCCATAAAAAAGAATGAAATAATGCCATTTGCAGCAACATGGATGGACCTAGAGATTATCATACTAAGTGAAGTCAGACAGAGAAAGACAAATATCACATGGTATCACTTATATGTGGAATCAAAAATATGACACAAATAAACTAATCTACAAAACAGAAACAGGCTGCCAAGGGGGAGAGGGTACGGGGGAGTTTGGGATTAGCAGATGGAAACTATTATTTATAGAATGGATAAACAACAAGGTTCTACTGTATAGCACAGGGAACTATATTCATTATCTTGTGATAAACCATAATGGAAGAGAATATGAAAAAGAATATATATATGTATAACTAAATCACTTTGCTGTACAGCAGAAATTAACACAACATTGTAAATCAACCATACTTGAATTAAAAAGTTAAAAAAAAAAGTCTCACTAAGCAATAAATTAGGGCTCCAGAATTACAACTCTAGGATGAGCTAATGGTGTTGCTAGTCCCTATAAAATGAGCTTGGTGAAAGCAAATCTGGTGTGTGTTGATTTGTTCACCACTGAGACTTTAGCACCTGGCATACATAGAGCCTGGTACATTCTGAAAAGAATTCTGAGTATCTTCTCTGGAGAGGCAGCAGCTACTTTAGTGAGTTAAGGGTGACCAGAGTCTGGCCAAGGAAAAGGGAAATTAAGGAGGCTTTGAGGAAAAGTGCTGAATAGGACCTTAGGATTTGACAAGGGTAGAAAAGAAGATTTGAGACAGCAATTTGATCTATTTTTCCCACTAGACTTTAGCTCCAGGCACATCTTTATGTTTCCAGAAGCATATCTTTTAAGTGCTAAGAAATTAACGATGACAGTCTGACTTATACAGGGTCATACAGATGTCAGTGACAAGCTCAAAATAAGAAATTAATTCCTGAGTAAGCAGAATGACCTAAGTCCTCAAACACCATTTCTTTTATGGTATCTGGAAGTTACTCTGATTCTGTTCCGTGGTAAAAACAAAACAAAATCATGTCGGGGAATATGAGAGTTGGAGAAGGGTAATGAAGTTTCAAGATCCCCTAATATTTGGAGTGTAGCTGGGCAGGAGATTCACTCATAAAATTCTGAGTTGAAAGGCTGAACAGTTTTGCAAGTCATGCTTTAATCATGAATGCATGGAATTTGGAGCCCTATATAAAAATCATTTGGACTCTAAGAATTCAGCTCACGAGAATGTTTCTAAAATTAAAAAAAAACTGTTTAGTCTTATGTGCATTAAATTTACTACCATACTGAATTAAGAAAATTTGTTTAGATAGGGATTTGATTTGATATTAGCTGTGCTAATCTATAAAAAAAAAATCACACACACAGAACTGTCAGGTCTTATTTCTTGGCCATTCTTACTGGCTCCAGGGGACAAAAGTTCTGCCCCAGAACTCATGAGCTGGAATCATGTATTTAGAACAAATGTAGGCAATGGAGTAGTCCATTATTTAATTTCTGGCTCTGTGTAAAGGCCTATCACATTCTTTTAAAAAGTCTGAAGAAGCTGCTTGTCAATTGTTCTTTGGTGAAGTAACTTCTCATTTAAATATTAATTCATGTGAGGGGAAAAAAAATCACACGGGCCAGTATTAATGAAAACCCATGTATCACAACCTCTGCAAATGGCTTTGAATTATTTCAACTTCTGCATCAAGTCTGGGAAGCTGGCTAAGAAAAAAAAAAGGCACAAAAAAGAGATACTCAAATTTGAAATCCATCATTGCTTTCTTCATTTATTAACTGTATATATTTGAACTCCTAAATATGAATTCACTGATCCATAACTGCAGGTAGATGAGAGCATCTCAAAACAGGCATAACTCTCAGCAGAAATCTTTCTCATATTGAATATTGGGTAGATATATGTGGAACCTCCTGGGTTTGGGATGTTGAAATGTCTTTTTCCCCCCTAGGGTCTCAAACCTTTGGCCCATATATCTTTGTTCTATTATTTTAGGTATGACACCAGACAGTTCAGCAACTTTCGTAGAGAGATTCTAGTCGTGGTGCTCAAAAAGCTTAAACTGACAAGGGAGAAATATAAAGTTGTACTAAGTTGCTAAATAAGGCTATTGCCCCATAATTGAAGCTTCTGTCTCCATCAGGTGTGTCTCTGAGAGGAGTGCAACTCTCCATCTGTCTAAATCTGGAGTCTGGCCCTTAGGGCTGCTGCTGAGTAAGCCAAGGTTAGGGCTCCACATATGTAAAGCTGGTCAAATTTAAAACAGTTGTGGCTTCTCTGTAATAACTTTTCCCTGAAATAATGTAGAAAATGGCAGAGTGTGTGGGACTGTGGGAGAAAACATGACCAAAAGGACATGTTGTTTGGGAATTTCTTTGTAAGGCAAGTATGATTCATGCAGTGGACAAACAAGGCCAATGCAGCCAAGGATTGGTTGGAAATTTGAGTCTCAGCTTTTTGTGTGTGTGTGTGTGTGTGTGTGTGGTACGCGGGCCTCTCACTGTTGTGGCCTCTCCCGTTGCGGAGCACAGGCTCCGGATGCTCAGGCCCAGTGGCCATGGCTCACAGGCCTAGCTGCTCCACAGCATGTGGGATCCTCCCGGACCAGGGCACGAACCCGTGTCCCCTGCATCGGCAGGCGGGCTCTCTACCACTGCGCCACCACGGAAGCCGAGTCTCAGCTTTTGAAGGGCATTTAGTTTAATCGCCCCAGCTTGGTGTGTGTTACGAGTATCTCATAAATAAAATTCATGCTTGAGATCGCTTAACTGAGTTTGCCCAGCATTCTACTTTTTCCATTTCTTTTCCAACTAGTTTTGTCCAAGCTTTTTTTTTTTCTCCCTCCTCTTCCATTGCCTGTAAAGCACACTGGCTTTGTTTGGTAAGCAGAAGAATCTTTTAGGAAATTCCACTGTTAGGCAAGATTTTATTTCATAAATTAAGTTTCTCAGGGAAAAAATATTTTCCTCTTCTGTTACTAATCTACAAAATTAGAATGCCATTTGTAATCAAGAGTTTTCCAAGTGACATGAGTAAGGGAGTTTTTCTTTCACCTATTGGGAAGGATAGTTGGCAGATGATCTTCAGAATGTGAGCTGCACTGACTGACCTGCAGAGGGAGTTGACAAGTGTAACAGGGAAAAAAAAATTGATGATCACCCAAGAGTCTGCTTTTTAAGGAGAAAAAAATCATGCTTAGAGTGCAGTTTCTTCACAAAGAAAAAACCAAGGGCTTTTCTTTTTCCATGGATTAATATTTTCAAAAACATTGTCTATATCCTGTTCTCACCCATTGGCACATACAGGCTACACCACCGGCTCAGTGCTGACTTAATTGTATTTGAGGAGAGGTGGGAATGTATTCCAAGCTCCAAGAGGCCAGGACTGTGTCAGTCTTGTTCACCGTTGTACTACACACCTCTTGGCACTTAGAAGGTGCTCAACCAATAATAACTGAGCAAATACAAGGTGACAAAAAGTAGAGTTCTACCTTGGGGACAAATAATGTAAAAGTGGATTTGGTGCTTGTTCTTCAGTAAATGGTTTGACAAAAAATATCCTTATGAGATGGAATTAATGTGTGAATTATATATAATTATACATTTTTATAATTTGACTAAACTTATTCATTCAAATATTTATTAGGTGCCTATTACTGCCAGGCATATCTCTAAGTGCTTGAGATATAATACTCTACTGTACTATACTATGCTAGATTGGCAGGTAATAATACAATAATTTGTTGGTAGAAGATAAAGAAGATTAGGGACTTCCCTGGTGGTCCAGTGGTTAAGACTTAGCGCTTCCAATGCAGCAGGCATGGATTCGATCCCTGGTTGGGGAACTAAGATCTCACAAGCCCCGTGGCATGGCCAAAAAAAAGAAGATCAACTAGATTAGAGGATACAGAATTGAGAATTGAGGGTGGGAGATGCCACTTTAAGTGGGATTGTCAGCGAAGGTGTCTCTGAGGAGGTGACATTTGAGGAGAGACCTGAGTGAAGTGTAGGAGTTACATAGACATTTGTAAGAGTCTTTTGATCAGAGGGACAGCAAGAACATCAGCCTTGAGTTGAAAAAGTTCTTAAAAATGTTTGAGGAATGGGCTTCCGTGGTGGCGCAGTGGTTGAGAGTCCGCCTGCCGATGCAGGGGACACGGGTTCGTGCCCCGATCCGGGAAGATCCCACATGCCGCAGAGCGGCTGGGCCCGTGAGCCATGGCCACTGAGTCTGCACGTCCAGAGCCTGTGCTCCGCAACGGGAGAGGCCACAACAGTGAGAGGCCCGCGTACCACAAAAATGTTTGAGGAATAGCAAGAAGGCAGTGTGACTGAGCATGGTTAAACAAGGGGGAGAATACCAGAAATACTGCCCTTTGCTTAAGATGAGGTTGCAGAGACAACTAAAGACCAGATTAGTATGGCTCTGCAGGCCACTGTAAGGATTTGGAATTTTAATCTGAGTGCCTTGGGAAGCATCAGAGAGCTGAGGGCAAGAAAGCGACATGGTGGAATTGACTCTGTAAAGTGGTCATTCTAACTGCTGAGTAGAGAGAGAGGTGAGGATCATGGAATATGGAAGCAAGGAGACCAGTTAAGAGGTTCTTGCAGTGGCCTAGACCAAAGATAAAGGTGGCCTAGCTGACCCAAGCCATGGAGTTGGTGAGAGATGAATTGTAGGCTGGGGATGTAGAAGAGTAAAGATTCTTTTTGGTCCAAGTAACTGAGAAAATGGTGGTGCCATTTCTAGAGATGAGGAAAGACTGAGGGGGAAGAGCAGGTTTGGAAAGGAGTGGAGGGGGGAGAAGTCAAGGGTTCACTTTTGGACATTAAATTTGAGATGCCTTTTAGACAGCCACATGGAGATACCAAGTAGGCAGCTGTCTATGTAAGTGTGGTGTTCAGAGAAGTTGGAGCTGGGCATGTGAACTTGGGAATAGATGGTATAAACTCCAGAAGGGAAATGTCTCTTGTAACTCTGGTTTTGTGCTCCCCCGGCTCCACAGGGCATGACCTCAGGCCCCATAGGACAGATGGACGGCCATCAGGTTAAGAATCACCTTGGAACTGGGGCACCATCAAAAGTCCCAGCTCGGGGACCAAAGCACCACATGTACTTCCTGTCCTGGTAGACGGAGGAAGCAGGGTAAGTCCCCTCGCACCCTCTGCCTCAGGCTTTCCACCTTTAAAATGACAAGAATTTCAACTGCTACTTGGTTCTCCTCAAAAAAGAGGGATAAGATACCACACATACGACAGTGAAAAGAGTTGCCAACACCTGGAAGAACTCCATGACTGGAACCCAAGGGTAGGGAGATTTGTTTGTACTGAGATGATCAAGTCCTTGAGAGTAGGATCTGTCTTCTGAATGTCATCCTCCATGGAACTTGGTACAAGGACCAGTCAGCTACTGCTGCTGACTCTCTGTCTATACTTGAAGAATTAATACTTCAGTCACTAAGTGGAAGCTGACATGATATGCCAGATAACTGCAAACGCATCTTAAGACAAGGCCTCTGTTCTTGCCCCTCTCCTATCAGCTCTCCACTGCCTCTAGAGAGATCTTGCTAGAAAATCATGTCACTTCCTTTCTTAAACCCTTCCAATGACACCTCATGGCCTTGGGGGTAAGGTCTGAGCTCCTTATCATGGCCTGTAAAACTCTACATGATCTGGCCCTTGCCTACCACTCCTGACTTATCTATTGCTGCTTTTAAAAACGTATACCAGGGCTTCCCTGGTGGCGCAGTGGTTGAGAGTCCGTCTGCCGATGCAGGGGACACGGGCTCGTGCCCCAGTCCGGGAAGATCCCACATGCCGCAGAGCGGCTGGGCCCGTGAGCCATGGCCACTGAGCCTGTGCGTCCGGAGCCTGTTCTCCGCCACCAGAGAGGCCACAATGGTGAGAGGCCCGCGTACCGCAAAAAAAAAAAAAAAAAAATGTATACCACTCTCCAGGTGTTAACCATTTCTCTAACTGGCTTTTGGGGAAACATTCTTTTGTGTTGTGTCTCCTTAGAACGACCCTCCCTGCATCATGCACCTAGAGAACTTCTGCTAATCCATCAAAACCCCAGTTCAAGATTTTCCTCCTCTGTGAAGAATCTCTAGACCCCATCTCAGTAAAAAAAAAAAAAAAAATCTCTCCTTTGCCTACACCAGCACTATACTTAATTTCACCATTACACACTGTCACACCACATGGCAGTCATTTAGAAAAAGTCCACCTCCTCTACTAGACTGTGGACTCCTTTGGGAGACCAGCCTAAGAGGTCATCATCTCCCTGTTCTCTGCACCCAATCCAGAGCTAGGCAAGCAGCAAAAACTTAATACATTTTGGCTAAATGAAGTGGATTAAAGGGTTAGAACACAAGAGCCCAGAACAAAGCCTGTCTCTCTAGGGATAAAGCTGGAAGCTCAGAGAACATTAGAAAAGCTCATGATGAAGAATAAACAACCCAGTCAAAAAATGGGCAGAAGATCTAAATAGACATTTCTCCAAAGAAGACATACAGATGGCCAACAGGAACATGAAAACATGTTCAACCTCACTAATTATTAGAGAAATGCAAATCAAAACTACAATGAGGTATCACCTCACATCAGTCAGAATGGCCATCATCAAAAAGTCTACAAATAATAAATGCTGGAGAGGGTGTGGAGAAAAGGGAACCCTCTTATATATACTGTTGGTGGAAATGAAAGTTGGTAAAGCCACTATGGAGAAGAGTATGGAGGTTTCTTAAACTAAACACAGAGTTACCATATGATCCTACAATCCCACTCCTGGGCATATATCTGGAGAGGACTATAATTCAAAAAGATACATGCACTCCAATATTCATTGCAGCACTGTTTACAATAGCCAAGACACAGAAGCAATCTAAATATCCATCAACACAGGAATGGATAAAGAAGAGGTGGTACATATATACAATGGAAAATTACTCAGCCATAAAAAAATGAAAAAAGTGCCATTTGCAGCAACGTAGATGGATCTAGAGATTATCATACTAAGTGAAGTAAGTCAGATGGAGAAAGATAATTATCATGATATCGCTTATATGTGAAATCTAAAAAAAAAGATACAAATAAACTTATTTACAAAACAGAAATAGATCCACAGACATAGAAAAGAAACTTATGGTTACCAAAGGGGAAGGTGGGGGAGGGATAAATTAGGAGTTTGGGATTGACATATACACACTAGTATATATAAAATACGTAACCAACAAGGACCTACTGTATAACACAGGGAACTACACTCAATATTTTGTAATAACCTATAAGGAAAAAGAATCTGAAAAAGAATAAATTATACATATATATGTAAAACTGAATCACTCTGTTGTATACCTGAAACACAACATTGTAAATCAACTATAGTTCAATGAAAAAAAAAAACGACAACAAAAAGAAAAACTCATGGCGACCCAGCCAAAGTCAACAGGATGCATGCTGGGGCTTGGTAACATCACGTCTGTCTGGAGAGTGAATTAGTTTGAACTAATGTCAGGCTATCGTGAGCTCTATTTGCCTGACTAATGATAATTTGTATGCCTCTCTTATAGGGGGACTTCCTTAGGTTCATATTTGAGTTCCCTTGGGCTTTCAAAGCGGGCTGGACTTAGCCATGGAGACAGGTCTCAGCCTTAGCCAATCCTACAGTGGTTTCTTGTCCACAGGATCCCTGGAGGGCACATGGCACAGCTTCTTACAGGAGTTGGTACAACCAGATGTCTTGGAAGTGTCCAGAACACATCTAAGTGAGCTCTGGGTCTATGACTATCATACTAGGTACAGGGGTGACACAACCCTGCTGACCTTGAGTGATCTTAACCTGGTAAGGTTGCAACACCTTGCCTAATGTGTTTACCTGCAGTCAGACTGGATGACTGGCAACACCAACGGAATGGCCATGACCCCAAGACACACCGTTTGCTGGACTAATATTCTTCCCTGGCCCTCCACCCTCAACTCCTCGAAAGGGAGGCACTGTATGTCACACGGGGTAGTAACAGGGTAGGTGGGTCAGGGTGATGAGTGTTCCTGATCATGCTGGCAATTTCTGACTGGGATCTTGTAATGACCCGTGACCCACCTGAATCAGATGAGCTGCACTTTCCGGGCTGCCGTACCGAAGGTCATGTCCATTGATGGCTAACACACGATCGTTCTCCTCCAGCTGACCGTGTCGGTCTGCCACGCCACCATCCAGAACGTTGGAAATAAACACCCCAGGCTCATCCACCTTGCGTACTAGTTTTATTCCAAGCTGCTCCTCCGGGCTGCTTTTGTTGAGGATCACGTGGAAACTGTCATCCCGGGGCCCGTAGGTGTCCAGGGGCTGCCCATCAGTCCTGCTCCGGAATTTCTGCTCCCGCAGCACCGTCAGCCACAGCACCTGGCAGGGCTGCCGCAGGAGGTGCAGGGCATAGTTGTGCCGTACGTTGCCGATGTCCATCCCGTTGACCTAGGGCAAGGGGACCTCAGAATCTGCAGCGACCGAGTCGTCCGCTCCACCGGCCACAACCCTGCCCCAAAGGCCCAGCCCACAGACTCACTGGGGCCCTTCCTGAAGGACCACTCTGCTCTATCACCTTCTTCTCCGTCCAAATACCCCCCATCTTCCAACAGGACTTGTAACCTGGTTTCCTTGAGTATTAGCTGCACACCTTTTCAACTCTCTCAGCAGACACCATCTTTCTTCAGTCTGGTCCTTACACAGGCCCTTGAATTTATATAGTCCTAACCCTTCTTTCTGTTGCTTGCTAAGCTTATTTTTCAGCTGAAGGGGGGAGGAAAAGGAAGAAAAAGTGGGAAAAGGCAAAAGAAGAAAAGAAAATTTCCGATTAATGTTTACATTAAACTGTTGTTTAAATCAAACTGAGTTGGCATTTTCTTTCCAAACATCTCCAGATGAATTTTTCTCCCTGGATCACCTGTACTGGAACTTCCAGGCCCCACTACTGCGTGTGTGTGTGTGTGTGTGTGTCTGTCAAGTCTCCAGGTGTTCACCTACAAGTTCTTTTGCCCATGTTCTCAGCAAAGGAGAGAAAAAAAATCTCTACAGTTTCAAACAAACTGATGTGAATGGAAGCTTCTAGGCTCTTTTATTGAAAGGCTGGATCACATTATTAGGCCAGCTTGGCCCACTCATTTGTGCCTCACTAATGATCTTCAGGGCTGATGCTGCATGGGGCTTTCTGGTTTTAATTACTCTAGGCAGGCCCAGCCTGAAGGTTTCAGATCCCAGTTGTGGTCACTGCCTGGGAAGAAAATAATTTCACAGCAGCACTCCACTCTGTGCTTAAGGAAGGAGGCCTCACAGAAGAGAAACAACCTTCTTGAATTTCTATGGTTTGGTAAGATTTCCTGTACTTGCAGCCAGCTGTTAGAAGAATCTTGGAATGAGATTTCACGGGCCTGCCTGCAGCGTGCCATCGCTAGTCCTCCGTTGCATCTCCAGGGATGGATGGAGGCTCCCTCGTGCTTGGACAAGGCTCATCACCTTTGTCCAAGCACAGGTGAGCTCAAAGACCTGGCTCTGCTCTGACACCTTATCCTGGGTCTGGTTTTCCCCATCACACCCAGGCCAAAAGAAAGTCAGGGTCACCTGCTAAATACTCCTGGCAGCTCTTTTGCTTGCAAGTTCCAGTTGAAGGTCACAAGAATCAAAAAGGTTTTCCTTATGCACCCGTCCCAGGCAGCATAGTTTCCACAGAACTGGGAGGAAGCCATGCAGAGTGTCGCTGATTGCACGGCTGACTGTCCCTTGAGGTTGACGGGCCCTGCCTCATACTCCACCTCGGAGGCCAGTGAGAATATCAGTGTTTCTACAATAACTGCTTTAAGTTCTTTCTCCTCTTATTCCAAACAATAAGAATTTCTTTGCCAGAGAAACAGCTCATGATGTATCAGGAGCTGGCCCCTCAGCAACCCAGAAGGGATGGGATTAAACTGTCATCTGAGTATCAGACAGGAAATATATGACCAAGGCAGGGATTTTTTCTTATCACTTTTGGCACATGTTGGACTTCTGTCTGATAAACAACTCTTCCTTTATCCTTTCTCTTCTTCTGAAAATTCCTCCCTAGCATCCTTCCCCTCAGTCAAGCCTCAGAGGACAGTAATGCCCAACGTGTTCTCTTCCACCACCTGTCTCCCCTGGAATGTCTGTGGGTTGGCAGAATAGCTTAGGGATTTTTGTGTGTGTGTGTGTGTGTGTGTGTGTGTGTGTGTGTGTGTGTGTGTGTGAAGGGCTATTAAGCTATAGGAAATTTACTTTAGAGGGGTGTGTGAATGTAAGTGATTAGGTAAAATATAAAATGTTCCATTTATCTGCTCTAAAAACAATTTAAGAAGATATGTTTCAGTTTCATATTGTTTTATGTTATTCTACTTAAAGTGGGAGGAAAGGGTGAGAGAGGAAGAGAGAGGAGGGAGGAGGAAAAGGAAGAGAGAAGAACGCAGAGGTAGAGAAAAGGGAGAGGGAAGATAGCAGAAGGCAGAGGAAGGAGGGGAACACAGAGACAAAATGATACAGAGGGGCTTCCCTGGTGGTGCAGTGGCTGAGAGTCCGCCTGCCGATGTAGGGGACACGGGTTCGTGCCCCAGTCCGGGAAGATCCCACATGCCGCGGAGCGGCTGGGCCTGTGAGCCATGGCCGCTGAGCCTGCGCGTCCGGAGCCTGTGCTCCTCAATGGGAGAGGCCACAACAGTGAGAGGCCCGCGTACCGAAAAAAAAAAAAAAAAAAAAAAAAAGATAGAGACAGTATTTATACAGAGAGAGAAAGAGAGATCAAAAGAACAAGAAAGGGAATTCCCTGGTGGTCCGCTGGTTAGGACTCCGCACTTCCCCTGCAGGGGGCACCTGGTCGGGGAACTAAGATCCCGCATGCTGTGTGGCATGGCCAAAAAAACCAAACCAAACCAAAACAAAACAAGAAAGACAGAAGGGTTAGGGACCTATCTCAGATTACAAATCTTGTATGAAGAGCCATATCAACATAAGAACTATGGAAAGTGACGGCTCCACATTTATGTTAGTGCTTTACCCATGTGTCCGTCTGTCCGTCCGTCCATCCATTCATCCACCCAATGATGTGCTCTGAAGTGACTTTTGCTAAGACCCTCTTCATAGCTCCACAGCCGTGGTCTCTACCTTTAGGATGATGTCTCCTGGCAATAGCCGGCCGTCTCTGGCAATCACCCCATCACGATAAATGTGCTGGATAATGATATGGACCAGCGGGGTTTCATTGCCTCCCACAAGCCTAATGGAGAGGCTTTCATTGGGATCCGCTCGATTGATCTTGACTCTGGTAATTTCACCATATGGAATCAGGTGATACAGCCTTGGAAAGACTAAAATGGACAGAGACAGTATTTATTTAAGACACCCCCCCAATGGACATTTCCAACCACTCCTTTTCTTGCCAAACTTTGGTTCCAGCCAAACTAAACTATTCGTCGTTCCTTGTACATGTTTTCCATCTTCCTGCCTCTGTGCCAGCATAAGTTTCTCTGCCTGGAATGTTTTCCATTCTAGGCCTAAACCCAATTTTTCCTTCAAGGCCTGCATGAAATGATCCCTTCCAATTAAACTCTACCCTGACCCTTTTCCCCCTGCTCTCTCTAAACTTCCCATTTCCCATAAAGCTTTATTTCTCATGGCACTGAGCCTTCTATTATTATTATTATTATTAATTATTCATGCCCATTTCTTATACCCACCATTGGACTCTAAGATCCTTGAGGACATAATTTCTGGCTGTTTTGTACTTCTGTGCACAGATCTCTGTACACAGGAGACTTCAGCCTATGTTTACTGAATGAAGAGGAATGAACGAACAGTCATTATGGAATGGACTGCAGTTTGATCACTTACTAATCAACGGGCAAAACAGAACAAGCCTGTTCTGCTCTTTTTGATCATCTTGAAGATTTCCTCCTGGGAGGACCTGCTTTTCAGGCTTAGTGAATCAGTCCTCTCTACCCGACCCTGTTGTCAGTAAAGGGAAGTCAAATGGCCTAATTCATGATCAAGGAAAGAGGCCCAAGCCTAGCTGGTGGCATCAAGAGGTTCGTTCCCGATCCACTTGTATGGCTGGATTCAGAGCCAAAAGGAGATTCAGAGACCCAGGCTGGTGTTTCCAAACTTCATCTTTTCACTGAGGACTCTTTCCCCTTGAAATCTGTCACAGGTCCCCCGCCCTGCTGGGACCCCACACAGAAGAGCTTCTCAGGCTATGTAGTTTGACAGTGACAGTCAGACCTTTGTTTCACAAGGGAGCATGCATGAGCTCGGAGAGGAGAAGTGACACGACTGGCTGGAGGTGGCAGTTAGGTGGTTGTCCTCAGAGCCAGGTCAGAACCCGGGAATCCTGATGACTCTCTCTCCTGTCACCTTCCTCAGAGTCCCCTGAAGCCAGGGGTCCACAGCCGGCAATGGGTCCACAGGGGACTTGGTCTACAGACCCATAGCCAGCAGCAACGACTGGCGCTGTTCTCCACCTCAGTTGGAATAGAAGCCTACGCGGTGGGGTGGGGTGGGGGGGACACCAGGAAATGCCAGCCACGCAACACCTAGTTTGACGGGAGCTGCAGCTCCCTCCCAGTTGCTTGAGGCTCGAGTTAGGATGTTGAAAGCGCTGATGCTTTTGTCTCCTGTAGCTGCTGACAGCTGCCTCTGCCCTATGATTCTCCCCTAATTATGTCATCGGGAAAGATCAAAACTGCAGGCCTGGTTCTACATAAAATACTCTTTCTGACTGTTTTCAAAACCCATGACCTTAATGTATTTTCCCTAATGAACTATGAGTTCATGAATGAGTACTCAACTCTCTAGGAACAATACAGCAAGAATTAAAATTATTTCTAAGTATTGCAGAACATGATAAACAAAGCAATTTAGCGGCCAGAGGAAGCTGGAGACGTTGTAAATGTGGGTCTTTACCCCTCACTGGGAGTTAATTGATGTAAGCAATTGGGCTTTGCTGTAAGGCTGTGGGCAGCAGCCTTCATCTGTCAGCTCCTGGTGCTAACAGTGCTTGGGTGACTGAGTTCAATTAACGTTTAAACTATCTTGATTACCTTAAGTAGGCTCTATCCACAAGTATTTGTTGGAACAGGTCTGGTGACAAGGAAATGGAAGTTCTTAAAAAAAATCATCTTGAGCAAAGAAAGATTTGGAAATTATCATCAAAGCTGCTGGTTTTCTCTTTCCCCTCCCTCTCCCTTTCTACTTTTTTTCCCAACAGATTTACAAAAACCATGCTCCCAAATCTAACCAATCAAGGATGTTTGATAGTCTGAAAGGACATACCCAGTCACACTTGGAAATGTTAATTAGAGCTACAATAATGAGACCCTAGTGACCTTCCCTTCCAGAGTTAAAGTAATTTTTAAACTGCCAAACTAGTGCTGGTCTGAAAAGAAACAGTTTTCAATATTGTGTCCTTACTTAAGGACTAAGTGATATAGTATCATTTACCAAGTGTTTATTATATGCTGGCCATTGAGCTAAGCAATTTGCATGACATTTTGTTGTTTGTTTAGTCCTCACAGCAACCCTTTGAACTAGATTACTATCATCCCTGTTTTTTTGGATGATGAAATACTAAAGGTTAGAGAAGTCAGGTAACCTGGCCAGGTCACACAGCTGATAAGTAGTGAAGCCAGTCTCTTTACTGATATGAAAAGGATGGATAAACCGTGGGCTTTCACCGGGTTACTTACTGAAGGGATGAGATCCTAAGGCCATTTTTAAAAGCTTTGTTGCCTCACAAATCCTGTAGCAGCCTCACTGAGTCTTAATACCTCACCCCACTGTGGAGTAATAGCTTCCTGGAGCACCTGAGGAAATCCATTCTCTCCTACTTGAAGCCCCTGCACTCATAACACAGCTGCCATCTTCATCTTCCTGAAACACAGCTTCCATCCTGCTATAACTCTACGCAAAAGCTTTCAGGTGGGTTCACTGCCCCAAGTCAAGACTCCTAAATGGCATCCAGGACCCTTCTAATCTGGCCTTAACCTCATCTCCCACTACTTTCCAACACAGTCAAGATCCCCATGCCCATCCAGGTCATAATCACTCCTTAAACACGGATTACACTGTCCCACTGGGAAGTGGTGCTCCTCTCTTGACAGCTGCCATTTTCGTTTATTTATATCTCACTCTTTATGGTATTTTATTGTTTTAGTCTTGAATGAACTCCTTGGAGCCAGGAGCTGGATTTTATAATCTTTATATAAAAGTACAGAGCTTAACTATATAAACAGCTCATACAAGTCAATATCAAAAAAACAAACAACCTGATTAAAAAGTGGGCAGAAGTCATGAAAAGGCATTTTTCCAAAGAGGATGTACAGATATGGTCAACAGGCACATGAAAAGATGCTCAACATCACTAATCACCTCACGCCTGTCAGAATGGCCATCATCAAAAAGTCTTCAAATAACAAATGATGGCGAGGATGTGGAGAAAAGGGAACCCTAGTACACCGTTGGTAGGAATGTAAATTGATGCAGCCACTATAGAAAACAGCATGGAGGTTTTTCAAATAACTAAAAATAGAACTACCATATCATCCAGTAATTCCATTCCTGGGTATATATCCAAAGAAAACGAAAGCATTAATCTGAAAAGATACATGCACCTCAGTGTTCATAGCTGCATTATTTACCAAGATAGGTTGCTTCCATAGCTTGGTTAAGTGTTCATCAACAGATGAATAGGTAAAGAAGATGTGGTATGTATACAATGGAATACTACTCAGCCATAAACAAGAATGAAATTCTGCTGTTTGCAACAATGTAGATGGACCTGGAGGGTATTATGTTAAGTGAAATAAGTCAGACAGAAAAAGACAAATATTGTATGTTATCACTTACATGTGGAATCTAGAAAATAAAAACAAACAGAAACAGATACACAGATATAGAGATCAAACTAGTGGTGACCAGTGGGGAGAGGGAAGGGGAGAGGAGCAAAATGGGGTAGGGGATTAAGAGGTACAAACAACTATGTATAAAATAAATAAGCTACAAGGATATATTGCACAGCACAGGGAATATAGCCAATATTTTATAATAACTATAAATGAAGCACAATCTATAAAAATATTGAATCACTATGTGGTACATCTGAAACTAACATAATATTGTAAATCAATTGTACTTCAGTAAAAAAAAAAGTACAGAGCCTAGGCCAATGTCTTACACATAGTAATCTCTTATTTTAAAAGTTTCTGCAATAAACATGCAAATCAATCTTATTCAGGTAGGAGAAAACTTGACATGGAATGGAATTAAGGAGCCTTTAATAGGGGGGAAGACTGGCAGAAAGGAAGTTATAATCCTTTTACTCATTACAGAAACATTCAGCAAAAACTATTATGTGCCAGATATTGTGCTTGGCCTTGAGAACACAAAGACTTAGATAAAGAGCCCCTGCCCCCGTTGGTACAGTTACGATGAAAGGTGACATTGCTATAACAGAGATACAGGTGCTTTGAGAACACAAAGGAGAGGGGACTGAGGGAGTCAAGGAGGGCTCCCAGGAGGAGGCAAAGCCTATGCTGAGCCTGGAAAGAAGAATTAGGATGCCAGCTGAAGGGGCATGAGAGTACAGGACGGACACAACATGGAAGTGAGAGAGACACAGTATTTACAGGACGGCAATAAGTTCAGAGTAGTCAGAGCATGTAGCGTGTGTACAGGGTGAGAGGGGATAAGCAGGGGTCTTATACGACTGCTCGCAAGTTCTCTGAGGACATGATAAAGACGGTGGTTTTGGATTTACCTCCCAACCTCGAAGGAGTGGAGGGTGCTTAATCCAGTGGGTAAACGAGTGGGCTCTGTAGCCAGAGGACCCAAGTTAAAATCCTAGGTCTGCCATTTTCCAGCTGGGTGACTTTGGACTAGTTACCCAATCTCTCAGAGTCTAAGTTTCTTCTGTAAAATGAGAATCACGATCACTGTCCTTAGCACTGTGACCTTTAAATGACCTAGAGCACTACCTGGCACCCAGGAAAGCTCCAAAAAAAAATTAAGCTACTATTATTACTGCTGTAAAGGTCTAATATTAGATGAAAAGAAAGGACAGGACAGTATTTTCTCAGCTCCATTTATACTGGGGAAAACACATAGGATCTAAGATCCAGAAACTTCCTTTGCATAGATTCTAGAACTACATTAACCTGGATTCCAAGTTTAGAAGGGTAATTTGGGTCAAGCTAAGTAACCTCCTGGTGTCTCAGTTTCCTCATCTGTAAAACATAGATAATAGTAGTAGCTACTTCAAAGAGTTGTTGAGGATTAAATGAGTTAATGGAAAACACTCAGAACCACACATCACACAAAGTGGTAATAAGGATAAATACCTACATAGCATTTAGTATGTGCCAGGCACTGTTCTAAATGTTCTTCACTTAACTGTATTATTCTTGGGACTTCCCTGGTGGCGCAGTGCTTAAGAATCTGCCTGCCAGTGCAGGGGACACAGGTTCAATCCCTGGTCTGGGAAGATCCCACATGCCGCAGAGCAACTAAGCCCATGCACCACAACTACTGAGCCTGCGCTCTAGAGCCCACGAGCCACAACTACTGAGCCTGCATGCCACAACTACTGAAGCCCGTGCACCTAGAGCCTGTGTACCGCAACAAAGAGTAGCCCTTGCTCTCCACAACTAGAGAAAGCCCACGCGTAGCAACGAAAACACAAAGCAGACAAAAATAAATAAATAAACAAATAAATTGAGGCATAATTCAGTTAAAAAAAAACCTATATTATTCTTTATATGCACTAAGCTAGCACCTGAAGGTAAGGGTTCCAAAACCTTTTCCCTCAATCTATGTAAAAAGAGAACAATAATTTCTGCCTTTGGTTACTTATGCAAGAAGTAGGCTAATCAAGGTAAGACATATTTATGCCCTTGGGAAGAGAGGTGTCATAGAAAGCGGCGGGGGGGGGTGGGGGTGGTCTGGTTGTCATCACGCCTGGAGGCGTCATTCTGGAAGCCCAGCCTTACTGGGAGGCCACTTACCGTCAGGGGCAGTGGTGTTTTCAGAATTCTCTCTGCCCTGCTCAGCTTGGTTGACAACTGTACTTCCACACTTTGTCCTTCGAAGAACACTCAAGGCTCGGTTTATTTTTTTAAAAGATCTGCTTCTGATGGTGGATCGCTCAAAGGGCCGTGCTGAGGACAAGAGAGAAGGAAGGGAGAGTAGCTACGCATTCACAGAAGTCCTCTTTTATGGACACGGCTGGTAAGACACGCACAACCCATCGGGAACGGTGATTACTTCTAGGTGGTGGGATGATAGCATTTGCTTATCTGTATATTCTCAGTTTTCTACAAGGCAGTATGGATGGTTTATTTAAAATCTGCTTGTTTTTTTTTCCTGGGCTGGATGGAATATAACTGCACTTTTTTCGAGCCACCTGGATGGGAAGGTAGGGACACCGAGGGAGTGATGAATCACTAGGTCTAACTTCAATCCCTTTCGCCAGGTCAGATTACACACATTTCTAATGATCTCAGGTCCTCGCGGTTTCATTTCACTCTGGAGAACTGGATGTTGGGTTGCTGCCAAAACTACCAGAATGTTTTTCCCTTGAAAAAACTTTTCTATAACTTTCCAGAGAGGGCAATCCCAAGGCCAAGGAGCCCATTCCCGGACAACAACCCCCTTTGACTCACCCCTTGTTCGGTTGCTCCGGCCAGAGTCCAGGGGGCTGTTTGGCTGACTGTCCTCTGCTGTGGACACGTAGGCAGGGTTGTCTAGGCCAGGCTCGTCTGTCATTAAGGAGATGGTGGCAGCTGCAGAAACCTCTGGGGAGAGTGCTGTTGCTGTGAGGCTGGCACAGCCATCTGGACAGCCATCCTGAGAGTGCCTCTTCCTGTCTTTGGTGAGGCCATAGTGGGAGGCGCCTTTGCAGCTGCAACAAAACCAGCAGGAGGTCAGAGAAGGCTTTGCGCATTGTTCAACCAGGACTCTTCTAGTACATGTGCTTGCTACCCTTGGAAATTGACTTGCTCATACCTGGTTCCTCTCCCTCTTCACATGGACGTAAGTCAATATACACTTGCCAACCAAATGAATGAATGACTTGAAAGAACAATTTTTAAAAGATGTCTACAGCATTCTGTTAAAGCACTCTCTACACTAGCCCTTGGAATGCAAATTATGAGAGCTGTCATGGGGTCTACAAGACTAGGGCTTGAGGCTGGCAGTCTTCAACTATTTGGATGTGGTAATTCCTTCTTGCTGGTGTTTATTTTGACCATGAAAGTCCTTAGTCACCCTCTCAGTCCCTTCTTTTGGGTTTAGTTCCCAAACCACTGACCATAAATACAAAGCTCCTCCCAGATTCCATATTTAACTGTCCATGGAAACAGAAATGCCCTCACTACAAAGCCACAGGAGTTGGTTCAGCTTCACATTCTCTAGAGGCAGGCTTGCTGGTTTCCAGTCTCCACCTCTGGGCTGGTCTGAGTGGCCAGGACCAGGGTCTGGGGGCTCCCATGTGCTAAAAGTTTTCATGTCTTTTAACATTGGGAAGGTAAAAGAACATTCATGGTCTTTAAAAAACAGGTCTATATCCATTCACCATGCATGTTAAAGAGCAAACGTAAGGGCCAGGACACCGAGGTTTGAGCCAATCTGAGTCCATATTTTGCTATGGATGCTCTTCCACTGTCACTGGGCAAGTCGTCTCAGCTCTTAGGTCGGGTTTTGATCAGCAAATGGTGAGGATTTAACCCTCTCATTCACTGTGGTGAGGAAGTGCTGCAGACAGCCAAACCAGCTACCAGTGGTTATGAAGGCAAAAATCAAATGGGTGAGTCCCTTTAAGAAGTGGCCATTTGCATATAATGGATGTTAATTAATAAATTATTTTTACCAACTCAATACAGAAAACCTTATACGGTTGAGCTATTTTAAATAATGCTTTGGGAGCCCGTATGGAGTGATGCTTATGAATGGAATCAAACAGCAGTCTGCAGTTGAAATGCACATGATTTATATGGCCTACAGAACCAGATCTATGGTTTTTGTCTGGAGGGGAATCCTTGCTCTGAAATCTACCTAGATGTGTGATCTGGGACAATTTTGTTAACCTGGTTAAACTTTCTAATCTGCACATACATCTTGGGTTGCTGTAAGGTCTGGTTGACACTAAGTCTTGTTAAGAGTTTAGTTCTAATGTATCTTGCCAGATATATAGAAAATTCTCAACAGACTGTAGCTACTTCCATAATTCAACCATTCTAAGATGCCTGTTTTGTCACATTTTAACTTCTCTGAGATTAGGATGTGTGGGTGATTGATGGGGTCCCACAGCTTCAGGTTGCCAAGCTGCAGTCATGACACAAATGCCACTGTCCAAGGAAACATGGTTACAGGTGTCCATCATGTCCCTTCCATTGAGTTGCCTCCACTCTTGGTACTATGCCATTGAGTTTCATTGCTCTTCAGTGTCTTAGAAAAGATTACATTATGATTTAGCATTGCAATGAAAAGTTACTGTGTATATGGAAAGTCTCAAAAATGGAGCAGTGGCATGTACATTTGATATTGGTGGTAAATATTTGTTGTTAGAAGGAGCGCAGCGATTTCTGATTTTCTTGCAAAGAGACAAGCAAATGCTTTATTTGCTTAGCAAGAAGGATACCCCCAAGGAGATGAAAAGTGATGTCACACTTTGTTACTGAGATCATCCAAAAGGATAGGCCTAGTTCATGCCAAACAGTACAACCAGAGGGCAGGAGAGGTCACCATATTTGTCTGAATGGATTTCAAAGTCTGATCTGACCAACACATGCATTGCAGGGATATCTTTAAAGGTGTTTTGGGATGATTTAACCAGTGGCAGTTTTAAAATTTTCTTGTTAGGGGACTTCCCTGGTGGTACGATGGATGAGACTCCATGCTCCCAATGCAGGTGGCCCGGGTTCGACCCTTGGTGAGGGAACTAGATCCCACATGCATGCTGCAACTATGAGTTCGCATGCCGCAACTAAGAAGCCCTGAAGCCACAACTAAGGAGCCCGCGAGCCACAACTAAGACCGGGAGCAACCAAACAATTAAGTTAAAAAAAAAAAAAAGAAATAAAAATTTGTTTTCTTGTTGGTACATAAAATATGATGCTTCTTATAATCAATGATGATGATTTGATGAAATGTGGTGGGGTTTTTTTGTGGTACGCAGGCCCGGACCGGGGAACGAACCCGTATCCCCTGCATTGGCAGGCGGACTCTCAACCACTGCGCCACCAGGGAAGCCCTGAAATGTGGTTTTAATATTAGTAGAAAAGGACTCTGATTATACAACCCTACTTCCTTATCTTATAGAAGATGAAATAGGACCCCGGTTTCTAATGCTAGTTTTTCCCTCACTGAAAGAGTACAAGCTCCCTGCTTGAATTGGTGAGGTTTTACTGTTCTGATTAGCTTCTTTGGCTTTGAATTGTTCTGCTTAAAAATAGCAAAGTGGTTGATATGAGAAACTCAAAAATTGGAAGAAACATTGTGTGATGGAAAAAATGAAAGCCAGCATGCATTTGAGCAGCTCCAAAGTCATAAACATACGAGTGGAACACTTCTCTGTAAGCCAGCAGTATTGGGTTAACAACGCATGGTTAGGAAGTTCCTAGGCTATTTCGTTGGACTGGAAACAGTATTTCTTTTCTTGGGGCAGCAACGCCCTTGACCATGTGTCCTGTCAGAGCAGGAAATGAATTTTCTAATTGGACAAATGGCTGGTAAAGGCACAAGCCATGGCTTTCTGAGGGGACATAGCATACCCCAGTGGAAGAAAAGTAGCATCTTATTCTGCGGCCACATCTGTGAGAAGAGTTAAGGTATTTAAACATCTCTGAATCCCAAGACTATGCCATTAAGAGGCCATTTCTGTTTCAGATGCTTGGGGTTCCAAAGACACAGTTTAGTCCAGGAAAGGAAAACCTCATAAAATGACTTAGAAGTCTCCTCTCTGGCCTCGTATCTCAGACATCCTTACAATATCTGGGGAGGGTAGATTTAAACATTCAGACTCATAAACCTTGTATAAAAATGGTCTGCTAAAGAGGCTCATACTTGTGCAATGTTGCTTGTTTCAGCTTCTTGGCTTAGCTTGAATCTGAGGCACAGGGTGATCTATGAAGGTAGCAGCTTGTACTTACTAATTATCTCTTTTGTGTTGACTAATCCTGGGGCCTCTTGATTTACAGGCACAAGTGAGGGGAGGAGGGGGAAAGAGCTGATTAGCCTTGGCCAGTACAGGAACATATGCTGAACCCTGGGTTGTGTTCAAAGCAAGCAGGATTTATTCTCCCTTTAGTTATCCCTGAGCACTAAGTACTCTCAGGTGGTGATGGGCGATGGCCATGAACTTGAAGGATGCACACAAGAAACATGGAAAACCATTTTTCAACCACTTTGGATATGCCAACTGTTCAAAGCAACTCTGATGACCAGTTTTGTTAATAACACAGTTGAGATCCTGAGCTCCTATATCAAAGTGAGTAGAGGCAAATCTGTCTTAATATAAGAATGCTGACACCGGATGGGTGTGCCATGGAATTTTTGTCTTTTTTGCAAGGATAGGTGGGGGAGCGGGGCGGGGGAAGTAAGAAGAGAAAATGACCCTCCTTGCAAAAATTCCTGAGTCCATGAGTTCACTACTAATGGGGGTTGACCTGAAGCAGGATGGACCCCCGGCATACTTCACAGAGGCTCTGAGGGGCTCAGAGCTCGGCCAACCGGGTGGACACAAGCTAGTTTGCAGGGGAGGGCTCCTTTCATTTCTTTTCTTTTCTTTTCTTTTTTTTTTAAAGGTTATTTTGATGTGGACCTTTTTTTTTTTTTTTTTTTTTTAAGTCTATTGAATTTGTTACAATATTGCTTCTGTTTTATGTTTTGGTTCTTTGGCGCCAAGGCATGTGGGATCTTAGCTCCTGGACCAGGGATTGAACCCACACCCGCTGCACTGAAAGGCAAATTCTTAACCACTGGACCACCATGGAAGTCCCGGGGAGGGCTCCTTTCTGATGACAGAAGAATAAAAGTGGTCCATGACAAACTGAGCCTCAATATACTCATTATAACAGTCTGGGTAACTACACAACCTCCCCTTGAGCCTTCTAACTTCCTTTGCATTCTTTCTTTCTCAGTTCACTTCTGAATTAGGTAAACATTGAGTCTGCTCTCATACTGAGTTCATTAATTGCCCAGTCTGCTCTTACTTGAAACCAGGGCTTGCAAATTCATATGTTAATCAGGCCAGGTGGGGGACTGTGTCGAGCAGTGCTGTTCCATTTCAAGGGTGCAGCAACCTCCACAGACCTTCACTGAGTGTTGCCTCAAGAAGACCAGCCCAAGAGTCATTAATCAAGAAATGAAAGTTATCCAGATTGGAAAGAAAAAGTGAAACTGTCACTCTTTGCAATGACATGATATTATATATAGAAACCTTCAAAGGCCCCACCAAAAAAAACTGTTAGAATAAATGAATTCAGTAAAGTTGCAGGATACAAAATCAATACACAAATATTTGTTGCATTTCGATACACTAACAAAGAACTGTCAGAAAGAGAAATTGAGAAAATAATTCCGTGTACAACTGCATGAAAAGTATCTAGGGATAAATTTGACCAAGGAAGTGAAAGATCTGTACACTGAAAACTATAAGACATTGATGAAAGAAACTGAAGATGACACAAATAAATGGGAAAATACTGTGTGCTCATGGACTGGAAAATATTGTTAAAATGTCCATACTACCCAAAGCAATCTGCAGATTCAATGCAAACCCTATCAACATTCCAATGGCGTTTTTCATAGAAATACAACAAACAATCCTAACATTTGTGTAGAACCACAAAAGACCCCAAATAGACAAAGCAATCTTAAGAAAGAAGAACAAAGCTGGATGCATCACACTCCTTGATTTAAATCTATATTACAAAACTATAGTAATCAAAATAGTATGGTATTGGCAAAAAGCCAGATGTAGATAGATGGAAAAGAGTCCAGAAATATACCCACACATATATGGTTAATTAATTTATGACAAAGGAGTCAAGAATATACAATGGGGAAAGGACAGTCTCTTCAGTAAATGGTGTTGGGAAAACTGGACAGCCACATGCAAAAGAATGAAACTGGACCCCTATCTTACACCATACACAAAGTTAACTCAAATAGATTAAAGACTTAAATGTATGACCTGAAACCATAAAATTCCTAAAAGAAAAACAGATGGTAATCTCCTTGATATTGGTCTTATAGATGATTTTTTGAATCTGACACCAAAAGCAAAAAAAGCAAAAATAAACAAACTAAAAAGCTTCTGCACCACAAAGGAAACTATCAACAAAATGAAAAGGCAACTACTGAATGGGAAAAAATATTTGCAAATCATATCTAATAAGAAGTTAATATCCAAAATATATAAAGAACCCACACAGCTCAATAGCAAAAAAATAATATAATAAAAAAAAGGAATATCTGAATAGACATTTTTCCACAGAAGACACACAGATGGCCGATAGGTACACGAAAAGATGCTCAACATCACTCTCTAATCAGGTAAATGCAAATTAAAACCACAATGAGATATCACCTCACACCTGTTAGAATGGTTATTATCAAAGAGACAAGAGGTTACAAGTGTTGGTGAGGATGTGGAGAAAAGGTGAGGATGTTCCTACTGCTGGTAGGAACATAAATTGGTGCAGCCACTATGGAAAATGATATGGAAGTCCCTCAAAAAATTAAAAATAGAACTGCCATATAATCCATCATTTCCACTTGGTATTTATCTGAAGAAATCGAAAATGCTAACTGGAAAAGATATGTGCACCCCCATGTTCACTGCAGTATTACTTACAATACTCAAGGCATGGAAACAATCTAAGTGTCCTCTGATGGCTAAATAATGAAAACGTGATGTATATATATATATATACCATGGAATATTTTTCGGCCATGAAAAAGAATGAAATCTTGCCACTTGCAACAACATGGATGGACCTTAAAGGTCCTGCATCACCCGCTGCAGGAAGAAGTGATCACTGTCAGAGAGCGGCAGGCTCTCCTTCATGTCCTCGGACAAGGCACCTGGGAGACGGGCCATCGGGAGCCTCAAGGAATCACAGTGCTCTGGCTCAGAGAATGCCTGTGTCAGGGTGCTGGTGACCCTGGGGGCTGAGGGTGGGCCTCGGCCATGTGTGCCTGTCTCCCAACTCTATCTCCAGGGCCTCCACCCTGGCCCTCCTGACACCATGCCTCCAGGGCTTTGCAACACACTCTAACCCATCTCCCTGTTCCCAGTCTTTCCCCTCCTCCCCATCATCCAATCCATCCTAACCACAAACATACCAACACAATTTCTTTTTGCTCAAAAACTTCCCATGGAAATACTTCCCAGTGCTTACCGGGTCAAATGCCAACTCCCCAGGCTGACATCCCAGGCCATCCCTGAGCCGTATTGATCATGGCCTCACCACAGGGGCTGGCAACACAGAAGGGGGCTGGGAAGAGCTAACATCTATTGCTCTACTGTGTACTATGCGTTATGCTTCACGTACGTGGTCTTCTTAAACCCTCCCAGTGGTCCCAGCTGTCAAGTCAATTAAACCACCTCCACTTTGCAGATGAGGTTGCAGAAACTTGGATAAGGCTTTCTTCCCTTCTACCTATCAGAGTGGAGCTGGGATTTGAATCCAGGCTGTGAGGCCATGCTTTCTCCCCTCCCATGGCCTCGCCTCCAGCCCAGAGCATCCCCTGCACTCCAGACTCCTGCATCAAACTGCTTATGCCACATCTTCACTCCCATGTCCAATAGGCATCTCAAACCTCACACATCCAAACACCCCAAGCTTCCCTGCTCTTCCCACCTCTTCCCCGTTTTACCTTACATCCTTCTTGTTGTTCAACCCAAAAACCCCGGAGTCGGCCCTGATTCCTTTCTTTTTCTCGACACTCCAAGTATAACCAACAAGATCTATCCAGGATCTAACTCCTTCTCATCACTTGCACCGCCACGGCCCTAGTCCAAGCCACCATCATCAAAGCCTGGGTTATTGCAATGGCCTCCTGAGAGGTCTTCCTACTTCTACACTCTCTGCCCTGCCCCGTCCCCATCTATTCTCAACACAGCAGCAGTGTGATCCTTTTAAAATGGCTCTCCATGTTACTGAAACACAAGGTCCTCACAATGGCCCACAGGGCCCTGTATTCTCTGTCCCTGTTACTTGTACCCTCACCTCCATCCCCCGCTCATCTGGCCTCCTGCTGGTTCTCACATTTGCCCAGCACACTCCTGCTTCAGGGGCCTTGCATTCTGCTGTCTCTCCACGGCCCCCTCCACCCCTCTCCGTAACACTTGCTCCAGATTCCTGTCTGGTCTGCTCCCTCATCTCCATCAGGTCCGTGATTGAAGTCTACCTTCCCTGAGTACCCTTTTTAAAACAGCAGCTTTTTCCCTGGCACGTCTTAACCCTACTTATTTTTCCTTCCTCTTCCTCCCTGCTCATTTTTTCTCTATAGAGTACAAGCTCCCAATGGGGCGGGGGTGGGGGAGTCTAGTTCCATAATTAAGCCAATAGAACCAAACTTTGAAAACTTTATCCCTTTAGGATCAAGAGGGCTTCATCATATTGGTGCTTGGGAAAGAGCAAGCTCATGGATTCCCATGTCCCTCCTGGCTGACGGTCCAGACATACCAGCCCTGCTTCAGCTGCCCAGTCAGCTCTGGGCACATCTTGCTCCACGGGGCTGGAGGGGACTGGAGGGGACTGGAGAGAAGGGACAAAATCTTGCTCACCTGGTGCCTTTCAGAGGGTCCACATACCATATAGATTTCCTAGGGCGGGCACTCAGCAACCATTTACTGAATTGAGCTGAAGTCCCCTTTTGGGTGTTCTGTCTATTGAAATTACCAAACTGGGAATTGATGATTCACCCACACAGTCCTGCTAACATATAATTGTGGTTGGTTGTGATACCCATGCCAGGCTCCCTTTTTCCCTCAGCAAGCTCATGATTTCCCTGCACTCTGACTCGAGATGAGAAAAGTGAAAGAGGGAAAAGTGAGACTTTAAAAAAATTCTTCTTTTCACATACTTCCCTGATAACTTTAATAGGATTTTATTGGGTCTGGGTTGTAAAACTATCATGTATATAGGAGGAATAAATAGTTGCCATATACCTCCTTTTGATGGATTATGCTGCTACAACAGGATGGGTGATTTTGAAATACTTTGTTTTTTTCATTCAATGAGCACATAAGGAGGACTTGTTTCTTTCATTCAATGAGCACATAAGGAGGACCTCCTGAGAAAGAGGGCACAGTGATGTGGAACAAGCTCAGGCTTTCAAGTTTAAAACATTTGGGTGTGAATCCTAGGTCTGTCACTACCAGTCTGCGACTTTGGTCAAATTCCATGATTCCTCTGAGCCTCATTTTCCAGAGGTAAAATGGGCACAAGGTTTATTTACACTGAGATTTAAAGATTCATGCCAAGTCCCTAACAGTACCTGGAATATAGTAGCAACTCAATAAGCAGTAATCAACATAATTATTGTATATCAATACCGTGTACTATGCGTTATGCTTCACGTAATTATCATGCCCACTTTGCAGATGTGGAAACGTAATACAAGGGTTCACTTGCCCAGGGTCACACAACACCTAGACACTATGGATGCAAAGAAACATACTATACAGTGTACGCATGTGAGGAGACTGACATGAAAACAGAAAACTGCTATGCCACATTATCAGAGAGAGATGGAGGTACGAGCCAAGTGTTGGGAGAGCTCAGAGAAAGGGGCCATTCACTCTGCTTGGGGTAATCAAGGAAGGCTTCCCAGAAGAGGTGACATCTGAGCTGAGTCTAGGAAAATGAGTGACATTGGTCTGACAGACTAGGTGTGAATGCCACATTTAAAGACCCAAAGGATGCAAGTGCACGGTAGATGCCAGGTTTACTGAGTTCAGTGCAGACTTTATCCCAAGGGATAAAGTAGAAATGGAGAAAGTAGAAATGGAGAAAGTACAGAGCTGAAGTGAGACCAAAGAGGAGGACAGATGCTGGGGGTGGCGCTGGAGGCCGCCTGACTACCCGTCTGTTGCCGCTTCTGGGGTTCAGCAGGGCTAAAGCCATGCCCGTGGGCACTGAGAAGTCGGATGCCAACATGGGAGAGAGTAGGGGAGAGCAGGAGGGACGAAGGGGACGACAGAAAGCTCAAAGTCACCTCCTCACAGAGGCTCCGTGACTGTCCTTTAAAGTGGATCATCTCTCCCACCAGTACCCACTTTCACTTCCCAGCACTTAACATCTTTGGAAATGATTCTGTGTGTTTACTTACTTCTCTTTTAAATCACCGTCTCCCCCCAAAAGTAAAAGTCCAACGTGTCTTGCTCACCACTAAATCCTCGACACTGCACACAGCACTCACAGACACGGGGTCAGCCATGTGTCAGCCTGAGAGATTCTGGGAACAGCTGTGTTTCTTTCTTGCTCCCTTTATTAAAGGCTTTCTGTTTATGCTTTTAATTGTGTTCGCCTAGATACGTTTTATTCCCTTTGATAGATTTTATTGAGGTATAATTGACCTGTAACATTATATTAGTTTGAGGTGTACAACATAATGATTCGATATTTTTATATATTGTAAAATAATCGCCACAGTAAGTCTAGTTAACATTCAATTAAATTTTTTTTCCCTTGTGAAGAAAACTTTTAAGATCTACTCTCTTAGCAACTTTCAAATATGCTGTGCAGATTATTAACTGTAGTCCCCATGCTGTGTAATACATGCCCATGACTTACTCTATAACTGGAAGTTCATACCTTTGGGCCCCCCTCACCCCTGCCTCTGGTAACCAATCTATTCTCTGCATCTGTAATTTTTTTTTTTTTTAAGATTCCACATATAAGAGAGATCATACAGTACTTGTCTTTCTCTGACTTATTTTACTTAGCATAATGCCCTACGCTATGTTTTTTCTAGCTCCTTTTATTAGATGCTTTCTGTTTATACTTTTAATCATGCCAACCCAGATATGTTTTCATTGTTGCAGGCTGTCTTGATTCTTTTTTTGGAGGAAGACAGGCTATGTTTTTTAAATACGTGATAATGTTTCATGACTTTTTAAATGCAAAACACTAGAAATCTTTATTATGTTTAAGATAAAAAATAAACGCATCAGTCATCTTCTTCCAAAACAGATGCATTGGAGCTCTCCAAGCCCACACTCCAGCAGGACCCACCCTTGCTAATTAAGTCCTGATCACTTTACTTGGAAAAGACTCAACACTAACACAACTTCTAATACGACCACCCTGGTTTTCAGGCAGCCAGGTCCTAAGTACCAGAACTCTTTGGGGAATTTTCTGAGTTCAGATTGGATAATTATATTCTATATTTCACTCACTCTACCTGCAGCTTCTGAACTAATCTCTCTTTAGTTTAAGGATATTAAGTAAAGTAATTCTTCCTTGTTTGGATTACTTTTTCTCCTCTAGGTTAAAATTCATGTACCCTGGGATCGAATTATACATGGCCACTCATGAAGCTACCAGAAGCCATACATTACAAAAAAGTCATTAGCACTTTTGTATACTCATGGGTGAAGCAAACATCGGTTAGTAAGTAAAAGGGTCATCAGCTGGGCAAGCCCACCATCCGGGAGTCAACTTAGGCCCTGAGTATGAACTTGAGTGAAAGGCCCTCACCCTGCAGAACTGAGGGACTTCTTACATCACCACCAACCGTGCTGTCCTTCCTCTCATTAGCCCCATTCTTCTGCCTCCAAACCATGGGGAAAACATCCCCAGAAATTCCAACCGCCCCTGCCTCACTTGTTAATGAATCCCAGAAAGGGAAATTTAAAACAAACTGGAAAGCGACGTGGAAGCATAGGTCAAACTTTGGGCAGCCGGAACCCCAGTCCCTTGGGCCTGGTGAGGTGGGGTGAGGGGCAGGGTGCTCTTACGGTGGAATCAGCTCCACAAACAAATGGTCCGATGACAACTAAGCCAGCACATGTGACTCAGTTTACCAAACATGCCGATGTGTTCCTGTGGGATTGATGACCCGGTGCTGTACAGGCATGAGAAACAGCTGGCCTGTCTCTGCACAGTGTCTATTTTTATTTTGGGGGAGGCAGGGAAAAGCGGATACTCTTTTACCTAAGGTTAAGAGCTCTCCTTTATTTTTTTGTTAGTTTGCAGAGGTAGGTCTGTCAGACAACCTGTGGCTTCATCTTTTTATCCTTCAAATCTCAACTCACATATTAATAACAACTTATAATTACAGCCAGCACTTACTGTACACTTACTATGGACCAGGCACTATTCTATGTGCTTTATGCATATTAATTCATTCGGTCCTCACATCATCCCAATGAGGAAGAGCCCTATCGCCACTTTGCTAATAAGCAATTAAGGCACAGAGAGGTTAAGTAACTTTCCCAAGGTCACACAGCTGGTAAGTGGAGGGGCTGGGATTTGAAGCCAAAGCAGACAGGCTTTTGGTTGAGGTGTGCACCTCGGGACTGTACTCTGGTGGCTGATGATCTGGAGGCAACTGCAACGTAGCAGGCAGGGAAAAGGCAAGGAACATGAGAAGGTTCTTTATAACCACATACTCTTCACTACAGCTATCGTTCACTGCCAGCTACTGAGTGGCTGCTATGAGAAATACAAACAGCATAAGCTGGCAAGCGTGGCCTGTTCTAATCAAGTCGGCATCTTCAGGCCTGCAGCTGACAGCCGTGAGCTTTGAGCTGCTTGCGCCTTTGCTTCTGCCCTGTCAACAGGGACATTTGTCAGCAGAGCACACTTGGTGGGCCGGTGGTGGAGGAAGGCAGCTGCACGGTCCCCCTGTGCCCTGAGGTTTGCTGTCTCCCTGCCGTTCTTCCTCTCCAAGCACAACCTAATTACCTGAGAAGAGGTGCGGCTCCAAGCATCCTAAGAGGCAGTGGCTTAAAACGATCTCCACCCGGTGGGTGCCTAACTTCTTGTGATTTACTTCTTCCTCCTCTAGAGGGAGATCTTTAGTCCAGGTATTCAGATACTCAAATACACAGCATTTGTGGTGGAAACAATTTACCAGGGGAAAAGAGGCAGACGTATCCGGCCCATGCCAGCTAGGAGTGCATCATCTCCTGTCCTATTAATAACAAGTCATAATAGTAATCACCTGAGCTGTTACTTATTCCATGTTTGGTCTTTATCACCAGGCATAGTAGCGGGGCTTATGCTATCAAACACGGCCCCAGCTGGCTTATATTATCCCCATTTTACAGAGGGGGAAAACGAGGCTCAGAGAGGTTAAGTAATTTATCCAAGATGACACAGCACTAAGGCAAAGGAGCTGAAAATTAAACAGAGCTCTGTCTGGGATTTTGTTGCTGATTTAAACCATGTGTAACTATCAAGTTATCTTGGTCCTTAACATGGGTCAGGCGGTTTTAGGCACTTTCCCCTCTGTTCATTCAATCCTTACAACCACCTAATGAGGAAGACGTAATTATCATGCCCACTTTGCAGATGTGGAAACGTAATACAAGGGTTCACTTGCCCAGGGTCACACAACACCTAGGGTGATTGGCCGCCCGAGTTTGCCTTTGACTGGGTTCCTGAGATGTAGGACTTTCAGTTTTAAACCCAGGCCAGTCCCAGGCAAACCAGGATGAGCCGGTCACCTTATAAGGGGCAGAAACAGAGTTTAAAGTCAGAGTCATGACTCCAAGGAACATGCTCTTCACCATGTACTCTATGACATTTGTTCCCTTTTATTTGGCCCAAAGTTTTAATAGAAACAAATGAGTGAGGTGGGAGCTGGTGTGGTTTCAGGTGCCTGCCAGTGTGTGCTCAGATGACATCCTCTTAGCAGGGCCTCCAAAAGGCCACCCCCAAACCGCTGCTTCAGCTCAGCCTCACAGCAGCCCTGGCAGGTCCAAAACACACACAATTCCAGGGCTTTCCAGCAACTAGAAAAATCGACTCCACTGTTTAATTAGGAAGACCCACACTGATAGGCAGGAGTGTCTGATAAATACCAGTGCTGTTCCCTGGGTGATGCCTAAGAATTCCAAAGCCCAAACCAGATGTGAAGTTGACAGTGGTTAATGAGGGATGGTCGAGGGATCGGGCACAGTCCACTTGCCAGATCAATTCCTCACAGAGATGTCACAATAGTTATCCATTCTGTGAGTCTCCAGCATCTTTGGGGTCATGGAGTTGTTCTCCTGGACGTTTTGGGGGAGGGAGAGCAGACAATTCCCATACCATAGATGATTGGAGTTTTCAGTCAACTGTCCATGGATGAGGGGAGAGGGAGAGGGAGAGGGAGAGGGAGAAGGAGAGGGAGAGAGGGAGAGGGAGAGGGAGAGGGAGAGGGAGAGAGGGAGAGAGGGAGAGGGAGAGGGAGAGGGAGAGAGGGGAGGGGGAGAGGGGGAGAGGGGGAGAGGGAGAGAGGGAGAGAGGGAGAGAGGGAGAGAGGGAGAGAGGGAGAGAGGGAGAGAGGGAGAGGCAGGGCGGGGTGATGTTTTCTTCTTTTCGGCTAACATTTAGGTTCATACAATTCTTGGTTCCATTCAGAATTATCATCTTTACTTTTTTTTTTTTTTTTTTCCGTTGCGGAGCACAGGCTCCGGATGTGCAGGCCCAGCAGCCATGGCTCACGGGCCCAGCCGCTCCGCGGCATGTGGGATCTTCCCGGATCGGGGCACGAACCCGTGTCGCCTGCATGGGCAGGTGGACTCTCAACCACTGCGCCACCAGGGAAGCCCTATCATCTTTACTTTTAAAACACTTAGAAATGACCAAAGTCCAGCTTCTCGTTTTTGGGAAACTGGGCTATGGATAAATTGTGCTTTCTGTTTCAGGGTTGAGTAGGAAATGTTTTTAGGGGAATGGGAAAGGGTGGATTTCACGGTGGTAAGGGTTTCTAAATATCGGAACTGACCGCCCAGTGAGGTTTTCCGACCAACTCTGAAAGCAGCCGAGGTTTCCAGCTGCCTGGGATGAATCTTTGAGGGCCTCACATTTCTGTGAAGTCTGCACAACGCTGGGGGCTGTTCAAAGGTGACAGCTTGGCATAGGGATGGGGGAGGGGTGGGAGAAGGTAGCAGTGGAAATCGTTTCCAGATGACATTTTAAAGTGTTTCCTTCTTTCCTCAAAGTGCCCTCCATTCCAGCCCTTAGGATAATTACGAAATGCTCCAGTTTTTCCAAGCGCTTTTTGGGCTGGGTGTCTGGAACCCTCCTGGATGCACTTTACACGACTCTCAGGTACTGAGAAAGTGGGTTCCTCCTCACTGTGTTTGAGAATATGTCACACGAAGATATTTGGCTCTTTTGTGCCAAATCTTTTTGCATGAAACAAAACTCCTATCTTTCCAGCTAGCTTCTATTTGCTAAATGAGCTGCTTCTCTCCTGCAATATATTGAAAGGAAACAACCTGACTTCTGTGAACCATACTTCATTTCCCCCAAATTGTATTATGCAAATGGCAGAGGGGGCGGATGCAGGAAATCCTGACTCTCTTATTTACTTATTGGATAATAGAACACCTCTTTCTCCCTCTCTCTTGCCAGGCCTACTTTTCGGCTACGGCTCTGCCCGATTTCTTTGGTGTGGCACACAGTCACTGCACTCGACAAGGCTTCTGCAGTGGAGCACATCTGCAAACTGTCCCTCCTTATATGCAATGACCTCCACCACGGGCCTCTCACCTGGATCTGTTTGAACGGTGGCCACTCCGTCTCATTTTATCCAATGATAAATCTAATCTCATGTCTAATTTCTCCGTTGACGCTTCATAGTAATCTCTCTGTTCTCTGAACTCATTCCTTCCTTCCACAGATACCCGAGTGGCTTCCAAACATAAGCCCCAAGGCTAGGTGCTCCTAAGACTCTGCCCTCTAGTAGTGATCTAGCACAGAAACAAGACAGGCAGATGCACACACATGGTCTGAACCACACCTGCTTAACCCCAGGACTCAGTGTTTCATTACATGTTGACGGACACTGGTTACATCTCTTTGACTAGATTGCAAACCCCCTGAGACCATGTCTCCTGTATCCTCCACCATGCACACACAGTTGAGGGCATGATAGATATTCATGAAATACTTAGTTTTATTAGAATCAAATAGAAATAGTCCCTTTCTTAAATTTCAAAAGCAACAGAGGTTCAGAGAAGAAAGTTTTGAAAATATAGAAGAAAAAACCCATAATTCTACCCCCAAAGAAAATTCTTGCTAGTCTGTTAGTATTTATTCTTCTAATCTCTTTTTAATACATAGACACACCATATACATGCTTATGCTTGTGTTTCTTCCATAACTGGACCAAGTGAAATGCACATTCTTAAGCCATTTGAGATTAGTAAATAAATCTATTATCAGTGTATGGACGCGCTTGTTCCCCTATCCAGTGGTTCTTAACCTTATGAACAGAATAACCTGGGAAGATTTTTTAAAAATCCAGCCTATCAGGTACTTTCGACGAATTAAATGAGAATCTCTGCGTGGGTCTACCATACATCAGTGTTTTGTAAACCTCCCCAGGTGATGTCAATGTGTAGCCTGGTTGTGAACCACTAGTCCAATCCTTTCCATCTCACTGATTATTTTAACTGATTGAGTTACAGAATCTGCTTAGGACTGTCCATCGGCCAATCACTGCTGTGTGAATTCTTGAAATCATACATTTCTCACTCTTAATGTCTGAGTGACTAGGTGTCCTGGCTTCTAGGATACTACTGAGTTGTTTCCCTCACTCCTCCCAGAAGGCTGTGCTGGGAACCATCTGAGGAGATAATGTCTGGGGTAGTGGGAACTGGGTGTGCAGCTCCCTCAGGGAAAGAGGTGGGGTGGAATAGGGTTTCTTTCCCTGCTACGGCATCATCTGGACTTGCAAAAGGGAAGCAGCCATTTACTCCACTGGAGAGCATCCACTTAACCCTGACCTTCCACAGGGCATGGGCTGGGCCGGGGGCGTGGGAGTGTGTAGAGGGTGGTGGCTACAACGTGCTGCACAAATCAGCGTTTCATCTAAAATGCAACTAGTTGAATTCTTACAGTGTTCTTTGCATGATATAGTTAAGATATAATCAGGCAAACAACCCATCAAGAGATGGCCAGCATGATCACAGCATATTCCCAAAATTTACATATAGCTTGAAGGGTAAATCGAAAGTCCACCTCAATAAACACAGTGATGGATTTTTATGGCTTAAAATAAGCCACGTTAAAGTTTTCCCTATTATCCTAGATGGTTAAAACCTTTTAATACAACATATTGGGTTCTCTTTCAGCTCTAACTTCTATAAGCCTAAAATAATAAATCCCTTTTGGGAGCTATGCTGAGTGCTTGATATATGGTAGGCTCTCAAGGAACACTTGTTAAGTAATGATGCAGGAATATTTTATTAATTAGATTCCTGATTCCAACAACCTATATTAAAATGTCTCTCTGTTCCTGGTTTGATAGTTTCATTTAAAACTGAAATAACTTTAACAATACTCCTAACTTTTCCATCATCCCATTTATTTCCACACACTCTTTTAAAAATCTTCCCAGGGTGACTCCTGGGAAGATGGCGGAAGAGTAAGACGCGGAGATCACCTTCCTCCCCACAGATACACCAGAAATACATCTACACGTGGAACAACTCGTACAGAACACCTACTGAACGCTGGCAGAAGACCTCAGACTTCCCAAAAGGCAAGAAACTCCCCACATACCTGGGTAGGCAAAGAAAAAAGAATAAACAGAGACAAAAGAATAGGGACGGGACCTGCACCAGTGGGAGGGAGCTGTGAAGGAGGAAAGGTTTCCACACCCTAGGAAGCCCCTTCGCGGGCAGAGACTGCGGGGGATGGAGCGGGGAAGCTTCGGAGCCACAGAGGAGAGTGCAGCAACAGGGGTGCGGAGGGCAAAGCGGAGAGATTTCCGCACAGAGAATCGGTGCCAACCAGCACTCACCAGCCCGAGAGGCTTGTCTGCTCACCTGCCGGGACGGGCGGGGGCTGGGAGCTGAGGCTCGGGCTTCGGTCGGAGCGCAGGGAGAGCGCTGGGGCTGGCGGCGTGAACATAGCCTGAAGGGGGCTAGTGCGCCACGGCTAGCCGGAAGGGAGTCCGGGGAAAAAGTCCGGACCTGCCGAAGAGGCAAGAGACTTTTCTTCCCTCTTTGTTTCCTGGTGCGCGAGGAGAGGGGATTAAGAGCGCTGCTTAAAGGAGCTCCAGAGACGGGCGCGAACCGCGGCTAACAGCGCGGACCCCAGAGACGGGCATGAGACGCTAAGGCTGCTGCTGCCGCCACCAAGAAGCCTGTGTGCGAGCACAGGTCACTAGCCACACCTCCCTTCTGGGGAGCCTGCGCAGCCCGCCACTGCCAGGGTCCCAGGATCCAGGGACACCTTCCCCGGGAAAACACACAGTGCGCCTCAGGCTGGTGCAACGTCAAGCCGGCCTCTGCCGCCGCAGGCTCGCCCCGCATCCATACCCCTCCTTCCCCCTGGCCTGAGTGAGCCAGAGCCCCCGAGTCAGCGGCTCCTTTAACCCCGTCCTGTCTGAGCGAAGAACAGACGCCCTCCGGCGACCTACACACAGAGGCAGAGCCGAATCCAAAGCTGAGCCCCAGAAACTGTGCGAACAAAGAAGAGAAAGGGAAATCTCTCCCAGAAGCCTCAGAAGCAGCAGATTAAATCTCCACGATCAACTTGATGTACCCTGCATCTGTGGAATACCTGAATAGACAACGAATCATCCCAAATTGAGGAGGTGGACTTTGAGAGCAAGATTTATTATTTTTTCCTCTTTTGCTCTTTTTGTGAGTGTGTATGTGTATGCTTCTGTGTGAGATTTTGTCTGTAGAACTTTGCTTTCACCATTTGTCCTAGGGTTCTATCCGTCCGTTTTTTTGTTTGTTTGTTTTTTTACTTAAAAATTTTTTTTCTTAATTATTTTTTATTTTAATAACTTTATTTTATTTTATCTTACTTTATTTTATTTTACCCTCTTTCTTTTTTGCTTTCTTTCTACTTTTTCTCCCTTTTATTCTAAGCCGTGTGGATGAAAGTCTCCTGGTGCTGCAGCCAGGAGTCAGTGCTGTGCCTCTGACGTGGGAGAGCCAACTTCAGGACACTGGTCCACAAGAGACCTCGCAGCTCCATACAATATCATATGGCGAAAATCTCCCAGAGATCTCCATCTCAACACCAACACCCAGCTTCACTCAACGACCAGCAAGCTACAGTGCTGGACACCCTATGCCAAACAACTAACCAGACAGGAACACAACTCCAACCATTAGCAGAGAGGCTGCCTAAAATCATAATAAGCCCACAGACACCCCAAAACACACCACCAGACATGGACCTGCCCACCAGAAAGACAAGATCCAGCCTCATCCACCAGAACACAGGCACTAGTCCCCTCCACCAGGAAGCCTACACAACCCACTGAACCAACTTTAGCCACTGGGGACAGACACCAAAAACAACGGGAACTACGAACCTGCAGCCTGTAAAAAGGAGACCCCAAACACAGTAAGATAAGCAAAATGAGAAGACAGAAAAACACACAGCAGGAGAAGGAGCAAGATAAAAACCCACCAGACCTAACAAATGAAGAGGAAATAGGCAGTCTACCTGAAAAAGAATTCAGAATAATGATAGTAAAGATGATCCAAAATCTTGGAAATAGAATAGAGAAAATGCAAGAAACATTTAACAAGGACCTAGAAGAACTAAAGAGGAAACAAGCAACGATGAACAACACAATAAATGAAATAAAAAATACTCTAGATGGGATCAATCGCAGAATAACTGAGGCAGAAGAACGGATAAGTGACCTGGAAGATAAAATAGTGGAAATAACTACTGCAGAGCAGAATAAAGAAAAAAGAATGAAAAGAACTGAGGACAGTCTCAGAGACTTCTGGGACAACATTAAATGCACCAACATTCAAATTATAGGAGTTCCAGAAGAAGAAGAGAAAAAGAAAGGGACTGAGAAAATATTTGAAGAGATTATAGTTGAAAACTTCCCTAATATGGGAAAGGAAATAGTTAATCAAGTCCAGGAAGCACAGAGAGTACCATACAAGATAAATCCAAGGAGAAACATGCCAAGACACATATTAATCAAACTGTCAAAAATTAAATACAAAGAAAACATATTAAAAGCAGCAAGGGAAAAACAACAAATAACACATAAGGGAATCCCCATAAGGCTAACAGCTGATCTTTCAGCAGAAACTCTGCAAGCCAGAAAAGACTGGCAGGACATATTTAAAGTGATGAAGGAGAAAAACCTACAACCAAGATTACTCTACCTGCAAGGATCTCATTCAGATTTGATGGAGAAATTAAAACCTTTACAGACAAGCAAAAGCTGAGAGAGTTCAGCACCACCAAACCAGCTTTATAACAAATGCTAAAGGAACTTCTCTAGGCAAGAAACACAACAGAAGGAAAAGACCTACAATAATGAACCCAAAACAATTAAGAAAATGGGAATAGGAACTTACATATCAATAATTACCTTAAATGTAAATGGACTAAATGCTCCCACCAAAAGACACAGATTGGCTGAATGGATACAAAAACAAGACCCATATATATGCTGTCTACAAGAGACCCACTTCAGACCTAGAGACACATACAAACTGAAAGTAAAGGGATGGAAAAAGATATTCCATGCAAATGGAAACCAAAAGGAAGCTGCAGTAGCAATTCTCATATCAGACAAAATAGACTTTAAAATAAAGACTATTAGAAGAGACAAAGAAGGACCCTACATAATGATCAAGGGATCAATCCAAGAGGAAGATATAACAATTGTAAATATTTATGCACCCAACATAGGAGCACATCAATACATAAGGCAAATACTAACAGCCAGAAAAGGGGATATCGATAGTAACACATTCATAGTAGGGGACTTTAACACCCCACTTTCACCAAAGGACAGATCATCCAAAATGAAAATAAATAAGGAAACACAAGCTTTAAATGATACATTAAACACGATGGACTTAATTGATATTTATAGGACATTCCATCCAAAAACAACAGAATACACATTCTTCTCAAGTGCTCAAGGAACATTCTCCAGGATAGATCATATCTTGGGTCACAAATCAGGCCACAGTAAATTTAAGAAAATAGAAACCTTATCAAGTATCTTTTCCAACCACAATGCTATGAGACTAGATATCAATTACAGGAAAAGACCTGTAAAAAATACAAACATATGGAGGCCAAACAATACACTACTTAATAACGAAGTGATCACTGAAGAAATCAAAGGGTAAATCAAAAAATACCTAGAAACAAATGACAATGGAGACACGATGACCCAAAACCTATGGGATGCAGCAAAAGCAGTTCTAAGAGGGAAGTTTATAGCAATACAATCCCATCTTAAGAAACAGGAAACATCTCAAATAAACAACCTAACCTTGCACCTAAAGCAATTAGAGAAAGGAGAACAAAAACATCCCAAAGTTAGCAGAAGGAAAGAAATCATAAAAATCAGATCAGAAATAAATGAAAAAGAAATGAAGGAAACGATAGCAAAGATCAATAAAACTAAAAGCTGGTTCTTTGAGAAGATAAACAAAATTGATAAACCATTAGCCAGACTCATCAAGAAAAAAAGGGAGAAGACTCAAATCAATAGAATTAGAAATGAAAAAGGAGAAGTAACAACTGACACTGCAGAAATACAAAAGATCATGAGATTACTACAAGCAACTCTATGCCAAAAAAATGGACAACCTGGTAGAAATGGACAAATTCTCAGAAATGCACAACCTGCCAAGACTGAATCAGGAAGAAGTAGAAAATATGAACAGACAAATCACAAGCACTGAAATTGAAACTGTGATTAAAAATCTTCCAACAAACAAAAGCCCAGGACCAAATGGCTTCACAGGCGAATTCTATCAAACATTTAGAGAAGAGCTAACACCTATCCTTCTCAAACTCTTCCAAAACATAGCAGAGGGAGGAACTCTCCCAAACTCATTCTACGAGGCCACCATCAACCTGATACCAAAACCAGACAAGGATGTCACAAAGAAAGAAAACTACAGGCCAATATCACTGATGAACATAGATGCAAAAATCCTCAACAAAATACTAGCAAACAGAATCCAACAGCACATTAAAAGGATCATACACCATGATCAAGTGGGGTTTATTCCAGGAATGCAAGGATTCTTCAATATACGCAAATCAATCAATGTGATACACCATATTAACAAATTGAAGGAGGAAAACGATATGATCATCTCAATAGATGCAGAAAAAGCTTTCGACAAAATTCAACACCCATTTATGATAAAAACCCTGCAGAAAGTAGGCATAGAGGGAACTTTCCTCAACATAATAAAGGCCATATATGACAAACCCACAGCCAACATAGTCCTCAATGGTGAAAAACTGAAACCATTTCCACTAAGATCAGGATCAAGACAAGGTTGCCCACTCTCACCACTCTTATTTAACACAGATTTGGAAGTTTTAGCCACAGCAATCAGAGAATAAAAGGGAATAAAAGGAATCCAAATCGGAAAAGAAGAAATAAAGCTGTCACTGTTTGCAGATGACATGATACTATACATAGAGAATCCTAAAGATGCTACCAGAAAACTACTAGAGCTAATCAATGAATTTGGTAAAGTTGCAGGATACAAAATTAATGCACAGAAATCTCTTGCATTCCTATACTCTAATGATGAAAAATCTGAAAGTGAAATCAAGAAAACACTCCCATTTACCACTGCAACAAAAAGAATAAAATATCTAGGAATAAACCTACCAAAGGAGACAAAAGACCTGTATACAGAAAATTATAAGACACTGATGAAAGAAATTAAAGATGATACAAACAGATGGAGAGATATACCATGTTCTTGGATTGGAAGAACCTACACTGTGAAAATGACTCTACTACCCAAAGCAATCTACAGATTCAATGCAATCCCTATCAAACTACTACTGGCATTTTTCACAGAACTAGAAGAAAAAATTTCACAATTTGTATGGAAACACAAAAGACCCCGAATAGCCAAAGCAATCTTGAGAACGAAAAACGGAGCTGGAGGAATCAGGCTCCCTGACTTCAGACTATACTACAAAGCTACAGTAATCAAGACAGTATGGTACTGGCACAAAAACAGGAATATAAATCAATGGAACAGGATAGAAAGCCTAGAGAGAAACCCACGCACATATGGTCACCTTATCTTTGATAAAGAGGCAGGAATGTACAGTGGAGAAAGGACAGCCTCTTCAATAAGTGGTGCTGGGAAAAATGGAAAGGTAAATGTAAAAGTATGAGATTAGAACACTGCCTAACACCATACACAAAAATAAGCTCAAAATGGATTAAAGACCTAAATGTAAGGCCAGGAACTATCAAACTCTTAGAGGAAAACATAGGCAGAACACTCTATGACATAAATCATAGCAAGATCCTTTTTGCCCCACCTACTAGAGAAATGGAAATAAAAACAAAAATAAACAAATGGGACCTAATGAAACTTCAAAGCTTTTGCACAGCAAAGGAAGCCATAAACAAGACCAAAAGACAACCCTCAGAATGGGAGAAAATATTTGCAAATGAAGCAACTGACAAAGAATTAATCCCTAAAATTTACAAGCAGATCATGCAGCTCAATAACAAAAAAACAAACAACCCAATCCAGAAATGGGCAGACGACCTAAATAGACATTTCTCCACAGAAGATATACAGATTGCCAACAAACACATGAAAGTATGCTGAACATCATTAATCATTAGAGAAATGCAAATCAAAACTACAATGAGATATCATCGCACACCAGCCAGAATGGCCATCATCAAAAAATCTAGAGACAATAAATGCTGGAGAGGGTGTGGAGAAAAGGGAACACTCTTGCACTGCTGGTGGGAATGTGAATTGGTACAGCCACTATGGAGAACAATATGGAAGTTCCTTAAAAAACTACAAATAGAACTACCATATGATCCAGCAATCCCACTACTGGGCATATACCCTGAGAAAACCATAATTCAAAAAGAGTCATGTACCAAAATGTTCATTGCAGCTCTATTTACAATAGCCAGGAGATGGAAGGAACCTATGTGTCCATCATCGGATGAATGGATAAAGAAGATGTGGCACATATATACAATGGAATATTACTCAGCTATGAAAAGAAACAAAATTGAGCTATTTGTAATGAGGTGGATGGACCTAGAGTCTGTCATACAGAGTGAAGTAAGTCAGAAAGACAAATACCGTATGCTGACACATATATATGGAATCTATGAAAAAAAATGTCATGAAGAACCTAGGGGTAAGACGGGAATAAAGACACAGACCTACTAGAGAATGGACTTGAGGATATGGGGAGGGGGAAGGGTAAGCTGTGACAAAGTGAGAGAGTGGCATGGAAATATATACACTACTAACCGTAAAATAGATAGCTAGTGGGAAGCAGCTGCATAGCACAGGGAGATCAGCTCGGTGCTTTGTGACCACCTAGAGGGGTGGGATAGGGAGGGTGGGAGGGAGGGAGACGCAAGAGGGAAGAGATATGGGAACATATGTATATGTATAACCGATTCACTTTGTTATAAAGCAGAAACTAACACACCATTGTAAAGCAATTATACTCCAATAAAGATGTAAAAAAAAAAATCTTCCCAAGTGATTCTACAGTTCATCCAAGGTTAACAGCTACTAGAGAGGGGAACAGGCATGTTGATACACTGATACTAGGGTTCTTTCCACGCTCTTTCTCCCACTCTCCTCACTTTCTCTTACACACACACACACACACACACACACACACAGCTTATAATATCCTCGAAGTGGGTAAATGTCTTAAGGTACTATTTACCAACCATGTGTTCTTAATGATTTCCAATAAGCAGAGTTTAGGGTTTGCATCCTGTTAAACGTTCTGTCTGTACCATGACCCTTGAAAACTTCAGTGTTTGGTTTTGACCATTACTACCCTGACTGAATCCTAAACGTGGCAATAGCCCCGACTTTCTATCACTCGTGAGCTCAGAAGTTGCCTTTTTCATTTCAATCCATTTGATTCGTTTTCCTTTTATTTCTCTAGGAATTCAACAATCCCTAGGGAAGGGATAGCAAAGAAAGGGAAAAGAAAAAGAATGTAAGGGAAACCTAAATTTTGGCCGCTTGTCAACCATCTAATTTATCACTCAACCTGTTCACAACTAAAATCTATCATCGGAGAACTGCACTGAAATCAATGGGGGTCAAACAGTTTAATCTGTCCAATTATTCCACAGGGAGTAAACAGAGTTCCCAGATTTATTAGGACAACGTGGACTTCCAAGTTGTTCAATCCAGCTTTTACCCATCTGCCAACACTGGGAGCTGGAAATAGTGAAGTAAAGTCACAGAGTATTATATAAAACCACAGGGACTCACGTCTTTATAGGATGGAATTTGGTGCCAACATCCTTTGGATCTGAACTCTTAGATATTTCAAACTTTTATTAAGATGTTAGGCATTTCATTTGTTATGAGTTGTTTATTATCATATAAAAATTGCACAGACCTCCAAGTAGATTAAATAACAGGATCCTCCAGAAATCTTCCAAGGAAAGACCAACCTAGGCATGGATTTATGTTCCTGACTAAGAATAAGTAAAGGATTGTTATAGACAAAGAATATTATATTTTGATCTTTGAAAATGAGTATCTCAAGCTGTATAATGAGCTTTCAAGTATGAATATGCACATCTCATGTAAAATTAGATAGTGGTCTACTAGAAGGAAACTATGGATTTTCTGGTTCATAGGTGAACTTGGAAGTATAGTTTTGGCCTCTTCAAATGAAGACAGGCCCAGATACATTGCAGAAATCACTCGATTCAGATAGTTTCACACACTCTTTTCCAGTTGTCCTAAAATACCCGCTGAGGGCTCCATTTACACTGTTCCCCCATCTTCCTGCTTGCCTGTCAGTGACAGAGGATTTGGGTAATTAAAGGATTTCATTAATTATAATACTTAGAACTGATTTTCAGAAGAAAACTTTTTCTATTAACTTGTCATCTGGCTGGTCGGCCTATTCTTAAATTGACCATCAATTGGATTACATAAAACTGACATTTTGGATAAGAGTCTTTGTTCTCCCAGCAAACCAGGAGATTTGACTCACTAACATCTGTTCTCTTAATGTCAATAGCATTGATGTGTTTTGGAAGATATGGTTTGATAAGAAACACTCCAATGTTTAAACTAAAGTGGGCTTTCCCCCACTGCCCCCATTTTAAAATTATAGTCAACAAAGCTTTCATTGGACCTTGGTAGCACTATGGTCACTATCTTGTTGAAATTTTGTGGTGATTTGAAGAGCTAGTGATGGAAAGTGAGGTTTCCTGTCCCAGGAATAACCAGTGAACCAGGTTGGAAGCAGGACTCAGCTGGATGGACATTTGTTGAGCCCTGTACTACTCTTTCATATGTGGTATCTTTCACATTTACTGGGCAGCCTAAGTATTGTTGGGTCTCCATTTTATAGATGGGGAAACAGATTCAGAGACACTAAGTCACTCACCCAAGATCACACAAGAAGACCAAGATGATTTTCCTGGAAGCCATTCAATTCTAACAACTGGTAAATGCAGATCAAGAAATGAAAAACGGGTCCATATGACTTCAAGCCCATATCTTACTATCGGTCAACATTACCTCCAGAACTAATCCAATATCTGGGAAGTTCACTGCATTTCCTAAGGTTTAGGGGAAACATACACAGTTGGGCAGTTTGGATCTTGCACAAAAGTGCCCAAGCGAGGGCTTGGGGGGGTGGTGTCAACATCCAGCTAGTGCTTTGCCTCCCAAGCCAAGTGCCAGCAGAGGATTCATCTGCCAAGAGGTAGGGGCCCTTTTTGTAAAAAAAAAAAAAAAAAAATTAAAAAGTCTCTGTCCACTTGCGAAGGGGTTGATTTATTCTAATTTGCACATGATCTAAAGGAGGTTTAGTGTGGAGGGAATCTTAGAGTGCACAGGTGGGAATTTCTGCTTGATTTGGAAGATTCCAGAAAGCTCTCGTGTGTAGCACAGACAGTAGTCATCTATATTTTGTAGCCTCTGCAGCCACAGGGCCTTCACATACTTCACATGCTCTCATGCTTCTCCTTCACTCTCATTTAGAGCTCCGAGAGCCACTCTATGTGAGCTATGGGCCCTCCTTGTTACGGATTTTAAAAAACGAATGAAAGGCTCTGCCATTTGCCCAAAGTCATAGAGCTGGTAAACCAAGAGGATTTAAACATGTCTTTTCCACCTCCTTCCTTCTAGTTTTTCAGTTCTGTGCTTTCAGCTTAGCTTATCTAGCTAACCACACTTAAAGATGCTTGCTTTCTTCTCTGCAATTTCAGCTCTATTTTGATCTCAGCAAATCTCAGAAATATGTCTGTCCCTTAGTCTACAAAGCTGACTGGCCATCACCACCATAAGGAAAGAACTGTCAGTCAGGCTGGTGACTAGAAATAGCTCAAGTTTAAGATTTCTTAAAGGTAGAGACTCAGTCACAAAAGGTTCTTGAATCAAAAATGTGGTAGTGTTGGTGCAGCCGTTATGGAAAACAGCATGGACATTCCTCAACAAACCAAAAATAGAATTGCCATATGATCCAGCAATTCCACTCCTGGGCATATACCCAGACAAAACTATAATTCAAAATGATACACACACCCTTATGTTCATAGCAGCACTATCTACAATAGCCAAGACATGGAAACCACCTAAATGTCCATCAACAGATGAATGGATAAAGATGTGGTACATATATACAATGGAATACCACTCAGACATAAAAAGGAATGAAACAACTTTCAGCAACATGGATGGACCTAGAGACTATCATATTAAGTGAAGTAAGTCAGAAAGAGAAAGACAAATACCACATGATATCACTTGTATGTAGAATCTAAAATATGACATGAATGAACATATCTACGAAACAGAAACAGATGCACAGACATAGATAACAGACTTGTGGTTGCCAAGGGGGGGTGGGAGGGTGGAGGATGGAAGGATTGGGAGTTTGAGATTAGCAACACAAACTATTACATATAGATTAGATAAACAACAAGGTCTTGCTGTGTAGCACAGGGAACTATATTCAGTGGAAAAGAATATGAAAAAGAATATATGTATAACTGAGTCACTTTGCTCTACAGCAGAAATTAACATAACATTGTAAATCAACTATACTTCAGTAAAATTAAACAAACAAACAAACAAAAATGTGGTAGTGAATGCTATTATCCTGTGGCTGAAATAGCGCCTTCCTTTCAGGGAGAGGACTCGGAAGGCTGGGAAGGGGGTGTCCCTGGGGGAAGGCACTGGCAAGCTGGGCTGATTGTTAAAATAATGAGGTTCTTTGTTAGCTCAATCACATTTTTAGGAAATACCACCTGATCAGTGCTAGCATGTACCCTGTCATTTAATAAAAAATGGGCAAAGGGGTAATTTGCAAATTGGACTTTGCAAGTTGCCAGCGTCTATCTAATTACTGTTTAACCAAAATAATCGCTTGGTTATGGGTATTCAATTTTTTTTTAAATACAGGCTATTTGTTTAGAAACTGCCTAAAAGAAAATTATAGCATGTTTTGGAACTTTTTAGAAAGAAATAATGTAATAAAGATTCCAGGATAATTTAAGTCACATTCAACAAGAAACCTCTTCTAGTCAATGATGATATAAACAAACAAAAAAACTTAATCACTGGACACATACCTAAGTGTCCATTTCTATGTTTACGTTAGAAATTCAATTTGGGAAATTTATACATGTCGATGTAAGATGATGAGGACTGGTTACTGTGTAAGTGACACACAACTTCTGAACTTTTTCCATTACCCTGAATTCTCATGTCTGAATTACCATGAGTCAATCCACCCATGCCTGGCACCCACTGGGGAAATCAACAAGTGTAACTTCATATTAGAATGGCAATTTCTGGAAGAAATCTTGAAGTCGAACGAAAACTGTTGGCCAAGCATCTAGTAAAGGTACAGAAAAAACTACACCCCTTTGCAGCCACAGCCATGAGAGGCTCTCCCTCCAGTAGCCAAATGGCCACCACCTCAGTGCCTTTCTATCTGCTCTAGTCTCTGCTTTCTTAGCCTCTACTAGGCTTCTGAGGGTAAAATTATTCCCTTTTCTTTTGAAACTTTGTAACCTTTGGCATTTATTAGTTGTGAATTCCTCAGTCTCTCCAGTTAAATTGTATCTTAATGACAGAGGGTCTTAAAATCTTTATATCCTCAGCAGCTAGCTCCATGGAAGGCTCACAACGTTTGTAGAATGAATTAAAACATAGAGCAAAGTCCTCTTTGTAAGGTATACACTCAGAGAGTAGTAGAAAGTAAAGAATAGAATATGAAGTAATAGCAAATGAAGCCTAAATGAGGGGTAGGGAATGCATGAATTAGAGACCAAATACATGCTGGGTCAAATAAAGTTTCAGACTCCCTGACCATCCCTCCCCTCCCCCCACCAAAAAAACCCCCAAAAAACCCAAGGGGGGAAAAAGAAAACAAAAAAACAACCCAAGCTTGTGTTTATAGACCTTAGTTGCAACTAAAATATATCGCTAGGAATTTATAGAAATTCAGTTCTATATTCTCAGCACCAGGTCAACTTCTTCACTGCATCTTTATAAACTGAGATACAACTATATCCATTCACTGAAACTACTTCTACATATTCAATGAACTAGCTGACTTCCAGGTTTGTACCTTGAATGGTACAAATAAGCTATTTTTTTAAAGTCAAGGGTTGTTTAATTATCCATTGTAACTAACTTTCTTCTATTTTAGGAATTTATCCATTTAAATGTTTTCCTAATTTGGGGGCCTCCCTGGTGGCGCAGTGGTTGAGAGTCCGCCTGCCGATGCAGGGGATACGGGTTCGTGCCCCGGTCTGGGAGTATCCCATATGCCGCGGAGTGGCTGGGCCCGTGAGCCATGGCCGCTGGGCCTGCGCATCCGGAGCCTGTGCTCCGCAACGGGAGAGGCCACAACAGTGAGAGGCCCGCATACCGCAAAAAGAAAAAAAAAAAAAAAAAAAATAAATGTTTTCCTAATTTGGTGTGGTACTCACTATCTGATGGCTTCAAAATCCTTGAGAAGGGGTCTGCCTGATTCCCCGCACCCAGAATCAGCTCGCTCTCTCTCTCTCTCTCTCTCTCACACACACACACACACACACACACACACACACACACACACACACACACGCCTGGTTCGGCTCTGTTGTTATAAAGGTCTTCAGCCCCTGGGCATCCCTGGCTCCATTTTGCAGGCACAGTCCAGTCTCTTTTCAAACTCTTCATTGTGCGTAGGAAATGCTTTGATGCTTCTGGACACTTCCTGTGCCTTTACCTTCTTGGGCACTGTCCCCATCACTCAGCCAAGCCTGAATTCTGGCTCCTCACTGGATCAGTAAAACCCATGCCCACAGATCCAACAGCAGAAGGTGGAGAGTGCAGCAGGGGGTCGCAGCAGGGAAAGGCAGTGCTGGGGCTGACAGCTTGTGGACTCTGAAGACAAAGACCTTGTGAAAGCTACCCCCTCACTGAGAGACTCAGATCTTCCCCCAAAATCAAAGAGCAAGCAGAGGGATTCTAATCCCATTACATGGGCAAAATGCCTCCAGCAATTAGATGATGCTGATGCTGATGCTGATGATTGTGGTCTGATATAGTCTACTTCATTCATTCATTCATTCATTCAACCCCCAAAGTATTAATTTTGAGCCTACTACATTCCAGTTTCTGGGAATAAAGTTTTTAAGTTTTCTAAGTTTACCTAAACTTAAGTGCCCATGTTCAATTAATTGTCTTTCTAATTTGTCTTCTGAGATGCCTTAGAATCTTGCCTAAGGTTGTTGCCTAACCCTTTGTGTCTGTTTTCCCTCTGAGAATGGCTCCTCCATCTGAAAGGACTTCAAGCAATCAGTCATGTAGGCTAACCCGGGAATGATATGGAAAAGATTTAAAAATCTAGTGTGAGGTTCTGGCAGATCCTGAGTTCACTTCCTCCCAGAGACACACTGAATCTATAGCTACAGTTTCGAACAATCTCTATGGAAAAAAGACGAAGAACTAGCTGAGTGACTCCTGCACTGGGAGCAGATGAGAGGGAAACCGCACGGAAGCAGGAGAGAGAGGCTGAGACACAAGTTCGCCATAAGTCCCATCCCTGGCACAGAGTCCCACAACCAGGAGGGAACTCAAATCCGGAGCTTCTCCCTGAAAACCCCACATCAGGCACCCAGTCTTTTAAGACCTGCACCTGAACGATGAGCCCCTCCAAACACCTGGCTTTGAAAACCAGCGGGGTGCATGTGCATGAGACCCAAGAGGATGTAGCAAACTGAGAAATGACTCTAAAAGGGCTCTCAAGACCTGAATCACCCGCCCCAGGGCACAACACAGAAGCAGCTCTTTGAAAAAGCACCCAGACTTTATGGGAAAGACGTTCATTTGCTAATGTCAAAGCAGTGTCCGCCGGAGGGGCAGGGGCTTGCTGGGATACTCTCCAGGAATAGAGGCTGGTGGATGCAAGCCACACGCTCTCCCTCTGCCTTGCTAAAGCCTGCGGGTGCCATTGTTTCCTGGTGGGTGTCCCACTCCAGACTGCCAGTATCAGCTGGAGGGTAGCTTCTATATACACATCGGGTGCTGCGTTTACGCAGCTGCTGCCCACGGGACGTCCCTTGACTGGCTGGCTCTGAGGTCAGGGGAGCTTTCTTCCCTGTGTCCCATGGGATTGCAACGACTGGAGAGAGATCTTGGCAGGTCACCCCAAGGCACTGCCCAGACCAGACTGAAACACACCTCCAGTCTTTCTGAGAAAGGCGCCTACTGCTTGCCCAGGAGCTCGGCTTCGTGCAGCCTCTGGTGTGGCAAACTTCTAGGAGGTACGGAGGTGCACTCAGGGAATGGAGGCTGGGGTTGCAGTCTTTGCACCCTCCACCTGCCTGCCTCCAGCTCAGCAACATCTTCTAGAGACGGGCTTATACCCTGTTCTGGCACCCCGATTTTTTGTGGCTGGGTCCAGGGGGACACCTCCACATCGCCTGGGTCTGGTGGCCTGTGAGGCTGATTCTTGTGGGTCCCACAGGACGGTAACCACGGAGAAAACGTTCTTAAACTGCTACCACCCTCAGGGCACAGCAGCAGACTCAGGAGCTCATCCTCCTGAAAGAGGCCCATTAGCTTATCATCTTAGCTGCAGCCTGAGGGGCGGGCATTGAATTAAAAACACATCTGAGGGCTGACTGTAATCCCTTCAAGAGAACTGGGAAGATGGACACCATCTTCACACTCTCCAGAGCACCAGTATCACTTGGAGGGGAGTTCTTACAGGCCTGGTACCTCAATTTTTACATCTGGTGCCCTGATTTTTTGTGACTGCCACCCAGGGAATATCCATTGATCATCTGGCTCTATTAGTCAGGCCTTACAGTGCTGGGTCCCACAGGACAGTAACAATCAGAGATAGCTCTTGGCAGGTTGCCACCTCCAGGGCACTGCGCAGACAGCAGACTGAAACACACCCCCAGCCTTTCTATGGAAGAGGAATATTTGCTAGTCCTGGAGCTTTGACCTGAGGGGCCAGCTTCAGATTCGGCACACACCTAGGAGCCTACAGAGGTGCTCTCAGGGGGAATAGAGGCTGGGGGACACCATCTTTGTGCTCTCCCTCTGCCTCGCCATAGCTCACTGGTATCTTACAGAAAGCAGCTTATACACACATCTGGAGCCTTACTTTTTGCAGCTGCACTCAGGAGACATCTCCAGATCACTTGGCTCTGGTGGTCTGCAGGACTGTATATATTTGTTTACTTTAACAGCTTCTGCCTGAGGCTCTGGCTTCCAATGAACCTGAATCTAGATGCTGACTAAGATCCTTCTCGTTGAAGCACTGACAGGTCTTGGCATACCCTCAACTACGGGGAGCTATTAAAAATAAAATAGGCTGTTGGACAATCAGAAAGGTTTGAGACAACCAAGAGCTCAGGCAGTGTTGAATGATGAGGTTCTTCTCCTACATGAGCCCACTACTTCAAGACTGGGACAGGTGGCTGTTTCATCAAGTCTTAGAAACCAACAGAGAGAGTCAAGCAAAAGGAAGAAACAGAGGAATATGTTCCAAATGAAAGAGCAAGATAAAACCTCAGAAAAAGCCTTAATTAAATAGAATTCAAAGTAATGGTCATAAAGATGTTCACTGAACTTGGGAGACGAATAGACGAACAGTGAGAATTTCAACAAAGAGATAGAAAATATAAGAAATATAAGAAAGGACCAAATAGAAGTCATGGAGGTGAAAAATATAATAACTAAACAATAAAAGCAAAAAACCCACTAGAGGGGTTCAACATTAGACTAGATGAAACAAAAGATCAGTGAACCCAAAGACAGGGCAGTGAAACCAACCTAATCAGAGCAACAAGAAAAAAGAATGAAAAAAAGTGAAGATAGCTTAGGGACTTAGGGGATAACATCAAGCAGGCTAACATTTTCATTATAGGGGTCTCAGAAGGAGAAGACAGAGAGAAAGGGGTAGAAACTTATTTGAAGACATAATGGCTGAAAACTTCCCTAACCTGGGGAATGAAACACATCCAGATCCAGGAAGCCCAGAGAGTTCCAAATAAGAAGAACCACAGAGACCCACACCAAGGCTTCTTATAATTAAAATGTCAAAATTTAAAGACGAGGAGGGAGGGACTTCCCTGGTGTTGCAGTGGTTAAGAATCTGCCTGCCAATGCAGGGGACATGAGTTTGATCCCTGGTCTGGTAAGATCCCCCATGCCATGGAGCAACTAAGCCCATGAGCCACAACTACTGAGCCCACGCACCACAACTACTGAAGCCTACATGCCCCAGAGCACATGCGCTGCAACTACTGAGCCCATGCACCTCAACTACTGAAGCTCATGCACTCTATGGCCTGTGTGCCACAACTACTGAGCCTGTGTGCTGCAACCATTGAAGCCCGTGCATCTAGAGCCCGTGCTCTGCAACAAGAGAGGCCACCGCAATGAGAAGACCATGCACTGCAATGAAGAGGAGCCCCTACTCGCCACAACTAGAGAAAGCCCCTGTGCAGCAATGAAGACCCACTGCAGCCAAAAAAAAAAAAAAAAAAAAAAAAAAAAAGACAAGGAGAGAACCTTAAAAGCAGAAAGAGAAAAACAACTGTTACATACAAGTAAACCCTCATAAGACTATCAGGAGACTTTTCAGCAGAAACTTTGCTGGCCAGAAGGGAGTGGCACAATATAGTCAAAATGCTAAAAGAAAAAAGTGCCAAGAATACTTTACCCAGCAAAGTTATCATTCAGAATTGAAAGTGATGTGTTTTCTAAACAAGCAAAAGTTAAAGGAGTTCATCACTACTACACTGGCCTTGCAGAAAATGTTAAATGGACTTTAAGTTGAAAAGAAAATGTGCTAATTAGTCACAAGAAACATATGAAAGTATAAATCTCACTGGTAAAGGTAAATATATAGTATAGGTAGTGGGTTAATCACTTGTAAAGCTAATATGAAGGTTAACACAAAAAAGAAGGTAAAATAATAACTACAATTATTAGTTAAGGAATATGCAAGATAAAAAAAGATGTGAACTGTGACATCAAAAACATAAAATGTGAAGGGAGGGGAAGAGTAAGATGTAGAGCTCTAGAATGTGTTCAAACTTAAGTTTTATCAACTTAAAATAGACTGTTATAAATATGTTTTTATATGTAAGTCTCACAGTAACCACAAAGCAAGATCCTATGGTAGATACTCCAAAGATAATGAGAAAATAATCTAAGCATAACATTAAAGAAAGTGATCAAACTACAAAGGAAGAGAGTAATAGAAGAAGAGTAATTGCAAAACAATTAACAAAATGGCAATTAGTACATACCTATCAATAATTACTCTAAATGTAAACAGATTAAATGTTCCAATCAAAAGACAGCGGTTGAATGGATAAAAAGAACAAAACCCATCTACATGTTTCTTGCAAGAAATCCACGTCAAATGTAAGGACACACAGAGACTGAAAGTGAAGGTATGGAAAAAAATATTCCATGCAAATGGAAACCAATGGAAAGCTGGGGTAGCTATATTTATATCAGAAAAAACACACTCTAAAACAAAGACTGTAAAAAGTGACAAAGAAGGGTACTAAACAATGATAAAGGGGTCAATCCAACAACAGGATATAACATTTGTAAATATCTAGGCATCCAGAATAGGAGCGCCTAAATATATAAAGCAAATATTAACAAACCTAAAAGGAGGAATAGACAGCAATGCAATATATAGTAGGGGGCTTTAGTACTGCACTTACCTCAATGGATAGCTCATCCAGACAGAAAATTAATAAGGAAACACTGGCCTTAAATGACACATTAGACCAGATGGGCTTAGACATATACAGAATGTTCCAACCAAAAGCAACAGAATACACATTCTTCTCAAGTGCACATGGAACATTTTCCAGGATAAATCATATGTTAGGCAACAAAACAAGTCTTAGTAAATTTAAGATTGGAATCATATTAAGCACCTTTTCTGACCACAATGGTATGAAACTAGAAATCAATTATGAGAAGAAAACTGGACAATTCACAAATATGTGGAGATTAAACAAATGCTACTGAACAACCACTAGGTCAAAGAAAAAAAATCAAAAGAGAAATTTAAAAAACATCTTGAGACAAATGAAAATGGAAGTACAACATACCAAAACTTACATAATGCAGCAAAAGTAGTTCTATGAGGGAAGTTCATAGCAATAAATGCCTAGCCTCAAATAACAAACAAACAAACATAAAATCTCAAATAAATAGCTTAACTTTACACCTCAAGAAACTAGAAAACTTAAGAACAAATGAAGCCCAAAGTTAGTAGAAGGAAGGAAATAACAAAGACCATAGAGGAAATAAATAAAATAGTAACTAAAAAGACAATGGAAAAGATGAAACTAAGAGCCAGTTCTTTGAAATGATGAAAAAAATAGACCAATAGTAAGGAGATTAAATCAGTAATCAAAAGTCTCCCAAAAAACTGAAGTCCAGGACCAGATAGCTTCACTAGTGAATTCTACCAAACATTCAAAGAATTAATAGCAATCCTTCTCAAATTCTTCCCAGAAATAGAAGAGGAGGGAGCACTTCAAAACTCATTTTACAAGGCCAGCATTAACCTGAAACCAAAACCAGACAAGGCAAGGAAGACACAAGGAAAGAAAGTTACAGGCCAATATTCCTAATGAACATAGATGCAAATATCCTCAAAATATTAGCAAACCGAATTTGACAATACATTAAAAGGATCATTCACCATGATCGAGTGGGATTTATTCCCAGGATGCAAGGATGGTTCAACATCTGCAAAATCAATGTGACATGTCGTATTGACAAAATGAAGGACAAAAATCATATGATCATCTTAATAGATGCAGAAAAGGCATTTGACAAAGTTCAACATCCATTTATCATTAAAAAAACCTCAAAGTGATATAGAAGGAATGTACCTCAACATAATAAAAGGGCATATATGACAAGCCCACAGCTAACTTCATAGTCAATGGTGAAAAGCTGAAAGCTTTTCCTCTAAGATCAGAAACAAGAAAAGGAAGCCCACTCTCACCACTTTCATTCAGAACAGTATTGGAAGTCCTAACCAGATCAAGTAGACAAGAAAAAGTAGTAAAAGACATCCAAACTGGAGGGAAGAAGTAAAACTGTGACTATTTGCAGAGGATATATATAACATAGACGTTATATATATACATATATCTATATAAAATCCTAAAGTCTCCACCAAATAAACTGTTAGCATAAACAAATGAAGTAAAGATGCAGAATACAAAATCAATATACAAAAATCTGTTGCATTTCTATACACTAATAATTTCTCTTTCAGACAGTTCATTAAAAAAAATCCCATTTACATTTACATGAAAAAGAATACCTAGGAATAAATTTAACCAATGAAGTGAAAGATCTGTACACTGAAAGCTATAAGAGATAGATGAAAGAAACTGAAAACACAAATAAATGGAAAAATATTCCATGCTCATGGATTGGAAGAATATTGTTAAAATGTCCATACTACCCAAAGCAATCTACATATTCAATGCAATCCCTATCAAAATTCCAATGGCATTTTTCACAGAAAAAAATCCTAAAATTTGTATAGCACCACAAAGACCCTGAATAGCCAAAATAATCTTGAGGAAGAAAAAAGCTGAAAGCATCATGCACCCCGATTTCAAACTATATTATAAAGCCATAGTAATCAAAACAGTATGCTATTGGCATAAAATCAGACACACAGGTCAATGGAACAGAATAAAGTCCAGAAATAAACCCACATGTATGTGATCAATTAATTTATGACAAAGGAGCCAAGACTATACCATGGGGAAAGGACAATCTCTTCAATAAATGGTGTCGGGAAAACTGGACAGCCACATGAAAAAGAATGAAACTGAGACACCATATTACACCATACACAAAAAATAACTCAAAATGGATTAAAGACTTGAAACCATAAAACTCATAGAAGAAAACATAGGGAACAAGTTCCTTGACACTGGTTTTGGTGATGATTTTTTGAATCTGACACCAAAAGCAAAAGCAGCAAAAGCAAAATTAAACAAGTGGGACTACATCAAACCAAACTAAAAATCTTCTGCACAACAAAGGAAACCATTAACAAAATATCCTACTGAATGGGAGAAAATATTTGCAAATCGTATATCTGATAAAGGGTTAATATCCGAAATATATAAATAACATATAACTCAATAGCAAAAAACAAACATGAAAATAGGCAGAAGATCTGAAAACACATTTTTCCAAAGTAGATACACAGATGGCCAATATATACATGAAAAGAAGCTCAACATCATGCTCTAAATTGTCAGGTAAATGCAAATCAAAACCACAATGAGATATCACCTCACACCTGTTAGAATAGCTATAATCAGGCTTCCCTAGTGATGCAGTGGTTAAGAATCTGGAGACACGGGTTCAAGCCCTAGTCTAGGAAGATCCCACATGCCGTGGAGCAACTAAGCCCATGTGCCGCAACTACTGAGCCTGTGCTCTAGAGCCCATGCTCTGCAACAGGAGAAGCCACTGCAATGAGAAGCCAGTGCACCACAACAAAGAGTAGCCCCTGCTTGCCACAACTAGAGAAAGCCCGGGAGCAGCAACGAAGACCCAACGCAGCCAAAATAAATAAATAAAATAAATTAACAAGAACAAAAAAGACAAGAGATAAGTGTTGGCAAGGATGTGGAGAAAGGGAAACACTTGCACATTGTTGGTGGGAATATAAATTGGTGCAGCCACTATGAAAAACAATATGGAGGATCCTCAAAGAATTAAAATTAGAACTACCATATACCCAGACTCTAATTCTGGGTGTATATCCGAACAAAAACTAACTTGAAAAGATATATGCACCCCCATGTTCACTGCAGCATTATTTACAATAGCCAAGGTGTGAACACAACCTATGTGTCCATCAATAGATGAATGAATTAAGAAAATGTGATATATATACAACAGAATATTATTCAGCCATGAAAAAGAATGAAATCTTGCCACTTGCAACAAATGGACAGACCTTGCAGGCATTATGCTAAGTGAAATAAGTTACAGTGAAAGATAAATATCATATGATCTCATATGTGTAATTAAAAAAGAAAACCAAGCTCAGAGAACAGATTGACAGTTGCCAGAGGCAGGTGTGGGTGGGGTAGCACATGTGGGCAAAATAAGTGAAGGGGTCTGTCAAAAGGTACACACTTCCAGTTATAAAATAAATAAGTCATGGGGATGTAATGTACAGCACAGTGACTATAGTTTTTTTGTTTTGTTTTGTTTTGGGGTTTTTTTTGCAGTACGCAGGCCTCTCACTGCTGTGGCCTCTCCCATTGCGGAGCACAGGCTCTGGACGCACAGGCTCAGTGGCCATGGCTCATGGGCCCAGCAGCTCAGCGGCATGTGGGATCTTCCCGGACCGGGGCATGAACCCGTGTCCCCTGCATCGGCAGGCAGACGCTCAACCACTGCGGCACCAGGGAAGCCCTCAGTGACTACAGTTAATACTGTATATTTGAAAGTTGCTAACAGAATAAACCTTAAAAGTTCTTATCACAAGAACAAAGTTTGATAACTATGCATGGAGTTAGATGTTAACATTATATTAGCTTCAGGTATACATCATATGATTCTATGTTTGTAAACACTGCAAAATGATTGACACAATAAGTCCAGTTATATGTCAATTATATCTTAATTTTAAAAAATAAACAAAAAGCAAGAACAGCCTACACAGCAACCAGTGAGAATAGATCATTGACCAATATGAACTGAAGCCAGCCTATATGGACTGGTGGACCATTATCTACCCTGGCACCACCTTTCTTGGAGAAGGGAAGGGCAAGGCATGTGATCTAATTTACGAATCAGGGTACCCATAGCTAAACGGATTGTGTCCAAGATGGAGATGTGACTCCCATCAGATCAATCCAAGTTGGGACTCTGCATTTCAGTTGGTAGGAAGAGGCTGCCTGTGAAAGAAGCCATACTAGGGGAAAGCAGAGCATGAGACAGTGAGAGAGAACCTTACTGATGAAGGCATGGAGACCCAAAATCCAGTGATGCCTGATGTCTTCAGTACGAGCCGTCCTATTTTTGCTTGTTTGACATCTACAGCTAAAGAGTCCTGACCAACACACACACACACACACACATATATGAAAACAGAGGTCAACACAACACAATTAAGGCACGAGAGGTGGTTGGGGAGAGAGAATGAAAAAACTTAAAACACCAAAACTTAGGCAATGAACTGACACAGTCTAGGAGATAGGAGTGCTGGAGTTGGATTGAGAAACCCAACAGCTACTTTGCCCCATACGCACTGATTCATGAAAGAGAACAGAATCTGCCCAGGGTTGGGGAGGAAGAGAGAATTTTTCCATGCCTCTGTCTTCTCCCTGATCCAGAGACAGAGACCAAGAGGTGTTATTCCAACTGAAAAAGAGGATAGTACAGGTGCTGATTTTTGAGGCAACCAATCTACTAGAATCACATTCACATATTTCTACATTCATGTGGAGACTGAGGTTCCCAGGAAACAAGAGAACAAAGGTCAAAGGGAGAAGGGACAGCATGTACTTGGCCAGTGAAACAGAAGAAAAAAATTGTTCAATCTCACTTGTAATTAAAGTATAACATTATAATTAAAGAAACAACATGAGATAGTATTTTCATGTATCAAATTGGCATTGATAATATCCAAAGTACTGGTCAAAGTGTTTAAAGTGAAACACTTTGATAAAAGCTTATAGCAGGAACTTAAATTTTTAGAAAGCAACTTGGCATATGTATCATACTTTTAAAATCTCCTACTTTGAATAAGTAATTCTACTTCTAAGACTTCAGTCTAAAAAAATAGGGATTTATATTAAAGGATGTTCATCACAGATTACTTAGGAGAGTTAAAATTTGAAAATTTAAATATATTGCTAAGTAAATGTCACTATGTCTAGAGAATAGTTCAATCAATTATGACATGCCAAAAGACAGAATACTAGGCAGCCAGTGAAAAACATTTTGTTGACGTATTTCTGGGTAAAATTATTTATTTCTGGGTAAAATTACATAATGTCTGGAATTTGTTTAAAAATATTCCAGCAAAAAAAAGGGGGGGGGGGCGGTGCAGGGATGAAGTAAAATTGCAAAATGTTGATAATTGTTAAAACTGGGAGATGTTCACGTAAGAGTTCATTAAACTATTCTCTCTACTTTTGCATGTTTGAAAAACTCTACCTTACAAAGATAAAATCATAGTTTTAAAGAATAGCAAATAAAATAGAAACATGACTCAATTATGAATATTAAACATTAGGAAGTACAATATTAAATAAGAAGTGCAAGATAGAAAATTGCTTATATATTCATATAGTTTCTAACCTTTTAAAATATATTTTAATATATATTTTATATTTAAATATAAATATATATAAATATAAAAAATATACTTATATATTTTAAAAGGTTAGAAACTATATGAATATATATTTAAAAATATGTACTATAAGCTTAATTTCATTCAAGTCTTTTTTTCCATGCATAGTTTAGAGCATAGAGCTGTCCAAAAGAAAAATCAATGAAAGCCACATAGGTAATTTAAAATTTTCTAGTCACCATATTTTATAATGTAAGATTTTTAAAAACAAGTGAAATTTTAACATATTTTAACCTAGTATATAATTTTATCATTTCAACATCAATAGAAAAATTATGAGATAATTTACATTTTTTTTTCATACTAAATCCCTGAAATTGACTCTTTTACATCTACAGCTTATCTGGACTTGGAAGTGTTACATTTCCAGTGCCCAATAGCCACACGAGGCTTGTGGCTATCATAACGGCAGTACAGAACTAGCCCTTTTAAGCCTCTCTCCCTTCATACTGGACTCCTGGGTAGTCTAATTGCACACTAAATAAATCAGCTAGGACAATGATGCTCTAACCCCTAGCCTGTTCTCTTAGAAGACTGACACACCAAGCTCAAGTACACCCGGCCCTGTCGGACAATGAAAAGGAGTCCTCAGGGCCCATGTACTTGACCAGGTAGAAGCCCAGCTTCCCTTCCTTTCTTATTTCTTCTTCTTTCTCTCATTAAGGTCCTGGCATGAAATGATTATGCCTCTCTGACAGGCCTCCAAGGGACCTTGTTCATGTTCTTCTCTCTCTCTCTTTCTCTCTGTTACTCTCTTCCATTTTCTCTTTTGCACAAAAACATGCATGTACCTATGCTGTATGGACTGAGTTTTGTCCCTTCAGTTTTATGTTAAAGTCCTAACCCCCAGTACCTCAATATGACACTATTTGGAGATGGGTGTCTTTAAATAGGTAATTGAGGTTAAATGAGGTCGTTAGAGTAGGCTCTAATCTGACTGGTGTCCTTAAGGAAAATTAGGACACAGAGGGTAGAAAGGGAGGACCACATGAAGCCACAGGGAGGAGACGGCCGTCTACAAGCCAAGGAGAGAGGCCCAGAACAGATCATTCCCTCACGGCCCTCAGAAGAAAACAACCCTGCTGACACCCTAATCATAGACTCCTACCCCAAGAACTGTGAGAAACTACATTTCTGTTGTTTCAGCTCCCCAGGCTGTGATACTTTGTTATGGCAGCCCAACCAAACTAATACACAGTACATGCAACTTCAGCCTTCTCTTTCTTCTAGTAAGCTAAGTTCAATTGGCATTAGTTGAGAATTTTTCTCTACTTTTGTCTAGCGAGGAAGTGCTGTGGACATGACGCAGGGAAAGAACACTTTATGGGCAACAGAATTCTATGATTTGCAGAAAACTGGGTCAGAAATTAAGATATGCCACCTGTCCCTTTTCTGCACCAGCTTGCTGTGTTCTCTAAAGCAAACCACTTAATTTTCCAGGGACTCAGTCTTCTCATCTGTAAAGTGAAGGCTTGAATTAGATCATTTCTCTTGCCCCGAATAATCTTAACATTCCACAGCTCAGCTTGGCTCAGACACGAGTCTGTCTCCTATTCTACACCCACAGCTTCCTGGATGAGGCACAGAGAAACAGACAGTGGTTAGGACAATATTTAGCTTTCAAAATGTTTTTAGTATAAATTATTTTAGCTTGAAGCTGGTTGTTTGCTTTTGCCTGCTCAGATGCTTCCCCGCTATATAAACATATAAGCTTGGGGAGAATGTAAAGGGAGGTGAATGAACTTGCGATCACTGTGTAAACTGTGAAGGAGCATTAAACGTGAGACTGAAATGCCTCACGTTTGTGATACATTTGAACCACGCTGCTGGTAAACCACGATTTCTGCACTTCATTTTTCTTGACATGGGACCATAACGAACTCTTGGAGTTCTAAGAGGGAACTTAGGACTTGTCCTATCACGTCACCATCCTGGTGATGTATTTATTTCTATCTCTTCAGGGATGCTTAGGAGACACAGTGTGGCCTCTCTGAGGATTAGAAACCACCTTCTGCCTCAGTTGTTCTTTTTTCTGGAAAGAAGTTAAAAGCCTCTGGTGTTATAAGAAATATCTGAGTCACGGACGGACACCAAAGCATCTATTCCAGCCTTCTAATGAAAAACAAATAAAGGCAACATAATTTCTAAATATAACTGCAATGGCTTAAGTTCTTCAGAAAAGGTGGACCGGGACTTCCTTGGTGGCGCAGTGGTTAAGAATCTGCCTGCTAATGCAGGGGACACCAGTTCGAGCCCTGGTCCAGGAAGATCCCACATGCCATGGAGCAACTGAGCCTGTGCACCACAGCTACTGGGCCTGTGCTCTAGAGCCTGTGAGCCACAACTACTGAAGTCTGCGCATCTAAAGCCTGTGCTCCTCAACAAAGAGAAGCCACTGCAGTGAGAAGCCCGTGCACCGCAATGAAGAGTAGCCCCTGCTTGCCGCAACTAGAGAAAGCCCGCGGACAGCAACAAAGACCCAAGGCAGCCAAAAATAAATAAATTTATATTAAAAAAAAAAGAAAAGGTGGACCAAGGACACCAATGCCATCACCATACTCAGTGTCCTCTTAGAGAAAGCACCTGCTGACACAAGGCCACCGGCTATAACAGCTAAAGCCTCAAGGAAACCCACAGACAAGAAACCCTTGTGTTGCCAACTGCAACCAGGCTTAAACAAAATGTTCACTTTTGGTAAAGAGCCCTACAGAAGGCCTTCCCGCCTTGAATGCACCAGCTCGGCCAGAGCACAGCACTTATAGTCACCATAGGAAATTTTCCTCGTGCCAGTTGTAAAATAACATCCCCAATATGACTGTTTGGAGAGGAAGTTCCAACCACAAGAGACAGACTAAACAGCTGAATTCCTGAAAGCATCCAAGTCATTCACGCTAGAACAAAGGCGTCAGATTCGGCTTTGCTGGTGCTCAGCTTGTGCTGGGCTGCAGGCTGGTGGGTCTCTGCTGAGGCTATCTCACCTGCCCATGAATTCAGGCCCAGCCTTCCGTCAGGGAAGGCTCCAGGCTGCCCCAGGAGTTGCTAGCAAGCATCATCTGCTCTAGACATTTCCCCCTCCAGAAGCCAGCTACACCGATGCTCTTTTCTCCCTTTGGGTCCAAAGATCCCATCAGGGGAGCCTATTTATTGTTTTCCTGGCTTATACAACAACAGCAGGGACATTCCCCCAGAAAGGGCTCTGGTATTAAGTACATATGCTCCCTGGATGCAGAGAGGGCCACTCAAGCAGCACAGAGCAGGATTTTGTTTATTTAGTTAATTGTCTCTGGGCAGCACAGCTGGCCTGGCCTGGGAAGGGGAGAACCGAGCTTTACCTTTTATTAAGACTGTAGTAATCCTCTAGGTGACCGTGGAAGCAGGGGCTGAAGGACACGGGGTGTTGAAGAGAAGAAGAGGCCCAATAAGTCACACGCAGCAACTCAATTTGCCTGAGAAGCATGTTAAAAAGAGAATCCTGGGCTCCACTCTTCCATTAGGAATTAGAATCCCAAAGACAGTAGTTCTCAGCCAGGGACTCTCTTGCCCCCAAGAGACATTTGAAAATGTCTAAAGACATTTTTGGTTGTCACAGCTGGGGAGGGTGCTAGTGGCACCTAGTGGGTTGGGGCCAGGATTGCTGCTAAATATCCTACAATGCACAGCACAGCACCCAACAGCAAATTATCCAGCCTAAACATCAATACTCCAAGGCTGAGAAACCTTGCTCTGTGGGTTAGAGGGGTGCCAAGTACCTGTGTTTTTAAATAGACTCTGCAGGTGATGCCAATGTCCTCTGAGGTTTGAGAACTTCTACCCATGTGTTGTCAACTAGCTGACAACATCAGGTTGTCAGGGCAGTGAAGGTGGGTTGAGGTAGACATGGAATACACTCCAATCAGTAGCACTGAAGACAGTCACAACATACTTTACAAATTTATTCCACGTAAGACCCATGGGAGACTTTAATAGGACTTACAATGGGACCGTGGGCATGAGTAAACTTAGGGTCCAGTTACCCCAAACAGAAAAGCAAGGGAATGCTAAGCAGCTGTGCCTCTGAAACATCAGCCTCACTGCCAATTTTCCCATCATTATAGCTTTGTTGGCTTAATTGATTCTTCAAGAGTTTGCAAGTCCTCTTTGGCAGTGTGCTATGCTTCTGGGTAGGGCCGTATCTTCAACCTTAAGTGTCATAAGTGGACCGTGGGGAGAACAGGAGTTACATCTAGGTCTTGTATTTTAGTTATCTGTCATGTCACAGAAGGCTAAGGGAAAGATGTGAAAAAGTTCAGGAGAAACATCTCAACTGTCTTCTAGTGCTCAAGAGTACCATATTGAGAGTCAAATGATTTCTGCTCTACTTTTTCTCTCTCTTCAGCAGCCATACACTTGGGCCAAGCTGCTATCTCTGGGGGCCCTGGTGTCCTTGCCCAAGATAATGCTTGACCTGTCTAACTCGCTGAACTGCTGTAAGGATCATTGAGAGAAGTCTGAGAAAGGACCTCTTAAAAAATTAAAATGAGGACTTCCTTGGTGGTCCAGTGTTTAGGACTCGGTGCTTTCACTGCCATGACCCCAGTTTCAATCCCTGGTTGTGGAACTAAAATCCCACAAGCCACGTGGAGGGATCAAAAAAAAAAAAAATTAAAATGGAAAGAAGTGATTGTGCTTGTGGGTGGAAGGAAAGAAACCAGTAGCGGTAACCTGTTGTAAACGGAAATGTTTTTCTATTAAGTCATGGAGTTGAGATGATGGAAGGTGTTTATCATTTTCTTGGAATAATTATGATTCCTCATGGCTGTAAAGAATCCGAAGAGAAATAGAAGCAGACTTTTCTTTCTGCATCATAATTTGAAGGCTTAGACTTTTTTTTTTTTAAGGAACACAAAGAATATAATCAAAGTCATATGAGACCCACCAATATTTCCATTACAAGCTAAGCCTGTTTAATTAGGCTCTGTAGACCCCGAAAACAACTGAGGCCAGGCTTTGTTGTTTTGTTGCATAAGGCATGATTCTTTCTCCTTTTTGCAGATTCTACTACAATTGTTGTCTTCCTCCTGAAATATTATTTCCATGACATAAAACCTGCATCCTGATATGGCCAGAGATGAAATATCTCCCCTCCATCCAGAATAGCAAACTATTTTACTCTGTTTACCTACAAGGGCACATGAGAAATCAATTCAATAAAATAAATTGGCTCACTACATTGTAATGAAACTGAACATTATGTTTATTATTAGTTTTACCATTCTATTCTATTAGTGAATATTTTAAAACACCATGTTAATGTTCTCAAAGGTAAACATTATTATAAAACATGTTACTCCCTTGATATAGATTGGAATGAAATGAGGGATGACAAAAGCCAGGGAAATGTGGGTTGGTTCAATGGTCAGCCGCACGTCCCTGAATCAGCTCCCCAGCCCCAGCACTGTATGGACGCCAAGTAAATAAGTACTTCCCAGTCAGTCTCCCCTTCCTGCTACATCAATCTCATTTCCCCTGTGATTTCTCATTCATCTATTGGCTCAGATCATGAGCACACGGGGTTGGGACTATCTTTACTCCTACGTTTGGTAGAGCATCTAATAACTTGATAAAGGCACCAGCACCCCCATTTTGCAGAAGGGTAACCTCAAATACTGGAGTATTAGACTTAGTCAAGGCCAGTACTTCTGAGAGGTTTTCAGGGACTGCACCAGTGTAAGCCTTGTGGGTTAATCACTTGACCCTGACCTAAAGTCTTTCCACCTGCTTTTAATAAGTAACTGTCTTACCATTGTTTAGTTAGTTATTCCACATAAAATTGTTTTCCTTATTTGACCACGAGGAACTAGGTAGAGAATAACTAAGGCCATTTCTACATAAATGCGATGCCCTCTGTGAATATACCTCCTCTAGTCTCAAGTTCAAATCAAACAGACTCTCGTGAGAATCTCATGGGAAATGCCTAACAGGATTTCCTCCTTTAACTGAAACCACTCATCACCCAGTGGAGATGAAGAGATTCTCACTGCACCCCTCCTTTGGAAGACGATCCTAACACAAATGGTACGGCCCCTGAGGTTGCCCCCGAGGAACTGTTACTTTGGCAGACAAGCACAAAATGGTCATAGCAAAGTATCTAGAAATGTCCCTGAATGGAAGGGTGCCTAGAACAAAAGCAACTCCTGACCTAAAAAGGTTTCCCCTTTCTCCTCCACCTTTGTCCTAGAACTCAGTGTGTTCTATAATTGTGCTCTATCAAAACTTGCTTAGCAGTGTTAATGTACCAACTCCGGGTTAGATCTCAGGCCACGACATTCCTAGTCTAGTGCTTCTGTTCTCACGTCACTTATTTACAAAGAGTTTTAGATACTGAAGTGACACAGCTTCCTTGGATGAATGCTCTAAATGCCCCTCAAGAGACTTTGATTGCACTGAGGAAGCACAAAATGTTCACGAGAAATTTCTCCTTTGTTTTTCTATAATTAGCCAGCTCTCTTCCTCTTCTTGATTCCCCACCTAATGATGCATTGACTTGGGTGAACAACAACACAAAAGATGTGGGAGACTGCATTTATTATACTATGATGCAAATATTAGCATCAGGGTGGAATTTCTGCTCCAACCCCAGGAGCATTACTTACTTTCTCTGCTGGTAGCAGATTCTAAGTATCGCTAACATGGTTTCAGCAGTGATCACTTCCTGGTTACTCAGGAAAATTTACCCTTTCGTTTATTGCTTTATTTCTAGCCTAAGCTGGTCATTAGCATGCCACTAGTGAAAAGACTCACCTCTAGGTCTGTTCCCTTTGCATTTTAGGGTGGCAGTGGGGAAGGTACATTGATTTTCCTGTGAAAAGTGACTTGCCTTAAACTGTGCGAAAAAGATATATATTTAAAGGCAGCCACCTGCATGAACACCTGGCACTTTTTATGCAAACACCCAGCAAATCATAAAAGAATTGTGAGAATGCCTATAAATGCTTCGAAATGGTAAACAACACCCTTGAAGTTCTATGTGTACAATAGCCTTAGTTCCATCCTTTCTTAATCGAATGCATCTTTTGTCTGAGGGCCAATTTCTCATCCTATGTCCAGTCCTGCTCCTGGGTGGGGAAGGGAGGGAGGGAGGCTGTGGTGTTTCTATCAATTGGTAGCCAGATGCTGGTTCTTTGGAAAGCATTGATTCGTTTTATTCCTTTTATAGGAGGGCACGTGCTCATGCGCACATGCACACACATCGTGAGAGGTTACAAAGGATTGGGATGTGGCCACTTTTCAGGCTCCATTAGTATCTTCTCACTCCCTCTACTTTCTCTAACCCAACTTTGCACCCAGCCACCAGGCTCTGCCGTCAGCCTCATGAGACTCAGGGATGCCCAAGCCCCTCAGCAGTGGGCAGCCCTGGCACCTTCCTTTGCATTGCCTCCCCATCTGACAGGCGTCCCAGCAAACCACATCCTATCACACAGCCAAGGCAGAGAAGGTCTTTGTCATTGAAAATGGAAAGAGCTTTCCATGAGTAGCACTCCTTCCTCATAAAAATACGCACTCTGGTCCATCCAGTTCCTTCTTTTCAGGGGCTGATCTGAGACAGTATCCTAAGGCTGGGTGGAGCTCGGCCACTGTCAGTAACTGCTTCTCTATTCTCATTCAGAATGTGAAATGTTAGGGGACCCAAAGTATGTAATGAAATTTGCGTAGCAATTGGTTTCAATCAGCCACTGGCTAAATATAAATGTCTCCTAAAAAACGAAAAACAACCCACAAACAATCACAAAAAAACCCACTCCCAAGCCCATTACCCAGAACATAGAGGAATCGAAAGTGAGTAATACACAGGGCCCTCAGGGTGAGTGCCTGGATGGCTCCTGGGGCTCCAGACACTACAGTGTCTGGGCTTTATCTGCACCCCTTTCTACTAGCCTGGCCACAAACCCACTATTTTGAGTGAGACCTCACCTTCAAGCCTAAGAGCCAGGATCAGCAATGACAGAAAAACACCTTTGGCAGCACCGTCTTTTGCTGTTTAGAACAGCTTGTCTTTACAGTTCTGCTGCATTTGGGGCTCCTAACTCCAGGTGAAATGCAGGAAAGAGACACACACATAACTGGAGGTGGGGTAGGAGATCAGAACCCCTCTGCTTCTTTGCTGAATGGATCAGGGTTCATCTCTGGAAAACCACTAAATTACAAATTGGGTCCAATTAATCTGAGTTAAGTCTTACATTTTAGAAAAGCAGTCAATCCGCTTGCTCTGCCAGATGGCTTAAGCCCACTATCATGGCATGTGTTTGGATAAAAACTCTTCCCCATGTAGCCCAAGTCTTGCTGGATTCATCTGCAATTCAAAAGCTGTGATTGAAAGAGACTTCAAATTTGCTGGTGTACGGCTCACTGGGGACGTGACACAAGATTCAAAATGCAGGTGTCGTTAGCGTCTAGTCTCATGATTTTCACATGGCCAGGAAAGGCCAAACATGAACACACCGGAACAAGGGCTGTTTTGTGGGGGCAGGGAGAGAGGCGGGGTGGGGGGAGGAAAAAAGGTAAGTGAAGACCCTCAATAGGGACAACATGTCCTACACCTTCTGGAAGCAATAAGAGGGAGTAAGCCAAACAGCTGACTGACATTCATGCACTTTCACCTGCCCGACTCCCAGAGAGCTGACTGGCTGAAGGGGCTCCAGAAAGAGGATGAAATCAACTTGGTCCCACTGAAAGCAGGGTCAGTTCCAAGGGCTTAATCTGTTTCAATTCTTTTTTCTGCTTTAAATAAGGTAGATTTCCTGACTAAAATCGGATCAGCTGTGTAACCATCCTGCTTCATCTAAGGAGCCACACGGGTTAAGGGCTCCCTCTGGCACGAATGGGGACACAAGGACCCTCTGCCAGGTGAAGCTGCCCAAGGCTAGACCTGAGCTAGAGAGATGTCCGCTGTTCCCTTCCCAGAAGGTCCCCAGCAATAGTTCCTACCCTTCTGGGCCTCTAATCATGCAGAGTCTCAAGAAGTGGGAACATTATTTTACCTCCTGTCTGTAAGATGTACATAGATATTTACCCACGAGTTATGTCTGGGCTGATAAATGCTCACATATTCCTTAGTTCTTCTTTTAAAAATGACTCGTTTCAGTATAAGATTTTAGAACTTCGGTAAGTAATATTTTATTTTTATTTTTAATTTTTTTTTAAAGGTGAAAGCAAGTTTATTTAGAGAGATACAAATTCTGCAGGCAGAATGCAGACTGTCTCAGGTGAAAGTGGCCCTGAGGTGGAGGCATGGTTAGTTTGGGGCTCGGTAAGTAATATTTTAGAACTTTGACATTCTTCTTCTAGTAGCAGGAACAAGATTATACAAACATTCTTTCATTTGCAGAAACTGATTCAGCTCTCACTTGTTTGCTTTAACCACTGCTCTGATCCCTTTAGAGTGTGTGTATACAGAAGCCTCCAAATACCAGGACTTCTGTTATCTAAAACTGATGCTATCAAAGACATTGTTTACTGCATGTTTTTTTTTTTTTTTTTAGTATATATATATTTTTTATTTTACAAATTTAATCAGTTATACATATACATATGTTCCCATATCCCCTCCCTTTTGCGTCTCCCTCCCACCCTCCCTATCCCACCCCTCCAGGCAGTCACAAAGAACCGAGCTGATCTCCCTGTGCTATGCGGCTGCTTCCCACTAGCTATCTACCTTACGTTTGGTAGTGTATATATGTCCATGCCGCTCTTTCACTTTGTCACAGCTTACCCTTCCCCCTCCCCATATCCTCAAGTCCATGCTCTAGTAGGTCTGTGTCTTTATTCCTGTCTTACTCCTAGGTTCTTGATGACATTTTTTTTTCTTAAATTCCATATATATGTGTCAGCATACAGTATTTGTCTTTCTCTTTCTGACTTACTTCACTCTGTATGACAGACTCTAGGTCCATCCACCTCATTACAAATAGCTCCATTTCATTTCTTTTTATGGCTGAGTAATATTCCATTGTATATATGTGCCACATCTTCTTTACCCATTCATCCGATGATGGACACTTAGGTTGTTTCCATCTCCGGCCTATTGTAAATAGGGCTGCTATGAACATTTTGGTACATGTCTCTTTTTGAATTATGGTTTTCTCAGGGTATATGCCCAGTAGTGGGATTGCTGGGTCATATGGTAGTTCTATTTGTAGTTTTTTAAGGAACCTCCATACCGTTCTCCATAGTGGCTGTACCAATTCACATTCCCACCAGCAGTGCAAGAGTGTTCCCTTTTCTCCACACCCTCTCCAGCATTTATTGTTTCTAGATTTTTTGATGATGGCCATTCTGACTGGTGTGAGATGATATCTCATTGTAGTTTTGATTTGCATTTCTCTAATGAGTAAAGATGTTGAGCATCCTTTCATGTGTTTGTTGGCTGTCTGTATATCTTCTGTGGAGAAATGTCTATTTAGGTCTTCTGCCCATTTTTGGATTGGGTTGTTTGTTTTTTTGCTATTGAGCTGCATGAGCTGCTTATAAATTTTGGAGATTAATCCTTTGTCAGTTGCTTCATTTGCAAATATTTTCTCCCATTCTGAGGGTTGTCTTTTCGTCTTGTTTATGGTTTCCTTTGCTGTGCAAAAGCTTTGAAGTTTCATTAGGTCCCATGTGTTTATTTTTGTCTTTATTTCCATTTCTCTAGGAGGTGGGTCAAAAAGGATCTTGCTGTGATTTATGTCATAGAGTGTTTACTGCATGTTTTAAGAGTAAAAGTTTGCTTTCAGAGGACAGTGACAACAGCTTCTTGTAAGCTGCAGGGGAATCCACCCCAGCGAGGTTGCTCCCTCTTCTGCCATTAGCGGTAGTGTTAATTTCTGCCGTCCTTGCATGGATCATCTATGACAAAGGTTGACCTGGCCGCAGTTAAAACTGGAAGTTTACTATTTTCAGTTGTTCCAGTTCTGTTTGCTCAGGCTACTAATCAATACCAAATCCAATGCATTTAAATAAAATGGCACAGCAACTACACTGTTCTTGCCAATAGCTTCAAATGACAATGCAGCATCACTTAAATGTACTCTGACACCAACCTCCAAGTCAAATGCTACACCAGCTTGCAAAGCTCATTAAGAAGAAGGATTGGGACTTCCCTGGTGGCACAGTGGTTAAGAATCTGCCTGCCAATTCAGGGGACACGGGTTCGAGCCCTGGTCCAGGAAGATTCACATGCCGTGGAGCAACTAAGCCCATGCGCCACAACTACTGAGCCTGCGCTCTAGAGCCCATGAGCCACAACTACTGGAGCCCACGCACCTAGAGCCTGTGCTCCGCCACAAGAGAAGCTACTGCAATGAAAAGCACACACACCGCAACGAAGAGCAGCCCCTGCTCGCTGCAACTAGAGAAAGCTTGTGGGCAGCAATGAAGACCCAACACAGCCATAAATAAATAAATAAATAAATAAATATAAAGAAAAAGAAGAATTATTGTATCAGGAACAGAGCTTTCTGTTGGAGTCATCATTGGCAAAGAGTTGTTACAGATTTGTGTCCTTGCTTACTGGGGTCAAACATTTGTCTTTAGTAAAATAAAGGCATTGGAATAGATTCTAAAAATAACTGGCAGGAATGTGTTCTATGACTTGAGGCTTCTCCAGTGGTTGGGTGGAGGTATCGACCAAGTCAGGACACAGAATAAACTTCAGCAAAATGCTCTCTAAAATCAGTTGACTTGGCAAGGTCATGTTAAAAAAAAAAAAAAAAGAGAGAGGCTGGGTTGAATACAATGATTTCTCGGAGGAAAAGAGTGAAAAATCAGTGCCAAACTATTCGCATGGTGGAAAGTTCTACACTTTGGGAAGATGAGACTTGGTTTCTAAAAAGCTGATCAGCATATTCCATTGCTTTTTTTTCCGAAAGAAATTTATAGTTCATAATTCTTTAATTCCACTCTCTATTTATATCAAGTGGAAAAAGAGGACATCTATTCAGACATGTGTCAGAAACTCAGGATCACCAAACAGTTCTGAATACTTAAGACAAGAACAGTAACATGCTCAGACAATGGACATTATTAAGCTCAACAGAGAAGAATACACATAAGTTGAAACAGGAGGATTTAACACTTAGCAATAGCTTTAAAATCTGTAAGCTCACCCTGAGTCATAAAAAAATTAGGCCAAGAAGCTTGAAAGAACACAGATCTATGCTTTTAAAACACGCAAACACTGAAATGAAAATGTTAACACATGAAATGTTAAACTCCTTAAAAAATATCTTTATAAGTATAAATAAGTATAAGTAAAAATTTGGAGAATTAAACTAACACAGAGAAGTTTTGACAAGAAAAAATTAGGTACAGGAATATTTGGCAAATACACACACACATAAATCAGCTGCTCCAGATGACATATACCCCCGGGGAATAAAAGAATTTGACTAATATGCTTACTGAACAATGGTGCAGTAAAGATGAATAATTATTTCTGAAAAATTACCTTGCACACAGGGGGATGTCAGAAGATTGGAAAAAGACCAACAACATGTGATAGTGATGTAGAAAGAAAACAGAAGGAAAGGGCAGTGAAAAATTAGTGTATGATATATGCAATTGCTGGTTTAAAAGCTGTGGAATAAACATTACGGAGGCAAAATTTAAAAGGTTCAGAATATCAGGGGTGAATAAACAAAACAATCTGCATTTAGAGGACCGCAGATGAGCGGTCTGAGATTATGTTGAAGACATTAATACAGTTCTTGTTGTAGTTAAGACTGTAAAGGGATGGGGAGGGGGGCATTAAGGTGAACATGCGGTGTCTTGGGAAAGATTTTATTTCCACTATTAGTCTAAAGATTCAGAAGGGGGGCTGAAAATGGACAGAAATTTCAAACAAAGAAGGTATTAAGCCCAGTCATAGGGACGTGTTTCAGAAGGTGTCTTAACAATCCGCCATCACATCAGTCTCAATCATTACCCTGATGGACGACCCAAGATGGGGTGTCACAAAATTTATGGATGACACCCAGGTGGAGAGAGCCACAGAAGATGGGAGACAGGTGGATGAAAAAGAAATAAACTAGGTTAGGTTAGACACAGACACATCTGCAACTGGAGAGAATCCACTGAAAACAATGATATGAACAAGCTGGAGAAATAGAGAAAACAACACAATTTAGGGATGAGAAAATTAACCATGAATTCACACCAAGCAAGAATGGGGGTGTGTGGAGAGGGAGGTCATTGCTATTTGACATTCCAATGTAAGCTATATTCAGAGCATGAGACCCAGAGTAAGGTTTAACTAGGTACAAATCCCTCCCCCACCCTCGTTCAGGAATAATCCAGCAAAGAAAGATGAAAGTAGAAGCAACAGGAAGTTACATCGCCCAGCCTGCCCAGATGCCAGCTCTTCTTCTGTGGGTATCACTGGCTACTCACAGGAATCCTTTGCTGTAGGACTCACCATTCCCATTTCACAGATGAGACAACTGAGGCCAAAGAGGTTAAGGCCACATAAGGAGACGTAGAACTAGAAAGTGTCAGATCTAGGGTTTGCAAACAGCACAGCCTGACTCAAAGCCCACGCTCGTCCCAACGTCAGATGCCCTCACAGCTCCCTCCCTCACTGCCTTCTGGTTTCTGCTCAAGTGTCTCATCCTTTATGTAAGAGAGTCTTCCTTATATCAATAAACCAGGGCAAAGAGATGCTGTTTTATTTCACAACACTTATTTCTATTTGATATGCTATTTATTTTCTTGCTTATATGTTTATTGCACAATCCTCAGTCTCGAACATGACTGCCATTTCATAGGCACTCAATAAATATTTGTTATTAAATTATACGCATCCCAGAAATGAATGCTTTCTTTTCCTTACCTAAATGCACACTAATTCATCTACCACTGGTTGCCTAGTTTGGAAAATTTTAAAAAAAGAACCCCCCCCCACACACACACACACTTATAAAACAAAACGCTGAACAGAGAATAAGAACTTCTAAGAAGTGGGAAATGTCTTGCTGGATTTTTCCAGAATATTAATTTATGTCTACTGTACCAAGAAGTCAGTCTGTTTCTGTAAGGTACTGTTTTCATGAATAGAAATTCCCTTTTTTTGTTAAATAAAGAATCTAAAGGCGAACCAAATCATTGGATTCCTTGGAGGTCCACATGCCTTGATCTAACTCTGTCAACCAAACCAAGGAACTAAGGGGAGATGGACCTGTGTGCAGAGAAACTGAGTGAAAGGTGAGAAAATCAATTCATTGAACGGATGCTTTCTTTACTGATGTCAAGCAACTGAATGGGGGATTAAAAAACAAACAAACAAATTGACCACATTTCCCACAGAATAACCTATATTGTCTGGTTCTTTTGTAACTAAAGAAACAATGCCTGAGTTACAAAGAACGCTTTTTCATAGTCTCCTTTACCCTCCCCCATCCTGTATTTGAGTCCTAGATACCATTCCCGTCTAGTTGCTATTTGGACTTTTAAATTCTCTGACGTTAACTATAAGTGTTTGGGGCCTTTTCTGGGAGAATCAGTACCTCTCGGGTTGAATCGTTTTTTTGTGATGTTAAAAGGAATTATAATTCCCTGATGGAGTTGGGCTGCCATCCTAAGTAGAACCCAAGGAGATCAAAAGAGGGGAACCTCCTCAGGGAGAAGACTTTAGAACTCAGACACTGACACCACCACCCAATACCACCACATGGGTATCTTTTTAAAATAGAAAAATACGCAGGGAGCAAAGAAAGGAAGTTGGCCTGTAGAGTAGCAAAGACGGAAGCGTAAGAAGAGCTCACACTGGTCATTAATGCTCACGTGGCAGGCATGGTAATGGAGCTGCATGTGATCTCACTTAGTCCCCCATAAGGCTGATCTCGGAGGTTAGGGCAGCTAAGACGCACACTTAGCAAGTGACAGGTCCGGGGTCTGTCTGGCTCTCTGGAGTCTACACGCATGACCATAATTCTACATGACTTGCACATCCCTGATGACACTTCGGACCTTAGGGTTTGTCACATGGGGGGGAGTGAGGGTGGAGGGAGCTTCTACTTTTGATGGTGCCCAGATGTTTTTCTATAAAAACTGCAGCAGCATCTTGGAGGGAAGGGTTATTCCAAATGCATTTGTAACAGAATCCCTTTGATCCTCTTTAATCTATCGTCAATTAGCTCATGAGGCCAAAAAACATTTTTGGCTGACCACTTTAAAGAACGTCTTTGGGACCACTTGTAGTCTGCCCCCTTATGCCTACTCCAGTGGAAAAAATAGTTGTACATGCTAGAAAGTCTTCAGCATAATTTCAACTGGCCAGAGAAACTACCCAAATATTTCACCCAGAAAAGTTTCATCTATAAAGCAGTTTACTTTTTGGGTTCAGAATCCATCTCAGTCCCCCCACCTGGCTCTAGTGAATTGTAAAGGTCTGGAACAACCTGAGACACACCCCAGCAATGCCATCTCCATGGCAGCAAAGGGAGATGCAGAGGAAAAGCAGCCCTGGTCCTAGAATCAGGATGCCTGCATTCCAGCCTGGCTGGATCATCTTGGGGAACTTCCTTAACCTCAATGATGCTTAGTTGTCTCATCAATAAGATGGGGATTCACTACATTTGCTATGAGGTTCAAATGAGGTAGTTTATCATCACCATGGCTAATGTTTATAGTGTCCTTGCAATGCTCCAAGCATCTACTAAGTGCTTCATGTGTATATTTAATTTTTACCCCATGGGGTAGGTACCATCATTAAAAACTGATTTAAGGATGAGAAACTTGGGGCCCAGCTGAAGTAATTAATCTATCCAAAGTTACACAGCTGGTAAGTGATGCGCCAGAACTTGGAACTCAGATCTGAGTGACTTCTGAAGCCACGGTTTTAATCACTACAACCTGAAGCTTGTAACTGCTTCATGATTGGGCTCCGCCTCTCTGCTGCCACCATTTGTAATATGAAAGCCTTGGAATTATATGAAAATCCTTGGATTGCCACATTCCAATATGAAGCTTTATTATTGTCAAATGGCCTCAGGTTGCATTTGTACAAAATTGATCAAGGAAGTCCCACGATAGGCCTCTCTGAGCATGCCCAGGTGGTCATATACCCTCAGAGGACACTCACTTCCTTAAAGGCAACGTGTGTGGTCCCATGCATCATTATATAACATCTATGCCATTGCTTTGCCCAAAGCTGTTAAAGTTTTAACAACTAACTCCAGTTTTATTGTTTCCTGAGGAAACATTAGAATATTGAATGTGTTAGCATCGTTTCTCCAAAAATGTCATGACTTGTTTGAGGTCACACAGCTTGTCACTGGTAGGATTGAGTTATTTGGGTGAATTACTATACCTCAGTTTCTTCTACAAAATGGGCAGACTGGGCTGGATCATCTCCATAGCCCCCTTTGACTCAAAAAAAAACCCATGGCTCTGGGCCACGGACTCCACCAGCCAAGAGACACGCTGGATCCAGCGTTCCTATGCAAACTGGGGAAGGGGGAAGATGGGTTGGAAAGAGGAAAAGAGAAGTAGGATCTGCAATGACACGGAGCTAAGTGGTGAGGAATGACTGCAGGGAGGAAGCATGGAAGATGGTCCAGAGAGAAGGACCCACCACAGAAGCAGAGCTGTGTAGGAGGCGGGGCCCTCATCCACTGACAGATGGCTCAGGTGCCTCCCCAGGCTTCACCCAGGAATGCTAGTCACCCCTTTCTCAGCTCAGGTAAGGCACTTACCTACCTCTTCAGTGAGGGAGGAAAGGAGGGAGGGAATGTATGGTTTCAGCAACTCCATTTCCTTGACCTTAGCCCATCCCCGCTCACAGTGGATGAAGTTTAGTTATTATCAAATATCATTAAATCGAAGACTCCATCTATTGTAGGTGCACCATTATTTTACAGAAATAGAAAAAAGAAGCACTGCCCATTATCTTTGTATAGTGCCACTTACAAGATGCAGCCTACTCTCGTACTAAGAAGTATCTTAGAATTGATGAGTTGTTCTAATAACTACTGCTATTACTACTAATAAAACCCATAACTTAAGGGTTTGCTATGTACCAGGAACTGTACTAAATGCTTTATTTAACTGCATTCAATACTCACAGTCTGTGAGAGAGGTGTTACTACCCTCATTTATAGATGAGAAAAAGCTCAGAGAGGCTAAGTAACTTGCCCAAGGTTGCTCAGCTGGCAGAGACTGAATAGGAAGCTGAGTCGGCCTGACTCCTGAGCATGTGCCTTTAATCACCAAGTTATCTCACCTCCAACCTTCCAGGGGTGGGCCACTTGATTACGGATTTCAGGGTGACAAAAGGACTCCCGTCATAGTCTTGGGGCCCTGGTTTCTCTCTCTCTCTCCTATTCTTCTGGGTAGAACTGCCAATGAAGAAAGAGGGTGGGGAAGGGGCCACAGGTACTCCCTTGGCCCACTGATCATCAAGAAAGCTCTGGATACGTAGGAGTTAAACACAGGAGCAGTGGGCTTAGAGGGGCACCAGAGTTCCCAGAGCTTGTCGTATAGGGAACTAAAAGAGAAAGAGAAATGAGGAGGGGGAGGGACACAGACAGATGGTTGGTATCTCAGTGCTCTCACAGGAAGGGGGGTTACTCTAAGACCTATGATTATACCTCAAGGCATGCATGAGCCCTTCCAAGAACCTGACCAGGGACCTACCCAGTGCGAATTCATGATTCTGTTTGTTTGAAGAGGGCTCCTCTGAATGCATCAGTTTTCTGTATGAACACCAAAGGGGGGAAAGCGGGGTGGGTGGTGGTGGTGGGATGAATTGGGAGACTGGGACTGACATATATACACTAATATGTATAAAATAGATAACTAATAAGAACCTGCTGTATAAAATATAAATAAAATTAAATTTAAAAAATAAATGCTTCAGTTTTCATAACCCTGGAGCCTCCCCTGGACCCACTCTTGGGGTTTATGAAAGCAGGTGCAGTTCGGGGTAGAGGAAGCTGGAAGTGAGTGGGGTCCACATGGGTCAGGCAAAAGAAGGAATGATGCTCAGGAAGGGGGAAAATAACTAGGAGAAAAGATGTCTGATTCTCTCGCCTGCAAGTTTTCTTTGGCTTGCAGATAAGGGCCATTTCCTGCCCTTCCAAGGCCAATCCCACAGACTGGCAGTGGGAAATTTCCTGTTTACTTTAATGAAGGGGTTGTGTTCCGATGCCAATCGGTCTGGAGAGCCTGTTCCTCCACGGTGGTCTCCAAAGCGATGACACCCGTGAGGAATGTGGGGAGACTGTAATAGAACCCTTATGTAGAATTTCCTGATCCTTTAACAATATTTTTGTATGTCTTATAATGGATATAATACAGTAATACATGTGCATAATTTATAAATAATCATACGTATGACAGGCATATGAACAAATTTATTGATACAGGTCTGTGATGAAAAAAACTGGGAGATTATCACCTTAGGGAGAAGATATTTCCCCATCCTCTTTAAGTTCCCTCTCTTAAAGCTTCTGGGTGACAAGGTCATCAAAAACACCCATCTTGGTTAAATTCCCAAGATTATTCAGATTATTATTTGGATCTTGTCTTCCTTACATTTCCTTCAGTTTGAAAGGAAATTAAAATAATTGCTGTATTTTTCTTTTTCAGCTACTAACCCAGGATTAGGGAGTTTTCCAAAGTTATATTCCTCAGAATTTACCTCAAGAACACCTTTGCTTCCATGGAGTCTGGAGGGGGAAGGGAGGAGAACTCGGGATATGGCAACCAGTTGTAATGTGTAAAGTTTATTTAGCTCACGATTCAAACAAACTATAAAAAGTTATGAGGCAAAAGGGAAAATTTGAACTGGCTGCATATTTGATATTAAGGAATTATGGTTGTTTTGGTGTGATATTAGTGTTATGGTTACATTTCTTAAGACTCTTTATCCTTTAGAGGTAAATACTAAAACGTTTAGTATTAGCAGATGAAGTATGGTGCTTGAGATTTGCTTCAGAGGAGGATATAGAGGAAAACAGATATCCAGGAATTGTTAATTATTGGAGGTGGGTATTAGGGTACATGGGGATTCCTTATACTCTACTTTTGTGTTGAGATTTATCATAAAAATAAAATAAAATAAAAAAATCACCAAACATGAAGCAATCAGTGAAGCCTGATATTAAAAAAAAAAAAATCCCCACTGTCTTTCGTCCACCTGACATAGTCAGGTGACACCAAGAAAGACACAATTTGCCAAGCACTGAAGTGATACCTGGAAGCCCTCGGGTTTTGCCTTTTAGACCAGAAAGCAAATGGTTTGGGACTGGTGCTGCTTTTCTGCTGGCAAAAGAGAAATTGCTAATTCTCAAGGAGAAAAATAAAACCATTAAACAGGATCACTATGCTCTTTGGGCAAAGAATCATTACAAAGCACCATTTTGATGAGTGAAGTGTAAATAAATCAGGAACATGCGGCTTCAATTTCCTTCCAAATACACAAGTTGTAGCTTTAAGGAAAAATGCCCTATTAGACATGTGTGGAGCTGCCACGCTTTGAAAGACACTGAGAGTCACTGAACCCAGATGGGCCCTGGCTTTGCTCCTCTCCATTGGAGTAGGATTTCTCCACCTCACTCCATTTCCTCTGTAAACTCTCTCTCCTTCCTTCTAAGTCCTAATCTAAACTCAACTTCAGATTCTCAAAACATAGGATGAGAAATCCAGAGATCAGCAGGGTTTTTTTTTTTCCCTTTTCAATTTTGATGAAAAAGAAACAATTTCTTTGAGACTCAACTTGGAAAGCGTTTCCTGGCAAACCCATAGAGTTCACCCTATTGGTTTAAACTTGGAAAGTGTTGGGAGTCGTTAACACAGTGCAAATGAAGTGGGGAGGAAAAGGATGCTGAGGTCATCCCACTGCACTCCTCTCCCTCAACCCTCTTCCAAATCATTCACAGAAGAAAGAATCCAACAGCAACAATCTAGATATGCCTTGTGCCCTTAAAAAAAGATGCCTCCCGGGCTTCCCTGGTGGCGCAGTGGTTGAGAGTCCGCCTGCCGATGCAGAGGACACGAGTTCATGCCCCGGTCAGGGAAGAACCCACAGGCAGCGGAACGGCTGGGCCCGTGAGCCATGGCCGCTGAGCCTGCACGTCTGGAGCCTGTGCTCCGCAACGGGAGAGGCCGCAACAGTGAGAGGCCCGCGTACCGCAAAAAAAAAAAAAAAAAAAAAAAAAAAAAAAGCCTCCCCAGGCTTTGTAGTTCATGGTCAAGTCTGGCTGAAGCCAGCAGGGAGGAGGCCAGTGCTGCTGCATGACCTTTACCTAGAGAAGGGGAAATGGAGAAGTCGGACCAGGGCAAACCATCTCCGCAAACCATCTCCTCATTTGAAAGCCCAGAATGCCCAGCTGGGTGTGATTTAAGGCTCTTTTTAGCCCGTGAACCCCAACAAAGACAGTGGAATTTGTCAGAAGTGTGTTTTACAGGTTGGTTCAAGGAAGTTCTGCCAGGGAGGCTATGGGTGGTTGGGCTCCTTGGACCCAAGACATGTGTCCCAGGAACGACACACACAGGGCTGCCTCATAACTCCTGCTGCACTTGGCAGTTTCTCCAGGAGACATTTTTCCACAACCTTAAATGATTCAAGTTGCAAAACTGCAGTTGTTCATTTTAATTTCCCGAGCACAAAACTCTAGGGGGAATAAACCTTCCCTCCTTAGAGCTACTATCTCTACAGGAGTCAGGGGAGAGAGTGTAATTTTTGTCTCCAGATACGGGCATGGATACTGTTCATAGTGATGCCGGTTCCCAACCAAAAATATTTGACTGTAAGCTAGAAAGAGAGCCAGCATGCCCTGGCTTTCTGAGAAGCCACACAGCTACAGCAGTAGCACCAGTTTCAGGGACCTCTCATCCCCCAGCGACGATGCCTAGCTGCCTTATGGATACCTTCATCTCTAAAATAAAGGACAGTTACCTACTTTGAAAAACAGGGCACCAACTTACTGTATGCCTACTCAAAACTCACTCAGACTTTACACCATGGGCATGAACACAGCATCTACCAAAATAGGACACAAAGTAAGAAGTCTTTTCAGGGGCTGTAGGAGCTAGAAATTTGAAAGGCTAGGGAAAGATGGCAAAACTTTCAATTTTCTGGAAATGGCTCTTGAGAGTAGGGGCTGGACCATAAAATGCATCTCACCACCCCACCAAACTCTAAGGTTTTTCCCTGGGATTTTTGCTAAACAAAATATTTAAACAAATGTTACAAAAGCCATGGGAGATCACTGACCACAGAAGCAGCCATCTCAGTTACTCATGCCCGGTGCTGCTTTCTGCAAAACCTGAGATAAGACCAGCTTGCCAAGGAATTAGCCAAGACATGAGGCAAATCCATTTCATTTAGTTCAACTTAAGCTTATACCACGCAGAAGCTGGGTGTACAGAAATTAACATCTCTCAAAAAGCTCTCCTTCTAAGGACTCACCAGGCAGAGGAGACGGACAGGAACGCTGCAGGGGATACACAGCAGAGGAGATGCGGAGGAGACGCACAGAGATGATTTTCCATGGGCGGGGATGTCAGAGTGAGTCAACATTTGAACTGGATCTAAAGGTTCTTAAATTATAGTGCCCATAAGGATCACCTGGGGAGCTTGTTAAGAATGAAAATAGGATGGGCTCCATAAGAATCACCTGGGGAACTTAAGCATGAAAATGGATGCACCCTCCCCTGCCAAGATTTTTGTTTTAGTGGATTGATTTAGAGCCCAAACATCTGCATTTTAAAAGACAAACTGGGCCCTCGGTTCTTCTGTGGGGGGATCCTCAGAACCCACGCCGTTTCAAGGACTTCATTCATCTGTAAACCTTGTAATGCATGAGGCTGTAAGTAGACCCAGAACGATGAGAAGGCTGGAGTGGGAGTCCGGGGCTGAGGGCTTGTAGAAGAAAGCATTGCCCTTGATCCTTATGGCATGCTTTTTGTAGACCCCAGGAGCAGTCCAAGACTCCCTGTCCCCTAACCTCAGACTGGGACTCCTTTACATCAAATGCTCTGGTTTTAGGCTTCTTCCATGGAATTCACTCTCCTCTGGGTCATGGCAACAGGTGTCAATGGAAATGTTTAAAGCAGCAGCTGCCTAGGGTCATAAACTCTTGGCCCTCAAGGCCAAACCAGGCAGAAGCGATCTGCTGGATTGGACATGGTGTTTTTGTTTTATTTTGGGTTTAAATGCCTTTAGACATATACTTATTTTCTCAGCAGTTGTTCAGAGGCCTCATCTCTTCCTGTGGTCTTATACCTGAATGAGTCACATATTCAGATAACTCCTGCCTGGTTCCTGAGGCATTTGAGTTTGAGAACTCTAGGTGCCACCTCTTAAGTTTGAATCCATTTACTGGATTAGCTCCAGTTTTCCAGCGGGGCCCCAAGGGAACAGGACTCAGCCTGAGACAGCCTTCGTGTCAGAGAGAAAGGAAAATCCAGGAGGAGCTCTGCGGCTGGAAGCTCGGGACACAGGGCCAGCCTCACCGTAGGCCCAGATGCCAAAGCTCAGACGAGGGTGGCAGGGGGAAGCCTGGCTTCCCACGCTTCCCAGTGAGTGCCCTCCACCTTCGAGATCCCAGCGGCCTACAGTGGCACCTCATCACCCCACGGCCCCCGCTCTGAGAATGCTGAGCAGACTCAGCAGTGCCACTCGCTGCTGTCAGTTGCTTTCCAAACCTTTGCTGACCAGCCAAAGGCTTAGCCACCTCCTAACCCTTTTTACCAGTGCAACTGACCCTGCCTGAAATGCTTTCTCCCTCGAGCTCTGACTCTGCCTAATTCCTCCCTAATTACTTCAAGATCCCACTCAAACCCCCAACTTCTCCCCAAGCTTTCCCTGATCAATTTCACCAAAATGCACAATCTCCACCTCCTCTCAGCCGGTTACCTGCCCTACTGTTTAAAAGGCTTACCCTCTTATGCCTTGGATCATTGTTTATATTTCTTATCTGCATAAATGTTGTCTTCTCAATTAGATCCTCAGCTCCTCGAGGGTGGGTAGTGTGACTAATTTTTTACTGCCCATATTCCTTCCAGCACCTGCCACAGTACCTGCAATGTGTCATTAATTCACTGATTAGTTCATGATCACCAGCAGCATCAGGTAACAGCTGCACAGAATTCTCTTATAAAGCATCCCTAGCAACTGGAAGCTTCCAAGAAAGTTCTGTCAAATCAGTATGGGAACATGGTCTTTGCAATTTTCTGGCATCACGCTTCCTGGATTGCTTCACATTTCAGAAAGAATGGCCAGCTTGCATTCGCTCAGTTATTCAACAGAAAAGTTGCCTCTGATTCATGTATTTGCAGAAAAGAAAACTGTAAGCCAGTATGAAGAGCCTTCCTTTAATTAGGCTATAAAACAGAAAGTAACTCAATGGAAAGGCTCCTCATTAGCACCTGTCATGGGTTGAATGGTGGCCCCCAAAAGATATGCCACCCAGAACCTGTGAATGTGACCCTACTTGGATAAAGAGTCTTACAGATGCAATTAAGCTAAGGCTCTCAAGATGAGATCATCCTGGATTATCCAGGTGCGCCCTAAATCCAGTGACAAGTGTCCTTATAAGAAGAGAAGAAGATGTAGAATTAGAGAGCACACACAGTGGAAGGCCATGCGAAGACGGAGGCAGAGACTGGAGGGATGCAGCCACAAGCCAAGGGATGCCTGGAGCCACCAGAAGCTGGAAGAGGCAAGGAAGGATTCTCCCCTACAGCCTTCACAGGGTTACTGACACCTTGATTTCAAACTTCTAGGCTCCAGAACCGTGAGAGAATAAATTTGTGTTGTTTTGTGTATGTAATTTGTTACAGCAGCCCTAGGAAACTAATACAGCAACTAACAAGGAGAGCAGATGGGGGCTGGGGGTGGAGGTGGAGGGGTGCCGGTGACAAGGGTGGGGAGGAATGCTTTTTGGCACTAGATTTCACAGATACCTTCGGCATCCATCAAGAGAGAGGAAAGGGCCTCTTCACCATCCCAATTAATTCTGCCATTGTATATTTTTCTAGAAAAGCTTCCACAATGTCATTATCACCCCAGAGATGCTCACTATTCAGGCTTAAGCTAGATACTTTCTCTTTGAACCTTCTTATCCAAGGTGGACTGGGGTAACATTCCAATAAGGTAGGACCAGGAAATCCTGAAATGAAGAGTCCTCAAAAAGAATGACGTGCCTCCAAAGACCCAGGTCATTCATTCTTTTCTCTACTTATGGAGCATTTATTGAGCATCTACTGTGCTGGGCAAATTGGTTAGTCTGTCTAACTATAACAGAGGCACTGGTTATAGCTAAACATGTGGGGATCTCTATCTAAATCTGACCAGTCAAGCTTTTCTAGTCTGGGCTCTTCGGACTCTGTTTATAGAGTCCTCTTCACTTGCCCACTGACTCTAACTTATACATAAGCCAACTCTTGCCATTTTTACCTGTCTGGTGAGTAAGAAGAACTACATTTTTGTAAATTCTGCAAACACTGAGGCACACACAACAGCACCTTTCACCTGATTGCTAGAAGCTGTTCACATCAGTCTGCAATCCTCTTTCAAAGCTTATTAACAAAAAAGAGCCAGAAAAATATCACTGTAAAGGTTGGAGACATGAGTCATTTCCTCTTACAAAATGGACATAGGTCATGGAGGAAAATGTCCTTCTTTTTTAGAGATGCATAATGAAATATTTAGAGGTAAAACGCTATGATGACTGCAATCTACTCCAAACCACTTCTGTAAAAAAATAAAACAAATGAGGCAAAAGTGACAAAATGTTAATCATTAAATCTAGGTGACATGAATATGGGTGTTCACTGCAGCGTTCTTTCTGCTTTCCCACGTATAAAAATTACCAAAAGTAAAAACAAAATGGATGTAGATTTTTTTTTTACCTATAGAGCTATCTTGCCCCTGTACTGATACTCTTTGTGTTTGCAGGTATGGAGACCGACTGTCTCAAAAAAGGATGATATCTGCTCATAACTAGAAATGCCTGATAGAGACTGCACATCTATGCATGCAGCCTCTGTTCTTAACTGTTCTTTGGTTCTATTTATGGAAGGAAGAGAAGACACATCTATTGAGAAAAAGCAGAGTACCAAAAAAGAGAAAGCAGTGTTGGCACAGAAGCAGGGAAAAAAATGCCTTGCTGGGAAAGCACTGCATCTGTAAGATGGTGTTTTTTTGTTAAGTCACAGACAGCTAAGCACGCTGCTTTAAACTGCCGGCAGTGTGTTTTGTCCAAGTGCATCTAGTGCATGTGGAATTTATTCCTCTAAACCGACATACCAGCTGAGAAACAGACTCAGGTCCCACCCCCGACCATACCCAATATACAAACACAGGCAGGCACGGTGAGAGGGGGACTCACATTTCTGAGTACAGGAAGTGTAGGTTGCCCACATTGTCAGTGTAGTTGGCAGGGCTGAGCCAAGGCAGGACCAGCAACAGAAGCGCCTTCATTTTCCGATTAGAGGGCAGCTTTTTCCCCAGCCACCTTCTGTCTGTCAGCTGCAGGGGCCCAGCCCAGTCCAGTCCCTTTAAACAACCCTTGTCATGTTCCCACAATCAGTAGATCAGAGAGAATCAGACTTAAAGCCCTTAGCTGGAGCTGTGCTGATAAATCATGGGCTCATAAGAGGATTGTGTGCTCTGATTCTCAAATGGGGAGATGTGAGAATGGAGGGACCCACCGTGGTTGGTGAGAGGGCTTAGGCTGAGAGCAGGCAGCGGGGAAAGGGACCTGGGAAAGGGACCTGCCCCTCCTACAGGATGCCGACTGGTTCTTGGGAAGCAGCTGGTACATTTACATCACTGGCTGGGAGCAGATGGGCTGGAAGCTAATCTGTGTTGGAAGAGGGCTCGAACATGGGATATTCAGAGCCCACCGTGTGAATGAGCAGATACTCAGAAGCTGTCCTCCAGCTTGTTGGAGGAAGACACTGGATGAAATCAGCATTTTTGGAACACAGCTCGGAGCTCTGAGCTCAAAGTGAGTCTTTGGATATTGTGACACAGGAATGTTAAAGTGAACCAACTCCACCTATACATGTATATTTAGAATATGCATTTAAGGTATTTTACCTGTTGCTGTCCTGACTACACTGACAGAGGCAAGAGAAGTGATGGTTTCCTTGTTAAGTTGTAAACTGTCCCTATGTCAGAATAGGCTGTCATTCTCTCTGAGACTAATAAAGAGCCTTGACAGACAGACATAAAGCTCTGTCCACACAGTGTATATAGGCTCTTGATCTGTAAGAACAAGTCACTCCATTCATCCTGCTCCCCTGAATAATTGAATTAGGCTCTGATACTAGCTGTCAGATTCTGGGCATTTCACTGAAGCTCTGAGCTTCAGTCATCTCATCTTTGAAATGGAGCTAATAATGCCTTACCTACCTGGTTCTGTAGAGGCTGGGCCATATCACCCCTTCCAGCGCTGAGATCTGTGATTCTAGACTTTACTGTCTATCTTAACAATAGGGCTACTTTGCATGCCTAAGCTCTGGAATGCCACAGAAGCCCCAGACTCCTCTCTTTCTAGCTCATATTATATTTACGAACATTAAAATCCATTTTGCTAACTGAAGGCCTAAACCTTAATAGAAATGGCTCAAAGGGATGAATGGATAAAGAAGATGTGGCACATATATACAATGGAATATTACTCAGCCATAAAAAGAAACGAAATTGAGTTATTTGTACTGAGGTGGATGGACCTAGAGTCTGTCATACAGAGTGAAGTAAGTCAGAAAGAGAAAGACAAATACCGTATGCTAACATATATATATGGAATTTAAGAAAAAAAATGTCATGAAGAACCTAGGGGTAAGACGGGAATAAAGATGCAGACCTACTAGAGAATGGACTTGAGGATATGGGGAGGGGGAAGGGTAAGCTGGGACAAAGTGAGAGAGTGGCATGGATATATATACACTACCAAACGTAAGGTAGATAGCTAGTGGGAAGCAGCTGCACAGCACAGGGAGATCAGCTAGGTGGTTTGTGACCACCTAGAGGGGTGGGATAGGGAGGGTGGGAGGGAGGGAGACGTAAGAGGGAAGAGATATGGGAACATATATATATGTATAACTGAGTCACTTTTTATAAAGCAGAAACTAACACACCATTGTAAAGCAATTATACTCCAATAAAGGTAAAAAAAAAAAAAAAAAGAAATGGCTCAAAGGGATAGTTAGTTACATTAATGACAACCAAGCAATTACAGCAAACTCCACTTCACAGGAAGAAGACCAGACAAAAATCTCCGGGATGAGACCAAGTGCAATAAACAGTGTAGTCAGAGGGAATTTGGCATCAGAGATCTGCATTCACCCAAGGCAGGGCTGAAAGAGTTAACTACGGTAGACCCTGAGAATGTACAGATTTAACTCCGACACTTTAGATCTGAGATAAGCAACCTTGAGAAAGCATGGCATCTATTAATTTATAATTTTTTTGAGGTCCTAATTTGAATTCCATTCTCTTTGTCTGGAGAATGCAAGAGTGAGTCAGATCCAGTGTAGAGCCGTAAAAAGGAAATTAGGTTTGGAATTTAGATGCTGTAGTCAAACAGGCTTGAGTCTGAACCTTAGCTCTGCCACGAATGAGCTGTGTGACACTGGGCATGTTGCTTAACCTCTCTGAACTTCCATATCCTCCCCTGTAGAGGAAAGACAGTGATAGTATGCTTAACTCACAGTGTTGTTACGAAGGTGGAATGAAATAATGCCTGTAAGAACAAAGGACTCAATGAATGTTAGCTATTGTTATAAATGCTGTTATTAACAGCCACTAGTAATAGTGGATGAGCCTAGCTGCTATTCTGGTCCTGACCTTTCTTTCCTCCTGCTCTATTAGGGATGTGGCATGTTACAGTCTTTTCCTGAATATAGAGTTTCAGAGTCCTGGGACATACTCTTCTTGAATGTCCAAGATCTACTGTATAGAGCATAACTCATAAGCAACATCATATATAACACATGCTGTGGGCTTCAGAGTGTACTGGATTGTATTTCTGATAACCTTGGTAAGGTCAGATTGCTTCTCCAAGTCTTTGTGAAAAAAGAAGGATGTCTGCCTTTCACCTCCTTGTATTTCCATAGGATAAGATGCATTAATGGATATGATGCAATATAAAAATGAAGGTATTGTTTTTTGTTGTTGCTTCTGTCGCTCTTGCAGAAACTGCTGGTTTCTTATCCAAAGCTAATTTCCTCTTCTTCCTTTTAACAGCACCCAGGTTTTGTTCGCGGTGGTGATGCACTTCGCCTCTCCTATAGACAGGCAGCCATGTAACATGATACTAGCCAATGAGGTATAAGAAGAAATGACTGGGTTAGGCATCCCAGAAATCTCTTTAAAGGAGGGAATCTCAGTTTGTACATTGCATTTTGCCCTTTCTGCCTGGTTCTTTCTGCATGGAACTTGGATGTGATGATGGATTTTGAGCAGCCATCTTGCAGCCATGAGGTGACTAACTTGAGGATGAATGCTAATCGAAAATCAGGAGCATGGATTCCTGATGGCATCATGGCAACATCATACTGGTTGTGGGCTTCCTAGCCCCTGACTTTGTGTTAAATGAGAAGAAAACTTTTACATAGTTAGAACAATATAACCTGAATTTTTTATTACCTGCCATCAGATGTAATCCTATCTAATACAACCTTTTGGAAATAAAATCCTACCTTCAAATGCTCATGGATTGCTGTGTAGCTTCCTTGCTAGTAAACAGTCCTAACCCTAATCATTGCGCCCAGGATCTACCTGCCTGAGTCCTATTTATCCTTAAATGTCAGCTCAGACATCACCCATCACCAATCACCTCCTGTTTTCCTGTCTCTTTTCTCTTCACTATACAGGGAATTCATTGAGGGCAGGAGTTCTACTGGTCCTGTTCTCTATTGTATCCTTACCACAGTGCCTAGAATGCAGTAGATGCTCAATAAATATTTGTTGAATGAAAGAGAATTCAACTCAGTTAAAGAGAACATTTTTTGGACCAATCTTTCTTGATCAGAGGCAAATTAGCAAAAAAGGACTTCAAACTTTATGAGAGTGATGGGAGAGATTGAGCATGTATATGGATGGATAATAAAATGTCCAGGAAGAAAGGAAAAAGGTAAGGAAGATTTCTGGAAATAAGTGCCCAGGAGACTGTGGTTTCTTTAAAGAATGGCTTGGAGCATAATCTGATGGACACTCAATGGTTCTCTCAGAAAGTAACGCAAAGGCATTACCCCATCTCTTTTGTGCCCAGGAGAGCTAAAAGAGCAGCCCTCAGCCAGGTAGGGCCAGGAGAAAATTGAGTTCAGGGTTAGAAAGTCACATGAAGGATGTATGTATGTCAAACACAGGGTGGAGATGTTGACCCAGGCTGAAATGGCCAACAAGACTTGTCACCTCCCCACCTTTCTGTAGGGTAATACTCCCCAGACCTTCACTCTGGCAGTAAAATCTTCCCTGCCCTGTAGGCAGCTAGCTGAGCCTATGTTTATGGAACACACTCCAGAAAAGGGCCCCTGATAGAAGAAAAGGTCAGGAGAGGTTCCAGGGTAGGTCTTTGGGGAAGAAACTTCCAGGACATTGGGCTTAAAGTTAATCAAGAAAATAACCCTAAGAAACCTTCAGTCAGGTGTGCTAATGCCATCATGTTTTCATTCAGGGCTGTTTTCAAAACACTGAACAATGAGCTCTTTATTCGTGCCAGTAAATGCTGAAGGAGGGTCAACTTCACTATCTCCCATTTTTATTATCTCCCATGAGACAGAAACTCAAGAGGAACGTGACTTATCCCATGAAACAATTCAATGTGTGTGTATTTTCAAATTCTCTCTTTTACCTTTCAAAGGTCATTTTCTCAGAGGCAGAAATCATAGCTTATATAGATTTTTCTTTCATTTTGGGCCTGGCCTGTTGTGGATCCTTGTTAAATATTATATATGCAGATGATGATACTGCATAAAGCTGTAGCCTTGAGACTAAGGTAAGTCCCACTCAGGATCAAGGAAGGAAAAGCTTCGCCTCCACATGCCCTCTCACTGCTGGTCTGGGTCAAGAGAGATGCATTGAATTGACCCTCTACTGTGCCCTCACCATGTCCACTGCCAATGTCCCTTGGTTGGGGAGGCTGCCATGTGACTCAACAAGCCCATTGCCCTCGTGTGCATTCTTTAGAGTAGACCCACGTGGCAGGAGTCTGCTAGCATCTAAGAGGGCAGAAGTCAACAGAATTATCCAGAAAATTCCAAACATTAGCTCACATGCTCAGATCTACTTCCACAGAAGAACCCTCTAGTCTGAAGTCAGAAATAGTTGTCCAAGTCATTGCTGGTCCAGCCAGGCATGCACACTCACAGTTGGTCCTACATGTTTTACTTCAGAATTTACATTCAACCCAGGGTCTGAAGTAGTAAGATAACAATGTTTACAAATGACATGAATTCTGTAGAAAAACAGCCAGCATCCCTGGCTCAAGTCTACTGTTATTATTAGCGTGATCCTATGGACAGGCCATGAACAGAGACCTTAGGAAAACAGTTCTCGAACACATGTTCTTTTCTAAAGGGACAATGGAAACATTCTAAATGTGATTCATTTCTGCAAGAGCTTAGTATTCAAGGAGCCAACTGAAATAAATTCCCATTGTATAGGTGGAGAAACCTACATGCGGAGTTTCTCATGAAGCCCTGAACTGTTAGCTCTCTAGGACCCCCTGGAAGGGAGTGTGTGGGTCCACATCAGTCTCCTGGTGGTTCTCAAACAGAATTACAGTGAAGTTCCCCATTCTAGGTCGATTCTCAGCCTGCCTAGTTTACATTCATCAAAGCGCCATCAGCCAAAGAATTTTTTTTTTTTTAATCTGCACCACATTGCATGCAGGATCTTAATTCTCTAACCCAGGATCAAACCCATGCCCCCTTCAGTGGAAGCCCAGAGTCTTAACCACCGGACCACCAGGGAAGTCCGAAAGAATATTTTTTTTAACTCATTACATTTTAAATACTGAAACCAAGAATGCAAAAATGATAAATAAATCTGTCTTCTAGTACAAACATATGACCACCCTCACACACAAGCAGCCACCAACCTGGAGGCGTCATATAGGAATGTAAGGCAAACACTTGCCTCCTGGTAACCTCTGAGTTTTCCTAGTTTAAGGGACTCCAGTGGTAGTAACTACTTAATCTAACCTCTCTTCTAAGGGGAGGAAGAGGTAGTCTACCGACCCAGTCACAGGCCCAGGGCCCAAGAGGGCTCTAGAATCAGGCTCTGGATTAGGTCCAAATTCTGAATCCTGGCTAATGCTCAGGAAGCCTGAGGGAAGGAAGTGTATATTAAGCATTTGATGACTAACAAATATAACATATTTTTGGAAATGTTGGTTTCAACCTACTTAGGAAGCCGAAGTGTGGAGAGACTCACAGCAAGCATGGGGCCCAACACCTTCCTTCCATGAGAGTTTCCTCCTCACCGAGGGTGCTGAGTGGGCCTGTGAAGGACTCTGAGGCCGCAGCTCAGAGAGGTGATTTCAACTAGCTTTGGGTTCTTTCCTCACTGTTGTCTTTCACCTGTGCATCTCGTTATCAGCTGAGTGTTCAGCAGGTCTTGTTTCCCAGGCTTCCTTGAGGTGTGTGGGTCACACAGCCTGCGTGGGCAGGGGAATGAAATTCCCACTCTGGGCAGCTGAGGTGCACGTGTGTCATCTCTCTTCTGCACCCCAGCGGGCCCCCCACTGCCTCTTCCCAGCCCTTCCCCTGCACCACTTCTGCTCCGGCCTTGCTCTCAGATCCAGGTGCTATCTTACCCCAATTTTTAGGGATATTCGTGGCCCCAAATCAGTTCTTGATCAGGGGCTGAGGAAGGACTGCTGTGTTTCCACTTTCTCAGGGAGTGCTCCTATTTCTTTCCTTGTCTCTCTCCTCTCTACCCTTCCCCTTGCAAAACTCCAGCGGTGGGCAGAATAATGACCACCATCCCCCTCAAAGATGTCCACCTACTCATCCTCAGAACATGTGAATATGTTACCTCACATGGCAAAAGGGATTTGCAGATGTGACTAAGTTAAATCTTGAGATGAGGAAAGGAGCCTGAATTATCCAGGTGGATTCACTGAGTGGATCCCAGTGTCCTTATACAAGAAAGGCAGGAAGATTAGAGTCATAGAAAGAGATATGGTGATGGAAGGAGAGGAGAGAGAGAGAAAGAAGGGAAAGATGGGAGAAGAGAGACAGATATTTTATGCTGTTGGCTTTGAAGATGGAGAAAGAGGCCACAGGCCAAGGAACGCAGGTGGCCTCTGGAAGCTGGAGGCCATGGTGAAAGGGATTCTCCTCTAGAGCCAAAAGGAACTAACCTCCCAACACCTTGATGTTAGTGAGACCCGTGTTGGACTTTGAATCCTCAGAACTGTAAGATAACACACTTGCATTGTTTTAAGCCACTATATTTGTGATCATTTGTTAGAACAGCAATAGGAAACGAATACACCCCCCCCAAAACAAATATATAGACGGCAAATGTTGGGAACACAGGAAGGTGGGAGGGAGGTCTACCAGAGCCTTTCTCCTCCTCACCTCCTCACTTCCCCTACCCAGTGTGACCTCACTCTTGGCTCTGGCTCCCCATCAGCATCTGTCTGCATCTAACCTCTGACCCCAGACCAACTTCCCCTTCAGACAATGCCTCTCCTACCTGGGTAAAACTTGCAGCAAAGGTCACGCATAGACTCCCTTACCCCTTCTCCTCTGGCCACACTTCCTTCCGGGCAATCAGAGAAGAGCCACACCCTAGTTTACACACCAACAATCACAGAGGGTCAGAGGCAGCCCAGAAACCTGAGATAGATGCATTTGGTGCAACATCTTAGGGGAGAAAAGTGAGTTCACTGATGTAATTGTATGGAAAACATGTGTGAAGCATTACACCCAGGCCATTGCTTTGGACGCAAACTTCCATGTTAGAGATTCTGCGTGTGCCCAAAGACAAAGACTCAGATTCATGACTTAAGGAATGTGACCTTTAGAAAAAGCACCTGCACCTGCCTCTTGCCCTTGTTACAACAGGAACCAAGATAAATACCAGCTTCCAAATTTCCTCTTACAAAATAACTGTGGTATTATTGTTCACGCTTTATTAAGCACCTTAAATGCTCTAAGAGAGTAACTCCTATGCCCAAGACCCAGGGGTGCCCCTGGGCCGTCCACACGAGGAACATTCAGGACCATGGCAATGTGAGTGGACGAAGTAAGAGGTGAACAGGTGGAGTGGGTGATGTTGGCCACCAGCAGGAGTGGTCAGACCAGTGTTCTACCACCAGTGTGTGTACCTTGGCTGAAAAATTTGCAGAACAAATCACTTGAAGGACAAAAGGTTTCTAAATTTCTCCTTTTAAAAACTTAGTTGAAAATACCTCACATCTCCTCAAAGGAGAGATGGACGTTGCCAATTCTCATACAGAGAAAATTCTAATAATCATAGGCCAAAGTGGGAGACATTTTTTCCTTACATAAAAAGATAAGCAGACTTCCCTGGTGGTGCAGTGGTTAAGAATCCACCTGCCAATGCAGAGGCCATGGGTTCGAGCCCTGGTCCAGGAGGATCCCACATGCCATGCAGCAACTATGCCCATGCACCACAACTACTGAGCCTGCGGTCTAGAGGCCACGAGCCACAACTACTGACCCACGTGCCACAACTACTGAAGCCCACATGCCTACAGCCCGTGTTCCGCAGCAAGAGAAGCCACTACAATAAGAAGCCCGCGAACCACAACGAAGAGTAGCCCCCACTCGGGGCAGACATCAGAAGCAAGAAGAACTACAATCCTGCAGCCTGTGGAACAAAAACCACATTCACAGAAAGACAGACAAGATGAAAAGGCAGAGGGCTATGTACCAGATGAAGGAACAAGATAAAACACCAGAAAAACAACTAAATGAAACGGAGATAGGCAATCTTCCAGAAAAAGAATTCAGAATAATGATAGTGAACATGATCCAGGATTTCGGAAAAATAATGGAGGCAAAGATCGAGAAGATGCAAGAAATCTTTAACAAAGATCTAGAAGAATTAAGGAACAAATAAACAGAGATGAACAACACAATAACTGAAATGAAAAATACACTAGAAGGAATCAATAGCAGAATAACTGAGGCAGAAGAATGAATAAGTGACCTGGAAGACAGAATGGTGGAATTCACTGCTGCGGAACAGAATGAAGAAGAAAGAATGAAAAGAAATGAAGACAGCCTGAGAGACCTCTGGGACAACATTAAACACAACAATATTTGCATTATAGGGGTCCCAGAAGGAGAAGAGAGGGAGAAAGGACCCGAGAAAATATTTGAAGAGATTATAGTTGAAAAGTTCCCTAACATGGGAAAGGAAATAGCTACTCAGTCCAGGAAGTGCAGAGAGTCCCATAAGGAGAAACCCAAGGAGAAACACACCGAGACACATAATCATCAAACTGGCAAAAATTAAAGACAAAGAAAAATTATTGAAAGCAGCAAGGGAAAAAAGACAAATAAAATAAAAGGGAACTCCCATAAGGTTAACAGCTGATTTCTCAGCAGAAACACTACAAGCCAGAAGGGAGTGGCATGATATACTTAAAGTGATGAAAGGGAAGAACCTACAACCAAGATTACTCTACCCTGCAAGGATCTCATTCAGATTCGATGGAGAAATCAAAAGCTTTACAGACAAGCAAAAGCTAAAAGAATTCAGCACCACCAAACCAGCTCTACAACAAATGCTAAAGGAACTTCTCTAAGTGGGAAACACAAGAGAAGAAAAGGACCTACAAAAACAAACCCAAAACAGTTAAGAAAAGGGTAATAGGAACATACATATCGATACTTACCTTAAATGTGAATGGATTCAATGCTCCAAACAAATGACACAGGCTCGCTGAATGGATACAAAAAAGGGACCCATATATATGCTGTCTACAAGAGACCCACTTCAGAACTAGGGACACATTCAGACTGAAAGTGAGGGGATGGAAAAAGATATTCCATGCAAATGGAAATCAAAAGAAAGCTGGAGTAGCAATACTCATATCAGATAAAATAGACTTTAAAATAAAGAATGTTACAAGAAACAAGGAAGGACCCTACATAATGATCAAGGGATCAATCCAAGAAGAAGATATAACAATTATAAATATATATGCACCCAACATAGGAGCACCTCAATACATAAGGCAACTGCTAACAGCTATAAAACAGGAAATCGACAGTAACACAATAATAGTGGGGGATTTTAACACCTCACTTACACCAATGGACAGATCATCCAAAGAGAAAATTAATAAGGAAAGACAAGCTTTAAATGACACAATAGACCAGATATATTTAACTGATATTTAAAGGACATTCCATCCAAAAACAGAAGATTACACTTTCTTCTCAAGTGCGCATGGAACATTCTCCAGGATAGATCATATCTTGGGTCACAAGTCAAGCCTCGGTAAACTTAAGAAAATTGAAATCATGTCAAGCATCTTTTCTGACCACAATGCTATGATATTAGAAATCAATTACAGGAAAAAAAAGTAAAAACACAAACACATGGAGTCTAAACAATATGTTACTAAATAACCAAGAGATCACTGAAGAAATCAAAGAGGAAATCAAAAAATACCTAGAGACAAATGATAATGAAAAGACGACTATCCAAAACCTATGGGATGCAGCAAAAGCAGTTCTAAGAGGGAAGTTTATAGCTATACAAGTCTACCTCAAGAAACAAGAAAAATCTCAAATAAACAATCTAACCTTACACCTAAAGGAACTAGAGAAAGAAGAACAAACAAAACCCAAAGTTAGCAGAAGGAAAGAAATCATAAAGATCAGAGCAGAAATAAATGAAATAGAAACAAAGAAAACAATAGCAAAGATCAAGAAAACTAAAGGCTGGTTCTTTGAGAAGATAAACCATTAGCCAGACTCATCAAGAAAAAGAGGGAGAGGACTCAAATGAATAAAATTAGAAATGAAAAAGGAGAAGTTTCAACAGACACCGTAGAAATACAAAGCATCCTAAGAAACTACTAGAAGCAACTCTATGCCTATAAAATGGACAACCTGGAAGAAATGGACAAGTTCTGCAAAGGGTATAACCTTCCAAGACTGAACCAGGAAGAAATAGAAAATATGAACAGACCAATCATGAGTAATGAAATTGAAACTGTGATTAAAAATCTTCCAACAAACAGAAGTCCAGGACCAGATGGCTTCACAGGTGAATTCTATCAAACATTTAGAGAAGAGCTAACATCCATCCTTCTCAAACTCTTCCAAAAGATTGCAGAGGAAGGGACACTCCCAAACTCATTCTATGAGGCCACCATCACCCTGATACCAAAACCAGACAAAGGTACTACAAAAAAAGAAAATTACAGACCAAAATCACTGATAAATATAGATGCAAAAATCCTCAACAAAATACTAGCAAACAGAATCCAACAACGCATTAAAATGGTCATACACCATGATCAAGTGGGGTTTATTCCAGGGATGCAAGGATTCTTCAATATATGCAAATCAATCAATGTGATACACCATAGTAACAAATTGAAAAATAAAAACCATATGTTCAACTCAATAGATGCAGAAAAAGCTTTCGACAAAATCCAACACCAATTTATGATAAAAACTCTCCAGAAAGTGGGCATAGAGGGAACCTACCTCAACAGAATAAAGGCCATATATGACAAACCCACAGCAAACATCATTCTCAATGGTGAAAACCTGAAAGCATTTCCTCTGAGATCAGGAACAAGAGAAGGATGTCCACTCTCGCCACTATTATTCAACATAGTTTGGGAAGTCCTAGCAATGGCAGTCAGAGAAGAAAAAGAAATAAAAGGAATACATATTGGAAAAGAAGAAGTAAAGCTGTCACTGTTTGCAGATGACATGATACTATACATAGAGAATCCTAAAGATGCCACCAGAAAACTACTAGAGCAAATCAATGAATTTGGTAAAGTAGCAGGATACAAAATTAATGCACAGAAATCTCTTGCATTCCTATACACTAATGATGAAAAATCTGAAAGGGAAATTAAGGAAACACTCCCATTTACCATTGCAGCAAAAAGAATAAAATACCTAGGAATAAACCTACCTAGGGAGACAAAAGACCTGTATGCAGAAAACTATAAGACACTGTTGAAAGAAATTAAAGAAGATACCAACAGATGGAGAGATATAACATGTTCTTGGATTGGATTGTGAAAATGACTATACTACCCAAAGCAATCTATAGATTCAATGCAATCCCTATCAAATAACCAAAAGCATTTTTTACAGAATTAGAACAAAAAATCTTTAAATTTGTATGGAGACACAAAAGACCCTGAATAGCCAAAGCAGTCTTGAGGGGAAAAAAAGGAGCTGGAGGAATCAGACTCCCTGACTTCAGACTATACTACAAAGCCAGAGTAATCAAGACAATATGGTACTGGCACAAAAACAGAAATATAGATCAATGGAACAGGATAGAAAGCCTAGAGATAAATAGACACACATATGGTCAACTAATCTATGACAAAGGAGGCAAGGATATACAATGGAGAAAAGATAGTCTCTTCAGTAAGTGGTGCTGGGAAAACTGGACAGCTACATGTAAAAGACTGAAATTAGAACACTCCCTAACACCATACACAAAAATAAACTCAAAATGGATTAAAGACATAAATGTAAGACCAGATACTATTAAACTCTTAGAGGAAAACATAGGAAGAACACTCTTTGACATAAATCACAGCAAGATTTTTTTTGACCCACCTCCCAGAGTAATGGAAATAGAGAACAAAAATAAACAAATGGGACCTAATGAAACTTCAAAGCTTTTGCACAGCAAAGGAAACCATAAACGAGACAAAAAGACAACCCTCAGAATGGGAGAAAATATTTGCAAATGAATCAATGGACATAGGATTAATCTCCAAAATATATAAACAGCTCATGCAGCTCAATATTAAAAAAAAACCACCCAATCAAAAAATGGGCAGAAGACCTAAATAGACATTTCTCCAAAGAAGACATACAGATGGCCAAGAGGCATATGAAAAGCTGCTCAACATCACTAATTATTAGAGAAATGCAAATCAAAACTACAATGAGGTATCACGTCACACCAGTTAGAATCAGCATCATCAGAAAATCTACAAACAACAAATTCTAGAGAGGGTGTGGAGAAAAGGGAACCCTCTTGCACTGTTGGTGGGAATGTAAATTGATACAGCCACTATGGAGAACAGTATGGAGGTTCCTTAAAAAACTAAAAATAGAATTACCATATGACCCAGCAATCCCACTACTGGGCATATACACAGAGAAAACCATAATTCAAAAAGACACATGCACCCCAATGTTCATTGCAGCACTATTTACAATAGCCAGGTCATAGAAGCAACCTAAATGCCAATTGACAGATGAATGGATAAAGAAGAGGTGGTACATATATACAGTGGAATATTACTCAGCCATAAAAAGGAACAAAATTGGGTCATTTGTTGAGGTGTGGTTGGATCTAGAGACTGTCATACAGAGTGAAGTAAGTCAGAAAGAGAAAAACAAATATCGCATCTTAACGCATATATGTGGAACCTAGACAAATGGTACAGATGAACCCGTTTGCAGGGCAGAAATTGAGACACAGATGTAGAGAACAAATGTATGGAAACCAAGGCGGGGAAGCAGTGGGGGTCGTGGTGGTGGTGGGATGAATTGGGAGATTGGGATTGACATGTATACCCTGATGTGTATAAAATGGATGACTAATATGAACCTGCTGTATAAAAAAATAAATAAAAGAAAGAAAAAAAAAAGAGTAGCCCCCACTCACCACAACTAGAGAAAGCCCGCACGCAGCCACGAAGACCCAGCACATCCAAAAAATAAATAAATAAATCATATAAATAAATTTAACAACAACAAAAAAGATAAGCAGTGCCCTCCAGGAAATCTTTTTGGGGATCAGGAGCCTCAGAGAAAGCTGCTCATCAGATTTTCCAGTATCTTTCACATTTCAAATGGACACAAATGAACTAAGCCAATCACAAAAGTACAAGCATTGAATGATGATTCTTATATGAGGTGCCTAGAGTATTCAGATTCATGGAGACAGAAACTATTGTAGAATGGCGATTGCTAGCGGCTGGAGAGGAGGGAATGGGAGTCTTTTTGTGTTTGTTTGTTTGTTTTAATGGGTATGAAGTTTTAGTTCTAGAAGATGAAAAAAGTTCTGGAGATGGATGGATGGTAGTGGTGGATGCACAACTGTATGAATGTACTTAATGCCACCAAACTGTATATGAAAATGGTAAATTTTATGTGATATATATTTTAACAAAAAAACCCCAGTCCTATAAACACACACACGCAACTCACACCCCACAACTTTGCCACATACTGTTTCCTCACCCTGAACCACAGCCATTAATACCTAAGACCTTTCTTATTTTGAATGACTCCTTCCATTAGTTGCAAAGCAGAAGGCAGAGAAATAGGCATCTCGGGAAGCAGCCGGGCCCTGGAACACCCCACCCTTCCAGCGGCCGCCCTGAGGGTGGGGCTTCGCTGGATTGGCCGAGGAGAAGCCCCTCCCTACCTCATTTGAAAGTGACGGTCAAGGTCGCAGCGCTGCAGCACCTGTGCGCAGTGCTCTGTGAACGGGCAGGTCACCAGCAGCTTGTTGAGGAGCTTGTTGACCAGGATGCTCGATTTCTTGCAGTGCTGCAGAATCACAGGCTTGCGATCCACAGGGCAGAAGTCCTTCTCCACCAGGAAGTTGGTGAGGCAGAGTGTGCAGTAGGTGTGTCCGCAGGGAGTGTCCAGAGGGTCCAGCAGAGCTTGCAGGCAGATGTGGCAAATGAGGTCATCGTCCACTTCTTCCGTGTAGGTGTAGAAGTGGTTTTCCTCAAGGGCGTGGGCTTGGCCGCACACCACACACGGCGGGGCAGGGCCGGCATCTGGGTTCTCAGCGGGGTCCAGCTGGTTCATGGTTGACTGGGAGGGGGCAGGGCAGTGTGACAGGAAACCGACCCAGGAAAACGATGTATCCTCCAGAGAGAATCAAGATCTTCTAGAAGCCATCCACAAACCTAAAAGAGAACAAGACTGCTCATCTTGGTTATGGATGTGAGGCGGTGCTGCCAGTGGACAGAACTGGGCCGTGACTCAGAAGGCCAGGGCTGAGTGCCCACTCAAGGTGACTGACATGACCTGGGGCCAGCAGCCTTGCCTCCTATGCCTCAGTTTAACCACCTATCCCAGCAGGAATAATATTTCCCTTTAACGTCCTCATGTTGGTGTAGTGAAAATTATTGGGGTAAGATCTGGGAAATGCCCAGAAATACACCCTATGAAATGTAATTTGTTAATAAAATAGCCCAGTGATTTATAAAATTCTCTGTCAGAGCAGGACAAGAAGAAAACCAGTTAACGCTCTGATGGCTTTCTCGTATCTGTCTTCCCTACCGTTCTCCAAAACTCAGAAAATATGGGATCTCAGAGTCTTCAGCTAAATCATCTGAGAAGAAATGAGAGCTCTTTGGGCAATTGTATTTTTACGATGACGAAAGCATTGTTTTCTTCTGTATGCGTTTCATTTACTCAGTCATGTAGTGGTAAAGTGGGTTCTGGAACCACACTGCCTGGGCCAATCCCACCACCACTGTATGACAATGATTTAAGCCTCTGTTTCCATGTCTGTAAAGTGGGGATAATAACAGACTACCTCAGAGGGTTGTTGTGAGGATTAAATGAGATATGAGACATAAAGCTCTTAGAATTATGCCTGGAATATAGTAAGTGCCCAATAAATATTAACTATTCTTACATGTATTTGTTACTGAAGTCCTTCTGTCTCCAGTCTAGCTCAGTTGGCCTGGAAACGGAAAGCTATTGTTCCTCTAAGGGGTCTTTTTGCTTTGTTCTCATAGTTCTCTTTCATTCAATTATATATATATATATTTTTTCAAACTAGCAGAATACTATCACACTATGTATTTTCCTTTAGTATCAGAGTTTTTTTTTTTTTTTTTTTTCTTTTTTTTTGCGGTATGCGGGCCTCTCACTGTTGTGGCCTCTCCCGTTGCGGAGCACAGGCTCCGGACGCGCAGGCCCAGCGGCCATGGCTCACGGGCCCAGCTGCTCCGCGGCATATGGGATCCTCCCAGACCGAGGCACGAACCCGTATCCCCTGCATCGGCAGGCGGACTCTCAACCACTGTGCCACCAGGGAGGCCCAGTATCAGAGTTTAAAATGGAGTTTTCAACATGCCTGATTAACATCTAGGAAGTCTCCTGATCAGTCAATAAACATATTTTTTGGCCTTCAGTCATTTTTATTAATGAGCTGCAGTAATGTGAGATGAGTAACAATGATAATCATAAACATCTCTGTTTTCAAAAAACATTTTTTGAGCGCCAACCTTGAGCTAGGTAATGAGTTGGCTATGGGGGAGACTTTCAAGAGAGCTTTAAAGGACATGCCTACCCTCATGGAGGGGTGGACATGAGCACAGTAATGAGAAGCCCGGGTAAGCAGTGCAAACAGAGGTCAGCGCTAAGGGACTCTGGGTCAACGCTCATGACAACAAAGAATCCTGCAATACCCCAGCCCCCAACTCAACTTTCTTCTTTTCTGAAAGTAAATAAAATAACTTTAAGCTTTCCACAGGAACATAAGGACACATGAATAACCTAACAGGAAACTAGCCACGTTTGGAAACAGCACAGCAGTTATAAACTGCCTTGCAGTTTTTTCTTTTCCAAATAAAGTCCGAGGTTGTTTGTACAAACATAGCCTTATCTCAAAAAGAAAATACATCGGCTTCAAACTTTCACTGAGTCAGCTTCGTGTTTACATTTCTGTACTGCAGTAATATGGCTTGAAGAATGCTCTGGTCAAGAGGTGGAAGTAAAGTACCCTGAATGTGAAACATTTAGAAATCATAGCATTTTATTTAGCATCAAAAGAGACCACAGGCAGCTAAGGTAGAGGGTGCAGGAGGGGGTGAAGTTGTTTCTAGTCAAATTTCATGGAAACCTACACAGCTGCTCTTTGTCCTCAAGGCTGATAGAAGGTACTGGAACCACACAGGAAATGCTTTAAGTGGCATGAAAAACAGTTGAAAAATAAACATGAAAATGGAAATGGGCCACCCAAAGGTTATCATCTGCTATAGGAAAAGAAGTTCACCTATTTTGAACTAAAGCTCTAGATCTTTAGACCTGTAAGAGTTGGGTCAAATACTCCCACGTGTTCTTTCTTGTTGTGCAGTACTGGAGACTGATAGGAATGCAGGTGATAGCTCTGGTTGGACCAGTGGAAAAACAACGTCACATTTCTAGGCCATTCCCTTGTTGGTGAAAAGGTGGAGTTGGACCAGATTTTTGGTTTTCACTCTGCTCTGGAAGGTGTGTCAGTTGCCTCAGGGTCTTCCAGGGAAGGGAAGGGGGATGGTGGGTTGTGTCCACTTTTCCACTCCACCCAGACCCAGCTCCACTTTTATTTCACACGTTAGATTTCTCATAATATTTGGTTCAAAACACCACGGCTTAAGTAAAAAAAAAAAAAAAAAAAAAAAAAACACCATCAAACTAGATACTATGAAATCCCTTTCAGAAATAGAGTTCTATATATCTGTGCTAAAAAAGTGGAGGTGTTTTATTTTGGGGTGGTTGGCTTTTGGGAAAATCTTTTTTTTTTTTTTCTTTATAACAGCTTTTTGAGTATGCCAGGCACCATGTGCCAGGCACTATGCTGGGGCCTTATATGTATTATGTTATTTAATCCTTACAAATCCCCAGGGATTTTGTTTTGTTTTGTTTTGTTTTTGCAGTACGCAGGGCTCTCACTGTTGTGGCCTCTCCCGTTGCGGAGCACAGGCTCCGGACGCGCAGGCTCAGTGGCCATGGCTCACGGGCCCAGCCGCTCCGTGGCATGTGGGATCTTCCCAGACCGGGGCACGAACCCGTGTTCCCTGCATCGGCAGGCGGACTCTCAATCATGGCGCCACCAGGGGAGCCCTGTTTTGTTTTTAATTTAACAGATGAGGAAACTGAGGTGCACTAGGTAAGTAACTTGTCAGTTGCACAAAAAAAGAAACAAACCAGCACGGGCTCCTGACTCCTTACTGCTCTTCACCATTTTGCCACTTTTCTCCCAGCATCTTTTTTGATTATGACCAGTGAGAATCCCAAAATGTAACTAACTAAATAAAAGAGCCCCAGGAAATTAGAAGGTTAAAAATCTCTTTAGGCCATATTGCAGATGGGTTTTCCCAAGATCTCTGAATAAAAAGATGCTTTGACTTTACTGAGTGTTAAAATGCCTGACACAGGATGAGTGAATTGGGGCAAGCAAAAATGGCAGGTTTTAACTCCAACGCTAATTTGTTTTTGTTTTCTTTCTTTTTTATCTGAGACGAATTTGAATTCCCTAGCAATTGTCCCTATGAGAAAACCAGATTCTTCACATAATATTAATGTAAACACTGCTGTATATATTTTTCAACTTCTCTTTAGGCTAAATAAAGCCTATATGTGTGTCTATATGAACAGACACAGATTAAAAGAGAACTGGCTGACAAAACAGTTTGGGCTCTAAAGAAAGAACTAGGTAGACTTTAAAAAAATGCGATTCATATCATTTACCTGACGTTTCTTATTTCCAGTTTACATCTTATAAGCATGTGTGATGTATCATGTTTTTAGACATATATGTGCCTTGCTGATGAGCTGAGAAGAAATTATCAAAAATCATTAAGGCTTAAAAGATAAACTCTTTTCTCCCCTAAAAGTGAGTGAGAGGGCCTATCCATCCACATCAGTCAGTGTGTCAGCTGTCAGCACTCTGATCCTGGCTGGGGTAAGGCAAGAGAGCTGCAGGGTGGTTTTTTTGCAGTTTGGAATGAGAAAGAGCAGGAAGTAGATTGCCTCCTTGGGTGTGTGGTTTGGTGTGGAACTCTTATTCTGCCTTGATACAATGCTCTTGTGACTTAGGAACCATTTTTCCTCCTTCTCCTCTTATGTGGGGTAGAAGAGACACCTGAGGGGACTTTTATAGAAATGTGTAGTCCACCAATGTCATGCCAGGAAGTGCCAGGGAAAATAACAAAATCTCCATTTCTGTTTGTCCTTAATCCCTGCTTCCTTACCCACTGGTTTATCTTGCCTGAAATCTGTCCAGAACTTTTTTCTACCTAACTTTCAAATTCTAAACCTTTGTGGCTTGTCAACAAAGACACATTTCATAGCAAAGGTGAATCAGCACCATGCGCAGCCAGGAGGATCGTTAGAGGTCATAGGTACACTGTCGCCTGCACTGGAAAATTCAATAGAATGAAGACTTAATATCCTTAAGAACAGGCTTCAGGAGGGAGATTAAAAGGTATAAACTTCCAGCTACAAAATGAAGGAGTCAGGGGGTGAAATAATATAGTCAATAATAATGTGTAGTATCTTCATATGGTGACATATCATAATTAGATTATCGTGGTGATCATCTTGTAATGTCTAGAAATATCAAGTCACTATGCAGTGTACCAGGAACTAACATGGTGCTGGAGGTCAATCATACTTCAACAAACAAACAAACTCAGAGAAAAAGAGATCAGATTTATGGTTACCAGAGTGGGGGGAAGGGGGGATGGGTCAAGGTGGTCAAAAGATACAAATTTCCAGTTATAGGATAGATAAGCACTAGGGATGTAATGTACAACATGATTAATAAAGTCAACACTGCCATACGCTATATATTAAAGAGAGTAAATGCTAAGAATTCTCATCACAAGGAAAACAATTTTTTCCTTTATTTTATATCTATATGAGATGATGAATGTTCACTAAACTTACTGTGGTAATCATTTCATGATGTATGTATGTCAAATTATAATGCTGTATACTTTATACAGTACTGTATGTCAATTATATCTCAGTAAAACTGGATGATAAAAAAGCACACACACAAAAGAACAGCCTTTGGGATATAGCCTATTTGGAAGTAGAAAAAATTTTGTATGAGATAACCTACCAGAACAATGGGGTCCCTGGTGGCTATTGTCCCACTAAGTTTCCTTTAAATGCACACTGCCTTTATAGAAAATGGTTAACTGATGCAGTCAGAATAATCCATGTTCTCCACTTTGGAAAGGTGCTATAAACATGTCATCTGGCATGCTGTACTGACAATTTCACATTTTCCTTCTACTGAAAAGTCAAGACATGACTCTAAAGCATCTCTTGAATAGTTGCATGAATCCCATGTGCTATTCAAACAACAGTAATGGGACCTCATAATATTAAAAAGAATGTATCCTTGTAGTCAAATGGCAGTGTGTCCTGCATTGGTACTTTACCCTTGACAAACACGAATCATGGTAGCCAGAAACTTTTTGGGTTGAAAGGGAGCCTTGAGAGATGGTCCTTAGATGAAATAGGCCTTTATTACTTTATAAAATAGATCATTCTGCCTTTGGATAGCTCTAATCTCCTAGGGAGGGAAAGTCCATATAGTGACCAAAAATTTGCCTCCCTGGAACTCACCCACCCCCTCATGGGTGCCATTTAGAATATGTCTAATTCCTTAAATCCCTCAATTCTATGAAGACAGCCCCCAAGTCCTCTCCTAGGTTCAGTAGCCTTAGGTGCATCTGACATTCCTTCAGGTTTCCTTCAGACTCCAAGAGGCTGACCACGCTCTTCTGAAAGCTCCCAACTTAACAGTGTCCTTCCTACAATTTATGGATAGCATCCAGGACAGAATGAAGCGGGAATAACCAACTGCTCCCACAGCCAAAGACTGCATCTGCTTTCTTGGTGGCAATACACGCCTTGGCTGTTGCTGCAGTCCTGACGGGGCTGAGCACAGGACGCTGCCCTGAGGCCTGAAGGAATCTATTAGCTATTCTTGACCACAGAGGGAAAAAAAAATTAAGGGTAATAAGGTAGAGAAGTAGATACTTTTTTTTTGTGGCCTCTCCCATTGCGGAGCACAGGCTCCGGACACGCAGGCTCAGCAGCCATGGCTCACGGGCCCAGCCGCTCCGCGGCATGTGGGATCTTCGTGACCGGAGCACGAACCCGTGTCCCCTGCATCGGCAGGCGGACTCTCAACCACTGCGCCACCAGGGAAGCCAGGGAAGTAGATACTTTTAAAAGCAAAAGCAAGGGCTAGGAACAGTTTAGAAAATGCAAAGATATTTAGTGGCACTAGTTAGATTTACATAAACAGAATAAAGTCCTCAATGGTTAAACAGTTCCAGTATTAGAATTCTCAGCGTATAATCTGATCTGAAGAATGGATGGTATTTGGGGAATTTGGGGCTCTCCCATTTGTTTGTAAGCATTCCTTTATTTTGACAACTCTTGTTGTTCTAAAATATCCTGACATATGTAACACAAAAGAAATGGAAATCATTTAAACAAATGGTAAATCAGAGATAATTTTTCCTATCCAGAGCATTAACGTTGATGAGCTTTCACTGAAATTCACTAATAAATGAAAACATTACAATAGTGGCAGGCCAAGGGCAGCTGACGGAGGGGTGGGCGATGGGATAAACTAGAAATCCTGAAGCTCCAGATGATCTTTGAGAAGGAAAGTGTGTGAGGAGCCTTATTAGTCAGGCACCTTGGACCATTAGCGTTCTCCCCTTATCTGTCAGAAAGCCTTGCTTCTGGAAAATTCCTACTTAGCCTATGACAAACAGTGTCAGAAAAAATCCACTGAAGACATTCCTAAATAACAGATACTTTTATCCTATCAGCACTATGTGGTCCGTGTTGCAGCCTAAGGCAAAAGGAAATGTGAGTACTGATATACATGTTTTTGTGTATTTTTTTAATGGTTAATTTTCCCCCAGATCATTAAGACAGTTGTAAAAATGTGGGAGACATGAAAAATATGTATATTAAGTGTACAACATTATTTTAAGTTTAAATGTTTTACTTATACTAAAACCAGAATTTTTCCCCCATAGTTTCATCTTCCTGGCTTTAAAGGACGCAAGCCCATCAATACTATTTTCAAAATCTACCTCTTTGCCTGTCTGATCTTCAGTTGAGGAAATTGCCATGTCTGACAATTTCTTTTGACTAAGTGATCATCTTAAATAACCTTTAGATAACTTGAGCTACCAATCCTTGTCTTTAGTTAAATTCTGATCACCATGGATTTCTTTTGCATTAATTTTGGTTTTTAAAACTAATACATTACAATAGTATTTATAGTGACCACGAAGTTGTTTTTGGCGCCCCCTTAAAATCTGCACCCTAAGGTGAGTGCCACATTTGCCTCACCTGCTCATGGCCATGTCACTGTGATTTTCAGAGACTCAGGTAGAGAGAGTAGGGTGTTGAGGCTGTGGTTAGGACCCAGATCAGCTTCCAACACCTCCTGTGGGCCTCAATCTTTTCCTTGCACCCGCCCTGGTTCCCAGCCAGGTGCAACGGCAAAAGTGGAGAATTACAACCTTGTCACAGGTGTGCCACTAAATTTTAACCAAGGTCTAAACTGACTGCTCTAACTGATTGTTAGGCTTGATAGAGGCACCAGGTGAGCCGTCTGCTGAAGGGCTCATGAGGCAAGAGGAAGAACTGGCTTCAAATGAGAGGAAGAAAGTGTAACCTACAGCCAGGTCCCCAAAACGATCACAAAACTATTGGATCCTGAAAGAGCTTTGTTCTGTGAGTGTATAAGAGAGCCCAGTCAAGTGATAGAAACCATTCTCTAGAGCAAGGACACTCTGTGGACTGTGGCTATACAAACAGCATGAGACTCTGCCCTACTGTAGTCAGTGTGCTTCATAATTTTTGCTGACTTATTTAATGTTCCAAATCTTTGAATCCCTTCAACCAACCTTAATGTTTTACAGTGTGTCTCAAACACGTAAAGACTAAGAATCCCTTAGTCTTTCCCTTCAAGAAACTAAGCTTGTGGGGAGGGATAAACTAGGAGGTTGGGATTAACATATACACACTACTATATATAAAATAGATAACCAACAAGGATCTACTGTATAGCACAGGGAACTATATTTAATATTTTCTAATAACCTATAAGGGAAGAGAATCTGAAGAAGAATATATATATTACTGAATCGCTGTGCTGTACACCTGAAACTAAAACGATATTGTAAAACAACTATACTTCAATTAAAAATTTTTTTAAAAATCCAAGATGAATTAGCCATCAAAACAAAACTGAGCTTAAGGTTTTCCTGTTGTTGATGATACTTTAAAACCTGGATGAAGCTGCGCAGGGCAGAAAGGCTGCAGAGTTGGTTTGAAACTGGTCACTAAGGCCACACCTTAGTGCAGAGATCACAGTCACAGGAACACCATCTGGGACCATGAAGACCAGAAATACACCCCCAGAGGAATAGGGTAGACTAGTGCCAATAAATTCTTCACACCAGTAGCCTCGTCTCTCTTTCTAAAATGATTATCTAGCAGGCATGTTTGTCTAACCACTGCCATAGCTCTGGCTTCAACTCCTAAATTAGATTATTGGGGGAAAGTAATTGCCAAAGTTAGGGCAAACTCTATCTTCCTCTATTAAACAAAGTAAATTTACAGTTACATTTTAAATTATAGATAAATTATGTGAGACTGGGAGGTATCAAAGTGCCATCAATTTTTTAATAAATACCAACTGTGAACTAAGGTGTATAAGAGGATGAAGAAATGCTCTGTGGGCTATTCCTTAGCTTATAGACACATATGTAATAGGGAGAAATTAGTGCTTTAGTGACCTGAATAAAAATAGTCACACACTGGATAAAAACTGTCTTTGAACAAAGAGCCTAGGTTGGAAGTGGAGGCTGGGAAGGCAGGGGCGCCATATGCATTGCAGAGGACACACAGAGGGAACAGAGGGAGGGCAGGTGCATACGGGCTGCTGCAAAGGTCAAGGTTAGCTCTGCTCCTACTTAATATCTAAACCAGTGGTCTCCGAGAGAGTAAGCAATTCACTAACGCAGTCTGTGAATGACACTGGTCTGCATAGTGTTGCCAACACTAGAAAAGACAGAAAAAATATATATAAATGGTCTTTAAAGAAGTTGAAATATGGTCAGGAAATGAAAGAACTGAACTAAAAGGAGACAATGTAATATATCTGGAGTCAATAACTGAGAACACAGATGTTCAGAAAGTGGGAAAAACAAGGGAAGTGTTAAGTGAGAAGAGTCCCGGGTGGCAAGCCAATGAGATGCAAGTTTTAGAAGTTAGTGATGGACTTTCACAAGCCCGAGGAGCTTTGCCTCTTTTGACAGATTTTACTGTCTTTCCCCTGGGGTGTCATGGCACACCTTTAAAACTTGGGTTTGTTTGTAAGAACTCTGGCCCAGAAGACATATCCTTCCAGTTCCTGGTCTACAAACACGGTGAAATGGAGCAGATCTCCTGCCAATAACACAAATGAAAGTAGAGTATTTTGCATTGACCAAGGGCTCTGTTCATGCATCTAGTTGCCATAGGGTCCTGAGAAGTACTGATGTCAGAGGAGAAGCATGGTAAAGAAGCAGGCTGGCCTTCTTCCACTCAAGGCTGAAAAACATACTCAGGAAATGCTTATGGTTTTTTTTAAAACAGATAACCAAGCTTTAAGGAAGGAAGGACACGGTGGAGGAAGGTACTTGAATTCTCAGCATTTTTCTACTGTTTCAATTCTACAGGTGTTCACGTATCATCTATTACCTGCCTGACATTTGTCTGCATTTCTGTGGGAGTTCCCATAGCAATTCAATTTCATCCTCAATGAGTTTAAGTCTATTATGAAAATGGAGCTTACATATAGAAAAAAAAAAGTTAAAACACTGCAAGAGAATCCACAATGAGTATGGTCCTCCAAAATAGGAGCCAGGGACATAAGTGTGGAGGGAAAGAAGTGAGAGAGCAGTGTAGTCTGGCCCAGAACAGTCAAGGAAAGTTCATGGAACAGATGGTCCTCAGGGAGGATCATGAAAGATAAATGGGATTTGGACAAGTGGGAAGAAATCCAGGTGGGAGGAAGAACCTGAGCAAATTCCTCAATCAAGGAAGAGGAATCCACTCGGTGGTGTCTGATGTTCCCACATGATGATCTGTATTTGAGATTTTAAAATTATTTAGAAGTCACAGGATTTTGAGTTGGGTAATGATCTTAGGTTCTCACCAAGTGCAAGAATCCTCTTTACAGTATCCCAGACAGATGACCTATCAGCTTCTGTTTGAAACACCTCCAGTGATGGGGAGCTCATCAGTTTGCCAACAGCTGAATGCTTCCCTCTTGTTAGTATAACCTTTGGCTCTTGTTCCGCCTTTCAGTGTAACATAGATCACATTCATTCCCTCAAAACATGACGGCCCCCCAAATTAAAGACAGCATTGTGGTTTCTCTCTTGTCTTTTTTTTTTTTTTTTTTTTTTTTTGCGGTACGTAGGTCTCTCACTGTTGTGGCCTCTCCCGTTGCAGAGAACAGGCTCTGGATGCGCAGGCTCAGCAGCCATGGCTCACGGGCCTAGCCGCTCCACGGCGTGTGGGATTTTCATGGACCGGGGCACGAACCCATATCCCCTGCATCGGCAGGCGGACTCTCAACCACTGCGCCACCAGGGAATCCTGTCTCTCTTGTCTTTTTGTCTCTGGTTCTTCCAGTTGTCTTCCTGGGTAGTCCAGGTAGTGCTAAAGTGTCCACCCAGGATGCCCTCTAGTTTGTTAAGGTCCCTTTGAAAACATGGCTCCTGGAAGTGAAAACTTGTGGTTTGGGCTCAGGGCTCAGTGGAATAATCACTTCCTTAACCAGGATATTACTTGTCTATCAAAGCAACCTAAAATGACCTTTACTGATTTGCTTTTGTAGATAAATTACACTATTGACTAAAAAAATTCGGTAGGTCTTTAGAATATAAAACACTTAACTATTGTACTTTGAACATAGGAATAAATAAGGGTAGTGGTGAAGGCTGCCAATTCTAACTCTCCTTGCTGGATTCTGCACAATATTTCAGCCTCTAAGTGGACAAGGACTTTCTCTATAAGTAGTGGGAGGGGCCTATGTGAAGGAATGTCCCCCCAAAAGATATACCCACATCCTAACCCCCAGAACTTGTGGATGTGACTTGATTAGAAAAAGCTTTTGATGATTTAATTAAGTTAAAGATCTTGAAATGAGATCATCCTGGATTATCTGATTTATCCTAAATCCAATGACAAGTGTCTTTTTAGGAGACAGAAGAAAAGACACAGATACAGAGGAGAGGGTGATGTGAAGACAGAGATAGAGACTGGAGGGATGCAGCCACAAGCCTGGAATACCTGGAGGCACCAGAAGCTGGAAGACGCAAAGAAGGATTCTTTCCTGGAGCTTCCAGAGGAAGCAAGGCTCTGCCAACACCTTGATTTCAAACTTCTGGCCTCCAGAACTGTGAGAAAATAAATCTGTGCTGTTTTAAGATGCCAAGTTTAATTTGTTACAGCGGCAATATGAAGTGAATACAGGGTCTCTGTATTTCCAGGGGTATTCCCCAGGAATGGGGTACACATTCTGCAGGATCCTCTCCAACGCTTGTCTACACGGTTTAGGGTTTAGGAAAAATATGCTGAGTGGCAGCCACTTAGATAGCTACATACTTAGGGATAGCAGTTCTGCCCTGGTATAAAAACCTAATAATTTTCTTTTAATCCATTGCTAAGTTAGAACACAGATGTCTTCAGAGATGACTGTTAAACCAAATTTGCTAGGGCCCCAAAGGGGAAAAAAGACTACAGGTAGAATAGCTGAGTTTGTATGTGTGCTGTGGAAGACATAATACAAGCATAATGATAATAATTAATGAGGAGTTTGAAAACACCAGATGACTCATGTATTAACATGAGTATGCAGAAGCCTAAGCACTCAGCATACTATTCAAACTGGCCATGCGACTGACCGAAGTAGTCATAAGCAAGTTATGTAAATCATCTCAACAAATAGCAATGACATATTTAGTCCTCACCATCATATGTGTGCTGTTGTCATGCTCTACACCAAGAGGCTACTAAAGAAAATTCTTGGAGAGTTTCCACTCTGCTGTTGGTGAAGTCTTTTATGTCCTTGTGACAAATGCATCAAACACAAGAAGCGACTAAGAGTCATTGGAAAATAATGGTGGAATTTAAGTCCACACATTTCAAGTCACATATTAGTGATACTAAAAAAAAAAAGTCTCTGGTTAATTGGGACAGAATCTAACAGTGGTTCAATCTACCATGTCAAGGAGCATGGCTCCCTGGAACAGTGGGGGAGAAGTTCTCCTAGAAAAGCAGACACAGAAGGGCAGGGGTGAAGAGAACAGGAATAAAGAGATAAGCACAGAAACTGCAAATCTCAAATTTGGAGGTCATCTTGTCTACCCTCTACCTGAATCCCAGGAATCCCTTCTCTCCTCTCCTTTTAGAATATAATATAAAATAAAACATAATGATTATTACTATTTAATGAGCAGTTCACTAAGTGCAAGATACTATGCTGGGTACTTTTCATGTATTATCTCATTTAATCTTTAGAATGATCCTATGAGATCAGTGATTATAGTCTTTATTTTACAGATGAGCGGTATATGCTTCTAAAGAAACACAAATCTTCTTTGTCACTCATTCATTCAGCAAACAGGTACTAAATATACCAAAAAACAATCACCTTCAGTGACAGGGAACTCAGTGCCCTAAAAGGCAAACTACTGGATTTTTGGACAACTCGAATTTTTAGAAAGTTCTTCCTTATATTGGTCTGAAATATATCTGTGAGTAACTAAGGAACAGGTCACTGTTGTGTCCTCATGTCCCTTAGAACAAAGTAAGAGGAAAAGATGGATGTAAAAAGTTTATAGGGGACAACCAACATTTTCTGTTTTTGATTTCAGCTCAGTGCAGTTTTTGTGCTTTGCAATTTGTATGGCTTTCATGTAAACCTTTATTCTTTGGAGATAATAGACGGTTAAATTCTATTAACCCAGAAAGAGTGATGTAGTCTTCCTTCCAAATGGTTTTGAAAAGCCCTTGATACTTTGAAGGCCCTGTCAGAGGACAATAAATTTGCCTCCCACATAAAAGTGAGTCTACGTGTTGCCAGCACAGAAATATCAAGAATAGTTATGTACCCCCAGTGAGTCCACGGATACTGAGACAATGAGGAGGACACATTTTAGAGCATCCCTCATATGTCCCCTCTTGGTAGCATCTTACAAAAATGGCCTTTTAAGTAGTCAGAATCCTAGCAGACCCTATTTCTCCACTTTAAGTAAGGAATCCAAATCTAAAAAGGGGACACTGCAAGCCAGGAGGCCAGGAATCACTGCTCTAGGAAAACCCACTGTTTATTTACATCGCAGAATCCTACTGCCCACAGTTCTGCAAAGGTTCAGGCATTTCAGCTGGCAGTTCCCCTCCCCTGGAAGTCCAAGATAAACAAGATAATCTTTGTTAATCAGGTTCTCCTTTTAAGCCTTAGGGGGCCTTTTGGGAAGTCTGTTTTGCTCAGAGAATCTTTGGTTCTCAAGTTACTACTGTTTCCATCATTATCATATCCAAACTGTAGCATGACCTTAGAAGTCTAGCTGTATCCAATATAATAATTGTTTCCTATAATAATACATGATTTAACATTTATTGAGTGCTTACTATATACCAGGCACTTTATATAAAACCATTTCAGTTATTCCTCGTGACAGCACTGGGTTTGGTAAGTATTCTGTTTTCCAGATGATGAAACTGAGATGAAGAAATATTAAATTGCTTTAGTTTAGTAATTACATGGAGGTACTGGTTCTCTAACCCAGATCTGACTGATTTTACCCATGGTGCCTTCCTTTCAAGAAAATAATACTAATAATAGCTGACATTGTGCCAGGGACTATTCTAAGCACTTTGTACCTTTCAACTCATTTCAAACTTCACAATAAGCCTATTTTACAGCTGAGGTAACGTGAGGTTAAACAACCCATCCCAGGTCACAAGGCTAGTAGGAGGTGGAGCTGGGTTTTGAACCAAGGGAGTCTGGTGGCTAAGACCGGGCCACTCTTCTAAAGCAGTAGCACTATTCCACCTAGAATTCAATAAATAAGACTAATATTTCCTAGGGAGGCATTGCCCGCTCCCCTGCAGTCAATCTGACCTACCCACCTAGGTGTGCAGCCCATCCAGCTTCTGTTATGGGGCCCAGGGGCGTGTGAAGCACACCATGTTAGCATCCCTTTTGAGGGAAAAGGTAAACAAGGAAACTGATGGAAAGGGAGGTTGAGGGGCTTCCCCAGGTTCCCCTAAGCAAGCTAGCTGTCAAGGTCAAGGTTTTGAACCCATGGTGTCAACCCACTAAGCTGTTACCTTGCTCTTGAATGGTGAACAGGTGCCTTATCTTTTCAGGATGTGGTGACACCTGGAGAAGGTCCCAGGGCCCTGGGAACATGCCTGCCCTCATGCAATGGCTCCAGGTCATCAAAGGACACATGATAGTCCACTGAGGGAATTATCATATCCCAAAGACCTACAAGTCCCCCTTCTTCAGTCCAGGGCAGGCTCCTCCTCCCAGCGACTTGGCCCTGCAGCTCACCAGGCTGTGGCCAAGGGTGTTTATCTGCAAGCCTGGAGGAGACCAAGCACCAATCTGCCATGCAGATAGCACAATTGAAGGCAGCGAGGGCTGCCTGCCAAGTCAGATTACAGCAAATGACAGCAGGACATTTCCCCCAGAGGCCTGCGAAGGACCACATTTTGTTGTGGGATGAGAGCCTTGAGGAGGGAAAAGGCAGGAGTAACAGCGGCAGACAGCAGCTCCTAAACCCTGCCTGGGAGGTGGGTGGAGACAGTTTAAGCATTTTCCTGCCTCCTGCCTGTTTCCTTTCTCTGCACTGTGAACATTGGTGTTAATTACTTACAATTAATAACCATAACAAGAACTATCAGGGCCCCTAACAATTGCAGTCACATTAGACCTTTTATCTTGGTAAGGCCAGACTATCTCTTCCAAGCAACCCAGATAAATGCCTTAAAAAAGGATGTATATAGATGCTCTCTATATGTTACCTCATGTACTTCTCAGGAACACTTTATATTGTAGGGATTATTAGCTCTTGTTTTACTGATGAAGAAACTGAGGCTCAGAGAAGTAATATAAGGAAGTTGTAAATGAAAGAGACTGTACATTTTTCAATCAAGTCTTTTTGCCACTTAACCAAGGGATGGAGTTACTACAGGAAGGGAACCACTGTGGGTCTTTTCATACCTTTGGACAAAACTCATGTATACATTATCCAAGACACCAACTGCATTCTGGATCACTGTGAATTCCAGTCTCTGTAATTTTTTCCCTTTCTTATATCTGCGGGTGTAAGGACTTCCCTTGTGGTACAGTGGTTAGGAATCCGCCTGCCAATGCAGGGGACACGGGTTCAAGCCCTGGCCTGGGAGGATCCCACATGCCGCGGAGCAACTAAGCCCATGTGCCACAACTACTGAGCCTGCACTCTAGAGCCTGTGAGCCACAACTACTGAGCCCACGTGCCACAACTACTGAAGCCAGTGCGCCTAGAGCCCGTGCTCTGCAACAAGAGAAGCCACCGCAATGAGAAGCCTACACACCACAAGGAAGAGGAGACCCGGCTCGCTGCAACTAGAGAAAGCCCGCACGTAGAAACGAAGACCCAACACAACCAAAAATAAATAAGTAAATAAATAAATTTATATCTGTGGGTGTAGTGTCCTTAGCTTTTTTCCTTTAATAGCCAGGGGCTCTGACATATAGTGATGAAATGATTGGTTTAACCATACATGAACTACTATGCAAAGAACTAACAAACCATGGTCAACAGAGGAAAGGCAATCTTGCCGAGAGGTTTGTGACTTTAAAGACACAATTTTCTGGAAGATTCAGGATCTAAGAGATCTTTTTCTCTTCTGCTGACAAAACTCGGAATCAAGTGAGCACACTGGTGAGGGACAAGCAGCCGTCACCACCCAAGGACAAGGCTCAGGGGAAAAGGACAGACTCGAAGGTCACTTGAAGAGCTACATAAGCCTCTGAGGAGTAAGAGAACCTGGCAACAAGTGCGGAGCAGAGTCTCTGGAGAGAAGCAACTGTCTGAGACAAAAGTGTTCTCAGCTTGTTTCAATTTATACTTTTGGAGAACTGCCATGCACTTTGAATTTCTGGGTGGAGGAACATGAGTATTCACAGGAATATGAATATTCCTAACATATTATTCCCTTGCTAACTGAAATCTCAGAAAAATAGCCCATGAAGGAATCCAGAATGAAATGCCTCCCTCACAGGTTGAGTTTTCTCCCCCATTTTTCCAGCTCTTCCCGGCGGGGACCTGGGTTTGGAGATGGCTTCTTTTCCCCTAACAACAGAACTGAGTGCAGAGTGTGGCTATTGGGCTGTTAAGAACAGAAGTAGCAACAGGCTGTGTGGTCAGGATTAGGAAAGCAAAAATGGATCCTAGAGGTAAAATTACTTAAAAAAGCAAGGTCCTGGCAGAACAATCTCCTTGGTATATTTGCTAAGAAAAGAAAGAGAGAAAAAAATGGAAGAGTTCCAAAAAATTAAAAATCAGACCTGAATTTATATTCTTGTAAACACTGAGGAAATAATCTTTACTTTAACCAAAGGTCAGCAGGCAGGCACTCAGGGTCTAAATGCAAACAATTCTAATCCAGACTGCAAAGTGGTTTTAAAAAGAACAAAGAACAAAGAAAATAGTAGACTTTTTTAAAGAAGGAGGGAGGAACACTGGAGCGCAGGGCTGCTGAGTAAGGGCAACAGAGCTTACCTGCTGGAGGAACAGACTTTCAGGAGAAAAAAAATTGAGGTCATCTCACAGGTTTAGATGGAAATTGCCTCTGGTGAACGCAGAAGGGAAGACAAAATAAGGCAAATAGGCAACTCTGAATTCAGCCCCCTCCCAACACGGGCTGAACAGGTCTGCATCTTTGAGTTAAGTTTCAAAAAAAGTCCCCACTCCACTTCAGAGTTTAAAAAAATAATAATTAGTTCAACTTCCCAGACAAGCAGAGGCAGGATTAATGATTAAGAGAAACAAAAAGGATTAAATATCTGGACTGGGAGAAAGTTCCGGTGCCACCAAAATGTCAACGGCATCTCTTTTCCTTTCAAAAAGGACTTCTCCCGCTGGGTCAAACACCCAGGGCTAAACCATTCAGCTTATATTTTTCATTCAAATTCTTCCTTCAGATCCGTCAGGGGCCAGTGGTCTAAATGCCCGGAGAGAAAAATGGAGGGTTTCAGCTCACCTTTTGAGTGCTGCCTGGGGCTCTCAAAGCAGCAGCAACCCTGCAGCTCTCTCCCCTTGTGGGTTAATCCAGCAGCTCCTTGGGCCACCTGAGCAGGACTGGCCTCCACCGGTCATACAGGTGCCTTGAGGAAGGAGGAGGGCACTGGTCGGTGGAGACCAGGAAATGTGTGACATCACGGGAGCCTCGACAGATAAAATATTGCTGGGACCTTAGCTATTGAAACTCTCAGGTAGGTCCCGCCCACTTGTCATTTACCTGAATACCTGTGAGCAGGTGGGTGGCGTCTCTGCGTGGACAAATGAATCAGAGCAATTTGCCCTGTGGAATTTACATTCTTTCCTGAGCGCAGCACATGTACAGCTCCGTGGATAGATCTGAATTTATACGCCTGGTTGCTTCCTCAGTCCCCTCCTCCCACACCCCCCCCAATAGCTGCCTACAAAAGAGTTAAAAAGAAAGTTTATTTACTTTTTTCATTTTAAAAACTTTATTTTTTAAAATTGAAGTATAGTTGATTTACAATATGATATTAGTTTCAGGTGTACGACCTGAATATTGAATCAGGTGTAGTGATTCAATATTTTTATAGATTATATTGCATTTAAAGTTATTACAAAATAATGGCTATACTTACTTCCCTGTGCTGTACAATATATCTTTTTTGCTTATTTATTTTTTACATAGTATTAGTTTGTGTCTCTTAATCCCCTACCCCTATCTTGCCTCTCCCCACTTCCCTCTCCCGACTAGTAGCCACTAGTTTGTTCTCTATGAGTCTGTTTCTGTTTTGTTATGTATATACAGAAACAGACTGTTTTATCTTTTAGATTCCACATATAAGTGATAACGTAGGATCTTAAAACAGACAGTCATTTAATAAGCATAAAAAGGAAGTGTGTGAAGATTGACTGCTTGGAATATATCTGAGATTTATCCCTAAATTGCCTTTCTTGATGGCATCCATTTGGATCCCAAGTGCTTCTCTGTTCCAATAAAATAAACGACAGGTGACATTTCAAATTCATTAAAAAAAAATCTAAATATGATGCTTGTTAGCAGTTTCAGAGTTAAGTTTTCAAACACTTTTCCCCACACCCTCCCCCTCCCAGCATTTCATCCCATATTCAGGAGTTTGTGAAACGTCCTCCTATCTCCCTGGCCTGGCAGAGTCACATGGAGGTTACAGTTCACTGCTGGCCTGCAATTAGGAGCAATTTATTTTTTATTTATTTATTTTTACATTTTTATTGGAGTATAATTGCTTTACAATGGTGTGTTAGTTTCTGCTTTACAACAAAGTGAATCAGTTATACATATACATATGTCCCCATATCTCTTCCCTCTTGAGTCTCCCTCCCTCCCACCCTCCCTATCCCACCCCTCTAGGTGGTCACAAAGCACTGACCTGATCTCCCCGTGTTATGTGGCTGCTTCCCACTAGCTATCTATTTTATGTTTGGTAGTGTATATATGTCCATGCCACTCTCTCACTTTGTCCCAGCTTACCCTTCCCCCTCCCCATATCCTCAAGTCCATTCTCTAGTAGGTCTGTGTCTTTATTCCTGTCTTACCCCTAGGTTCTTCATGACATTTTTTTTCTTATATTCCATATATATGTGTTAGCATACGGTATTTGACTTTCTCTTTCTGACTTACTTCACTCTGTATGACAGACTCTAGGTCTATCCACCTCATTACAAATAGCTCAATTACGTTTCTTTTTATGGCTGAATAATATTCCATTGTATATATGTGCCACATCTTCTTTATCCATTCATCTGATGATGGACACTTAGGTTGTTTCCGTCTCCGGGCTATTGTAAATAGAGCTGCAATGATTCAGATTCGAATGATAGTACAGTAATAAGGTGGTTTTGTCAGCTGTTTAGAGCCCAGAAGGAGCAGTTAGGATTATTTCTGTCCCAAGCGTGGTATGTGTGACCCTGGGCAAGTCATTGTGTTGCTTCAGCTTTTCCAGTAGGAAAAGATTGGAACACTACAACTCATCTGGTGTCACAGCGGCTGCTGTGAGCTATTGCGACTGACTGTTAAACCCTTTCATCTTTCAGATGAAAGGCATCTTTCAGAGGACTGTAAACAGCTTCCATCACTGTATTTAAATGTCGCGTATTTCTGTGGCCCCCGTCCAGTATCTCTGGACAATTTATTTACTCTCTGGAATGTACTACCTGGGGAAATCGTGGGTTCTCCCTCCCGGGAGGATGGCTTGCTTGCCCAGAGATATACTCTATTTTTTTCCCTTGAAGAAAGAAAAAAAAAAGTTGAAATTCCGGCTTTTCCCCCCTACTCTAGCTCCCTTTTCTCTTGATACTGGAAACGCTTTGGTTCCATAGTTCTAACACTGTCCTTCTTCAGAGGTTTTTGGATTGGTTGGTTGGTGTTTTGGCTGGGGGGAGGGGTGGAGGAAGAAGGATAAGTGGGAGGGGGAGGGGAGGGGGAGGGGAGGGGAGGGGGAGGAGGAGGGGGAGGGGAGGGGGAGGAGGAGGGGGAGGGGGAGGGGGAGGAGGGGGAGGGGGAGGGGGAGGGGGAGGGGAGGAAGGTGTTGATTCCATTCTCTTGGCCTCCACATTGACTGGGTGCCGCCAGTCATTCGATACCTTGTAAAACAACCAGGGAGGGAAGGAGGAGAAATTCTAGTCAGGGGCTGGGGTGCAGGGCGGGCTCTGGATACTTCACTTGCAAAAGAGCTGGCTTCTCGCCCCAGACGTCCCAGAGTGCTCTAGACTACCTGCCCCGCCTGGGAACTGGGTGCCCTTTGTAGAGAGCTGAAGTTTAAAAAACAAAACAAAACAAAACAAAAAAACCCATTCACGTTTTTATCCAATGGAAAGTGTGGTAGGTGTGGCTACTACTTTATTATTAACAATGACAACAAAATAAGACTAAGGCAGCAAAACCTTATACTTGCCGGTGTTTCCGCAATAAGTACCGGCCCGCCAGTAGGAGGGCCAGCCCAGCCGCCGGCCTGGTGAATCATCCGGAAGGCCTGCGTACAGTTGCCTTCCGTGTGTGTCAATCATCTCTGAAGGGCGCCAGGCCCCACCGGGGAGGGGGAGAAAATCACAGACTTAGGGAGGGTAGACGGGGAACACGGTTTCTGAGTAAAAGAATTTGCAGGAAGTGACAGCGCAGAAAGCGTTTTCTAAAGCCATCGAGGTGATGGGGCTTCACTTGCTGTATTCAGATACACAGCCTTCTGCTCCTGTGGTTTGATGAATAAAAATTGAGAACAGAAGTGGAACCATGAGTGGAGCTTACTCCCAGAAACGGTGTATAAAAGGAGAGGAGGGCTTCCCTGGTGGCGCAGTGGTTGAGAGTCCACCTGCCGATGCAGAGGACACGGGTTCGTGCCCCGGTCCGGGAAGATCCCACATGCCGCGGAGCGGCTGGGCCCGTGAGCCATGGCTGCTGAGCCTGCACGTCCGGAGCCTGTGCTCCGCAACGGGAGAGGCCACAGCAGTGAGAGGCCCACGTACCGCAAAAAAAAAAAAAAAAAAAAGGAAAGGAAAAAGTAGATGTATCTCTCACACAGTAAGCCCCTCGACTTGGTACTCCTGGATTTAGAATAATCTTTAAAGATCAAAAAAATCAATATGGGCTTCATTATTCCATTAGTGCTGTTGCATTATTTACGGAAATGCTATTTCTAAAGTACTGGTGGAAAGATATACACAATAATCATAAAAAACAAACACTGAATAAGTGCTTAGCTGGTGCTACTTAGTGTTGTAAGCACTTTGTACCACAATCCTATAAGTTAGGCACTATTACTATTTGCATAGACGCTGGAAAACCGAGGCATAGAGATGCTGAGTACTCACTGAAAGCCAGCACAGCCAACAAATGGCAGGGCCAGAGCAGTTTAACCCACTGGGAAAAAATGGGGAAAGGTTCTGATTTCATGCTCCCTGGACAACTTCCTGGACACTAATCAAAGTTCTTACCCATCCTCTATTCAGAAGGAAGTGTCTTGTAGAAGTAGCCCTGGGAAGTGTAGTTTCTGGGAAGGACTGTCTCCAATTGCAAATGAATTACTAATCTGGTTTATACACTGAGTATGTAAATATAGAACATATAGACATATGGATACATTTATACATATATTTATGAGAAAACACACCAGGAAATCCATCATCCCTGGGTGCATCCTCAAAATCATCTTTTTGGGGTCTGTCAAACCAACCCCAAGCAGGGAAGGCCAACTTGAGGGGCCCCTCCAGAATGATCGGTTGTAACTCTCTACGACATCATTTATGGTTATTTCTCTCTAAAACTTCAACAGTCTATCCCTTTAAAATCTGCAGATGTTATCAGAAGGGTCATAAGAGCATAGAACTACATACAACTGGATTATATGGACAACATAAAATTAAGTTCCAATACAAACACTACCAAGTTAGATGGTTTAGACCAGGCTTGGCAAACACTAGACACACGCCACTCAGTTTCCTCTTCCCATATCATTCTCACTGTCATTGCTAGAAGGCCGTGGTGCCCTTGAGCTCAGAGGTAACCTTGGAATCTTCAAGACCCAAGTCCAAGCACAATAGCAATTTCTATCCTTGGTTTGAGAGTAAATGGGAGGGATAATCAGGAAAGGAAAAGATTGGTGTTGGCTGGTGTCATTAGGCAAGATTTCATGGAGAATGGAACATGAATCAAACCTTTTAGGATTTGGAGAGATAGCTGAGAAGGGTACACAAATCCAGGCAGGACAGCAGGGATGATCCCAACTTGTGTGTGTTGGGGAGGAAGGTATGAGAGGGGCATGAGGGAAAGGACAAGACAATGAAAAGTGCACCTTGCTGGGGTAAAGAGGAGCCATCCTGTGCTTGGTTTGGATGGGTAAGGTGGGCCAGATGATAAAGAGCCTTAAGCGCTGACCCTTCACGTCTTCACATTACTGCTGGCTACTTCTCTCATGATGATTAAACTGCGAAAGGAAGAAAGAAAGACAGAAAGAGGGAGAAAGAAAGACAGGAAAGAAGAAAGGAAAAGAAAGGAGGGAGGGAAGGAAGGAAGGAAGGGAGGAAGAAAGAGAAAGAAATTCAGCATCTAGGGCATGGGTCATTTATTAAGAGCGACAGTATTTTTGGTGTTGAGCTAAACTTCTACGATATGCCATTTCGGCTACCATATGGTCATCTCACTCTTTAGAAGCAAGCCTCCTTTGCCATCAACATATCCTGTAAACTTTGTTCTTTGGAGAGACAGGTGGAACACATTAGAAAGCTCTCTGAACTCAAGGCTGGGCCTGTCCTAGTTAGCCAGCCAGCTCACTTGGGCTTTTTGATTAGTCTGAATTCTTTTATGTATCTTGACGGGGAAATCTATGGGGGGAAAGGAGGTCTGTTTTCAAAGCTCTTTCCTTCTAGATCACTACAATGAAGGTTGGCATTCTCAAGGATTCTTCCCGGCAATGAACTATTGCTAAGACCATACCTCAAGATTCGTCAGAACTACTTTAGCCCCTCTTTGCTTCCTTTTTCTTCCCCCATGGCATATTTGTAGAGTTGTCTAAGATGACTGAATGCCACAACAAAAGTGAACATATTCCATCTGATTTTAATAAAAGGCATCTCTTTAGCTGAAAGTATTTAGCGTTATGAGATGGAATTGCTGTACATATTGCATCATGTTGGCCTCAGTTTCTTTTTTTGAACTAGCTTAGCTCCAAATCTTTTATTGGATAATTACAAGTACTTAGCAAGGTACAAGTAAGCAGAACCCAGAGGGCAGTTATAGAAAATAATAGTGATAATCACAGGTGTCAGCTGATGGGATAGAGGCCGTCTGGTTCTGTGTATGTGGAAGAGATTGCATTTCTCTCACAAACTCACAGACCATGTGTTATCTGGCTTGCAGATGAGCTTCTAGGATACTCGATGGATGTACAGTTTGGGAGCACTCTCTGGGTTGTCTGCTTTTGGCGAGAGAGCGTGTACATTGGTCACTGGAGGTGGCACACACTTTGTGACTGTTTCCTACACAGACCTGCGGCCAGCATGGCACTCTTCTTCAGTAGAAAAAAGAAAAAAAGACATCATTATTGCTCTCTCTGTAAATGTCACAAGGCCTATATTCCACAAATGTAAATATCTATGTTTTTATGACTCCATCCTTGCATAAACCAGGTGGGTTATTCAATTTTTTGGCTGATGGTTGTTGCTATTTTGAAGGTCTTCGTATCTTTCTTTCTTGGTTCCATCATATATAGCTACTATAACTGACCCAATACCATGTGTCAAAGGTGTAAAATGTCTCCTCTCCTTCTGAACTTTGGCCTCATCCTGGGAGCTTCCATGGCCTTGTAGACAACGCTTCTACATCCTTGACCTTGTCAACTCTAAGGACATTTATCACTACTCCTCTTAAGCTGCCCATTTTGGGGGCCACCCCTTGCATTTTATTATCATGCAAAAATCTTCAATTTCAAGAAAAAAAATCTGAGAATGCTGCTCCCTCCTATATTCTTTTAGCCATTCAGATTTTCCACTCTCCTACCCAAATTTTACCTTCCTCTTTGAATTGATTGTGATCGCTGGTTCTTAATTCCTAGAGGCTGCCCAAGAATATTGTTCCCTACTGTTTTCACTTCAAGCCTGTCTGGTCCAGATCCCACTTCCTTGCCTGCATCCTCAACTTCCTAATGGCCTGGCAGAACCAGGGTGCCAGGCTTCTCTCTTCCTATAAGCACGATGGTTGGTGCCACTCTATCTGTACGCTCTGCAATGCCAGCCGCGCTAGTCAAGTCTCCTCGGCAATCCTCTGTGACTCTTCTCTGCAGCCATCCCACCTTCATTTCATTTGCCTTGCCTGGCACACTAGGCTTTTCATGACCTGGCCCCTGCCTGCCAATCATACCTTATCAACACCTCCACATCCTTTCCACCCACAGAATACCACTCACGCCCCAGCCCCCATGCCCTGGTAACACTGTGTTAGAGGGACTGCCCCCCCCCATACCCCCATTTCCACAGGAGAGTGGTTTCCAAAGCAAACTCCGACCATGCTTTGCCCTTCACGCATTCTGCCCCTGCAAGTCCATCACTGGAAAAATGGGAAAAAAAAAACATAGGCAAGCTTGGCTTCTCTCCTCCCCTTTCTGTCTTGGGAGTGAGCCCGAGTTTTCCTCTGCAGCTCCACCTGCTGAGTCTTCCCCAGGCAGGCTTCTGTTTGAGAAGCTGCCGTGCCCAGATCTGCTCAGGCTGGGTGCCTTCAAGCTCTGTTTTCCCTTGTTCCAGGCCTCATTCTCCAATTTAGCTATTACCATTTGAAAGGCGATATTTTGGCCTCCATAATTACTCCTTTGAATTTTTCTCCAATTATTCCAAACTTAGGAGAGTCACTGTTCGTTGGGGTCCCCTTGGATATCCCAAAAAACCTGAGTGTGGTTCCCCTAACAACCAGGGTCTCTCACTGCTAGGCTCGTACCCATGCAGCACCATCTTAACAGTTCTTGCTCATTTACCGTCGCCTGGATTGATGTTATGCACTTTTATATATTCTCTTACAGAATCCTGGCAGAAACCCCATGAGCTAGCTCTACTTAGCAGATGAGGAAGCTGAGTGTCTGAGTGGTAAAGTAACTTGTCCAACATGCCCAGCAGGTTACAGGCAAACCTGACACTCAGGTATTTCTCCTCCTTCAGCTTGGGTAACTCCTTCTCCCTCTTCATGTCTCAGCACAGATGCCACTTCCTTTATAGAATCTCCTGGCTTTCCGAAGCCGACATCCGCACCTGCGCTGTGCTCTCCTCATGCCCTACTCCAGCAGTTATTGTTCTGATTGTAATTTATTACAGACAATCCGCTCTCTAGACAGCCAGCTAATGAACACGACTTTTCATAGACCTTCAGGACGTAGCCCAGGGCCTGGAAGGAACACAGCCCAGTGCCTTCAATAAATATTAGTTAAAAGAACTAAAGATGACTATAAAACAAGGGAAGGAATGAGGGAAGGGAGGGAATTCCCATTATTAGGTTAAATTTGGAAGTATTCCCTCCTTCCTTTTCCCAGGCGTCTGGGCTTGTAGACTTTGGGAAGGGAACTAACTTTATTACATCTAATTTTCACAGTAATACTACATTCTAGACATTCATTCTTCATTCATTCACTTATTCAAAGAAAACTGGTAAACACTGTTAAGGATGAGAAGAATCTCTGTTTTCAGGAACTCATAATCAATGGAGAAGCAGAGTTAAAGACAAAGGATTAAAGCACAAGTGGAAATTACCGGGTGCTTGTGCAGTTGCAGGAAAGAGGAAGGTCAGCTTGTTTCTTCTCATGTAAAGGCTTTAAGTTGTTAAAGAGTTTTGCCCAAGTTCACCCAGCTAGTAAATGACGGTGCTGACACTGGGGTGCAGATCTGCTTACTTTAGAGCCTGTAGCTTTCCCAGGCTCCACATAGCCTCGCCTTGGCCCTTAGCCAAGAAGGGGGCTCATGGGAACAGGGACTTGTCCTGCTTCTAGATTCTGTGTGTGTCACTCCAGAGAACCTGAGGCTTCTTACGCCTTAACAATTTTCACGAATGTAGAGGCGGGTTCTCTGAGTGGGTAGAAAAACTAACAACTTCTGAAATGTGGTCTCAGAGTTTCATGCCCAAAGTCAGGACTGGCTGGCACCTTGAGAAGAACTTGAAAAAGACTTGTGCTCTCAGGTGACAGTCACATCTGTAGATATTTAGACGAATTGAAATTCCTTTAAAGAGGAGTTGACAACTTCGGTAAACCTTAGTTAAAATCCTCACCTCAAACTTCATAAGCTTTTTCAGTGTTGTATAATTTAAATCCCACTTAATTCTATTTTTTGTATACTCAGTCCTCAGTGAAGAAGACCATATGACCATTCTCTTCACAAGCCCTCCATATACTTGCTGTCTTTTATGTTGTCTAGTAGAGCGCTCTGTCTAGGCCTAAGGGCCCAACTTCTTCAAACTTTTTCCTGAGAAAGTTGAAAGTTCATAATAACTAGTAACATACAGTGACTCACAGATACATACACAAAATGGCCCAGTAAGGGATGGAGTGGAAAAGGCAAAAGCAAGAGGGGAATCACGTTGCTGATTCCTTCGGGTGTGATGAGCACAGAAGAAGCTAACTTTCTAGATAGGGAAGTGTTTTCCTTCCCACTGAACTTTTGCTTCCATCCAAGAGAGGGCAGGTTCTCAAAAACGGGGATCATTGCCAAGAATCCTGTCCTTCAGTTCTCCTAAGTCAAAGAATATAAGAAAGGGTATCAGGAAAACCACTCACCATTAATGTGGAGACAGCTCTTGGTCTGAATCTGACTAACAGAGTCTCAGCAAAGGGAAGTTCGTTTGTCTGTTCTCACATCATGAGCAGGTGAAGATGCTCCTTCTCAGCTTGGACAATGAACCTGGATGGTTGCCTCTCTTTTCAGCCCTTCTTAGAGCTGAACTTCCCTGGGCACCTGCCACTACTCCATGATGAGGTGCCTGGAGTAAACAAGGGCGCTTCCTGGTGGTCGTGAAGCCACAGCAAGGTGGAGCAGTAAACATGGATTCCGGTGATGTGGACGAAGGCATCTCCATGGCCAGTTCTGGTAACTCTGGCTCCAGGAGCTGCCAGCTCCTCCCAAGTTCAGTGTGGAAGCTGCATTTCCAGTTGAAGTTTAGATTATCACAGAGTGATGAATACTTTCCCCTCCTACTCTCCCTCACCAATTATGAGAATGTGGGGTTGTTGTCATCATAAACCTTTCCTGGAGTCCCTCATTACTGGGTGGCTCAACTAATCCTGCATTGGAAATGTTGACCTCAACTGCAACCAAGGTGCCAAAGTGCAGACAGCAGAAGCTCATTCTCCCTGGGGTATGAGACTATCTGAAAGATGCCTGCATTTTATTTTCAAATCCATTCAGCTCAGTTCAATGAACATTTGCAGAGAGTTAAGAGCTAGAAGTAGTGTTATAAACTGGCCCGGGTAATAGAGGCCCCAGATCTCCAAGTTCTCTGTTTGTACTGCTTTAATTGAGGCTTTGTCAATATCAGTACTGGCCATCAGCCTAGGGTGGCTAGGCTGGTCTTTTCAGCTCAGCCTGTCCCCCTGAAGTGGCATGATCCACGTGGCAAGGGAGAGGCTGGCCTTCAGTCCTTTCTCCCACTTCCTCTGAGTCGCCCCAGGAGATGGACTGGAAGTATGGCTTTGACAAATCCTGCCACGGGTGTATTCCCACCTCTGAGTTGGGTGACTCTCACTAAAGTGTCTCCCCAGGGTGGCCATTCCTTTTACATGATTTGGCTGCACCTGGATCAACACTGTTCATGTTCCATCCACCCACCTATAAACTCGCAGCTGTGACTATGGAGTGTGTGGGGCAGCAAGCCAGGTGTACCTCAGGATGCTTTTCTTCAATGTCATATAGTTGTGCAGTTTTGGCAGAGGGGACAGCAGTCGTGCTGGGCATGTCCCCTCCTCATCTCTGCCCCAAAGGGATGCTGCACACACCAACTCCTTTGAACTTGAACGTGGAAGAAGACCCGTGAGTCTTCTGATCTACCCTCTACCCATCTGAAGGTAGCATCATCTCCAGAATAAAGGAATAAGGAACCACATGCCAGAGGTCACCAGCAGGTCAGTCCCAAGTGCTAGTCATCTCAAAGCCAAACGTTCTAAACTGACTGCCATTATTTCTCCCTGCCCCCATCCCCTCTCCTACAAATCTCCTTGTTCTATAGAAACTGTATACTACCTACCCTCTTCATCCGTGCTTAAATGCAAAGAGGAACATAGAAAGAGTAATCAGGGTCTGTCAATGCGCATGCCCAAAGTAATGGAAATGAAGTAACCCTCTGTAATGATCCAAGGATGGATTGACCCAAATGTAACAAGAGAGCTCTGCTGTCTATGATCCTGACACCACCATTAGGAGTTAGTCTGGGTCCTGTGAGAAACAGATGCCAGGATGAAGTTAAGCACACAAGGACTTAATTAGGGAAGATACCTGTGTGAGCGACAACAGGACAGGAGCTGAGAAAGGTTGGGAGAGCACATGGAAAAGCTTAATCATGTGTTTGTTGAATGAATGGGTGGATGGGTGGATGGATGGATGGATGACTGTATGAATGAATGGGCAACGTATAGTTTGGAAAGGGAAAGAGAAAGGAAGCATCTGGGTACAAAATGATGTGAATTAGCAGAGTTGCTATTAAGTTATAGGCAGGGTAGATATTCAGCTGAGGCTGTACGGGCTGTTTACTCCTGACATCTCTTCTGATTGTTCAGGTCTATTCAGACTGGTTGATGCCTGTGCTGTACTGATTGTTAAATATTTTGAGATTCATCCCTAGTTACATGGACTATCATATCACCTAGAATATCTGGTGATGTTTTCACAAACGGAAAGTTACTTATTTCTGATGGCCATTCCACCGCAACATGGGGCCACCACACATACTAAGAATTCTCGCAGATGGTGGTGGTGCCATAATCAGGGGAGCCACCCAAATTCATCTGTTGTTCTGTGACTCTGATGGAGGGCAATTTATCAAATTGAGGCTATGTCCATTCCAAGTTTCTGAGGAGCTGCTGAGTTTTGTTCTACTCTCCCTAGGAAAGAATTTATATTACTTTCCCACCCCCTGCCCCAGTAAAAATATACCAGCAACCAACGCTGGTGGACTTCATTGTTCTCTTATCATAAGCACGGGATGGCCTCTTTAAACTGGAGAGTATTTGAAGAAAAAATAAACTGAGACCAAATGAAATGTGACCTGTTATTAAAGTTTTTATACTCACAACATGCTGAAGTAATGAGAATACCTGAGGGGCAAACTGATGAAATGTCTAGACTTAAAAGCCAGGTGGACAAGAAGCAGAACTGGCAGATCCCATGAGGATGTGGGAGTTGGAGACAGGGGGGAACAAGAGAAGGGAACCCAGGAACCCCCGGAGGTTGTACCAAGGACTCTGAACTCTCATGGACGGTGGTATTGGGGTTTAGGCCAAGTTTAACTAGCACTCCAAAGAGTATATAAGAGGGTACACCTGGTATCTGGGGTGTACTTAGGCTAGCTGGATTTGTTGTTGTTTCTTTTTTTTTTTTTTTTTTTGCGGTATGCAGGCCTCTCACTGTTGTGGCCTCTCCCGTTGTGGAGCACAGGCTCCGGACGCGCAGGCTCAGTGGCCATGGCTCACGGGCCCAGCCGCTCCGCAGCATGTGGGATCTTCCAGACCAGGGCACGAATCCATGTCCCCTGCATCGGCAGGCAGACTCTCAACCACTGCGCCACCAGGGAAGCCCTAGAATTGTTGTTTCTTGTAACCAGAAATGAATTATGAATATCAGTCCAAAGTCAGAGACAGACTAATTTGGCTTTCATATAATTCTCCAAGACTGAAAATCTGTGCCCATGTCTGGGATGGGGCTGAACCACTTGGGTGGGAATAGCAGGTCACAGGTCACCAAGAAAAGAGCAATGCAGGAGCAGGAAACTGGAAAAGATGACGCTTTGGAGGTATAGAATTCTGAGGGAAGTGACATGCTTTCTTACGTGCATTTAAACTCCCCTTCCAGAGTAATAGAGTGGTTTCATTTTCTGACACAGGGCACAAGCTCTCTTTCTCTCAGAGTTCTAGTCATTGCTTCTCTCCTGCATGGTAATGCCTTCACCCACCCACTGAAACACACACTGCCGGTAGCCCGGTAGCCCTGAGTCTGCACTGTCCCTCTGCTCATCCGGGAAATGGCCCCTTTTCATAAGCTGTTTTCAATGACTGGATTTGACTTCAGCACCTGTTTGCCACCCAGACTGATACAGTGGCCCAAAGTCACACACAGCCCTCTTCTTTCCTCTGTACCAAACGTCTGCAGGAAAGAATAGCTAAAAATCCCTGCCTCTTTTTGTGGCAGGTGAAGACAGAAATGAGTTTAGGGCTGGGCAGCAGAAAACTCAAGGAATTTAGACTGGAGATATCCCACCTCAGATATTGATCAAACTTGTGAAAATTAGGGAAAAGAAAAAGCTTAAAAAATAAAATCAAACCAATCATAAATGAATTGGAGAGAAGAAGTAGAATTAAGCATATCCACCATCATGAAGAACATGGCATTTCCTCGTCACTCCATCAAAACCGCACACCCTCAGCCAAGGTACCAATGACGTCCTGTTGCCAGATCCATGCCGATTCTCAGTCCTCATCTACGACTTTTCCCTTTCACTCTACTCCAGCCACTCTGGCTTCCTGGCTTTTCCTCGTACACAGCAAGCATACCTCCACCTTATAACTTGGTATTGGCTGTTCTTCCTGCTTGGAACACTTCCAGGTTCCAGGTGTCCACATGGCCTGCTTCCTCCCTCCTTTAATTCGGACTCAAATGTCACCATCTCAGTGGGGTCTATCATGACCACTCTATTTATAATTACAAACTCCTCCCCCTTGTACTCCCAATCTTATATACCCTGCTTTACTTTTACTTTTTTCCACATCATTATCACTTCTAACATGTTATGCTAATTGCTTATTTATTATGTGTATTGTTTATTGCCTGTCTCCTCCCATAAAATTTCTTGAGATCAGGGATCTTTGTTTTTTGCACCAATGCCCAGATATAGTCTAAGGCATAGTAGGCGCTCAATAAATATTTGCAGAATAAGTAAATTTCAGAGGCATTCAAACACAAACTTTAACTAAATGCTGTTAACATGATGAAACAAGGGCAGGAAAAGAGGCAAACGAAAAGATAAAAAGACCTGAAGTAGCATATTAACATCAGCAAAGGTAAAATTTAAGTTTAAAATCACTAAACAGGACCAAAAAAAGATATTCCATTATGATAAAAGACACTTTTTATAAGGAAGGTATAACAGTCATAATCCCATTTGCATCAAACACTAAAGTATGCATCAAATGTTAAACATCTAACTATAAACCAAACACTTTTAGAAATATAACAGCAACTTGATTTTTAAAAAACACAGTGCTGGTGGATAACTTTAGGATGCCATTAGAATGACCTTGGAATTTTGAACAGAAAATCAGACAAGACAAAAGAGATGCGCAAAAATAACGCAAGGTGATGTAATGATCTATAAGAGTTGTTGAAAGGATCTAAAAATACTTGAGAATAGAATCAAGTAACAAAAAGATGAACAGGCTTTAAACAAGTGCTAAAGCAACTTCTCTTTCCTCACATACTCATCAGAGAATTAAGGGAGAATCCAAGGAACCTGGATCACAAGATCACTGCAAGACTTGGAGTCTCCATTAGCCTAGTGAAGTGGAAGCTGCCAGGTCAGTTATGGTCTATGACCAGAACTTGTATAGCATAACTTCTCCCATATTCTAATGGTAGAAAGAGTCACAAGGCCACCCAGATTCAAAGGGATGAAAAAATACTTTCTATTTTATAATGGGAAGTGTCAAGGTCACATTGAAGAGCATATGGGATGGGAATTGGTAGTGTGGTGTGGTAGCCATTTTGGAAAATACAATCTACTACAACAGATAATTGGAATACTTAAAAAGAAATTTTAATATATTATCTTTACAATTTACCATGCAGTTGAACATGTTAAAAAATTTAATAAGTTAAGTTATAAAAGTACCCTAAGAAGGGATTATATATATGTGTGTGTGTGTATATATATATATTTTTTGCTAGCTTTATAAATTAAATAATAATGTTTGTAAATTACACTTAAAATCTAAGTAGGTGGATTCTTCTTAGAATATAACAAACTGGAGAGAACATCACTCACACCCTAAGAAAAAGTAGAATAATCTACAAAATCATAACTCTTCTGGGGTCCATTAGTGACCTGAAGTTGTAGGGCAACCAGCTAGCCTGAAATCTAAGAGAAGATAGGCACTTCCAAGGAAAAAATATGAGTACTAGCTAATCTGAAGCAGAGCACGGGAAGAAGGCAGATCTGCCGTGAAAGCAAGTAAGAAAAATTCAGCTAAAATCTGTAGTAAATTTCTAAAGTCAAGTTTGGGCTATCATGAGAGTATAGACACCCTGGAGTCACAGGCAAAAAGAGGAGTCATACCTAATGTGGAGGCTCTTCTCCACAGACCTCCTGCGAAAGACTGGTGCAGGGTAGAAGGTGGGAGAAATGCTTCCTCATGGATCAGGCCTGTGGAAGTAAGATAAGAAAGATCAAACTTCTCATCAGAAAGGAATAAAGCCTAAGGCAATGGGGGAACATCTTTAAAATGCTGGAAGGGAAAAACTGTCAACCCCAAATTCTACACCCAGTGAAAGAGCCTTGCAAATATGAAGTGAAATTCAGACTTTTTCAGATAAACAAAGACTTAGATCATTTATTACTAACAGACATGAACTACAAGAAATCTTAAAGGGATTTCTTTAGGGAGAAGGAACATGATTTGAGACAGAAACTTGGATTAACACAAAAAATGAATGGCACTGGAAATTGTAAGAATGAATGGACTGTGGAACTCAGTACACTTGACATCATTTTGGGAGCACATCTGTAATCCAATGTGATTATACAGGCTACTTAATTTGCCTGAACTGCTCTGAAGGAAATTCAGCATTCTAAAGTATAACGAGAATGGTTATTTATGTATTATTTTGGGGAAAAGACAACTTAGTTAAGGAAGAATGAGATTGGGACTAAGTTTATTAAAGGGCAAAGAAATTTTAATTTGTGTGGTCAAATGTTAAAAAAAAAGTAATGGAGATAAGAAAAATGCAAGGAAGTAAAATGAGCATTGAAAATCTAAAGAAAAAAAGGATTACATTAAAAAATCTATCACTTTAATAATTTAAAGCTTAAATTAAAAGAAAATAGTACCAGAATAATGTTCTGACACATGAGCCATCCTCAAAAACACCTAAAACTTATACTAACCCAAAATATCTCTTTGACTGTATTGGACAATTCTGGAGAAAGAAGGAAGTAAGGACATAGATGAATTGACTAATTCTTTTTGTTTACAAACAATTAATTTTATAGCATTTGGTATGTGCTAATGTCTATTCTAAGTACTTTATGAATATTAAATAATTTAATCCTCACAAAGACCCTATGAGGTAGATACTGTTATTTACATCTTACAAATGTGGTCAAGGTCACATAGTAAGTTCAAGATTGAAAATAAACATATTTCCCCTAAAGTCTTTGCTTTTAATCTCTGTGCCATACTGCTTCCCAATACAATAATTGAACAAAACTCTACATTTCAAATAAAGATAATTTTCATAACTTTTTATATGCTGCAGAACACTTATAAAGACTGATCATGTAGCTGGCTACAAAGAAAATTTCTGAAATTCAAAAAATAAAGATTTTATAGGTTATATTATCTGATCCTAATTCAATGAATAAGAAAAAAAATTATGAAAAGATGGCCAAAAACTGTCTACTTGAAAATTAAGAAATACTTAGAAAATATTTGGCTTAAAGAAGAATCAAAAGGGAAATTACCAACCATCTTGAAAGGTTGCCTTGAAAAGGCAACCTTTGTAAAATACTCTAAGACTCTATGAAATTATACTAGAAAAATTTTACAACCAAAAGCCCTTCCTTGTGAAAGAATAAATATGAGAAGTAAAGAAACTAAATCCACATTCTAAGAAATTAGAAAAAGAACAATAAAGAGTGATTATAAAGGCAAAATCTTAATATAATAGGAAGGAAAAAAGTAGTTGAATACATAAATAAATTTAAAATCTTGTATTAAAAATCTGTACACTTGATAAACAACCTAATTTTTTAAAAGGAGAAAAAGCAAAATTATAAAAGATCAGGAAGTAGAAAGAACATATTAAAATGACTAAACTTATTAAAAGAAAATATAATTTGAAACTTTATGGCAACAAATTTGAAAACTGGAAAAAACATTGAAAGGAAGAAGAAAAATGATCTATTTTTGCAGATGATATGATTGTAAACCTAGAAAACCCAAAGGCATCTGGTAAAAATCCCCTAGAATTAAGCAGAGAACTTTGTAAAGTAAATGGATCCAAAAATATGCCAAAAAAAAAAAAATCATTAGCTTTTCTCTACTCTAGCAATAAAATAGGAATGGAAAAAAATCATTTAAAATCAACCCCTATGGAATATTTGGATATAACAACAAAAAAAGGAAATAACAAAATCATACTAAAATATGTAAAAGGAGAAATGGAAAGACATGCCATATTCTTGGATGAGAAAACTCAATGCCATAAAAATGTTCCCTCAAATTGTGTATGGATTTCATGAAAACTCACAATAAGGTGGGTACTTTGGTTGTTTGTTTTTGGCAATTGCATAAAGTGATCTTAAAGTTTCTAGAAAAAAATTAAACACTAAAGAAAAGCTAAGTAATTTTAGAAAAGTAAAAATGGGGCAGAGACTTCCTCACCAGTTATTAGAACTCTGTAGAAAGCCACTGTATTCAGATAAGCACCTTATTTGATCCCAGTTTGATTGCACATCCAAAGATATAGTACAAATATATGAGTAAAAATATAAAGATAAAGCAAAGCTCTTGCGAGAAAATCTATTAGATTATATGTACTATATTGTGCAGGAAAACTTTCCTGATCAAAACTGAGAAGTCAAAAGCTACGAGAGAAAAGATAGGCATATTTAACTCTAAAATTATAACTTTTAAAGCAAAGATATCATAAAAATATCATTGACCATAGTAGGTTTGCAGAAATACATATCGTGCAGATACTATATTTAATTTTTATAATATACAAATATTTATTATAATTTGACAAGAGAAAGAAGAACAAACCAGGGGACTTCCCTGGTGGTCCAGTGGTTAAGACTCCATGCTCCCAATGCAGGGGGCCCAGGTTGGATCCCTGGTCAGGGAACTAGATCCTGCATGCCGCAACTAAGAGATCCTGAATGCCTCAACAAACATCCTGAAGATCTGTCATGCAGCAATTAAGACTCGGTGCAGCCAAATAAATAAATAAATATTAAAAAAAAAAAAAAAAAGAACAAACCAGTAGGAAAATGGACAAAGTCTGTGAATGGGCAATTTACAGAAAAGCAAATCCAAATGTCTGAGAAACAAGGAAAGATCCTCAAATTCACCCAAAGTGAGGGGAATGCAAATTAACAATGAGATATCATTTTATACCTACCAAATTGTCTAAAATTTAAAAGATCTGAAACACTTCTTGCTGGCTGGGTTGTAGGAAAGGGATCACTTTCATGGTCAGAATGAAAAATGCTACAGCCTCTTGGGGAAGCAGTATGGCGATATCTACTTCAAATTTAAAATACATATACTTTTTAGGCCAGAAATCTTTTTCCTGGGAAACTCTCCAATAGAAATAAAGTCACTAGAACATAAGGGTTCATATAAAGTGTTTTCTTGGAAGGAGGGAGTTGTTTTATTTTTTTCAAATTGTCTGTGAAAGCTACAATGTTTCAAGCAATAGGGAATGGCTGAATAAACTATGGCATAGCCTATGATAGAACAACACAGCCATCAAGAAGAATGACATAGAGTTCTGCTAATTGACAGGAGGAATTTCAGAAGGTATTGTTGACTGAGTAAAGCACAGTGCAGAAAAAAAAAGGGTAATATTTTTCTATTTTTGTAAAACAAACAATGATCAGAAAGCACCTGTGTGTGTTATGTGTGCATCTTTATATGATTATATAGCCATGGGTAAAAATAGGAAAGATACATATTAGATTATTAATAAGGGTTATCTGGGTAGGTGGTGGGTTGGGAATTGATATGCTTGTAAGAGAAGGGGAGGCGCCAAGCCTAAAAAAAGGAAAACAAACAACAAGACCACCCACACATGACCACACACATGTACCTATGCTTAAATCCATCACATACATGCATTTGTGAAAATGTATGAATGTGTATTGTTCAGATATATAGAGCTCACCGGGCCAGTTCAAAGGACTCTGCCTCCCAGATAACTTTTTCCTTTCTAGGAACATTTGCTATTCCATTTGTACCCCTGTACCAAAACATTCCCCAGGCAAGAATTTCTGATTCTGGGATTCCCATTCTTAATTCTAAGACCTACCCACCCATGGCATAGTGTTTCATCTCGGAAACAGTGCTCAGAAAGGCTCCAACTTCCTTCTAGAAATGAATATCTTTTGGCCTTTCTACCTCTGTCCCTTCTTGTCCATACTTCCTTCTGTGAAATGATTCCCAGGTTAACCTTTGTAAGTAAAGCAAATCACACCATTTGGGGCAGCTTCTCTAGGGGGGGGCCGGGTCATGGTTCTTCTTTCCCCACAACAGAGAAGCCAGAAGGCGAAGGTACCTGGATAATGACCAGTTGCTCTTTAGGTCATAAGTCCAAGAACTTTAAGAGTTGTCTAAGTTGTGAACTTCTTCAGAATCAAATATGAGGTAAAATATAAGAAGACAAGAAAATGAACTCGAGATACCATTGGTCAGCCCACGCTGCTGACCGCCCCCTCGGTGTTTACAGAATGTTTACTAGTTTCACATTCCGTGCTCACATCCACCTGCTTCCCTCCGCCTCCTTGTGGTGGAGCAATTTCCTTCACTTCAAAGGAAGTTCCAGGTGCAGGGAGGACCCAAGGGGTGTGGCCCACCCTCAGAATCTGGCTCCTCTTCTTAATGAAACATGTCCTCTCTTCATCTTATCCCAAGTTGACTTTTGGAGCTATTCCTCAATTCATTCATCTGCTTTTGAACTCTGTGAGAAAGAAATGTAGTTTTCTTTTTTCCTCAAGTCACTGACCCTAGATTTGTCATGACGTTTCAAACTGATTAACCGCAGAAACAGGAGGGATAATTACACATGTCACTAAAGAGAAAATGACACAAGTTAAAGGAAGGTGAATAGGCTGTGGGAGATTAGTTTTAAGCCACAACTTTTGGGATGGTTTGTTAATGCAGCATTAGTTAACTGATGCTGTGTCCAACCTCTTTGCCATAGGATATGCTTCTCCCAATAAGAATTGGGGACCATTTCTCCACCCCTGTGAATCTGCCTGCACTGGCCTTGGCATGCCGTGGGAGTTTCAGAGCCTAGGCATTGAGGGACTTTGCAGCTTCCACTCTTGCCCTCCTGCAACCCTGAGATAGCCCTGCTGTAAAGAAGCTCAGGCAAGTCTACTGGTGAATGAATGAGAGACCTTTGGAAGAGAATGGAGGCTCTCACGAATGGCCAGCACCTACTCCCAGACATGGGAGTGAGGCCATCTTGGACGTTCCAGCTGGAGGCAGCCTCACGAGTGATCCCAGGCAAAATCTACAGACAAGTAGCTCAACCAACCCCCAGAATTATGAGGAATAATAAACGGTTGTTGGTTTAGTCACTGAGTTTTGAAGTGGTTTGTCATACAGCAATAGCTGATTAATAGAGTGGCTTGGATGTTTTAATTCAGTATCTATCTTTTCTTTCTCTAGTCTAGTGTTTCATGTATAACAGGGCTCCTTTTTTTTTTATTTTACAAATTTAATCAGTTATACATATACATATGTTCCCATATCCCCTCCCTTTTGCGTCTCCCTCCCACCCTCCCTATCCCACCCCTCCAGGCGGTCACAAAGAACCGAGCTGATCTCCCTGTGCTATGCGGCTGCTTCCCACTAGCTATCTACCTTACGTTTGGTAGTGTATATATGTCCATGCCGCTCTTTCACTTTGTCACAGCTTACCCTTCCCCCTCCCCATATCCTCAAGTCCATGCTCTAGTAGGTCTGTGTCTTTATTCCTGTCTTACCCCTATGTTCTTCATGACATTTTTTCCCTTAAATTCCATATATATGTGTCAGCATACAGTATTTGTCTTTCTCTTTCTGACTTACTTCACTCTGTATGACAGACTCTAGGTCCATCCACCTCATTACAAATAGCTCAATTTCATTTCTTTTTATGGCTGAGTAATATTCCATTGTATATATGTGCCACATCTTCTTTACCCATTCATCCGATGATGGACACTTAGGTTGTTTCCATCTCCGGGCTATTGTAAATAGGGCTGCTATGAACATTTTGGTACATGTCTCTTTTTGAATTATGGTTTTCTCAGGGTATATGCCCAGTAGTGGGATTGCTGGGTCATATGGTAGTTCTATTTGTAGTTTTTTAAGGAACCTCCATACCGTTCTCCATAGTGGCTGTACCAATTCACATTCCCACCAGCAGTGCAAGAGTGTTCCCTTTTTTCCACACCCTCTCCAGCATTTATTGTTTCTAGATTTTTTGATGATGGCCATTCTGACTGGTGTGAGATGATATCTCATTGTAGTTTTGATTTGCATTTCTCTAATGAGTAAAGATGTTGAGCATCCTTTCATGTGTTTGTTGGCAGTCTGTATATCTTCTGTGGAGAAATGTCTATTTAGGTCTTCTGCCCATTTTTGGATTGGGTTGTTTGTTTTTTTGCTATTGAGCTGCATGAGCTGCTTATAAATTTTGGAGATTAATCCTTTGTCAGTTGCTTCATTTGCAAATATTTTCTCCCATTCTGAGGGTTGTCTTTTGGTCTTGTTTATGGTTTCCTTTGCTGTGCAAAAGCTTTGAAGTTTCATTAGGTCCCATGTGTTTATTTTTGTCTTTATTTCCATTTCTCTAGGAGGTGGGTCAAAAAAGATCTTGCTGTGATTTATGTCATAGAGTGTTCTGCCTATGTTTTCCTCTAGGAGTTTGATAGTGTCTGGCCTTACATTTAGGTCTTTAATCCATTTTGAGCTTATTTTTGTGTATGGTGTTAGGGAGTGATCTAATCTCATACTTTTACATGTCCCTGTCCAGTTTTCCCAGCACCACTTATTGAAGAGACTGTCCTTTCTCCACTGTATATTCCTGCCTCCTTTGTCAAAGATAAGGTGACCATATGTCCGTGGGTTTATCTCTGGGCTTTCTATCCTGTTCCATTGATCTATATTTCTGTTTTTGTGCCAGTACCATACTGTCTTGATTACTGTAGCTTTGTAGTATAGTCTGAAGTCAGGGAGCCTGATTCCTCCAGCTCCATTTTTCGTTCTCAAGATTGCTTTGGCTATTCGGGGTCTTTTGTGTTTCCATACAAATTGTGAAATTTTTTGTTCTAGTTCTGTGAAAAATGCCATTGGTAGTTTGATAGGGATTGCATTGAATCTGTAGATTGCTTTGGGTAGTAGAGTCATTTTCACAATGTTGATTCTTCCAATCCAAGAACATGGTACATCTCTCCATCTATTTGTATCATCTTTAATTTCTTTCATCAGTGTCTTATAATTTTCTGCACAGAGGTCTTTTGTCTCCTTAGGTAGGTTTATTCCTAGATATTTTATTCTTTTTGTTGCAATGGTAAATGGGAGTGTTTCCTTGATTTCACTTTCAGATTTTTCATCATTAGTATATAGGAATGCCAGAGATTTCTGTGCATTAATTTTGTATCCTGCAACTTTACCAAATTCATTGATTAGCTCTAGTAGTTTTCTGGTAGCATCTTTAGGATTCTCTATGTATAGTATCATGTCATTTGCAAACAGTGACAGCTTTACTTCTTCTTTTCCCATTTGGATTCCTTTTATTTCCTTTTCTTCTCTGATTGCTGTGGCTAAAACTTCCAAAACTATGTTGAATAAGAGTGGTGAGAGTGGGCAACCTTGTCTTGTTCCTGATCTTAGTGGAAATGGTTTCAGTTTTTCACCATTGAGGACGATGCTGGCTGTGGGTTTGTCATATATGGCCTTTATTATGTTGAGGAAAGTTCCCTCTATGCCTACTTTCTGCAGGGTTTTTATCATAAATGGGTGTTGAATTTTGTCAAAAGCTTTCTCTGCATCTATTGAGATGATCATATGGTTTTTCTCCTTCAGTTTGTTAATATGGTTTATCACATTGATTGATTTGCGTATATTGAAGAATCCTTGCATTCCTGGAATAAACCCCACTTGATCATGGTGTATGATCCTTTTAATGTGCTGTTGGATTCTGTTTGCTAGTATTTTGTTGAGGATTTTTGCATCTATGTTCATCAGTGATATTGGCCTGTAGTTTTCTTTCTTTGTGACATCCTTGTCTGGTTTTGGTATCAAGGTGATGGTGGCCTCATAGAATGAGTTTGGGAGTGTTCCTCCCTCTGCTATATTTTGGAAGAGTTTCAGAAGGATAGGTGTTAGCTCTTCTCTAAATGCTTGATAGAATTCCCCTGTGAAGCCATCTGGTCCTGGGCTTTTGTTTGTTGGAAGATTTTTTATCACAGTTTCAATTTCAGTGCTTTTGATTGGTCTGTTCATATTTTCTATTTCTTCCTGATTCAGTCTTGGCAGGTTGTGCATTTCTAAGAATTTGTCCATTTCTTCCAGGTTGTCCATTTTATTGGCATAGAGTTGCTTATAGTAATCTCTCATGATCTTTTGTATTTCTGCAGTGTCAGTTGTTACTTCTCCTTTTTCATTTCTAATTCTATTGATTTGAGTCTTCTCCCTTTTTTTCTTGATGAGTCTGGCTAATGGTTTATCAATTTTGCTTATCTTCTCAAAGAACCAGCTTTTAGTTTTATTGATCTTTGCTATCGTTTCCTTCATTTCTTTTTCATTTATTTCTGATCTGATTTTTATGATTTCTTTCCTTCTGCTAACTTTGGGATGTTTTTGTTCTTCTTTCTCTAATTGCTTTAGGTGCAAGGTTAGGTTGTTTATTCGAGATGTTTCCTGTTTCTTAAGGTGGGATTGTATTGCCATAAACTTCCCTCTTAGAACTGCTTTTGCTGCATCCCATAGGTTTTGGGTCGTCGTGTCTCCATTGTCATTTGTTTCTAGGTATTTTTTAATTTCCGCTTTGATTTCTTCAGTGATCACTTCGTTATTAAGTAGTGTATTGTTTAGCCTCCATGTGTTTGTATGTTTTACAGCTCTTTTCCTGTAATTGATATCTAGTCTCATAGCATTGTGGTCGGAAAAGATACTTGATACAATTTCAATTTTCTTAAATTTACCAAGGCTTGATTTGTGACCCAAGATATGATCTATCCTGGAGAATGTTCCATGAGCACTTGAGAAAAATGTGTATTCTGTTGTTTTTGGATGGAATGTCCTATAAATATCAATTAAGTCCATCTTGTTTAATGTATCATTTAAAGCTTGTGTTTCCTTATTTATTTTCAGTTTGGATGACCTGTCCATTGGTGAAAGTGGGGTGTTGAAGTCCCCTACTATGATTGTGTTACTGTCGATTTCTCCTTTTATGGCTGTTAATATTTCCCTTATGTATTGGGGTGCTCCTATGTTTGGTGCATAAATATTTACAATTGTCATATCTTCTTCTTGGATCGATCCCTTGATCATTATGTAGTGTCCTTCTTTGTCTCTTCTAGTAGTCTTTATTTTAAAGTTTATTTTGTCTGATATGAGAATTGCTACTCCAGCTTTCTTTTGGTTTCCATTTGCATGGAATATCTTTTTCCATCCCCTTACTTTCAGTCTGTATGTGTCTCTAGGTCTGAAGTGGGTCTCTTGTAGACAGCATATATATGGGTCTTGTTTTTGTATCCATTCAGCCAGTCTGTGTCTTTTGGTGGGAGCATTTAGTCCATTTACATTTAAGGTAATTATTGATATGCATGTTCCTATTCCCATTTTCTTAATTGTTTTGGGTTCGTTATTGTAGTTCTTTTCCTTCTGTTGTGTTTCTTGCCTAGAGAAGTTCCTTTAGCATTTGTTGTAAAGCTGGTTTGGTGGTGCTGAATTCTCTCAGCTTTTGCTTGTCTGTAAACGTTTTAATTTCTCCATCAAATCTGAATGAGATCCTTGCTGGGTAGAGTAATCTTGGTTGCAGGTTTTTCTCCTTCATCACTTTAATTATGTCCTGCCACTCCCTTCTGGCTTGTAGAGTTTCTGCTGAGAGATCAGCTGTTATCCTGATGGGGATTCCCTTGTGTGTTATTTGTTGTTTTTGCCTTGCTGCTTTTAATATGATTTCTTTGTGTTTAATTTTTGACAGTTTGATTAATATGTGTCTTGGCGTATTTCTCCTTGGATTTATTCTGTATGGGACTCTCTGTGCCTCCTGGACTTGATTAACTATTTCCTTTCCCATATTAGGGAAGTTTTCAACTATAATCTCTTCAAATATTTTCTCAGTCCCTTTCTTTTTCTCTTCTTCTTCTGGAACCCCTATAATTCGAATGTTGGTGCGTTTAATGTTGTCCCAGAGGTCTCTGAGACTGTCCTCTGTTCTTTTCATTCTTTTTTCTTTATTTTGCTCTGCAGCAGTTATTTCCATTATTTTATCTTCCACCTCACTTATCCGTTCTTCTGCCTCAGTTATTCTGCTATTGATCCCATCTAGAGTATTTTTTATTTCATTTATTGTGTTTTTAATTGATGCTTGATTCATCTTTAGTTCTTCTAGGTCCTTGTTAACTGTTTCTTGCATTTTGTCTATTCTATTTCCAAGATTTTGGATCATCTTTACCATCATTATTCTGAATTCTTTTACAGGTAGACTGCCTATTACCTCTTCATTTGTTAGGTCTGGTGGGTTTTTATCTTGCTCCTTCTCCTGCTGTGTGTTTTTCTGTCTTCTCATTTTGCTTATGTTACTGTGTTTGGGGTCTCCTTTTTGCAGGCTGCAGGTTCGTAGTTCCCGTTGTTTTTGGTGTCTGTCCCCAGTGGCTAAGGTTGGTTTAGTGGGTTGTGTAGGCTTTTTGGTGGAGGGGAGTACTGCCTGTGTTCTGGTGGATGAGGCTGGATCTTGTCTTTCTGGTGGGCAGGTCCACGTCTGGTGGTGTGTTTTGGGGTGTCTGCGGACTTTTTATGATTTTAGGCCACCTCTCTGCTAATGCGTGGCATTGTGTTCCTGTCTTGCTAGTTGTTTGGCATAGGGTGTCCAGCACTGTAGCTTGCTGGTCGTTGAGTGAAGCTGGGTGCTGGTGTTGAGATGGAGATCTCTGGAAGATTTTCGCCGTTTGATATTATGTGGAGCTGGGAGGTCTCTTGTGGACCCGTGTCCTGAAGTTGGCTCTCCCACCTCAGAGGCACAGCACTGACTCCTGGCTCCTCAATTTGGGATGATGTGTTGTCTATTCATGTATTCCACAGATGCAGGGTACATCAAGTTGATTGTGGAGCTTTAATCCACTGCTTCTGAGGCTGCTGGGAGAGGTTTCCCTTTCTCTTCTTTGTTCTCACAGCTCCTGGGTCTCAGCTTTGGATTTGGCCCCGCCTCTGCGTGTAGGTCGCCGGAGGGCGTCTGTTCTTCGCTCAGACAGGACAGGGTCAAAGGAGCAGCCTCTTTGGGGGCTCTGGCTCACTCAGGCCGGGCGGGAGGGAGGGGCACGGAGTGCGGGGCGAGTTTGCAGCGGCAGAGGTCGGCGTGACGTTGCACCAGCCCGAGGCGCGCCGTGCGTTCTCTCAGGGAAGCCGCCCCTGGATCCCGGGACCCCGGCAGTGGCAGGCTGCACAGGCTCCCGGAAGGGCAGTGTGGACAGTGACCTGCGCTCGCACACAGGCTTCTTGGCGGCGGCAGCAGCAGCCCCAGCGTCCCACGCCCGTCTCTGAGCTCCGCGCTTTCAGCCGCGACTCGCGCCCGTCTCTGGAGCTCCTTTACGCGGCGCTCTTAATCCCCTCTCCTCGCGCACCAGGAAACCAAGAGGGAAGAAAAAGTCTCCTGCCTCTTCGGCAGCTCCAGAGTTTTCCCGGACTCCCTCCCAGCTAGCTGTGGCACATTAGCCCCCTTCAGGCTGAGTTCTCGCCGCCAGCCCCAGTCCTCTCCCTGCGCTCTGACCGAAGCCCGAGCCTCAGCTCCAGCGCCGCCCGCCCCGGCGGGGGAGCAGACAAGCCTCTCGGGCTGGTGAGTGACGCTCGGCACCGCTCCTCTGTGCGGGAATCTCTCCGCTTTGCCCTACCCAGGTATGTGGGGAGTTTCTTGCCTTTTGGGAAGTCTGGGGTCTTCTGCCAGCGTTCAGTAGGTGTTCTGTAGGAGTTGTTCCACGTGTAGCTGTATTTCTGGTGTATCTGTGGGGAGGAAGGTGATCTCCGTGTCTTACTCTTCCGCCATCTTACCCGGAAGTCCAGGGCTCCTTTTAAAAATTTTTTTCCTAGAAATCTGGGAAAACACATTCTCTGCATGGACACAACTAACTCCTAAATACCATGTATTTAATAGTTCCTGGGAGGTAGATGATTGCAAAGGCAGGCACTACATCTTATATCTACTCTTCAGTATCCCATACACAGGGTAGTATGGCTGGTGGGAGGTTAGCACATGTTGACCAAATTAAGTGTCTCCTGGGACACTGTTGCTGCTTCCATCTCATTTTCTTAATAACTGTGTGTGTCACAAAACGAATAGTGACTTGTTGTTGATTTGGTTTAGCTGGCCAGCTCTGCAGATGTTCCCTTGTTGCCTCACTTTTCCACATAGAAAGCTCTCAAAGATCCCAACACGGAAGAAGACAGCCTCTCTCCACTTGTGGAGGAACTGATCTCATTGGTCAAGAGTGTACTGATTATAGTACTACTAGTGACAGGAGCGGCAGAAGCAGCAGCTAATGTTTACTGATACCTTATCAATATGCCAGTCATCACGCTATTCACTTTACATGAATTAACTAATTCAGTTAATTAGTAATCTATCATTTCCATAAGGCAACTGAGGCACAGATGGGCTAATTTAGCTGCCGAAGCTAGCACGGTTACATGGCAGAGCCTTAGTGCTTAGCAAACACTCTGACTCTTCGTGGTTAATTGTATAGTTACAGCTGAAAGGTTTAAACTAAGGAATATTAAACATAGTCATTTATAAAAGTTATCTAACAAGAAATCACCTACAAATGACAATCTCCAAAACTTTTAAATATCACTGTACTTCTCATTAGTCAAGAAACAAGTATTACTGAGAGTATGTGTCTGTGTGTGTACACAGAAAGTTATAAAACGTATAAACAAATACAAAAAATAACATCATATAAGAATCTTGGCTTTAAAGGCATTTACACTGTTTTGAAGAGAGCAGACCTATACGATGAAATGGCCAAAGAATAAGACAAGATACAACTAAAAAAAGAGCAAAGTAGTTCTGAGACCTCACCTCTTGCAGGGAAGGATCTGAGTCATATTTCAGATCTCCCTTTCACCTCGAAGCAAAACCACAGCTTTCATGTTTGGATGTCACGGCACTAAAAGATGGTTCAATAACCCAGACTAACCTGTGTTAGCAACTAGAGTAATCTCCAGGAAAGAATATTTACTTTGGGATTAAGATGATCAAAACTGATTACTTTTCAAGAAGCTTAGCAACCCAAAGCTGAAAATACAGCTGGGGAAACACTTGAATGTGGGTCCATAAAAACTCCAGTGAAAAATCCATCCTTCTGCCTCATGATGTGGATACTACACAACATACATGAGCCTATGGGGAAGCAGTTAATATTTTTATACAACCTTGTCGGTGAAGAGAAGAGAAAAATGTAGAGAGACATGCCCACCCACATCTTTGATGTGTGTAATGTAAATATCTTTCTTGTTTTATTGAAGTAAAGGCTAAAGGATTCCGTTAAGTCCACCTAGTAAATTGTAACATGGGGATATTATAACCAAACTTGTAAAAATCTGATTTATCTTCTCAAAATTTAGTGCCAGTAGAATTATTTTTGTTGGGTGAAAAATAACTGTTCTATTTTTTGACCAGCAGTTAATAGAATTGGAGCCAATTTTCTCTATATAGGATTATTTTGACCTTTCTGTCCCTGGAAGGATAGGCCTCTATATATTAACAATGATTATCTCTGGTAGTATGATTAGGAATTGTTGGTTATTTACTTCTCTTTGCTTTTCATTATTTTTGAAATTTCTCAAAATAGCATATATTGTTTTTATAACAAAAAGATATTGATTTTTTAAAAGCAATCAACCTACCTAATTTCCTTACTGATAGACATTTCTACAGTATTCAAATAATTTGCCCTTAACTACTTTGCCTACCAAATAAATCCTCATCTTCATTTTATTTAAAAACAATTTTCCAAGGAGGATGGACCTAGAATCTGTCATACAGAGTGAAGTAAGTCAAAAAAACAAATACCATATGCTAATGTATATATGTGGAATTTAAAAATACGGTACTGATGAACCCCGTGGCAGGGCAGGAATAAAGATGCAGACGTCGAGAAGGGTCTTGAGGACACGGGAAGGGGGAAGGGTAAGCTGGGACGAAGTGAGAGAGTGGCATGGACATATATACACTACCAAATGTAAAATAGATAGCTAGTGGGAAGCTGCTGCATAGCACAGGGAGATCAGCTCGGTGCTTTGTGACCACCTAGAGGGGTGGGATAGGGAGGGTGGGAGGGAGACGCAAGAGGGAGGGGATATGGGGATATATGTACGCGTATAGCTGATTCACTTTGTTGTACAGTAGAAACTAACACAACATTGTAAAGCATTTATACTCCAATAAAAATGTGGAAAAAACAAATTTTCCCTTCCAGAAGAATTCTTATGATCAATTTTCACTGATACCTAGAAATTTATGCCAAGGCTAAAAAAACTTTGATACAGGACTTGAGCCTTGGAAAAAAAATTACTGTGAAGACGAAAGAAATTATGCCTTAAAATTTTTTTTTCAGATGACTTGCTGTGTAGTTCATTAGCAAGAGACACAAGAAGTACTTTCTAAAATAATGGTCCAGAGCCTTGCTCTCTGAGATAACAAGGCTCTGTTTTTGCAGGTGGCCTTCTACTCAAAGAACAAAAACTGGAAGCATCCATTGAATTGCCCTGTTTACATGTGTTGAGTCATGCTAATGGAAGAGAGCTAATCAAGCGCTGGGTACAAAGCCCTTTATGTAAAGGAAAAGGACCAGCTTCAGTTTCACTAACCCCAGATGCAAACACTTTCATGTGTCTCTACAAAGACTCGAACCTACCGAGGAGGATCCTGGAGGTAGATCAGGCCAATAGAAGGATCATGTGAGCCAGAAATGTGAGCCACATACAGAATTTTAGATTTTCTAGTGGCCACATTTTAAGTAAAAATAAACAGATAAGTAAATTTTACCACTATATTTTATTTAACTAAATATATCCAAAATAGTATCACTTCAGTATTAGAAAGGTATTTCGATAATGTACATTCTTTTTTTAAAAACAGTCTTTGAATTGCAGTGTATATTTTACACTTACAGCACAGCTCACTTTGGACTAGCCACATTTCAAGAGTTCAAGAGCCACACATGGCTAGTGGCTGCCTTACTGGACAGTGCAACTCTAAGATGAAAATGTTATTCTCACCAAGTAGGATTACAGGGTCTGAAGTAATTTTTTTACATTGAGATATAATTCACACACTGAAATTCATCCTTTTAAGGGTACAATTCAGTGGTCTTTAGTATCATCACAAGACTGTTTATCACCACTCTCTGTCACCACAATCTAATTCCAGAATATTTTCATCATCCCCAAAAGAAATTCCATACCATTATCAGTCACTCCTAATTCTCTTCTTTCCCTAGCCCCAGCAGCTACTAACCTACATTCTGTCTCTATGGATTTGCCCCTTTTGGACATTTTATATAAATGGACTCATTTATATGTGGCCTTCTGTATCAGACTTCTTTTACTTAGCATAATGTTTTCAAGTTTTATCCATGTCGTAGCATGTATCAGTACGTCACTTCGTTTTTTTTTTTTTTGTTTTTTTTTTCAGTACGCAGGCCTCTCACTGTGGTGGCCTCTCCCGTTGCAGAGCACAGGCTCCGGATACGCAGGCCCAGTGGCCACGGCTCACGGGCCCAGCCGCTCCGCAGCATGTGGGATCTTCCCAGACCGGGACACGAACCCGTGTCCCCTGCATCGGCAGGCGGATTCTCAAACACTGCGCCACCAGGGAAGCCCACGTCACTTCTTTTTAAGGTTGAATGCTATTCCCTTGTATGGGTATATACCACATTTTAACTATTCATCAGTTGATGGGACTTTGGGTTCTTTCCACATTTTGGCTACTATGAACAATGCTGTTATCAACGTTCATGTAAAAGTTTTTGTGAGAACATATGTTTTCAGTCCTACTGAGTATATACCTAGGAATGGAATTGCTGGGTCAAATGGTAACACTGTGTTAAACTTTTTAAGGAAAAACTTATTAAACTGTTAAACTGTTTTCCAAAGTGTTTGCACCACTTTATGTTCCCACCAGCAGCGTATGAAGGTTCCAATTTCACCACTGTTTGTTATTGTCTGTCTTTTTTTATTATAGCCACTTTTTAACAAATGTGGAGTCAGCTAGTGTTTCACAGATTAAAAAATATTAAAACTGTGCTTACAAAAATGCAACAGGGGCTATGATATTCTTACAGGTTTCAGAAATGAATGATTAGGCTCACATTTGCCAAGTTTACCTGTAAAGAAACACACTGCAGCTTTGTTACAAAGCTGTTTTATTCTCTCTGTGCCATCAGCCATTGAGGTGAGTTCTTTTAGCAACAACAATTACTACTTATCAGCAATTCCCCAGTATTTTATATATATTAGCTCGTTGAATCCTCACAGTGGCCCTAGGGGGTAGGTGTTATAATTACCACCTTCATTTTATGGTGAGCATTCTGAGGCCTGGCGAGGTTAACTAATTCCCCAAGATTCCACAGCTTAGGGTCCATGCTTTTAAGCCATTAACTTACTTTATCTCATTTGTTAACACTGCTTGGTAGGAAGTAATCACAGCTGCATCTGCATCACCTGTGAACATGTTAAAGCACAAACTCTAGGGCTCCAGCCCAGAATTACTGCATCACAAACTCTGAGAGTGGGATCCAGCAATTTCTGTCTTAAGAAGCTTTCCGTCATTTTTATGTATGTGAACATTTGAAAACCACTGATCTAGAGCAAGAACATCATAGGATCACAGTTTATGGACAAACCCCTATGAGTCAGATACAGTGGCAGGTGTTAGATGCATTCAGTCTTGAGGCTTCAACACTGAAAAGGACATTACTGTCCTTCTAGTGCTTAGAGTCAAGTGAATTTGATAGACGGTTGGCTCAGCCTTACCTTATACTGTGATTGGCTCTAAATTAAGGTATGCACGTGACGCTCCGCCCAGGGAAGGGTGAGAAAACTTCCCGGAGGAAATGCCTTATTGAGTTTCCAATAAACTTAGAAAGCCGACATCAGTTTCAGGTTATTCAAGTCTATTTGTTACTCCTGTGACTTTCCGGAGAGAATCCGAATTCTAGAGCATGACCTTCAAAATACTTTACTAACGGGCTCCTACTTGTTTCCCTACTTCATCTGCTCCGTAGCTCCTTGCTACTCAAAGCGGGGGGGCCACAGCGCGCTAACATCACCTGGGAACTCGTTAGCAATGCAGAATTTCAGAGCTTACTCCTGACTTACAGAATCTGAACCTGCATTCGAACAAGAACCCCAGGTGATCTGCATGCATACTGAAGTTTCAGAAGTACAGCTCTAGCTACGGGAAGGGCCGAGCCATTCTCCAGAACTGCCCAACTATAACCTCTGTGCAGCACCATCTGTCCAGAATGTCCTTCCCTCCTTTGGCTTCTCTGACCCCCAGAGAAGTTGGACATCCTTTCATGACAGCACCCGGACTGCAGGTTGTTTATTTACTTGTCTTCAGTACTAGACTGAGAGCATCTCAAGGTCAGGGAGATCATTTTATTTTCCTCTGTAATTTGCAGAGATTCGGGACTTACTTGCCGAGTTGCACATAATGGGTGCTCAGTCAATGTTCCTTTGATGAAACAACGTGTGGATGAATGAGATGTGACAAGTACTCAATGTAGACACCACATCTTGGGTGAATTTTACCTCGGGACTTATACTCCCCTCTGTCACAGTCACATAATTCTGGTTTGTTTTCTGGTTCATAAGCATCAGAGAGAACCAGACAGAAACTTAGGGCAACAGGGGACTGGGAAGTGGCCAGGAGTTAAGAGAGAAAATCTAGTTTGTCCTTTTGAAAAGATTGCTTTACGATTTCTCATTATATGTGTATATATATATATTTTTTTTTGGGGGGGGGGTACGCGGGCCTCTCACTGCTGTGGCCTCTCCCACTGCGGGGCACAGGCTCCGGACGCACAGGCTCAGCGGGCATGGCTCACGGGCCCAGGCGCTCCGTGGCATGTGGGATCTTCCCAGACCGGGGCACGAACCCGTGTCCCCTGCATCGGCAGGCGAACTCTCAACCACTGCGCCACCAGGGAAGCCCTGATTTCTCATTATATTTTGATTTACCAGATCCCACATCAAAAGACAGAGACCGGGACCTGACAGGAAGGAGCACGGGGTTGAGAGCTGGCTTCTGAATACAGTGATGATCCGGGGTGAATCACTTTGGCCCTTTCATTTCACCTCCTTGGGCTCTGTCTCCTCATTAATAGGTGAGGGAGTTGGACTAAGCAGTCCCTTAAGTTTCCCCCCACCCCATCATAGATCGCTTTAAACACTAAAGTTCTAATATTTGTTAGATATTAATGTAATCTAATGTAGGCAACTTTGGGAAATTAAGGTTTTATTTGAACAGACCTCTGGAGGATAATCAGTTTTCAAAATCTCTTTCATAGGCAAGTAACACTAAGCTATCTGCTTCCCTTATTTCCGTAGACATTTTAGAAAACATGGTATATTGTATTTTAACGTTTTCATGAGAAGGAAACTATTGAATGGAACCTGCTTCAGAAAGATGTAGGCGTGTCATAAGCCAGGAAGCGTGGATTTTGGTCAAGAAAGTTGGCATTTGCAATAAACCCAACTTTGTTCTGAGTGATTAAGTACTTTAGAATCCCCATTGATGCCTCAAAGAGTGCATCGATTAGAAAATACTGACAAATTCCACAACACTAGCCTTGCATGTTAAGGCCCCGGTGTCGCGGGAGGGAACAGTGAAGCCCTGTTGGCACACACTGGGCGGCTCTCACACACGGAGACCGTCAACCTGGCCGGCCTGGGGAGACTAGGGCTCCCCTTGTTTCTCTATCACTCCCCCACCCAAGGGCTGGCAAAGGACCATTATCTCTCATTCTGACATCGGAAGAGAGAATCTGAATGCCAGGAAGGAAGTTTTCCAAATCGGTATGAAAACAAAATCCTCTTATTACAACAGGATACAGTAAAGAAAACAAAGAACGATGCTCATGAGAGGGAAAAGGTTTAAAAGTATAAACAAAACATTTCTGAGAAAACAAAACATTTCTGAGAAAACCAAATACCCCTAATGCAGCACAGTTACTTGTACTTGCTGGGGAAAAACAGCATCTCTGGAGAGATGAGAGAATGTGTAGGGCTGATGCATATGTTGCCAGGAAGATCGCTCACCTTTGTCTATGTCACAGGACTTTAAAATCTAACTTCAGTAACTGGAAGTCAATGGCATTTTCTTTCACGGTTCCATTTCTCTTAGAAGTAAACTGTTAATCTTTGGGAGGAAAGTTTTCATGAGTTTTGCCCAGAAATGAATATGGTTGTACAAGAAAGGTGGAAAGAGCTTGTCTTTTCATTAACCAGAGTTTAAGGAAAATGGTATGTGGCAGTATTTAGTCATAAAGAGCTTTAATAACTTATCCTATAGCTCTGGCTGGAAGAGATTTCAAAATAGTGAAATCTAGTGCTGATGTTGTCACTCAGGTTCCATCCTCCTAGACTGAGCTTGCAGTACGGCTAGAATACATCCAAGTCTGCCGCTGTGAATTGCTTGACTAAGATGAGAGCTAACTGCATCTCCTTTACTCCGGGGGATGGAAGGGGAAAGAGGTTTGACTCCATAGAACATGAATGAAAATGAGTCAAGAGCCATTCTTACACAAACCGTATGTGCCTCTCAGATATTTGTCAAGAGTACTGTGACTAAATGGTAGGAAGAGGGTTAGGCTAGAATAAAAGATCATTTCAACCACTTGAATTCTCAACTGAAGTAACATGGATGCGTTTCATTTCCGCTAGAGCTACAGAGAATGTGTAACTATCCAGAGATTTATATGTAGTCCTCCTAGAATCCTCACGCAAACAGCCCGATGAGGTAGGTCTATTATTGATCCCATTTTACAGAAGAGTTTAACAGCTTGCCCACGGCTGCTCGGCTAATGAGTAGCAAAGGCAGAATATAAACCCAGGTCTGTTTGCACCTGGAGCTCAAGTTCTACGCTTTGAACTTCTTTTAGTTTAAATGACAACCTTGCACTGAAAAATCTATTACATTTATAGGTAGTTACTCCTTAAAGGAATATAGGTTTTTCTGATTTCCAAGTTACTTTTGTAACCTATGCTCTTAACGCTGTCCTTTCTTCTTGCCTCTGAGAAGCAGACTCTCAGTTTCTCCTTTTCTTGAGGATCTTCAGGCTCACCTTCTTACTGGCTGTCTCCTCTCAATACACTCATGCTCCAGTTTCCCTTGTTTTGAATAAGTCTTTACTTGACTCTTTTGTACCTTCTAATAATTACTCTATTTCTCTCCTTTCCTCAACAAGTGGTCTCTTTTGCCGAGACTTCCTGGCCCTCACTGCCCGCCCCCGACTCTGCTGCAGTTGCATCCTCACGGGCACTTGCGATCTCTAACCACCAACCCCGAAGGCCTTTCCTTGCTGTCCTTCACCTTGATCTTTCTTCAGCATTTTGTCCTGCAGATCATCCACTGCTTGGAGAGCTGCTTGTGCACATTAGACACACAAAAATTTAATAAATGATTGGTTAAAAATATATTCAAAGATTTTCTAGTTCTTAAATACAATGTATATATGATTAAAAACAAGAAAAACATTTTTACATGTAAACGTCCGTCTACATTTTTAAAGAATTCATAAGAAAATGATTCTAGTTAAGGAAACTGCCCAATATTTCAACAACAGCCCTCTTTTGCAGAGTAAGGAATAAATTCAATAGTATTTAAAAAGATTTATATATATTTGATTAATATTTTAAAAATTTTAGGTATATAACATATAAAAATTAACTCAGAATGGATCATTGGCATGGTGACTGCAGTTAACAATACTGTATTATATATTTGAAAGTTGCTAAGAGAGTGGATATTAAAAGTTCTTACCACAACTTTTTTTAATTAAAAAATTTTTTTTTATCAGAGTGTGGTTGCTTTGCGACGTTGTGTTGGTTTCTGCTGTATGGCACGGTGAATCAGCCACATGTATACATATATCCCTTCTTCCTTGGATTTAATGGTAATGTTTTAGTGTATGTCTATTCGAGCTATTTATAAGAGCAATATATTCATAAACGTTTTAAAAATTAGATAATACCATAATACTGTTTTCTAATCTGCCTCTTTAACATAATAAATTTTGTGACTACTTCTTTAAAAAAAAAGTTCTTACCACACTAAGAAAATTTTATAACGGACTTCACTGGTGACGCAGTGGTTAAGATTCTGCTGCCAATGCAGGGGACACAGGTTCGAGCCCTGGTCTGGGAGGATCCCACATGCCACAGAGCAACTAAGCCCGTGTGCCACAACTACGGAGCTCACGTGCCACAACTCCTGAAGCCCACACGCCTAGAGCCCATGCTCTGCAACAAGAGAAGCCACCGCAATGAGAAATCCTCACACTGCAACAAAGAGTAGCCCCTGCTTGCTGCCAACTAGAGAAAACCCATGTGCAGCAACGAAGACCCAATGCAGCCAAAAATAAATAAATAAATTTATAAAAAAGAAAATTTTCTAACTATATGTAGTGATAGATATTACCTAAACTTAATGGTAGAAATGTTGCAATATACACATATATCAAATCATTATGTTGTATACTTAAAACGAATACAATGTTATATGTCAGTTATACTTCAATTTTAAAAGAAGGATCATTGACTTAAATGCAAGAGCAAAAGCTAAAACTCTTAGAATAAATATGAGTCAATCTTCATGAATTGAAGATTGAATTAGGCAATGATTTCTTAGATATAACACATAAGAAAAAACAACAAAAGAATAAATTGGTCTTCATCAAAATTAAAAAACGTTTGTGCTCCAAAGGACACCATCAAGAAGATGAAAAGAGAAGCCATGAAACAAGAGAAAATATTTGCAAAGCATATATCAGATAAGGAATTTATCTTCAGAATATACAAAGAACTCTCCAGGTTCGCCTCAATTTCTGTGCTTGAGCAATAAAGTGGAAATAATTTTAAAAAGAATACATAAGGAACTATTACAACACAACAACAAAAAGACAAGCAAGCCAGTTGAAAACAGGGCAAATGATTTGAATAGACATTTCTCCATGGAAGTTATACAGATGGTCAAAAAGTACACGAAAAGATGTTCAGTGTCACGAATTTTTAGGGAAATAAAAATCAAAATCATGAGATACCACTTCACACCCAGTAGGGTAGCTGAAATAAAAAAGACAGACAAATGTTGGCCTACAATGAGATATCATTTCACACCCATTAGGATGGTTACTATTTTAAAAAAGCAAAACAGAAAAAAAGTCAACCCAGGATGTGGAGAAATTAGAACCCTTGTGCATTGCTGATGAGAACGTAAAATTGTGCAGCTACTGTGGAAAACAGTATGGTAGTTCCTCAAAAAAAATTAAACATTGAATTACCACATGATCCAGGAATCTCACTTCTGGGTATGTATCAAAAAGAATTGAAAGCAGGGCCTCAAACAGATATTTGTACACTATGTTTAGAGCAGCATTATACAGCATAGCCCAAAGGTTAAAGCAACTCAAGTGTCCATCAATGGATGAATGGATAAACAAAATGTGGTGTACACATACAATGAAATACTACTCAGCCTTAAAAATGAAGGAAATTCTGACACATGCTATGACATAGATAAACCTCGAAGACGTAAGGCTAAGTGAAATAGGCCAGTCACAAAAGGACAAATACTGTGTGATTCCACTTATATGAAGTACCTAAAGTAGTCAAATTCATAGAGACAGAAAGTAGAATGGTGGCTGCGAGGGGCTTAGGGAGAGAGGAATGGAAAGTTATTGTTTAATGGGTACAGATTTTCATGTTGGGTAGATGAAAAAGTTCTGGAGATGGATGGTGATGATGGTTATACAGCAAGTGAATGTACTTAATGCCACTGAACTACTTAAATATGGCAAAAACAAAACAAAACCAACGAAGCAAACAAAAAAACAAATGTTGACAAGGATACAAACAAAAAACAAATATTGGTAAGGATATGGAGAAACTGGAAACCTCATACATTGCTGAGTTTTTAAAATGGTACAATCGGGACTTCCCCTGTGGAGAAGTGGTTAAGAATCCACCTACCAATGCAGAGGACACAGGTTTGAGCCCTGGTCTGGGAAGATCCCACATGCTGCAGAGCAACTAAGCCCGTGCACCACAACTACTGAGCCTGTGCTCTAGAGCCCGTGAGCCACAACTACTGAGCCCTCATGCCACAACTACTGAGCCCGAGTGCCTAGAGCCCTGCTCTGCAACAAGAGAAGCTACTGCAATGAGAAGCCTGCGCACGGCGAGGAAGAGTAGCCCCCACTTGCCGCAACTAGAGAAAGTCCGTGCACAGCAACAAAGACCCAATGCAGCCAAAAATAAAATAAGTAAATTAGTTAATTAAAACGGTACAATCACTTCTGAGTTTGGTAGTTCCTCAAAATGTTAAACAGAGATGCCATATTACACAGCAATTCCACTCCTAGATAATATATGTCCTAAAAAATTAAAAATATATGTCCATATAAAATATGTACACAAATGTTCATAGCAACATTCTTCATAATAGCCAAAAAATGGAAACAGCTCAAATTTCCATGAACTGATGAATGGATAAACAAAATGTGGTATATCCATATAATGGAATTTTGCTCACCAATAAAAAGGAATGACGTACATGCTACAACACGGATGAATCTTGAAAACATTATGCTAAGTGAAAGAAGCTTGACACAAAAGGCCCCATATCATATGATTCAATTTTAAAGAAATGTCCAGAATAGTCAAGTCCATAGAGATAGAAAATAGATTAGAAGTTATCAGGGGCTGGGCAGAGCAGGGAATGGAGAGGGATGTGACTGGGTCTGGGTTTCATTTTGGGGTGACGAAGATGTTCTGAAATTTGATAGTGTTGGTGGTTGCACAACCTTGTAAATGAATTGTACACTTTAAAGGGATGAATTCTGTAGTATGTGAATTATAACTCAGTAAAGCTTTTTCAGAAGAAAAAATAAGTAGGGATTGGCTACTTGCAAGCTAGTGTTCATTTCCTCATTCATTCATTTACCAAATATTTGTGGCACATCCCTTGAGCAAGGGATTGTGTTAGGTACTGGGCATAACAGCATTTGGAAAAAGATTCATGGTGACTAGATTGGAAGGGCACCAAGAGTCATATGGACAGGTGACAATATTAGGAGTTAGCCAATACAGAGAATCACATCGCTTCTCAGTCAAAAATCATTTCTTGGGCTTCCCTGGTGGCGCAGTGGTTGAGAATCTGCCTGCCAATGCAGAGGACATGGGTTCGAGCCCTGGTCTTGGAAGATCCCACATGCCACGGAGCAACTAAGCCCGTGCACCACAGCTACTGAGCCTGCGCATCTGGAGCCTGTGCTCCGCAACAAGAGAGGCCACGACAGTGAGAGGCCCGCGCACCGCGATGAAGAGTGGCCCCCGCTCGCCACAACTAGAGAAAGCCCTCGCACAGAAACGAAGACCCAACACAGCCAAAAATAAATAAATAAATTTATTAAAAAATCATTTCTTTACATTCTTTTTACCATAAATAGACAAACCAAGGAAGGAAAACAAGCTCTTCTTCAGCTCTTTTGTGATCCAAAGAAAGCTCCATGGCGTCTGAGGGGCTTCAGAAAAGACCTTTATAATCATAAAAACCAGACTTGAATTTTTATTTTACTTTTGAAATCTAATAAAAAACACACCATATGCCCATCTTTGCCAAGAGCCTGAAGTGAAAAGTGAAGCTAGGAGAGCAGCAAGTGGTCTGGAGGCCTGGACCTTCATTCCTCACACATCATTGACAAAAAACACCGTATATAATGAGGGGCCAAGGAGCTGAGGCCAGCTTGGTTGGACGAGAACGGCATGTGAAAGTGCCACCTGTTCCAACATATCTCCTTCTTGTCCCCTCAACGGCATTTGCCCCAGGTACATTCATATGTTTTAATGGGGCTGTGTGGCATGGGACAGTTCGTACCCAGACTTTGTCTCTTAGGCCAGTGGTGTCTTCAGGGAGAAGGAAAGCTTACCTAGTGTAACAAGACTCCCCTAGATGGTGTGAAGAGGACCGGGTTTGGAGTTATTGATTACCTATTAACTCTCTTATCACTGTCCTTGAAGGTATAGCGATGTCCTCAGGCTGTATTCATCATCTTTCCTACTGTGAACTGCTCATTAACATTTATAAGAAAAGCCCAATCAAGTTTTGTTAAACTGATTCTAACAGAGTTGAGCAACCTTGTTGAACGTTTAATTTGCTTCCAAATAACTTGGTTGACTCTCACATTACTTCCATAAGAATTCCTATGGATGGTGAGCTCTTATGTTGAAAAGAACTCAGTTACAAACAACTCCATCAAAAAAATGAGATTTTTTTTTTGCTTTGAATTGATTTTTTTCCTTTGACTCCAATGAAATGATATAATCCCAAAATAAATGCTCCCAACCTAAAGAAAATTCAAACATTAAAGTAATCAAATAATTGTTGGCTGAATGGAAGCAAAGTAATTTATTTCTCTTTCTAAAATGTGCCAATGGGTAAGTTGGTCTTGAGTTACCACCCCTCTGAAGATGGATGCCATAATCTGCTCAAATGTAATGCTCCGAGCAACATGGGTGGGCTTGGAGGGCATTATGTTAAGTGAAATAAGTCAGACAGAGAAAGACAAATACTGTATGATCTTACTTATATGTGGAATCTAAAAAGTACAACAAACTAGTGAGTATAACAAAAAAGAGGCAGACTCACAGATACAGAGAACAAACTAGTGGTTATCAGTGGGGCCGGGGGTGGGCAATATAGGGGTGGAGAGTGGGAGGTACAAACGATTGGGTGTAAGCTAGGCTTAAGGATGCAATGTACAGCACAGGGAATATAGCCAATATTTTGTAATAACTGTAAATGGAAAATAACGTTTAAAATTGTGTAAAAATGAAACAATGCAAAAAAATTTTTAAGTAAAAAAACTAAAATTTTCAAGAAATGTAATGCTCTGAGTTGACCCAGAACCTGTTAAAGGCTCCACTGCCATTGCTGCCCTGCTGAAGGATCCGGAAGTGGTTTTTAGGGAGCCTGTGCCCTCCTAATTAGCCAGTCCTCCTCCTGCACTTCCCACGGGAGGATTCCAGGTGGGTGTTCAATGGGAGCGCTCAGCTCCTCTGGGTCAAGTGGACCCAGGATTTGCATAATTCCAACTTCACAAGTCTTTGAGGGAAACTGCATTTAGGAAGCAACGAAAAGAGAAGATTGTGGGTGTCAAGTTCACAATGCTCCAATCTGAGGGCATTTTTCTTTAGCACCCCTTCACGTTTTCAAGTGGAAGTGAAAATTAAATTCACTGGGAACAGAATCATCTCCACGATTTCCATTAGGCAAAGCCTGGAGGCAACCATTTTGTTGGAAGGATGGCACAAGTACAGATTTCTTGAAGCTGAGTGCACGGGGCAAGGGCTCAGGTTTAGAATGTTTGTTTGGGCTGACTAGGGGGCTACCTGAGATGGGAGGGGTGGGGAAGCCCCCTCTTCCCTGCCTCCAGTCATCCCTCGGTGCACCCACAAATGAAACAGGACTGGAAGCTGCCCTTGGAAGCCAGAATAATGGCCACCAAGAAACAGACCAAGCTCACACCACCTCTAGAAAAGGGACAGAGTTTCAGTGCTAAGAGCTTGCTCTGGCTCCTTCTGGTCTGTGTTGGCCCATCCTTTCAAATATGTCCAAGGCAGTGCCAAAGCATGGCTTCTCTCCCAGACCTGGAAAGAAAGAGTGTTGTAAAAGATGCAGTGTGCCTTCCAAATGGCCCATCTGCACGCAGGCTGCAGCCCAGCCCAAGAGTGCTCTGAACCAGGAGCAAAGCCTTTTGCAACAGAACAGAACCAGAGGTCAGAGACAGGCTCAGACATGGGAGGGGAGGAAAAAGACACCCACTTCCCTTTTCTGCTCAATCTTTGGGGTGATCAGGGTGGTGGTGGTTAGTCTGTGCCTCTTCCCAACAGATCTCAGCTGGACAACACTGAGGCCAACACCCCTGGCTTGGATGGAGTCTTTTGTTTTGTTTTACGTGACAGAGACACCACGGTTTGATTTTGTTTTAAATGAATGATACCATTTTGAACAAAGGAAAAAAAAAAGATCCTCTCTATGTACCCACAATAAAGACCACGAATATATCTATTTTTCCCATTACAACAAAACACTCTTCTAGCGAAAAGTCAAAATCTACACAATGTACTGATACTGTTTTTTTCTATTATGTTTCATTGGTTGGGGGGAAAAAGCCTTCAATCATCTGTGGAAATATGAGTATTTTTCCACATAAATAATTTCTTGCTTAAATGCTGTGGCCTCTCCCGCTGCGGAGCACAGGCTCCGGACGCGCAGGCTCAGCAGCCATGGCTCACGGGCCCAGACGCTCCGCAGCATGTGGGATCTTCCCAGACCGGGGCACGAACCCGCATCCCCTGCAACAGCAGGCGGACTCTCAACCACTGCGCCACCAGGGAAGCCCAACTGTATCACTTTTAGAAGTTGGAGGTGCAAATCAGGATAGGACATGAGCCTACCTGGGTGGGTCAGGGCCTACGTGGATGCAGAGGCCAGTTCGAGCAGGCCAGTCCAAGTAAGCCAGTGAGGGGAACTAGGTGTGAACTTTGCAGTGAGGCCCACTGGGCTAGAAGTGCAGTACTATGGACTGGGTCAATATGAAGAATTGGGGGAGGGGGTGGGGGGCAGAGGCCCGTGAATGTGAGGGATGCAGCCACTTGGAAACAATTTCAGTACCCAATGGCTGGTTTTCATGGGGTCTGTATATCCAGTGGGGGTGAACGATCAGGAGCCGGGTGGGATAATAGAGGTGCCTGAACAATCTTGATTGGGTAAATTAATTCTGGGCCTGATCTCAGGTACAATAATCCCCTTCTCCTCGCACCATTTTTGGGATGATCCTCCTGTGGACCTCCAACAGAAAGCTTCTAACAGAAAGCTTTCCAACAGGAAGACCTGAAGAAACAAAAAGATTCCTGAAAAATCTAGTTTTACTTTATATTTGATAGGAAATCTAATCAAACTGGCTGTTGGCTGTCAGATTAAAAGTGAGAGTTTCTTCTTTCACTTCTGTTGCTACTGTCCACAGAGGCCTCTTTTCTTTTCATTAGGACTCTGATCCCAACACAGTTCCAAACCACCCTATCCTGACATGCTTCCCCATGGCACAATTCAAAAAAATCCCCCAACTTTCCACATTGGCTGCACATTTGAAGCTTCTGGGGAGCTTTAAAAAACCCTGATGTCAGACCCTCACTTAAGACCAATCAGATCAGAATTTCTGGGGGATGGGACCTGAGCATGGGTATTTTTTTCAGTGCCCGTGTGATTCTAATATATTGGCCCCAAGTGACTGAGGTATGCCTGGTACAGTGATTCTCAATCCTGCCTGCAATTAGAATCACTCTGGGACTTAAGATAAATCTCAGGTGAATTGATTCGGAACCCCCTTGCAGGTAGAGAAAGGCTGGGCACTGGTATATATTTTTTAAAGTCCTTGAGAATCCCTGGCTTAGTGAGATGCCATAGTTATCACATGTTTGAAGTAAAATCTGCTAGAGGAAAGCAAGGAAGAGAGAGTGCAGAAAGTGCTGGTGATAAATATGAATGTGGTGAAATATTTGAATGTGATAAATATATGAATATAGTGAAAGTGAAACCAGGCATTGGGTACCTTCAAAGATCCTGGTCCTCTGATTCTTCTAATCCATTGAATTTTCACCTGTGAGGGGAGGCAAGTGGGCCATTGAGGGGACCAGGGGGAGTTGGGAGGGGCAGATCTAGGGCCATATTATCCAGGAACTGCCCCAGTGTGAGGTCTACTACCTTCAGTTTGGCTGCTGCAGTTGGCCAGGCCTTTGGAACTGACACTGGCACTCAGCATGGGTCTCCAGTGACCACTGGGGCAGTGGTTTCTTCTCTTCAGGGCCCCCTTCTCTTACACAGCTGCTCCCCTGAGATGTTACAGCCCCCATACCCCTCTCTACCCTGGCCAGGAGGGACAGCCCACAGACAATGACTGACTAGCAGCGGTGTTGGAGTCTGACTCCCTTGCCTCAAGGTGGGATGAATTCTGAAGGGTAATCCATGTTCTCTGTCAGATCAGGCTAAAGCTAGAGTAACTGTGGCTCTATCTTTGCTTACAATTTCGCTGCCCTATCCTGCTTCCCTCACTCCCCTTCTCCTGAGAGCCCTTCCTCAAGAAATCCTTTGTACAAGAATCCTTGTCTCAGGCTCTGCCTCTAGATAACCTGTCTTATGACAATAGTGATTAGATAGTATGTGGGTGATGGGGAGATTGGGGCAGAAAGAATATGAACTTGGGAGTCAGATATGTCTGGGTTCAGCCCCAATGTTATTACTTCTTAGCTGCAAGAATCCATCAAGTTACCTGGAAGCTATGATCCTCTGTTTCTTCCTTTACAATGTGGGATGGCCACACATCCCTTGCAAGGATGCTGTGAGGATGACATTAAATGCAACAAGAGAATGGATGTGAATGTCCATGGCACATAGTAGGGATCCAGTAATGTCAAGTTTTCTTGCCTCCTGGAACCTTCCTGCCATCTCCCTCTAAACTTGGTTTTCCACTGTTCTCTTTGGTCCCCATGCACAATGATTTTCTTAGTCTCTCCATTCTCTTTTTCTTTCCTTCTATAGCTTCCTTTTACTATCTCCCTTTCCCAGGGTTTCTCACCTCATTTTTTTGTAGTGCTTTCCACTTCCTCTAGCCATGACAGACTAAGAAAGATATACAGTAATATCCAGAAATACAGATCCTTGTTCTGTGGGCCATGGCCAGGGAAGCTGCAGTGAAGTTATCTGTTTTTGCCAGCTCAGCAGAATTAGGCTGCGTTCAGTTTTATCAACAGGACTCAGGAGGCTGGTTTGTGGCTTTTTCTGAGATAGTGTTTAGCCAGGAAAGGATATGCTATTTTCCTTGTAAGATGAAAATAAGGCCATTAAAAGCCAATTACACTAGTGCCTGACATAAAGAACCCTCATCAACTTCAGTCTTCAATTTCTGGGCCAAACAGTGAAGCAGAGGGAGCTGATCCCCACAGTCAGGACTTGAGACAAGAGTTTACTTGCTCAGCCACAAACTAGTTGTGGGATTTTGGGGAGATTGCATAACCTCCTTAGGGCCTAGTTTTCTCCATCACCAGGAAGGCTCTATAGCAAAATACGTGCCAGCTACTCTACAAGGGACCTCCTAGAATTCATAAAATGTTTTTTGGGGGAAGCACTGGAACCCTGTGCAGAAACTGATTGAGAACAATATATTTTGTTACAAATATGCTTGTGAGTAACATTATGAAACCATTGCAATTCAACTCTCCAGGGCATGGAGTATATGGTAAGTCATGTCTGTCATGATAACACTCTCCAATGAAGAGGGTGGGAAATCTGAAAGTCACACATTAGCCTTGAGTGCCCAATACCAGCTGCTCAAGTGGATTTTTATAATAATAATTATTATCATAAGTCTAATGGAACAGTCTGAACTAAGCAATATTCTGTGCCCGCCCAACTACTTTTTCTCTCCTTCTGGCATCAGCACTTCCTTTCCCCTGGGGATCTCCGTCTCCACCCCTTGGTCCTAGTGGGGCTGTGATCATGGCGTCTCATTGCCCGACCGGCTCACCCCGCCCCCCTTGCAGGACGAGTGGGCACAGGACCCAGCCTCTGCTGAGCACAGTCCACTTCTCTCTGGTCACAGGCATTGGTCCAAGGGGTAGATGGTTCACCAAGTCAATCGGAATCCTTCTCCAGCATTTTGGAATAAGAGGGAGAAGGACAGCATCCTCTGCCTTTTTGAAAACAAGCTGTAAGGATGAGGCCTGCCATCCATCTTTCCTGTCACATGGGGAGGGGGTGGATAGAATGCTACCAACACACTCGGAAGCACGAGAGATGTGCAGAGGCCAGATGTGGAGAGAGAAGAGAAAACGGACATTCTTTGAACCAGATCCCCCCTCTGGACTTCCCAATTAGGTGAACCAATGAAATCTCTCTTTTTCTTTAGTTAGGTTGAACTGAGGTTATGTTACATAACTTGCTACAAAGTTAAAAAATATAATTTAAAAAATATAAACTTCCATTCAGATAGATGTTCTCCTTCCTCAAGTATCTTATATTAAATAATATATGTGATTAGAATAGAATGAGTCCATTCAGTGTTAATATATTGCAATTACAATTGACCCTTGAATAACATGGGTTTGAACAGTGCGGTTCCACTTATATGCAATTTTTTTCAATAGTAAATACAGTGCTACACGATTGAACATTGGTTGAATCTGAGGATGTGGATCGTACATACGGGGAAACATGGGTACTGAGGATATAAGTTATATATGGATTTTCAACTTTGGTTAAGGTTGGTGCCCTTAACCCCCAGATTATTCAAGGGTCAACTGTATTTCAATATTATTACAAAGAGAAGTAGAATCAATATCTTGGTGTAAGTTATATATGATTTAATGTAAAAAAAAGTCTCTTGGGAAGTAGGGGCATAATTTGATCAATATTCTTTCCAACACAAAACCCAGCCATCTTATAATGGGCTTTTACTACTTTTTTCAACATAGGATGTTTTAGGGCATCATGAGCTTGGGAAGGCTAAACAAAGAGAACACTTTGCTCATCCTTTTTCAGCAGTGCACTTCTAGGTGGGCACAGATTTTAGGTCTCTTAGTCAAAGGTGTACTCTCTGCTCAGAATATTAAAGAACAACCAAGAGATGGGAAAGGGCAAAGCAGTCGTCTTGAATCTTGGGTCTCCCGGGTTTTAGTCTAGTACTTTTACTATCAGGGGTGCTGTGTCCGTTTAATTCAAGTTTATATTTCTCACATCTGTTTCGCATGCACATGCATGTATGTGAAAGTACTTCTTGTCCTAACTGTGATGGGCAAGATATTTAAGTCTGTAAATATTTACTAAGTGTATATAAAACAGCAGTGTGGGCTGCTACGGCCAATGAAGGAGAATTACAGCACTGGGGCCCCACTTCCGGCTCCACTGCTCATTCCTGTGTGACCTTGGGCAGGCCAATTAAAACTGTGTTCTTGCACTGCATTTAAGCAAAGGAGATGCTAATCTTTATTGACCAGCTCTCCAGAAGCAATAACCTCTGAGGACAATACCTGCTATTCAGAACAGAAATCGAAGAGGTATCTCATTGGGACGGCACTTCTATTACTTTTTTTCTCTCTCTCTCTCTCTTTTTTTTTTTTTCCTCTCTCTTTTTTTAAGGGAGGAGGAGTGGTGGGGCAAAAGGGATGTATCCTTGACAGGCTTGCGAAAGACAAAACTTCATTGTCTCAAAAAAATTAGCAAGCATCTGCTTCTGCATGTCACTGTGTGGTAAGAAGACAACCACGTGAATAAAGTAGCCAGTTTTGCAATTCCCCTCAGAGAAGGTGGTAGGAAAAGTGGATGGCAGGGCGATTGTCACCACATCTCAGGGACACTGCTTGGCCTTTCTTGCCCCTTAGAATAGAATAGCAGGGTTTTGAGACAGGATTTGGGTGTTAAGGTGATTCTGTTCCTCACTCTTGTGACTTTAACAGAAATCGTCTCACCTTCAAGTGCCAGGTTTTGATACTAGAAACATGGAAATAATAATGCTCATATTTAGGGCTTCCCTGGTGGTGCAGTGGTTGAGAATCTGCCTGCCAATGCAGGGGACACGGGTTCGAGCCCTGGTCTGGGAGGATCCCACATGCCACGGAGCAACTAGGCCCGTGAGCCACAACTACTGAGCCTGCGCGTCTGGAGCCTGTGCTCCTCAACAAGAGAGGCCATGATAGTGAGAGGAGCGCGCACCGCGATGAAGAGTCGCCCCCACTTGCCACAACTAGAGAAAGCCCTCGCACAGAAACGAAGACCCAACACAGCAAAAATAAATAAATTAATTAATAAACTCCTACCCTCAACATCTTAAAAGAAAAAAAAAAAGTCTAGTAATAGAAAATGGAAACCTGACTGCCCTGGGTTTTAAGAAATTCCACTTTAAATGAAAGAAGTAGTCACTTGAATCTTGACAGTAACCTCTAAAAAAAAAAAAATAATGCCCATATTTAGGTGTGTTGAAACAGTTATACACAAACACCTAACAAAATGGCAATTAAAAGCAGCCCTGGTTTTCTACCCCCTTCCATTTATTCATTTACTTTGATAATATTTGGCAATAGGACAGCAGATCCCTATATTTTGTTCTCAGGGAGCAAATGCTCAGCAGACATTCAGTCCTACACACACAGCCAGCGGATCCCATCACAGTCCATATTTAGACTCCAGAGAAATGTCTTGGATTTATATTGTTCCTTTATATCAAGGAATGAACCAACATGTATAAAGAAACAAGGCCAAGATCTGTTGTTTAAAACTTCTGTTTGGAGTGAAGGTGTTATAAGCTTTCTCTTATACACAGGATCTAGGTAACCTTTCTCCCATCCACCCCCTCCAAAAAAAAAAAAAAAAAAAAAAAAGCCATTTAGGCAATAATCTGGATGACCTACATGGAAGAATCTTGGGTTGTACTAATAATTTAGGACTGAATTATTGCCTCAATTTTTTCACATCCCTTTTACCACTGAGACAACAGAACATATGCAAAAGAAGTTTTATGAGTGGAAATCCAATTTCCACTGGCAAAGAATCTCATAATGCAAATGGGAGAATCCCAATAATCAAGTCACATGTAACCTCACATTTGCAACATCATAGACATGGAGAAAGGAATGCTCTGGCCTCCAAAGAACTTGTTTTGCTTTTCCCAAAGCAGTAGTTCTCAAATTCTTTTTGGAATCTATTTCCAATTACAAAAACATTTCATGATCCACTAAACTAATCTGTTTGTACCAACCACTGCATGAAAAATATAGTCATAGAAGATCGTGGGTGCAACTTTCATGAAATTTCCTGAGTAATTTCAAAAGTAAAAGATTGATCTATTCCAGGAGCAAGAAAATACTTCCAGTCCTGATAATAATCCCCTAATTTGCAAGTGCTTTGCTCTGTTCATATCCTTTCACACTTTATTTACTTTTTCACATCAACCCTGTGAAGCTGTAGCATTGCCCGGTTCTCAAGATAACATGAGGTAGGTATAATTTTTCTTGTATTTCATCACTTCTAAGATGCCAAAGGGTGGAATATGCACCTTTATTTTATGTACCACCCAGAAAGAAAACAGTATGTTGCCTATTAAACGACGACACACAATCAACTGTAAAACAAAACAAAACAAAAAGACCATGCAGTTTCAGATATGTTAAGATGTGAAAGAATGAGTGTCTCAGAACTGATGAACACTGGACTTCCCCTTTTACAGAGGAGGATACTTAATGCCTAGTTCAAGGTCAGGCTGCTGATGGAGACTGAAGCCTGAAGCAGCACTCAAACTCCGACCTTCTGACCTGAAACCAATGTTTGAAGTTTTAAAGAGAAGTCTAGAAAGGTCGAGAATGTTTGTAACATAATTTTGTTAACATTTCTAATTGTTGGTACTCCTTTGGAGATTTAGACGTTAGAAAACAAGCCAGATTGTCGGGAAGGGGAGGAAACAGCCCCTGACAGAGGGTGGTGGCTGGGGCAGTGGCAGAGCAGCTGGGAGAGCTCAGCAGGAATTAACTCCCCTGCAGAGATGTCCTTCTCCCTCTGGAGTGCTTCCCTGGCTGTGGAACAAGCTGACTTGATTATAGAGGAAGCACAGGGCTCCATATCAGCTTCTTGACCTTTTAGCCTCCTCTTTAAAAAGTCAGTAAAAGAAACATGAGGAGGGAGAAGAGGAGGAGTAGAGAAAATGAGTCTGTGGTCTTAGTGATTTTCTGCTGAGAATAGAGCACTGGCAAGCATATCAAGCACACGCTTATTTGCTAACAATGAGGGGCACGAGTGATTTCTTTTATGCCTTGAGGTGAAATTGATGATAAAGAGCTACCAGTTACAGAGGGACCACCCTGCATCCATAACTCTGAAAAACACATCAGCTTAGGGGGAACTGTTGTCAATGGTGGAAACAACCAAGGAGACTGTGCCATTATAGAAATACTGCGCCTCGCTGGTTTGCAAAAGAAAACTCCCCAACTTAGCGGAGGAAGTGGAGGGCCTTGGAAGGCGGTTTGTTTCCTTGTGGCCAGTGACTGATTTTCCACCAAATGTGCATTGGCTAATTCTCACAAGAGTATTTAGAATGAAGGGAGGGTTTCAGGTTCGACTCACATGAGCTGCTTTTCTTTGGACAGTCTTTGTTTCCTCCCGTCTGGTCGGCAGTCCTTCCGGGACCTTCCTCAATCCCTGGCGGGGGCTGAGACCCAGTCCTTGTTCGGGATGAAAAGGTATTGGAAGGCCGGCTGCTCTAATTGGAGTTTGCACCTGCAGACCCCAGCCTCGGAGGCGTCTGGGCTCTGGTGCCGCTGTGTGTGTGTGTGTGTGTGTGTGTGTGCGCGCGCGTGCGTGTGTGCGCACGCGCGCGCGTTTGATTTTCTCAATGAACACTGGGACACTGCACGTTTTTTGGCCTAAATAGGCTGGAGAGGATCCAAGCTGCTCAGCCACTTTCTCCACTCTGGTTGGGAGGGACCCTCTTTTCTCTCCTGTCTAAGAAGGAGGGATTTTCAGACCTGCAAGTGTATCCAGTGTATTCTGATCTAATCTCTTCTGGCCCCAAGAGAACTTACCCCGATAAAAGGTGCCCTTCAGGTAGTATGAGAGGGTGTCACAGCCGGGCTTTCACCCACCCAGAAGCTGCTGCATTTTTTATGAGTTTCTCACACTTGACTCTAGTAACACAATCCAGGTAGCGCTCAAGCACGATGGCTACAGCCACTGTGCTCAACCCGAGGAGAGGGAGATGGAAAAACTGCCCGGGAAGATTTAATTAATGACTGTGCCTCTGTCACCCTCACAGCACCCTAGTGCCTGAGCTCCAGCCGAATGCACATATTTAATGTGTACAGTCTGATCAATTTTGGCATCCAGATATGCCCCCGAAATCATCACCACCGTTGACTGAAAAAAATGCACAGCCTAAAAGTTGAGAATTATGTTTTACTTGGCGGACAAAATTGAGGACTTAAGCCTAGAAGGTAGCCTCTCAGGTAGCTCTGAGGGACTGCTCTGCAGGGGTAAGGGAGGGACCAGAACATATGGAAGTTTTGCAACAAAACCTGGGTAGTCAGAACCTCAAATGATTACTATTAATTAAAGAAAACCTCACATCTCAAGTTAATAAATTTAGCACCTTGTATGAGAAGATGCAAGAGTCTGGGCTCATTGAAATCATTCCTTTGATATGCACCTTAACTATCTAGGGCCTGGATCTTGCTTTTCTCCATCCTGAACGCCCTCAGGGTGCACTGTGTGTGGCGACTGCAGTGGCTGCTCGCTGGATGGTCGCAACATCCTTTGTTTACTGATATGGCAGGTGACACTCTTCGTCCACACCACAGTTGAGATAATAAACATGCCCATCACCTCCCAAAGTTCCCTTATGCTCCTTTATAATCCCTCCCCTCGCTTGTCCCTTCACTCCACATCCCCAGGCAACCATAAATTTGCTTCCTATAACTATAGATTATTTGCATTTTCTAGAATCCTATACAAATGGAATCAGACAGAATGTTCTTTGGTCTGGCTTTTTCCACTCAGCAAAATACTTTTGAGATTCATTCATATTGTATGTATGAATAATTTGTTCCTTTTTACTGCTGAGTAGTTTTCCATGGTGGTCTGTCCATTCATTCACCTGTTGATGGCCATTTGGGTTGTTCCTAGCTTGAGGTGATTACAAATAAAGCTGCTGTGAATATATGTGTACAAGACTTTGTGTGGATATAAGCCTTCATTTTTTTGTGTGTGTGTGTGGTACGCGGGCCTCTCACTGTTGTGGCCTCTCCCGTTGCGGAGCACAGGATCCAGACGCGCAGGCTCAGCGGCCATGGCTCACGGGCCCAGCAGCTCCGCGGCATGTGGGATCCTCCTGGACCAGGGCATGAACCCACGTCCCCTGCATCGGCAGGTGGACTCTCAACCACTGCGCCACCAGGGAAGCCCATAAGCCTTCATTTTTTTTGTAAATTCTGAGGAGTGCAACGGCTGGATCGTACGGCAGGTATATGTTCAACTTTTTAAGAAACTGCCAAACCATTGTCCAAAGTGGTTGTACCATTTTTTTTCCTCACAAGTAGTTGTAGTTCCTATACGCTTTCCAACATTCAGTATGGTCATCCTTTCTAGGTTTAGCTATTCTAAAATGTATGTAATGGTGTCTCAATCTGGTTTTAATTTGCTTTCCCCTAATGACTAATAATGTTGTGCATCTTTCCATGTGTTTACTTGTTATCTGTAAATCTTATTTTGGCAAAGTGACTGTCCAAATCTTTTGACCATTTCTTAAATTGGCTTGTCTATTTTCTCGTGATTTAGTTTTGAGAAGTCATTATACATTCTCCCAGGGATATTTTTTATTTAAAAATTATCCTGGAATGTAAGATATCGTGTAGAAAGTTTTCATGGAATTTTCAGCACTAAGAACACATGTGGAACAATTTGGGGGCCCAAGGCCTTCTAGCCCCTGGAGATCACTCTCCCTATGTGCCTTGCTCTGCCTTATAATGATGAAAGCAGGCTATGTCAGAAGTTAAGACAGGCCTGGGCCATGCCCACTTTTTGAGGCTCTTGAGATATTTAAAATAAAAGAAAGTCCAAAATAGACATGTGAAAAGCGTGATATATTTTAAATGTATATATTGAACAAATTAGTGCTTTTGACCACGTGCAAAAATTCAGCATGTACATAACATGGGAGAGGATGTCAAAATTTTAAATTTGAGGCCCAGTGTGGGGGCTGAGACAAAGGACTCTGGTGTCCCACTGGCCACCTTGTGATAAGCCATGAGACACCAGCACCAGCCTGGGCACTTCCCGCACACCCCGTATACCTTAAAGTCATATCTGGCATGATCACTCTTTAGTCATTTATGCTTGGGATTAAATGAATGCCACAGAGGTGGCTATGGAAGAAAGGACCATTTCCCAGCTAGACACAAATTTCCTGCCAGAATGGTGACACTGGGAAGGTTAATCATGGCCATCAGGGCCTTTTGGAGGGACCCCCCTTACTCCACCCACATGCCAGCCTATGGGGCCAGAGGCTTCCTTTGGGTGATTAGTCTTGGCCTTTTCCACTTAGCTTGAGGTCAGAATGACAGGGTGACTAGAAGTGGGGTTGCTTCACCTGAAGAATTCCCAGAGGCCTCTCAGCCAGACCCACAGAAACTCCTGCCCTCTGGGGAACTTCACCATCACCTCTGGAACTTTAATCTCCTTTCACCCCTCGTTGTATCAAGTGCGGTGGTTCTCTGTATGGGGTGGTTTTGCCCTCCAGGGGACATTTGACAACTTCGGGAGACATTGTTGATTGTCAAAACTGGGGAGATGTTACTGGCATCTAGTGAGCAGAAGCCAGGGATGCTGCTAAATATGCTACAAGACAGCTCACCACCTCCAAGAAATATCCAGCCCTAAATGCCAGTGTTGGCGAGGTTGGGAAACCTCAGTCTTGATGATTTAATCAGGTGTCAATCAGAACGAACAGAGAAAATGACTGATGTAGATTCTGAAAAAGCGGTTCTTTGTCCATTAAGCAGACAAGCACCACAGTATGGACGTAGAGAGTTGATCAGGAAGCTTGAGGGGTCGTGAAGGGTGGGCTACCCAAGACCTCTCACTCTCTCACCACCTTCCTCTGCCTTCCCTTCTACCTCCTGTTAAGAGCTTTGAAGTATAACAGACCTGGTTTCAAACTCAGTCCTGCTGCTTGGTGACTTTGGGCATGTTACTTAACCTTTTTAAACCTCAGTTTTTCTATCTGAAAAATGGAAATTATCATAGTACTTTTCAGAATCATGTGAATTAAACAAGATAAGCCAAGCCATGTAAAGAGTTTTGTGGTGTCTGGCACATGAGAAAAACTCAGTAAGTGACCGATTATTATTATTTCACAAGTTGAGCACCTGCTGAACTCAACGCACCTTTTCCAGGTGGTTCCTGGCCACTCAGTGCATGTTTGTGACAAGTTTTTATTAGTCTACAAAGCATTTACTCTAAAAGTCTTAGTAATGATATCACTTACCCTTCAGAAACAAAGCCCGATGGGTGTGTTGGATGCACTGTATTTTGAACCTCACTTTAGTGGTAAAAGAAATGAATGAAAAATGATTTAAGTTAAAACAGTGTAGTCTTAGCACTATTTACAATAGCCAAGACATGGAAGCAACCAAAATGTCCATTGACTGAGGAATGGATAAAGAAGATGTGGTACATATATACAATGGAACATTACTCAGCCATAAGAAAAGAACGAAATCATGCCATTTGCAGCAACATAGATGGACTTAGAGGTTATCATACTAAGTGAAGTAAGTCAGACAGAGAAAGACAAATATCATGTGATATCACTTATATGAGGAATCTAAAATATGACACAAATGAACTTATTTATAAAACAGAATTAGACTCACAGACATAGAAAACAAACTTATGGTTACCAAAGGGTAGATGTGGTAGGGGGAGGGATAAATGAGGAGGTTAGGATTAACATATACACACTACTATATATAAAATAGATAATCAACAAGGACCTACTGTATAGCACAGGGAACTCTACTCAATATTCTGTAATAACCTACATGGGAAAAGAATCTGAAAAAGAATAGATATACGTATATGTATAACTGAACCACTTTGCTGTACACCTGAAATTAACACAACACTGTAAATCAACTATACCCCAATATAAAATAAAAATTAAATTAAAAAAACCAATGTAGTCTATATTGAGGTATTTATGCATGTGTGTAGATGTAAGCCTAAATATTTGTTTTGGTCCATGGAAAGAAATTTACACAATGAAGTTTGGCAGAAACACAGCACTAGCTGGGACTCTTGGAGCAAATCCTTGGGAACTCTTGGGCTGTCCCGTTCCAGGACGGAGCAGGATTCCATGTCAAGTGACTTGGATAACATCTCACGTGGGGTCAGTTACTTTGGCACCAGAAGGGCCTCTTTGCCAGATGGCCAAGCAGAGACTGTGAGGCTCGAGCCAGACTGAGCTCAGGGTGTTTCTGGAAGGTCATTGTTGCAAACCCAGAGAACCAGTTCTGTGAGGTTGGCTCAAAGGGGATATTTAGTCAGAGTAACAGAGAGGTATGGTAATGGAGTGGAGGAAGTCTGGGTAAGGATTATAACCAGCACAGTCAAAAGGCTCTTCTCGGCTTTCAAAAGAGTGAGGGAGAAGTAATGCTTGGCCCTGGCCCTCAGACAATGCCTCGATTCTTGCCAACTGCAGGAGAGCGAGCCCACAAAATCGCCAGTGAGCCAGGAGATAATCCTGGTGACAAGGACTCAGCCAGGCAGCCCCTGGGCCAAAAAATAAGGGCAGAAAATTTGGTTTAACTATATTTCTGCCTGTGTGTTTTCTCACGGGGGGGTTGACATCTTTAAAAACATAGGTATGCTCTGTACTTGGGGCGTACACAATGGAGCTAACACAAAGCAAGAATCCTTTGGGCTCCTTTGGCAAGGGAACCCTTACAAAGCTTTGGACACTGAAGCCATGAAAGAACTGCCTAGGAACATTCTAGAAGACAGGCTAGATCTCCCAGTGTTTGGTCACCAGCCTAGGAGTGTGGCAGAGGCTTCTTGTGCAGGGGGTGAATGAATAGATGTAGGAACTTCCTTCCCTCACGTGGGCTGGTCTCAGTAGTAAGCAGTCAGAATGTGTAACCATTAGTAATTCCCCTGCTGGGCTAGTCCATAAAAAGAAAGAGATTTACTTACTTAAGTCACAAGGTTCAAGGACCACAGAAATTGCCTTTTAGTAATAGGAGTGGCTGTCACCGAGGAATGTCACAAAGAACTGTTAATTCTACTCTTTACTTACCCTCTGTCTAACCAGCTGAGAGAAGATAGATTTATGGAAGGGAGTTTGAGTGACAGGCATTCTGTCCATTCTTCTGATTCTCTGTGAATTGAAATCAGCAGGAGCAAGAGGTCTGCATTGCATTATCTTGACTTTTCATACAACAATGTTCTCATAAGAGACACCCTCATCTCTTATCTATGGACACCAGGGAAAAAAGGGAAAACAACAGGCATTTTTCCATGGCCAGTGCTTATGTTAGTGTCTCGACAAAAGGGTTTTGAATGAATGACTGATCAGTGGGAAATACCATACTTCTGTGAATGTGTTGGTGAGGATATTGATCACTGTATCACTCACAGTTCCCTTTATAAAGTCTGATGTGGTCAATTTCTACTCCCAGTTTAGGTGAGGAAACCTTTGTACCTATAAAGGAATGGCTTTCTTTCTTCCCTTCTGAAAATGTGGATGATGTCATTGGACATATCTCCCTTTTGCTCTAGTTGCCAGGAAGTTCAGGTTTAAATCTGATGCCCAGCTCTACCAATGATGAAGGCTCTTGTGGCATGCACACTTGATTCTTATTTCCTCTGCTCTTGTTATCCTAATCTTATTTACATTTCCCCTGTTCCTAATTTAAATTCTTGATTATATTTCCCATCATTGTATGTTCTTAGCCTCAGATGCCTCTAATTGCCAGGCGGGTATCAGTAAATGACTGAAGTAAGTGGGGTAATAGGGCATGGAGTGGACTGTGGCAAACAGAGAGAGGTCCTTCCTGGCCATTCTACTCAAATAGCATTGTCCCCTTCCCCCATTGTCCATCTCTAGCCCCTAACTGTGCTTATTCATAGCATTTATCATTTTCTGCAATTATCTGATTTATCTGTTTACTCTCTCTTACCACTGCTATATCCCTAGCACCCAGAACAGTGCCTGGCACAGAACTGTCACCCAGTCCACATCTGCCAGGTGAGTGGATCAAGGCATGAAAGTGAGACCAGTGTGGCTAGGTTTTTACTACATTTTAACAGAATTTGAAATTTGGATTTTATATGAAATCTCCTGATTTTTAGATGTTGGTGGCAAGTATAAAAAATTAAAAACCCCCTGCTGGCCAGAAACGGGCTATGTTAGCGTGAGCCACTGTTCTACTTTGTATTTGCCAGCTGTAGCCACCAGTTTCTCTGTGGAATGAAGTAGAACACAAATAAATAAAAACCTGCATCTGTTTTATGGTTAATGAAGCACCATTGCCCTCTAGTATTTCATTATTGTTCTAATTTTACATATGAGGAAATTAAAGCCCCTGAGGGCATAAAGTGAACCGGTGAGCTTAGAGGTGGAGGAGGCTTTGAAAGGCAGGGCTCCTCCGGGTTCAGAGGTGGCCTCCTGGTCAGATATTCAGGAACGAGGGAGGAAGAGCCCGTTCTTGTGTCAGTTCCTCTTTCCTTCCTGTCCCAGAACCAGGGGTTGGGTAGATGCTTCTCCCAACACAGGCTGTGACCTCGAATTCAGAGTCAGCCTCATGCTGGGTCTGTTTCTCTGCCTTTCAGTGCAGAAGGGACCATCAGTGTAGATATTTCTTAAACTCCTTTCACATACCTGGCTCCCCTGCCACCAGTCAAGAACTATAAGCTTAAAATGTTTTAGGAGCGTGTGCGAGTGTGCACACACACACACACAATTGAATAAACAAACACACCTTGCAGTGCCTCTTTCATTTCTGTATCTTCAGTATGATGTTGATCTTATTTGTTTTAGGAGACCATCTCCTTATATCATCGGTAGAGTTGTAGGTTCTTTGTGATCTAGCAGACAATACCTCATTTTTGAGAGCATGCCCAAGTTCTAACCAAGACTTATTTTCTCATGAACTTACCTTCCCAGAGAAAAGCTTTAAAATAAAATTCCAGTATTGAAATTTAGTTCTCTAACATTTTTAGGAAACTCTGAGATGTGGAAAATTCTCTATAAATTATAGGATTTTTTTCCTTCTACAAGTTTGCCTAACCATTTTTTCCAAAATCCCTTTGTTAAGAAAGAAAAGCTAGGCTTTATTGGCATTTCTTAATTATTATTTTAAATTGTGGTAAAATATACATAATATAAAATTGACCATTTTCACTATTTCTAAGGGTACATACGGCTCAGGGGCATTTAGTACACTCACATTACTGGGCAACAATCAGCACCATCCATCTCTAGATCTCTTTTCCTCTCCCCAACCTGAAACTCTGTACCCATTAAACAAAAACTTCTCATTCTCTCCTCCCCCCTGGCAACCACTATTCCACTTTCTGTCTCTATGAATTTGACTACTCTATGTACCTCATATGAGTGGAATCATACAGTATTTGTCCCATTGTGATTGGTTTATTTCACTTAATATATAACGTCCTCAACGTTCATCCATCGGTGGTATGTGTCAGAATTCCCTTCCTTTTTAAGTTTGAATAGTATTCCATTGTATGTTTATACCCCACTTTCTTTATTCATTCATCTGTCCATGGACATCTGGGTTTCTTCCATCCCTTGGCAATTGTGAATAATGCTTCTATGAACAAGGGTATACATATATCTGTTTGGGTTCCTGTTTTCAATTATTCTGGGTATATACCCAGAAATGGAAGTGCTGGTTCATACTGTAGTACTATTTTAAGTTTTTGAGGAATCACCATACCAATTTCCCATTTTCCACAGTGGTTGCACCATTGTGCATTCCTACCAACAGTGCACAAGAGTTCCAATTTTTCTGCATCCTCACTGACACTTGTTATTTTGCGGATTCTTTTCTTTTGATAGCAGACATTCTAATAGTTGTGAGGTGGTATTTCCTTTTCCTTGTGGTTTTGATTTGCATCTCCTAATAATTAGTGACACTGAGCATCTTTTCATGTGCTTATTTGCAATTTGTATATCTTCTTTGGAGAAATGTCTGTTTTGCCCATTTAAAAATTGGGTTGTTTTTATTGTTGAGCTGTAGAAGTTCTTTATATAGTCTTCATATTAACTCCTTATCAAGTATATGCTTTGCAAATATTTTTCCCATGCCATGGGTCGCCTCGTCACTCTGTTGATTGTGTCTTTTGATGCTTAGAAGTTTTAAAGTATGATGCACTACTGACATTTCTGAGCTTCCACCTTCGGTTCCACCGGCTCTCAGCGGATGTGAACTGTAGGGAAGTGAGGGCTGCCTCACGGCTGCGTCATCAGAAGGCTAGAAGTGATGCCAGCTCCTTTCCAAACAGACTTTTAGGGCAGTTTCAAGAACCTCCCCACTCCCCACCCTTCCGCCCCCAACACACATTCAGGATGTAGAACTATTTTAACAATAACTGAATTTCAAGATGGTCCCCCTTCAGCTTCGGGGTGGCCTTGGTTGCTGCTGGGTTTGTCAGGACAATGTGACATGGTTATTGGCCTGGACCTCAATGGGTGTGTATAACAGCCAGTCCCAACAGGTCTTGGTGAATAAACCAATAGAAGAGACGAGGTCTCCATAGTCTGTCTCCTCTGTAACGCTAGGACCTTTAGAGGCCAAAACAATGAAAAGACTGTGATGGCCTCACATTCCTCCAAATATATCAAAAGTAGAACGACAGTAAGCCATAAAATGAGCTTACAGAAGGGCAATAAAGTTCTGATTTTTCTCAAAATAACAATTTCAGAGTTTCTTTTGAAATGCCCAAATCTATTCTTTTAAATTTCTCTTTCTTTTTTTTTTTTTTTTTTTTTTGGTACGCGGGCCTCTCACTGTTGTGGCCTCTCCCGTTGCGGAGCACAGGCTCCGGACGCGCAGGCTCAGCGGCCACGGCCCACAGGCCCAGCCGCTCCGTGGCATGCGGGATCCTCCCGGACCGGGGCACGAACCCGTATCCCCCGCATCAGCAGGCGGACTCTCAACCACTGCGCCACCAGGGAAGCCCTTCTCTTTCTTTTAATTAGTGATGTGTTTGCTGCCTCTGCTTTGCCAGTAACCTAATCTGTTTTTGATCCACCTATTGGGAAATAATAATAACAGCTAATATTTATTATATGCTTTTTTAATACAGCAGGTTCTTATTAGTTATCTATTTTATGCATCTTACTGTATATATGTCAATCCCAATCTCCCAATTCATCCCACCACCACCAGCACCACCCCTACCTCTGCTTTCTCCCCTTGGTGTCCATAACGTTTGTTCTCTACGTCTGTGATTATTTCTGCCTTGCAAACCGGTTCATCTGTACCATTTTTCTAGATTCCCCACATATGCGTTACTATATGGTATTTCTTTTTCTCTGACTTACCTCACTCTGTATGACAGTCTCTAGGTCCATCCATGTCTCTACAAATGATGCAATTTTGTTCCTTTTTATGGCTGAGCAATATTCCATTGTATAAATGTACCACATCTTCTTCATCCATTCATCTGTCAATGGGTATTTAGGTTGCTTCCATGATCTGGCTATTGTAAATAGTGCTGCAATGAACATTGGGGTGCATGTGTCTTTTTGAATTATGGTTTTCTCTGGGTATATGCCCAGTAGTGGGATTGCTGGGTCATATAGTAATTCTATTTTTAGTTTTTTAAGGAACCTCCATACTGTTCTCCATAGTGACTCTATCAATTTACATTCCCACCAACAGTGCAAGAGGGTTCCCTTTTCTCCACACCCTCTCGAGCATTTGCTGTTTGTAGATTTTCTGATGATGCTGATTCTAACTGGTGTGAGGTGATACCTCATTGTAGTTTTGATTTGCATTTCTCTAATAATTAATGATGTTGGTCAGCTTTTCATGTGTCTCTTGGCCATATGTATGTCTTCTTTGGAGAAATGTCTATTTAGGTCTTCTGCCCATTTTTTGATTGGGTTGTTTTTTTAATATTGAACTGCATGAGCTGTTTATATATTTGGAGATTAACCCTTCCTCCATTGATTCATTTGCAAATATTTTCTCCCATTCTGAGGGTTGTCTTTTCATCTTGTTTATAGTTTCCTTTGCTGGACAAAAGATTTTAAGTTTCATTAGGTCTCATTTGTTTATTTTTGTTTTTATTTCCATTACTCTAGGAGGTGGGTGAAAAAAGTTCTTGCTGTGATTTATGTCAAAGAGTGTTCTTCCTATGTTTTCCTCTAAGAGTTTTATAGTGTCCCATCCTACATTTAGGTCTCTAATCCATTTTGAGTTTATATTTGTGTATGGTGTTAGGGAGTGTTCCAATTTCATTCTTTTACATGGAGCTGTCCAGTTTTCCCAGCACCAATTATTGAAGAGGCTGTCTTTTCTCCATTGTATATCCGTGCCTCCTTTATCATAGGTTAGTTGACCCTAGGTGCGTGGGTTTATCTCTGGGCTTTCTATCCTGTTCCATTGATCTGTATTTCTGTTTTTGTGCCAGTACCATATTGTCTTGATTACTGTAGCTTTGTAGTATAGTCTGAAGTCAGGGAGTCTGATTCCTCCAGCTCTGTTTTTTTCCCTCAAGACTGCTTTGGCTATTCGGGGTCTTTTGTGTCTCCATACAAATTTTAAGATTTTTTGTTCTAGTTCTGTAAAAAATGCCACTGGTAATTTGATAGGGATTGCATTGAATCTGTAGATTGCTTAGGGTAGTATAGTCATTTTCACACTATTGATTCTTCCAATCCAAGAACATGGTGTATCTTTCCATCTGTTTGTGCTAACTTTGATTTCCTTCATCATGGTCTTATAGTTTTCTGAATACAGGTCTTTTACTTCCTTAGGTAGGTTTATTCCTAGGTATTTTATTCTTTTTGTTGCAATGGTGAATGGGATTGTTTCCTTAATTTATCTTTCTGATCTTTTGTTGTTAGTGTATAGGAATGCAAGAGATTTCTGTGCATTAATTTTGTATCCTGCAACTTTACCAAATTCATTGATTAGCTCTAGTAGTTTTCTGGTGGCATCTTTAGGATTTTCTATGTATAGTATCATGTCATCTGCAAATAGTGATAGTTTTACTTCTTCTTTTCCAATTTGTTTTCCTTTTATTTCTTTTTCTTCTGATTGCTGTGCCTTGGACTTCCAAAACTATGCTGAACAATAGCGGCGAGAGTGGATATCCTTGCCTTATTCCTGATCTTAGAGGAAATGCTTTCAGGTTTTCACCATTGAGAATGATGTTTCTTGTGGGTTTGTTGTATATGGCCTTTATTATGTTGAGGTAGGTTCTCTCTATCCCCACATTCTGGAGAGTTTTTGTCATAAATGGGTATTGAATTTGCTCAAAAGCTTTTTCTGCATCTATTGAGATGATCATATGGTTTGTATTCTTCAATTTGTTAATATGGTGTATCACACTGATTGATTTGCATATACTGAAGAATCCTTGCATCCCTGGGCTAAATTCTACTTGATCATGATGTATGATCCTTTTAATGTGTTGTTGGATTCTGTTTGCTAGTATTTTGTTGAGGATTTTTGCATCTATATTCATCAGTGATATTGAAGTATAATTTTCTTTTTTTGTAGTATCTTTGTCTGGTTTTGGTATCAGGATGATAGTGGCCTCACAGAATGAGTTTGGGAGTGTTCCTTCCTCTGCAACCTTTTGGAAGAGTTTGAGAAGGATGGGTGTTAGCTCTTCTCTAAATGTTTGATAGAATTCACCTGTGAAGCCATCTGGTCCTGGACTTTTGTTTGTTGCAAGATTTTTAATCACAGTTTCAATTTCATTACTTGCAATTTGTCTGTTCATATTTTCTATTTCTTCCTGGTTCAGTCTTGGAAGGTTATACCCTTTGCAGAATTTGTCCATTTCTTCCAGGTTGTCCATTTTATTGGCAAAGAGTTGCTTGTAGTAGTCTCTTATGATGTGTTCTATTTCTGCAGTGTCCTTTGTAACTTCTCCTTTTTCATTTCTAATATTATTGATTTGAGTCCTCTCCCTCTTTTTCTTGATGAGTCTGGCTAAAAGTTTGTCAATTTTGTTTATCTTCTCAAGAACTGCTATTAGTTTTATTGACTTTGCTATTGTTTTCTTTGTTTCTATTTCATTTATTTATGCTCTGATCTTCATGATTTCTTTCCTTCTACTAACTTTGTGTTTTGTTTGTTCTTCTTTCTCTAGTTCCTTTAGGTGAAAGGTTAGATTGTTTATTTGAGATTTTTCTTGTTTCTTGAGGTAGGATTGTATTGCTATAAACTTCCTTCTTAGAACTGCTTTTGCTGCATCTCACAGGTTTTAGATCAGTGTGTTTTCATTGTCATTTGTCTGTAGGTATTTTTTGATTACCTTCTTTATTTCTTAAGTGATCTCTTGGTTATTTAGTAACGTATTGTTTAGTCTCCATGTGTTTGTGTTTTTTATGTTTTTTTCCCTGTAATTTGTTTCTAATCTCATAGCATTGTGGTTCAAAAACATGCTTGATATGATTTCAATTTTCTTAAATTTACCGAGGTTTGATTTGTGACCCAAGATGTGATCTATCCTGGAGAATGTTCTGTGTGCGCTTGCGAAGAAAGTGTAATCTGTTGTTTTTGGATGGAATGTCCTATAAATATCAATCAAATGTATCTGGTCTATCATGTCATTTAAAGCTTGTGTTTCCTGGGCTTCCCTGGTGGTACAGTGGTTGAGAGTCCGCCCGCCGATGCAGGGGACATGGGTTTGTGCCCCAGTCCAGGAAGGTCCCACATGCCGTGGAGCGGCTAGGCCCATGAGCCATGGCTGCTGAGCCTGTGCATCCGGAGACTGTGCTCCACAACAGGAGAGGCCACAACAGTGAGAGGACCGTGTACCGCAAAAAAAAAAAAAAAAAAAAAAAAAAAAGCCCTTGTGTTTCCTTATTAATTTTGTGTCTGGATGATCTATCCATTGGTGTAAGTGAGGTGTTACACTGCCCCACTATTATTGTGTTACTGTCAATTTCCTCTTTTATAGCTCTTAGCATTTGCCTTATGTATTGAGGTGCTCCTATGTTGGGTCCATATATATTTATACTTGTTATATCTTCTTCTTGGATTGATCCCTTGATCATTATGTAGTGTCCTTCCTTGTCTCTCGTAACATTCTTTATTTTAAAGTCTATTTTATCTGATATGAGTATTGCTACTCCAGCTTTCTTTTGATTTCCATTTGCATGGAATATCTTTTTCCATCCTCTCACTTTCAGTCTGTATGTGTCCCTAGGTCTGAAGTGGGTCTCTTGTAGACAGCATATATATGGGTCTTGTTTGTTTGTTTGTTTGTTTGTTTTGTGGCACACGGGCCTCTCACTGTTGTGGCCTTTCCCATTTCGGAGCACAGGCTCTGGACACGCAGGCCCAGCGGCCATGGCTCACGGGCCCAGCCGCTCCGCGGCATGTGGGATCCTCCCTGACCGGGGCACGAACCTATGTCCCCTGCATCGGCAGGCGGACTCTTAACCACTGCGCCACCAGGGAAGCCCCTGGGTCTTGTTTTTGTATCCATTCAGCAAGCCTGTGACTTTTGGTTGGAGTATTTAATCCATTCACATTTGAGGTAATTATAGATATGTATGTTCCTATTACCGTTTTCTTAATTGTTTTGGGTTTGTTTTTGTGGGTCCTTTTCTTCTCTTGTGTTTCCCACTTAGAGAAGTTCCTTTAGCATTTGTTGTAGAGCTGGTTTGGTGGTGCTGAAATCTCTTAGCTTTGGCTTGTCTGTAAAGGTTTTAATTTCTCTGTCGAATCTGAATATGATCCTTGCCAGGTAGAATCTTGGTTTTAGGTTGTTCTCTTTCATCACTTTAAATATACTTTGCCACTCCCTTCTGGCTTGTAGAGTTTCTGCTGAGAAAGCAGCTAAACTTATGGGAGTTCCTTTATATGTTATTTGTTGTTTTTCCCTTGTTGCTTTTAATAATTTTTCTTTGTCTTTAATTTTTGCCAATTTGATTACTATGTTTCTTGGCCTGTTTCTCCTTGGGTTTATCCTGCCTGGGACTCTGCACTTCCTGGACTTGGGTCGTTATTTCCTTTCCCACGTTAGGGAAGTTTTCAACTATAATCTCTCCAAATATGTTCTCGGGTCCTTTCTCTCTCTTTTCTCCTTCTGGGACCCCTATAATGTGAATGTTGTTGCATTTAATGTTGTCCCAGAGGTCTCAGGCTGTCTTCATTTCTTTTCATTCTTTTTTCTTTATTCTGTTCTGTGGCAGTGAATTCCACCATTGTGTCTTCCAGGTCACTTATCCGTTCTTCTGCCTCAGTTATTCTGCTATTGATTCCTTCTAGTGTAGTTTTCATTTCAGTTATTGTATTGTTCATCTCTGTTTTTTTGTTCTTTAATTCTTCTAGGTCTATTTTAAACATTTCTTTCATCTTCTCAATTTTTACCTCCATTCTTTTTCTGAGGTCCTGGATCATCTTCACTATCATTATTCTGAATTCTTTTTCTGGATGGTTGCCTATTTCCACTTCATTTAACTGCTTTTCTGGGGTTTTATCTTGTTCTTTCATCTGCTACATAGTCCTCTGCCTTTTCATTTTTTCTGTCTCTGTGAATGGGGTTTTCATTCCACAGGCTGCAGGATTGTAGTTCTTCTTGCTTCTGCTGTCTGCCCTCTCTGTTATGTGTTTTTTATATGCTGTGCATTTTTCTGTACAGTATGTAACATCACTAATTTAATCATTATGTCAATCCCATGATGTAAGTATGATTATAATCTCCAGTTTTACAGTGAAAGTAACTGTGACACAAAATAGTCACTTGCCTAAGACCACACAACTAGTAAGTGGCTGAGTCAGGATTTGCACCAAGAAAGTTGGGCTCCAGAGCCTCATGTCCTAAAGTCTAAAACCCAACCGTGTTAATAAAGATGAAGACGTAGAGAATGGACTTGAGGACACAGGGTGGGGGAAGGGTAAGCTGGGAAGAAGTTAGAGAGTGGCACTGACATATATACACTTCCAAATGTAAAATAGCTAGCTAGTGGGAAACAGATGCATAGCACAGGGAGATCAGCTCAGTGCTTTGTGCCCACCTAGAGGGGTGGGATAGGGAGGATGGGAGGGAGACACAAGAGGGAAGGGATATGGGGATATATGTATACATATAGCTGATTCACTTTGTTATACAGCAGAAACCAACAGAACAATGTAAAGCAATTATACTCCAATAAAGATGTTAAAAAAAAATCCAACCATGTTAACCTGACATGTGTGACACACCCCCACCAACCTGCACCTGCCTTTTCAGACCCTCCCCTTGCCTCTGGCCCTTCCACACACCTCTCCCTATGCCTCCCTTCCTGCTCTTCCTTACTTTGTTAATCCCTGCCCATTCAGGGTTCCCCTCGGGCATCTTCTCTCTGTCCACCCCATGTAGGTTAGGTGCCCTCTAGGTTAGCTGCAGGCTGTTCAGACAGCTCACATTGCACTTTGCTGCACAGATTTATAACTGTCTGACTCTTGTCTGCATCTCATGGTGGACTGAGAGTTCCCTGAGGGCTGAGACCAAGGCTTTAAATCTCTGTGTCCCAACCTAGCCAGGTACCTGGTTTCGAGTAAGTGCTTACTATCTAGTTTTAAATAAATAAATAAGGCAGGGCCCAGACTAGGACTCAGAATAGAAAAAGGAGCAACAATTGCCCAAATAGTCGTTTTCAGCCTGGAAATATTGTTGGTACCCTGAGTAGACCGTGAGCAGCCCATGTCCATATAGATTGGAACAGTGTTGAATGGAATAGAATCAGTAGTGTGAAACTCATGCCTTCAGTCCTGGTACTGGGGACATATGCCCAATTCGTATGGAAGAGACTGCTCCCCACAAAGCAAAGACAGTGACAACACATACTCGCACAGATGTTTACTGTGGGTCACAGAATGACTTTTTTGAGTTTTTCAAAAATGTTAAAAGTGAATGAATATCTTCTTTACCTTCCCTTCTCTTCCTAAATAATTCAGTCCTTAAAGCTATTATGTGGGCTGAGTAAGGTTGTCACCCTTGTGGGGGGTGGAGGAGATATGGTGGCTCAGACAAGGTGAGATCAGCCACAGAGAAGGGCTGACCCGCACAAGGGCCAGAGCCTGGATGGGCAGTGTCAGAATCCAAGTGGGATGAGGAGGGCAACTGTGTGGGGAAGGGGGCAGTGGTCATGATAGCAGTTGGTGACATTCAGGGGATTGATCAAATAAGCAAGTGTATTAAGGATAATGGAAATCAGGCTCCGTAAGTGTTAGAGAAGGAACTTACAATATGGAAAGGGAGAAAGCTAGGATGAACCCTGTGGTGCTGGATTGGAATTGGAAGTACCAGAGTGAATTTATGGTTTTCAGTATATATGGACCATCTACAGAAATAATATAGATGTATATATACACACACTAGCTCTGTCCACTGAAAGAGTCAGGGAACAGCAATACCTAAGTTAGCAGTGAGCACACTGAGCAGTCAGAATTGGGATTCTAAATAATCCCGCATATAATGGAACCAGAGCTCCTTGGAGAAATAGCTAATTTTAAAGCTGGAACATGTCATTGTAACAGGAAGTAAAGAAGTGTTCAAATGATGATGGGAACATGTCAAAAGGGCACATTGACAGTTTGGGAATGAGATATTTACATAATTTCAAGGTCATTTTCTGACAACACTTATTAATTTAAAAAAAGGAAGAAGAGTAACTTTCCAGTGGAGTATCCTAGCAGACACCCGTTTAATCAAGTGATCACAGTGAAATTTAAAATCATCTTCCACCTGATAGGATGCAATGGGAAGAACACAGCATCACTTCTGTGATATTCTTGCCAAAGTTGTAGAACTTGAATCTAAACGTGAGGAAATTCAGACAAACCCCAAGAGAGGAACGTTCTACAGAATAACTAGCCTATATTTTTAAAAAGTGTCAAGGTCATGAAAGTGAAAGAAATACCAAGGAAAGGTTGCATATTGGAGCAGACTAAGGAGATGGGACAACTAAATGCAGTGCTTGATTCGAAAGTACTCTTTTTGCTATCAAGGCTATTATTGGGACAACTGACAAACACTTGAACTGATCTGAGGATCCAAAGACAATTAATGAAAGCTTACTGGGGTCTGAGGATTAGACTATAGTAATGTATCAACATTAAGTTCCTGATTCTGTGGTTGTGTAGGAGAATGTCCTTGTTTATGGGAAATGCACACTAAAGTATTTGGGGAAGATGAGGCATCACTTTGGCAGCTTATTCTCAAAGGGTTCAGGAAAAATATAGTATAAAATTCTTTGTAGTATACGTGCAACTTTTCTGTAAGTTTGAGATTTTTCAAAATAATCGATATCTATATCTATAACTATATCTACATCTACATGTAGTAGATATCTTAGGTTGGAATTATAATGTTTTTCAGACTTGCCAGGACACAGGTACCCAGAGGCTGCTTTGGGAGGTTAAAGCTTGGAGTGGCTGCCCCAAGAGTAGAATCAGGGTATGTCTGCTTCATGTTGGTTCTCTGCTGAGGTGTAGGAGATGGGCATTCTCACCCCACTCATTTAGTAAAGGAAGGACAGATTACTGAATAACTAGAGAGAGAGAACACAGTATCTATAGGGCTGATCACGTCGGCCACTTGACTTATCTGATGATGGGCTCCCTGCCAGAACCAAGGAAGTAGAAACACTGAGGGCCCGTTTGTCCTCTGGGGAAGTCTGTGGGATAACTAAGGCCCAGTTCTTTAGTGTCTATGTGGAATGTGGATTGTGCAGGGGATCCCATGTTCATCTGAGGCTTGGCCTAAAATGCTGAGAATAACCACCATTGCCTATTGGGCAACCTTCTAAGTGTCAGAAACTGGGATAGGTGGCTCATGTGTTCTTTTTATAATCATCACAATGGTTCTCCTTTTAAAGTATTGTCCCCATGTTATAGATGAGGAAATAAAGCTTGGAAAGGCTTAGTAACAGGCTCATTGCTATGGGTTGAATTGTATCCTCCCAGATGCATATGCCGAAGCCCCGTATCTCAGAATGTGGCTGGATTGGGAGATAGGGCCCTGAAAGAGGTGATTAAGCTAAAAAGAGGTCCTTAGGGTGGACCCTAATCCAACTGATCAGTGTCCTTATAAGAAAAAAAATTTTTGGACATGCAGAGGGACACCGAGGGTACAGGTGCACAGAGGAATGACCATGCAAGGACACAGCAAAAAGGTGGCTGTCTGCAAGCCAAAGAGAGTGGCCTAACCCTGATGTTGGACTTCTAGGCTCCAGAACTATGACAAAATACGTTTCTGCTGTTTAAGCCACGCAGGCTGTGATATTTTGTTATGGCAGCCTGAGCAGACTGGCATGGTTATGCTAGGCATCTGGTGGAGATGAAGCTGGTATTCAAAAGCAAATCCATGTAGCTCTGTTCTATGTCACCTTCCTACACACAGGGCCTCTGTTGTGAAAATTCTTCCCACCTCCTCCAATAGGCCGCCCAGAACAACAATCCAAAATCTCACAGACTGAGTAGATCCCTCCTCTACCGTCCCACAGCCCTTACTCTACGGCATATAGTTAGTGGCACACAACTAACTCACAATACTGTGATCAAATTGAGAGTAGGGCTCCCTTCATCTGTATCCCCAGCATCTCCCATGGAGCCAGGCACATGGTATTTAAGTAGTTTGTATGTATTGAGCACTTACGTGCCAGCAAAGATTTTACATGCATTATCTCATTTAAACCTGAAGACAACTTCTTGAGGTAGGTATCACCATTAGTCCCATTTTACATATCAAAAAACTGAGGTCAGAGGGGTTAACTGAGTTACCCCAGGACATAGAGCTAGTAGGTGGTGGAACCAGGATTCATGTCCAGATGGTCTAGTGCCCCCGTCCATCCGTGCTCTTCACCCCCTGCCCTGCTATCACAGTCTTGCTGTAAATGCCCACTCCCTCCCTACCTGGGGGGGCTGTGCTGATCCGAAATGCTCTCCCTCAGTACAAGTCCCTACTTCATGCTAAGCCCAAGTGTGAAGCTCCCCTCCTGTGGAGAGTCTTCTCACACACAACCTCCTCTCTCAGGCCCCACTCTGTACTCCTTCAGCACCTCCTGGGCATATGGTCTGCACCACGCCCTGACATGTGGCCCAGAGCTGGGCACTGGGGCCATCACTTATCAACATTTGTTGAACTGGCATCCATGCCCAGGGATGGAAATAAACAGGGATACATAATATGGTTGCAGAGTCTTGGATACTGTGACTCTCCACATCTGGATTATCCAGGAGAGTTCCAATTGCTAAAATTCTATCCTCTCATCAGATCGTTTGCCAGAATATGTGGCAGAGAATGTCGTCTGGTATTTGGTTTAGGAAGCAGAGTCACCATTCTACTGGAAAGAGGCAGGAGTGGAGACAAGATGAGCTGTCTGTCACTCACCTTCCTACATGCTGCTGGGCAAATCACAATTTCTCTGGACCTAAGTGTCTCCGAGGGTAAAATTGCAGTGGCAATGCCCATTTCTCTGGTAGAAATGGGACAAAACCTGTGAACGTGTTTTGAATACTGATGAAGAATAATGTTATATAAACCCAGTCACCATTAGTGGGATTACTTCTGTTTTTACTGACCTGTTTGGCCAGTAAAAAATGAAGTAAAAAAGTAAAAAAAAGTTATTTTTGAAAGTAAAGGAAGACGTATCCATGAAGAGTGCAGAAAAAAATCAAACATAAAGAGAGCAAACGTCCTGAGGCCTTTCTAGAGTGCTTTGAAAAAGACAGAACTAGATATTTCTAGGTTCTTCTCAACAAGTTGGTGTGTGTGTGTGTATGTGTGTGTGTGTGTAGTAGGTTGGGTGGAGGCTGGGTTGCAGTAGTCAGGGGCAAACTTTTCCCCAGTTGCCTGAGATACCACCCTCAGGAGGAAGCAGGCCTCTTACCTTTGCTGCATTGTGGATCAGTTTCCAGCTGTGTGAGGCCTCTGGGTAAAGTCCATTTGGGAGCTCAGTTTTTCTGACTCAGCAGTAGCCCAGGAAAATTTCCCTTCTCTTTCCTGTGCCCCGTCTTCCAGACATGCACGAGAACCACTCTGCCCTGGAGTTAATCAGCTCGTCCTGTGCCCCTGCTGCAGGCTTTGCACAGAGCTGATGCATCAACCGGAGAGCAGCCTCTGGGGAGCTTCCAGGGAGAGCAGCCGCTGCAGAGCAGCCACTCAGGGGCATCAACGACAAGTCTGTTCTGGTTTGGATGGGGCCGAGGCTCCCTCCAACTTCCTTTTGCTCTCGCCAAAGCCAGGATCCTTTTGTTCACCTTTAGGGCTGCCAAGTCAGGCTTACCGCACCCCTGGATGTTGTTTTCCTGCAGGCAATGGGACAATGAGCTTGGAGCCAGGGAAGGGAAATCAACAAGGAAATAAACACAGGGTCACTGCCTCTCCATGTCCTCACCAGACTGGGACATCATCATGCTGGGACCACTTCCTAAAGAGGCAGGAGCTGGCCGCTGCCCGGACGGACCTCAGAGTCCCAGGCATCTTTTAATTTTTATATATGTATAGAAGTGTGCATTTACATCAGAAGTGTGAGATCTGTATCGGACAAATCAAGCAATCCTGACCACTCCAATGTCTTGCCAAATCTTTCAAAGATTTTCCATAGGCGGCCTCTCTTGTAACCAAACACTGGCAAACATTTGTAGACAAAGGAAAAGAAGGAGCAAGTTTATGGCTGACACTAGCTAAGACTTTTAAAGATACAGACAAAACTTTTAAAGATATCCTCTAAAGATACAGGATTATTGTTTACATAAAGATTTCTTCTACTTACTCTTCAATGTCACAGTCATCATCGGTAGCATCAACTTTGCTAGCATTTATTGACATATATATATATATATATATATATATATATATATATTTTTTTTTTTTTTTGCGATACACGGGCCTCTCACTGCTGTGGCGTCTCCCGTTGCGGAGCACAGGCTCCGGAGGCGCAGACTCAGCGGCCATGGCTCACGGGCCCAGCCACTCCGCGGCATGTGGGATCTTCCCGGACCGGGGCACGAACCTGTGTCCCCTGCATTGGCAGGCGGACTCCCAACCACTGCACCACCAGGGAAGCCCCTTTGCTAGCATTTATTGAGAACTTAGTGTCCATCAGCTCCTGTGCTAATGACCTCACCTGTGTTAGTTCATATAATTCTTGACATAATTCTGTCATTCTCATTCCCATTTTGTAGATGAAGAAAATGAAGATTAGAGAGATTAAGTCACTCCTGTAAAGTGACCCAGCTAGTTAAAAATGTAGAAATTGCCTTTCTGGAAGGATGCTCTTCTGAGCCTTGCTTTTCCCAACAGTCAGCTTAAGCACTTCTGTGGACTGACAGCTCCAGTGATGGCCAAAGAGTTGCTTAAACAAACTCTTAGGTCTGGGAATAGAATTCTAAACAGAAACATGGCTCATTGGTTAGTTAAGTGGTCTCTCCCTGGAGCTATGAATTGGTGCCACCTTCATGTAACTTGTACATAGGACACACCTAGCCCAGAGCCTTCTCTTCTCTTTAATCCAAGGGGGCGCTGCTGACTGCTGTCACCCGGCTCTCCACTGTGATTCTGATTTACCCACAAGGAAGTGCCCTGTAAATCTCTTGGCCTCTGCGTGTGCTTCAGTTATGGCCTGATCACAAATTTGTCTTTTTGACTTTAGAAGCCTAACAGTTACAGGCTTCTTTTTTTTGGTACGCGGGCCTCTCACTGTTGTGGCCTCTCCCATTGCGGAGCACAGGCTCCGGACGCACAGGCTCAGCGGCCATGGCTCACGGGCCCAGCCGCTCCGCGGCATGTGGGATCTTCCCGGACCGGGGCACGAACCCGCATCCTCTGCATCGGCAGGCGGACTCTCAACCACTGCGCCATCAGGGAAGCCCTATAGGCTTCTTTTAATCAATAATCCAGGGGATGAACTATTCTAAGTTCCAGCCTGGAAACTTCTGCTTGATGAGAAGAAATCAGCATGTGTATCTTCAGTCCTCAGGTCCTACTGCAACTTTTTTTTTTTTTTTTTTTTTGGCCTCATCTTTACTTCCAACTGTTAGCATGTAGCTCTCCTACATGTGCAGTTACCCAGGGCAGCTGGCCGCTGGTCAAATGAAAGTAAAACCTTTTATTAGGAGACAGGGAGATACCTCCCAGCAAAGTCCAAGTTGTCCATTTTTGTAAATATATGACTTGCAACATCAGGGCAGCTGCTTGCCCTTCGGACGCTTGCATTTGGTTTGGTGGAGCTTGGGGGTACTTTGCTCTGGGTCCACATATGCCTTTAAACTTGAGGCTGGTCAGCTTTTCATTCTCAACAGAAACTAAAGACTTATTTAGTGGATTTATGGCAATAAAAAAAAGAAGACTGGAAAGGGGCCGGGCATTTAGTTTAGATGTCATTTCATTTTTCTTTCCCAGTGGTTTACAACTAAACACAGTGTCCAGATATGTTTATAGAATCTGGTCTTGGAGTTCTTTGATGAGAAGAGGCAATTTATAACAGTCAAATGGGCCTTTCAACCTTATCGTATGAAATGAAAACCAAAATATTGGAAAGGAGCTGATGTAATGAAGGCTTTCATGTTCCTCATCTGCTTCACAGCTTTTCACCACCAGGGGATAAAGACAGTAGATTTGGGAACTGTCAGACACTTTGGGGGTTTCCATTAAGAAAGGTAAGTAAGGTAGATGGATTTTATTTCTCCTTCCTCTCCTTTGAGCATCTAGATCAGTACTGATTGAACTGGTTCCAAGAGTTGAGTCCATTCTGGGATAAACAATAAACACACAAACTTCCAAAAACATTTTTTTGCATGGTCATGTAACCAAGGCAGCTGACTATTGGAAACAGAGAGAAGTCACAGATGAAAAACAGGACGTATTAATTTAGCTTTACAAATATGCCCTTTCCAAAGCCAGAATTACTCACTCCCTGGCAGCTCACGGCATGGGGACCTGGGTCTACTCAAACTCCATGGCTTTAGAATGTCCTTTCCATGTGGTGTGGGATGTTCCAGATGAATGACAGGCTCCAACTCAGCAGAAACCTCTAGATGAAATTTAAATCCTCATGTATTTTAATCATCATGGGAAAGCAAACGCAACTTTGCCATGCAAGGAAAAATTGCCCATTTTTAGAGTGTCCCACAAGAGTAACATGCCCAGTTATATTCAGAGAAAATGTCCTCATTTTGGGTGCATTTTGAAGGAGGGATATTAAATCTGAGCTATGTAAAATGCTACAGGAGCTATTTCAGTATTATTTTTATTTTTATTTTATTTTTTATTGAAGTATAGTTGTTTTAGTTTCAGGTGATAGTTTTACAGCAAAGTGATTCAGTTATACATATATATATACATATATATATGTGTATATATATATATATATATATGTATATATATATGTGTATATATATATATACTCTTTTTCAGATTCTTTTCCCATATAGGTTATTACAAAATATTACGTATAGTTCCTGTGCTATACAATAGGCCTTTGTTGTTTATTTTATATATAGTAGTGTGTATATGTTACTCCCAAATTCCTAATTTATCCCTTCCCCCCATATTTCAGAATTCTGTGATCAAGAAATCAGAACCTGAGCAAGCTTTCTCTCAGGCTTGTTTTTACTCTTATAAGATGCTTAGGGTGAACATGGATTTATCAAAATAGGAGGTAGAAAATGGTTTCCTTAAACCATTATGTATTGCTTTTCTTTTCCTCGTCTAAGCACATAACTGATAGTTTGCCCACCCGTGCCCACAAATGGGAGAGGCAGTGAGGAGTCCGAAGCTCCACTCAGAGGCTTTAAATCCCACCTCTGTGCCAGCGACTCCCACATTTGTATCTCTGGCTCAGACCACTTTTCTGAGTTTCCGACCATGTTCTCAGAGTCTCACTACCATCTCCAACTCCACGCATCCGAAACCAGCTCTTCATCTCTTCTTGTTTCCATGTCAGCCAATGGTCCTTTCAAACACCAAGTGCTGCAGTCTCTCCCTCCAGTCCCACATCCAATCCATGAGTCCGTTCTGACCATTCCACCTCCAAAACTGATATCAACTGCAACCACTGCTTCTATTTCCACTACCACAATTGCCAACCCACCTTCAGCTCTCACCTGGATTACTGAGTTGTCTCCTAGCTGGTCTTCCTGCTGCCCTCCTCGCCTCCAGTCCCTCTACCAAATCTATACTCCACATTCCAGCCAGAGCAGACTTTTTCAAAAGTAATTCAGATGATGCCATTAGCCTATCTAAAAGCCTCAAGGCTTTCTAGTGCAATAAGGAGGAAATATAAAATCCCCGACTTGGCCTGCTAGCCTTGGCATAATTTGATCCCCGCTCACCTCTCCAATGTGACCTCAGTGACACTAGCTTGGCTTCAGTTTCTTGAACACTCCCAGCTTTTCTCCATCTCACAGCTTTGCTATTCCTGGGCTGGCTTGTACTGATCTCCACCCCGCATCCTTAGCTCCCCTGCCAAAATCATACAAACTCACTCTCTTCCTGACTCTTTCTCATCTTTCAGGTCTCAGCTCAAATGTCATTTCCTAGAGACATACTCCCCCCCACACCCATTTCCTTTGTAGTACTTGATGTGATTTGTAAGTATATTATTTATTTGCCTATTTGCTTAATATAGAACTTATATAATTTACCCTCCTACACCCACCCCTCCACCTACAACTAGGTTTCCTTCCATGAAAGCAGGAACTGTATCTATTTTGTTCGCAGCTACATGTCCAGGACCTGGTACCTACCAGGTTCCAGGTTTTTTTTAAGTTGAATGGAGGAATGAGTAATTGAGAAAAAATTGTTTTTCTCTCAATTCAGATCACTTAAGGAAGAGTTTCTTAAATAGTTGTCGAGAGGTACTTACTTGTCCTTATTCATAGGCAGATATAGTTTTCCCTGTGTAGATGTAGAGAATTAGCAAATAACTGTGGTCTTAGAGAATCTAACCAAGTTCTCCCTTCCAAGGAACCACTTGCTATTGCTTCTGGAAGTGCCACCCCACAGCCCAGGGAAACGTGGAGGGAGGAGAGGGGGGTGAACTGGTATGGACCCAGGACTAATGTATTTCTGACTTTCCGTGTTGGATTTTGTAATTCATTCCCCACGAAAACAGTAAGGCAGAGCAGAGACGGTACTGCTATAAAAACTTTGGGGGATCAGCTTTGGGAAACCAAACACCATTTAGATTTAGAACATCAGTTTATAGGGGAAAATGTGTTCCAAATTCTAACAGCCAACATACCAAAAAACCCCTCAAAATGAAAAACCAAACCTCTCAGAACAAAAATTCTTTCTAAGCGGGAGCGGCCCGTTTTGTGTTTCATGTGAATTGTCAAATATATGGTGACTCATCACCAGCCACATCCTCCCTGACTGCTCATCTTAATTTGGTTCCTAGTGAGCACGTGTTGGATGGCACTGGGGAGGCCCGTGAGATAATTTATTCACACAGGCGTTGTGTTTATTTGGATTGAGGCACAGCCAGGAAACATTTATTTTCCTGTCCATACTTCAGAAGGAATTTCCTACTCATTCCCCAGGAAGGAGCAATCTGGAACCACACTTCCAGGCACCTCCCTAGCTCCCATCTTGCTGCTCCCAAGAGGAGAAGTAATGACCAATCTCACTGGTGAAACAGGGTGAGCAGGTCCTTCCCTGGGCCCCCTACGCGAGGTACTGGGCTGCACGGAAAAACAAGGGCCTCTTTCCCTTTGCCACTTGGATTTTTTCTGGTGAGTCTCGGATGAAGGGAGGGCATGCCTGTGTGGCCCTCGTCTCCCTGTTATAGACAGGCCATGTGGGGATGCCAGGCCTGAGGACACCAGCCTCTGCTTTCTTGCTTCAATTTTCTTCTCTCTCGTTGGTTAGAGGAGTCAGACTCTCGTGGGTCTTATAGTTCAGGGAAGGTGGCAGGAAGCTGCATTGGTCTCCGTCCAGCTCCTCAGAATGCACATGCTGTATCTAGAGTCCCCCTTGCTCTAGATTTCTATCCTCAACCAGGAGACACCTGCTTCCCCCCAACGTCGGTAATTTGTGTTTGTATTTTAACTTGTTTCTTTCATAAACATCTTTTCTATACCTATGTATAAAATGCACACGAAAATAAATCTCACACTGGAGTTAGAAAGTGTGTAAATCAGGTGTTTGCCTTGTCTCCAATACCAGTGGTAAAATGAAGTCTTTCTATAGTCTAGATTTTTCAACAAAACCCAGGAAAACTCCCTGAGGAATTTTATATTAAGCGGCTTTGGGGACTTCCGTGGTGGTGCAGTGGTTAAGAATCCGCCTGCCAATGCAGGGAACACGGGTTCGAGCCCTGGTCCGGGAAGATCCCACATGCCGCGGAGCAACTAAGCCTGTGCACCACAACTACTGAACCTGTGCTCTAGAGCCCACGTGCCACAGCTACTGAAGCCTGCATGCCTAGAGCCCGTGCTCTGCAACAAGAGAAGCCACCGCAGTGAGAAGCCCACACACCGCAAAAAAGAGTAGTCCTGCTCCCAGCAACTAGAGAAAGCCCGCGCGCAGCAACGAAGACCCAACACAGCCAAAAAAGAGGAAAAAAAAAAAAAAAAACCAGCTTTGCCCTCGAGTCAACCCAAATGCACACAGCCATGCATCCAATCTCCATACCTAGGATTTCTGTTCTACACTTTCATCATCCATGTAATAATAGGTCTGCAATGCTTTGCTCACAAATCAGTATCATGTCATTGAAGGGAACAGGCCTAGAAGGATGTAGGGGATTGCTCAAAACCACAGTGAGTCTTGGTGCTGGGCACACAAATCAGCTATCCAGCTCTCAAACCTGCATGCCAGGAACCCCAAATTAATTCGCAGGGGCTTCAGTTTCTCCTAACAGGTTCCTGGGAAAACTGTTTGCAATCTCTGGGGAAAGGCTGTCTTTTTCATATTTATACACATTAGGTGCCCCAGATTACTGTCTTGAAGGAGATTTGGGGGCAGAGGTTGGGCAATAAAGAAAAATAAAATGAGTTGTTACACCAAGAAAAATCCAGTTTTCTTTGCAATGTCTCTAAGTTTTTAATCAGAGTAGGAAGAACACATAGATTTGAACTCTTCCACTAAGTCACAAATATTAGAAATTCTGAGCAGTCTGCTTATTAGCTCCACAAAAGATGTATTTACACACATATTTCTTTATGTTTTAAATTTTTTTAATTTTTTTTATTAAAGCATAGTTGACTTACAGTGTTCTGTTAGTTTCGTATTAGATACTTTTTTTTTTTTAAGTTAAGGATATTTCCCTTCGAGGTGAAACTGCCTCTTTCAGGACTGTGTGAAATGCCATGAGACTAAATATTGTACATTCTGGCACAGTCATAGAGAATAGGACCAAACTGTAATCTATTAAGCAAAGACTATAGTCTCCTCTAGACTTTTGTTTCCAGCCCTGAGGATACTGTAAATACTTAATAAATAATAAATAAATATCACAATAATAACTACTGTGAATGAAAATAATAATGTAAGGGGAACTCAGATTTCTTACAATCCAGAAAGAAATTCGTGGAGTTATCTAAGACTTTAGGAAAAAATATCCCAAGATTCTATGACACTTATCTCTATTTTCAGGGGACAAAAGGCTTTAGATTCCTTATTTTGAAAAGGCCTGGTCAACTGCACTGATGAATTGATTGTGTCGGTTGATTTTTAAAACTACATTGCAACGAAAAAGCAATTGGAAAACATATTAACGTATTTTGTCTTTAAATGTGACGTTCTCGAAACTGGTTCAGAACAGCTGGACCCCATTTTGTGTTTGTTTTTTCAAACAGATTTAGTGTTCTAAACTCGATCCAGCTGTATGTACTAATTGCATTTCAGTGACTAGGTTGGATGTTGTCTTTTCGGGAAAACCTCATTTAAAAAGAAAACGGATGCTTAAATCTCATTGTTGTTGCCTTATTACTGTAGTCTCGATGCTATCCTTGGTCAGAGAGCCTTCATCTCGGTACACCAAGCCTGTGCTGATGTTCTGGGGGCATGCGGCACAGTTATTAGAACTGAAATGTCCAGAGCAATTGTGCCAGAGGGCCGCTGAAGACCCTTAAATGGATTTGTACCTCTTTCCCCAGCCCAGTTACTCATATTCATGTGTACATACAAATGCTTTGAATATCAAGAGAAATTATTTTTGTTTAAAAAATTATAGAAGTAAGGGCTTCCCTGGTGGCACAGTGGTTGAGAGTCCGCCTGCCGATGCAGGGGACACAGGTTCATGCCCCGGTCTGGGAAGATCCCACATGCCACGGAGCGCCTAGGCCCGTGAGCCTGCACGTCCAGAGCCTGTGCTCCGCAACGGGAGGGGCCACAACAGTGAGAGGCCTGCATACCGAAAAAAAAAAATTATAGAAGTAAAACATTCTTAGGGAAAAAACTCAAACAAGTCTGAAGAAAAGAGGGCCTCAACTAAAAAATATGTCTTTCTGCCTCTTAGCGCCCGACATCAACAACACACACAGACACACACTCACTTATTCCCAGCCTCTAGGGATAATCATTAGATAGATAGATAGATAGATAGATAGACAATATTTATCTTTGTGTATGTATATATTTATGTGTGTGTGTACACACACACACACACACAGAGGTCATAAATTATTTGCATCTCTTATTATCTAACGCTGTGTAACAAATCAGTCCAATATTTTGTGGCTTAAAAGAACACTAACCATTTACTATCTCTCAGCTTCTATGGACCAGGAGTTAGGGAGAGGCTTGACCAAGTGATTCCAGGTTCTGGGGGGTTGAGGGTTCTCATGAGGTTGTAGTCACGTGTTGGCTGGGGCTGCAGTTGTTTGAAGATCTGACTGGGGCTGGAAGATTCGCTTCCACCGTGGCTCACTCCCACAGCTGACATCTTGGTGCCGGCTGTTGGCAGGAGGCCTCATTTCCTCTTCATGTGGGCCTCTTCACAGGCTGCTTGAATTTCCTCATGAAATAGCATCTGACTTCCCCCATAGGGAGAGGTCCAAGAGAGCAAGGTGGAAGGTGAAAGGTGTGGTATGATCTAGCCTCAGAAGTTCTGTTATCATACAGTTGGTCCAGGTTCAATAAGGGAGGGGCTATACAGACGCATGGATCTCAGGAAGTGAGGATGACCAGGGGGCATTTTGGATGACGGCTTTGAGAGAGCAACTCCCATTAAGAGGTGAAGTCTATTTCTCCACTCCTTTATTCTGGTCTAGCTTTGCAACTTGCTTTGACCAATAGAAACTGGGGGAAATAACATTGTCAGGGTCCTGAGCCAAGCTACCAGATTTCCTTTGCTGCTCTCACCCTCTTGGAGTGCTGCTGCTATGTGAACAGCCTGGACTAGCCTCCTTGAGGATGAGAGAACAGGAAGAGAGAGGGGCCAGGTGGAGGGACCCATCCCCATCACCTCTGCTTAGGCCTCAGATATATGAGTGAGCACAGCCAACACCACATACCGCAGAGACAAGCTGTCCTAGCTGAGCCCAACTCAAATTGCCAAATCACAGAATCATGAATAAATATTGTTGTTTTAAGGCACTAAATCTTTTGGGATGGTTTGTTAAACAGCAGTGGAAAACCGATACAATATGATAAACAACAGTCCGTATTTTGTTGTTTTTAAACTCAACAATGTACGGTAGGCACCCTTTCATGTCAGTACATAAAGATCTTCCTCATGTTTTAAAAAATGTTCCAATATAGAAATTTCATAATATGGAAATGCCACAGTTATTTAACATATTTACTATTAATGGACATTTAGGTTGTTAAAAATTGTTTGCTAAGGCAAGCAATGCTTTATGAACTTTATTTCTTGCTTACATTCACAGAAGTGGAATTGCTGGGTCAAGAGAATTATGTATTTAAATATTTCATGTGTCAAATTGCACTTCAGAAAGTTTATGCCAATTTCCATCCCACTTAAAAGTGTATCAAATTTTAAAGGAAAATCCTAATAGCTACTTTCTGTCCTCTTCCTGAATTTGCCCTAGTTTGAAGACAGGAGATTGGGAAACAGAGCTGAGATGAGGTATAGGACTGTGTGAAACTAGTACTTGCTTTAAGCTGTAGTGAGAACAGACCAAGGAGTCAGACGCACGAGCAACGTGAGAGAGGAGTAGACAGAATCTTGGAGGAGGATGGCACCTCCCATAGGACCCAAAGACACTTTTTCTATCTCTGAGAGCTTTTTTGGAAATAAGTTTAATAGATAAGGCTGCCAACTGAAAGCTTTTAAAAATATATGACAGTATTAAGCATTAATTCTGAAGAATTAAAGACAGCCATCGTGGTTAGGGTCCTATAAAAATTTAACATTACAGCAGCTTAAATCCGACATGTCTGTCAAATTTTTAGCCAGAGCATCTGGATGAACCCCAGACCCCAGGAGACCCTCTGTGATTCTAGCAAATAGCCATGATGCCTAACAGGCAGCATATGGCAGATACTATAAAGGGCTTTTAAAAATTATTATTATTGGAGTAAAATTGCTTTACAATATTGTGTTAGTTTCTGCTATACAATGAAGTGAGTCAGCTATATATATATACCTATATCCCCTCCCTCTTGGACCTCCCTCCCACCCCTCACGCCCCATCCCACCCATCTAGGTCGTCACAGAGCACGGAGCTGAGCTCCCTGTGCTATACAGCAGGTTCCCACTAGCTAGCAATTTTACACATGGTAGTGTATTTATGTCAAACCTAATCTCCCAATTCATCCCACCCTCCCCTTCCCACCCCCACCCCCATGTCCACATGTCCGTTCTCTATGTCTATGTCTCTATTCCTGACCTACAAATTGGTTCATCTGTACCATTTTTCTAGATTCCACATATACGTGTTAAGATACGATATTTGTTTTTCTCAAAGGGCTTTACATGTATCATTGAATTTACTTCACACAGCAGAGGAAGAAACTAAGGCACTGAGTAACTAAGTATCAATAACTTGCTCAAGTTTATAGTGGTATTAAGTGGAAGAACTGGCATTCTCCCAGAGGTTCTGATCACATCAACTTCTGCACAGTCAACGTATTGGCTGCCATCCTTCCTTCCTGGAAGAGGCTGGAGATGTGTTCCCTTCCTGCCTCCCTTGCAGCTAGAATATGTGATCCAGTATTGACCAATGGGACCTTAGGAGATGTCAGCTGAGGGACTTCTGGGGAAGACTTCCCCTCCTAATAAAAGAAGATGCCTGGAAAGAAATCTCTGTCTTTCTCTCTTTTTCATTGTCTCTCTCTTCCAGATATTGTGGGGTATAAATGTGTTGCCTAGAATGTGGCAGCCTTTTTGCACCTATGCTGCCAACCTTGAAGATGTCAGAGTGGAGAGAGGAAAACAGCTTCCATCCATAATGATGCTGTGGATCTGCTGATCCAATCCTGTCCTTGCCCACCTACCCCTCAAATTCTTGTTTTGTGAGATTACCAAATTCCTTTCTGTTTAAAACCACTTTTAATGGAGGTATTCTGTTACTTGCAGCTGAAAGTAACTGAACTAAAACATTACTCTGTTATGCTGCCTCCCAGAAAATTTAATAATCGTAACCCAGGTATTTTAAAATTGTATTTTAAACAGAACTAAGAAATCTTGAAAGAAGAATCCAGAGCATAGCTTCCATAAATAATTATGGAACTCTTGTTTGATTCTACTCTTTTTGCTACAAACACAGGAAAGGTTATTAAGGACAAGTTTCAACATTTTAAAATGACTCATTAGTGACAAGTACAAAGGGAAAAAGCTAATTCATTTTTTAAGTGATGGAAAATCCTGGTTTTAAAAAGTGTTCTTCGGGCTTCCCTGGTGGCACAGTGGCTGAGTCCGCCTGCCGATGAAGGGGACACGGGTTCGTGCCCCGGTCCAGGAAGATCCCACATGCCAAGAAGCGGCTGGGCCCGTGAGCCATGGCCGCTGAGCCTGCGCGTCCGGAGCCTGTGCTCTGCAACGGGAGAGGCCACAACAGTGAGAGGCCCGCGTACCGCAAAAAAAAAAAAAAAAAAAAAAAAAGTGCTCTCCAATGTAACGGGCTGTGCAAAGGCCAAGTACTTACTTATTGTTGAAATAAGAGGGAATCAGAAATATTAATTGGAAGTGTCCCCACTATGGACCAGGAAATTTATATTCTGCCCTGCTCTTTTACCATGACCAGTTTTCAAATTTTTATATAATTATTCATCAAGAAATGGTCATCTATATTTGGAAAGTTTAAAAATTCAAAATGGCTCCAATTTCTGCTAGTCTCCACTGGAAAACAGGATCCTCATTCTCTGATGTTCTAAGAAAGGATATTATTTAAGGGAATGAAATCTTGAAAGCAGTTTTGATGGCAAACAAAAAAATTTTTGCTTCAGATTGTACTGCCCTCAATGGTAATCTCACTGCAGGTAAATTAGTAGGGGATTAACATGGCAAACTTCACACCATCTGGTGAACCGCCAATAATGGCTGAGGTGATGGTTGGGAGGGGGGTAGTTTAGGATGAATAGTGGTGGAGGGAGAGGCTGAGTAACTGTTGCTGCCCTGAGACCACTGCAGCCCTAGGAGCAGTGGTTTGTCCTGCTAACCTCCCCCTTCTCAGTTTTCCCTCAGGAAGAGAGGCCAGTGGGAAATGTGGAGGAGCTGCTTCCTGAACCGGTGTGGAGAAGTGGAGCTTTGTGGTGGCATGGAGGTGCACGTTGTGGGTGCATTGTGTTCCCCCCTCCACCATTCAAGTGTTGAAGTCCTAATCCTCAGTATCTCAGATTGTGACCATACTTAGAGACAGCGTCTTTGCAGAGGTAACTGAGTTAAAATGAAGTCATTATCCAATATGAGCCTTAATCCAGTGACTAGAGTCCTCATTAAAAAGGGAACTGTGATCACAGAAACACACAGAGAAAGACAATGTGGGGACACAGGGAGAAGATGCCATTACAAGCCGAGGAGAGAGGCCTGCCACACCTCCTTCCCCCGTGGCCCTCAGAAGAAACCAACTCTGCTGACACCTTGATCTCTGACTTCTAGCCTCCAGAACTAGGAGGAAATAAATTTCAGTTGTACCAGCCCCCCAGACTGTGGTATTTGTTATAGCAGCCCTAGCAGACCCATACATTGCACTGTTCAGATCTCCCTCAAGAGAACCTGCCATGGGGGAGCACTGTGTACCGACAACCCCCTGCTCCCACCATCAGATCCACGGCAGCATTCACACCAAGGCCACACTGCCTGGGCCACTCCCTGCTGATGACTGAGCAGTGGGGGGCACTGGAACTGGGCTTTTCTGCCCAACTTGGGATCCTCTAATGGGTTGCCATTGCTCAAGCCTCCTCATCAGCCTGGCAGAGACTTTCTCTGAACCTCACTGTAGGCTGAAGCTCTTCCTACTGAATCCTCCTTCCATGTAGCTCTTCTTTCACAGGTTTTACAGTTTAATTGTGCTGTCTAAGGCTCTCTCCACCTTCTTCAGCAACTTCCTACTTTATTCTTCATAGACTATATATATATATCATATAGACATACATAGGTATATATCATAGAGATATATTCTTCCTATCTATCTATCTAATTTTCAACTATCCAAGTCTTTTTTCTGTTAAATAAGTTTAAAAGCTTCCCAGCTACTGTATATGGAACATCATAATTCATCAAAAGCCGAATACAAACGGAAGTTGACAAAGAGTTGAGAAAACATCTCAGAATATCATTTTCTGAGCTTAATGACTTCACGAATTTCCTTTAAATAAGAAAAGCGACAGCTTGACCAAGGGAATGGTAACACATATTGGCATATTATTGGTAGAAATTAGTGTTAAGTACTTGGAGGCAGGAGAATGGGCCAGCTAAACCTTACAGGGTGGGACATTTCTGTTTCTATTTACCATATTGATAAAGAGCAAACTCAGCATCTCAGTGAATTTGACCCCTAAATAAGACAAAGAGTTATCTCTTAAATGCAAGGAAGGACTTATCAAGCAAATCAAAGAACTCAAATCTCTGCCTCTACAGCATTGAAGGAGGGGAAGTTTCCAGCTAGCTTCATATTAATTTTAGAATTGCAGAGCCCAGGACATGAAGCCAACCAAAGTCACGCACACATCGTGGGTAAACAATGCCACGCCAGCTGCTTTGGACCAGGCCAAACATATGGAGGGTGAAAACAAACAAGATTTCCTCCCAAACATTTGTTTATTATTCTTTACAATCTTTGTTCTTGGAGAAGAAAAATGAGATTGGTTAGAATTTTGGATCCATGTGTTTGTTTGCTTGCTTATTTATTTTTAAGTCTATTAGTTTTCTCCCATTAAAAATTAAAAGCATCCCCATGAAAGAAAAAAATCTCAACAACCAGGGTTTCCCTGGTGGTGCAGTGGTTAAAAATCCACCTGCCAATGCAGGGGACATGGGTTCGAGCCCTGGTCCGGGAAGACCCTACATGCCACAGAGCAACTAAGCCCGTGGGCTACAACTACTGAGCCTGTGTTCTAGAGCCCGCTAGCCATAACTACTGAGCCCATGGACCACAACTACTGAAGCCCACGCGCCTAGAGCCCGTGCCCTGCAACAAGAGAAGCCACCGCAGTGAGAAGCCCGCACACCACAATGAGTAGCCCCTGCTCACTACAACTAAAGAAAGCCCCCGTGCAGCCACAAAGACACAACTCAGCCAAAAAAAAAAAAAAAAAAAAAAAACTCAACAACCCAGAGGTAGATAAGGGAACAAATGAAAACCCCTCAGTGTCTCCTTCCCCAACCCCCATTCTCCTTTTGCCCCGTGGCTGTCCCATCCCACTTGTAGAGGAATGGTCCCACTCTGAGTCCCACTGTTAGTCATTGAGTGTGCCTCCTTCTAAACTTTTTCCTGTGCACACGAAAAGAAAGTAGACTCTTTCAAGAGAAAAATTCATTGCCCATTTTTTTGAGGTAACTAATGCTTTTTGTTACCACTCTCGAACATCTCAGAAAGATGAAAACAGGAGAAGGTCCAAGCTCAGGAACTTCCTGTCTGTGTCTGTGTGCCTCCAGAGACTCCTATACCTAATTTAATTAACATAAATTTACATAGTCACATGTGGCTGGCGGCTACTTGTGGGACAACACAGACCTAAGAACAACACAGACCTAAGAAAGTGATCTTTCTCCAACGAAGAAATTCGTCAAAATGAAGAAATTTCCCAATTCGTCAAAAATGGAAGGAATCTGATCCAGGTCCCCCAGCTCCCTCTACCTGGTCTCTTTTTCAAGTGATCCAGCCCTGATCCACTACATAATTTGGACTCTGAAAACTACAACCTTTAGATATAGGTGAGGAAGTTTTTAAAAAGCCACACTCATTGGAAGTCAAAGTAGAGAGGGAGAATGGGGTTGGTCCCCAGTGCTGTTTTCCTCTTGAGATAAAGTAAAATATAAACTGTCTGTAACCACACATTGGGAAATTGATGAAGTCTATTTCTGTGCCTTTATTAGGACAATCGCATAAATAAATCCTGTTAGATGTTCACATGTTTACTGCTAAGAGGTCTGCAAGGAAGGAAATCCCCAGCCTGCCTTCGTTCTCCAGGCCAAATTTAATTGGCCTCACTCTAAAATACTCAGGGGCATTTTGATTCTTACCTGTTTTGATTCTTGTCTACTTCCTGGTCCTCACTGTGGAGTAGTCATCATCTTTCTTCTTGGATTCCATTTTGGGAAAACCTCACTCATTTTCCCTATTTGTTTTGTGAGCTTCTTATACTACATCCTGGCTAATCACAATTATCTGTAAACTGCTCAATGAGCAAATAGTGGGAAAGTTTGAAGGTGATGCTGCGTGGGGACATGAAATATCAGACAGTCTGTTCTTGGAACCAGAGAGGGTATGATGTGTGACTGGTATAACCTAGACACACTCTCAAATTCAAAACCAGGTTTCTATCTTATTTTCTTCTATTTCTTCTCAAATTGTTTTTGTGGCCAGAGGATATTACTTTACACACAAAGTCATTTTGAAACTTCCAAGCATCCCTGAGGCAGCAATCACATTTGAAGCTAGTGGATACATGTGGTGGTTTCTGTTTCCCAAATAACAATGAAAAATGAAAAAAAAAAACAACTCATTTTTTCCGATTAAAAAATAATTCTGGCTTATTATTTTTAAAAGTACAGAAAGTAGAAAGAAGAAATTAAAAAGCACCAAACCTTCCACTCTAATCACAACTAGTAGTATTTTTTATGAATATTATTTTAGACTTTTTTTTCTGTATGTATACACAAATATGTAACTCCTTTCTTAGGCTTGCAACATCTGGAAAGTTATGAAAGCAGAACTCAGTTCCATAAAGAGAGTAATCATATGGGTCCAGAAGATGGTTCAAAATGTTGCCTTTCCACAGGCAAACAGAGCCATCTCAGGTGGGAACCTGGCCCGAGCATCTTCTCTGGTCTACTTTCCTCTTCTCCCCATCCCCACACAATTCCCAGTCTTTTCTAGTCCCTGCTAGTTTCCAGAGGGCTCAGATCCACTCTGGAGGGCTAGGGTCTTATCCTGCCTCATCCTGAAAGAGCTCTTCTTCCTGTGCAGGGAAGGGCATGAGCCTTAGAGCTGCAAGGAGAGATCAGCTTTGAGGGCCAGCACTCACCATTAAGTTCATCTTGACGGCCAAACCTCTGTCTGCCTAAGTGCTTCTGTCTCACGCTCTTGCACCATTCTGTGCTGGAAAGCTGTACAAAGAAGAGGGGGATGTGACTTATTGTAGCACTTAAGGATAAGAAGAGACATCAATAAAACCTGAATTCCATTGCAATCTTTTGGCAGTCAGGCCAGTCTCCTGCCCAGGAATTCCCCTTTTAAGCCTGAATGTTTTTCATCTGTAAAATGGGGATAGTGATACTCACTTCCCAGGGCTGTTTGGAAGGTAGAATGAGATACATGTAGCAATTTACATAAGGCCAAGAGTAAGGCAGACCCCTAGATACCTGGCTCACTGTTCTCCAAGAGTCCCTACAAAGTATCAGCACCTGGAGGATCTAGGATCTGGTCCTTAGCTTTGCATGTCCAGAATTTGTATTATTATTATTATTGTTATTATTTTTTTTTTTTGCGGTACGCGGGTCTCTCACTGTTGTGGCTTCTCCCGTTGCGGAACACAGGCTCCGGATGCGCAGGCTCAGCGGCCATGGCTCACGGGCCCAGCCACTCCACGGCATGTGGGATCTTCCCGGACCGGGGCACGAACACATGTCCCCTGCATCGGCAGGCGGACTCTCAACCACTGCGCCACCAGGGAAGCCCCAGAATTTGTATTATTATTTCATCTAGATAGGGCCATGGGGTAGGACAAGCTATTGTGCATAATTTAATTACTTTATGGGTTTTTTTTTTTTTAGTTGAATTCTCACAGAGTAATCTTACTAAGTTCTTTGGGAGATGATGCAATTTACATAACATACTGAAAACATGAAGCTTGGCTTAGAAAAGGTGCCATAATGTTCCATACACTTTCTTTCATCTTCCAAGTCAAAGGATAAATCCTAATGAGAATAAGAAATGGGTAAACTCAGCAGGTTATTTTTCTAAACAGCCTCATGACCCTGGGGCAAGTTGTTTATTCTTTGGACCTCAGTTTCCTCATTTGGAAAATGAGCAGCTATCTCTAAGGTGCTTTCCAGACCTCAGACTCTTTTATGTCTATATTCGACAGGATCTAGAACAGCACTGGAGCAAAGATAGCTCTCAATAAATACTTGTTGATTGAAATGGGGCCAAGGTAACAAGATGCACTTTTAGCTGTTCCATGAGTGCCAGAACAAAGTGTTCCCACAAAGTCGTGGAAGAATAAAATGTTAAATGGAGGGCTTTGCGGAAACCTTAAAGCAAGAGGGGAGAGTACTCCAAAGCAGAAGTTGGCTAGATTACCATAGAAGAAATAGCAGGAAATTGCACAATTTTGGAGTAACCAGATTAAAAATGCTAACGGAAGGAGACATTCCACTTTCAAGAGACAGGAAGCAGGAGACAAGAGGCAGTTCTTGCTCAGAGTGAAACAGTATAGAAAGTCAACTGGCTCTAGATGTCTTCTCCCCCACAAATGGTCTGTTCTTGTTAGAGAGATTTAAATATAGGACAAAGGGTTATCACTCCCACCAGCTGACAAAGTGCTCTAATGTTTCCAATCTCAGTTCTCTTCCTTGACCCTCCCTTCTCCCCTAATTACCCTTACATTGGTAGTTGCCTCATCCCCTTCCATATTTTATCTCCTCATACCCAAAGGGAAAGACAACTTTTGGTTTAATGATGCTTCCATGTTTTCTATGGATGCCATAAAGAAGCCTTCAGTTCTAAGGATGCACCAGGCTTCTCCCATGTTGCACTGAGTGAAACCAATATTCTGGGGGGGGAACCAGAGGGGTACAAAAGGGAAATGGAGACAGAAGGGACAAATGGAGATGCTGTATGATTATAACGGACAACAGAACTTTTCCAAATGTGGCTGAGACTGCTGGTCGTCTGCTAACATCTATTCTTCCCTTCTGAATAGAAATTTAAGCCAGGCACATGGAAGTTTCACTAAAGCATCTATTTCCCAGCATGCTTTGCAGTTAGGTTTGACCATGTGGTTAGGATCTGGCCAATGGGATTTGAGTGGAAGTGATATGTTTAAATTTCTCACTATGCCCTTAAAGAGAGGACTTCTGCCCTTCCCTTTTGTCCTTCTCTGCTTTCTGGCTGAGATGTGGATATTGTGGTGGGAGACAGAACAGCTATGTTGGGCTATGTTATGGATGAATTGTTTCCTCCCAAAATTCATATGTTGAAGCCCTAACTCCCAACATGACTGTATTTGGAGACAGCCTTTAAGGAGGTAACTGAGGTTAAATGAGGTCATAAGGGTGAGGCCCTAATCCAATAGGGCTGGTTCCCTTATAAGAAGAGGAAGAGACCCCAGGGATATGCACACACACAAAAAAAGTTCATGTGAGGACAAAGAAAAAAGGCAGTTACCAGCAAGTAAAGAAGAGAGGCCTTACTAGAAACCAACCATGTTGGAACCTTGATCTTGAACTTCCAGCCTCCAGAACTGTGAGAAAATAAATTTCTGTTGTTTGTGCCCCCCAGTATGTGGTATTTTGTTATGGCAGCCCTATCAGACTAATACAGGCTATGAGATAAAAGTCATATGTTGAGGACGACAGGACAATAAGATTAGGAGGAGCCTGGGTTCATGGTGGTTGTGAAGCTGTTATACCAGCCTTGGGTCACCTTCCTGATTTTCTACATGAGAAAGCACAAACTTCTGTGAATTCACTGTTGTTTGGGGGTCTTTGTTAAGGCATCAAAGCTTGTATCCAAACTAATATGGTAACCCTCCTAGGTAAAGAAGGATTGGTGGTCAAAGTGAAACATTCCTATGTTGTATGTTTGTAATTCGTTATAATGTTTAACTGTATGGTAATGTCAGTTAATAATTCATCCATAGTGAAGAAATCATTTCAAACATGTCTTGCAACCTGATTAAGATCCCTAACTGGAAAAAAAAGAAAAAAGTTCCCTAACTGGATATTGACTGAAAACAATTATTTGAAACAAGATGATATCAACTAAATATATGTTCTCCTAACTGCTATCCCTACAGGGATGTTCTGGTACATCTTTGTAGTTACCCTGCTCTACCATTTTCCATTAGATAGAAAAGGAGATGGCATTGGGGATTCAGAATGGTCCCTAGAAAAAGGCTAGGTACCCATGGTGCCTGTGATACTTCTGACTTGTAGACTCATGCACCCTCAAGAAATTAAGCAGAGATGAAAATTATGATCTATAATTGTTATCATCAGAAATGTCACACACAAAAAAGAAATGTCACAAAAAGAATTTATTATTATGGAAAGGATTTTGTGGTAAGCTTAAATTCATTATACTTGTTGGTTATAATGTTAAAAAAACTCAGAGTTTAAGTCAGTTCCTCTCTTTGCTTAGACTATGAAGACACAGACTCTAAAAGTTATGCCTTAAACTTTCTTAAAAGCAACAAAGTTAATCGTCTTGTAATAACTTTGCAGAGTTGATAGAAGGGATATGTTGAGATAATTTGTTTTTGTGTATGGAAGCCTCTCCTATATCATGATTCTGAAGAATGGCTTGGCGGCCTGTGAAATCTTTATAGAGTGCACATGTGTGTATATACAATACACTTACAGACTCCGCACGCTATTTGTCTTCCACCTCTCAAAAGTACTCTTCAGAACCGAAGCTACCTCTGCATTTGCTTATTTCCTGTGACATTTGCTATTTCTCTGCATCTGGTCCAGTATCTTTCCTCTAGGTTTACAATAACCATCCCACCCGTTAAGGATATATAGACAGCAACCTCCCTCCAATGCTTAATTCTGCTCTTTGAGTGTATGGCACTATTTTTGCTGAGTATTTTTAAGGATTCACAAAATCAAGTACAAACTTTTAATTTGTCATTCTTGAAGTGTGAGAACCTGACCTCTGATATAGAGGTTGTCTCCTATCATTCCATCTCAAGGAAGTTCCATCTCTTCAGCTTTTTAAAAACATACAGTTATTGAGCATCCATTACGTGCCAGATGTCATATTAGCTTCTTTTGCATACACTGTCACAGTGAATACTCACAGAGCAGACTCTGTTGATATTGTCTATCCAATATCACATACTCCCTTCTTCCTTGTTTACAGAACCTAGATTTTGTTTGCTGAGGAAATGGACTTGCTTTCCCACTTTCCTTTGCTGCTAGAGGTGACCTTGTGACCAGCTGGCTAATGAATGTAAATAGAAGTATAGTGATGGTGGGAGATTAGCTCAAGATGGCGGAGTAGACAGACACAAGCTCACCCCCTTCTTACGACAACACCAAAATCACAACTAACTGCTGAACAACCATCGATAAAATAACGCTGGCACCTACCAAAAAAGGATATCCTACATCCAAAAACAAAGAGGAGGCCACAGCGAGACGGTAGGAGGGGCGCAATCATGATCAACTCAATCCCATACCCACCAGGTGGAAAACAATTATACCACAGAAGTTATCCCACAGGAGCGAAAGTTCTGAGCCCCATGTCAGGCTTCCCAGCCTGGAGGTCCAGCAATGAGAGGAGGAGTCCCCAGAGAATCTAACTTTGAAGGCTAGTTTGGTCGCAGGACTTCCACAGGACTGGAGGGAACAGAGACTCCACTCTTGGAGGGCTCACACAAAGTCTTGTGCATTCCAGGACCCAGGGGAAAAAAGCAGTGACCCCAAAAGTGATGGGCCAGACCTAGCTGGTAGTATTGAAGGGTCTCCTGCGGAGGCAGTGGGCAGCTGGGGCTCACTGTGGGGATAATGACACTGGCAGCAGCAGTTCTGGGAAGCACCCATTGGTGTGAGCCCTCTGGGAGGCCACCAAGCAGCCTGTAGGCTCCAGTGCTGGGTCACCTCAGGCCAAACAATCAACAGTGTGGGAACACAGCCCCACCCATCAGTGGACAAGCAGATTAAAGTTTTACTGAGTACAGCCCTGCCCACCAGAGGGACAAGATCCAACTCCACCCACCACTTATACAATGTTATATGTCATTTATATCTCAATAAAACTAGGGAAAACAAAACTAAAACCAAAAAACAATGGCTTTTTATTCCCTTGCTTTTTTGAATCTCATTATTTTTCATTGACTGCCAGGCATTGTGTCTGAAGAACAGGAGAGATAATTAGTATTCAATCCCAGTAGTGGGCATGCCTCTTCTTCTGTCAGGCCATTATTGTGGGGGAACTGAGTCAATCTACTCGGTGGTTGAGCTGGATTGGGGTTTACTGTTGCTATCATTACCTTCAGTGCATCACACACTTCACATCCTTCCAGTGGTACCCTGTCTTACCTTCTGCTTAGTGAGAGGGCTTGGGCACCAGAGTAACTTTTTCTGAATGTCTGCTCCACCCTCAGATTTCAGCAGTCACGATGAAAGGGTTCTCCTTCCCTGTTCCTGCTCCTCTTCCTGTAGTGGACTTGTTGCAGTGGTGCCTGTTCCTTGGTGCTAAGCTTCTGATCTGGGGCAGGAGGGGATTCTCAACTCTCCTGGTCCAGCCTCAATCTTAGGCAGGTACTGTGCACTTGGCCTTGCAGGGAGGGCCTCTCACCATTCCTGCTATTCCCCTCCCCGCCCCTCATGGCAGCAAACTCTGTCTCGTATTGGTGTGTACTGTTGGACAGGAGATATTTTTCTGTCCCTTCCCCAGCAGTAGTAGACCTCTGCTTTGTACTGATACAAGATCCAGGCACCAAGAGCTTTTCTTGCCCCTTCTCCAGGGAAGATGATTTTTGCGTCTATCCTTCCCCTAGAAGCAGTGGATCTCTGCCTGGTTCCTGGGGGGCAGGAAGGAGGCTTTTATATACCTCCCCCAAAGGCAGATGGGTTTTCCCTCTACCCCTCCCCAGGGAGCTCTGGAGGTGAGATTTTTTGCTGTATGTCCCCCAGCAGCATAAGGCTTTTGCTTTGAATGACAGAAAGGTTGGGGAAGCATGCAGTGGTTTTTACCTGTTTGCAATGGCATCTAATTATTTCCTACACATCTGGGCTACTGAGGGGTGCTCTCTCTGGTCCCCTGCCCTGCCCTCAACTCCTGTGAATACCTGTTAAACGCTCATGGAGAAGAGCTTGAGTGAAAACTCACCTTGTGTCTATAGCTCCCAGTTATATTGTACTGGTACACCAGCCAAGTTAGGCCTTTAGGAATTTGCTAAAATTTTAGCTTGTTTCTTCCAACTCTCTTCTATGGCAGCCACCACTTCTCCCTGAGTCTTGCCAAAAGTGGAACAGTCTGTGTATCTTGTTTCTTCTAAGATAATCTTGTCATTTTTTTGAATTCCATTTCTTTGGTTGCCTTGAGACGTCAGTTCTCTGACGGACTTAAGACAAGTTATGATTTTATAGATGTTCCAGATTTTTCTCATTGTTAGTATGGGAGCAATGTACTCTTGTGGTTTTCTACATCCTAAGTAGAAATGGAACTTTGAGAAACTTATCAGTTTTAAATTTAAAATTTGTCTCAAATCTGACCATCTGAGGGGGACCTTCAAGACGGCAGAGGACTAAGAAGTGGAGATCACATTTCTCCCCACAAATACATCAGAAATACATCTACATGTGGAACAACTCCTACAGAACACCTACTGAACGCTGGCAGGAGACCTCAGACCTCCCCAAAGGCAAGAAACGCCCCACGTACCTGGGTAGGGCAAAAGAAAAAAGAAAAAACAGAGACAAAAGAATAGGGATGGGACCTGCACCAGGGGGAGGGAGCCGTGAAGGAGGAAAGGTTTCCACACACTAGAAGCCCCTTCGAGGGCGGAGACTGCGGGTGGCGGAGGGGGAAAGCTTCGAAGTAGCGGAGGAGAGCACAGCAACAGGGGTGTGGAGGGCAAAGCGGAGAGATTCCAGCACAGAGGATCTGTGCCCTCAGGCACACACCAGCCCGAGAGGCTTGTCTGCTCGACTGCCGGGGCGGGCGGGGCTGGGAGCTGAGGCTTGGGCTTAGGTCAGAGCGCAGGGAGAGGACTGGGGTTGGCGGCGTAAACACAGCCTGAAGGGGGCTAGTGCACCACAGCTAGCCAGGAGGGAGTCCGGGAAAAGGTCTGGAGCTGCCAAAGAGGCAAGAGACCATTGTTTCAGGGTGCATGAGGAAAGGGAATTCAGAGCACCGCCTAAACAAGCTCCAGAGATGGGCGCGAGCCGCGGCTATCAGCGCGGAACACAGAGACAGGCATGAGACGCTAAGGCTGACGCTGCCGCCACCAAGAATCCCGTGTGCAAGCACAGCTCACTGTCCACACCTCCCCTCCTGGGAGCCTGTGCAGCCCACCACTGCCAGGGTCCCGTGATCCAGGGACAACTTCCCGGGAGAACGCACGGCACGCCTCAGGCTGTTGCAACGTCAAGCCGGCCTCTGCCACCGCAGGCTCGCCCCGCACTCCGTGCCCCTCTCTCCCTGCGGCCTGAGTGAGCCAGAGCCCCCGAAGCAGCTGCTCCTTTAACCCTGTCCTGTCTGAGCGAACAGCAGATGCCCTCAGGCGACCTACACGCAGAGGCGGGTCCAAATCCAAAGCTGACCCCCGGGAGCTGCGAACAAAGAAGAGAAAGGGAAATCTCTCCCAGCAGCCTTAGGGGCAGCGGATTAAATCTCCATAATCAACTTGATGTACCCTGCATCTGTGGAATACCTGAATAGACAACGAATCAACCCAAAATTGAGGCAGTGGACTTTGGGAGCAACTGTAGACTTCAGGTTTGCTGTCTGTGACTGACTTTTTTCTAATTTTTATGTTTATCTTAGTATAGATTTTAGCGCTTGTTATCATTGGTGGATTTGTTTATTGGTTTAGTTGCTCTCTTCTTTTTTTTCCTCTATTACTTTAAAAAAATTTTAATAACTAAAAATTTTTTTCAATTATTTTATTATTATTTTTTCTTTCTTTTTTTCTCCGTTTTCTTCTGAGCCAAGTGGCTGACAGGGTCTTTACGCTCCGTCCTGGTATCAGGTCTGAGCCTCTGAGGTGGGAGAGCCAAGTTCAGGATACTGGACCACCAGAGACCTCCCAGCCCCAGGTAATATCAATCAGTGAGAGCTCTCCCAGAGACCTCCGTCTCAACACTAAGACCCAGCTCCACCCAGCTGCCAGCAAGTTCCAGTGCTGGATGCCCCATGCCAAACAACTAGCAAGACAGGAATACAACCCCACCCATTAGCAGACAGGCTGCCTAAAATCATAATAAGTTCACAGACACCCCCAAACACACCACCAGATGCATTCCCACCCACCAGAAAGACAAGATCCAGCCCCACCCACCAGAATACAGGAACCAGTCCCCAAGGAAGCCTACAAAACCCACTAAACCAACCTTACTCACTGGGAGCAGACACCAAAAACAACAGGAACTATGAACCTGCAGCCTGTGAAAAGGAGACCCCAAACACAGTAAGTTAAGCAAAATGGGAAGACAGAGAAATATGCAGCAGGTGAAGGAACAAGGTAAAACCCACCAGACCAAACAAATGAAGAGGAAATAGGCAGTCTACCTGAAAGAGAACTCAGAGTAATGATAGTAAAGATGACCCAGAATCTTGGAAGTAGAATGGAGAAAATACAAGAAACGTTTAACAAGGACCTAAAAGAACTAAAGAACAAACAAACAATGATGAACAACACAATAAATGAAATTCAAAATTCTCTAGAAAGAATCAATAGCAGAATAACTGAGGCAGAACAATGGAAAAGTGACCAGGAAGAGAAACAGTGGAAATAACTACCTCAGAGCAAAATAAAGAAAAAAGAATGAAAAGAATTGAGGACAGTCTCAGAGACCTCTGGGACAACATTAAACACACAAACATTTGAATTACAGGGGTCCCAGAAAAAGAGGAGAAAAAGAAAGGGACTGAGAAAATATTTGAAGAGATTATAGTTTAAAACTTCCCTAATATGGGAAAGGAAATAGTCAATCAAGTCCAGGAAGTGCAGAGTCCCATACAGGATAAATCCAAGGAGAAACACATCAAGACACATATTAACCAAACTATCAAAAATTAAATACAAAGAAAAAATATTAAAAGCAGCAAGGGAAAAGCAACAAATAACATACAAGGGACTCCCCATAAGGTTAACAGCTAATCTTTCAGCAGAAATTCTGTAAGCCAGAAGGGAGTGGCAGGACATATTTAAAGTGATGAAAGGGAAAACCCACAACCAAGATTACTCTATCCAGCAAGGATCTCACTCAGATTTGACAGAGAAATTAAAACATTTACAGACAAGCAAAACCTAGGAGAATTCAGCACCACCAAACCAGCTTTACAACAAATGCTAAAGGATCTTCTCTAGGCAGGAAATACAAGAGAAGGAAAAGACCTACAGAAACAAACCCAAAACAATTAAGAAAATGGTAATAGGAACATGCATATCAATAATTACCTTAAATGTAAATGGATTAAATGCTCCAACCAAAAGAAATAGACTGGTTGAATGGATACAAAAACAAGACCCATATATATGCTGCCTACAAGAGACCAACTTCTGACCTAGGGACACATACAGACTGAAAGTGAGTGGATGAAAAAAAAATTCCATGCAAATGGAAATCAAAAGAGAGCTGGAGTAGCAATTCTCATATCAGACAGAACAGACTTTAAAAAAAAGACTGCTGTAAGAGACAAAGAAGGACACTACATAATGATCAAGGGATCAATCGAAGAAGAAGATATAATTATAGATATTTATGCATCCAACATAGGAGCACCTCAATACATAAGGCAAATGCTAACAGCCATAAAAGGGGAAATCGACAGTAACACAATAATAGTAGGGGACTTAAACACCCCACTTGCACTAATAGACAGATCATCCAAAATGAAAATAAATAAGGAAACACAAGCTTTAAATTACACATTAAACAAGATGGACTTAATTGACATTTATAGGACATTCCATCCAAAAACAACAGAATACATTTTCTTCTCAAGTGCTCGTGGAACATTCTCCAGGATAAATCATGTCTTGGGTCACAAATCAAGCCTTGGTAAATTTAAGAAAATTGAAATCATATCAAATATCTTTTCTGACCATAATGCTATGAGACTAGATATTAATTACACAGGGAAAAAAACCTGTAAAAGATACAAACACATGGAGGCTAAATAATACACTACTAAATAACCAAGAGATCACTGAAGAAATCAAAGAGGAAATAAAAAATACCTAGAAACAAATGACAATGAAAACACAACCACCCAAAACCTATGGGATGCAGCAAAAGCAGTTCTAAGAGGGAAGTTTATAGCAATACAATCCTACCTCAAGAAACAAGAAACATCTCAAATAAACAACCTAACCTTACACCTAAAGCACTTAGAGAAAGAAGAACAAAAAACCCCCAAAGTTAGCAGAAAGAAAGAAATAATAAAGATCAGATCAGAAATAAGTGAAAAAGACATGAAAGAAACAATAGCAAAGATCAGTAAAACTAAAAGCTGGTTCTTTGAGAAGATAAACAAAATTGATAAACCACTAGCCAGAGACATCAAGAAAAAAAGGGAGAAGACTCAAATCAACAGAATTAGAAATGAAAAAGAAGTAACAACTGACACTGCAGAATACAAAGGATCATGAGAGATTACTACAAGCAACTATATGCCAATAAAAAGGACAACCTGGAAAAAATGGACAAATTCTTAGAAAAGCACAACCTTCTGAGACTGAACCAGGAAGAAACAGAAAATATAAACAGACCAATCACAAGCACTGAAATTGAAACTGTGATTAAAAATCTTCAAACAAACAAAAGCCCAGGACCAGATGGCTTCACAGGTGAATTCTTTCAAACATTTAGAAAAGAGCTAACACCTATCCTTCTCAAACTCTTCAAATATAGCAGAGGAAGGAACACTCTCAAACGCATTCTATGAGGCCACCCTGATACCAAAACCAGACAAAGATGTCACAAAAAAGGAAAACTATAGACCAAAACACTGATGACCATAGATGTACAAATACTCAACAAAATACTAGCAAACAGAATCCAGCAGCACACTGAAAGGATCATACACCATGATTAAGTGGGGTTTATCACAGGAATGCAAGGACTCTTCAATATACACAAATCAATCAATATGATACACCATATTAACAAACTGACAGATAAAAACCATATGATCATCTCAATAGATGCAGAAAAACTTTTGACAAAATTCAGCACCCATTTATGATAAAAACTTCCCAGAAAGTATGCATAGAGGGAGCTTACCTCAACATAATAAAGGCCATATATGACAAACCCACAGGCAACATCGTTCTCAGTGGTGAAAAACTGAAACCATTTCCTCTAAAATCAGGAACAATACAAGGATGGCTACTCTCACCACTATTATTCAACATAGTTTTGGAAGTTTTAGCCACAGCAATCAGAGACGAAAAAGAAATATAAGGAATCCAAATCAGAAAAGAAGAAGTAAAACTGTCACTGTTTGCAGATATCATGATACTCTACATAGAGAATCCTAAAGATGCTACCAGAAAACTACTAGAGCTAATCAATGAATTTCATAAAGTAGCAGGATACAAAATTAATGCACAGAAATCTCTAGAATCCCTATACACTAATGATGAAAAATCTGAAAGAGAAATTAAGGAAGCACTCCCATTTACCATTGCAACAAAAAGAATAAAATACCTAGGAATAAACCTGCCTAAAGAGACAAAAGAGCTGTATGCAGAAAACTATAAGACACTGATGAAAGAAATTAAAGATGATACAAACAGATGGAGAGATATACCATGTTCTTGGATTGAAAGAATCAACATTGTGAAAATGACTCTACTACCCAAAGCAATCTACAGATTCAATGCAATCTCTATCAAACTACCAATGGCATTTTTTACAGAACTAGCACAAAAAATTTCACAATTTGTATGGAAACACAAAAGACCCTGAATAGTCAGAGCAATCTTGAGAAAGAAAAACGGAGCTGGAGGAATCAGGCTCCCTGACTTCAGACTATACTACAAAGCTACAGCAATCAAGACAGTCTGGTAGTGGCACAAAAACAGAAATATAGATCAATGGAACAGGATAGAAAGCACAGAGATAAACCCACGCACAAATGGTCACCTTATTTTTGATAAATCAGGCAAGAATATACAATGGAGAAAATGCAGCCTCTTCAATCAGTGGTGCTAGGAAAACTGGACAGCTACATGTAAAAGAATGAAATGAGAACACTCCCTAACACCATACACAAAGATAAACTCAGAATGGATTAAAGACCTAAATGTAAGGCCAGACACTATCAAACTCTCAGAGGAAAAAATAGGCAGAACACTCTATGACATAAATCACAGCAAGACCTTTTTTGACCCACCTCCTAGAGTAATGGAAATAAAAACAAAAATAAACAAATGGACCTAATGAAACTTCAAGGCTTTTGCACAGCAAAGGAAACCATAAACAAGACCAAAAGACAACCCTCAGAATGGGAGAAAATATTTGCAAATGAAGCAACTGACAAAGGATTAATCTCCAAAATTTACAAGCAGCCCATGCAGCTCAATATCAAAAAAACAAACAACCCAATCCAAAAATGGGCAGAAGACCTAAACAGACATTTCTCCAAAGAAGAAAACAGATTGCCAACAAACACATGAAAGAATGCTCAACATCATTAATCATTAGAGAAATGCAAATCTAAACTACAATGAGATATCATCTCCCACTGGTCAGAATGGCCATCATCAAAAAATCTACAAACAGGGCTTCCCTGGTGGCACAGTGGTTGAGAATCTGCCTGCTAATGAAGGGGACACAGGTTCGAGCCCTGGTCTAGGAAGATCCCACATGCCGCGGAGCAACTAAGCCCGTGAGCCACAGCTACTGAGCCTGCGCATCTGGAGCCTGTGCTCCGCAACAAGAGAGGCCGCGACAGTGAGAGGCCTGCGCACCGCGATGAAGAGTGGCCCCCGCTTGCCACAACTAGAGAAAGCCCTCGTACAGAAACGAAGACCCAACACAGCCAAAAATAAAATAAGTAAATTAAAAAAAAAAAAAAATCTACAAACAATAAATGCTGGAGAGGGTGTGGAGAAAAGGGAACCCTCTTGCACTGTTGGTGGGAATATAAATTGATACAACCACTGTGGAGAATAGTATGGAGGTTCCTTAAAAAACTAAAAATGGAACTACCATAAGACCCAGCAATCCCACTACTGGGCATATACCCTGAGAAAACCATAATTCAAAAAGAGTCATGTACCAAAATATTCATTGCAGCTCCATTTACAATAGCCAGGACATGGAAGCAACCTAAGTGTCCACCAACAGATGAATGGATAAAGAAGATGTGGCACATAGATACAGTGGAATATTACTCAGCCATAAAAAGAAATGAAATCGAGTTATGTGTAGTGAGGTGTGTGGATGTAGAGTGTGTCATACAGAGTGAAGTAAAGTCAGAAAGAGAAAAACAAATACCATATGCCAGCACATATATATGGAATCTAAAAACAGAAAATGGTTCTGAAGAACCTAGGGGCAGGACAGGAATAAAGACGCAGGTGTAGAGAAAGGACTTAAGGACATGGGGGAGAGGAGGGTAAGGTGGGATGAAGTGAGAGAGTGGCATGGACATATATACACTACCAAATGTAAAATAGATAGCTTTTTGAACGCAGCCACATAGCACAGGGAGATTAGCTCGGTGCTTTGTGACCACCTAGAGGGGTGGGATAGGGAGGGTGGGAGGGAGATGCAAGAGGGAGGGGATATGGGGATATATGTATACATATTGCTGATTCACTTTGTTATATAGCAGAAAGTAACACAACACTGTAAAGCAATTTTACTCCAATAAAGATGTTAAAAAAAAATCTGGCCACCTCTCGCCATCTTTACCGCTTCCATTCTGATCTCATCTATCATCATCCTGTGCTCATATTATTACAAAAGCATTCTAACCAGAATCTCTGCTTTCACCCTTGTTTTTCATGCAGTCTTTTCTCAGCATGTCATCCAGAGCGATCTTTTTAAAATACACATCAGATCATGACACTTTCTTGCTCAATACACTCCGAAGTTTCCTCACCTAAAATCAAAATCAAAAGTGCCCTCCAAGGCCTTACATGGTCTGTCCTCATTTCATATTGCTCTCTGCCTTGCTCACTCTGCTCCAGCCACTTGGCCTTCCTGCTGTACCCTGAACATGTTCTAATTTTGAAGGCTTTGCAATGGCTGTGCTGGCTCCCTGAATCTCCCTTCCCCCAGGTCTCTGCATGATATCCCCCCCGCCGTCTCCTTCATCTCTGTGCTCAAATGACTACCCTGACAGACTATTTAAATTGCTGCCCACCCCTTCCCCACAGCAGGAATCCTGTCTACTCTGATCTACCTTTTCTCTTTCCATGTCACATTTATCACTTTCTAACATATTATGTAATTTACTTATTTATTATCTTTTAATTTATTTTCTCTCTCTGCTAGATTATAAACTCTAAAAGTAGAGGAATTTTTATCTGCCTTTTTTTTGGGATATATCCTAAGTACCTAGAACCACACTTGAAACATAGTAGAGGCTCATATAAATATTTGTTGAATAAATGAATTCATAGCAGGCTTATTTGTGGGTTGAATTGTTGAAGGCAGTCTGCATATCCATCCCTGGGACAGCAGATGACTAAATGTTGATGTTGCGTGTCGTAAGATCTGTAACACAATACAATGTGCAAAATTAAAATGCAGATGTACAAAAGCACATTATTCATTTTGCAAACACACGTACATACAAAAACACATATAACATGTTAGAATGGATGGTGATGTGGAAGGGAGATAAAAGGTAAGAAGCAAGGAAGAAAGAAAATGGAAGGAAGGAAAAGAATGGAAGGGACTTCCCAAGGACAACTTATAATAATACATCATGAAATGAGGAATGTGAATTAATTCCACACTAGGCATGGGAGGTTAAAAAAATAATGCACTTCAGCTATTTTGCTAACTCAAATTGCTCTTCACCTTCACACATCAGAACAGAGAGTGTTTTCTGTGATTTCACTCCTCAAGTGGGGAACGTGCAGTTCAGGTTGGGCAAGTGATACAGGAGTTAAGCCTGAGAAGACCTTAGACTGCGATGCTCTGTGCCTTGTTCAGGGGTGTGATGCCCCTTGTCTATAAGGAACTGACATCACAGTGAGCATGCAGCTGAGTCAGCCGACTCTGCAATTAGTGTACTCACATTGTTTAGCTTGTCCCAAGACCCATATGTTTTCTGCCCTTAGCATTCACTGTTTCTCTCCCTCTTATATCTCTTACAAATAAAATGTTTTCAATTCAAAGACAAAATTCTCATTTAAATTTCTTTTTTGCTGCTTACAAACAATGATGGGATTTTTGAGAGTTTTGAAGTTACCTACCTACGCAAAACAATGAACAACTGAATATAACAAATCCCAAAGAGGCCAGTTGTAAGAGGCATTAAACAGAAAGCGCTCAGTCCCATGTGGTTCATATAATCTGGAGTTTTCCTGGAATAGAGCTTCACGTTTCTCTGAACAGAAGACATAAGAATTTATTATGAAATTCTCCTCTTCTGACCTGCATGCGACAAACGTTTTGTTTCTAATAACACTGAGCAAGTTCTTATCCTGTCCAACTTTTTGGTGTGTTACTATTTTGCATTATTTTTTTAATATCCAAAAGCCTAAAAGAAATCATCTACCACCTTCCATAAAGAGATACACGAAGGAGAGGTGGTCAGAGAAATGAAGCAAATCTCTGCTATTTAGGAAATGACGGCATGCCCTAGGGCTGGGACTGCATCACCTGTGTGTGAAGTTCATTCAAGGCAGACCCACGGGGAGATGGGTCTGTGCTCTGAAAAAGAAACAACCAGAAAAGTCACAGGTGAACTCTGAGAGTAGATTTGGAAACAGGTTAGGACTGAATCAGAAGATTTTGCCAGTGAAGATGGCGACAGGAAATAGAACTCATTCGCAGAGAACGGGTTGAAAGGTCTCCAGCATTTCTCTTGCATGATGCTTAGAAAGCAAGACTTCCTGAGGTTTTCAGGATAAATGGGCCAGAAACATATGGATTATATTTTCTCAGAAACTCAGATGTCTTTCACAGTGAAGTGGAAAACTGCTCTGAAAATACACACCAGAGGTTACCCTCAGTCTGCAAACCTTCCAAATGTTTTTTAAGCTATTTCGCTGATTTTCATAACTAAGGGGATTTATAGAGATGACTACTTTCTGAGCTCTGATAATAAATAATAATAAATGGTGGCTTGTCAACCTTCCTAGGCAATTTCCCTGGACTGAGCATGACTGGCCAAGCCCAGAGCCCCACAGCCTGGGAAGAATTTCTAAAAAATGGAGGTTATCGCCTCTTCTTCTTCCTGCTCTCATGACCCCCGTTCCCCTCTCTTGTTCTCCAGAAAAGGTGCTGGGTGTGCAATTTACAACAGAGGGAGGAGTCCTGAAGAGAGAGCAGGTCATTGGTTCGTTCAAAACTTTCCTCATGAATTTATTTATCCATCCAACAAGTATTTATTGAACACTTCACATGTGCCAGGCACTTTTCTAAGTGCTGGTCACTTCCCCTTCTCTGTGATGAGGACTGTATTCTTTTTTTTTTTTTTTTTTTGGCGGTACGCGGGCCTCTCACTGTTGTGGCCTCTCCCGTTGCGGAGCACAGGCTCCGGACGCGCAGGCTCAGCGGCCACAGCTCACGGGCCCAGCCGCTCCGCGGCATGTGGGATCTTCCCGGACCGGGGCACGAACCCGTGTTCCCTGCATCAGCAGGCGGACTCTCAACCACTGTGCCACCAGGGAAGCCTGAGGACTGTATTCTTTTCCTAGGGCTGCTGTAACAGAGTACCACAGACTGGGTGGCTTAAATGACAGAAATGTATTGTCTCACAGTTCAGGAGGCTAGAAGTCTGAAATCAGGGTGTTGGCAGTATTGGCTCCTTCTGAGGGCTGTGAGAGAATCTGTTCCGTCCCTCTCACCTGGTTTCTGGTGGTTTTCTGGTGATCTTTGGTGTTTTCTGGTTTATAAACATTATCCTGACCTCTGCCTTCATCTTCACAGACATTATCCCTATGTGCACGTCTGTCTCCAAATTTCCCCCACCCTTTTTTTTTTTTTCTTTTTGCGGTATGCGGGCCTCTCACTGTTGTGGCCTCTCCCGTTGCGGAGCACAGGCTCCGGATGCGCAGGCCCAGCGGCCACGGCTCACGGGCCCAGCCGCTCCGCGGCATATGGGATCCTCCCAGACCGGGGCACGAACCCGTATCCCCTGCATCGGCAGGCGGACTCTCAACCACTGCGCCACCAGGGAGGCCCCAAATTTCCCCTTTTTATAAGGACACCATTTGTATTAGATTAGAGTCCACTCTGATGGCTTCATTTTACCTTGATTACCTCTGTAAAGACCTTATCTCCAACGCAGGGCACATTCTGAGGTACTGGGGGTTAGGACTGCAACATATGAATTTGGGGGACACAATTTAACCCTTAACATGGACTAAACGATATCAGACTGGCTGCCTGTGTTTCCCTTTTATCCATCCACCCCTTTTAGCTACAGAGGTGTAGCTCCTTTGCATACCCTGCTCTCCCAATCCTGGGAAGTAGAAAATCTATCTAGAAGGTGCATTTGGACCTAGCGACCTCTTTAGTAGCTTCCTCAAAAGACTGTGATAAAGAACATACCTCCCAATTTGACTCAGAAAACTAATAGGTTATATGGAATTCTCATTCCTCTTCTAAGGTAGGAGACAGAGGCACAAAGCTGGGTGGCACTATTCCCTCAATGTCCTGGACCAGCAGCATTATTTTGCATTGAGTAAAATATGATTTGAATAGAATTCTCTTCCTCTAATCAACAGATCATTATAATTCAGTTTGGGGTTGGGGGAAAGGTGAATTTATCAATACTAACATGTTACCCAAGAGAAAGAAAACTGTTCTAAAATATTATTTTCAGATATCTTCAGCCAGTGCTAAATAGTTGTATTACACTCATATAATCAGGGAATTTTATTTGATTGATTTTTTTTTTAGAATCAGGGAATTTTACACCAAAAAGTAGCTTTAGAAGTCAACTAAACATTTAATTAAGGAATCTATGTTTCACTAAGGAGAGAGGTTTATTCAAGGTCACAGCCAAGCTAACACTCACCATGTGCCCGGCGTGTGCTAAGCACACTCAATAGACATCTGGTTTCTCTGCATGGCTAGTACGTGGTGGAGCTGAGATGGAACACAGCGACCAGACTCCAGAGCTGGATGCATAACCACTGCACAGTAGTTGCTTAGTGGCAGAGCTGGGCTTTGCGGCCAGGCCTCCTGAACGCGGTCCAGCGTTTTTCCACTGTCCCACCCTGCTTCCTATCTCGCCTTTGCTCTATCTACACTCCACACAACTGCCAGAACAAATCTCTGACAGGTGCAACCTTAATCATAACTTTTTCTGCTTATACTCCTGCAATCTCTCGCCTACAAAGAGGTGGTACAAATTCCTCACCTGATCTATTGAAGGCCTGTGACAAAAATTTTCAGCCTTGTTTCTGAACGTTCCCTGTGTGCACTGCTAAACTCTTCAGCCAACTTGGCTACAAGCCCTTCTCTATAAGAGGCCTGTCTCTTCTGCCCTTGCCCAGGCTCTTTCCCAGGCCTGGACTTCCCTCCCTCACTTTGTGTTAAAATAGTCTAAATCCTTCCTCTGTGTACTTTTTCTTGTTCTTCTAACAGATGTAACTTTCTGGGTCTGAGGCTGCTGGTTGTCTATCAATATCCATTCCCTGTCTTCTTTTAGAAAGAGAGGCTCTGAGCTTTAACTAGGCACATAGATCCCTGGAAGGAAGATATTTCCTCGTTTCTCGCATGACTCGGTGTGGCAATGTGATTCGTTCTGGCCAAGGGTCTGGGAGCAGAAGCAAAGTGTGCAGTGATGGTCACAACTGAGAGGACACAGGGACTCCCTTCTCTCTCCTCCTATGGCATGAAATGCAGACCCAGTGGATACGGTGGGCACAATGCCATCTTCAACCATGCAGCTGAAGGCAACACCACAAGTGATGGCAGAGCCAAGAATTAAAAGGAGCCTGGTCCCCAACACAATGGAGCTGGCATATCTGTCCAGGGTTGCCTACATTTGGACGTTTACATGTGAGAGAGAAGTATTGCCATCTCGTTTAAACCACTGTTTGGTTTTCGTAATTCTTGGTTCTCTTCGTTAGAGCAGCCCACCTTTTTTAGATGAATGCATTCTTGCTTCTTCCTCCTGCAGCCCTTGGTGTTTTTCCTAGGACATGTCCTCAATTTACCTCAATTTAGAAAGCATGGGATTTTAAGTTGGATAGCCCCAGCTTTAATTCTAGCTCTACCACTTACCAGCTGGGTGACTCTGGGCTAGTGACTTAGCCTCTCTGAGCTTCAGTCTCCTTATTTTTAAACCTGGAGTAACTTTCCACTATTCTGAGCTGCCTCTCCAGGGTGATTTTCATCAGGCCGTGGGGACACTGTGAGTCACTCTTCTCCACTATAGGAAAATAACAACCACAGAAACCAAAATGTTCACATCTGCTGCTCAGGCACCCTCTCTCGTGAAGTCAGCTGGAAATGCTAACATGTTCTTCAGTTCTCCCTTGGCTGCTGTCTGAACAGAGCCTCTCCCCTCTGTTTGTAGATGTAAGGCTATGATTCACCCTTCTTCTATCCAACTCTGCATAAAGAGATTATTATAATTCCAAGGTCACAGCTCATTGTTCATATACTCATTGATGCTTAGAGTTACAAGGCACTTGAGGGTTGCCTGGTCAAATCTTCTCTGTCAAATCAATGGGGTCCCGCAAGGCCCACATTCATCCACAGCCAGCCTCACCAATGATCATCTTGCCTCCACCGAATGGTGTCCACCGTGTCACACGGCAGCTTGTCCTGTTTCTCAACAGCACAGTCATAATCAAGTTCTTTTTGATATTTTTATCCTGTGCCATTCCTGGAAGGCTCATCACTTAGGAATGTTAATTCCCCACACATGGTGGGATATTCAGTGACTGGGCCCAGTAGAAAGTGAATCTAATTCCTTATATACATCCTCAATAGTGTCAGTTTGGGAGGAACTTAACTACGATCCTTCTTCCTCTACTATCTCACATATGGCTAGTGTTTTCCAAGTCTTTTTGATCAAGCACCTGTGTCAGTAGAGAATTTTTGAGCATGCATCTCCCAACGTACACATATTTATTATGTAATAATAGATGTACTACTGCGTTAACATATTATGAAATAAGACACATATAAAGCTAGATATTAAAGGAGATAAGAAATATAGAAGTGGAAGTTCAAATATTTTCTAGCCACATACCAAAGGACCATCTCACCTATCTCTGGACTCCACGTCTCACTCTTGGGAAGCCTCTGAGCTACACAGGATGATTTTCCTCACCAGTGTGCGAGCTCCGTATGCGGGCAAAGATTCTGTCTGTTTGCTGCTATATCCCATGGTTTAGAACAGTGTTTGGCACACCAGACACACTCAGTAAATGTTTGCTGAATCAGTGAGTGATTCCCAAACCTTTATTTATAACATAAACTCCTCATTTCCAACTGTCTACCAGACAGCTTTACCTGCATCTCCCTAGATACTTTAAAGCCAACACAGGCCAAGCTGAGTTCTGTCTTCCTACCACATAATGTCTCCCTCCACCGAAGGGTCATCTCTTTTTATTCTCTTCCTACATTACACCTGCACCCATGTGGCTAAACTGTCTGGAGTTAAACACAACCAGCCTGACTAACTGACTTGAGACCATATCATTCAGCCAAAAGGAAGAAGGAAATACTGCCATTTGCAAGAACATGGGTGGGTCCTGCAGGCATTATGCCAAGTGAAATAAGTCAGAGAAGAACAAATACTGTATGATCTCCTATGTGGAATCTAAAAAAGCCAGACTCCTAGAAACAGTGTAGAGCTACGGAGAGCTGGGGGCAGCAAGAATATTGAAACCTGTGAGTACCTCCTGACTCCTAACTTTGCACTCTCGGCAACGTGCAGAAGGTGATCAGGAATGGAAAAAAATAGGAAGATACACAGAGCTATGTGAATATAGAATAACAACCTTCTTTTTTTTAAAGGAAACTAGAATGTATCCATTTTAAGCTGTCCTTCCCCATAGTTGTCTTGTTGCATTATCCACTTAATTTTTTGTCAATGCTGGCAACAAAAGTGTTTCGAAGTAATTTGGAACTGTCCAGTTTGCAAGTCACATCATAAGATCTTTCATTTAAAAAAATAAGAGAGAGAGAGAGAGTAGAATGGTGGCTGCCAGTGGCTGGGGGAAGGGGTAGGGATGGGGAACACGGGGAGATGTTGGTCAAAGGGTACAAACTTCCAGTTCTAAGATGAACAAGTTCTGGGGATCAGCATGGTGATTACAGTTAACAACTCTGTAGTATATACCTGAAAGTGGCTAAGAGAGTAGCTCTTAAATGCTCTCACCACAAAAAAAAGAGATGGTAATCATGTGCTATGATGAAGGTGTTAACTAAGGTTACTGTGCTAATCATTTCACGACACATAAGTGTATCAAATCAACATGTCCTACAACTTAAACTATAAAATGTCATATGTCAGTTAAATTTCAAAAAAGTTAGAAAAAAATTAAAGACCGTATATCTCTTAGGTGAGCTCTGGCAACTGCCTGGCAATCCTAATACATCTGCCACCCAACTTGCTCTCTCAATATAACAGCTAGGGACTTCCCTGGTGGTGCAGTGGTTAAGAATCCACCTGCCGAGACTTCTGGGGAAGATGGCAGAAGAGTAAGACACGGAGATCACCTTCCTCCCCACAGATACACCAGAAATACAGCTACACATGGAACAACTCCTACAGAACACCTACTGAACGCTTGCAGAAGACCTCAGACCTCCCAAAAGGCAAGAAACTCCCCATGTACCTAGGTAGGGCAAAGCGGAGAGATTCCTGCACTGAGGATCGGTGCCGACCGGCACTCACCAGCCCGAGAGGCTTGTCTGCTCGCCCGCCGGGGCAGGCGGCGCCAGAAGCTGAGGCTCGGGCTTCGGTCAGAGCGCAGGGAGAGGACTGGGGCTGGCGGCGAGAACTCAGCCTGAAGGGGGCTAATGTGCCACAGCTAGCCGGGAGGGAGTCCGGGAAAACTCTGGAGCTGCCGAAGAGGCAAGAGACTTTTTCTTCCTTCTTGGTTTCCTGGTGCGCGAGGAGAGGGGATTAAGAGCGCTGCTTCAAGGAGCTCCACAGACGGGCGTGAGCCGCGGCTGAAAGTGCGGACCCCAGAGACGGGCGTGGGACACTGGGGCTGCTGCTGCCACCACCAAGAGGCCTCTGTGTGAGCGCAGGTCACTGTCCATACCGCCCTTCCGGGAGCCTGTGCAGCCCGTCACTGCTGGGGTCCCGGGACCCAGGGACGGCTTTCCTGGGAGAATGCGTGGCACGCCTCGGGCTGGTGCAACGTCACGCCAGCCTCTGCCGCTGCAGGCTCGCCCCGCACTCCGTGCCCCTCCCTCCCCTGCGGCCTGAGTGAGCCAGAGTCCCCGAAGAGGCTGCTCTTTTAACCCTGTCCTGTCTGAGTGAAGAACAGATGCCCTCCGGCGACCTACACGCCGAGGCGGGGCCAAATTCAAAGCTGAGACCCGGGAGCTGTGAGAACAAAGAAGAGAAAGGGAAATCTCTCCCAGCAGCCTCAGAAGCAGTGGATTAAAGCTCCACAATCAACTTGATGTACCCTGCATCTGTGGAATACATGAATAGACAACACATCATCCCAAATTGAGGAGCCAGGAGTCAGTGCTGTGCCTCTGAGGTGGGAGAGCCAACTTCAGGACACTGGTCCACAAGAGACCTCCCAGCTCCACATAATATCAAACGGCGAAAATCTTCCAGAGATCTCCATCTCAACACCAACACCCAGCTTCCCTCAACGACCAGCAAGCTACAGTGCTGGACACCCTATGGCAAAAAACTAGCAAGACAGGAACACAACAGCATCCATTAGCAGAGAGGCTGCCTAAAATCATAAAAAGTCCGCAGACACCCCAAAACACACCACCAGACGTGGACCTGCCCACCAGAAAGACAAGATCCAGCCTCATCCACCAGAACACAGGCACTAGTCCCCTCCACCAGGAAGCCTACACAACCCACTAAACCAACCTTAGCCACTGGGGACAGACACCAAAAACAACGGGAACTATGAACCTGCAGCCTGCAAAAAGGAGACCCCAAACACAGTAACATAAGCAAAATGAGAAGACAGAAAAACACACAGCAGGAGAAGGAGCAAGATAAAAACCCACCAGACCTAACAAATGAAGAGGTAATAGGCAGTCTACCTGAAAAAAAAATCAGAATAATGATAGTAAAGATGATCCAAGATTCTATTTCCAAGATCCAAAATCTTGGAAATAGAATAGACAAAATGCAAGAAACAGTTAACAAGGACCTAGAAGAACTAAAGACGAATCAAGCATCGATTAAAAACACAATAAATGAAATGAAAAATACTCTAGATGGGATCAATAGCAGAATAACTGAGGCAGAAGAACGGATAAGTGAGGTGGAAGATAAAATAGTGGAAATAACTGCTGCAGAGCAGAATAAAGAAAAAAGAATGAAAAGAACAGAGGACAGTCTCAGAGACCTCTGGGACAACATTAAATGCACCAACATTCGAATTATAGGGGTTCCCGAAGAAGAAGAGAAAAAGGGACTGAGAAAATATTTGAAGAGATTATAGTTGAAAACTTCCCTAATATGGGAAAAGAAATAGTTAATCAAGTCCAGGAGGCACAGAGTCCCATACAGAATAAATCCAAGGAGAAATACGCCAAGACACATATTAATCAAACTGTCAAAAATTAAACACAAAGAAATCATATTAAAAGCAGCAAGGGAAAAACAACAAATAACACACAAGGGAATCCCCATCAGGATAACAGCTGATCTCTCAGCAGAAACTCTGCAAGCCAGAAGGGAGTGGCAGGACATAATTAAAGTGATGAAGGAGAAAAACCTGCAACCAAGATTACTCTACCCAGCAAGGATCTCATTCAGATTTGATGGAGAAATTAAAACGTTTACAGACAAGCAAAAGCTGAGAGAGTTCAGCACCACCAAACCAGCTTTACAACAAATGCTAAAGGAACTTCTCTAGGCAAGAAACACAACAGAAGGAAAAGAACTACAATAACAAACCCAAAACAATTAAGAAAATGGGAATAGGAACATACATATCGATAATTACCTTAAATGTAAATGGACTAAATGCTCCCACCAAAAGACACAGATTGGCTGAATGGATACAAAAACAAGACCCATATATATGCTGTCTACAAGAGACCCACTTCAGACCTAGAGACACATACAGATTGAAAGTAAGGGGATAGAAAAAAGATATTCCATGCAAATGGAAACCAAAAGAAAGCTGGAGTAGCAATTCTCATATCAGACAAAATAGACTTTAAAATAAAGACTACTAGAAGAGACAAAGAAGGACACTACATAATGATCAAGGGATCGATCCAAGAAGAAGATATAACAATTGTAAATATTTATGCACCCAACATAGGAGCACCTCAATACATAAGGCAGATACTAACAGCCATAAAAGGGGAAATTGACAGTAACACAATCATACTAGGGGACTTCAACACCCCACTTTCACCAATGGACAGATCATCCAAAATGAAAATAAATAAGGAAACACAAGCTTTAAATGATACATTAAACAAGATGGACTTAATTGATATTTATAGGACATTCCATCCAAAAACAACAGAATACACATTTTTCTCAAGTGCTCATGGAACATTCTCCAGGATAGATCATATCTTGGGTCACAAATCAAGCCTTGGTAAATTTAAGAAAATTGAAATTGTATCAAGTATCTTTTCTGACCACAATGCTATGAGACTAGATATCAATTACAGGAAAAGAGCTGTAAAAAATACAAACACATGGAGGCTAAACAATACACTACTTAATAATGAAGTGATTACTGAAGTAATCAAAGAGGAAATTAAAAAATACTTAGAAACAAATGACAATGGAGACACGATGACCCAAAACCTATGGGATGCAGCAAAAGCAGTTCTAAGAGGGAAGTTTATAGCAATACAATCCCACCTTAAGAAACAGGAAACATCTCGAATAAACAACCTAACCTTGCACCTAAAGCAATTAGAGAAAGAAGAACAAAAACATCCCAAAGTTAGCAGAAGGAAAGAAATCATAAAAATCAGATCAGAAATAAATGAAAAAGAAATGAAGGAAACGATAGCAAAGATCAATAAAACTAAAAGCTGGTTCTTTGAGAAGATAAAAAAAATTGATAAACCATTAGCCAGACTCATCAAGAAAAAAAGGGAGAAGACTCAAATCAATAGAATTAGAAATGAAAAAGGAGAAGTAACAAGTGACACTGCAGAAATACAAAAGATCATGAGAGATTACTACAAGCAACTCTATGCCAATAAAATGGACAACCTGGAAGAAATGGACAAATTCTCAGAAATGCATAACCTGCCAAGACTGAATCAGGAAGAAATAGAAAATATGAACAGACCAATCACAAGCACTGAAATTGAAACTGTGATAAAAAATCTTCCAAGAAACAAAAGCCCAGGACCAGATGGCTGCACAGGCGAATTCTATCAAGCATTTAGAGAAGAGCTAACACCTATCCTTCTCAAATTCTTCCAAAATATAGCAGAGGGAGGAACACTCCCAAACTCATTCTACGAGGCCACCATCACCTTGATACCAAAACCAGACAAGGATGTCACAAAGAAAGAAAACTACAGGCCAATATCACTGATGAACATAGATGCAAAAATCCTCAACAAAATACTAGCAAACAGAATCCAACAGCACATTAAAAGGATCATACACCATGATCAAGTGGGGTTTGTTCCAGGAATGCAAGGATTCTTCAATATATGCAAATCAATCAACGTGATACACCATATTAACAAATTGAAGGAGGAAAACGATATGATCATCTCAATAGATGCAGAAAAAGCTTTCGACAAAATTCAACACCCATTTATGATAAAAACCCTGCAGAAAGTAGGCATAGAGGGAACTTTCCTCAACATAATAAAGGCCATATATGACAAACCCACAGCCAACATCGTCCTCAATGGTGAAAAACAGAAACCATTTCCACTAAGATCAGGAACAAGACAAGGTTGCCCACTCTCACCACTCTTATTCAACATAGTTTTGGAAGTTTTAGCCACAGCAATCAGAGCAGAAAAGGAAATAAAAGGAATCCAAATTGGAAAAGAAGAAGTAAGGCTGTCACTGTTTGCAGATGACATGATACTATACATAGAGAATCCTAAAGATGCTACCAGAAAACTACTAGAGCTAAGCAATGAATTTGGTAAAGTTGCAGGATACAAAATTAATGCACAGAAATCTCTGGCATTCCTATACTCTAATGATGAAAAATCTGAAAGTGAAATCAAGAAAACACTCCCATTTACCACTGCAACAAAAAGAATAAAATATCTAGGAATAAACCTACCTAAGGAGACAAAAGACCTGTATGCAGAACATTATAAGACACTGATGAAAGAAATTAAAGATGATACAAATAGATGGAGAGATGTACCATGTTCTTGGATTGGAAGAATCAACATTGTGAAAATGACTCTACTACCCAAAGCAATCTACAGATTCAATGCAATCCCTATCAAACTACCAATGGCATTTTTCACAGAACTGGAACAAAAAATTTCACAATTTGTATGGAAACACAAAAGACCCCGAATAGCCAAAGCAATCTTGAGAACGAAAAACGGAGCTGGAGGAATCAGGCTCCCTGACTTCAGACTATACTACAAAGCTACAGTAATCAAGACAGTATGGTACTGGCACAAAAACAGAAAGATAGATCAGTGGAACAGTATACAAAGCCCAGAGATAAACCCACACACATATGGTCACCTTATCTTTGATAAAGGAGGCAGGAATGTACAGTGGAGAAATGACAGTCTCTTCAATAAGTGGTGCTGGGAAAACTGGACAGGGACATGTAAAAGTATGAGATTAGATCACTCCCTAACACCATACACAAAAATAAGCTCAAAATGGATTAAAGACCTAAATGTAAGGCCAGGAACTATCAAACTCTTAGAGGAAAACATAGGCAGAACACTCTATGACATAAATCACAGCAAGATCCTTTTTGACCCACCTCCTAGAGAAATGGAAATAAAGACAAAAATAAATACATGGGACATAATGAAACTTAAAAGCTTTTGCACAGCAAAGGAAACCATAAACAAGACCAAAAGACAACCCTCAGAATGGGAGAAAATATTTGCAAATGAAGCAACTGACAAAGGATTAATCTCCAAAATTTATAAGCAGCTCATGCAGCTCAATAACAAAAAAAACAAACAACCAATCCAAAAATGGGCAGAAGACCTAAATAGACATTTCTCCACAGAAGATATACAGACTGCCAACAAACACATGAAAGGATGCTCAACATCTTTACTCATTAGAGAAATGCAATTCAAAACTACAATGAGATATCATCTCACACCAGTCAGAATGGCCATCATCAAAAAATCTAGAAACAATAAATGCTGGAGAGGGTGTGGAAAAAAGGGAACACTCTTGCACTGCTGGTGGGAATGTGAATTGGTACAGCCACTATGGAGAATGGTATGGAGGTTCCTTAAAAAGCTACAAATAGAACTACCATATGACCCAGCAATCCCACTACTGGGCATATACTCTGAGAAAACCATAATTCAAAAAGAGTCATGTACCAAAATATTCATAGCAGCCCTACTTACAATAGCCTGGAGATGGAAACAACCTAAGTGTCCATCATCGGATGAATGGGTAAAGAAGATGTGGCACATATATACAATGGAATATTACTCAGCCATAAAAAGAAATGAAATTGAGCTATTTGTAATGAGGTGGATGGACCTAGAGTCTGTCATACAGAGTGAATAAGACAGGAATAAAGACACAGACCTACTAGAGAATGGACTTGAGGATATGGGGAGGGGGAAGGGTAAGCTGTGACAAAGCGAAAGAGCGGCATGGACACATATACACTACCAAACGTAAGGTAGATAGCTAGTGGGAAGCAGCCGTATAGCACAGGGAGATCAGCTCGGTGCTTTGTGACCGCCTGGAGGGGTGGGATAGGGAGGGTGGGAGGGAAACGCAAAAGGCAGGGGATATGGGAACGTATGTATATGTATAAGTGATTAAATTTGTTATAAAGCAGAAAAAAATACAACTTGTTAATCAACTATACTTCAATAAAATAAATAAAATAAATAAAAACGTAAAAAAATAATAATAATAAAAAAAGAATCCACCTGCCAATGCAGGGGACATGAGTTTGAGCCCTGGTCCGGGAAGATCCCACATGCCGCGGAGCGGCTAAGCCCGTGTGCCACAACTACTGAGCTTGTGCTCGAAAGCCCGTGAGCCACAACTACCGAGCCTGAGTGCCACAACTACTGAAGCCCGCGTGCCTAGAGCCCGTGCTCCGCAACAAGAGAAGCCATCGCAATGAGAAGCCGATGCACCGCAATGAAGAGTAGCCCCCACTCACTGTAACTAGAGAAAGCCCGCATGCAGCAACGAAGACCCAGTGCAGCCAAAAATAAATATAAATAAATAAATAATAAATGGATTAAAAAATATATCGCGGCTACTCTTTACACTCCCCCTACCCACCTCTAGCCTCTCAAAATTCCAACATCCCTTCTACTTCCTCACTCTCGGCTTTATTTTCCTTTCCTTTATTTTGCTACACTTTACTCTGCTTTATTTTCCTGAGAAAGTAAAACCAAGAGAGAGTACTCTTCCTGGTAGGACCAGGCACCTGTTCCTCCACGTTCTGCCGTGCCTCCTCTTACAACAGGTGGGATCGTACTTGTTCTTAAGTCCAACCCCTCCACTGTGCACTGCATCCCATCCTCCTGCTTAGTCAAGGGTTTGACTCCTGCAATTTGCTCTGCTTTCTCCTGTATCATTAGCTTTCTCTTCTCTATTGGATAATTCCCATCTGCACCTAAATATGCTGTGAAAACAAAACAAGATCAAACCCCCTTGACCTCTTGTCCCCATCCGGCTCTCACTTCATCTCTCTGTACTCTTTTAAAGCAAATCATTTTAAAGCATCGTCGATGGGTCTTCTCTTCACTTTCTCACCTCCCAGTCTCCTTGTGTTTCGTCACCACCACTTTGCCAAAACAGCTTCTGTCAAGGTTGCCAATCATCTCCATTTTGCCACGTCCAGTGGTCAATTCTCAGGTCTCATTTTACTAGACCTCTCAGCAGCATCTGGCGTAGAAACTCACCCCTTCCTTCTGGAAACGCATTTCTTCACTTGGCCTTTGGGACACCACACTTGAAGTTTCTTTTACCAGCACTGTCATCTCCTTCTCAATCTCCTTTACTGGCTGCTTCTTCTCCACTCAACTATTATCATCCCGAGTGAACAAGAATCAATCCTGGCCCAACTTCTCTTTCCAATCTGTATTCAGTTCCGTTGTGACCTCATTCAATCTCATGACATCAAACACCTTCACGTTTTTATCTCCACCCAAACCTTCCCCAAGAACTCCAGAACTGTGTGTCTAACTATTTTCCCATATTTCCTCCTGGATGTTTAATAGGCTTTCCAAGTGAAGTATGTCTGAAACAAAACCTTTGATTCCCTCCTCCATTGCCTTAAAACATATTCCTTCCCAACTCTTCTCAACTTCTGTAAAGAGTACCAACATTCACCTGTTTTCCCAGGTGAAGAACCTAGGAGTGATTCTTGATTCTGTTTTCAATCCATCAGCAAGTCCTGATTTTTCTACCCTCAAAAAAACAAAAAGGCTAGCTACTTCTCAACACTCTCACTGCTACAACCCAAGTCTCAGCTGCCACTTTCTTTTGCCTTGACTACTGCTTCCATTCATGCATCTCTAAAATTCATTCTATACTTCACAACCAGATTAATTTAACAACAATATCAACAAGAAGAACGTAAGTCAAGTTATGTCTCTCCCTTACCCAAACCCATCTAATAACTTCCCATCACATTTCATATGAAATCCACACTCACTGTCATCATGGGCAAAGCTATGAGAATCTAACCCCTGCTACCCTCCTTTATCCTGTCACTTAACTTACTGAGCTCCAGCCACACTGACCTTCTCACTCTTTGTCAAACAACCTCCCCTTGTTTCAGTCACAGGATCTTTATGCCCACTCTTCCCTCTGCCTGAATAGCTTTCCTTCCAGATCTTCACGTGGCTTTCCTGTGCCCTAATGATTCTTGGAGAATCATTCCTTGTCTCCTGCATAAAATAAACATCATGCTCCATTTTTTACCATGCTTTATTTTTTGTCATAAGACTTAACACAATCTGAAATTCTACTATCTCTTTGTTTACTTATTTACAGCCTCTTCCACTTGGGCTTTTCCTATTTTGTTCAAAGCCATATTCCCAGTTCCTAGTTTAATGCCTGGTACATAGGAGGTTCTCAATAAATAGTCTTTGGATGAATTTATATATTTACCTTAACTACCCAAAAGACACTTGGGAGAGTCATGCTCATCTTTTTCTGCTCAAGCCCGTCCCCTCTCCATCCCCCGCCACGGGTCATCAAGTCTTTAGAATCTCCTACTCCAATGTCTCTTAAATCCCTCCTCTTTGTCACACCGAGTCACTCTGTAGATCTTTGTCATCTTTCAACAGTTCTACTGAGCAACCTCTGAAGCTGGTCTTCCTAGCTCTCCGCCAACCCAGTTCTTTCCCCATAGGACTTCCAGAGAGGTCTTCTTAAAACATAAATCCCATCATGTCTCTCTTCTGCTTAATAGACTTCAATAGCTTCCCATCACCCAAAGAAGGAAGTCAAAACTCCTTAGCTGGACATGAGCTGGAGTTGGTCCACATTTCCAACCTCATTTCATGCATCCATTTCTCCTTTTGTACCCTAACTACCTGTAGGTCCCAAATAGGCATGTTCTTTTGCTTACACTGTTCCCTGTACTTGAGAACCTTTCCCCTTTTCTTCACCTAGCTACTTACTACTTATCCTTTGAGATTAAGTACAAAGTCACCTCTTTGAGTCAGCCTTCCTGGTTTCTGTACACAGATGAAATGAGTTGTCTGATCAAGAGACCAGAGCTCCTGGAGTCAGCACTGTTTGTTTTTCTAGGGCCAAATTTTACAGGATTTTGTTTCCAGTGGGTAGGCTTTGTTTTCTGTTTATCCTAATTGAATGGTCCATAGGCCAAATTCTGTGGACAGTATGGGTGTTTCCACGGGGGCCAACGCCACCAAAATCTGATTGTGAAATTGTTTTTAAAATTACCTTTGGACATTTGAAATATGATTTTTAAAAAGATCAGTAAAAATCACACATTTCTCCAAGGCAGGCTGCCTTAAGTAATCAAGCCCCACCCCCCACCCCAAGACGCCAGGTGCATCTTAGAATACAGTCAAAACTTGTTTGGAACTTAAGGCAGACCTCGGACTGTCAAAACCCATCTTGCTGGTTCTAATTTAAGGATCAAAAAGGAAAAGGCATTTTTCAAAAGATTCCAAAACCGTATTTGGATAAGATCATTGAGAAGGATTCATGAACCTGTGAATTAATTTCTTTTAAGAAAGGGGAAATACACAGGGAGGTGTCAGGGGAACTGGGTAGTTCGTTAAATTCATTATAAAGGTGGGTGGTTACTAAGTGTCTATTGACAGATGAATGGATAAAGAAGATGCGGCACATATATACAATGGAATATTAGCCATAAAAAGAAACAAAATTGAGTTATTTGTAGTGAGGTGGATGGACCTAGAGTCTGTCATACAGAGTGAAGTAAGTCAGAAAGAGAAAATCAAATACCATATGCTAACACATATATGTGGAATCTAAAAAAAAAAAAAGAAAATAATTGTTCTGAAGAACCTAGGGACAGGACAGGAATAAAGATGCAGACGTAGAGAATGGATGTGAGGACACGGGGAGGGGTAAGGGTAAGCTGGGACGAAGTGAGAGAGTGGCATGGACATATGCGGGAAGCAGCCACATAGCACAGGGAGATCAGCTCGGTGCTCTGTGACCACCTAGAGGGGTGGGATAGGGAGGGTGTGAGGGAGACGCAAGAGGGAGGAGTTATGGGGATATATGTATATGTATAGCTGATTCACTTTGTTATAAAGCACAAACTAACACACCATTGTAAAGCAGTTATACTCCAATGAAGATGTTAAAAAAAAAAAAAAGTGGGTGGTTAGATGGCCTCCCAGAGTTGTAAGTCTTCAATGAGATAATGTACCTAAAATACCATGCATCAGGCTTACCACACAGTGGCACTCAAGAAATGTTTGTCCCACCCTGCCTTTTCCCTTAAATGTCCCCACTATTTGCTGCAGCCCCAAATGTTCTCAAGCCACCTGGCCTCCCAGAAATGACAACATCACTTTTCTGATATCATAACAAGCAGGTCCACCATATGACCTTCGTGGGCTCCTTCCTCATGATAATTTCAAAATTAAAATTTTTGATAGAGCTTTAAATACTGCAACATTTTATTTATTTTTTCTTTCAGGCAAAATGTCATCGATTTTTAGAAATCCTAAAATTCCCATTTTTTGCTGCTGTGAGGTAAAATAAAAACATTTTTTACCCCTGAAAGTACTTTTTTTTTTTCCTTTTGATTTTAAAAGAAATGAAAACACTTTTGTGGGCCCTAAAAGCATCGTGGGCCTCAGGTGCTGTGCCTAATGGGTGAGTGGCTGAGAGAAAGAGAGAAAAGGGAAAGCAGCTTGAAGCTGCATGAGGAAGGGGTCTTGATTGCATGGGAAGTTGTACCCGTCCCTTCCCCTAAATGGGTTTTCCCCACTCCCGGCCCCCTCATCCGCTCTAGAGGGCTGGCATGGGGAGGGACAATATCAGCTCTCTCCCTTGAAACTAAAGGAAAAATAAAGAGGCGGCCTGTAATGGGGTTGGTAAGTGTTAGCTAATGTGAACCAGAGCAAAGGCTCATCTAACAAGGAATGAACTCTTCCCAGGCTCGCATCCCCAGGCCTTGGTGTAAGTCCTGCCCCTGGGCATCAGGAATGAATGCCCACAGCCCCTCCAGATGCCCAGGAAGCCACCCACCCGCAGCCCAATCTCAGGGGCCTCATGTCACAGCTCCTGAGAGCCAACTACCGTGACTGACAAACAAAATCAAAAGGATGAGCCTGCTCTGGGGGATAGGTGATTCCTGGACCCCTGGGGAGTGTCGGAAGAGATGAACTGCCCACTGAGGGGGACCCTCTAGCCACTTTCCTAAAGGACTGGGCTCCTCCCAGCATCTCTAGAGAATGTCATGAATAAGTGCTTCAGAGGGAGACAGTATGGACAGAAGCTTCTGGGACTGAGCTAACTAACCACAGTAGCCTTCTTTTCAACCCTCCCAAAGGTCTCTGGAAGTCTCTTATTGCCCTGGAGGATAAGTCTTGGTGACTCACTAACATTCTTCCTAACTAGGCTCTTTTCCTGGTATCTGGGAGAGAGAGTAGTAAGGAAATAATGGAAATAGATTGTTCTAGAAATAACTCATCTTGTCTTTTCATTTCAGTTCCTTTGTTTTATTATCAGTTTATTAACAACAGGCACAACATCCAATCATTCATTCATTCATGCAACAAGTGTTCACTGAGGATCTACTGTGTTCCAGGCACTGTTCTAGGGATTTGGAATACAGCAGGGAAATAAAGACCCCTACCTTTGTAGGAGCTGATATTCTAGAGGGCAGAAAAAACCAAGAAACCATAACATAACACCGTAGTTTATCATCTCTAAGATTGAAATGATATAAGATGTATCATTATTCTGTGTGCCATGAAAAAAGGACAGAACGCTAATACTCACTGTCAATTATTTTTAAAAATCCTGATTTCATGCATGTTAGAATGTATAAAAATTGTGCAACTTAGAATTGATTACCTATAGTGGATAAATTATATAGTATATTAGGGGATTATGAGAAACAAAAGAGGAGCAGGCAAAGAAGTTTTGGGAGGAGAAGTGGTGACATTGAACAGACTTGAAAGAGATAGGGCTGTTAAATTTTTATAAGACTATTTTTATAGCTCTTTTAGGTTTACGATAATATTGAGAGAAAGGTACAGAGATTTCCCATATGCCCCCTGCCCCCCTACACATGTAGCCTCCCCTATTATCAACATCATTTACCAGAGTGGTACCTCTGTCCCAGGATGAACCAGCATTGATACACCATAATCACTCAAAGTCCACTGTTTACCTTAGGGTTCACTCTTGGTGTTGTCATTCTATAGGCTTGGACAAATATATAATGACATTTATTTATCAATATAATATCATAAAAGGTAGTTTCACCATCCTAAAACTCCTCTGTGGTCCATCTATTCACCCTTCCTCTCCATCCCACCACAGCAACCACTGATCTTCTTTACTGTCTCCATAACATTGTCTTTTCTAGAGTATGTTATAGTTGGAATCATAGAGGATGCAGCCTTTTCAGATTGGCTTCTTTCACTTAGTAATATGCATTTAAGTTTGCTTCATGTCTTTTCACGGCTTGATAGCTCACTTCTTTTTAGCACTGAATAATATTGCATCGACTTTTTTCTTAAACAGCTTTGTTGAGGTATCGTTTACATACCATAAAATTCAATGAATTTAAGTAAATCTACAGTTATGCAAACATTACCATAATCCAGATATAGAATATTTCTTTTTCTTTTCCTTTTCTTATTGTGTAGGAACACCTCACATGAGATCTACCCTCAACAGTTTTCATATGTGCTGTACAGTCCTGTGAGCTCCAGGTACTGTTACACAGCAGATCTCTACAACATATTCATCTTGTAGAACTAAAACTTTATACTCATTGAACAGCAATTTCCCATTTCCACCTCTCCTCAGCCCCTGACAACCACTCTCCGTTTCTATGAGTGGAATCATGCAGGCTTTGTCCTTCTGTGACTGGCTTACTTCACTTAGCATATCTTCCAGGTTCAGCCATGTTGTTGCATGTTGTAGGACTGCTTTCTTTTTTGAGTCTGAATAGTATTCCATTGTATGTACATGCCACAATTTCCTTATCCATTCATCCATCAATGAACATTTAGGTTGCTTCCACATTTTGGCTATTGTCAATAATGCTGCAAAGAACATGGGAATGCTAATATCTTTTTGAGATCCTGATTTCAATTCTTTTGGATAAATACCCAGAAGTGAGATTGCTGAATCATTTGGCGGTTCTATTTTTAATTCTTTGAGGAACCTCCATACTGTCTTCCATAGTGGCTGCACCATTTTACATTCCCACCAACAAGAGTTCCAATTTCTCCACATTCTTGCCAACACTTAAGGTTTCAAAAATATAATAGCCATGCTAATAGATGTGAGGCAATATCTCACGATTTTGATCTACATTTCTCTGATGATTAGTGATGTTGAGCATCTTTTCATGTACCAACTGGAATAGTGGCTATTTTTTGAACAACCATGAGCTCTGTGGGAGCAGAGATCATTTTGTTCATTGCTCTGTCCCCACTGTTAGAGTCTGACACGTGTTAGGTACTCAATAGATATTTTTTGAATGAATAAACCACCATGTGCCAGGCACACCACAGATATTATTTCCAAATTCGTATCAAATCAGAGGTAGGCATCAACATCCCCATTTTATGGATAATGAAACTGAGACTTGGAATAATTGCTCAAGATCACATAGTCAGGCAGGGGGAAGATATAGGACCCAAAACATGGGTCTCCCTGACGTTAACACACAGATCCTTCCTCTATACTTCACTGGCGTCTCTGCTGCTGGCCATTTTAATATCATTTTAGTGCAAGAAACCAAAGGCAAATTGAGACAGCAGGCAAGCAAGACCCCTGGATAAAAAACCAGACTCACAGAAACCAGAATGAAACCTCCAGGAACGGAAAACCCAGTCTCGGAAATGGGTGTGAATTGCAGAGTTGCAAGCAGGTTGGCTTGTTATCTCAGATCTCAACTTCTAGCTGCCTTCACTTTAAAATAAATTATATCAGTGCATTAAAACTCCCCACTTCAAAAGAGATGATTATTATAAAAATCTTTTCTCCTCTTCGACAGTTTTAGCTCAATCCGTTAAAACACAACTGTTAAAAATGAACTGACTTTGATACTTTACAACGTGTAAGGCCAAATAACAATGCATGTGGAAATCTACCACAATCTTTCTCAGACTTAGTAAGACCTCCAATGTATAGAAAAACATCTTGGGTAAGACCCGTTAAGCCAATATTGGCTTAATTCAAAAGTATACATAATTTGAAACAACTGCTTTTTCCATGGTCAAGTGGGTACCCTATTTTTCTTTAATAAAAACAACAGAAAGTCCAAATTAAAAGTCAATTTCTCCCCTAAGAAAGCTATGTTTCATATTAACAAGGCTCTACTGAAAACCACTCATGCTATGAGCAGGGGTCTCCATCATTACCCCATGGTGGGAGGATTGTGAGTGGTTAGCCAAGGTCCTGAAAGACTTGAAATTTTGCTTTCAAAGGTGAGGGAATAATTAAACTTGGTTTGAACAATCTGGCCTTTGGCGCAGTGGAGGCAGAGATCAGAATGTAAGTACCAAAGGCCTTGATCAGGCGAATACGCAGAATGGATCCTATGTACCAGCAGCCATGCTTTTTTTATTGTGGCAGAATACTGCATTGTGTGACTTTATTTGTACAATGTTTACTTACCCATTTTTGTGGTGATGGACATTGGGTTGCTTTCAGATTTGAAGTATTATAAGTGAAGTATTGGCTACAGCCAGGGACTGGGGGAGGACTGGGTGGTGTTTGTGCTAAGGACTGAACTCTGTTCCCCTAAAATTCATATGTTAAAGCTCTAGTCTCCAAAGTGACTGTATTTGGAGAGAGAGCCTTTATAGAAGTAATTAAGGTTAAATGAGCTCATAAGGGTGGGGCCCTGATCTGATAGGATTAGTGTGTTTGTAAGAAGAGATAACAGAGAGCTCTCTCTCTCAAGATCTCTCTCTTGGTGCACAAAGAAGAGGTTGTGTGAACACACAATGAGAAGATGGCCATCTGCAAGCCAGGAAAACAGCCCTCACCAGAACTCAACCATGCTGGAACCCTGATCTCACACTCCCAGGCTCCAGAACTGTGAGAAATGGGTCTCTGTTGTTTACACCATACAGTCTGGGCTATTTTGTTATGGCAGCCTGAGCAGACTAAGAAGGGTAGATTGGGTGTGAGCAAGTCACTGACTAGACAGGGACACAAAGGAACTTTTCACACAAGGGTGAAGGAAACAGTCTGTATCTTGATCTGACTAGTAGTTACATGGGTAGATACATAGGTAAACAGATTTACCAAACTGTTTCAAGTTTGTACATTTTTATGTATGTAAAGTTTACTTAAACTTCAAAAAGTCCTTCCTAATTCTTAGTCAGTTAAGGCTGCTATAACAAAACACCATAGACTGGGTGGCTTATAAACAATAAAAGTGGATTTCTCACAGTTCTGGAGGCTGGAAGTCTGAGATCAGAGTGCCAATATAAATGTTGTGGGCTCTCTTCTGGGTTGCAGACCTCTTGTGGTATCCTCACATGGCAAAGGGACCAGATATCTCTCTGGAGGCTCTTTCATAAGGGCACTAATCTCATTCATGAGGGCTCCACCCTCATGACCTAATCACCTCCCAAAGACCCCACCTCCTACTACCATCACTCTGGGAGTTAGGAATGCAACATACAAATTTTGGAGGGACACAACATTCAGATGTCAGTACCAAGGGAATCTGCATTTCAAAAAGATACCAATATAGTCCTAATGCCTTTGAGCAATGCTGGTAGGAGGGAAATTGACATATATTATTTATGTCTGATGTATTTCTATACATATTTGCCTGTAATAATTAACACAGGGGATTATACAACTTGCCCTAGATTGAGCAAGTACGATATGGTCGAGCTGGATTCAGGTCCTGCCCCTTTCCCTAATCACTGCATCTGCTAGTAAACCCATTCAGCCAAGGGAATGTGCAGGAAGGACACCCTGAAGCATCCAAGGCTGCAGAGTAGGCAGGGCGGCCTGAGGTCAGGAGGGCAACTCTGTGGGGCACAGAGCCTGAGTTATCTGCTCTGTGGGACACCCTGCCTGTGATACCCCATAGGAAGGTAGCTGAAGCAAGGCTGACTGGAAGGAACAGGCAGTGAGGAACCACGGCTCCAGGAGAGGAACTGCAAAACCAGCTGGGCAGCCTGGCCAAGAACAACAGGAAGCTTCCACCACACCCCTGCTCGCTGCAGCCCTGGCCCAGAGACCGGGGTCATTTTCTCCAAAGGGCCTTCTGCAGATGTTACATAAACAAAACCTCCATTGACTCCAGTCTGAACCTGGCCAAAAATAGCCCATGGGCTTTCCCTCAACTCTGCAGTTCACCCTCCCTCAAGGTCCCCAGCGTGGATGGGCTTCTTCCCTCCGTGACCACATGTGCGGACATCACTCTACAGCATCCCCAAGAGTTTTCCCCGGGCAGCAAAAGGCGGGGTCCTTTTGTTTTCCCTGGCAGGCATCCCTCCACACTCTAAGACCTTTGATGGCTACTGGGCCAAGGGACACAACTCCCCTCACCAACGAGGCAGGAAGCAGCTTCTGAGAGACAGCTGGGTTGGCTGGCAGCAGGCATGAGAGGGGCTGGCTCGGTCTCTCTTGGTCTGTCTCTGTCTCTGTCTCTTTCCCCACTCCCCTTCACAGGATGGAGATTGACTGAGAGCCCAAGAGCAAAGTCTCCAGGTAAGAGCACGAGGTTTCCTTGTCAGGGTTTCTTTTCGAGCTTGCTATAGTGATTGAAACCTCTGCTCCTAACTTTTTCTCTGAGCTCCTGTAAGTGCCCCTGACTCCATTTATACTTCATTTTGCAGAAAACTGTTCCATCTGTGCACATCTGGAGATTCACAGAGCTGTGACATAGCATGGGGTCACCCTGGGCTTTACCACCTCGACACAGGCCCCTGAGCTCATGATGATCTTTCACCCTGACCCCCTGAATTGCCCCAGAATCCTAAGTCATACAAATAACAAAACACCTACAATTAAAAAAAAATTTGTTAAATATTATACTATGTGCCTGATACTATACTAAGCATTTTATGCTGTTTTATGTTATTTCTCGTTGAATAGTCCTATGAGGTCAGTACAATGATCATCCCCAGACTACAGAAAAGCAAACTGTATTATAGGATGTGTCAAAGATGCGGCAGAGGTGGAACGCATACACAAGCTTGTTGGGGTAGTTTTCGTGTCTTAACCATTGCCTCACATGTCCCAGAAAAGTCAGTAGGGGCTTGTAACACCTCTTTTCCACAGTCTTCCTTGTTCAAAGTCTAAGCTACTGTACCTGTTATCAGTGTAATTGATCAATGTTTAATTACACTGTAATTGCTATCAGTGTAATTGTTACTAGTGTAATTACATTGATCAAATAATTGTCCAACCAATATTTATTGAGTATGTTATGTTCTCTAGGCAAGATGCTATTTGAGTCTACACAGGCCAAAAAAAGAAAAAAGTATGATGTACAGTATGTGAATATTTAGCTCATATTTTATTAACAGTTATACTTCAGTTGTGAGAGCGTCTTGCATTTCCCAAGTTGGAGATCCTCACATCAGGTCTCCAGCCAGGAACTAGCAGATCCGTCAGCCTGGAGGAGGGAGGGTGGGAAGCATATGGGGAGCTGGGAGGGACCCCACCAGATCCACAGGAAAGGTCCACACTCAGGCCGAGGGACCAGTGCCAGGACATGGAGATCCATCAGGGGACTGATGTAACCCAGGAAACCCGGGCATTCAGAGGAATTTAGTTCAGATTCAGATCCTCTCTACTCTGGCAGCCTCTGTGAGGCTGGCTGGTTCCAGGGTTGCTCTAGGATAACCACAGGACTGAGGCAGCTGTGCCCTTAGACCGAGTCAAAGCCTTAGTTTATATCTAGAAAAAAGCCCTTCCTCTCTGGGTTCCCACAGTTTTATTCTTTATTCATGTTATTCATCCATCCAACCCTCCCTCCCTTCCTTCCTCCCTCCCTCCCAGAGACATTTCTTGAGCATCTACTATGTGCTAGTACCAGAGAGGCAGAGATCAGTAATGCGTACAACATGATCAATAGAATGAACACTGCTGTACGTTATACCTGAAAGTGGTTAAGAGAGTAGATCCTAAGGGTTCTCATCACAAGGAAATTTTTTTTCTTTTTTTTGTATCTATATGAGATGATGGGTGTTTACTACACTTATTGTAGTAATCATTTCATGACATATGTAAGTGAAATCATTATGCTGTACACCTTAACCTTACACAGTCCTGTATCTCAATTATATCTCAGTAAAACTGGAAGAAAAAAAGAAAAAAGAAACAAAATATTCATCAACTGCTGAACCCAAGTACAAAGTCTGGTATGTCCATACAATGCAATATTACTCACAAGCAAAAGGAATGAAATATTAATATATACAACAATATGGAAGAATCTTAAAATCATGATTAGTGAAAAAATCCTAATAAATCTTCTCCCAAGATGAAATTCTTTTTCTTTTTATTGTATCTTTATGAGATGGTTAAAGTTATCGAAACCTGTCATGGCAATCATTTCACTGTATACGGAAATCAAACCATCATGCTTTACACCTTAATCTTATGCAATGATGTACGCCAATTATTTCTCAATAAAAATGGAACAAAAAAAAAGCAATGCAATACAATCTTGACTTGCAGGAGTTCAAACTCTAATGGAGGAAGTAGAAAAGAAAAATAGTGGTGACACAGAATATTAAGGGAAGCGATAGATATCATCACAGGCTATGAAAACATGGGGAGGAGTCCAGACTCAGTCTTCTTGGGAGGTGCTGGTGGTGTGTGTGTGTGTGTGTGTGTGTGCCCGCCTGTGCCCTCCCACAGGGAGGGAGGGTGAGGATATACGGGGGCTTCCAGAGGAGATTGTTGGGGACACATACTTTCTTCTCTTGATGCTTCCTTCCATGTGGACACTTTCGCTAGACCACTGCTCCTGGCTTCTTACCACCCCTTTATTCATCTCCCTGGCGGGGGGAGAGGGATGACTTATCTGATCACTGAGTCCAGGAGAGGGAACTGGGACAGAGTGACTCAGTCATTCTTCGGCGGGGATGTTCCTTCTGCTCCCCTCTGCCGTAAACTTGACAGAGTCAGGCTTTTGCCAGGAACTTACTCATTGTAACCTTCCCAGCAAAAGCCTAGGAAGTAAGTTCAGCACAGAGGGAGTGATTGGAAAGCCACCTGGCTACTATATTTAAAGCCACGCTCACCAACCCAGCTTTTATCAGCACTGTCATTTTGATCTCCATTTGCCTTATTGGACTCTCTCAAACCCCAATATAGGCAATGCTTACTTAGAGTCTGGTCAGACATGTAGATGCGTGTAGCGGGGTGGACACTCCACTCGGGCTGGGCTGAGAGTAATCTTCACTCCATGTGCCAAATGAGACCAGGATGACCTTGAGCTCTGTAGAGAGAGGAGACACATTTTCAGCGACTTTCTTTGCTTCATCCCGTTTTAGAGCTTCCTGTTACAGGATGAAAGAAGCAGATCAGGACTGTCCTTGTTTAAGAGTCTGTAGCACTTGGACAAAGGTCATGAATGGCCTTTGGTCCAAGCCTGGAACTCCCACTGATGTCCCAGATCAGACTCTTGGAAGAACTGCCTGCCTTCCTTTCAGTCTGCCTTTATTTTGAAAGGGGCCCTTTTGTGAATGTGTTTTGGCTTGTTTTTCTGGAACACCTTTGCCCTGTTGTTTTTCATGCTTGTTGACTTCCTGTGGAGCTAAACTTGGAAACATATTTGTTCCTAGAAGAAAATGCTGTAACCGTATTAACCTGTACCTCTGGGAAGGCCTGTCAGGATTACTGCCCCCTTTTTTCTCAGATGACAAGTTGCTGAGATGCAGAGGGACCCAATGTGACAGACCACTCAAAAAGCACTGGCAAAAACCCAGAGGGTTCCACTTATACACACCCTAGTATTCTCACATCAGAAAATGCCCTTTCCTCACTGTTTCTATCAGCTGGTTCCTCAACTGGTAACTGGGCTGGTTCCTTTCTCCCAGGTTTTATGACACAAAAAACTTCAGAGTGACTAATAGCCCAGTAGAGGGAGCTGTGTTAAACAATTTCCCTGAGTTGAATGTAAAATACTTCCAGTTAGCCAAGCAGGTGGTCCCTGTGGATATTTTGGAAGCTTCATTTATCAATAGGTGGTTACCTAGTCAAAAGCTCTGAGCCAGAGCAAAGCTTTTGCAAGGCGGTGTCTTGGGGTTTGTGGGCTGCCCTGGATTGTGCATCTTGCTTCCATCAGCAAAACTTGGTTTTGGCTTAACGTGACAGTTGCCACAATTCGACAAGCTTGTAGATTCCAGAGGCAGGGCCTGGCTCCAGTGTAGTGAGGGAGATGGGTGATTCCGCTGACTTTGCACTCACACACCGGGCAGGGCTGCTCATGTTCACGGTCTCCGGAGACAGATCCTGAGCCAGAGAAACCTATCACTTAGGAGGTTTGTTAGCGACTGGCTTTGGAGGCAGTGGCTGGGAAGGAGAGAGAGTAATAGGAGAATCTTACAGAAATGCTTGGAACTGGTGTTCATCTAACCCATTAGCTCCTTGTGGGGTGTCGGACTGGGCTAAATTCAAATCCTGGGTGGCCCTCGGTAAAGACTTTTATTGAATACACCTCGGATACCAAGACCGTTATGAAATTGGAAAATATCAAGCAACAGTAATATGTGTGGTGTGTGTGTTTGGATTTATGTAAGAACAGGAATTGCCAAAATTGATTGCAGGTCATAAGAGATAATAATGGCAGAGACAGGAAAGCTGGAAAGACTAGCATCTTTGAGGACTCACAGTTGCTCACAGTATTTTTAATGAGCAAACCTGTTGGGAAATAAGAAGGAAACAAGATGGTACATGGGGAGGCTTGACCATGTCTATTAGTTTGCTAGGGCTGATGTAACAAAATCCCACAGACTGGGTGGTTTAAAAAACAGAAATTAATTGCCTACAGTTCTGGAGGCTGGAAGCCTAAGATCAAAGAGCTAGCAGGCTTGGTTTCCTCCGAGGCCTCTCTCCTTGGCTTGCAGGAAGCCACCCTCTTGCTGCCTCTTCCCATGGTTGTCCCTCTGTGCACTAGCACTCCTGGTCTATTTCTCTCCCTATAAGGACACCGGTCATGTCGGATTAGGTCCCACTCTAACGCCCTCATTTAAACTAATTGTCTCCTTAAAGAACTTACAATGACATTCTGAGATACCAGGGGTATCAATGTATGAACATTACAGGGGACACTGTTCAGCTCCTAACACCATGAATGTCTATGACAAGGAAATTGTACTGATTACTGTAAGTAACGCTAGTTGTTATAACAGATAAATCCTGAAGTCTTAGGGTTTACCACCATAAAAAAATTATTTTCATCCACATCAAAGTCTGTTTCATTCAGTTAGAGGCTGTGGGGTAGCTGGACAAAGGGCAGTCACTTAGGGACCTAGCAACCATCTTCAACATGCAAGGGACGCTTTGGATGAAGAAGTTAGGTGCAAAGTGTGGAGAAGGCATACAACTCTTAGCGGCCTTGACCCAGAAGTGACACATCACTTTCACTTCCACTCCATCAGCAAGAGCTAGTCTCACACTCCCACCTGGATGAAAGGGACTGGGAGACGTAGTTTGTATCTAAGTCCAGGAGAGGAAGCAGGTTGGGTGATCACCAAGCCAGTCTCTGCCATAGGAGTGAAACAAGCCAGTCTCAAGTCTAAAGATGGGCCAGTTGTTCTGGGGACTGGTGACCAGGTACTACTGAGAGAGTCCAGCAAACATACTGTGGATAGAGGCAGTAAGGGACCCTTCAAGATTCCCAAAGGCAAGATGAAGCTTGATCTTGAGAGGAGCTTCCCAGCCTTATTCATGTCCTGGCACACGTAGAAAATGATCATTCGTGTACTGTGTATGAGACTATAGATGAAGCTATTCAAGGCCAGAGGTGAGAGTTCAAGAGGCTCTAACCACTCCAGGGGGCCACCTGACCACTGTGAAGTAATTAACTGGGAGAGAATTACAAAAGAAACCCAGACATGGACGTTCATACCCAACAGAAAATACAATGAAGGACAACAGAACAGAATAGCCTAGAAATAAACCCACACATACACGGTGAATTAATTTATGACAGAGGAGCCAAGAATATACAATGGGGAAAGGACAGTCTCCTCAATAAATGATGTTGGGAAAACAGGACAGCCACATGCAAAAGAGTGAAACTGGACTCCTATCTGACACCATACACAAAAATCAACTCAAAATGGATTAAAGACCTAAATGTAAGGCCAGATACTATCAAACTCTTAGAGGAAAACATAGGCAGAACACTCTATGACATAAATCACAGAAAGATCCTTTTTGACCCACCTCCTAGAGAAATAGAAATAAAACAAAAATAAACAAATGGGACCTAATGAAACTTAAACGCTTTTGCACAGCAAAGGAAACCATAAACAAGACCAAAAGACAACCCTCAGAATGGGAGAAAATATTTGCAAATGAAGCAACTGACAAAGGATTAATCGCCAAAATTTACAAGCAGCCCATGCAGTTCAATATCAAAAAAACAAACAACCCAATCCAAAAATGGGCAGAAGACCTAAATAGACATTTCTCCAAAGAAGATATACAGACTGCCAACAAACACATGAAAGAATGCTCAACATCATTAATCATTAGAGAAATGCAAATCAAAACTACAGTGAGATATCATCTCACACCGGTCAGAATGGCCATCATCAAAAAATCTACAAACAATAAATGCTGGAGAAAAGGGAACCCTGTTGCACTGTTGGTGGGAATGTAAATGGATACAGCCACTATGGAGAATGGTATGGAGGTTCCTTAAAAAACTAAAAATAGAACTACCATATGATCCAGCAATCCCTGGGCATATACCCTGAGAAAACCATAATTCAAAAAGAGTCATGTACCACAATGTTCATTGCAGCTCTATTTACAATAGCCAGGTCATGGAAGCAACCTAAGTGTCCATCAACAGATGAATGGATAAAGAAGATGTGGCACATATATATAACGTAATATTACTCAGCCATAAAAAGAAACGAAATTGAGTTATTTGTAGTGAGGTGGATGGACCTACAGTCTGTCGTACAGAGTGAAGTAAGTCAGAAACAGAAAAACAAATACCGTATGCTAACGTATATGGAATCTAAGAAAAAAAAGAAAAGAAAATGGTCAGAAGAACCTAGGGGCAATACAGGAATAAAGACACAGCCCTACTAGAGAATGGACTTGAGGATATGGGGAGGGGGAAGGGTAAGCTTTGACAAAGTGAGAGAGTGGCATGGACATATGTACATTACCAAATGTAAGATAGATAGCTAGTGGGAAGCAGCCGCATAGCACAGGGAGATCAGCTCGGTGTTTTGTGACCACCTAGAGGGGTGGGATAGGGAGGGTGGGAGGGAGGGAGATGAAAGAGGGAAGAGATATGGGAACATATGTATATGTATAACTGATTCACTTTGTTATAAAGCCAAAACTAACACACCATTGTAAAGCAATTATACTCCAATAAAGATGTTAAAAATAAAAAAAAAATAAATAACAGTTTATAACTACAAAAAAAAAAAAAAGGATTAAAGACTGAAATGTAAGACCTGAAACTGTAAAACTCCTAGAAAAGACCATAGGAGGTAACTCCTTGACGTTGGTCTTGGCAGTGATTTTTTGGATGTGACACCAAAAGCAAAAGCAACAAAAGCAAAAATAAACAAGTGGGACTACATCAAACAAAAAACTTCTGCACAACAAAGGAAACCATCCACAAAATAAAAAGGCAACTATTAAATGGGAGAAAATGTTTGCAAATCATCTATCTGATAAGGAGTTAATATCCAAAATATGTACAGAACTCATGCAACTCGATAGCATAAGAACAATCCAATTTAAAAATGGCCAGAGGAACTGAATAGACATTTCTCTTTTTCTTTTTTTTGAATTTTTAAATTTTTTGGCCACACCATGCGGCATGCAGGATCTTAGTTCCCTGACCAGGGATCGAACCCATGCCCCCTGCAGTGGAAGCACGGAGCCCTAACTACTGGACTATCAGGGAATTCCCTGAATAGACATTTTTCTAAAGAAGAGAAACAGATGGCCACTGGATACATGAAAATGTGTTCAACATCACTAATCAGGGAAATGCAAATCAAAACCACAATGAGTTATTACCTCACACATGTTAGAATGGCTATCACCAAAAAGACAAGAGATAGTAGAGTTGGAGAGGGTGTGGAGAAAAGGGAACCCTTGTGACTGCTGAGGGGAATGTAAAATGCTGCAGCCACTATGGAAACCAATATGGAGGTCCCTCAAAAAAATTAAAAATATAATTACCATATGATCCAGCAATTCCAATTGTGAGTATATATTTAAAGGGAATGAAAACAGGATATCAAAGAGATATCTACATCCCATGTTCATAGCAGCACTATTTACAATAGCCAAGACATGGGAGCAACCTAAATGTCCACTGACAGATGAATGGATAAAGAAGATGTGGCATATATATATATATATACACACACACAAAATGGAATATTATTCAGCTGTGAGAAAGAAAGAAATCATGCTATTTGCGAATGGATCTTAAAGGCATTATGCTAAGTGAAATAAGCCAGACAGACAAAGATAAATACTCCATGGTATCACTTATACATGGAATCTAAAAAAAAAAACAGTCAAGCTCATAGACACAGAGAGTAGAACAGTGGTTGCCAGAGGCTGGGGGCTTAGGGAAATAGGGAGAGGTTGGTAAAAGGGTACAAAATTTCAGCTGTAAGATGAACAAGTTTTGAGGATCTAATGTAAAACATGGTGACTATAGTTGAGAACACACTACTGTATGATTGAATTTTGCTGAGAGTAGTACTTAAATGTTCTCAAAACACAAAAAAAGAAAGGATAAATATGTGAGGTGATGGATATGTTAGTTAACTAGATAGGGAGAATCCTTTCACAACATATATCACGTCATCATAACGTACACTTAAATACCTTACAATTTTATTTGTCAATTATACCTTAATAAAGCTGAAATATAAAAAAAAAAAAGAAAGAAAAGAAAAGCGCAAAGAAGGAGAAGAAAACAGAACATAGGTTCCTGAACATTGAACATAGGTTCAATGTTAAAAAATAACTTATACATGCTATCTTTGGTTTGGTTTAAATCACCTCCACTTTCAATTAACAAATATTTAGCTTCATCTATTAATAAAGCCTCAGTTGATGCTTACAAATTATGGAAAAATGTAGGTAGATCACATCACTGCAGAGAGGCTAGAGGCCGGTTAAACAGCTCATATGTTTTTAATGGACTCTCCACTGAAGGAAATAAACTTGCATTCCCGTGATTATCAGAGAATCTTTGCAATGTTATTGACTCTGGACATCTTAGACTACAAATGCCAGGTAACACTTATAAGTAATTTACAGTGTACTTGGAGATTAAATGGCATTTTTGCCTAAAACCCAGCTCTTTCACAGAAATTATTTTTGCTTCCCACGAAGTTATGAAAAATAAATTGGAGAAATCTTTTTACTGAGATTTTTAAAGCAAACAAATAGCTTTCAGGATAATATCCAAATCCTTTGTCATTTCCTTTCTCCATTTTCACCAAATATAGGACTGTTTAACCACACAGGAAGAAGTTGGTGGATTTGGAAATTTGCTGAATTCTCTTATTTGAATCAATCCACATTAAACACAAGCTGTTGTTTTATGAGCAAGTAAAGGATAAACATAACTTATGCTGAGTGGAATATGGAAGAAAATTTCCTCTTAGCCCAGAGATCCTGGAACAAAAGAATGATTCCATCAGAAACCTAAGAGAGAAGGATTTCCTGAAACTGTATCAGACCAAACCAGGTACATATCAAATCCCTGCCCACAAAAATGCAGCCTCAAAAATCACGGACCCCTGAGGTCTGTGCACCACTGTGGGAGGGGGTGTGTGTGAGATGATTTTAGATGTAAAGATGAACAATTGTAACATTAATGTATTCCATTTAATGTATGTTAGAAAAAATATATCCTGCAAAATTAAACCATGATTCCATCAATAATGTTATCCAGAATGAAAGTAGACTAACATTTTAAAGTATTAGGGAGGCAATTAATAAATAGTAAGCACAATTGATCCTCATTATTCATGGATTTTGAATTTGTGAATTCACCTACTTGCTAAAAGTTATCTGTGACCCCAAAGCCAATACTTAAAATGCTACCACGGTCATTTGCATATGTGCAAAGGGACAAAAAATTGGGTTGCCCAACCCTCAAGTTCTCAGCTGAGATTGGACAGGTGACTCGCTGCCTTCTTCTTTCAGCTCCCACACTGTAAACATGTCCTTTTCGAGGTCTATTTAGTGCCACTTTTTTTGTGCTTCTTGTTGATGATTCTGCTGTTTAAAATGGGATGAAGAGAGAGAGTAGCATTGACATATACACAACACCAAACGTAAAATAGATAGCTAGTGGGAAGCAGCCGCATAGCACAGGGAGATCAGCTCCGTGCTTTGTGACCACCTAGAGGGGTGTGATAGGGAGGGTGGGAGGGAGACGCAAGAGGGAGGGGATATGGGGATATATGTATACGTATATACACTTTGTTATACAGCAGAAACTAACACACCATTGTAAAGCAATTGTACTCCAATAAAGATGTTAAAAAAAAAGATTGAAAAAGAACATTAACACACACAAAAAAATAAAACAAAATGGCCCCCAGGTGCAGTTCTGAAGCGGGTCTAGTGTTCCTGAGCGCTAGAAAGCTGTGATGAGCTTTATGGAGAAAACACAGAAAACACATGTGTTAGATAAGTTTTGCTCAGGCCTGAATTGTAGTCCTGTTGACTTTGAATTCAACGTCTATGAATCAATAAGATATATTTTAAAAGGTGTCTTTAAAAAGAAACACACATCAAACCAGGTCAAGTATTGATCTGTTGGTGACAATGTTGTGAGCAGAGGCTCATAGGAACCTAACCCCTGCATTTCCCCCGGGAGCAGTTTCACTACTTGCTAATTCAGTGCTAGTTGACTGGTAGTTATGGCCCACTCGGAGAGGCATCACCCAGATCACCCTTTAAGGAAGGCCTTGCTGCCCAGCTGCAGGGAGTATGGTCAAGAGCCTTCAGCTGGCAACTCCTCTAGGTCCAATCCTACTTCCTCCCCTGTGCTTCACAGGTGTTGATCCCTAGTGAATGTCTTATATCCCAATCTTCATCTCAGCTTCAATTTCTGAAGAACCCAACCTGCTAAGGTGGTTCACAAATTTGGCAAGTATACATTCCCTAACCAAACTTGAGTCCACTTGCCCAAGCACAGTAAAGCCAACCTACTGACACTGCGTTATGGTGACAGAAAGAGCAGCATTTATTTCAGGGTACCACGTTAGGGGTCCAGGCAGCTAGTACTTAAAAGACCTGAACTCCCTAATGGCTTTCAGGGAAAGATTTTTTAGGATGGGGTGAGGGACGGGTGTTGTGGGGTGCATGATCAGCAATCTTCTGATTGGTTGGTGGTGAGGTAATTGGGAATCAACATCATTAACCTCCTGGTTCCAATTGGTCTATGGTCTATGTGCTCATGGTCAGTATATAGTTAACTCCTCCCACCTGGTGGGGTCTTAGTATCTGCAAAACAGCTCACAGGACATGGCTCAGAATACTGTCTATAGCCCTTGAGGAGGAAATAAAGATCCTTAACTTTGTTTAATGACTCAACTATTATTATTTTTGTCTTGCTTGACTGTTTTCCTTTATTTCTGCATTTTCTCACTTCTCTGATTAAATTTATTATTTGGAACTCAGGGAATGCCTAGGAGGCTAAAGTTTTTCTATGAACAAGAGGCAGGCAGAGGACATGGGGCGGGGGGTGTCTGTCCTGGGAAGGCCTGATAGGGTCCTTCTCAGTTACATATAGAGAAACACTTTGCTAAGACCCTCCCTTCTTCCTCTCCTGCCCTCCACAGATATCAGCCTACCTGCTCTTATCTTCCTGGTTCTGGACTCTTGGTTCAAATCCAAACTCAGACACCTACCCCCAGCCCAAGGCCACTGCTTGAGGCTGTAAAGTCTGGGTCTTGGTCAAGGACTTATTTGAGGAGATGTGAGGGAAATGGTGGGGGACTGAAATCCACCTTGTGCTCCCCTCACCAAATCATGGGTCCTGGGAGGAGCGGTGCCTGTCCCTAACTGGCTCCCTGGACCCCATGGCTGGCAGTGGCCAAGACTGTCTCCTGGGGCCCTACCCTCATGGCCTGCATCCCTCCTCTCCTCTCTCCCTCTGAAGTGAGGCCTTCACCTCTCGCCTCAGAATCTTCCGTTGTTTAGGCCCCTCCTTAATTACTCCTCAATTCCTTCTTCCACCAAGAGGAGGAGAGCAGATGACAAAAACAATTCCACTTCCAAGCCTTCCGAAAGCTTTTCCCCTTGAGATTCAGTGCTCATACCAGCAAGCACCCGTGAGAGCTAGCTCACATTTTTATTCCCTCCCAGCCTCTCTAAATCATATGTGTGTTCTGCAGGCTAAAATAAAGACAGTATAAGTATCTCACTGGGATGTGCTTCCAAATATCCAGGAGGAATTTATAGGGGCTTACTACATGTCAAACACTCTGCTGAGGGCTTCACATATTTTATTCCATTTAATCCTCCTAACACCCTTAAGAGGTGGGTATTAATATTCTCATTTAATAAGGGAGGAAACACAGGCTTAGAGAGGTTAAGGAATTTGCCTTGCACCTAGGAACTTGAAGACTAGGATATCAGAGGCGCTCTTCTCTGACCACAGAACTAGGTGTGATGTCAGGGGACTCGGGTTCAGCCTGAGGCAAAAGCTCCTGCTGCCAGAAATAGCAGAAGAACAGCAGGAACCAGGCAGCAGGACTGTCCCTCCCTTTGGAGTGAGGGGAGAACGATGTTCTCTCTCCCCTTTAAAGGAGGGAAACAGGGAGTGAGAAATTAGGAGTATGGGCTTAACAGATACAAACTACTATACATCAAATAGATAAGCAACAAAGATCTCCTGTACAGCACAGGAAATTATAGCCATTATTTTGTAATAAGCTGTAATGGAGTATAATCTGCAAAAATACTGAATCACTATGCTCTACACCTGAAACTAACACAAAATTGTGAATCAACTATACTTCAATTAAAAAAAAAAAAAGGATTCAACTCAAGCCTAAAGTTGCACCAGGATGAAGAGCTGAGCCTTTGAGTTTGGTTGGCTTCATTTAACGATGTGCCTAATAATCTATCATCATTTAAAGACCATTTCCTCTGCACCTGCATTCAAAACATATCCAGGGTCCAGTGTTTTAAGGAAGAATTACTCAGACCCTCTAATTTGCTCAAATGCAGCCCATTCTGAGCCGTGTCACAGTTTGTGGATGTCAGGGTCTCTCAAAGTCGCGAGGTGGAAACAAAGAGAAGTGAGGCTGATAATTCCTGACCATTTGGTTCTTGAAATTTCAAAGGAGGAGTTGGAACAAGACTTGAAAGGAGGTTAAAGACTGAGCTGTGGGTTTCAGTTATAATTTATGTCATTTCTTCTGGGAGAAACAAGAAAATTGACAGCCTTTGACAGATTTCTGCTTGGATGTTTTGTCACTCTTTGGAGAGTCTTCAGAAATAAGTTGGTTGTAAATCAATTATACCTCAATTAAAAAAAATAAAATAAATATTAAAAAAAATAAGTTGAATCTCATCCCCAGATTCTTAGGTTGAGCCTTGCTGTGGATCATAGCAATGTGATGGGCAAGATGACTCTTCTTTTATGTTTCTCCAAGATTCATCAAAAAGATCATTTTCTGTTGGTGAATAATCTGATTTATTAGTCCACCAATTGGAGACCCAAACAGGGATGTTAGCGGCATTCCAAGCTTCAACCAGACGCCCCAAGCTGTTTGCCCGTCTGGTATGCTAGAAACCCTGGGGTCATTCTCCTTATAGTTTCTGGGATTCCTGGGCCCTTAGATTTCCAGCCACCATTCGCTGATACTCAGCTCATTGACTGGCTGTGCTGTGTTTCACAGACTCATCCCACCGAGTAGAGGTCCTAGGGAACTGCCTTAACTCTCAAGCATCTTTGCAATCTACATTTTTGTGTTTAAAAGAAGAGACTGGAAAGGGCAGCAACATCAGAACTCGTCTCTAAAAATCCTGGAGACTGGAGGTTAAGATTACCAGCTTTAGAGTCAAATGGATCTGGACTGAAATCCTACTCTATTGCTTATTAGCTGTCTGACCCTGGACAAGTTACTTGACTTCTCTCTGAGCCCCAATTCCTTATCTGTAAAATGCATATAGTTGTACATGCCTCATCCCACCGTTGTGAGGATGAAGTGAGATTATGCATATTACAGCACTTAAAGATGGAGAGGCACTTGATATTGGAAGACTGTTAGAAGAGAAAGTCAATATATCATCAAAACCTCTCATCCAGAATCCTAAAAACACTAAGTGAAAGAAGCCAGAAAAAAAGCCACATGTAGTCACTTATACAAAATGTATGTCAAGAATAGGAAAATCTATAGAGACTGAAAGTAAATTAGTGATGGCCTAGGGCTGGAGGGTTGCAGAACTGAGATTGAGTGCTAGTGGATATGGCATTTCTTTTGGAGGGGATAACAAAAATGTTCTGGAAATAGATAATAGTGGTGGTTGTAGAAATTGGTGAATATACTAAAACCCACTGAATTGTACACTTTAAAAGGATAAATTTTATATATGTAATTATATCTCAAAAATGGTTATTTTTTTTAAAAAGAACTATCTATTATGAGCTAAAACCGTGGATTTTGAAGCTAATTTGTTTCATGGACTCTCTACCTCTTCAGCACTGGAATTAAAATGATCCATCTCATTGGAAGACTCTTTCTAGGTGAATCATTTGTTCTCTGATGATCGCACAATAAATGTCAACCCATTGCAATTTCAGCTTTTGTGGGAATCAGTAGCACATAGCTGTCTTGTCATTCCATGAAAGGCTGCTGAGCAGCCTGAATTCATGGGCAGGAAGAGCCAATCTACCCGTTTAGATGGGGAGGTGCCCTGCATCTCAGCTCATCTGGGAGATGGTCCAGGTGGTAAATGAGATGTTTTCCCTCCATCTGGGAGGGAAAAACAGAGGCAGGAAACAGAAATGAAAGTCTATTGGATTAACTGTGAATATTTTGATGTATCATAGCCATTGATTCTATCTGAATTTGTGTGTGTGTGTGTGTGTGTGTGTGTGTGTGTGTGTGTGTGTTGAAGGGGGGTGAGGGAGGAGGGTGACTTTGCCAAAAGGAAAGAGGGGAGGAGTTTTGGATGAATCAGTGCCTATTGTGAAACTAGAGTGGATTAATTCTGGAATTTCATTGAGCACATTCAATGCTTCCAAAATATAATTGAAAAAATACACAGTGTTTTCATATTCACGTCTCAGACAGGGTTGTCAGCACTGCTTAGGGACAATTTCTTTCAGTGGGAGTAAGGTTACAGATTTTGATAAAAATTATTCCTTCACTGTTTAGAATGTCTGAATAGATTTGTGGTCTTTCATTTTGCTTTAAAACATGATTAAATATGCTTTAAAAATCAAAGACTTCTGTCTCGTTTTTGAATTTCTTCCAGACTCATAGCTGGTTAATATTATATACACCATGCTGATTTTTTTTTTTTTTTGGTCCTATAATGTCAACTGAGGTTCGTTCAAAAAAAAAAAAAAAGGTTTATAAAAGAGAAGGAATCATTTGTATACCACATTAAGATATCAAGAAATTTACCAAAATCTTTATCAGGAAAATTTAATTTTAAAAACTCTTTGCTGGAACTTCTAGGCAGAGTATACAGCTAGTGGGAGAAGCTGAGAGAGATCTCAGGGCAGGAAGAGAAACAAAGTGAAGGTAAACCTGAATAGGTTTACCTATTACTACCTCCTTGGACTAGCAAGGACATACTTGCTCTTTTATTCCCTTTGTTTTTATTGAGAATGTACTGTTTATTCAGAGTTGAGACTGAAGGTCCTACTTGCTATGCCATGTACTAACAACATTTAGGAGACTACGTAAGGTATCTTAGCTCAAGATGCTATAGCAAAATAACCATAGACTGGGTGGCTTAAACAACAGAAATGTATTTTCCACAATTCTGGAGGCTGGAAAGGGTAAGTTCAAGGTGCCAGCCAATTATGCTCTTGATGAGAGCCTTCTTCCTAGTTTGCAGGTTATTGTCTTCTTGTTGTATCCTCACATGACACAGAGAGAGAGGGAGAGAGAGAGAGAGAGACAGACAGAGGTTTCAGTCTCTTCCTCTTCTTATAAGGGCACTAATCCCAACATGGGGGCTCTACCCTCATGACCACATCAAACCTAATCACCTCTCAAAGGCCCCACCTCCAAATAGCATCGCATTGGGGATAAAGGCTTCAACCTATGACTTTTGGGGGGACACGAACATTCAATCCACAGCACGGGGAAGGAAAAATACTCCCACGTGGATGACCTGACTATTTAACAAGCAGCAAATAACAACACCTACCATGTATTGATCATTTAGTATGGACACACCATTTAGTATGTCTGGACACTGCTAGGAATTTCATTTATTCTTCACAAAACCCAGTGAGGTCTTTGTGATCCTGTCCAGTTTATAGTTGAGAAGATCTGGGAGCTTAAATAAATGGGCCTAAGGTCAAGCAACATGGGCATAGTTTGTCCAAAATTTGAACCCAATCCATTTGGTTCATACTTTTGACTCTGCAGACTTGCAATCTTGAAACTGGGTTAATAACACTCTGTTTCCAGAATCTGCCACCACTTGTTTCCATGTCCTCTGGTGAACTGCTCCTTCTAATGTCTTTCACTCATGAGTGATGGAATTGCTCAAGTCAGAAACCTGGAAGTTAGTAAAGGTGCCCCCTTCTCCTCAGCCAGAATACCAATAGATCGAGTTCTAGAGGTTCTACCCCTTTCATTTCCTTGCAACCCATCTTCTCCTATTCAATGTCTGTTACTATAGTTCAGAAGTTCATCATTTCGTTGCATTACTTATAACAGCCTCCTACCTGTCCTCTCTGACACCAGGCTTGCCCCCTCCCATCCATGCTTCCCGAAGATGTTTTCACTCCCAAGAGTCATTTTTCAAAAAATCTGAATCCTATCTTTTTCATCTACTGCTAGAAAACATTCACTCTCTTTTCATTGCTTCAGGATAAATTTCAAGTTTCTTGATATTCCTTAAAATGACTTTATTGTTTTGGCCTTATCTTTCCAGGTTCATTTACTAATACTCCCCGACTCAAGATGAGATTTGGTCACAGGTGATAGAAAACTAAAAATAACAGTGGTGTAAACTATAAAAAGTTGATTTTCCTTCTTCCCATATGACAGATATGTTTTTCCAAGTCTCTAAAACTCAAGCTCTTTCTCTATCACTGTTCCATTTTCTTCATCACATGGCTTCCACATCATCAGCCAAGATGATGATGATCTCTGCTTGAGATCCAGCTCTCAGATCCGCATTTTAGCCCATAGGAAGGAGGAACCAAAGGAAGTCTTACTCTTCCCCTGATGGTCCTGTCTGAGAAGTTCCACTTAAGAACCTCCATTTAGTTTCCACGTAACTTTGTCATTTGCTGCAAAACAGATTGAGAAATGCAGTCACTGTTTTTGGTGGTCATATATCCAACAAAAAACTGGGGACAAGTAGCAAACTCTGATACTTTCACTCTCAGTTATTTGCAGCAGCCTCTGCAGAAGCTGTTCTTTCCGCCGTTGGTGTGCATCTCACCCGCACGTCCCTAGGAGCACTGATAATGCACCAGACATGTGGATTTTCTTCTGTGCCTCGTCATTAGGCCGAGAATTCCTTGAGGGCATGGATGGCTGTCTGGCACTCAAGTCCCAAGTTTCTTTTTTTGTTTTTGCTTTTTCTTTAAATAGATCACTCCCTTTAGCTTAAAAGCAGAAACATAACTGTAGATGTCTGAGAATGTGGATACAGCTTATAATTCTGCACAAGAAACATTCATTGCAAGGGTACTCCAACAACTGATACAGAGGCCTCTTTGAGGAGGTGCTCTTAGAGCTGAGCCCAGAATTAGGGGAAGGAGCCAGTCACACAATGATATCAGAGGGAAGAGCCTTGTAGGCAGAGAGTTCAGCTAGGACAAAGGCTTTGAGTTGAGGCAGGAAGCACTTGGCATTTCCAAGGACAAGAGGAAGCAGTGTGGCTGGAGAGCAGCACTTAAGAGGGAGGGAGGAGGTGCTGCTTTGGGAGTGATGGTAGGAACAGACTACATGCCCAGTGTAGGCAGCGCAGCATGGAGGTTATAAGTGTGGGCTCTGGAATGGGCCACTTGGACACCCATGGTTCTACTACTTACAAATCTTGAGTAAGTTACTCAGTCTCTCTGTGCCTTAGTTTTCCCATCTGTAAAATGGTTATAGAATGTATCTTTATAGAGTGGTTGTTAGATTTTAATGAGTTAATGTGTGTCAAGCAACATCTGAAACATTGTGAGTACTCACTGGTCCTTTACGCCTTCATACCTGCCTTTCCTAATGTGTGTCCAGCTTCCTGCCACTCCTGTCTTTCCAATATCTTATACCCACATCCAGGTTCCTGTCACCCCACCACTGTCCCCCCCCCCAGCCCCACTCTCTACATTCAGTTAGTTGCTTTCTCAGTTAGGATTAGGTCAGATTGTATATAACAGAAAATGTATAGCAGGTGTTAAACAGAGGAAACTTATTTTCCTTTCAAGTAAAAATCCTGAAGTGGGCAGGCCAGGGCTGAGGTGATTGCTCTGTGGATATTAGAGACCCTGGTCTTCCCATCTGTCTTCTCTATCGTCTTTGACTCTGGCTTCAGATAGTTGCTGGAGTTTCAGCCATCATCACGTCCACATCCCAGAAAGATGAAAGGTGGAAGGGAGAAAGGACAAAAAGTTGTACTCCTTTGAAAACTCCTCCTGAAGCCCTATCCAATAACCTGCTGTCATTACATCGGCCAGAATGATTCACATGGCCACCCAGCCCCAGCTAGAAGGGAGGCTGGCACACTGCACGGGGTTCGATTGCTAAGACCAAATCCTGCTGGGATAGGTCCATCTTCTTTCTCGTTGTCCAGATTCTAACCCAGACTCTCATTCTTTGTCTCCTACGTCACTTCCCGTGGGCTCTCTGCCTAAAGGTTCCTGTCTTCAACCCACTTTACCCATGAGCAGTCTTCTGGATGTTAAGTGGTTCCCATCTGCATCAAGCAGAGCCACAGACCACTATCTCACAACCTGCATCCAGCTGACATAGTTTGACCTTCATGGTATTTTGAAAAATAAGTGAATTGAATTACTTATCAAAATTTAACAAGCCAAAAATCTCTCTAAAATCCTATGTTTACCTCTTTCAATAGCAGAGGCTCTGGGCCCACACCCTTGAAGAGCAATAATTAGCTGTGGTTGAGTGATCACTCACGGCTTTGGATAGAGTTTGGGATTTCCAGTTTGCCCCAATCCCTACCTACTCTTCCTCTTGCCTCACGCCAAGACCACTTCCCTGATTTATATTTCCTGAGCATCCCCTGGCAGCATTTGAGGTTATGGGTCTTGACTGAAAGTCTAAAGTCTAAAACTCCTTGTCTGCTCTTCAAGGCCCTCCTGTGATCTGGCCTTCGCCCATTCTTCTGGTATAACTTCCCACAAGCCTCACTGTGTGCCCTGTGCCCCAAACACTCCCCACACAGCGCCTCTTGACTGTAAGTTTCATGAGGCCAGAGGCCATGTCTGTTTTGTTCATCAAATTATTGCCAGCCCCTCTAGCAGTGCCTAGCTCATAAAGAATGCTCAATAATTCATTGTTCAATGAAGCAACGAACCAATACTGGTATATTTTGCCACTTCCCTGTTTATGTTCATGTTTCCACTCTCTAAAGTGACCTTCTCTTGTATCCACATGATTGGGACTTAACCATCCTTCAGAGTCAAACCCATCCTCTGTGAAGCTTCCACTGACCCACTTGCCGGAAGTAACTTTCTCCTTCTCTGAACTCCTGTTAAACTCTCGTGCTTTTAGGAGTCATGGAGCTCCCAGGCCATAGTTCAAAGTCCCCGGGGCTTCTATACGCTCGAAAGACACAAAGTTGGGGAAGACTCAACAGGACTGAGACTCAGTATGCCAGATGACTCTGGTGACTGTGTTTGGGGAGGAGTGAGAAGAAGATTGGAGGCTACTGAAGCAGTCCAAAGCAAGAAATGATGGTAACTGTGGCCTGGGGGCTGGCAGGGAGGGTGGAAAGAAGTGAATGAATCTGAGAGATTATTAGCACATAAGAGTGTTGGGACTGGATGATACAATGGAAAAAACAGTACAGGCAAAGGAAAGGGAGGGTTTCAAAAGTGACGACTTGACTGCTGGCTCATGCAAGATACGAGTAGCACCATCATTCCCTGAAAGAGGAAATAGGTAGGGAGAACCAGCCTTTGGGGGGTTGTTTTGGCCTTGTTGATTTTGAATATCCTTGAGACATTCAACTTGAGATGTCAAGTAAGAGGTTAGGTATATGGGTTTGGATAAACCTTTCTGGGCTGAGGATATAAACTTGAAAATTATCAGAATTTTTAGTTGTTTAAACTCTGGAAATGGTTATGGTTGCTGGATGCTGAGGGAGACAGTATGGAATAGAAGAAGATAACAGGGCTCGTGGCCAAGTCTTGGGAAGCTGACACTTAATAGCCAAGAAGAAATTGAGCCTGCAAAGCAGATAGAGAGGGAGTGCCCAAAGACCTAGGAGCAAACCAGGTAAGGATTGTATTGGAAAGCCAAGGAAGAGAGTGTCTCAGGTGGAAGGAGTCATATGTTGGTGAGAGGTTAAGAAAGACTGGAACTGAAAGAGACCATTGATGTAGCGTTGTGTGTGTCATGGGTGACCTCTGAAGGAGCCATTTAGAAGACTGCTGGGCCTGGTAGGAGAAAGCTTACTGGAGAGTGTTGGTTGGGAGATGAAGAAAGGCAGACAGTGAACACAGCTGTGGTACCCTAGGACAATGCTGGATAAGTGATGTGGACATTAAGGTTATCCCTGGATATGGCTGAAAGTATCTATGGGATTCAGTGAAATGGAGATCATGGGTGTCCTTAGAAAGAGGCAGCCACTGTGGAAGGGTATTAGGGTTGGAAGAGAGGTTAGGGGAGTTGAGGATGGGAAGAGAAGGAAATAGAGACAGTGAAGTCGATGTGGCCTCATAGTGAAAACCGACTTCCCTCCACTTTGTCTCTCCGCCTCCACCTGCATAAGTGCTTAATGGGAGCCTCATTAACTCGTCTGCCTCCCCCAGCAAAAGAATGGACAGATGGTGGCAAGGAAGAGGAGGTACAGTGTATGAAGAAATCCTTCAGCCTTTCTCTGTATCCCAAAGACAGTTAGTGCATTGGATTTTTATATATATATATAAACCATACCCCCTATATTGGGTTTCCTCATTTGTGTGTGTGTTTAAATGATTTTAATGTCAAACCTGAGAACTGCTGCTGATTTAGAGTTCAAAAGACTCTCCCCCGTAGTCCAGGGACATCCCTGTGTGGTTTCTAAGAAAGATGAGGAGTTCAAAAAGTGAAGGCACTGTCACGCGTAAAGAGAAAATGAATTCAGTGTGCAATGCAGGAGGGGCAGAGAGTAGATCACGCAGCTGGGCTCTGGGATTCCATCCATCACAAGTGAGAGAGAGACAGTGCTTGAAACTTCACACTTGCATTAGAGGACAGGGTATTCAGATGACACAGTTGGTGGTGAAAATGCAAAAACAGAAAAGGTTTAACAACTGAATTTTTTTTCATCAGTCATTTAACTTGTACTCTAATGGCTAAGTACCTAACCCAATTTTAGGCAACTGGATATTTACAGCAAAAGATTAAAAAATTGAAAAATTTAATTGATCATCTGAGCTTTAGAGAAGTCTTGCAATTTAATTCCATCACTCCTCTGGACTTGTCACTGTCCCACAGCAATATAAGGTGAGCCGTGAATGTAATTTTTAATTTTCTATTAGCCTATGTTAAAAAATTTAAAAGAACCAGGTGAGATTATTTTAAGAATTTTTTTGATCCTAATATATCCAAAATAGTATAATTTAAATGTATATTCAATATGCAAATATACTAATGGGATATTTTCAGTTCTTAAGTTCACACTAAGTCTTACAGCACATCTAGTTCTCACGAGCCACATTTCAAGTGCTCAGTAGCCACATGTGGCTAGGGCTACCCTACTGGAAAATGCCGAGCCTCTAAACAATCATTAAAGAATCATGTACAAAGAAAACCCATCTAGTTGGAAAATAGGGAATATTTATGGAGTACCAACTATGTGATGGCCACTGGGTTGACAATTTTCCTTACGTCACATCATTTGCTCATCACCATAATTCTGCCACATAGATAACATTATCTTGTCTCTATGGAGGGGGAAACTGAGTGATTAAATAAATTGTGCTTCACTAAAACGCATTAAGGTCACGTTTTAAACTCAAGCCTGTGCTTTTTTTTTAACATATAACCTTTGACAACATAAATAATCAATTATAAATAGACACTTCTCCAAAGAAGACATACAGATGGTCAAAAGACACATGAAAAGATGCTCAACAGGACTTCCCTGGTGGCACAGTGGTTAAGAATCTGCCTGCCAATGCAGGGTACACAGGTTCAAGCCCTGGTCCGGGAAGATCCCACATGCCGTGGAGCAACTAAGCCCACAAGCCACAACTACTGCAGCCCGTGCGCCTAGAGCCCGTGCTCTACAACAAGAGAAGCCACTGCAATGAGAAGCCCATGCTCCACAATGAAGAGTAGCCCATGTTCGTCACAACTAGAGAAAGTCTGTGTGCAGCAACAAAAACCCAACCCAGCCAAAAATAAATAAATAAATAAAATATTAAAAGATGCTCAACATTGCTAACTATTAGAGAAATGCGAATCAAAACTACAATGAGGTATCACCTCACACTGCTCAGAATAGCCATCATCAAAAAATCTACTAACAATAAATGCTAGAGAGAGTGTGGAGAAAAAGGAACCCTCCTACACTGTTGGTGGGAGTGTAAATTGGTACAGACACTATGGAGAACAGTATGGAGATTCCTTAAAAATCTAAAAATAGAGCTACCATATGACCCAGCAATCCCACTTCTGGACATATACCTGGAGAAAACTGTAATTTGAAAAGATACATGCACCCCAATGTTCACTGCAGCACTATTTACAATAGCCAAGACATGGAAGCAGCTTAAGTGTCCATCAACAGATGAACGGATAAAGAAGATGTGAGATTGATATATATATATATATAATGGAATATTACTCAGCTATAAAAAAGAATGAAATAATGCCATTTGCAGCAACATGGATGGACCCAGAGATCGTCATACTAAGTGAAGTAAGCCAGACAGAGAAAGACAAATACCATATGATGTCGCTAAGGCCACCAAATATTTAACACTCCAGAGAGCAACAAGAAAGGAAAGGGACACCTCATCAAATCCAAATTCTTATTAAATAACAGATGTTAACCCACCTGAGAGCACCTTCCTCATATAATAAGCATTACAGAGGAAAAAAAGAAGTACACAAAATTACCTGGCCCTGACCCACCTTTGCATGGTCTGCTCTCCTCATTTTCTCTCACAGGAAACTTCCTGGCTCCCATTTGGGCACACCCTGTTCCCTCTGGCTGGAAGATTCTCCCTTCACCTCTTGGAGCAATTAACTCTTTCTCATCCTTCAAGGCCTACCTTTCAAAGGTCACTTCCTACAGGAAGCCCTCCCTGACACCCCAGGGAAAATGGATCATTTTGCCTTCAGGTATTCACAGCATCTTTCTGTCAGAGCCCTTATTACACATTTGTTCCTAAATCTGTTTCCCACAGAGTGTGAGCTTCCAGAAACAAGGAGAGTGCCTTATTCAATACTTGTTGAGTAAGTGTCTAACTCAGCTATCAGCTAGGGTCACCTGGGCCTTTAAACTCTAGATAAGGTGGATCCAATTCCAATTGCACAGATTAAGGAAACCTAAAGCACTTCCCAAGGGTTCTCCAAATTTGGGGAGAAGTTCTTATAGACTTCTGATTAATTCAGTTCTCATGTCCTGACTTCATCAAAATTCACTCTGCTCTATGTCTTATAGCTAGTTCTTCAATTCTGCTCTGGCATCAGCCCCTATATAACATACAGCTCCTTCTCTGACTCTCCCCACCCCGAAAGCAACCATGAAAACAAGGCATTTTCCTAAAGACAAAGTGATCACAGGGAGGGGTGACATTGCATACAATAGAGCAAACAACTTAAAATCATGTATTAGATCTTTCTGCAGCCCTGCTTTTGCTCTGCATGGCAGAGTTGAGTTGTTTCCACAAAGCCAAAAATATTTACTGTCTGGCCCTTTACAGAAAAACTTTGCTGACCCCAATCTAAGACATTTGCAATGTGGGGTTTAAGAAAAGAACAGATTTTGAAGTCAAACAGTCCTGATCCAGGCAGTGGGCCTGTCACTTTCTAAGTGTGGCCTTGGACGAGTTACTTCACCTCTAAGGCAAGTTTTCTCATTTATAAAATAGGGTTAGTGTATATTTCACCAAGCTGTTGTCACGCTTCAATGAGCCCACAGGTAAAACACTCAGTACGGTGCTGGATACACACAAAAATACTATTTTCCTCTCTTCTCTTTTTCCGTCCACATAGCAATTGATTGTAAAATAATGATGCATTCATCTGGTTTTCAGTAATTCCTGAACAAAATCGATTTCTGTTTAGATAATATTAAGGCAAGCAGACTGACACACAAAGAGATTCTCTTAAAATGAGCTTCAAGGGCATTGCTAAATTTGCATGTGGCTCTTTTGTTTATAAGTGGCATAAAACCAAGGAAAAGTGGCTTTCTAAAAAAGAATATTTATTGGTTCACATAACTAAAAATTCCTGGTTGGATCTCTGTATATGGTGGGTCCAGACACTCAAACCCTGCCATCAGGAATCTGTGTTCTCTTTGTCCTCTTCCTGGCAAGGACTTCCTTTGAGTAGTTTCATTCTCAGGCAGGCTCTCCCCACGCAGTGGCAGATGTCCAGGAGAGCCACAGACTATTAGCTCAGCACAGGGGTCCACAAACGATAGCCCTTGAGTCAAAACCCACCTGAGGCCTGTGAGCTAAGGAGAATGTTTGCATTTTCAAGAGTTGTAAAAAATGCAAAGAAGACTATGTGACAGTCAGAAAACATGGCTGGCAAAGCTGAAAATAATTATTATCTGGATCTTTACAAAAAGAGTTTGCCAACGACAGGGCAGCTCCAATACAGAAAGAGCTATTCTTGTCCGTTGTTTCCAGTAAAAGGTCCAAGACTGCCTTCCTGGGACCACTTGTTTCCCTGTACAGCATTCTGGAAATTTTTCCATCTGTCTCAGATGTCAGCCAGAATTCAATCAAGTGCTTCTCTGGTTCTCCCTTCAGCTGCCCTTAAGTTTGTAACCTTGCTCCTTTCTCAAAGTTCTATTTAGCACAATCTGCTTAGTCTTTTTGATGGTTTCATGTATTTGTTTGTTTGTTTGTTTGTTTGTTTGTTTGTTTTTAACATCTTTACTGGAGTATAATTGCTTTACAATGGTGTGTTAGTTTCTGCTTTATAACAAAGTGGCATGGACATATGTACACTACCAAATGTAAAACTGATGGTTTCTTTTTTCTCACTACTTCTTTCTTACCTGTAATCACTTTATATGCTCTTATTTTATAGTCTCTATCTGAGATCTGGTTTTGGAAAGATTGATACTTCTATTGTTCTGCCTGCTGGCATTGGCTCATGCATTTGGTGTTTTTAAACATCTTGGATTGTGAATTCATTTCATCCAGTGTTTTATCCACAGGAACCCTGGAGCTCTAGGTTTGAGGATGTCTCTCTAGTAAGGCTTCTCCTCTGCTTTTGCCAGGAACTTTGGGAGCACCTAAGAGCTGTCTCTAAGCTAATTTAAATATCCAGGAGCCATATAGGGAGTTCACCGCTAAAGCCCAAAGCTAGTGAGGGCAGGACTGGGGTTTCAAATTTTTCCCCTGCTGAGCACTCACTCCAAGAAACGTGAGCTTGCCTGTCATTTCCCTTGGTCTTTTGGGGGCCTTTTTTTCTCCTTACCCTTTCACTAGGAGTAAGAACTTTACATGGGAGATTGAGGTTTCCTGCTGTCCCAGAGTAACCTCTAAATCCCCAACTCCTCAGTTTCTGAGATCATCAAATCCCCCCATGTAGCCCCAGCTTCAGTTTGCAGATTGCATGCTGGTTTTCAGTTTCCATTTCATTTTTGGTCCCTGGAATTTCCTTTTCTCTCTTTTGAGCCCATTTTGACATTTAAAGGGATGCTAGCTCTATTTTATATCGCCTTTCCAGGTGTCTCATAGCAGGAGGGCTTTATGTAACGCAATCCACCATGTTGCCGGAAATAGAAAGCCCGTTAGGCCCCTGATACCCTGTGTAAGACTCTGGCAGCATCATGTGCCACCTGCAGACATCTTCCTCTGCTACTGTTTTAGCCCCTAGAATAGCACCTCGTGAGGTGCTCACAAGAGGTTCGCTGGAGATGATCATTTGAGTGAGTTACCAGGAGAGCACAGCAGAGGCTGCTGATACAGTGTTTTCCGTGTAGGTACTCGATACCGTCATATGTAGGGGAGCAGCACCGTGCGGGTGGGCGGTGGGGGGAGTTTTCTGAGCACAAGCTGTAGAATCAGATTGACTAGATTCAAGCTCGAGTTTTTCTGCTTCCAAGATGGGTAACCTTCGGCAAGCCATTTAACCTCTCTGTACCTTCATTTCCCAACGTGTGAAGTAGGAATAAGATAGAACTAACTCCAGGGAGGTGTTGAGAGCATTAGATGAAGCACTGTACACAAAAGGCCTGGCACACAGTATCTCTCCACGAGTATCTCTCTCTCTGAGCCTTTGTTAGTTTAAGGGAAAGGCCCTGCGCTGGGGAGGCTCTTCTCTAAGCTCTCACACAACAGACCAGCGAGGGAGGGATAGCTCATCAGGGTTGTCCTGCCCCTTCCCAGAAGTAAAAACGAGAAGGAGGATGAAAAAAAAAACAAACCCTGAGGTCATCACCTTTGTAACTGAAGAGATTTTGACCCAGTCTTCAGGAAAAATAAATAAATAAATAACATTCTAAAAAAGTCCCTTTGAGAGGGAGGAGATATGGGGATAGATGTATATGTATAGCTGACTCACTTTGTTATACAGCAGCAACTAACACACCATTGTAAAGCAATTATACCCCAATAAAGATGTTAAAAAAAAATAGTCCCTTTGAAAATGTAGAATTGGGTGAGGATTACCTAAAGTTTGTTTGCATTGATCTAAAAATGAAACTCCACTGTAATAAACCGTAATGGAAAAGAATGTGAAAAGAAATATATATATATATATATATATATATATATATATGTATAACTGAATCACTTTGCTATACACCAGAAACTAACACAGCATTGTAAATCAACTATACTTCAATAAAAAATTTAAAAAGAAAAAGAAAAATGGGGGCTTCCCTGGTGGCGCAGTGGTTGAGAGTCCGCCTGCCGATGCAGGGAACACGGGTTCGTGCCCCGGTCCGGGAAGATCCCACATGCCGTGGAGCGGCTGGGCCCGTGAGCCATGGCCACTGAGTCTGTGCGTCCGGAGCCTGTGCTCCGCAACGGGAGAGGCCACAACAGGGAGAGGCCCGCGTACCACAAAAAAAAAAAAAAAGAAAAAGAAAAAAAAAAAAGAAAAATGAAACTCCACAGAAGGGTCTCAAGGGGTTCTCAAGCACAGAGATGTCAGCCTCATTTAGGGAGGTTGTGGGGAGAAGCAGCAAAGCACGTGGGCCTTCCAGCAGGCGGGGGTGGGGCTGCGGGGAGGCAGGGGTCTCTTAACCTCTACCACTTTGGATGTCTACACCACCCTCCATCTGCCTCTTATCTAACACCCAAGTGTCAGTATTGAAGTGCCACACAAATTCCTTAGAAACATTTACTCTCGAAAGGAGAACAAAAGACCATCAGAAGCTCCTAAGCATTTTCAAGGGAGATTTGAGCTGATGCAAAATGCAAAAAAAAAAAAAAAAAAAAAAAATCTGTAAAATATAAATACATTTCTGCTACAGATTAGAATGAGCATTGTTGAAAAGATTTTTTTTTTGAAGTATTTGCAAAACATTTGGCTACAAGAGCAGTGATTTGTCAAAAAAGTATTTCCAAATGGGTCATTTGGCACTGCATGGCAGGAGTGTGTAGATTAGGAAGTGGTCCTCAGGCTGTTTCCTCCTGAGAAGTGGTTTGACCCACTGGGAAATGTGTTTCTCACTCAACAAGTGCTTATTCAGCAGCCTGAGAGGCGGAGAGAAGTGATAATGGCCACATATCAGGAGCAATCTTTCTAATTTTTTTTTAAGGTTGCCAACATTTGTAGGAGCACCTACCTATGCGTCTTTAACAAAATTTTGTAGGGTTCAGTTAAATTCAGATTAAAAACTTGCTACAAAGTTAATCTGTGATTTTTACAGTTAAAATCCTTTTTTGTTTTCCTGCTGTATGTTTTGGGGGCACAAGTAGAAAACACTTCACACAAATTATAGTGATCTGTGTTGTTCCTATACAGCCCATTAAATCTTTTCTCTTTTTTTAAAGTTTATTTATTTTATTTATTTATTTTTGTCTGCGTTGGGTCTTTGTTGCTGCACGCAGGCTTTTCTCTAGTTGCGGCGAGCGGGGGCTACTCTTGGTTGCGGTGCATGGGCTTCCCATTGCAGTGGCTTCTCTTGTTGCGGAGCATGGGCTCTAGGCACATGGGCTTCAGTAGTTGTGGCACGCGGGCTTAGTTGCTTGGTGGCATGTGGTATCTTCTCGGACCAGGGCTCGAACCTGTGTCCCCTGCATTGGCAGGTGGATTCTTAACCACTGCGCCACCAGGGAAGTCCCCTATTAAATCTTTTCATTATTATTTGTTTCTTTTTCAGTACGCTGATGTCTCCACATTGTGACAACTTCAAATGATGCCCATTTTGCCACTTGCTGAGCAGGGCAGAACTAGAATCTCTAGGCTGAAGTTCAGGGAAGCACATTTTGCCTTGATACACAGAGATAACTACTAACTCTGAGAGCTGTCCATTCCTTGAATCCATTTGGCTTTGCCCAGCAGTGAGTTCCCATCACAGAGAGCAGGAGAAGCCATTATCAGGAATGCTGTAGGAGGATTTCTTAGTTGGGTGTGGGATTAAAACATAAGATCCTAGGTCTATTCCAACCTTAAGATTCTATGATCTCATCTTTTAAAAATAATATTTGCATAGGACTTCAAAGTGTTCAATAAACCTCACATGATCTCACTGATTTTTTTTTAAGTAATGGAGATACTTCTTTCTGACTTTATAAGTGTAAGTGAATATAAATAATATAGACTTCTGAAGAAAGATGGCTGAATTAAGGCAAAGTAGAGATTCTCCTCCCTTGATATCTAGTATATGAACAAAAATAATGAAAACCAACAAGAAAAGGAAATTAGCAGTAGCAAGCAAATAAGGAAATGGGTACAAATAAGGAAGTGATGTCATGTACTTCAAAAAGGAGAGGACAAGGAAAGAAAGGGGAGCTTTTAGAGGAGTAGAGGTTCTAACCCTGTGCTCACCCTGGAAACCTTGAATTATCAAAAATCTTGAGCATTTTCATTAAAACCTCCAAATCTGGTAAGAAGCAAACTAACTGGCTATATTGGGTTATAGAACGGGTTAATAAGAATATGAATTCAATGTACCGGGGACCAAAGGGAAAATGATAAAACAAGACAAAGATCTGGAAAAAAATGGACATTTCGATTCTATAGAAACAAATCAAAGACCAAAACAGCATTCTTATGGAACTAATAAATAAATAAAAATAGCAAAAAGCTGAATAGACACAGCTCAAAATAAAATTACAGACAGAAAAAAAATGCTTGAGATAAACACAGTGAATGTATGTGAAAATCACAAAGCAATCTGAGCCTGTTTGTTATTCCTAAGGTAGAGAATCCACAAATAGGACTGACTAAATATGCAAAGATATAAAATAAGAAAATTTCTCTGACACATGAAGAAATGAATCTGCAGACTGAAAGGGCACAGCAGGACCCGGGAAAGGAGATACTGAATAACAGAGACACAGCCTCTTTAATTTATTGAACATCAAGGACTTAAAGGAAAAAAAAAGTCCTTTGGCATACTGACATAAAAAGTAAGGGAAGGGCTCCCCTGGTGGTGCAGTGGTTGAGAGTCCGCCTGCCAATGCAGGGGACACGGGTTCGTGCCCCGGTCCGGGAAGATCCCACATGCCACAGAGCGGCTCGGCCCATGAGCCATGGCCGCTGAGCCTGCGCATCCGGAGCCTGTGCTCTGCAACGGGAGAGGCCACAACAGTGAGAGGCCCGCGTACCAGAAAAAAAAAAAAAAAAAGAATGTGAATGAGGGACTTCCGTGGTGACGCAGTGGTTAAGAATCTGACTGCCAATGCAGGGGACACGGGTTCGAGCCCTGGTCCGGGAAGATCCCACATGCCGCGGAGCAAAGTCCGTGCACCACAACTACTGAGCCCGCCAGCCACAACTACTGAAGCCTGTGCACCTAGAGCCCGTGCTCCGCAACAAGAGAAGCCACCACAGTGAGAAGCCTGTGCACTGCAACGAAGAGTAGCCCCCACTCGCCGCAACTAGAGGAAGCCCCCGCACAGCAACAAAGATCCAACACAGCCAAAAATAATTAATTAATTTTTTAAAAAAGAATGAATGAGATGAATGGGTTGGCCTCTAACTTTGATAATCAATATTCAATGCCAGAATATAATGAAGCACCATCTAGAACTTCTGAGGGAAATTGTGACTCAAGAATGTTTTACCCATCCAAGAAGAGTTCTAGTATAAAAGCCAGAGACAAATATTCTGACATAGAAAAGGAGAAGAGAAGACACACCCATGGGTCTTTCTTGAAACAACTATTCAGTGATGAGACTCAGTCAATTTAAAGATGAGGCAAAATAAAGTATTTGGGAAGGGACAAGCTGGGATAAAATGGACGTATCATGAACATATAATTCACTTAAATACTGAACTGATGATATGAAACAATTATGAGAGTAATGTTTCCACAACAGAATGTGAATGTTGCAAACTATGATACTGTAAAAACAGTAGCAGAGTCAGCACTGAGAGGTGAGGGGTGGTGAGATGGGAGGAAGTGCATCTTTCATATACACGAGTCATTCCATACTGTTTAAAATTGAAAACTGTTCTTAATAAATAATGATGACACCATCTTAACATTTTTCATGATTTCTTTTCTTAACCTTATTTCCTCAAGAGGCTATTTTAAGGAAATAATAACCTTTGTGGTAAAGATACATTTAACAAAAGGGCAGCAATTCCTTCAGTTTTACTTTAGTTTTACTTTTCTAATGTTTAATTCAAGTAATAGTAAATCTATTATTTTATTAAAAATAGCATGTGTAAAATGCCCATATTTCTGTAAAAATATTTCTTCCTCTCTAGGTCTGTGTCTTCCAGTCTCTTTTTAGCACACCTTCCCCTCTCCTCTCTTCTCCCTTCCAAATAGTACCCTGATTTTCATTTAGATATCCATCTCTCCACCAGAAAATGTATGTCCTTCAGGGGACTCTGAACCCAGCTCCAGCTCTGGGGTGGATAATTACCGGGATAATCCCATTTCTCCTTATCTCAGGGAGCTCAGGGCAAAGGCAACCAGAACGTGGCATAGTCCTGCCACAGAATCTGGAATGGGCTGTGACCCAGCTAAGTAAGGCCAACGTAACTCGAGGGAAGGTTTTCTGGGGACTTCTGGGGAAAATGTTACCCTAGTTTTTACGGTATACCCACCATGCTCACCATGGGAGGTTCCTTCCCTCGCTGTGGACTTGGTGTGGGAAGGTGCAAAGCCTAGAACAGCTACAGCCATTTTTACAACAAGTGAAGCCAGCCTGAGGCTTAGGCCTCCACAGACAGAGGGTAGAGTCACAGAAAAATGAAGCTGGATCAGACGACCCTGTCTCTGAACATCAATTAGGGCAATCAACACATTTCCATATGAGTTAAACCAATTTGAATCAGATTTTATATATTTTTTGGAATGGAAAACATTGTAATTGATACATCTGCTTAGAAAGATGTTAAATATCATTCAGCGAATGGTAATTGTTTGGGGTTATTATAAACATGTACATTTCTCCATTGCTTAAATACTTTATAATGAGCATGTTTCATTTTTACAAACACAGAATAGTCATTCTTCTTGGATATTAAATTGTTAAACATAAAAGCCGTATATATTCATTAAAAAAAAAAAAATCCAGACACTTTCACTACCAGGTGCCCCAAATAGAATTAGGAGAAAGAAAGAATGTTCTCTGATCAAAAAATATGATAAAAATGATTTTAAAAACTGTTAACATCTTTATTATGCTAAGCATTTTATATGTATTATCTCATTTAATTTTCAAAACACATCTACAAAGCAGGTAACATTATTGTCTCCATTTTATAGAGAAAGAAATATCTTTTTCATTTTTCTGTGATTGCCTGAATTTCCTTTGAAAAGAGACAAAGTCTTTAATAACATGATTAAACATCAAAAGTTTATAACATGCATGTGATGGAGAAAATTAGTATGTACACATGAGTAACGTTACTCAAAATGTAAATGCAGGTAAGAGATGTTTTCCTGGTTTGTTAGGCATGGGCTAGATTGGAAGTCCCCAGGCTTTTGGAAGGTGGGGGTTGCTGGGCTTTCTCAACTTGTAAAAGCGAAGTCCCAGATCTCTCTCTCTGAGAGCTGCTACCTCCTAAAATTGGACCTGTGGTATTTTTAATAATCTACCTTATTCAATGTTGTCTCTCTAGCACTCATCACAGTACCTGGTACATAACGGGTGCTCAATGAATGCTTGAAGGAGGAAAAAAAGGAAAGGAAAGGAAAGAAGGAAGGAAGGAAGGGAGGGAGGAAGGGAGGGAGGGAAAGAAAGAAGCAGGAGGGAGGGAGGGTCGGAGAGAGGAAGGAGGAAAGAAGCAAAGAAGGAAGGAGGGAGGGAGAAATTATTTTCAGCTCCACTTCTGATCCACCCACCTGTACCTTTCTCCAAACTGACAGTGCCTTGGGACGAACATGGTCTTCCGCTTTCTCCTTTTTCTCTCCCTACTGGTGGGAAGACACATGATGGCAGGAGCTCAAACAGCCATCTTGGGCCATGAGAGCATGAAGGAGAGGCTACATTTTGAGGATGACAAAGTAACAAGATAGAATCCTAGTTAAGCCACTATTCAGCCTGGACTGCCTCCCAGACTTCTGCATGGGGGAATAAAAAAAGTCTATATTGTTCCAGTTGCTGCATTTTGGGTAGAAATAGAAGCCTGATTCTTGACTAGTTGAGTCAAGTATGGACACATTCTAATAGAAACCAAAGTTACTGGGGTGGTAAAATCATTGCCATTTCCTTAATTCAGTTCTTTGTTTTATTTTTTTTTAAATATTAGATTTCTAGAAACTAGTTTGAGGGAGTTTATTGGATCATATGATTAAAAACTCCAGGGGATTTGGGGCCCTAGGTATAGTTAGATCCAAGGATTAAACAATGTCTGTAGAACTCAATCCCTCTCTCTATCTCTTGGCCCATCTTTTCTCTATATTGAGTTGAATCCCAAGCAGGACCTCTCTATGATGTGAAGGCTGAAGCTCCTGGCTCACAGTATCTTTAGAGAGAGCAGTTTCAGTGGGGAACAAACAAACAAACAAACATACTCTTATCCCCAGAGTTCCCATAAAATCCTCAAGGTTCACTCTCATTGGACTCTCATTAGATCACATGCCCATCTCTGAACCAATCACTGTGGCCAGTGATTCAGGCCTGGGACATGCGCCCACCGCTGGAGCTGGGGATCGTTCACCTCTACCTGAGCCAGGTGCACTGAGAGTGGGAAAGGTGAGGTTTCCCATAAAAGCTCCAGGTGCTCTTCCCAGAAAGAGGGGAATGAATACAGGCAGGCAACAGCTGCAGATGTCTACTATAATTTATTCCTTGATTTAACAAATATTTATTGAAGCACCAAGAATGTGCCTGATCTTATCTTAGGCAATGGGCATGCAGACTGAAGAAGGCAGACAAAGATCCCTGCTCTCCCAGGAGGTCCTCACATTCAAGAATGATGAAGCAGTTTCTTGTGTCCTCTTAAAAAGCGTACGTGTACCTTCTTCTGGGAATACTACCAAACTCGTCAGGGGCTCTCGAATAATCTTTAGGTCCACAAAGACACAACTGGGGCTTTTAAATCACGGAGAGGGAGCGTGCAAATGCTAGGTGGAGTTTTCCTTGTGAAGATGAGAGGAACAAAGAGAGGAGCCATGAGAAAGTAAAGGAAATACCCCCAACAGTTTATAGGTGGAGTCTGGGCATTTTCAGGTGATGTCATCTCACTCCAAGGAGAACTCAGTTATTCTTTTTTCCTCCTATCCTAATCTTACTGCAGAGTTTAAAGGGCTGGAAGAAATATTAGTCTGACATATGGGCACCAATTAGGCTTTTACAGGTCCAGGAAATAAAAGACTAACTTCTGTAGTTGTTTCGAGTGAAAATCGCAAAGTAATTTGTCTGCTGGAGAAGTATGGAAGCGCTTGCCGTGGTTTCCTGTTTTGCACACTGTCTCCCTCCATGCCAACTTGTCTCAACAAATTTATTTTCAATGGCGGTAGGACATACGCTTGTAATTTTAGGAATGGAGGCACTTGAGATAAGGTGGAACTTTTCACTGGAAAATGAGCTCCAGTGAAGCTGTTTCCTGGCTTCATATTTCAAGATATGTTGGTTATCCTTCCAAAAGTGCCTGCATCAACAAAATTGATTCAGAGCTTTGTGCAAACGTCTGACACAGGCACGGGCCATATTTTACATGACACATAAACATTTGCTTTGTACCCTGTCTCCTCAGCTCTGGTCCTCTTCTCCCCCACCCAGCTGCCACGTCACAACTTGGCCGATACAGCTAACCATAAGGTTTTTATTTATGTAAACAAATATCTGGTGAAGAAAGAAAATGGAAATAATCAAATTTTGGTGGTGTTTGCGGGGTGGAGGTGGCAGTGGGGGAAGAGTTGAGAAAAGATCAGCAATGCATTTCATTCTCCTCCGATAGTCACTAGGGTGTTTGGGGACCTTTTACATCCTTGCCAAAAGCAAAACAAAGGGGCAGGCTTGATAGAGGTGAAGAAAGTTTTTGTGCATACCCTTTGATTCAGCGTCTTAAAACCAAAGTGTCTCTTACAGATGTGCTTACAAGTTATTTTCTCCCTCTGAGAATCAGTTTTCTTTATCTGTGAAATGGGATTAATAACACATAGCTTCTAGGGTATGGTCCTATGTAAGGCACCAAGCATGCTGGCAGGCACAGAGGGAGTGCTTAGGACAAGGTAGTCACTCAACACACACACACACACAAACCCCCAATGTCATATTTACGGCGTTGTTTATGTCACATTTAGAGAGTTGGTCATAAAGCCTGGGGCTACAGTCTTTCCATATACAGGTGACCCAACCTGCAATGTCTCTAGACTCAGCTCAGGAGCCACCCGGGGCGTTTGAGTGACAGGATTGTTCAGAGAAACCCACTTCAAACCTAGACAAAGACGGCTCTCCTTGATGGCTGAAGCATCTGTTTCCCAGCCCCCAATAGGCCATTTAGATAACAGAGGCAAGTCTGAGATGAGAACTAGCTGATAGCAGCCCAGAAATAGAGCAGGTCTGAGGTGGAATAAAAGCCCTCTGTTGCCCATCCGTGTCAGTGGCACCTCCGTGTGAAAGGTGCTGGGAGCTTCCCATATAAGGCAGAAGATGGCTCTCCAGGAGACAAGGGCGGGGTCTGGAAAACTGCTGAACTGGAGCAGCTCTTTGCTCAGGTCATCAGTATGACATAGACCCTGGAAGAAACCTTCCGACTGTCGCCTTACCCAAAGAAACTGAGGCTCACAGAGGTTGAATGAATTACCCAAGATCATTTCCTTAGATGGAGGCAAAACTAAGAAGGAGAACTCGGGTCTCCTGCCTCTCAACCTGTCAGTGCCTTCTCCTTGTTTCCTGGGGTCATCCGACCTTGTTGGAGCCTGAGAGTGATTACTCTGGGCAGAACCCAGAATGGAGGAGAGGGAAGGCCCTGTGAAGCAGGGTACTGCCAAAGGAGAAAGAGAAGGAAGCTTCTTTTTTAAAAAAAGACAGGAGAGTGAGAAGAAGAGAAAGGAATGCATTTTTAAATATAAAATTGATATATGCTTACAAAAATGAGCATTGTATAAAATAAAAAGTAAAAATCTCATGCCACTTGTCAAGTACAGCCTCCCACATCCTGCTCCTCAGAGGTAAAAACTCAGTTTTTCTACACATTTATATGTATATTTTTTTGGTTGACCACAGATGAGATTATACAATAAATATCATTCAGCAATTTACTTTTTTGACTTAATAATATATTCTATTTATCTTTCCGTGTGGATGCTTCTAGATCTACCTCAATGTTTTAAGTGGCCCTACAGTGTCACCACATCGGTGAAAAGTGATTTACTTAATGAGTTCTCTAATGATGGGCATTCAGATTGCTTCCAGCATTTTTCTCACTAATACAAACAAGCCAGCAATGAGCATCTTGTTCAAATACCCCTATCCACCTGTATGAGCATACCTCTCATAAATATTTTAAATTAGGTCAAAGAACATACACATTTTAAATTTTGATAGATTTGCCTAACTTTCAAAGACTGAATCAATTTGTATTTCCATCAAGAGTGTAGGCCAATTCCCCTTTTTCTACGCCCTCATCAGCACTGGATAGCATCCATCTTCCTGCTATTTTCCTTGTGCTGTTTCAGGCATATTCTTGACTCTGAGTAGAGTCGAGCATCCATTTATATTGTGAATAGCTCTTTGTAATTATTTTTGTGTAAGATGCTTGTTTTAATCTTTCCCCCCCACTTTTCTGTTTGGTTTTCAACCTTTTCTTGTTGGATTATAGAAGTTTTTTTTGTAAATTGAATAAATTAGTCTTTGGGATATGGGTGGCAGTTATATGTTCCTGTTTATTTTTTGTCTCTTGGCTTTCTGTGTTTGTTTTTCTGTTTAAAATGTTTGTGTGGTCAAATCTATTCTTTAGACCTTTTGGGTCTTATGTCTTGTTTGAAAGAGCTTCACGGTTTCAGAGGATAAAATTCTACCTTTATTCTAAAGCTTTTATGGATTTTCTACATATTGCAAATAACAGACCAAAATGGAATTTATTTTAGGTGTGATGCAGGGCCTCAGCCTCCTCTTTCTCCCTTTCTCTCTCTCTCTCTCTTTCTCTCTTTTTCCTCTCTTTCTTTTTTCCCCCAGATCACTAGCCTATTGTATCAACACTATTGATTAATTGACTGATTTTTCTTTGACCACTTATATAAAATGCCACTGTTTCCATAAATCAAATTACTCTTCATACTTGGGTTTTTCTCTGGGCTCTATTTCATTCCACTGATTATTCTGTTCACCTGTGTACCAGCAGCATTCTGTTTCAAATACTGTAGATTTATGACCTCTTTAGTTTCTATGAAGGCTAATCTCTCCATAACTATTTAATAAAATGAAGGGTTTTTTTGGGGTTTTTTTGTTTGTTTTTAAAGGACACTTGGTTATGCTCCAAAGAAAGGACATAGTATTATATTTTACAAAACCCATTATTGTACATATCCTTCAGGTTTTAGGTCAGCAAAATCTTACAATGTGCATATGCTTTTTCCTCCCAGGTCATTATATGTTCCGGACCGCTGGGCACACTGAGATTTGACCCTAGTTACTGTTTTAGTGACAACAAGGGGTATCTGTGGTGGGTCTTGAATGAGCCTCCCCTTGCAAGCCTTCTGTCCTGGGTGAGGTCACCACAGGGCTTTCAATCAAAGGAAGGCTCGTCCCCTCCGACACAGGAGGATGAGCTACTTGTACCAGCAAGGGAGGCTCAGAGTGACATGGGGGTGCTAGAGTGTCAATTCCAACATAATGTCTCCCTTCCAGGTTTCAGTGTCTCATTCTTTTCCAATCAATTCCCTGACTTTTACATGAGAAACTTGGTAAGGCTGTGAATTCAACTGACATTGCAATTCTGCAACCCTCCCAATTACATTTTATTTGATTTTTAGCAATATAAGCCTGTGGCTATAATAAATAAAGGATTCTTTTAGGGCTGCCATGGAAAGTTTCTGGCTCTCAGATCATGACTTGAACTGAGATTGAAAGGACGTTCGCTGTTTGTAGATGCTCCAGTGCCCTCAGGAGAATCCATCCAGCACCACAGTCCTTGCTTCCATTTGTATGTCATCACAGCCACCCAGTTTGATTAATTGTGAAGCCACCAAATGCCATGAATTATTAGGATCCATTTCTCCTTGGCAAGGAGCTGATCATTGCACTCAAGCTCATAAAGAGAGAGAAAGATTAATTACGGGGAAGTGGCTCATGGGATTATGGAGGCTAAGAAGTTCCCTGATTGTCTGCAAGCTGGAGACCCAGGACAGCAGTGAGGCAGGGGCAAAAGGAACAGATTCCTCCTTCCTCCACCTTTTGTTATATTCAGGTCCTCAATGGGTTGGACGATGCCCACCCACATTGGGGAGGGCAATCCACCTCACTAAATCCAACCATTCAAATGTTAATCTCATCCAGAAACACCTTCACAGACACATCCAGAAATACTGTTTAATCTGGGCACCCACTGCCCAGTCAAGATGACATATAAAATTACCATCACACCCTTCAGTCTGGTGCTTGATCTTCTCCACATATTGGCATTTGAAATCTACAACATCAGCATCTCTTGGTGCTCAGGTGTATGATTTGTTTGCAAGGAAGACTTCCGGAATTGATGACCTCTTTGTGGAAAAAGACAGAATAAAAGAATATAAATCTAAACAAGGAGACCAGAGCACGGGATGCAGGTGAGAGTCTGTTTCCTTGAGCACTACTAACACGAAACCACCAGCTTGTAAATAAGATCTTGAGCTGAAGTCATAATGTCCCTGGAACGTCATGAGTGGGATGATGAACATGAAATGTCCCCCTCTGTTCCTATGATGAGAAATATGTCTCTTAGTTCAGATTCTATAGCAAAATTCAAGACATCAACTAAAGGATTATGCTTATCCTAAGGATAAATCAGTGCCTACCACTAATACAATGGATCTTAAAATATGTCCCCAGACCAGTGTCAGCATCACTTGGGAACTTATTAGAAATGCAAACTCTCAGATCCCACTCCAGACTTACTAAATCAGAGACCCCAGCAATGTGTGTTTTAACAAACCCCAGATGATTTGATGCATATTAATGTTTGAGAATCACAAGTTTACACAGATCTGAAATCAATCAAGTCCCTGCTTCTCCACTTAATAATCGGTGTGACTTTGGCAAGACTTGTAAGCCCAGCCGCAGTTTTCCCATGTGTCAGCTGGACCTTGACCGTAGCTACCTGATAGGATTGTTATGAAAGTTAAATAATAAAATAAGTGTACAGAGCTTAGAAAAGAGTCTGTCACAGAGCATTCAAAAACTGTGGGTTTTTTGGAGCCATCTCTTAGGGCTGTCATGAGGATTAAAAGGGACTATGTTATTAAAGTTTAGTATAGCAAACACCAGGCACATAATAAATAGTCTGTGCTCAGTAATGCTGGCCAGTAGGCGTATCAGTGGTGGTGGTAGTAGCAATTATACGTAACACCTGGATTGTATTTATCTTTACCAGGCTTGTTTGTAAACCTTGTACATACTGCATTTTAATACTTAAAATGACCCAATTAAGCATAATTATCACCACTTTTGAGATGAGGACATCACGGTACAGAAGCGTTAAGTTTCTCCATCAAGACTATATAGCTATTAAGTGATGGAACAGGGATCCACAACCAGGTTGTCTAGTCCAGAGTCTGTGTGCTTAAGCACTAACCTGGGAAGATATGGAAGAAATGCTAGGAGAGGGAGAGGGGAGAGGGGAAGAGAGAGGAGGGGAGGAGAGAGGAGAGAGAAGATACCATTTTATATTTATTCCATTTTCCAAAAATGGAATCCATCTTCTTGCACAATTTGCAGCCAAAGAAATGATGAATAATGTTGCCTCCAGCCTGAGGTGGTTCCAAGGAAGGGAAGAAAAATGTTTAGTAGGAGCCCCCAGGGGCAGCTCTGGGTTTACATCTTTTTCACTGGTAATGATCTGGGAAACAGAAAAACATTACCTGTCAGTGTCATTGGAGCTGGTGCTATAGGGAAGGGCCCCACAGGACACACGAAATGTTCTAATAGAGAGAATTCAGAAATCCTGGCCCACTTGGGCCAAGACAGCTATAGAAAAATAATCCAAATAGCACTCAGGAGAGGAGACAGGGGAGAGGCAGGGAAGGCACAGGTCTTTAGGTCAACTGTCCTGCTGTGACAGGAAAGCCAACACTCCCCAAAGAGCCAAGGCCACAGTAGGGAGAAATTGGAGAGGTAGTGCCCCAAAAGTGGAGAAAGGGAACCCCTTTCCTCCTTCCTTTGCAGCCTGCAAGGGCACACCTGGAAGGTGGCCTTTTGTAGTTGCAGGGAGACTTCAAAAATAACTCCAGTTTCTAAAGATACTCAGGGAAAAGCAACCACAAAAGACTGAGGAAGAGAAGAAAGGAATTCTCAGATGTGAGAAATCTAATTAGGTTGGTAATGACTGGAGGACAGTGAGATTCATTTGCTAGTACATGAAAAAGAGAGTTTCAATTCAGTTGATCTGGTATTTATTACATGCCTACTATTTGCTAATTACTGTCTAGGTTCTGGTGAAGTAGAAACAAATGAAACCCAGCCCTGCCCTGAGAAGTTCATAGTTCAATCAATGCAGAAGGAAAATTGTAATTAGATAATACATGCAGTGTAAAAAAGGGCCATTAAAAGGATATCCCAAGAACACAAAGTAGGGATATATAACACAGTCCAGGCCCAGAAGGGAGCAGGTATCAGGGAAGACTTCCTGGAGGAGGTAGTGCTTGAGTTGAGTCTTAAAAGATAAGGAATATATCAAGTAGTATGCCTTTGGCTGCATGTAACAAAAAATCTAAACTCAACTGCCTCACAAGATGGGGGAACTTATTATACTACAAAATACAGAGTCTAGAGACTGTCAAGGACCCAGATTCTTTCCATGTCTCTCTTTTTCCCACCTCAACATGTTAGCTGTGTTCCCAAACCACCATCCCTCACGGTCATAAAATGGCTGCAGAAATTCCAGACATCACATCTGGACATACACATGTCAAGAAGAAGGTAAGGGTCCTTCACTTTCTGTCTTTCTTTGAAGGAAGTAAATCTTTCACAGAAGCCTGACCTACACACTTTCCCTCATATTTCATTGTCCAGAATGGTTATTCATCCCCACACCTAATCCAAAAAGGAAAAAAAACACCATAATTAGGGGGAAAAGGGATTAAAAAAAACATAATTAACTTAGTCCATTAGGGATCCACTGCCCAAGAGCAGAGTAGTTACCCAAACAAAGGCAATAAGGGCCCAGATTGCAGGGGATGCTATATAAACTGCATTTAAGGGCAGGTGTTTACAGCAACCCCGTTTTTTCTCTAACAGTTTTATTTTGGTATAATTGACATATTTAAATTTTCACATGCTTAAAGTAAACAATTTGATATGATTTGACACATGTATGCACTTGTGAAGGATCACCACAATCAATATAATGAACATAACCAGTACCCCTAAAAGTTTTCTCCTGTCCTTTTGCAATCCCCCCTCAGGCTCCTTCCTACCCACTCTTTGCCCCTAGGCAACCACTAATTGACTTTCCATCCCTATAGATTAGATCATATTTTCTAGAATTTTAGAATTTTCTATAATTGTCAATAACCATGCATAGTGTACTCTTCCTTTTTCTGGCTGCTTTCAATCAGCAAAATTATTTTGAAATTCACCTATGATTTGTGTGTATCACGTGTTCATTCCTTTTTATTGCTTAGTGGTATTCCATTGCATGGATAAACTGCAATTTGTTTACCCATTCATCTGTTAATGGACATTTGGGTTGTTTCCAGTTTGGACTATTACAAGTAAAATTGCCACGAACCTTTGTGTAGAGGCTTTTATTTCTTTTGAATAAATTTCTAGGAAGATAACAACCAGATCATGTGGTAGGTATATGTTTAACTTTTTAAGAAACTGTCATACTGTTTTCCGCAGCAGTTATACCATTTTATATTCCTGCCAATGCTGTTTGAGCATCCTAGTTGCTCCACACCTTCACCAACACTTGATAATCTTTCTAATGTTACACATTCTCATAGAGGTCAACAACTCTTTCTATAATAAATACTTTGTAACACCCCCTGTATTATCCAGAAATAAAATTTGTTATTATACCTACCCATAATGAGTAATTACAAAAATGTCAACACAATGCCCTAACTGTAAAGTGAAAGAGAAATTTAAAAAAATTTTTCTAATAAAATAATGTGTGTTTTAGTATGTAAATAGGTGGGCATAAACTAGAAGCCATAATTAAGTAGTCAAATGCTCACACATGCACGAGGAGTCACTGTGAGGGCTCCAGTGACAAACACAGATCAATGGAGGTGTGTCATTTGGAAACCCAAACCCCATAAGCGACACTGCCCTCAGTGATGTGATTTACCAAAATGGTGAACAAATTTACCTAAATTTCCAGACAAATCAAAGAGTATTCTTTGTTTTGTTACCTAGGAAATGTATTTGTGTAAAATTTAATATTTATTAAAACTATGGAAAAATTGCTTTGTACTTACTTATAAAGTTAGATCCTAGGCTCAGATGCAAAGAGATTTATTTAATTTTTTATGTACCTGAATGTCCAGTGGGTGTTAGAAAGCCATGTGGGCAAGATCTTTGATTATATTCTGCATTAAAAAAAAAAAAGTCTGGGCTTCCCTGGTGGCGCAGTGGTTGAGAGTCCGCTTGCCGATGCAGGGGATGCAGGTTCGTGCCCCGGTCTGGGAGGATCTCACCTGCCGCGGAGCTGCTGGGCCCATGAGCCATAGCCACTGAGCCTGCACGTCTGGAGCCTGTGCTCCACAACGGGAGAGGCCACAGCGGTGAGAGGCCCATGTAGGGGAAAAAAAAAAAAAAATCTAAAAAGGACATTATTGGTACAACTTGGGAAATTTATAAATATGTACGGTAAATTATTAATGTAAAATAGAATTGTATCAGTGTTAGATTTCCTGAGTATATAATCTGCAGTTATGTAAGAGAATGTCCTTGTTATTAGAAAAGTTAAGCTGAAATATTTAGGGGTAAAATATTAGGATGTCTGTAATTAAATCTCACATGATTCAGCCAAGGAGAGAGAAAGAGATTTTCTTATGTATACACGGAGAAAATAATAAAGCAAAAGTGCCAAAATATTACCAGTTGGAGAATATAAATGAAAGGTACCCAGGTGTTCTTTGAAATATTCTTGCATCTTTTCTGTAGGTGTGAATACAGTCAGCCCTCAGTATCTGTGGGTTCCACATCTGCAGATTCAACCAACCATGGATCAAAAATATTTGGGAAAAAATTCCAGAAATTTCCAAAAAGCAAAACTTGAATTTGCCTTATACCGGTAACTGTAGCATTTACATTGTATTAGGTATTATAAGTGATCTAGAGATAAAGGATACAGGAGGATGTGGCTAGGTTATACGCAAATACTACATCATTTTATATAAGGGACTTGAGCATCCGTGGGTTTGGGTGTCCACAGGCGTCCTGGAACCAATGCTCCATGGATACTGAGAGACAAATGTATTTTCCAAAATAAAAAGCTGAAGAAGGGGGAAAGCTTTTTGTTGGCTGCAGAGTTTAAAGAAAGCAAAGTTTTGCAGTATGGGGGATAATTCTTTGCCATGTGAGGCAGCTGTATGCTTTGCAGAGCATCTAGCCCTTCCTGAGCTTCAATCTACTAAATGCTGATAACAATCCTAAAGGCTGTGGAGTCCACAAGTGCCCCCACCACATTTCTATTAAGAGAGAAAGAGACACAGCGAACCTGCTCTTGGTACCTCTCCACCACTGGCGGGGACGCCAGGTAATGATGGGCACTGGGTCAGGGGTCAGAAGAATTCGTAGCCTTTTAGAGCTAAACAGAAATGATCTCATTTGTCAAAGAAGAGTTCGTGGACCAGCAGTGCCAGCTTACCCTGGGTGGGGGGAGATTGAAATGCACAATCTCAGCTCCTACCCCACTACCCCGCCCCACCCCCAAACTGACGAATCAGAATCTGTGTTTGATATTACTGCACGTTCAAATGTCAGAAGCACTGCTTTGGACTGAGGATGTTAAGCCGTGGTCTCTGAACACGTCCCTGGCATGGCGTGGGCCTGGGGAGGGGGTCACCTTCGTTCCTGCTACAACCAAAGGCTCAGCTCCTTGGGCTTCCACTTAAGCTTTGGGTTGAGGAACAAGCTAGACAGCTAAAAACATTTGAAAGCCACCCCCCAGCTCTCATTTTACCAATGAAGAAACAGAGGCCCCTGGAAGTGATGGGACTTGCCAGCACACACTGGATCCATGGATGAGAGTCAGGACTCAAATCCAGTACCCCAACCCTGAGCACAGGGCTCTTCTCACAGTGCTCTCGGCTTGTTTTCCTCAAATAAGTCCAGTAAGAAGCTGGACTGGGTGACCGCGGCTGTCACTGAGCACCGGCAGACCACGGCCGAGCCCACTCCCCGCTAGAGGCTGGGCCACAGACCCCTGCAGCATAACCCACCCCGCTGGCCTGACAGACTGACCACCTTTATTTTCCACAGTGCCCACCTGCAGAAGTCTGGGCCATCAGCAAATACTTGGCGTGTTGGCTCAGATCACTAAGGCTTTTGCTGGAGACCCTCCAATACCGCCACCAATCAGCCCCCCATCCCTGCCTAAGTCCGTGCAGGTCAAAAGAAACAGTTTTCTTTCTAATCTAAACTGAGTTAGCTCTGGGATCTGAGATTCATTTGTTGCATTTCTTAACAACAAAAGAGAAGGCTGTCACGGTGGATGATCCTCCCAATTGTTTTACCTCCCAAGGGCTGACTGAGACATTTTGCCTGCACAGGCCTTTACAAATTATCATCTGCCCCTTAGGCAAAGCCGTCTTTATTAACTCATGATCTGAGGCATTATTAATTTATTACTCTGCTTTGTGTAGTGACTTGTCTTAAAAAGGCCCGCAATTAATCACATCTCCCTGCTCCAAGAGTCTCAGTTTAACTTCCTTTTATGTTTTTACTCCTATGCACGAGGTTGAAACGGTGAAATGACCCTAAAGCATATATGAAATCTCAAATTGGGTTTTTTCGTGTTCAAAAAGTGGAGCAAAATCAATTTAAAAGAAATATTTTCCTCTCACTGGGAAAGATTATGACCAAGTTTTATTTATTCAGATACAGTCTTTCCTCCTCAGAATTGGAAGTATGCCCCCGAGGAAGGCACACTAACCAGCCACTCAGACTAAGTCAGTAAATAGGCTGATCCAGTTTTCCTGTTCCAGCTGACTGATAAACACAAACTAAACAAAAGCATGAAAGCTAAAGGGCAAAGTGGGAACTGAGTGTTCTTTTGCTTTTATGTTTTCTGCTATTGTTTACTAACTGGAGGCAGAGAAACCAGTGAAAAGTCCACTCGTATGTCTACCTTAAATGAGTTTTTAAATTGTATATTCTTCTAACTGGCTCTGGATAGATCAATGATCAATCTTGAGATTATCCAAATTAGCTCAAGTAAAAATTGTGCAGATTGACCAGCTGCTACTGCCTGGTAACTGTGTCCAAGAATCTCACTGTTGGGCCACAACATGTGCATTTACTCTTTTTATGAGTCCTTTGTCTCAGATTCATACACGGGAGGCTGAAAGCCCAAGAGCACCAATGTTTGGGCTTCACCTCTCATTGAAATGCTGGTTGCCCCATGCAATGGGCTGAATTGTGTTCCCCTGAAATTCATATGCTGAAGCAACCCCCAGTACTTTAGAATGTGACTGTATTTGAAGATAGGGTCTTAAAAGAAGTAATTAAGTTAAACTGAGGTTGTTAGGGTGGACCCCAATCCAATATGACTGGCATCCATATTAAAAGAGGAAAATTGGACACAGACATGTACAGAGAAAGACCGTGTGAAGACACAGGGAGGAGATGGCCATCTATAAGGGAAGGAGAGAGGCCTCAGAAGAAACTAATCCTTCTGACACCTTGATCTTGGACTTCCAGCCTCCAGAACTGTGAGAACATAAATTTCTGTTGTTTAAACCACTCAGTCTGGGGTACTTCATTACAGCAGCTGTAGGAAACTAATACACTCAACTTTCAGTCAGGTCTTAGGTTTATTATTTAAGCTAAAAAAAAATAATACACTGGACTGTAAAAGTGACATATACTTGTAGTGAGTAGAAATCACCTGTGAAGAGAATTTGGAAATCTTGGCAAACTCATAGCCATCAGGTAGGCAGATTCTTGCCAGGGACTTGGTAACTGACCAGTTGGAAGTCATACTCTTAAAATGAGCTTCTCCTGTTACAGGAGAGGAAGGGACAGATTATGCATGAGCTGGAGAGGCTTCTCTGAGTTTCTTACCCAGGGGAGCTGACGTAGCCCTATGCACATGCCTCCTGGTACAAGAAATGTGGTCTGAAGATTTGAATGAAAGTATATATGTATCTCAATCACTAGGTGAATTAAGATAATTAACATAAGCTACTTCAAAACTTTAGGGTCTTTATATGAAAAAGCTTGATGTGTCTTTACAATAAAAACTGATGTGGAGACTTCCCTGGTGGCTCAGTGGTTAAGAATCTGCGTGCCAATGCAGGGGACACAGGTTCAATCCCTGGACCGGGAAGATCCCACATGTCGTAGAGCAACTAAGCCTGTGCGCCACAACTACTGAGCCCACACTCTAGAGCCTGCAAGCCACAACTACTGAGCCCACGTGCCACAATTACTGAAGCCCGCGTGCCTAGAGCCCATGCTCTGCAACAAGAGAAGCCACCGCAACGAGAAGCCTGTGCACCCAACAAAGAGTAGCCCCTGCTCGCTGCAACTAGAGAAAGCCCACGTGCAGCAACGAAGACCCAAAGCAGTAAAAAAAAAAAAAAAAAAAAAGATGTGGCTCAGCAGGAGTTCTCCTCGATTCAGGGATCCAGGATCCCTCCATTCTGTGATGCTACCGTGTTAACACGGGGCTTTCAAGACAAATACTGTATGATATCCCTTATATGTGGAATCCAGAAAATACATATAACATAAAAAAGCAGACTCAGATATAGAGAACAACATAGTGGTGACCAGTGGGGAGAGGGAAGGGGGGAGGAGCGGTGTAGAGGGAGAGGATTAAGAGGTACAAACTATTAGGTATAAAATAAGCTACAAGGATATATTGTACAACACGGGGGAAAGAGCTGATATTTTATGACTATAAATGGAGTATAACCTTTAAAAATTGTGAATCACTATACTATACACCTGTAACTTATATAATATTGTATAGCAACTGTATTTCAGTAAAAAAAATAAATAAAATTTTAAAAACGAGCCTTTCAAGATCACCATGGCAGGGGGAGAGAAAGAGAGCATACAGCCCAGCTTTTAACTGCCTAAACCCAATGTGACAATATGCTTATGACCCATTTGTTTCAACTAACATCAAGGGTAGTTGGGAAATGTAGGGGAGCACTTAGAATGTTTGCTGAGCTATGAGGGTTTCTGTCACATTTTTTGAACTTTCATTATGTACTAGCTAGAGCGCTAAGAACTTTACATATAGTGTCTTGCTTCATTCTTTTTTAATAAATGTGGAAACTGAGACTTAAGAGCTTAAGTTGCCCAAGGTCAAATAAAAGTAAGTGGTAGAACTCACATGGGAATTCAGATATGTCTATTTCCAGAAGTCCATAGCCCTAGGCTATACTGATGGGAAATTTTTTTACTAAATATCTCAAAGCCCTTATCTTTACTTTTATTTGTCTTCTGAATCACTCTGAAAACTGAGGGGGGAAATGAAAGGTTAAAATCCTGAAGTATGATGTCTGCACCATTCAAATTATCTGGGTGACTTGAAGATATGGAGACTTGGGTTTAAGACTGGTGATACTCTTATATCAAGTGCAGCATTTTATTTTTAATGTGAAAACATTTCACTGAGATAGTATTTCCTCATCTGCTTTGCTTTATTTTAAAAGGAAGATGTTCAGATGTTTCACACACTTTCGACAGACTGTTCCCAAAGTGTCAAAGAAACGAATAATGAAGTAAGATGATGGCATACAGCTTACAGGGTTGAAATTTCATGTACACCCCCCAGAAAAGGAGATGCTGCCCTCAAGATAACCTGTGACTCATAAACTAAGAACTGTGTAACGCTGAATAGTCAAAAAAGGCCTGAAAAAAATACCAGAGCAGGGAAAGGTCACTGGCCCCAAACAAATCAGACTCACCGAACGTTGATCAGACCCATGTCTTCTTCATGGCTGAAGTGAATTCTCCTTGCCTATTTGAGTTGTGATGGAATATCATTTTTAAATCATTGGTCATCTTTAAAATGTGGTCTTTGGTTTTGGCCCCAAACCCACTCACCCATTTGGTTTGAACACTCAATAACTTCAGTAACTCAGTGATTTTATTTTTTTTAAGTTATTAAGAGACACATTTATATGGCTCAAAACAATACTCTGACCTGTGAGACTTGCCCTTAATTTGACCTCGTCTCCAAGAACCTTACTGGAGACAATAGGAAAACCTCAAATATTCAGACTAATTATATGGTGGGGGAGGATAGAAACCAGATGAAGTTAGTGGAAAGTCTGAGTTGTAAAAGATTTTAAGAAATACCGTCTTATTTTTTTCTAAGCTAGATTCAAAATCAATGTGTTGTTAGTAAGAGGCCAATGGACAGATACTCCCAATATTAGTTCCTGCACTGGTGCCAGTCAGTGGCTTAGGGCCCTGTTTTCACTGGTTTGAAGCAAAAAGAGAAAAGCAAGATTTGTGCAGTGATTTGCTCATGGGTTTGAATTTATTCTGCTTTCAAATTCTGAGATTATTTAATTCTTAGTGTTTTTATTTTAATTTTATTTATTTTTTTATACAGCAGGTTCTTATTAGTTATCCACTTTATACACATCAGTGTATACATATCAATCCCAATCTCCCAATTCATCCCACCTCCACCCTCACCCCCCCCCCCCGCCACTTCCCCCCTTTGGTGTCCATACGTTTGTTCTCTACATCTGTGTCTCAATTTCTGCCCTGCAAACCGGTTCATCTGTACCATTTTTCTCGGTTCCACACATATGTGTTAATATACGATATTTGTTTTTCTCTTTCTGACTTACTTTACTCTGTATGACAGTCTCTAGATTCATCCATGTCTCTACAAAAGACCCAATTTAGTTCCTTTTTATGGCTGAGTTATATTCCACTGTATATATGTACCACATCTTCTTCATCCATTTGTCTGTCGATGGGCATTTAGGTTGCTTCCATGACCTGGCTATTGTAAATAGTACTGCAATGAACACTGTGGTACATGACTATTTTTGAATTATGGTTTTCTCTGGGTATATGCCCGGTAGTGGGATTGCTGGGTCATATGATAATTCTATTTTTAGTTTTTTAAGGAACCTCCATACTGTTCTCCATAGTGACTCTATCAATTTACATTCCCACCAACAGTGCAAGAGGGTTCCCTTTTCTCCACACCCTCTCCAGCATTTGCTGTTTGTAGATTTTCTGATGATGCCCATTCTAACTGGTGTGAGGTGATATATCATCATAGTTTTGTTTGGCATTTCTCTAATAATTAGTGATGTTGAGCAGCTTTTCATGTGCTTCCTGGCCATGTGTATGTCTTCTTTGGAGAAATGCCTATTTAGGTCTTCTGCCAATTTTTGGATTGGATTGTTTGTTTTTTTAATATTGAACTGCATGAGCTGTTTATATATTTTGGAGATTAATCCTTTGTCCATTTCATTTGCAAATATTTTCTCCCATTCTGAGGGTTGTCTTTTCATCTTGTTTGTAGTTTCCTTTGCTTTGTAAAAGCTTTTAAGTTTCATTAGGTCCCATTTGCTTATTTTTGTTTTCACTTCCATTACTCTAGGAGGTGGGTCAAAAAAGATCTTGCTGTGATTTATGTCAAAGAGTGTTCTTCCTATGTTTTCCTCTAAGTCTTATAGTGTCTGGTCTTACATTTAGGTCTCTAATCTATGTTGAGTTTATTTTTGTGTATGGTATTAAGAAGTGTTCTAATTTCATTCTTTTACATGTAGCTGTCCAGATTTCCCAGCACCATTAATTGAAGAGACTGTCTTTTCTCCATTGTATATCCTTGCCTCCTTTGTCATAGATTAGTTGACCATAGGTGTGTGGGTTTATCTCTGGGCTTTCGATCATGTTCCATTGATTTATATTTTTGTTTTTGTGCCAGTACCATATTGTCTTGATTACTGTAGCTTTGTAGTATAGTCTGAAGTCAGGAAGTCTTATTCCTCCAGCTCCGTTTTTTCCCTCAAGACAGCTTTGGCTATTTGGGGTCTTTTGTTCCTCCACACAAATTTTAAGATTTTTTGTTCCAGTTCTGTAAAAAATGCCATTGGTAATTTGATAGGGATTGCATTGAATCTGTAGATTGCTTTGGGTAGTATAGTCATTTTCACCATGTTGATTCTTCCAATCCAAGAACATGGTATATCTCTCCATCTGTTGGCATCATCTTTAATTTCTTTCATCAGTGTCTTATAGTTTTCTGCATACAGGTCTTTTGTCTCCCTAGGTAGGTTTATTCCTAGGTATTTTATTCTTTTTGTTGCAATGGTAAATGGGAGTGTTTCCTTAATTTCTCTTTCAGATTTTTCATCATTAGTGTATAGGAATGCAAGAGATTTCTATGCATTAATTTTGTATCCTGCAACTTTACCATATTCATTGATAAACTCTAGTAGTTTTCTGATGGCATCTTTAGGATTCTCTATGTATAGTATCATGTTATCTGTAAACAGTGACAGTTTTATATCTTCTTTTCCAATTTGTATTCCTTTTATTTCTTTTTCTTCTCCGACTGCTGTGGCTAGGACTTCCAAAACTATGTTAACTAATAGTGACGAGAGTGGACATCCTTGTCTTATTTCTGATATTAGAGGAAATGCTTTCAGTTTTTCACCATTGAGAATGATGTTTGCTGTGGGTTTGTCATATATGACCTTTATTATGTTGAGGTAGGTTCGCTCTATGCCCGCTTTCTGGAGAGTTTTTATCATATATGGGTGTTGAATTTTGCCAAAAGTTTTTCTGCATCTATTGAGATGATCATATGGTTTTTATTCTTCACTTTGTTAATATGGTGTATCACATTGATTGATTCGGATTTATTGAAGAATCCTTGCATCCCTGGGATAAATCTCACTTGATCATGGTGTATGATCCTTTTAATGTGTTGTTGATTCTGTTTGCTAGTATTCTGTTGAGGATTTTTACATCTATATTTATCACTGATATTGGTCTGTAATTTTCTTTTTTTGTAGTATCTTTGTCTGGTTGTTGGTATCAGGGTGATGGTGGCCTCATAGAACGAGTTTGGCCGCTTTTCTTCCTCTGCAATTTTTTGGAAGAGTTTGAGAAGGATAAGTGATCTCTTCTCTAAATAATTGATAGACTTCACCTGTGAAGCCATCTGGTCCTGGACTTTTGTTTGTTGGAAGATTTTTAATCACAGTTTCAATTTCATTACTTGTGATTGGTCTGTTCATATTTTCTACTTCTTCCTGATTCAGTCTTGGAAGGTTGTACTTTTCTAAGAGTTTGTCCATTTCTTCCACATTGTCCATTTCATTGGCATAGAGCTGCTTGTAGTAGTCTCCTAGGATGCTTTGTATTTCTGTGGTGTCTGTTGTCACTTCTCCTTTTTCATTTCTAATTTTATTGATTTGAGTCCTCTCCCTCTTTTTCTTGATGAGTCTAGCTAATGGTTTATCAATTTTGTTTATCTTCTCAAAGAACCAGCTTTTAGTTTTATTGATCTTTGCTATTGTTTTCCTTGTTTCTATTTCATTTATTTCTGCTCTGGTCTTTATGATTTCTTTCCTTCTGCTAACTTTGGGTTTTGTTTGTTCTTCTTTCTCTAGCTCCTTTAGGTGTAAGGTTAGATTGTTTATTTGAGATTTTCCTTGTTTTCTGAGGTAGGATTGTATTGCTATTAACGTCCCTCTTAGAACTGCTTTTGCTGCATCCCATAGGTTTTGGATCATCGTGTTTTTGTTGTCATTTGTCTCTAGGTTTTTTTTTTTTCCTCTTAGATTTTTTCAGTGATCTCTTGGTTATTTAGGAACGTATTGTTTAGCCTCCATGTGTCTGTGTTTTTTACATTTTTTCCCTGTAATTGATTTCTAATCTCAAAGCATTATGGTCAGAAAAGGTGCTTGATATGATTTCAATTTTCTTAACTTTACTGAGGCTTGATTTGTGACCCAAGGTGTGATCTATCCTGGAGAATGTTCCATGTGCACTTAAGAAGAAAGTACAATCTGCTGTTTTTGGATGGAATGTCCTATAAATATCAATTAAATCTATCTGGTCTCTTGTGTCATTTAAAGCTTCTGTTTCCTTATTTATTTTCATTTTGGATGATCTGTCCAGTGGTGTAAATGAGGTGCTAAAGTCCCCCACTATTATTGTGTTACTGTTGATTTCCCCTTTTATAGCTGTTAGCAGTTGCCTTATGTATTGAGGTGCTCCTATGTTGGGTGCATATATATTTATAATTGTTATATCTTCTTCTTGGATTGATCCCTTGATCATTATGTAGGGTCCTTCCTTGTTTCTTGTAACATTCTTTATTTTAAAGTCTATTTTATCTGATATGAGTATTGTTATTCCAGCTTTCTTTTGATTTCCACTTGCATGGAATATCTTTTTCCATCCCCTCACTTTCAGTCTGTATGTGTCTCTAGGTCTGAAGTGGGTCTCTTGCAGACAGCATATATATAGGTCTTGTTTTCGTATCCATTCAGTAAGCCTGTATCTTTTGGTTGGAGCATTTAATCCATTCACGTTTAAGGTCATTATCAATACGTATGTTCCTATGACCATTTTCTTAATTGTTTTGGGGTTGTTTTTGTAGGTGCTTTTCTTCTCTTGTATTTCCCACTTAGAGAAGTTCCTTTAGCATTTGTTGTAGAACTAGTTTGGTGGTGCTGAATTCTCTTAGCTTTTGCTTGTCTGTAAAGCTTTTGATTTCTCCATCGAATCTGAATGAGATCCTTGCAGGGTAGAGTAATCTTGGTTGTAGGTTCTTCCCTTTCATCACTTTAAGTATATCATGCCACTCCCTTCTGGCTTGTAGAGTTTCTGCTGAGAAATCAGCTGTTAACCTTATGGGAGTTCCCTTGTATGTTATTTGTTGTTATTCCCTTGCTGCTTTCAATAATTTTTCTTTGTCTTTAATTTTTGCCAATTTGATTACTATGTGTCTTGGCATGTTTCGTTTCTCCTTGGGTTTATCGTGTATGGGACTCTCCAAGCTTCCTGGACTTGAGTGGCTATTTCCTTTCCCATGTTAAGGAAGTTTTCAACTATAATCTCTTCAAATACTTTCTCGGGTCCTTTCCCTCTCTCTCCTCATTCTGGGATCCCTATGATGAGAATGTTGTTGCATTTAATGTTGTCTCAGAGGTCTCTCAGACTGTCTTCATATTTTTTCATTCTTTTTTCTTTATTCTGTTCCACAGCAGTGAATTCCACCATTCTGTCTTCCAGGTCAGTTATCCATTCTTCTGCCTCAGTTATTCTGCTATTGATTCTTTCTAGTGTATCTTTCATTTCAGTTATTGTATTGTTCAGCTCTGTTTGTTTGTTCTTTAATTCTTCTAGGTCTTTGTTAAGCATTTCTTGCATATTCTCGATCATTGCCTCCATTCTTTTTTCAGGTCCTGGATCATCTTCACTATCATTATTCTGAATTCTTTTTCTGTAAGGTTGCCTATCTCCACTTCATTTAGTTGTTTTTCTGGCGTTTTATCTTGTTCCTTCATCTGGTACATAGCCCTCTGTCTTTTCATCTTGTCTATCTTTCGGTGAATGTGGTTTTTGTTCCACAGGCTGCAGGATTCTGTTTTTATTTTTAAATTATTTGTCTTTCAAGAAATGATGATGGAATAGGCTTTAACAAAAATAAAGAACTTGTTCATTTAGCAAAACAAAAACTTGACACCCCTTTGTCTGACTCCCAAATATTTTTCGAATTTTACTCATCTGTAAAATCTAGCAATGTTGGCCTCAGTGTCTTTAGAGACCTATCTTTCTTAATGAACAAGTAACAGGTTGGTAAATATCTGGATATCAATCATATCTTTTGCCACAGAGTCAGTAGAGAGCAGTGTTTGAGAGCCTGGACTTCACAATCAGTCAGACTTCAATTTCAACCTTGGTTGTACCACTAACAGCAGTAAGATCTTGAGCAAGTCATATGACATCTCTAGACCTCTGTGTCCTCATCTGTAAAATGGGGATAATAACAGCACAGTATCTATTTCTTATAGTTAATGTGAGAAAGAAATGAGAAAGTGAATGTGAAGGAATTAGCACATAGTAAACAATCAATGAACATTATTATTATTAACATTATTAATAAATAAATGAGTGCTTGAAACATGGACTCTTAGCAAGAGTTTGGATTGAACTCTTCCATATATTATGAATTTGCCACACAAACTGTCTCTTCTGGGATGTATCCAAAATGAATTGGTTTGGCCCCTGTTAAATGAGCCCAGCTTTCAGATTGCAGCGTATTAAGTGTTGAGACTTTTTTACTTGATTCTCCCCTCTCTAAGAACAAAGGGAAGAAAGCCATCTCTGCTCTCCCCCCACTCCCCATCTTGGACTTCCTGGCACCAAATGCCTTGGCCGCCATGCTGCCTTGGATGCCCCTCATGTCTTTCAGTTTCCACAGAGACACTAGGACAACCAAAGACAGACAGTGGTGGCTGTCCTCTGGGCTCCTATCACACCACATGCAGACTCTCAAGGGAGCTTAGAGACAATGTCTCTTTGACCTTTTCATTTTATCCACGAGGTAACTACAGTGGAGGATGTCAAAGTGACATAGCTGTAAAGTTAGAGAGGAAAAGAGTCAAGGCTGAGTGCATGTTCAGAGTCATTCATTCTTCCTCTCTAAATAACACACTGTATGACCATAATAACTTCCTTCACGGGGCTAAGGCAGTTTGCACATATATGTACCTGTCCATCACCAAACATTGAAGCAGAGTTAACTTGGGGATCTAGCTGAATTGTGTCGAGCATTCATTCATCACCACCTACCATGCTGAGCCCCTCCCTGCCTCTCATCTGGCATCTCTTTCTGTCTCCTCCCAACCCCCCAGTGCCCTCAGATCATGCTATTCCAGCCCCCTCTTATCTGTTCTCATAGCACCTTGTATTTCTCTTTCCCAGATGTTATCACAATTCAAATTTTACTTCTCCCCTTCCAGACTCTAAACTCTCAGAGTGGCTCAGTCTGTTTTTGCTCAACATTGTATCCCAGCTTTTGGCATGATTCCTAGAACATCACAGGCCTTCAATAAATATCTGTTAAATGAATGGATGGAGGGAGGGAGGGATGAAGAGATGGATATATGGATGGATGGATGGATGGATGGATGGATGGATGGGGTACCCAGACTATTATCATCCTTTGGAACTCTAAGATTAGGATCTCTCACTACTTCCTGTCCCATCAAAATGCATTGCCTTGTTTTCCATGTTTATATCTCCTTGCTCTCTGAGTCTTTTTAATTTTTTAGACACATCTGAATAAATGCTCTCCAGAGCAAAGCACATGCATTTTAACAGGAGTCGTGGTCAAAACAAAATGCCTGAGGAATAACTCTAATAGGCTCCAGGCCTTGTGGACATGGGGATGAGTAAGAGATTGAGTCACAAGTCTCTTTGGTAACTTCTAATTCAGCAATTCTAGTAAAGAAGTGACTCAAGTAAATCATGGAGTTGGCATAGTGAATGGTTAAGAGCCTGGACCTGGACTCTGACTCTACCACTTGGTGGCTGCGTAACCTTGGGCACATTACTTAACTTTTCTGTATCTCAGCTTCCTGCTCTGTAAAATTGAGATGATACTATTCAGTCCATGGGGTTATGGTGAGAATTAAATAGGACATTCTATCCAAAACACTTAGACTAGTACCTGGCCTGCCTCAATAAATATTAGCTATTGTTTTATATGAACTCATGCCTTGTTTTCCCCTTTTTTTCCCACAAAGAAACCATAAACTCTTTTTTAAAAAGATTTATTTATTTAATTTATTTATTTTTGGCTGCATTGGGTCTTTGTTGCTGCACGCAGGCCTTCTCTAGCTGCGGTGAGAGGGGGTTACTCTTCGTTGAGATGTGTGGGCCTCTCTCATTTTGGAGCACGGGTTCTAGGTGCGTGGGCTTCAGTAGTTGTGGCTCATGGGCCCAGTTGCCCCATGGCATGTGGGATCTTCCTGGACCAGGGCTCAAACCCTTGTCCCCTACATTAGCAGGTGGATTCCCAGCCACTGTGCCACCAGGGAAGCCCTCATGTCTTATTTTCTGCCCCAGATAAAATGACTGTGTTGATCACACTCTTCCTCTATCAGATTTCACCATCTGTCTCAAAATCCAAGCCAGAGTTTGACTTGCCACCACTGAGAAAGTGCATAGGACTTTGTCTTTGCTTGTAGGCCTGTAGAATGCTGTAGAACAGCATTCCAGGTGGCCCTGGTGGACAATATGACGTCCCCATGGCGTGGTGATTTTAGAGGGCAATCTCCATGTGGAAGCATAAATTCTGGAATGCATGTTTTTTTAAAAAGTCAGCTGTACAAAGGAGGTGGGCTCTGCTTAGCTGAGATCATGTCTCGGGAGCCCAGATGTAGCAGATGAGGACACACAGACCCCGTGTTCTGTCCAGGTTTTGGGTGCGGAGCCCTGTTTCCAAGGCAACAGTGGCATCAGACCTCTGTCTGATGGCCCTGGATCCCTGGTGACCTTTACCTTTGGCCTCTCCCGCTGCTGATAAGCCTCTCACAGGGCCTCTTGGTAACGTTCCCGTTTCAGTGTGTTTACCTTTATGACAAAGGCACATCTCATTATTAATGGAGGCTCGGGGCGAACGAGCAGCTGCTGTTTCTCACTGTGCTTTACAGACTTCAGAAGCCTCCATTAAACTCCTTGGACAAAAGTGTCCGAGGGGTCTCGGCTCACACACCACTCACCCCATCCCCCAAGTCCTTGTTTACATGGAAAGTGAAGGAAAACGGAGAGCAGCCAAAAAAGGTGAAATTCAAGGAACCGGACACTGCTGCTTGGATTAAAAGCCATACATTCCCTTTCCCGCTTTTACTGAAGCCTGGCTGCCGTTGAAACCTAGAGAGAGAACTTCTCATAAACTGGTGGGCCTGCAAATAAAGGAAAGGAATGTGGCCACATCCCAAATTTCCAGGGACAATGATCTCAAACCTTTTCCAAAAAAGCTCTGTGTGAAATAAGCCAATCACAAAAAGACAAATACTGCATGACTCTACTTATATGAGGTACAGAGAACAGTCAAAATCATAGACACAGAAAGTTGAATGGGGGTCACCAGGGGCTGGGAGTATAGAGGAGATGGGGAATGTTGTTTAACGGGTAGAGTTTTTAAACATTTTTTTAATTTTTAAAACTTTGGCCATACCATGTGGCTTGCGGGATCTTAGTTCCCCAGCCAGAGATCGAACCTGTGCCCTCAGCAGTGAAAGCGCTGAGTCCTAACCATTGGACCACCAGGGAATTCCCAGAGTTTCAGTTTTATGAAATAAAAAGAATTCTGGAAATGGAAGGTGGTGATGGTTGGACAACATTATGAAAGTATTTAATACCACTGAACTGTACACTAAAAATGGTTAAGATGGTAAATTTTATGTGCATTTTACTACAATTAAATATATCTATATACATATATATTTATATATAATTATATTATATGTTATAAATATATACTTATATACATTTATATATAGTATAATATGTGTGTGTGTGTGTGTGTGTGTGTGTGTGTATATATATATATATATATATATATATATATATATATATATATACACATATATATTCTGCTCCTTGGAGAGCAACTTGCATTAATTCAGAGCCAAGGGCATGAAGTGTGGAAGTAGCTTCTCTTCCAAGCCGTTTAGAAATATGTGTCCAACTTAACTTTGCCTGGGACTGGCTTGAAGAACAGATGACATTAAAGTGGCTCTGGGCTGGCCACACTGAGGAAGGTTCAGGAAAACCTTGTGGAGTTAGTCTGTTGCAAAAGTGTGGAGAAGGCGACGTTGGTCTTTCGCTCATCTCCCATTTCGTATATTTTCCCTAATTTTATCTGGCTTTTAGTCTCTTGTCTGACTTTCTTTCATCATAGAGCAAGATTTGCCACCTCCTTGAAAATAAAACTGTTTTGGGGCCTTGCACCTGGTAGACACTTGTTAAATATTAGTTGAATGAATAAACTATTTCCCCTTGATAGTACTGATTATTTGTAAAATCCATTTACTCTTTCCAAACCTCTTTCATTTCTGTTACTTCACTGTGCCCTCCAAACACCGGTCTCGGGTTTGCCACCCCTGGGAACTTGGCATGAGGGCCATTAGTACTGCCCTTTATCCGGTGAGAAAAACCAAGTTGCGCTTGGTGAAGGTCACGTGGACAGTATTTGGAGATGCAGGCATAGCATCAGTGCTCCTGACTGTTTTCTCAGTGTCCTTTGCACACAGCCAGGATGTTTCACTCTCAGGAGAATAGCTGACATTTATCAAACAGGTATTATGGGGGCTTCCCTGGTGGCGCAGTGGTTGAGAGTCCGCCCACCGATGCAGGGGACACGGGTTCGTGCCCCGGTCCGGGAAGATCCCACATGCCACGGAGCGGCTGGGCCCGTGAGCCATGGCCGCTGAGCCTGCGCATCCAGAGCCTGTGCTCCGCAACGGGAGAGGCCACAGCAGTGAGAGGCCCGTGTACCGCAAAAAAACAAAAACAAAAACAAAAACAAACCCATGTATTATGTGCCAGGCACCATGCTGAGAGCCTTACGTGTGTTATCTTCTTTAATTCCACCGTAACCCTCTGGGTAGCTATTATTATTATTATCCCCATTTTACAGAGATGTAAAATAAGGTATCGTGTGGGGTGGTAAAGGGAAAGTCACATAGTTAGTAAATGGTGCAGTTAGGATGGGACCCCAAGCTGTCTGGCTTAAATACATGCACTTAAATACTATAAAGTTACTGAAAGTGATGTAATATTACCCTGCAAAGAAATTTTCTCAAGGAAAACTAGAGAAAGAGGGAATGGTAATCAAAAGGATGACTTCCTAAAGGAGGACCCTCAGGTAGATGGGGACCAAAGGAAGCATATGGGGCTAAAAAGGACTCTATCTCTGGTAGTCCCTAGTCTTTGAAATCTATTCAAGTGGAATAGATTTTGTAGGAAAACGCTCAAATACATTCTGGTTTAAAGGGAAATTCTAGATTGTTGCCCCAATTTTTACTGATCCCAGTTAATCTTTCATGTTGCCCAAGGGAATCATTTTCAATACAGAGTCTATTTTTATTCTCAGGTGCAGAGGATTTCACTACTTGTATCTAAATCATGTCTCCACTTTTTTGATTCTGTTCTACTTATGATAGAGAGGATGATATTGATCTTTTGATCCTATTTTTCTGCCAATGATACTACAGTCCACAGAAAGACTTAGCTAAAAATAAATAGAATAATATTCTTACAATGAGTATTTAAGAATTGCAATTACTTTCCCTCATAATATGGTAGGTATAATGCTTATTATTATCAGAAATAACTTCAGAGTGGATATAATTTTAATATTTAAGAAAAAGGAAAAAGAATATTTCCTGTATTTGTCAGTACTTTTAAGGTAACAAATGAAAGAAACTCAAATAAAACCACCTTAAATAATGAAGTAAATGAGTTCATATAACTAGGAAATTTAGAAATCAAGAGGGCCTGAGGATCCTTTAAGACTCAAATGATGTCATTTGCTCTCTCTCCCTCTCTGCCCCCACTGCTGGTCTTTGCTTTTCTTGGTATTTGGGCCTCAGTTCCTCCCATGATGATTGAACCTCTGCCATGAAGAGGAACATGGCCTCTTACAGCTTCAGGCATAATCACTCCTAATGAAAATTTCCAGAGGAAACAGAGAGGTTTTCTCTCTGAGCATTTAAATATGCAATCCAAGAAAGGACCCTAAATGGTTCTTGTTTGGTCAAATGCTTAATGCTGGGCTAGTTCCTGTGGCCATGGAGAGGCTTGAGATTGGCCAGGTTATCGAACACATGCTCACTTCCATGGTCAAGATGTGAGTGCTGTGATTAACTGCCTTTCTAGATCCTCTGGGAGAGGGAGTGGGTGCAGTGCCCCAGGGGGTGTTAGAAGATGTAAATAGAAATTGGTCAGTGTCATGTGGGTCATTCTGTGGCCCTGGCAGAGAATAAACTGCAGTGAAGGTCAACTCCAATCTAGCCTTAATCGTTTGAGCTAAATAGGGGATTTGGGCTAGAAATAGAAAAATTACATTATGGTCCAGAACCTACTCTCCCAATGACACACACAAAAAAGTCACATACACAAACACCTACTGACTGAGTGCCTACAATATACTAGAAAGACACACAATGCTGTGTTTAGTGAAGAACAGACTCTATCGATTATCAAATGTGTGACTGGATGAGCTACTGCCCCCTTCTTATGTCCTAGTCTTTAGTGGGAATAACGGAATTAGGAACATACCTCATAGGAACATAAATGTGTTCATATATGTAAAGTAATTGGTGTACTCCCTGCCTGGCTCACAGTAAATCCTATCTAGTTGTTTGTTTTTTTTAGTACTACTATTAATATTAGTATTAGTATTATGTGACCTTCGGCAAGTTGCCTCACATCTCTGTGCTTCAGATTGCCTCTCCATAAAATGGGAGTGCTACACCTATTTGAAAGTGTGAGGTATAGGTAAAAACAACACATACAGAGCACAGTATATTGCAGACAAACAAGGCTGGTCATCATCAGGTGGGAAATGTCCTTGCTTCACAACTCCTGGCTCCGTTCCTGCACCCTGACCATGGAGAGAGAACCAAGACCCAATGGGAGACAGAGCCCTGCTGTTTACCCCTCTCCAGTGAGTGTAATCCCGTGTTACTTTTTTTTTTTTTACATTTTTATTGGAGTATAATTGCTTTACAATGGTGTGTTAGTTTCTGCTTTATAACAAAGTGAATCAGTTATACATATACATATGTTCCCATATCTGTTCCCTCTTGCATCTCCCTCCCTCCCACCCTCCCTATCCCACCCCTCTAGGTGGTCACAAACCACCTAGCTGATCTCCCTGTGCTATGCGGCTGCTTCCCACTAGTTATCTATTTTACATTTGGTAGTGTATATATGTTCATGTCACTCTCTCACTTCGTCACAACTTACCCTTCCCCCTCCCCATATCCTCAAGTCCATTCTCTAGTAGGTCTGTGTCTTTATTCCAGTCTTACCCCTAGGTTCTTCATGACATTTTTCTTTTCTTAGATTCCATATATATGTGTTAGCATACGGTATTTGTCTTTCTCTTTCTGGCTTATTTCACTCTGTATGACAGACTCTAGGCCACCATCACCCTGATACCAAAACCAAACAAAGATGTCACAAAGAAAGAAAACTACAGGCCAATATCACTGATGAACATAGATGCAAAAATCCTCAACAAAATACTAGCAAACAGAATCCAACAGCACATTAAAAGGATCATACACCATGATCAAGTGGGGTTTATTCCAGGAATGCAAGGATTCTTCAATATACGCAAATCAATCAACGTGATACACCATATTAACAAATTGAAGGAGAAAAACCATATGATCATCTCAACAGATGCAGAGAAAGCTTTCGACAAAATTCAACACCCATTTATGATAAAAACCCTGCAGAAAGTAGGCATAGAGGGAACTTTCTTCAAAATAATAAAGGCCATATATGACAAAATCACAGCCAACATCGTCCTCAATGAAACCGTGTTACTTTTGAATATTCAGTCACTATAAGAACCCCTTTGGTCGTTCCCCGCCTACAAACAGTTTTAACATTTGATCTAGTATAGTTTGATATACTAGTATACACTTGATAGTGAAAGAGAAAAGACAATTTCTCACCATTTAAATGATCGTTGACTCTTCTCTTTTCCTGCTTCATGCTTCCTGTTCCGATCCATAGAGGCTTATTGGAAATTTTAGCCTTAAAAAAGACCAATAAATACTGCCTAAATCATAGGCCACAAGAACTGGGGAGAAGTTAACACTATGATAACGATTAAGGTGGTGCCTGAGAAAAGGCTGAAAATGTTAAAGGTTGTTTGAAAGTGGATTCCCAGTTGTCTCTTATGTATACCAGGAGCTGGTCCTATGCCAGCTTGGTCTTCCATAATTTCTGGTGGAACTTTATCACTTTGCTTTCTTTCTGATGGCAAGTTACTCTTAAATCTCTTTTCCCGGAAACAGAATCTTGTTTTAAACTCTCTTAGAATCTGAAAGTAGGCAAAATAATAGCTGGATAAAATGTAACACTTTAGAAAGTTTTGCCTGGGCCAACATTATTTCCTTGTGGTGCTTTTTGGTTTTTTAACTTAAACACCTATTTATTAGTAACAATGCAGGCAGTACAGCAGACTCTTGGCATTGGAAATGGGGAATGTTGGATATAGGGTTTTGTTTTTTCTTGTTTCAACAGCTTTATTGAGGTATAATTGACATATAATAAACTGTATGCATTTAAAGTGTCAACTTGGATAAGATTTGACATATGTATACACCTGTGAAACCATCACCACAATCAAGAAAAAGAAGATACGTCACCCCCAGAAATTCCTGGAGTTTGTATGTCTCTTTCCCCTTCCTCTAGAATATGTGCAATTTTTCTAGGGTAAAGAAAAACACTATTTATTTATAATTAGAAGCAAAGATTTTTAATACATATGGAGAACCTGGGCAGAGGAGCTGGGAATGGGATGACAACTCCATTACAAAGCTGACTTTTAGAATTGTAAGAGGAACTAATTACACCATTATGGAGACTCTCTGCTTTCCTAGCTGCAGGTCTCCTAACTATGAAAAAGGCTTTTGGGGCACGAGTGTCCTTCAGGGATTTCTAAACACTCCATAAACTAGGCTCATCAAACCCAATGGGACTGTCTGAGGCCTTATTATAAACAGATGGGAAAGAAAGTATATCGACTGTCTGTGACCTTTTTGGAGTCACTTAGAAAGACACCAGTGAAGGGGATGGTCATGGAGATGAAGTCCCTTGATTTCTGAAGCCAAATTCAACCCACAGGATCCAACAGGCCCAGATAAAGCTCAAGACATACATTTAGAAACTAACCTAAAAGAAAAAAAAAAGATAAGACCGAAGGAAACATTCATCCTCTTCTGATTCACTGCAGCTTCTGAGCTGGATCCCCTAGTGAAGGGTTGAAGAATTATGAAGCGTTTTGGCTGGGTGGGAAGGAGTGTTCACCAGATTGTCTTGCAACGTCCAGTGCAGGAAATTATCCATCAGGTGGGAGAGGATAACCCTGCAATTCCATCCAGATGAGGCATGATCAGAGCCATGAAGGGTCTACGTTGAAAAGTGAAACAAAACCAAATGAAATCGAAGGAGATGAGTTGAGGTTAGAGTGAGGGATTGGGAAGGATAGACGCCTTGGAAAACACGTCAGTTCTAAATACTCCTGGACCTCAGAAATATTTCTATTATTCCCTCTCAGAGCTCTGATTCACATCTCTCAAATTCCTTGGAAGTCCAGGCCTAAGGGGAGGGGCAAAGGGAACATCTATTGTTCAGGGGATGGGGGGTGTAATGTGTAATTGTTGAGATTCATTCAATGTGACCGAATCTAAATAAACACACAGCTTTATCAGTTAGAGATGAAAGGGTCTGACCAGCTCTGAGCCTCTTTCCCTGACAAGCATAGAGATACCAAAAGGGAATCTTATCAAGGGGTTTTAGAATGCAGAAGGAGATGCGAACAAGCAGACTTAAAACATACACAAGGTAGGATCTGGGGACAAATTGAGCTGACTTGAATTCCCTTTGTCTTTCCTTCCATTTTTCTTTTTCTCTTGTAAAAGGTGATAAACGTCTGCGTGCAGTGACAGTAGAGAAATCAAGAAAAATTATATTTCTAAAGTAAAAGGAAAACCGGCCCTGGCATATGTGAAAAGCTCCTTCTCCTTCACATTGGCATAGTGAGCAAGGTTTCGTTAAGCCTTGGAATCGCTTGTCAAGGCATAAAGATCAAAATTCCCTGGTGTTGGCCAGGCTCGCTTATTCCTGCTTTGGGGGATCCCCCAGTGCAGCGGAGCCGGGCACAGACACCTGCCATGAAATTAGAAGCTGCCCTGAGCAGGGCAGATGGGTGTTTCAGTTCTGTCTTCAGATTTGCAGGGACACCCCAGAAAGGAGGCAGAAGTATCCGTCTCTCTCCCAGCTGGGAGGGGATGCCTAAGGTCCCTGAAAGGTCCCTGTTCAACTAGGCAGTTTACCATTCCTCAGTCTTTTCTTTCTTTTTTAATGTTACAAGCTTCATTTGTGTTCATTTAAGATAAATGAGAAAGTACAAATGGGCCAAAAAGAAGAAAACCACTGTTAACACTTTCTTAAATATTCTTCCAAAGCTTTCCACAGAAAACCAAATGACAGATAACACTAAACTTTTTTTTATAATTTACTTGTTTCTCCCACTACAATGAACATGTCATAGTATGTTGGTTTTTGTTTGTTTGTTTGTTTGTTTTTTGCGATACGCGGGCCTCTCACTGTTGTGGCCTCTCCCGTTGCGGAGCACAGGCTCCGGATGCGCAGGCTCAGTGGCCATGGCTCACGGGCCCAGCTGCTCCGCGGCATGTGGGATCTTCCCGGACCGGGGCACGAACCCATGTCCCCTGCATCAGCAGTCAGACTCTCAACCACTGCGCCACCAGGGAAGCCCCTATAGTATGTTTAATTAATTACCCTGTATTAGACAGTCTGGTTGTTTCCAGTATTTTATTCTTATAAACAACCCGTAGCCTTAAATCTTTGTGCAAATTCCTTATTTCCTTAGGATAAATTCCTAGGTGTCGGGTCAAAACTGTGCATATTTTGAGGCTTCTTAGAATGGTTGTTTCCAAATTGCAACCTTCCACTCACCCACCTTCCACACCAAGTTTTATCAGTCCTCACTCCCATCTATTCTACCTGTGGCTAACTCTGGGTAGCATCACTTTTCTCTTCTGCTAATCTGATTGTGTAAAAGTGGGGTCTCGTTGTTTCAATTTGCATTTCTTTAATTACTAGTAAAATGAATTTTTTTCATTTGTGTATTATCCATTTGTTTTTCTTTCATTAACTTGCTATTCATGCCCTTAGTGCACTTTTCTATTGTGGTACAGTATTCCTCTTTTTCTTCATAAGAACCCTTTATATGTAAAAGATATTCGGTATCAGCTTTTAATACAAGTTACATATTTCTTTAAAGTTTGTCATTTGCCCTTTAGCTTTTTAATAGTGTTTTGCCATATACTTAAAATTTTTTCACATTTCTTTTTTTTTTTTTTTTTTTTTTTTTTGCGGTACGTGGGCCTCTCACTGTTGTGGTCTCTCCCGTTGTGGAGCACAGGCTCTGGACGTGCAGGCCCAGTGGCCATGGCTCACAGGCCCAGCTGCTCCGCAGCATGTGGGATCTTCCCGGACCGGGGCACAAACCTGTGTCCCCTGCTTTGGCAGGCGGACTCTCAACCACTGTGCCACCAGGGAAGCCCTCAGATTTTAATTAAAAGGTTTCTGCCTTGGAATCTTGCTTACAAAGTTCTCCATTTATCTCTGCTCTCTGAGGGAAGATGGAGGCTTTTAGACAATGCTTCATCAAACCTCCATGGCTATCCTTTATGCATTTTTAAACAGAAAGAACAGAGGCAATGAATAGACGCAGTGAGACTTAAATTACAGTGGAATAAAATTCCATATATATATATATATATATATATATTTTTTTTTTTTTTTCGGTACGCGGGCCTCTCACTGTTGTGGCCTCCCCCGTTGCGGAGCACAGGCTCCGGACGTGCAGGCCCAGCGGCCATGGCTCACGGGCCCAGCCGCTCCGCGGCATATGGGATCCTCCCAGACCGGGGCACGAAACCGTATCCCCTGCATCGGCAGGCGGACTCTCAACCACTGCGCCACCAGGGAGGCCCCAAAATTCCATATATTTTTGCTTACCAGAGTTGGCTTGCTTTTGCTAATTTATCACAGAGCATGAAAAGTCCAGCAGAGCCCCCCAAGAGAGAATAATGCCCAAAGGCAGGCTGCTTCTTCATTTGAATGCTCAGATTCATTTGGAACCCTGTTTCTTTTGGGGGTAGTTCTGAGCAGGCACACTCACCTTACCTTGAACTCCTTTCTCACCCCTGAGCACCTTATGTGTTAAATGCTCAGTTTGTTAAACTCGTTGGAGTACTGCCTCTAAAGCAGGGCCAAGGCAAGAGCTCTTTGTTAAGGGAGTGTTTCCCAGAGACTTGCTTAGGACTCAAAAGCGATCAATCCATGGGGGTAGGAGAAGGGTAGGGGGGGTGGAGTCCCCTACTCAGCATTACCATCTTTCCAAAGACTCAAAGCCTCAGAAACAACTGACTTCTTGGAATTCCCTGGGTGTACATGTGCTTTGCACATGAGAAATTCATTTTGCCTAAAGGGGATTATTTCCTACAGCAGGGTAATAGCCAACAGGAAAACCTCACCAATATATTATCTAGAAATCCACTCTGTTATTTGACACAAGTCTCAGCGTCTAGAGTACATCTCAGTTTTGTGCCTGCCCAGCACCTATTCTCTCTTCTTGGGTTGATGGAACGTTGATCTTTTTGAAGAATCATACTGCCCTCATGCTCCAAATATGTAATTTGAGGATGGAGGTGCTGAGACCAGCCCCTGACACTATATAGACATACCAGTCAGACCTAGACAATCAGAGCATTTCATTCCCCTTGGCTACAGTGATTGGTTCAAGAATGGGCACATGACCCCAGCTAGACCAATAAAATTCAATTCTTAGACTTTCATTGATATTATTAGGAAAGAGACAAGTTCTTTTCACTAGGGATGCTGAGCAAATAGGTTGTGAGCCTGGACTTTGGTCTCCTCCTTGCCCAGTCATGGGAGGAGCCTGTCTAAATGAAACCTGCTCAGAGGAAAGCAGAAATAGAAAGTGTCTGAGTCCTGACTACTGCAGTAAGCCCCTAGACTGACCCATGCCTAAAATTGGAATCCCCCTAAACTGTTTCCTGAGCCAGTAAACCCTCTTCTTTGCTCAAGTCCATTGAGATGAGAGTTTCATCACCTGAGCAATATTTCTGAAAATAGCAACTTCGCATTATCTCTAGACACCTTGGCAATAAAGGCAAGTTTAAAAGGAGTTGATCTGAGAGTCTGGATTGTAGCCCTACCACCACTAATTACTTTCAAATCCTTGGGCTAGTGGCTTTATCTGTGTGGGCTCACTTTTCTCATCTAAAAGAGGTTGTTGGAAGAAAGAAACTCTAAATATCTCTTCGAGGGCCATAAGTCTTGGCTCTGTGATAACATTGTGTCAACACTTCAAGTTAATCTGAGATTCTGTCTCCAACTGCCACCTCCATACCCAATGACAAATGACACTGATTTATTTTTTTATTTAATTTTTTTTGCGGTACACGGGCCTCTCACTCTTATGGCCTCTCCTGTTGTGGAGCACAGGCTCCGGACACACAGGCTCAGTGGCCATGGCTCACGGGCCCAGCCGCTCCGCGACATGTGGGATCCTTCCGGACCGGGGCATGAACCTGTGTCCCCTGCATCGGCAGGGGGACTCTCAACCACTGTGCCACCAGGGAAGCTCCAACACTGATTTATTTTAAAAGTTGAAAACCAAATCATAAGGACTACATATGCTTTAAGGGACTAGCAGATAGAGCAAGACTATCTCTAAAACATTACTAGGATGTAGATTTCTCCAGAATTATGTTAATGAAGTGAGTAATATACTAATACATTAACTATTTTAACTATTGTATAGATTGGTAATAAATATTTTGCTTTTAAAAGGTCTACTGCTCCAGTTTTGCTGAGCTAAAGTAAACAAAGATCCTAGTATGTCAACAGATGACCCAAGTGTTCAGAAATGATGCTGTCTGTTCCACGCAGATGAACAGAGAAAACAGGAAGAGAAGCTGGTCACACTCCCAGGTCTCCTTAGTCATATACCCATTACTTACTTTGATGAATTATCAATGCTCAGGACTTCAGACACAATCATGGGATGATCTTTCAGAAAGACAAATTGAATCATATCATTCCTCTGCTTCAAATCTTTCACTGATTCCCGAGTGCCTTCAGGACTAAGTTCAAAAACATTGATATGGTTTATAAGCCCTTAGTTGTGTGAGCCTTGCTTTTAATTCCATATTGCATCATCATCTCTTGCCGTTCCTCTTTACGTATCTAACCTACACTAAGTAAATAGGTGAATGCATATAAAACACTTAGCATACTTCCTGGCATTTAAAAAGTGCTTATAAATGTTGGCTATCACTATTGCACATTAGTGAAACTCGTAGTTCCCCAAAGATGCATCACTGGTCCTGGGCCTGTTTGCCCTTAGTCCAACCTCACCCTCCCCTTGCCTTGTTATTATCCACCATGGCTGATGCTTGCAAGCTGCATTGTTTCAGATGGCCAGCTGGTTAGCTTAGGCCAGTGGGAGGCACTGGTGAAATAATAGAGGATGGGAAGAATAGGGTATTGCTCCCCTTGCTGTCTTGGTGGCTTCTACAGCAGTAATTATGTCTCTTCTATAGTTCCAGCTCTTACCAAAGAGGCGCACTGTGGTTTCAGCTTCTTGTCCCTTCTTTCTCCCTCTAGGAGAGGTGATACAGTAAGTCCCCTACATGCGAACATTCAAGTTGTGAACTTTCAAAGATGCGAACGTGCGTTCATATGTCCAGTCACATAAGTTAGTTCACGTGTCTGGTGTACATTGTCACGTGCATGCATCCTCTACGAGTGGTTGTGCTTTTGTGTACTTTACTGTACAGTACAGTTGCTGTGCAACATGAGGGGCTTATTAATGAAGACCTGATGGAATTGGAGGCCCAGAGAAAGGACGAAGAGAGATAAGAGGAAGAAGAAGTAACTGAAGAACCAAAGGGATTCACAACACAGGAAATGACAAGGGGATTTTCTTTGAGGAGGCACTGTTAGTTTTTCAGACACAGGACCCGAATGGTACGCGAAAGTTGCAGCAGCCGTTCAGAATGCTATCCAGTGCTACTGTGTCATCTATGAGGAGAAAAAAAGAGCTACTACCCAGACGTCCCTGGATCGTTTTTTCAAGAGCGTAGATAGACTTGAATCCAGCACGGGACCAGAACCTGTGCCATCAACGTCAGGCGTGAGTGAAGTTGCAGCTTGCCCTCCGTCTCCTATTGCTGACGATCCTTCAGCTCTACCATCTCCCACCTCCTCTCCCTCCTCCAGTCAGTAACTCTTCTTGCCTCTTCACTCGATGCCAGTCCCTGTATGCCAGCTGTTGTACTACACTACTGTACTTTCCAAGGTACTGTACTGTAAGATTAAAAATGTTTTATTTTTTGTGTGTGTTTGTTCTTTATGTATTATTTGTGTGAAAAGTATTATAAACCTATTACAGTACAGTACTATATAGCCAATTGTGTTAGTTGGGTACCTAGGTTAACTTTGTTGGACTTATGAACAAATTGGACTTACGAACATGCTCTCAGAATGGAACTCGTTCATATGTAGGGGACTTACTGTAGCGGCTTCTTGCTGATGCCTTTTCCTGCATGGACTCATTATCCCATGTTTAACTCTCAGCATCTCTCTCTACCATACAGTCAATCCCGTGCTTTAAATTCCCTCTGTTGTAAATACTTGAGGAGGTGTCTGTTTTCCTGCAGAAAACTGACTGATTCACACAGCCTGCCTTCCCACCACAGGGCCTTTGCTTATTCTCTACCTGTGCCTCCTCATCCCCAAGGCCTACTCTTAGTCATCCTTTAAGACTTTGTTCTACCATCACCTCCTCTTTGAAACTGTCCCAGTTTTCCACCCACTTCTTCCTGAACAATGAATTGTGTATCCCTCTTCTATCACATCTCTCTCATAATTAGTGGTTTATTCTTGGAAACCAGTATAGACTTAATTTTCTTAAGAGCAAGTACATTGTTGTATGAAATGTGGTATCACAGACCTATCATGTAGAAGAAGTAAGTGTTTATTAAATGAATGACAGAATGCAGAACTAAAGAAACACTTTTCAAATCCAGATAAAAATAATTGTATACTGTCCTTGTGGCAGACACTGTAAGTTACCCACTCAGTAGTCACATCTCCTTTTTTCTTGCTAACAGAACCCTAGTTCTGTTTGGAGCAACAATGTTTCCAGCCTCCCTTGCAGCTCAAGGTGGCCATGTGACAGGTCTATCCAGTGAAACAAGTGAAGACTTCCAGGGAGGTTTCTGGAAAAAGCTTTGCTCTCCTAATAAAAGGGAAAAGTCATAGCCCATACTACTCTTTCTTCCCACCCTATTTTTTCTGTGCCTTGAATGTTGATGTGATATCTGGAGCTACTGCAGCTAACGTGAAACTATGAGCGTGAGGGAAGCAATAAGCATGAGGGGGGAAAAAACCCAACACATGTAAGATAGCAAAGCAAAGGATAGAAAGAATATGGGTCTCATGTCATCACTGGATTTCTTGATAGAGGAGGAAAGTTAATTCTTCCTTTTAAGCTATTGTTCTTTCAATTTTATATCACTTGCAGTCAAATCCATTTCTAATGGATAGAATCTGCCATTCAGGAATAGTCTACTATTGTTCCCTTTTATCATCCCAGATAAGGATGGCACAGTCACAATCAGATGATCCAATACCAGTGACTAATATGGGGAGACCAAAGAAAAAACAGTAAATTAATGGGTATGGTGTTTGATTTTATGTGTTCAACTTGACTAGGCCATGGTATCCAGCTATTTCGTCAAACACCCATCTAGATGTTGCTGTGAATGTATTTTTTAGGCAAAATTAACATTTAAACTAGTAGGCTTTGTGTAAAGCAGATTATCCTCCATAATGTGGATGGGTCTCATCCAATCAGTTGAAACCTTAAGAGAGAAAGGCTGAAGTTCCCCAAGGAAGAGAGAATTCTGCCTGTAGACTGCCTTTGGACTTGAGATGCAATATGAACTCTTCCCTGGGTTTCTAGCCTGTGGCCTGCCTTATAGATTTCAGACTTGCCAGCCCCCATAATTATAAGAGCTAATTCCTTAAAATCAATCAATTTCTCACATATATATATGAAACAGAACCATGTATCCTATTGGTTCTGTTTCTCCAGAGAACCATGACTAATATATTGTGTACATAGAAGCTCAGGGAAGGAATAAGCTTTTTAAAAATATATTTATTTTTTGCATGCTTCAGGTCTTAGTTGCAGCATGTGGGAATCTTCATTGCGGTACGCAGGCTTCTCTCTAGTTGTGGCACGTGGGCTCAGTAGTTGCAGCACACGGGCTTAGTTGCCCCGCAGCATGTGAGATCTTTTTTCCCCGACCAGACCAGTGATCAAACTGGCATCTCCTGCATTGCAAGACAGATTCTTAACCACTGGACCAACAGGGAAGTCCCAAGAATAAACTCTTAGTGGGAAACAAAGACCCTTGAGATATATACCTCAGTGGACACCGTTAAGAATTTTCATTCCAGATTTTGTTGAGCATGTTTATAATTTTTGTGTGTGTGTGATTTTGGGATAAAGAAAAACTTGATTTATTCCACTTTCTCTTTTGATCAGAGAGTAGTCTACATTCCTTCCAGGATCAATTTAATTAATCTTCAGCCTTCTTCTTTTCCTCTCTGTGAAGTTGGATCTGTTAGAACCTGGCCCAGTGGCCAGTATCTTCACGAGCCAGTTATCTACCAGGTGTAGATGGGAGTCTCCTGGACCTGGGGATTGTATCTATGATCTCATTCTATCATCCATGGGGATTGTTTGTTGTTGTCAGAGTTAAAATTGTAACCCTGTCTTCTGCTGCCTGGAATGAAAGATTATGGGATGAGGAGAACATAGCAACATGAGTGAATTATTTATGAAATCAGGTTTTGGCATTTTAATTTCTGAGCATCATGCTGGGCTGGATTGCTGGGAAATGACAGCACTCTTGAGTAGTGAGATGAGAGCCATATTGAAGCACAGATGTTAGTCTGGTTCTCACCTGTTCTTCACTAATGGCGGCAAACTCTGAAACAGGCTGGGTTCAGGCAGAATCAGGCAGTGCCAGGATCTGACTCAGTCTTCCAGGTCTGCTTTACATCCTGTAGCCAGTTAATCCCTTCAATGAGTCCTTTCCCTTGGGGGGCACCATTGCCATCTCTTGCTCTCCTGATAGAGGGAGAGAAGACAGAAAACCCCTTTCTCTCTTAGATACCTCCCAGAGCCTCCTTTATGCAGATGGCTAATCTAACCAGAAAACTGTGAGTCTCTTTAAACCTTCATCTAGCAAGAGTCGGCAAACCATGGCCCTTGGGCCAAATCCAGAGACTACAGGTAGCCTACAAAACCTAGCTTATTTACCCTCTGGCCCTTAAAAGTTTGCTGACCCCTCTGGATTCTAGAGGTAGTAAAGCCTTTAGCAATGGGAATTACAGGCATGAGTGAGGGGTGGAGGAATTTTGTGGTATGAGGCTTGGGCCAGCTTTGTTTAAAAACGAAAAAAAAAAAGATGCAAAGAGAAGTCCTTGAAAGATTGCGGTTGAGCAACTTGTCCACAGGAAACGGATGCACTGTTGATAGACTTCTGTGACTGGGAGAAGCCTAGTGTCTTGATTACCATGGATTCTATTGAAAAGGAAACACTAGGTGTTTCTCTTAATTATACATACTTACCAGGTAAGTATGTATACTTACCAGGTACTGCCCAGAGCACTTTTCACACATTTATCCCACTTAATCTCCACAACTCCATGAGGAAGATGTAGTTACTAACCCCGGTTTGTGGATAAGTAAGATAAATCATACATATCAAATTGGTCCAGGATATACAGCAGGTTAGAGGAAGAACGCAGGCTCAGATTCATGACTGTCACCTTACATGCCACCACCCTATGTTGCTTTCCGGTTCTGACCAACATAGTGCAGGAGGTTTTCCTTCCACATTCCGTTGGAAGGCTCTTGATTCTTGAACATTCTTGCCCATGCTTCTCTGCCCTTCTGTTTCCCATCCTCTGGCCCATCTTCTCCAGCCTACTTCCTCTCCTAAACTTGGTCCTGGCGCGGGGGTGGAGAGAGGCGCAGGCAGGGTGGTCATTTAACTGTATTATGCAACCGTGTAATAGATCCCAGTCCTTCAGGAAGTTTGACAAACTGGAATATGTGTTTAGATTTCTAAACTCGGAGACATTTCAGAGCAAAGAGGATCAGGCTGTGTCCTCCAGATGGTTACAAATGGTTTTACTCTTCTGTGTACGATAGAGATGCAGCTGCCACTGGAACACAGCTGTTTACGGAGTCTGTGCAGGGGAGTATGCGGGGAATGTCAGAGTTGTGGGCTGGCTTCTTTATCCCTGAGGAAGGGAGAGCAGCCTGGCTTGCAAGTTTCTGATGTGAGAACATGCCCGTTTGTTTCAAGAAGAATTTTTGGAAGAGTTGTAAAGGGTTCAAGGCTCCCACCCTGCATGATGCAAGCTTGGGTACCGTGTGCCAGTGGGTATGTATTAGTTCCCCATGGCTGCCATAACAAATTACCACGAACTGGATTGGTTAAAACAGCAGAAGTATATTCTCTTATGGTTCTGGAGAGAAACACAGAAACCCAGAATCAAGGTGTCAGCTGGACCACACTCCCTCTGGAGGCTCTAGGAAACAGTCTGTTCTTTGCCTCTCCCAGCTTCTGTGGCTGATGGCTGCCCTTGATTCATGGCTGTGTCACTCCAATCTCTGCCTCTATGGTCACAATCACTTCTTCTTCTGTCTTCTCTGTGTTTCTTATGAGGACACTTGTCACTGGACTGAGGACCTATACAGATAATCCAGGATGATCTCCTCATCTTAAGATCTCTAAATTAATTACATCTGCAAAGACCTCTTCTTCCAAAGAAGGTAACGTTCACAGGTTCTGGAGATTAGGACATGGACATAAGTTTTTTGGGTCCACCATTCAGTCCACTGCAGGTGTGTACTAGCGTGAGAGAGAGGAAAAGAGAGGGGCGAGGGCATGGAAGAAACCAGTTGCCTAGCCTAGGATCCCAGCATCGATTCAGCCAGCTCCAGCCCCTAATCCCATTTTTTAGTCATGGGGAAATGTATCATTTCCAGTTTGCAATTAGCAGTGAGTATCGTAGACACAGTACTCAAACAGCGTAGGTGTTTATGTTTATCATGTAATGAGAGTTAAGAGATAGACATCTTAAGACTAGTATGCTGTTCTGTCATCGTCTGGGACCCTTCTGCTCCTTGTCTCCCCATCTAGCCTTAGTACAAGGCTTCCATCCTTAGATGACCTCATGGTTCAGCCAGGCTGCTGAAGCTTCAGCCGTCACATCTACATTTTAGGCAGGAAGAAGGAGGAAGATTAGGAAGGGCAAAGTGGTATATGCTTTGTGACTTGGCTCACTTAAAGAGCTTCATAGAGGGTACACCTAGTGCTTACATCTCATGGGTCAGAACAGGATGGGCCATAGCTGCGAAGGAAACAAGGAAAATAGGTGTCTGTGTGTGTGTGTATGTGTGTGTGTGTGTGTTTAATCTAGGCACACGGCTATGTTGAATAAAATGAAGGGTCCATTACTAAGGAAGAAGGAGAGACTGGCTATTGGGTGGGCAACCAGGGCTCCATACCATGGGGGCCTTGTAAGCACACAAGTCTTAGCGCTCATGTGGCAGAGGCAGAGAGCAGAGAACACTGTCACCTCCTCTAACTTGTAATAATAATAAAAGTAGCTAACATTTGCTGAGGGGTCCCCGGCACTGGGCTTTGTTCCTCCCAAGTTCATTAAACTTTACAACAACCCTCTGAGATTGGCCCTATTGCACTGTTCCCATTTACAGATGAGAAAATTGAGGCTCAGTTAGAGCAAGTAGTTTGCCAAGGATCACATGACTGGAAAGTGGCAGAGCCAGGATTGAACCAGATATGCCCATCGCATAGCCCAGGTTCCACGAGGACTGCCCCACCTGGCTGGGCTGCTCTGAGGCCTTGAGGAGGCTGGAGGGGAGGGCTTAGGTCACCCCTGTGGGATGGTAACTGAGGGAGCACGTCTGCAGAGCTGCCTTATCTTTCTTATTTTTTTTCGGCTGCACTGCACAGCATGTGGGATCTTAGTTGCCCCCACCGGGGATCAAACCCGCGCCCCTGCATTGGAAGCTTGGAGTCTTAACCGCTGGACCACCAAGGAAGTCCCTTGCCTTTCTTTTTGCTACATTAACTAGGTGTGCAATACTGACTTGGTGACGATCGGTGTTATATGTTACTACTCCTTTAAAAATATTTTTCTTAATGGTACAGATGAACCTGTTTGCAAGGCACAGATGTAGAGAACAAACGTATGGACACCAAGGGGGCGAAGGGGGGGGTGGTGGGATGAACTGGGAGATTGGGATTGACATATATACACTAACATGTATAAAATAGGTAACTAATGAGAACCTGCTGTAGAGCACAGGGAACTCCACTTCGCCATACAGTAGAAACTAACACAACAGTGTAAAACAACTATACCCCAATAAAAACAAGTTCTTAATCTTCCCACTTTCCACTTACCCCATAGCCTCCTATATTCATAGATAGGATTATATATGAATTATATTATATATAGAGAGATGTATGTGTATACAAAATATTTGAGTTAACACTTTGCTGATTCCTGACTGATTGAACGCGTGGGGTGGCAGGGGGACTCTGCCCGACAGAGCTAACCCCCAGCGCACGAAGCCCCTGCTCCTTCTCTGCCTGAACATTCTGTCCTCTTTCCTACCTCCAGGACTTTGTACCTACCAGCTCCTTTTCCGGAATGCCCTCCTTTCTCTCTCTCTCTCTCATTGTAAATGTAAGGTGCTTCCTCTAAGACCCCAGATCAAGTGTCCTTTTATCACAATGTCTTCCTTCTCCGACAGCCCTTGCTGACAGCTCTCTCCGCTCCTGTCCCCTCCCCTACCCTGTCCCTTTCTCTCTCTCGACCCCCGTCCATTCTCAACACCTCTTTTTGGTACCACTCGCTTGGCCTGGAGTTGTCTTTTGGGCCCGCATGGGGTGGCACATATTTTAAGCCGTATGTTTTCTGAAGGCCAGTGGTGCATCTCATACTTTTCATGTCCCCTGAGTCCTTCACACCCCAGCCCTTCATGCCCACCTCTCTCCAGAAGCCTGTGAGGAGGTCACAATGCCTTATAGCACTGGTTCAGCGAGTTACACGCTCACTGAAGAGCTCTTACACACCCTCGCGTGTTGCATGCACATGTTTGTGCAACAATCCTGTTTATGTAGCCAAGATACAGAGAGAAAGGGAAGGGAAGTGGTCACACAAGGCAGGAGCAGATGCAACGTGTTTCTTGATGGGGTTTTTCCTTTGCTCCTGGGTTCCCTTACACCCCCAGCTGCCGGCAGAACTCTGCAGATGGCGCTCTGCCAGAGTTGAGAAAACAAGCCAGGCTTGCTCGGCCACTGTCTTTTTAGCCCACCCTGGGGTGGTTCACCCCACCCCAGGAAGAACTTACACTAACAACCCATGTACTTGCGTTTGTGGGACTGTTTATAAGCAGCAAGCTCTCCTGGATCTGACCTGGGCTCAGCACCAATGAGACTACATCCTCAGCTGGGAGGAGAAGGCAGGGTCAGTGCCCAGGAGACGCCAGCTGGACAACATCTCTGCCCCAGCTCTCAGCATCCCTGATGGCCCAGTTTCTTGACTTTCAGAGTCTCACTGTCACCTAGAATAACGACTCCATCCAAGTGGAACTCCAGGTGCCTTAGGAAGGACATGAGGCTGATGGCAGGACAGGGCCAACCACACTGTACCTCCCTGGCTTTTCTGATGATGCCCAGGGAGGTGAAGCTTTATGCCCACAGTGGGTTCGTTGCCTCTCCTTACCTTTGCTTTCTGCCCAGAGCTTCTGAACTGGCTTCACCAATCGGTATCAAGAGGAGCAGGCTCTCTGTTGTGTGTACATTGTGAACCCATACATAGGCCCCCTTAATTCACAGTGACATCAGCTCCGTTGTGAGTGACTGCATTTAACAGATATGGGGGAAAACTCCAAATTCCACCTCATTCAGTCTTATCAAGGATAAGACAGAGAGCTGATGTTATACTGAAGTATTCCCTGAGATATTTCTTTATCCTCTGAATGCTCCTGGCAACTCAGCCCATGAATTAGATGTGTAGTCACGTTCCATAAATGGGATAAGCACCCAGTAGGTAAGTCAATTGATTTACCTAGTAGGTAAGTCAACGACCATTTACTGGACACAACGATGTAGGGCACACATCTAGATTCCAGGCCTCGGGATCACCTGAGATCTCCTCCTCTTCTTCAGATGCCCGCCAAGTCCCATACTAAGTTACCACGTCTTGCAGACTATTCCTTTGCAGAACCCATCCCTGTCTTCCCAGGCCCGTCATCCTCACCACTCCAGGTGAGGCATTTATCTGCTCGCACCTGGATGGATGAAGAAGTTGGAGGCAACAGTGCAATTTGTCTTCACTCTACCTTAGAATCCCTGTCTTTACACCCTCCCCTCTCCTCCTATCTTTATCTCATCCACCTCTTTGCTTTGCCCAATTTCTCCTCTCTCTCTCTCTCCCTCCCTCCCTCCCTCCCTCTCAGAATAACCTACATCAAGTGCACAAATCTTACCTGTAGAGTGCCATAAATTTGTACATAGGTGCACACCTGTTCTATCCCCACCCAGTCAAGAAGATACAGAACATTTCCAGCCCCACAAGCTGACTCCTTCGTGACCCTTCCCAGCTAGCACCCCCATCAAGGGCAGCCACTATTCTGACCTCTATCACCATAGACTAGTTATGCCTATTTTTGAGCTTCATATAAATGCAGTCATACAATAAGAATTCTTTTGTGTCTGTTCTATTTCAACTTTGTGCTTCTCTCACTCAGCATTGAGTCTGTGAGATTCATCCACGTTGTTCATAAAATACCAGTATTCTAGCTTTCTTTTGCTGGGTAGCATTCCATATGAATGAATACGCTGCAGTTTCTTTAGCCACTCCCCCACTGATGGACTTTTGAGTTTCCAGTTTGGGGCTATTCCAAATACAGCTGCTGTGAACATTCTGGTCCAAGTCTTTGCTCGTTCCTTATGTCCTTCCCCGTCAATTCTCTCCGCGAGTTTCCAATCCCTTCCTTTCCTCTGTTTCTTCACCTCAGCCTACAAACGTGGCCAGAACTCTGAACTCTTCTAACTTACAAGGAAGAAAGAAAAGAGTTTTTTTTTTTTTAAAAAAAAAAACTCCTTCTTCTGACCAGAATCCACCTATTCACCACTCCTCCCATTTCCTTCCTATGTCCCCACATGTCCTCCCGGAGGCGAGGCCGACCCCTGTTGGCTCCATGTCTGAGGTGTCCACTTAGGGTGCAGCGCCTCGTGGGGCTAATCCTGACTTTCCTCCATCTCCCGGCCCCTCCTCCTATCACGCTTACAAATGCAGGCACATCTCCTCCCCTGGAGTTTGTGATAAAGTGGCACCTAGGATGCTTTCTGTCCTCTCATCTCTCTGCCTGCAGACCCAATCCTGCCCTACCAGACTGACTTCTAATTTCACTAGTATTACCTCCTCCATTCCCCCAGCTGGGAGTAATCCTCCATGCCCGTGCCATTTGTCATGTAAGCCTCTTTCATGGCATTTACCATCTCATCTGCCTCACCTTATTGTTACTTGGGAGTACGTCACATTACCTGCCTGGGCCTGAAGTCTCTGGATGTATTACCTGTGTCTATGTCATCTCTGATTTTGCCCAACACCGAACACTGTGGCTGGCACTGATAAGGCTTATTACTAAATGAACGCTATTATTCATTTATTATTTATTATTAATAAATTATTAAGTGGTTTATTATTAAATTACTTGCTACCTGTCCCTATATTATGAAGATTCTATCTCTGAAACACATATGAAAAGTTTAAAACTTTTAAACGTTAAAGAACAAGGTGAGGAAATCTATCGTGTATGTGTGCGTGGTTGTCAGAACTCTCAGGCTAGGGTGGCCTTGAGTTGGCAAGCACATCAGTGCCTGACTGTTTGGGGGCCTTGGGGGGCCACTCAGGCCATGAGAGGGCAGGTTGCTCTCGAATCAGGTGGTTTCAAAGATCCTTTAGCCCTGAGTCAACCTCACTGAGGACTGGAATACTCAGAAGACAGCAGAAGAGGGGAATGCTCACAGGCATTTAACAGACCCCCATGGCTGACTGCAGCTAACTCAGCCTTGTAGAATTTCTTTGTGATGCCTCACAGTCTATTTTTTATCCCAATATTTTCACTACTTGACGATAGCTGGTTTTTCTATTTGATTTCTGTCTGTGTGCACCAGGGTGTGATCAGAAGAAACCAACTTTATCCTCCAGTTTTCCTCTTAGTCTTGAAATGCAACCAATCTAACTAAACCCACATTTACCAAAAGTTAGGTGGGTATGACATCACTTTTGGATGCCAAACACTTAAGTTTTTCACCATAGAATATGTCTGTGGGACTCTGCCCAGCAGCCAGGGGAATGATGCCCTGTAGGGGAACACGGCCTTCTTTGTAACACTCATACCCAGGCAGTTTTGTTCCCTCGGTGGGCTGTCCTTAAGAGATGGGCTGGGAAATTATCCTCTCCTTTCCAATGACCACTATCAAAAGGGCAGTGTTCTCAGTTGCCCGGGACTAACATTTCAGAAGAAATGCGAGTTCAATGACTTCTTAGTGTTACATTTTAATCCAGAAATATTATTTATCTAGTGGTCTGAGTATCAACCTTGGTTTTTATCCTCAAGGGGAAAAGAGAAGACGGCAAAACTTACTCAAGAGGCAGTCTCCAAGTTGGGTCTTGTAATTATGAAACACTGACATTTTCTGGGAGGAAAAAAAAATGATTGGCTTTTTGAAAATACACAGACCTTATTTTTTAGAGCAGTTTTAGGCTCATAGCAAAGTTTAGTGGAAAATACAGAGTTACTGTATACTCCCATCCCCATGCATATGCCCCCGGTATCAACTTCCCCGACCAGAGTGGTACATGTGTTACAAGTGATGAACCTACATGACACATCATAATCACTCCAAGTTCATAGTTTAAATTAGGGTTCGCTCTTGGTGTTGCACATTCTGTGGGTTTTGACAAATGTATAATGATATGCATCCACCATTATAGTATCAGACAGAGTGGTTTTACTGCCCCCTAAAATTCTCTGCACTCCACCTACTCACCCCCCTCCCCCAACCCCTGGCAACCACTGATCTTTTTGTTGTCTCCACAGTTTTGCATTTTCCAGAATGTCATATATTTCAAATCATATAGTATGTAGCCTTTTAGTGGCTTCTTTCACTTACTAATACACATTTAGAGTTCCTTCATGTCTTTATGTTCTTTGATAGCTTATTTCTTTTTAGCATGGAGTAATATTTCATTGTCTGGTTGTAGCACTGTTTATCCATTCACCTACTAAAGGATGTGTTGTTTGCTTCAAAGTATTGGCAACTATGACTGAAGCTGCTATAAAAATCTGCATTCAGGCCTTTGTGTAGACAAGTTTTCAACTCGGTTGGGTAAATGAAAATGATTTTTTTTGCATTTATTTATTTTTAACATCTTTATTGGAGTATAATTGCTTTACAATGGTATGGTAGTTTCTGCTGTATAACAAAGTGAATCAGCCATACATACACATATATACCCATATCCCCTCCCTCTTGCGTCTCCCTCCCACCCTCCATATCCCTCCCCTCTAGGTGGTCACAAAGCACTGAGCTGATCTCCCTGTGCTATGTGGCTGCTTCCCACTAGCTATCTATTTTACATTTGGTAGTGTATGTAAGTCCATGCCACTCTCTCACTTCATCCCAGCTTACCCTTCCCCCTGCCCACATCCACACGTCCATTCTCTGCATCTGTGTCTTTGTTCCTGCCCTGCCCCTAGGTTCAGCAGAACCAGAAAATGTTTATTTTTTGAAACAAACCTGACAGCCACCCTTTCTGACTCCCATCATATGCACAAAGCTTCACCACCATTTGCGGGATTCTGTACTCCATAGAGGACTGTTCTCCATGCTATAGCAGAGGATGCGGAGAAGAATAGGTGTTTCTGTCCTTATTTCATGGTATGAAAGGGAAGGGAAACATGTAAACTCACTGAGAAACATAACAGCATGTAATTTGTGCTAAGAGAGAAACTCTACAATGGCGAAGTGGAAGTTAAAAAAAAAGCTAAATAATTAACCACACCTATAACAACAGAGAAAGAAAGAATAAGAAAAGGTGAAAGTCAGTACCTATTTCCTAATATTTGGATTTACACTGTAAAGCAACTGCAGTTGTCTTTACATCTCCCACCGCTTTCAGTGTCTCTCCCTCCCCTCAGCCTCCTCAGTCCAGTGGGGACACAGTGTGGGTCCCCAAGCAGCAAAGAGTAAAAATAGGGCTTTCCTGGTGGCTCAGTGGTTGGGAATCTGCCTGCCAATGCAGGGGACACGGGTTCCAGCCCTGGTCTGGGAAGATCCCACATGCCGCGGAGCAGCTAAGCCGTGTGCCACAACTACTGAGCCCACGTGCCACAACTACTGAAGCCCGTGCGCCTAGAGCCCGTGCTCCGCAAGAAGAGAAACCACCGCAATGAGAAGCCTGCGCACGGCAAGGAAGAGTAGCTCCTGCTCACTGCAACTGGAGAAACCCCGCGTGCAGCAACGAAGACCCAACAAAGCCAAAAAAAAAAAAAAAGAGTAAAAATGGCTGCATGTACCCCTTTACATGGAGGAGTTGATGAACTTATGTCTAAATGAATGTATTGCCTTTGTGCTTGGTTGAATGATGGCCCCCAAAAGATATGTCCATATCCTAATCCCTAGAACATGTGAATGTTACATTACTTGGGAAAAGGATTTTGCAGATGTAATTAAGTTAAGGCTCTTAAAATGAGGAGATCATCCTGGATTATCTGGATGGGTGCTAAATCCAGTGATAAGTGTCCAATTAAGAGACACACAGAAGAGAAGACGGACAGAAGAGGAGGAGGTGATGTGACCAGAGAGGCAGTGATTGGGATGATGTGACCACAATCAAGGAAAACCTACAGCCACCAGAAGCTGGAAGAGGCAAAAAACAGACAGTCCCTAGAGCCTCCAGGAGAAGTGTGGTCCTCTGGACACCTTGATTTCATGTTTCTGGCTTCCAGAACTATAAAAGTATAAATTTCTGGGACTTCCCTGGTGGCTCGGGTTAAGACTCCACACTCCCAATGCAGGTGGCCTGGGTTTGATCCCTGGTGAGGGAACTAGATCCCACATGCATGACGCAACTAAGAGTTTGTATGCCACAACTAAGGAGCCCACGTGCCACAGCTAAGGAGCCTGCCTGCCACAACTAAGACCCAGCGTAACCAAATAAATAAATAAATAAATAAACAAACAAACAAATTAAAAAGAGAGTAAATCCTAAGGGTTCTCATCAGAAGGAAAAAAAATTTAAAAATAATAAATTTCTGCTGTTTAAACCACCCAGTTTGAAGTATTTTGTTATAGCAACCGCAAGGAACTAATACATCCTCCTAAGGTCATTTTTACTTTAACAAACACAATCTATTGATTGATAATATTGTTTTAGACATTATCAGTCTTTTTGGCCATCCAGCTTCTGAATCCCTTCCATGTTTAGCAGTATATCAGATGCATCATGTATGATATAGTTTCATTTCAGATTATTTGTCTGTAAAGTTCTAGCCTTTCACATTTTGTTGAAGACCTGGGTGAGCTCGGGAAGTTATACTCACTCTATACTTTTACATCTGCCCTGTTTTGTTCCATTAACTGAACTCTCCTTGAGTTCAGGAATCAATTTCCCACAAATGTTTTCAGCACACAACAAATACTGGTTGTGCACTTAGTACCATTTGACCATAAAACAGAAAGTCCACATGGCCTCCATGAATTAAAGAGGCCAACAATGCTCTTAGAAATATAAATTTCTAATAAATCCCCCTTTTCCCAGCCTTTCCCTTTCCCATATATACTCAGACTTACTTTTCTAATACATAAATGTAATGATTCTTAAATATTTTCATTGGCTCTCCATTGTATAAAGGCCAGAGTTGAAAGCCACTTGGAAGGGACACAACAAGGAAAGGACTTCACAATCTGGCTTCAAACTTCCTTTTAGGTTAATCTGTCATCTTTCCACCCTCAAATTCTGCATGCCTCAAGGGCATCACTTTCTTTCAGTCTTCAACTTGAGCCAAACTGGGATACTCAACAACCCCCAGCATGCTAGCCTCTTCACTTTCAACACACCATTTCTCCTCCCTCTATTGTATCATTAATTGTAGCAGAAACAATAATTTATGAATATCAAACTATTTCAATTTCTTCCTGGACACACTGGAAGATTACATTTTTCCAGTTACACTGTATCTTGATGGTGTCATATGTCTAGTTCTGGCCAATGGTATCCTTGTGGATGTGATGTGGGTCAGTTCCTGATCTGGCTTCTAAAATGTCCTGTGGGATTCTGCATGCTCTGTCTCTCCCATCATCTGATGGCTGGATGTGGAAGAGTTCAAGATCCCATAGGACTGTGGGATGAAAGATCCAGAGTCCCAGAATCACCATATGGAAGCCCACATACCCAATACTCAATTAGAAGTGAGAAAAAAATGTTGTATTGTGTTGTGTTAATCACTGAGATGGGATTGTTTGTTACAGCATTATCTTATCCTGACTAATACATTCATTCTTGAACAGCAGCTAAGTATCAATTTCCATTAGTTTCTATGAGTTGCCCTTAACACTCCTTTCTAGGTATTTTCATAAGGCTTTGTTGGTATTGTTTTCTTAACAAAAACTTTAATGTTATTTTTAATGATAGGATTAATAGAATAATATCATAGACTGCTTGGAAAACAGTTTCTAAAAATTACTTATAAACCCATCACTTTAGCAATAACTTTTATAATTCTGCATAATTCCTTTCTGTCTTTAGTACACACATATTTTTCACACATATTTCTTTTCTTTTGAATTTTATTTTATTTATTATATGTTTTATACAACACGTTCTTATTACTTATCTATTTTATACACATTACTGTATACATGTCAATCCCAACCTCCCAGTTCATCCCACCACCACCCCACCACCACCACATTCCCCCCTTGGTGTCCGTATGTTTGTTCTCTACTTCTTTGTCTCTATTTCTGCCTTGTAAACTGGTTCATCTGTACCATTTTTCTAGATTTCACATATATGTGTTAATATACGATATTTGTTTTCCTCTTGCTAACTTACTTTACTCTTTTTGACAGTCTCTAGGTCCACCCACGTCTCTACAAATGACCCAATTTCATTCCTTTTTATGGCTGAGTAATATTCCATTGTATATATGTACCACCTCTTCTTTATCCATTCATCTGTTGATGGGCATTAAGGTTGCCTCCTTGACCTGGCTATTGTAAATAGTGCTGCAATGAACACTGGGGTGCATGTGTCTTTTTGAATTATGGTTTTCTCTGGGTATATGCCCAGTAGTGGGATTGCTGGGTCATATGGTAATTCTATTTTTACATTTTTAAGGAACCTCCATACTGTTCTCCATATTGGCTGAATCAGTTTACATTCCCACCAACAGTGCAAGAGGGTTCCCTTTTCTACACACCCTCTCCAGCATTTGTTGTTTGTAGATTTTCTGATGATGCCCATTCTAACTGGTGTGAGGTGACACCTCACTGCAGTTTTGATTTGCATTTCTCTAATAATTAGTGATGTTGAGCAGCTTTTCATGTGCTTTCTGGCCATTTGTATGTCTTCTTTGGAGAAATTTAGGTCTTCTAAATTAGGTCTTATTTAGGTCTTCTGCCCATTTTTTGATTGCATTGTTTTTTTTTTAATATTGAGCTGCATGAGCTGTTTATGTATTTTGGAGATTAATCCTTTGTCTGTTGATTCATTTGCAAATATTTTCTCCCATTCTGAGGGTTGTCGTTTTGTCTTGTTTATAGTTTCCTTTGCTGTGCAAAAGCTTTTAAGTTTCATTAGGTCTTATTGTTTATTTGTGTTTTTATTTCCATTACTCTAGGAAGTGGGTCAAGAAAGATCTTTTTGTGATTTATGTCAAACTATTCTTCTTATGTTTTCCTCTAAGAGTTTTTATAGTGTCTGCTCTTACATTTAGGTATTTAATCCATTTGGAGTTTGTGTTTGTGTATGGTGTTAGGGAGTGATCTAACATCATTCTTTTATGAAAATTTTCCCAGTTTTCCCAGCACCACTTATTGAAGAGACTGTCTTTTCTCCATTGTATATCCTTGCCTCCTTTGTCATAGATTAGTTGACCATAGGTGCGTGGGTTTATCACTGGGCTTTCTATCCTGTTCCATTGATCTGTATTTCTGTTTTTGTGCCAGTACCATATTGTCTTGATTACTGTAGCTTTGTAGTATAGTCTGAAGTCAGGGAGTCTGATTCCTCTAGCTCCGTTTTTTTCCCTCAGAATTGCTTTAGCTATTTGGGGTCTTTTGTGTTTCCATACAAATTTTAAGGTTTTTTGTTCTAGTTCTCTAAAAAAATGCCACTGGTAATTTGATAGGATTGCACTAAATCTGTAGATTGCTTTGGGTAGTATAGTCAGTTTCACAATATTGATTCTTCCAATCCAAGAACATGGTGCATCTCTCCAACTCTTTGTGTCATCTTTGATTTCTTTCATTTAGTGTCTTATACTTTTCTGAGTACAGGTCTTTTACCTCCTTAGGTAAGTTTATTCCTAGGTATTTTATTCTTTTTGTTGCAATAGAGAATGGAATGGTTTCCTTACTTTCTCTTTCTGATCTTTCACTGGTAATGTATAGGAATGCAAGAGATTTCTGTGCATTAATTTTGTATCCTATAACTTTACCAAATTCATTGATTAGCTCTAGTAGTTTTCTGGTAGCATCTTTAGGATTCTCTATGTATAGTATCATGTCATCTGCAAACAGTGACAGTTTTACTTCTTCTTTTCCAATTTGTATTCCTTTTATTTCTTTTTCTTCTCTGATTGCCATGGCTAGGACTTCCAAAGCTATGTTGAGTAATAGTGGTGAGAGTGGACATCCTTGTCTTGTTCCTGATCTTAGAGGAAATGCTTTCAGTTTTTCACCATTGAGAATGATATTTGCTGTGTGTTTGTCATATATGGCCTTCATTAAGTAGAGGTAGGTTCCCTCTATACCCACTTTTTGTAGAGTTTTTATCATAAATGAGTGTAGAATTTAGTCAAAAGCTTTTTCTGTGTCTATTGAGATGATCATATGGTTGTTATTCTTCAATCTGTTAATATGGTGTATCACATTGATTGATTTGAGTATATTGAAGAATCCTTGCATCCCTGGGATAAATCTCACTTGATCATGGTGTAAGATCCTTTTAATGGGTTATTGTATTCTAGTTTGCTAGTATTTTGTTGAGGATTTTTGCATCTATATTCATCAGTGATATTGGTCTGTAATTTTTTTTTGTATTATCTCTGTCTGGTTTTGGTATCAGGGTGATGGTGGCCTCATAGAATGAGTTTGGGAGTGTTCATTCTTCTAAAATTTTGGGGAAGAGCTTGAGAAGGATGGGTGTTAGCTCTTCTCTAAATGTTTGAGAGAATTCACCTGTGAAGCCATCTGGTCCTGGACTTTTGTTTGTTGGAAGATTTTTAATCACAGTTTCAATTTCATTACTTGTGATTGGTCTGTTCATATTTTCTATTTCTTCCTGATTCAGTCTTGGAAGCTATACCTTTCTAAGAATTTCTCCATTTCTTCCAGGGTGTCCATTTTATTGGCATAGAGTTGCTTGTAGTAATCTCTTAGGATGCTGTGTATTTCTGTGTTGTCCATTGCAACTTCTCCTTTTTCATTTCTAATTTTATTGATTTGAGTCCTCTCTTTTTTTTTTTTTTTTGATGAGTCTGGCTAAAGGTTGATCAGTCTTGTTTATCTTCTCAAAGAGACAGCTTTTAGTTTTCTTGATCTTTGCTATTGTTTTTTTGTTTCTATTTCATTTATATCTGCTCTGATCTTTATGATTTCTTTCCTTCTACTAACTTTGGGTTTTGTTTGTTCTTCTTTCTCTAGTTCCTTTAGGTGTAAGGTTAGATTGTTTCTTTGAGATTTTTCTTGTTTCCTGAGGTAGGCTTGTATTGCTATAAACTTCCCTCTTAGAACTACTTTTGCTGCATCCCATAGGCTTTGGATCATCGTGTTTTTGTTGTCATTTGTCTCTAGGTATTTTTTTATTTCCTCTTAGATTTCTTCAGTGATCTCTTGGTTAATTAGTATGGCATTGTTTAGCCTCCATGTGTTTCTGTTTTTCACGGTTTTTTTCCCTGTAATTTCTTTCTAATCTCATTGTATTGTGGTTGGAAAAGATGCTTGATATGATTTCAATTTTCGTAAATTTACTGAGGCTTGATTCATGACCCAAGATGTTGTCTATCCTGGAGAATGTTCTGTGCACACTTGAGAAAAAAGTGTAATCTGCCGTTTTTGGATGGAATGTCCTATAAATATCAATGAAATCTCTCTGTTCTATTGTGTCATTTAAAGCTTGTGTTTCTTTATTATTTTCTGTATGGATGATCTGTTCATTGGTGTGAGGTGTTAAATTCCCCCACTATTATTGTGTTACTGTCAATTTCCTCTTTAATAGCTGTTAACATTTGCCTTATGTATTGAGGTGCTCCTATGTTGGGTGCATATATATTTATAATTGTTATATCTTCTTGTTGGATTGATCTCTTGATCATTATGTTTTGTCCTTCCTTGTCTCTTTTAACATTCTTTATTTTAAAATCTATTTTACCTGATATGAGTATCACTACTCCAGTTTTCTTTTGATTTCCATTTTCATGGAATATCTTTTTCCATCCCCTCACTTTCAGTCTGTATGTTTCCCTAGGTCTGAAGTGGGTCTCTTATAGACAGCATATATATGGGTCTTGTTTTTGTATCCATTCAGCAAGACTGTTTCTTTTGTTTGGAGTATTTAATCCATTCTCATTTAAGGTAATGATCAATATGTATGTTCCCATTACCATTTTCTTAATTGTTTTGGGTTTGTTATTGTAGGTCTTTCCCTTCTCTTGTGTTTCCCACTTAGAGAAGTTCGTTTAGCACTTGTTGTAGAGCTGGTTTGGTGGTGCTGAATTCTCTTAGCTTTTGCTTGTCTGTAAAGCTTTTCATTTCTCCCTTGAATCTGAATGAGATCCTTGCAGGGTAGAGTAACCTTGGTTGTAGGTTCTTCCCTTTCATCACTTTAAATATATCATGCCACTCCCTTCTGGCTTGTAGGGTTTCTGCTGAGAAATCAGCTAACGTTATGGGAGTTCCCTTGTATGTTACTTGTCATTTTTCCCTTATTTCCCTTTTAATAATTTTTCTTTAATTTTTGCCCATTTGATTACTATGTGTCTTGGCATGTTTCTCCTTGGGTTTATCCTGCCTGGGACTCTCTGCATATCCTGGACTTGGGTGGTTATTTCCTTTCCCATGTTAGGGAAGTTTTCAACTATAATCTCTTCAGATATTTTCTCGGGTCCTTTCTCTCTCTTCTCCTTCTGGGACCCCTATAATGCAAATTTTCGTGCATTTAATGTTGTCCCAGAGGTCTCTTAGGCTGTCTTCATTTCTTTTCATTTTTTTTTCTTTATTCTGTTCTGCAGCAGTGAATTCCACCATTCTGTCTTCCAGGTCACTTATCCATTCTTCTGCCTCAGTTATTCTGCTATTGATTCCTTCTAGTTTATTTTTTACTTCAGTTATTGTATTGTTCATCTCTGTCTTTTTGTTCTTTACTTCTTATAAGTGTTTGTTCTTTGATTCTCCTAGGTCTTTGTTAAACATTTCTTGCATCTTCTCGATTTTTACCTCCATTCTTTTTCCGAGGTCCTGGATCATCTTCACTATCATTATTCTGAATTCTTTTTCTGGAAGGTTGCCTACCTCCACTGCATTTAGTTGCTTTTCTGGTGTTTTATCTTGTTCCTTCATCTTGTACATAGTCTTCTGCCTTCTCATTTTGTCTGTCCTTCTATGAATGTGGTTTTCATTCCACAGGCTACAGGACTGTAGTTCTTCTTGCCTCTGCTGTCTGCCCTCTGGTGGGTGAGGCTATCTAAGAGGCTTGTGCTAGATTCCTGATGGGAGGGACTGGTGGTGGGTAGAGCTGAGTGTTGCTCTGGTGGGCAGAGCTCAGTAAAACTTTAATCAGCTTCTCTGTTGCTGGGTGGTGCTGCGTTCCCTCCCTATTTGTTTGGTCTGAGGCAACCCAGCACTGGAGCCTACCCGGCTCTCTGGTGGGGCTGATGGCAGATTCTGGAAGGGCTCATGTCAAGGATTACTTCCCAGAAGTTCTGCTGCCAGTGTCCTTGTCCCTGTGGTGAGCCACAGCCACCCCCCACCTCTGCAGGAGACCCTCCAACACTAGCAGGTAGGTCTGGTTCAGTCTCCTATGGGGTCACTGCTCCTTCTCCTGGGTCCCAGTGCACACAGTACTTTGTGTGTGTCCTCCAAGAGTGGAGTCTCTGTTTCCTTTAGTCCTGTCAAAGTCCTGCAATCAAATCCCACTAGCTTTCAAAGTCTGATTCTCTAGAAATTCCTGCTTCCATTACTGGACTCCCAGGTTGGGAAGCCTGACATGTGGCTCAGAGCCTTCACTCCAGTGGGTGGACTTCTGTGGTATTAATGTTCTCCAGTTTGTAACTCACCCACCCAGCGGTTATGGGATTTGGTTTTATTGTAATTGCACCTCTCATACCATCTCATTTCAGCTTCTCCTTTATCTTTGGATGTGGGGTATCTTTTTTGGTGAGTTCCAGTGTCTTCTTGTTGATGACTGTTCAGCAGTTAGTTGTGATTCCGGTGCTCTCGCAAGGAGTGAGGCACATCCTTCTACTCCACTATCTTGAAACATCTCACACACAGCATATTTCTAAAATGTAATCTTTATTTCTGTCTCCAAAAATTATTATAAGGTAGAGATATATATAATTTTGTGTCTCACATTTTCTCTTCATATAATGGCATAAGCATTTTTCTACATTGAGAGATTCCTCAGAACCATCACCTTTAATGAGTGTATAATATTGCATTAAATGGGTTGGCTGTAATTTACTTCATTATTGCTCTGTTTGAGGGCATTTGACTGTTTTTATTTTATTATAGATAAAAATATGGTGAATATCCTCAAAATATAGCTTTTCATATTTTGGTCCATTTTCCTAGGATAGACTCTCAGGAGTTTACTGGTGCGAATATTTTTATTGGCTTAACGCAGTCGGCCTTCCCATCCATGGATTCTGCTTCCAAGGATTCAACCAACTGCAGATCTAAAATATTCGGAAAAAATCATCCAGAAACTTCCAAAAAGCAAAACTTGAATTTGTTGCACTCTGGCATCTATTTACACAGCTGTGTAAATGTGTATTACATGTGTATTAAGTAATCTAGGGATGACTTAAAGTATACAGGAGATTGTGCATAGGTTGTATGTAAATACTACACCATTTTTTATAAGGGACTTGAGCATCCCTGAATTTGGGTATCTGTGGGGGTCTTGCAACCAATTCCCCCATGGATACTAAGGGATGACTGTGTTTTTTTCTAAATTGCTTTCTAGAAATTGTTGTACTAATGTGAGGTGCCAAGAGCAAAGTGTACAATGCTCATCTTCCTGCATCCTCCCATAGATTATTTATACTATCTTTAATTTAATTAAAGAAAGATTGAACTTATTTGTATTTTAATTTACTTATTACTAATTGAGTTAAACTTTTCTCTGTATGATTATTTACTCCTATTTTCAATTTGGTTAATTTTCTGTTTGGGTCTTTATAGAGTTGTCTATTTTTAACTATTGATTCATTTCTTGCTTGTGTTTACAACATACTTAATAAAGGTGTCAATCCTGTGTCATGTCATCCATAACTATTCAAATTTATTCATTCGGCAAATATTTACTGAGCACCACTTTGTGTCAGGCAATATATAGGTACTGTGGACGCATCAGTTAACAAATCAGATAACATTATTCCTGTCCTCATGTTTCACCTCTCTCATTGGACAGTAACTGTAGGCTTAATTGTATTATCCCTTCCAAATATACTGAGAGTAGCTAGAGGTTAGGGATGAGATTATAGCTTATTTATTTTGATTTCTCCATTGCCTTTCATCACATGTATGGCACATGGAAGATGCTCAATGCTGGTTTGTGCATAGAGACAGAGGCTTACAGGGGAAAATGTTCAAATTATGTTTCCAGCTCCAAAACATCTGAGCTCATTTTAGCTTAATGTTTTGCATGCACTATAATAAAAACTGGTCTCTCTACTGCCACCAGCCTAAGAAGGATGCTGACTCCATGATTATCAACCATAGCTGCCCATCAGAATTACCTGGAAAATTAAAAAAACAAAAACAAACCACCTCATTTCCAGTACCCACTCCTAGACTAACTAAGTCAAAATCTCCCATATTTTTTAAAGCTCCCAGTGATTTTAATGTGCAGCCAGGACCAGAAACCACAGAAGAGGCTAAGATGTTTGAAGGAGGGTCAAGTGAGAGGAACTGGAAGGTATTTCTTCTAGGGGGCAGGAAACAGAGCTGCTTGAGTTCTTTGCTCCTCCTTCCCTTTTTTCTGTATGTAAATAGCATCCATTCATCCAGGTCCACCCCTTACAGAGAGTGACCATGATGTGGAAAAGTCCAGAGCCAATATTTGATGGAAAGGATTATTCACTTCAGACAGTGTAATCCTGAAAGCTACACTCAGATGGAAGCTCTGTGAGAGCAAGGACCTTGTTCTGCTTACTTTGTGTCCCCAGAGCCTAGTGCCATGTCTTGGGGATGCTTGTTACTGCATCTAGTCCAGCCTGACTAATCTACTCCTTGAACCTTCTGTGACACCTTTCCCAATTCTCTCAGGAATAAATGAAACACATCAAGAAAGTACTGTTAGCCTCCACCATTCCCAGAGACAGGAGAAAATGCTGTGACCCGTTTGTCAGGCACTGGCTAGGACCTCTCTTACTGCAGTTACTTTTGGCCATCTGTTACTAGCAGGTGGCAGTGCAGGTGAGTTCCTGCAGGCTGGCAGCAGAAGCAAGTATAGCAGCCCTGCCACTACTAGGAGGCTGATCTCACACCAGCTACTGTCAGAGAGGAAATGAGAGCTTCTGGATGCCCCCACTTAATTCAAAAGTGGTTTGGAATGGGGTCTATTTTAAATGGACCATCTGGTATAAATTCACATACTAAAAAGGGGTAAATACAAAATCATCTCGTCCTCCTCAGAAACATCAAAGTCTTGGCTGTAGTCTTTTCTTCCACCCCTAGATAATGTAAATGCCAAAGCAAACCTCTTTTGTTCTCCTTCCTCAGAAATGTTCAGACCAGGAGGCCTCATCATAAGTTTGGGAAAAAAGCAATTTCTCATGATACCCGGAAATATTATTTTTCTAAGTCAATCATTCTGTTTTCCTGTAAACTGTGAGCAGTTTACAAGAAAACAGAATGATTACCAGTTGCTTAGTTAACACTCACTGGAAATTAAATCTGATAACATAACTGTAATATGCAAATGACGGGCACTTTGGAATTCTCTGGTATTTGTGCTTAGGATGAGTTTTCCACAGCCTGTTTCTCTACCATATAGTAAACAGAAATAGCTCTTAAAGTTTTTGAAAAACTCAACCATGAAAAAACAACAGTATAGGGATGTGTTGGGCAATCAAGAGGTTATTTTTTTGTTTGACCTCCATATAGAGATGTTTGTCACTGTTGGTATGTTTCCCCTGGGGAATCATCTCTTGAAATCAAGAAGAAACTCATCTCTTGAACAGGTTGGAGAGAAGTCAGATGGCATCTCATTTCTATTTCAGAAAGACCAGAATCCTTTCCAGTTTGTGCAACAGCCTTGCCCAAAACACTGAGGTCACATCTTAGTTTCTCCAGGAGAAACAGCTGCCCAAAAAGCCACCATCCTGTCTACTTTCGTTTCAAGTACTTTCTATACTCCCTATGATGTGGGAGGTCAAATAAAGAGAGCGACCTTCAGTTCCTGGTCAGACATGATGAGATGTATTCGCCAAATGTTCATGTTCTGATTCGCAAGCTTTAGAGGCAAAGGAAGTTCAGCTCTTCCCCTAGCCTGAAACTATCGTGCAGAACTTTAGGCCATGAGAGGACATAGACCTAAATAAACATTTCTCCAAAGAAGACATACAGATAGACAAGAGGCACATGAAAACATACTAACATCACTAATTATTAGAGAAATGCAAATCAAAACTACAATGAGGTATCACCTCACACCAGTCAGAATGGCCATCATCAAAAAATCTACAAAGTTTAAATGCTGGAGTGGGTGTGGAGAAAAGGTAACACTCCTACACGGTTGGTGGGAATGTACAACCACTATGGAGAACAGTATGGAGATTCCTTAAATAACTAAAAATAGAGCTACAATATGATCCAGCAATCACACTCCTGGGCTTATATCCAGAGAAAACCATAATTTGAAAAGATACATGTATCCCATGTATCTTTTCAGCAGCACTATTTCATTGCAGCACTATTTATGATAGCCAGGACATGCAAGCAACCGAAATGTCCATCAACGGAGGAATGGATAAAGAAGATGTGGCACATATATACAATGGAATATTACTCAGCCATGAAAAAGAATGAAATAATGCCATTTGCAACGACATGGATGGACCTAAAGACTGTCATACTGAATGAAGTAAGTCAGACAGAGAAAGACAAATATCATGTGATATCACTTATATGTGGAATCTAAAATGTGACACAAATAGAGTCACAGATGTAGAAAACAAACATAGTTACCAGGGTGGGGGTGGTGGATAAACTGGGAGATTGGGATTGACATATACACACTGCTATATATAAAATAGATAACTAATAAGAACCTACTGTATGGCACAGGGAACTCTACTCAATACTCTGTAATGACCTATATGGGAATAGAATCTAAAAAAGAGTGGATATATGTATATGTATAACTGATTCACTCTGCTGTACAGCAGAAGCTAATACAACACTGTAAATCAACTATACTCCAATAAAAATTAATTAAAAAGAAAGAAGTTTAGGCCATTAGGAAATCTAAGAATTCCTCCATTATAGCCCAGAATCAGTTGGTGTCTTCCAATACATCTCAAGTAAATGTCAAGCTTTGCCAAGTGAATCGAAAGACATTTAAAAGTGGCATTTTGGTGGAACATGATAGGAAGTAGTAAATAGCTTTAGGGAAGAGGCAAGGTTATCTTGGATTTATGGGTCTTGCAAATATTTATGCAAGGTGCTAAAAAGTAGCATCTCTCCTTCTTAAAATTATTGGCCAAAGTGGGCTTATGCTTTTACTTTGTAAGTAAATATTGCTGAGACATCCTAAACAGATTTATTAGGCTTGTCACCAACAGCCAAATATTTATGTAAGCTCCATGGGTTGAAAAGGTAATTTAAGGAGACTGTTTTAACCACAGCATTGTAAATGTTTAAGGTAACATCCTGTCTATTTGAAACCATCCCACCTAGCCATATCATCATATTTATAATAAAAAGACAACTTGTTCAAAGTGATGCATTATTTCCTGCTGTCCAGAGTGAGGCTTCTGTCTTTCTACCACAGCCAAGCAGAAAAAAAGAAATGATTTCAGAGAGATCCTCCTATGCAATACCTGGGAGGAAGCCACTGAAAATGTTACTAGTGGGAGGTGAGAGAGAGAAAATGTAGCTGTTGTAGCAGATGCAAACACAGGCATACCTCAGAGATATTGAGGGTTCGGTTCCAGATCACCACAGTAAAAAGACTATCCCAATAAAGCATGTCACACGATTTTTTTTTCATTTCCCAGGGCATATAAAAGTTGTGCTTACACTATACTAAGGGTATAATAGCATTATGTCTAAAAAAATGATATATATACCTTAATTAAAAGATACTTTATTGCTAAAAAATGCTAACCATCATCTAACAACACAGGGTTGCCACAAACCTTCAATTTGTAAAAACAAAAACAAACAAAGAAACACAGTATGTGAGAAGTGCAATAAAGCAAAGTGCTAATAAAATGAGTTATGTCTTTAAAAAGTAATAGTTTTATTTATTTATTTATTTTTGGTTGTGTTGGGTCTTCGTTGCTGCACGCGGGCTTTCTCTAGTTGCAGCAAGCAGGGACTACTCTTTGTTGCAGTGTGAGGGCTTCTCACTGCGGTGGCTTCTCTTGTTGTGGAGCACGGGCTCTAGGCGCACGGGCTTCAGTAGGTGTTGCTCCCGGGCTCTAGAGCACAGACTCAGTAATTGTGGCGTACAGGCTTAATTGCTCCACGGCATGTGGGATCTTCCCCCATCAGGGCTTGAACCCGTGTCTCCTGCATTGGCAGGCGGATTCTTAACCACTGCACCATCAGGGAAGTGCTAAGAGTGATTAGTTTTTGTTTGTTTGTTTTTAATTTAATTAATTTATTTATTTATTTATTTTTGGCTGTGTTGGGTCTTCGTTTCTGTGCGAGGGCTTTCTCTAGTTGCGGCAAATGGGGGCCACTCTTCATCGCGGTGCGCGGGCCTCTCACTATTGCGGCCTCTCTTGTTGCGGAGCACAGGCTCCAGATGCGCAGGCTCAGTAATGGTGGTGCACGGGCCTAGTTGCTCCGCGGCATGTGGGATCTTCCCAGACCAGGGCTTGAACCCGTGTCCCCTGCATTGGCAGGCAGATTCTCAACCACTGTGCCACCAGGGAAGCCCAAGGGAATAGGTTTTTAAAATGCAATTAGACCTTGCTAAGAATACACAGATATATTTACTAGTTGTATTCATTTTTCAATCTATTTTGCTTTAAAATACCTCAATAACTACTGATAAGATTTGGTCCCAAGTCTGGTCTGATTATCAGAATAAGCTCTGTGTGTGTGTGTGTGTGTGACTAGCTGAGTGAATTCTGGGCTTTGCTAAGCTCTGACCAGTCTCATTTGCTTGTGGTCCTATTGGTCTCAATATCAGACTATGATATATCATTTAGGACTCCTTCAGTTGCTCATGAAAGAAACCAAACTCAACTAGCTTAAACTACACAGGCCATGCATTTGCTTACATAATGGAAAGGTCCAGGAGAACACCTTCTGGCACAGTTGGATTCGGGTGCTCAGAGTCGTTGCTAAAATCCTTTGCCCTGCTTTCCTTTGTACTGACTTCACTCTCAGGCAGGTTTTAGTTTTGTGGTGGCCAAGATGAGCCCCAGAAGCCCCAGAAATTTTTTTTCTACCAGCAAAACTATGGACAGAGATTTAGTTCAGACTGGGATACATGGCTGTTCACAACCATCATTGTGACTTCATGTGCCTTCCTTTGGAAACAGGGGTAGCTTATGGGAGTGGGGTCAGCTGTGATGTGACCCCATAGATTGAAAAAGGAAAAGGTGTGGCTTCTGGAAAAAAATCTGAGTGAAGTAGCAAAAGCTGGAGTTTGCTGAATGAGTAAAAATGATGGATACCTTTCATAGTGATGCACAATCACAAGAAGCTCATTTTCAGATTCTAAAGATGACACAAAGATATACGTGCTGAACAAGTATCTAGAGACCAGAAGCTACCTGCAAAACTGGTAGTTGGTGACATGCCGAGAAATTAAGAGGATGGGGGAGATTTAAAAAAATAGTTCATGGGGCTTCCCTGGTGGTGCAGTGGTTGAGAATCTGCCTGCCAATGCAGGGGACACGGGTTCGAGCCCTGGTCTGGGAAGATCCCACATGCCGCGGAGCAACTGGGCCCGTGAGCCACAACTACTGAGCCTGTGCGTCTGGAGCCTGTGCTCTGCAACAAGAGAGGCCGCAATAGTGAGAGGCCCGCGCACCGCGATGAAGAGTGGCCCCCGCTCACCGCAACTAGAGAAAGCCCTCGCACAGAAACGAGGACCCAACACAGCCAAAAAATTAATTAATTAATTAATTTAAAAAAAATAGTTCATTTGTGTAGAAGTTTACTAAATGCGCATCACTAAGAATTTCACCAGATCTGCTCAAATTTGCTAGCATCCCAATATTGATTAACCTAATGGCATAGTTAAGGATTAAGACAGTTTATCCCAAACACAGGCCCTGTTTCACCTGAGGTGCTTATAAAAATGCAGAATCCTGGGGCACAGACCTCCTTATCATGCCATCTGGGAATAGGATATCAGCATTTTCACATACTCTCTGAGAAATTTTTAATAAACTGGCTTACATGGTAAAATCTGGGGATTTTACACCATGGGGTGAAGGTTTCCGTTTAACTCCATTTGCTGTCTTCTCAGCACCTGGTTAGTTGACATCTTGTTGATGCCACATGCACAAGAAACAATGGCCCCAGGTTATGACTAGAGTACAGATGGAGTGTTTTAGATAATAGAATTAGTGGAGTAAATTGAACTAGCTCCAATTCTTCATCTCCAGAGACACATCCTTGCCTTAACCTCATATTGGCAGAGAATACTTCCCCACATCTTGACTTTGAGTTTGCCCATATATCTTACTTTGGCCAATGGAACATGGACAGACGCAACAGTACCTAGTTCTCAATCTGGGCCTTAAGAGACCTTCTGTATCTCCAATTGCCCTCTCACATTTTTGCCAAAGCAGTGAGAGGAGTTTCCCCTGAGTAGTTGCCACCTTTCATTCCAGGCCTAAAGTGAACACATTTGGAACAGAGCTCCCCAGAGAAGTCTGGCTGGACCCACAGCTTGAAGCAGAGCCTCCCAGACACACCAAACTTAGATCAGCCAAGTTCACGGATAGACTCATGAGAAGAAGCGATTGCTGTTTTAAGTCACTGAGTTTAGGGCGGTTTCTGAAGCAGCATTGTGTAGTAACAGAGCTAACCAATACAGTCAGGGGCTATAAATATCTTTGGGGGATTGGTTTGGTTTGGTTGGGGTTGACTCCTACCTGAATTGAGGAAAGCAATTTGGAGAATAAGCAGTGGCAATTTCAGTAGGAGGGATCTTTCTGGGTGACAGGTAGCCCTAGCTTCATGGGAATCCAGAGAGATGAAGGTGAAACTTGTGTTCATTGTTAAGTACCATTATCGTAAACAGCAAATATTGAGGGCACTTACTGTACGCCGAGTGCTGGGGAAAACTGAGAGGTGTATAGTAGGACCAGTGCTCTAGAAAAGCTATGATCCCACTGCAGGACCAAACCTGGGATGGAGGGGCTGAGAACACCCCCTGACATTATATAGATATAGGAGTAAGACCTAGCCAATCAGAGCATTTCACTCCCCTTGGCTACAGTGATTAGTTCAAGGATGGGCACATGACCCAAGCTAGACCAATAAAACTCAATTCCTAGATTTTCATTGATATTATTAGGAAAGAGATAGGTTCCTTTCACTAAGGATGCTTAGCAGACAGGTTGTGAGCCTGGACTGTGGTCTCCTCTTTGCTCCATCAGGGGAGAAGCTGTCTGAATGCAATTCCATCTGAATTGACTCAGACTGGCTAGATTTCTTTCAGGGCACACTGACTGAGAAATAAGAACTTTAAAGTGAAAAGATTCTTCCTGATTCTACCCACCACCCTAGTATTTACACCCAACAACGCTTCATCACAGAAGTTTCCAAGCCCCCAGAGCTGAGTGGATTGACTTGGAGTTAGTGACCTTGAGCAGTCCTTCTTCACTAGTGGCTCGCAGGGTTTCAGGAGGGCAAAGCTGAAAGCTCACTTGATGCAGTAGCTCTAATTGAATCCATTTCCTTCCTGATGTCTTTATTCTTACATTATGATTGAGACTGCTACCCAGGACCTCTATATAATTTGCAGGGCTCAGTGCAAAATGAAAATTCAGGGCCTATTCAAAATTTACTCAGAATTTCAAGACAGTAACCACAGAACATTAAACCTGGTGTGGACTCTTCTGAGTGTGGGACCCATTGTGACTGTTTGGGTGTCACACACAGGAAGCCGGCCCCGCTGCCACCTGGAGGGTAGTCCTCATCGCCAATGTCTACCCGTGTTAAAGGAAGCACCAGCCAAGGGTCCAATCCTGGGTGGAATCAGAAGATGATCCCCAGACATTCATTCAACATTCATGGAACCAGCCATCTCCAAACCGCCCATCAAGCAAAGTGGTTAACTCAAGTGAGGGCCAACCCCAAGGAGAAATCAGCTGCCTTCTCCTGTCCAGCCCATCCCGGGGGCTGAAGGACAAGGGTGGACACAGCAGTGACCGGGAACCTTTCTGCAATCCCAGTACCCGCCCCCGCCAGCTGGGCCTTTCCCAGCAATCATTCTGAAAATATTTGTCCGTGAGCCCGCAAAGTACTTCAGATAAAATTCTGACTTGCTTGTGGGTTTGAGCGGTCACAGGTGTATCGCAAAAGTTGCACAAGAGGAGCACAGCGTCTTCACTGCTGCACGTGGACAGCATTTCAGGACAGCCTAGAAATGCTCAAGCCAGACTCCACCGAGGTAAGACGAGGCCCTGATGCTGCAGCAACTCCAGGGGCTCCCAACACAGAGCAACGGCTCAGCACGTGCAGACATTTGGCCAACAGACCCTCCTTTGAAGTCCAGGCAAAACTGGGCAAACTTTCCTGCCTGGAACATGTGGCTGTCAGTGGGAGGAAGGGTAGCGTGGAGGCCCCATCTCTCCTCCCCCAAAGTTTAGGAGCTGACACTTCTTTTCCTACAGAGTGAGAGCTTCTGTTGTCCACACAGAGCTCGAAGGCTAATCTACTCCTCATCGTCTTTAAAAACTCAGCACAAAACTTAAGGCCAAGGTGAAAGTGCCCACTCTGTGTGCTCCTGATTTCCCTTGAAAGAAATAAGAAAGGGGATGATGTAGTTACGGGTGGAGAGAGTCTAAATCAGTGGTTCTCAAAGTGTGGTCCCCAGACCAGCAGCATCAGTAACCTGGTAATCAGTTAGAAATGCAAATTCCAGGCCCCACCCCAGATCTACTAACTCAGAAATCTGGAAGGCAGGAACCAGTAATAGTTTAATAAGCCCTCCAGGTGATTCTCAGGGTGACCCTCATCGCCTAAAACCATCGCACCACTCATTTTCAACAATAAGCATTTTAAGGATGATCCCAATGCTAATAACCAACATTTATTCAACATTTCTGTTTGCCAGGTACTGTGCTAAGTGCTTTTACATGCATGATTACCTTAATAAGCCACACAGTTTTGGTATTTTGTTATAGCAGGCTGCGCTGAAACAATCGGAGATCCCTAAAATAATGCTGCCAGGTCTTTATGGGATGCAGTTGGGATATAGTATGTTCAAGATCAGCATCTGTATCAGATTGACACGCACCACACACAGTAACTATGCTGGGCTCTGGGCATCTTTGACTAAGCAAACCGATACAGAACCACAGTACAGTGTGACACAATGGAAAATAGGCCATAACTGAAGTATGCAAGCATCCTCTGCTTATGCTGACAGCTGACATTGATTGAGAACTTGCTGTGTGCCAGGCCCTGTTCTGAACACATCATGGATTGTTATCCTAACTGAACAGAAGAGGAAATGGGAATGTATATCAGTTAATGCATGTCTTGTTTGCTCCAGGTTACACGGCTGGTAACTGATGGTACCAGAAATCAAACTCAGGCAGTCTGGCTCCAGAGTCTGGGGCCTTTAACCACAACACTACCTCCTCTTTAATGGGATCTGAAATGGAGTTTGGCTGCAGAGAGAAGTGTGTCCCGAGTCCCCCTGACTCCTACATCAGCCACCAATAGAAACCAGATCTAAAAGGAGCCACAGAGGTTCACCCAGCTTGACCCTTAGCCACAACCCAGAGAAGATGTTATTATCAATAGATGAAATAACCAAGGTGCTTAGGTTAAAAAACAAAAAAGCGTACAAAAGCCAAAATAGCATACAAAAAACAAAAAATAAATGGCTGAATCACCAAGCATTTATGACACGTGTGTTCAATTTGGTGGGAGTCTAGTGGGCCATAAATCAGAAAAGGCCCGGGTGGCTTACTGGGGCCTCCTCACTGGACTGTGTTTGTACCATCCCAGGGCTGGAGCCTCAGCTCCATATGAGGCTGGTTGGACCACACGGAACTCCCGGGGCCTGGCACGCTGCTTGTTTGCTGGTGGTTTTGCTAATGGCCGGCCCAGTCCAGCGGGCGGCTGGGAGGCCTCTCCTACTCACATCCAGCCCCTGACCCTGACCCTGCGCAGCTGGGCACAAGGCTGCTGCTAACATCCTGCCTGACACCCTCCACAAGCAAGAAGGGCTTTAGGGAAATGGCCCTTGGGGACCTTGCTGGGTTATGGGGACCTCTGCAGAGAGAAGCCAGGTCAGAAATGAACCAGAGGACCAGCCCTCAGCAGCATTTCTGTGGAGAGCACGTGCGCCTGGTCCTTCTCTTGTTCAGCACAGAGTAAAAGGACTTGAGGGGGGCTTCCCTGGTGGCGCAGTGGTTGAGAGTAGGCCTGCCAATTCAGGGGACACGGGTTCGTGCCCCGGTCCGGGAAGATCCCACATGCCGCAGAGCGGCTGGGCCCATGAGCCATGGCCGCTGAGCCTGCACGTCCAGAGCCTGTGCTCCGCAACGGGAGAGGCCACAACAGTGAGAGGCCCACGTACTGCAAAAAATAAAAATAAAAATATAAAAGACTTGCGGGGACTCCGAGGTAGGGTAATTCAAGCAACCCACAACCTATGTTCCCTGAAATCTGGGGAGACTGGGACTTCCCTGGTGGCACAGTGGTTAAGAATCCGCCCACCAATGCAGGGGACATGGGTTCAAGCCCTGGTCTGGGAAGATCCCACATGCCGCAGAGCAACTAAGCCCGCGTGCCACAACTACTGAGCCTACGCGCCACAATTACTGAAGCCCACGTGCCACAACTACTGAAGCCCACGTGCCTAGAGCCTGTGCTCCGCAATGAGAGAAGCCACTGCAATGAGAAGCCCATGCACCACAAGGAAGAGTAGCCTCTGCTTGTCACAACTAGAGAAAGGCAGCGTGCAGCAACGAAGACCCAACACAGCCAATAACTAAATAAATAAAATAAAACTATTATAAAAAAAAAGAAAGAAATTTGGTGAGACTGGTATTCTCACCTAAAATGTCTAAAAGCCACTGTGGGGTGGAGTAGCAGCTTGCCTAAGAAAGGTCAGTGCTTGCCGGGTTTGGGATGGGGGGGCAAGGTTGCATTCACATCTCCTGAGCCAAGTGTGGACCCTGAGGAAGGGAGCTGGTGGTGGGTCATCTCTGAAGGGATATTGCACAAGAGAGCTTCCTAGAGGGATGAGGTGACCCCAACAGAGCACCAACCAGAAGCCAAAGACTGGGGCAGGGGGCAGTTGTAGCCAGTCAAAACAGGCATTACCTCAGAGGAACCTCAGATGTGAAATCCTCAGTGCTAGGGACCCAAGGAACCCAAGGAAGTGTAAGCTTTGGGGCACACAGCACACAGAGGGCCATGATGCTAAATTGCAGTGACAACTTGGCCCTGGTCCTCTAATTCGCCTGATCCCACCCCCACTCCATCCTGACCCTAGAGAGCAAAACAACACCTAGAAGAAGAGGAGGTCTAGTGAGGAAGGGAGAAAAAAATTACTGTATCCTTGTCCACTGCAGTCCCCTTGCCTGAGTCAGGTCAGAGCTAGGGGAGGAGAAAATGTTCTCATTGGATGAGAGTTCAGAGTTTATTGGATGAGACGGGCCTTTTAATATTTGAAATTGACCAAAAAAGCTATGGGATCTGCCTGAGATTTTACCCAACGTGTAGTAAAGAATAATCCATGTCTTCAGAGAATTTGAAGGGAAATGGTGAGAAAGGAAAAGGTTACTTTCTAGGTAGAATTTTTGATGTTCAATTCATTCATTTATACATATCCATATATTATACACACACATCTCTCTTTGTGTATATATTCATAAGGATGTCCAGAAAAGGCAGATTGGTGCTATATGATTCAAAGATGATACAGCATTATAATAGGAGTGATGGGAGTTGCGTAGGAGACAGTCTGGTCAACAAAGGGTGAAGCAAATGCCAAGGATATGTCTTGGATTATTGGAGAGAGAGCATGACCATATGTCAAGAATTTGTCACTGAAAAGTCAACACATGACAAGTACACAGAAGATGACGGGGAGAAGGGTGGTATTTGGGAAAAGGTACCCAGGCTGAAAACTCAGTGTGGTCAATGCATCATCAAGTGTCCACTTTGTAACAGTGGATCGATTATTTCATGTCTTTTAGTGGGCATTTTGTGGGCACTCACAATGTGCTTGGAACCATCAGGATATATGGGTAGTCTTTTAAATAATAAGCATTTCCATCGCCTAAGTGGAATTTCTTACACTCTTGAGTCATAATCAGGTTACCTTCTCTTAAAAGACCCTACCCTTCACAGAGTAGATGTCATAGAACCCTAATTTTCTAATAGAGTCACTATTTTAACAAAGTGGAAAGATGTGTGTAATGTGGTAAAACCAGTGTTATTATCTATGAAGGAATAGCAGACTAGCAGATCTGGGATGGATGGCGGCTTTTCCTTCACTTTGGTACTCAGGGATCACTTGAGAGAAATGTTAGCATCCAGCTCTTAAAATACTGTATACATTTTAGATTAAATACGTTTGACTAAACACTGTCTTAGAAGAGAGGAAAATCTACTGATTAAAGAATGTCTCAAACTTAGTAATATTAGTATATATTACTAATGGTAATAGTAATATTAGTATACAATAGTATACATTAGTAATAGTAATATTAGTAGTATACAATAGTAATATTAGTATACATTAGTATATATTAATTAGCAAACCTAGCAAATGTATTATTTAAAGTAGAAATTAATGACCCCAAGTGCAGAGCCTTAAATAAAATAAACGTTTACTTGTCTTTATGTAAAAGTCCAGAGTGAAGCAGGTAGTCTTTGGTGTAAATGAGTCCATCCATGAGCTCATCCATGCACCAACATTGATATCTCTACTCTTATCAACATGTGGCTTCCTTTTCTGGGTCTAAGGATGCTGGTCCAACACCCCTGTCACAATTTCCCAGTGGTTAAGGATGCCTCCCATGTTGCACACATCACTTGCTTTCACATTCCCTTGGCCCAGATGTGGTCACAGGGCTACAAGAAAGACTGGATAATATGGTCTGTTGCTGGGCACCAACAAGCCCAGTGAAACACAGTGGTTCTGTTACTAAATAAAAAGTGAGAGAATGGATACAGGGAGTGGGGGGGCGGGGGGTGGACGGGAATACAGAAGTCTCCTCTATGACTCAATAATCACTAGAAAAAAATTGAGGCTGTAATTTCACTTAGAAAACATTTATTGGGTGCTTCTTGTGTGCCGGTATTCTATTTTGCCATAGGGATAAGCTTCCAAGAAAGAAAGATTTCATTATCATGATGCCTTTAAGAGGAAAATCCCAACATGTTTTTGTTTTATTTATTTATTTATTTATTTATTTATTTATTTATTTATTTATTTATTTATGGTTGGGTCTTCGTTGCTGCGCGCGGGCTTTCTCTAGTTGCGGTGAGCAGGGGCTACTCTTCGTCGTAGTGCGCGGGCCTCTCACTGCGGTGGCTTCTCTTGTTGCGGAGCACGGGCTCTAGGTGCACAGGCTTCAGTAGTTGTGGCGCACGGGCTTAGTTGCTCCACAACAGGTGGGATCTTCCCGGACCAGGGCTCAAACCCATGTCCGATGCATTGGCAGGCGTATTCTTAACCACTGCGCCACGAGGGAAGTCCCCCAACGGGTTTTAACTAAATTCACAGATAGCACCATCCATTACATATTCATTTCTCTGTGGGAAATCACAGCAGAGTCAAACCTTATATCCTCTCATTTGACATCAGTTGAATTAAAATGTTTTGAACACTCACGGGTGATGCAGCCCTGGATAAGCTCATGGTGATATCAAGAGCTGGTACAGTATTCACCAGGTGCTAGAAACCAACCTGTTTTGGTCTGGCAGGAAAAGTAACATCAGGACTGCAAGTGAATTCTTTTGCTGTGTGTCATCCTCTCCTCATTATCACAGTGCACATGTAGTCCTAACCCAGAAGCAATTTTTAAAAATTGCCCTTTAGGAGCGGAGAGAACTCTGGGCTGGGAGGCACAAACCCCGGTGTTTGTAATGGCTCTGCTGCTGAATAGTTGTGTGACCCTAAAAAAGTAACAGACAGAGCCAAGTTTTCTGGTGCATGAATTCCTCCAGCAAATGTGCATTTGTCACCTGCCATGCAGGCCCTGTGCTAGCTCTGTGGAGCTGGCTTCCATCTCTCATCTTCTTGTAGTCTTTCTGATGCTCTATGTATCCAGGCCTCTCTGGACCAGAGAGATATGGCTGTAATCTCATCACACACACAAAGCAAACAAACATAGGCATGGGTGTTTGTGGCAGAGACTGCTAATTGTTCTTCAGTATCTATTCTCCTGTTCTTTCATTGTATAGAATCCTTGATTTTCACTTGGGCACAAGGCCACCCCTTCCCTCCTCCTTGGTAGCAACAAAGTTCTGGCCAGTGGGACGTGAGTGGAAGTGATGTGTGCAACTTCTGAATTATGCCCTGAAAAATAAGAGGGCATGCCCTCCCATTCCTTTTTCTCTCTTCCTGCTGTCTGGGATGCAAGCAAGGTGGTGAGTCATCTTGTACCATGTGGATGGGAAGGATAGCAGAGAAACAAGATGGAAGAAGCCTGGTACCCTGTATTGGTTGTATTATTTCTCTATAATAATCCACCCTAAAACATAGTGGCTTAAGTAACAAACATTTATGATCTCACAGTTCCTCTGGGTCAGGAATCTGGGTACGGCTTTGCTAGATCCTCTGGCTCAGGGTCTCTCCTAAGGCTGCAGCCAAGGTGTTGGCCAGGGCTGCTGTATCTCAGAGCTCAACTGAGGTGGGATCCACGTCCAAGCTCACTTATGTGGTTGTTGGCAGCCGTCAGGTCCCAGCTGACTGTTGACCTCTGATGTCAGTTTCTCTCTCTGTGGGCCTCTCCATGGGGCAGCTCACAACAAGGCAGATGGCTTCCCCCAGAGTAAGCAAGAGACAGAGAGAGAGCCAGCAAAATGGAAGGCAGTCCTTTTGCACCCGTCTCAGAAGCGACACTCCATCACCGCTGCCACGCACTGTTTGTTAGACGGGAATCACAGGATCCAGCCTCCATTCAAGGGGAAGTGATTACACCAGGGCATGAAGACCAGGAGGAGAGAGGGTCACCAAGAGCCGTTTTAGAGGCTGCCTGCCATGGACACTGACAGAGTGGAGTTGCCCTCTCCTTGCTGGTCTGTTTATGCTACAACCATTAGGGGAGGTTAAATAAACGCTCATCTTCTTTAAGGCAGGGTGTACATTAGAGTAGCCACACCTATATTCTAATTGGTAGTATTTGTTTCATTCTAGGAAACATTATTCCAATTAATGAAGACCCTGCAGTAGCCACTTTCTGGAATAACTGCCCAATTAAATCCTTTTCTTGGAAAATTTCCCCCTTTCTCCACCTCCACCCCACCTCTCCTTTCTGGGAACTTCTGTGACCACTTTTGTAATAAATAACTTCAGTCCTCCCTGGCTTCATCTAATTGAAGAAAGATTAAATAGCTGAACTAATGGGCCAACTCTGTCCCACAGGCATTTAGAATCGAGATCCAGAGACCCTGGTCGGTGCCCTGGAGAACCGGGCATCATGTGAAGCTAGGACAGGGTCTGCATGTACATGGGAAATCGAGAAAGCCAGTTGCAGAGAGAGAAGGAAGGAAGAGGCAAATATGCAGAGAGAAGCCTTCAGAGTGGCTCAGGTCAAGCCTTCCTGACCAGGCACTGCCGGAACCCGGCTCTGCCCCCAGCCCAAGCGTGGGAGATGCCTCTGTACCATTCCAAACATATGTCCTCACCTCCCCCCACCCTTTTTTTTTTACTGAAACTAGTTTGAGGGATCTTCAGGTCTTTGAAATTAAACAATACCTGACTACAAAAGGCCCTTCGTTTTTTGTGAGTTTTCAACACCTAACCTTAACATTGTCTCAGACAGCCCATGGCATCCTCAACACTCTCGTCTACTTCCTCCCTGAAAAAATAATGCAGTCTTGCTGGAAAACACTGGGATGGAGTCAACAGAGCCCACTCGGAAGGAATAGTGCCAGGGAGGGCACTGTATCTAACATGTCTGTGATCCGATTCATTACTTAGTTGGAGGTCAGAAAAGGAGATGTTTTAGTTGAGGGGGGACACAAAGGACTAAAGAAGTCATCTTCTCTTGCCTTAGCCTTCTGTGCGCTCACATGCTGCTGGTCTAGACCAAAACCCAGTTACTCCGCATCCTTGTTACTGAGTCGTTAGAAAGACCCCCCACTCTGAGCTCACCCACACATTCTTCAAAACCGCCTGGGTTTCTTTTGAGTTCCCTAATGGCTCTCTAAGAAGCAGTCTCTGCTCTGAGACAGCGTCTCTCTCCACACATCCTCTCAACATGTTACTCTCCGTCTGAAATTTTTACTGCAGAATTCAGGCCAGGGTGCTGCGGATGGGTTGTATTTCTTTAGTGGAATTCTGCACGCCCCTTCCTGAGTCACACTCTGCATTCCTTTGATGCTTCCTCTGAGCTGAAGGGTCACTGGGTAGCAAAGCTATTGGTTGCACAGCCCCTGGAGGGCTTGTACCCAACCTTATCCTAGCAGCTGACCTTCTTGTGTGGAAGGAGGCAAAGTGGGATATAGTAAACAGGAAGGCAGCAAGCTCTACTTGGCCTGGAGAGCAGGAAACATCAGGGACCACGCTCAGCCCTGGGCCCGGATCACAAGCTTCTGAGTTTGCTACGCCTCCCAGGCCGGTTCAAAGATCGTTCCAGCAGCTTGGGGTTGTCAGTGCCACAGGAAGAATTTTTCCTAAGATGCCACCTCAACAATTTCACAGTTTCTGAGTCTGGTGTGATAGGTGGATAAACAGATGGATGAGAGGAGGAGAAGGTGGAGTTAGAGGGAGCAGTGAGGGACAGGCTTACCCCCTGCCACCTTATTGTAAACTGTTATGACTCCACACACACACCCCTCCCGTACTCCCAACTTTCCCTCACCAAGCTGTATTTCTCTATTTCTACAACCTCTAACATACTTTATTTCTATCATCTGTCTTTCCATTCTAGAATCAGCTCCACATGAGGGCAGGGATCTTTGTTTGTACCCTGATAGTTCCTATGAGCCTGCACAGTGCCTGGTACAAAACAGGTTGTCAACAAATATTTATTGAGTGAATGAATGGATGGATGGTTGAATGAGTGAGTAAATTTCCCTAGGGATGCTTTTAACAATATCCTTACTACATGTCTTTTACTCTGCTCCTCCTGTTCTCCAAACTGGGAATGCCCTCTTCCAACCCTACCAATCATAATCTGATTCATCTTCCACGGGCCAGCTCCAGTTCCACTTCTGCAATATGGCAGAAGAGCCAGGCTTCCAGAGTTCAAATCTCTATTCTATTGTTTGCTCACTGTGGAAACTTGATTAAGTGACTTCATATCTCTAAGCCTTAGTTTTCTTATCTAATGGGATTACTGTGAAGATGAAGTAATACGATTTCTGAAATATGCTTAATTAACACACCTCTGCTACTATGCCCCAGTTGGGTACCTTCTCTTCCTCCTTTGAAGACCCATATTACATTAAGTCTCTCTTAAGAACTTGTCACATTTTCTCTTATATTCTAGTTGTCTTTATATATATAGTACTTTCCTTAACAGAAGGGATCTTCTCAACATAGCTAATCATCTGGAAAATGCAAATCAAAACCACAATGAGATATCACCTCACACCTGTCAGAATGGCCATCAGCAAAAAGAACACAAATAACAAATGTTGGCCAGGATGTGGAGAAAAGGGAACCCTCGTACACTGTTGGTAAGAGTGTAAATTGGTGCAGCCAGTGTGGAAAACCATATAGAGGTTTCTTAAAAAACTATAAACAGAACTACCATATGACCCTACAATTCCATTCCTGGGTATATATCCAAAAAAACAAAATCACTAATTCGAAAGGATACATGTACCCCAATGTTCACTGCAGCATTATTTACAATAGCCAAGATATGGAAGCAACCTGAGTGTCCATCAACAGATGAACGGTTAAAGAATATGTGGTATATATACACAATAGAATACTACACAACCATAAAAACGAATGAAATTTTGCCATTTGCAGCAACGTGGATGGACTTGGAGGGCATTATGCTAAGTTAAGTAAGTCAGACAAAGAAAGATACTGTATATTATCACTTATATGTTGAATCTAAAAAATACAACAAACTGGTGAATATAACAAAAGAGAAGCAGCTCACAGATATAGAAAACAAACTAGTGGTTACCAGTGGGGAGAGGGAAGGTGGGAAGGGCAATATAGGGGTATGGGGATTAAGAGGTATAAGCTATTAGGTATAAAATAAGCTACAAGGATATATGGTATAGCATGGGGAATATAGCCAATATTTTATAATTACTGTGAATGGAGTATAGCCTTTAAAATTGTGAAACACAATAGAGTACACCTGTAACTTATTTAATATGGTATATCAACTATACGTCATTTAAAAAATAAAAATAATGTAAGAAAGGGAAAAAAAAAAGAAGGGTCCTTCTGACACAGTACTTTGCAACTATATACTCTTAAACACCCTCCTTGAGTATTTATAAATGCAGCAAAGAAGTACCTAAGCCCAGGAGCGAACATTGCTGGGAAGAAAGAGAGAGGATGAGATCAGTACTCAGAGGCTGAGTAGTATTCCATTGTATACATGCGCCACATCTTCTTTATCCAGTTCTGTGTCGATGGACACTTAGGTTGCGTCCATATCTTGGCTATTGTAAATAGTGCTGTAGTGAACGTTGGGGTGCAGGTATCTTTCTCAATTAGTGTTTTTGTGTTTTTTGGATAAATACCCAGGAGTGGAATTGTTGGGTCATACGGTAGCCCCTTATCTGGAAGGGCTTGGAGGATGGGATATTGTTATGCAGAAACACATGATCAAAAAACCATTTACCCAGCACAGCCATTCCACATCATGAGCCGCAACTCCATACAAGTTTCTGAGTGAGAGCTCGTGAAGAGGAATCGACCATCTCCTGTGCATCAGAAGCCCTCAGGAGCAAAAGCCAGGCTCAGACTTGGGGCAGCAAAGCCTTGTCTTCTGAAGAAAAGGACCTGCCCCTTGCTGTTACAGGAACCCCTGGAAAGTCGCTCATGATAAACACTGGTATGTTTCTGCAATCTGGCTTTCTTCCCTTCCAAGGTTCCTGAACTGGTGGCAATGAACAGATCTGGGGAAGCCAAGAAAATGCACTGTGAGTATAAACAGCCTGACAGGACATTTACACAGCAGTCATCGGAGCGGAGCACTCCTTCCCCGGTGTGCCGGAGGCCGGCAGGGGAGGTTCTGAGAGCGAGACGCCCGTGTTCTCTCTTCTTTCTGAGACGGACTTCTGTCCGTTACAAGAGAGCCTGGTTGAGTTCTGGGAAGGATGAGTGACTGAGTGGGATTGCAGGGACAGCGGCAGATGGAGGAAACTTTACCCACTCCCACTCAGGACCACCAAAGCTCTTTTATAGGAAACAGAAGGGAAGTCACAGTCTAACTTCTTTTCCAGCTTTCTTTAGGTATAATTGACAATCCCCAGCCCCTAGTAACCACCATTCCACTCTCTGCTTCTATGAGTTTGACTATTTTAGATTTCACATATAAGTGGAATCATGCAGTATTTGCTTTACTGTGTCTGGCTTATTTCATGTAGCATAATGTCCTCCAGGTTCATCCACCTCGTTGCAAATGGCACGATTTCCTTTTCTTTAAGCTGAGTAACATTCCTTTATATATATCTATATCTATATCAAGAAAATGTTTATATATATATATGGGATATATTTATCCACTCATCCATTGACATTTAGGTTATTTCCATGTTTCCACATCTTGGCTATTGTGAATAATGCTGATTTGAACATGGGAGTGTAGATTAATTATCCGGGAAATGCCAGTAAAACCACAACGAGATATCATCTCACATCTGCTAGGATGGCTGTAATCGGAAAGACAAAAGATAACAAGTGTTGGAAAGGATATGGAAAAAAGGGAACCCTCATGCACTCTTGGAGGGAATGTAAATTGATACTTTTGAAAGCTGAATGAGCCAACCTGAGTTCACTGTTCTATCCATGGTCAGGATTCAATGATTAGAACTTTATCCTCAATATCCTCCTTGCCTGTGTGTCAGGCTAGCAGGATCCTTTGTCTTGGAAAAGGTTTATAAGGGTCTCAGAGTTCATACATGTGAGTGTATGCCTGAGAGACAGGCAGCCTTGAGATCCTTCAGTGGCTTTGCCATCTACTGATAGCAGACTATCAATCTATCAGACCTGGGAGAGTAACTGACCCCCTAAGCTTTTCTTTCTCTCCTCTGAAATGGGAAGAAAGTTAATACCTTCCTCACTGGGATTGTCCTTAGGAATAATAAAGAAATAAGCCAATCCAGGCTGCCAAATGCCCTCAACGAAGTGTGGTTCCTTTGATTATTACTAAAAGATGAAACCTATGTTCTGGGTTGGAGAGAAAGGGGCCCTCATGTCAAAGAAGGGAGAAGAGTTGGCTTTTAGGATCTGCGTAGAATGCGTGTCTTGAAGCCATATATCTGGCTTTCCAAATTGAAAAGGTTACAACTTTTCAGTAGGGCTGATGAATGGGTTCATTGTGTTGATTGTGGAGTTGTATACATATGTCAAAACATATCAGATTATATACTTTCAATGTGTACAGTTTATTGCATTTCAGTTGCATCTCAATAAAGCAGTTAAGGGCTTCCCTGGTGGCACAGTGGTTGAGAGTCCGCCTGCCGATGCAGGGGATGCGGGTTCGTGCCCCAGTCCGGGAAGATCCCACATGCCGCGGAGCGGCTAGGCCTGTGAGCCATGGCCACTGAGCCTGCGCGTCTGGAGCCTGTGCTCCGCAACGGGAGAGACCACAACAGTGAGAGGCCCACGTACCGCAAAAAATAATAATAATAATAAATAAATAAAAACAAAGCAGTTAAAAAGGAAAATAATTCACTTGGAGAACAGCAACAAAAAGAAGACCATAACGATGATTTTCAGGCAGGTGATTATAAGTGGATGGGCATACCGGTACATGAAAGCTCCAGTATAAACAACACTGTTCACACATGATTATTCTGTGCAATTTTCTTAAAACCCCTCCTTTCTCTTCCCCTTCATCTATTCATATCCTTCATCTTTAAGCCCCAGTTTAAGTCCTACCTTCTCTCAGAGGCCTTCTCAGGCCACTCCACCTCATCATAGTTGAACCCACCTATGAGTGTCTTAACCTATACACACTCTAATTTCTCAAATAGTGCCTGTGACTCCTCACGCGCTCTCGTTCTATTATTTAAATCATCGTTTAACTTCATATGTGTCTGTGATGCTTTTGAAGGAGACACATCTTTTGTGTCTATGAACACATAGTGCTTGATAAATATCTCCTTATTGAATGATGACATTTAGAGTTCTACCTCCTAGGCTTGACTCTAATTGCCATGAACTCTAAGGAATGATCTCCAGTCTTCCACTGGATAGAAATTTTACGGTATCAATTATTACTTGACTAAGTAGGCCATCAGCTACATTCTGATTGTTTATCATTTGTTGTCATACAAGGAATCTGTTTTAATTGTATTGACTGTATTCATCCATAATGGCTTTTCATACAAAACTAATGGCTTTCAGACTTGAGAAAACTGACCCCCAGAAAAGCCTAGTTTGATTGCATCAGAGTTTCAAAGACTTGTTCCAGCCCCATCTCCATGTGAGCAGCATAGTTCTCAATGGCAGTCAAGCGGGGCCCGGAACGCAGGGTGCCTGGGAGCGGCTCCCCAACGCCAGCCCTGATCCTATTCCATTATCCTAAGCCCTTTCCTTTTCTGTTTGTTTGTTTTGGGCTCTCCTGGAAGTCTAATGGAGTCAGATACCATGTCTCCCAGAAGAGGAATGACATTTATAACCCCCTTCTACCGCTGCAAATGGAGGGGTTATCTAGCTCTTTCCCTGATCAGCGGTCCCTGCCATTTCAGGCGGCCTCTCAGACTGGTGCCCTTGGAGTCAACTCCAAGGCTGGTGGTTTCGGCAGCCAGGGAGCCTCAGACCTGAGCAGCAGGCCCACGGTTGAGAGTTAGCAGGACAGCTCTAAGTAGCCTCTTCCTGTTTCAGAGAGTTACTGGCAGGTTTCTGCAAACCTGCAGCTTATTTATGTCTTTAATGCTGGGCTCCTGGCCACTGCTCATTGCAGGACTAGATGGAGCTCTGTTTAACGTTAGGCCAATCTTCCCACCACGGCCGCCATCTGAATGAGGAAGGATGGGCCCATCGTGTCCACCGCCTGCCAAGGAAGCAAAGTGACTGGAGATTGCCGTGGGGATGCACCCTTGGGAGTGGCAAGGAGGGATTTGTTTCTCTGGTATCTAATGGAAGACAGAGAGCAGCTTTTTGGGTAGGAACTAAAAAATACGGGAATATTTAGGAGGGAATGCTCTTTCCCCAAAACAGTCTCTATGGTTCTATTTTTCCTTTAAATAATAATTTACTGCTGAATTAATTGTTGGCTTAGCATTTCCTAAACTGGGATCCATGGTGTCAATAGATATTTCTTTTTAAAAATGTAGAAAAAAGTTGGGGAAATAAAGATCTGGAGAATAAGGGTTCTAGGAACAACCATAGGAAGTGGTAAAGGTTACAGCAGCCATGGAAAAGCAATGTCCGAGGCAGGCCTGATGCAGACCAGGCAGAAAGGAGGTGTGTGCCAGGCAAAAGGGGTCAATGAACAAAAAAGGAAAATGCTCAGGGAGAAAAGAGAGACCTCTGGCTTGGAGAGTTCGGTGCAGACTAATTTTTACTGGAGTAATTCCAGGGACGTTTTCTCCCTTCTCATCGCTTTCAGGAGACATTGCAAGCAGCCTGCTTGTGGCCAACCCTGTTGTTTGCCTCTCTTAGAGCTCACACTTGCACACGCATGCAAGTGTGCATACACACAATCACACACATACACACATACAAACACATACTTCTTCTTGGTTCTGTCTAGGTGCCCCACCTCCAAGCTGTCAAGGAAACGGACACCTCATCCCAGAAGATGAACACTGGTTAGTTTAAGCTAATTATAGTAATTTCTTCCCTGTTGCCATGGACCGGTTGGGCATGACCACGTAACACAAGTCTGACAAATGGAGCCTGAGGGGTGGCCCTTTCAGGGCTTCTGGAAAGATTTTTCTCCATAATAAGAAGAGACAGACACATGGAAAGAGACACCCCCTTCTTTGTTGGGTGTGGATTTTCTGTGTGACATATCAGGAACTACCACAAGCATCATGCAGCTTGGCAGGAGATGAGGAGAGGGTGGTAGACGTTCTGGGAATGGCAGAACAGCGGGATGTAAATGACCTGGATCCTTGATGACACAGTCAAATAGCCAAATTGACCCTGGAACCACTCTTCCTCTGGACGTGACACTAAGTGAGATATAAAGTCCATTCTGCTTAGGCCACTGGTAGTTGAGTCTTCGGTTCCTTGCAGCTAGATGTTTCATGTTAAGAGCTTTTCCCCTTCACGGAACACATCTAACAACTTGACCATTAGGCCAGCCACCTAATTCCTTGGCCAAACTCTTCACTTAGCCCCATCAGAATGTAAAATTTGGTCCTCCAGGCTGCCCCTGGCCAATGCCTTCCTCTGCGTCCCCCCCCCCTGCTTCCTCTCCTTTGGGGGTGTCCTGGCTCTCACCCTCATCAACTCCAATCACCATGGGTTACCTTGTATCTACTGATGGTTCAGAACATAGGTTTTATAGTCAAACAGACTTGAGTTTTAACCCTGGCTCTACCACTTGTTCGTTGTAGTCCTCATAAAAGTAATTCAACTTCCCTAAAGTGTTGTGTCCTCAGCTGTAAAACAGGAAAAATATCTCATCTCATAGGTCTACTTTAAGAATTCTATGAGATAATAATGAAAAGAGCTTAACAGTACCTTACATGCAGTAAGTGGTCTGTAAGTCATAGTCTTAACAATGTTAATGATTATTTTAATTAAAATTGATAATTGCTTTGGATTAACTAAGGCTACCTGATTCAGATTGGATCGTTCAAATGGCAATAGGGCATTGTTGCTACCAAATGCAGTATAGCAGCAAGGAAAGGTAATAATAACCAATCTGGGTACCTTGCCTTATAATCTGATATTTTACCAAACATATTTTAATGTTTGTTTACTCCCCAAAAGAATCTTTTAAATATCAGTATCATTCTCACTTTGCTGAAGCAAATGAAGTTAAGAGAGCCTAAGTTCATGCCTCGGCTAACATAGTTGGTGATTGAAATATAAATCTTAACAAACTCCAAAATACATTCTCTTTCCACCACACTGCCCTACATATTCGCATCCATCTAGCTGCTATAGTCAGTTGCTCTCAGCTCCTGAACTTTTGTGACTGGCTTCTAATACATCCTAGATTGGTTGGTTGCTTTCTGTATAGGAACTTTCATGTTAATATTTCTTGAAAACGTTCAGTGGTTCTGAGAGTGTTTCTGTGTGGGAGGAGAGGAGGAGAATTATGGCAAACAGCCCAGTGTTCTAGCATCCTCTATGGAAGGCTGGGTTTGCCACTGCACTTTGTATAAGCAGCTCCTGTTTTGGGCAATAATTTGTGTATTCACTCTACTTCTTAGCCTTTCTTTGTTCCCTCAGGGGGTGAGACTTTGTGATAAGCAGTCTCTAATGAGGTTTATGTGACTAGGAGTGGACATTGCTGCTAAAACTGTTTACCATCTACTGAGTGTCAACAGGGTCCACTGTGTGGCTGTCAAGAGATGCTTGTTCAAACAGAGAAGGACAGAAAAGGAGAGAGAGAGAGGAAGGAAATTTTCTATCCAGGGAAAATAGGGATGGGTTAGAAACTAGAGAAGGAAATCTTTTGGAAATTCATTGCCAAAGAAACAACTTAATTTACTGCTTGGTTTAATGGCTTGGGAATGCGTATAAAGTCCATTTTTAACTGGTATTCTTGTAGATGACAGTCTAAATTGTTCTCACTCAAAAACCACCCATGTATTTTGGACATCTTTTGTTATCTTCCTTCTTTTCTAGGGTCTACCAAGGTCAACCCAAAGTGCGAAATTAAATATGAAGGGCTGAGTTTCTTTGGGTTTTCTGTTGTGTTTTGCAATATTCGAATAGAGACTTGAGATGATCACTGGTCAGGGATCTTTAGAAGAGATGCTCTAGCTTTGAGTGGGAGTTGTACTGAATTACCATTTGAACTCTTTCCGGCTCCAAAATTTAACTGTGTAAGCATTGGTTGGCTGTTGAGTTATTCTACTGTTCTGTGCATCTGGAGTAACAGTCTCCTGGTATATCTTTTGGGTTCATTCTACTTTTGTAAAGTTCAGAGTAAGAGTATGACCTCTCTGAGATACATTACTCTTTAGGGAAGATCTTGGTCTAGGTCTGGGTTTCACTACAGGCAAAAATTTGAGTGTCAGTTGTTTATTTAGTTGGTGAACATGGGAAGCACTGGTAAGGAAGTGAAGAAGTGGGACAGGAAACAGAAGGAAGCCAATGAAGGGTACATTTCAGAGCCAGTTAGCAGGGTGGACAACTGGAATTCAGTCCTGCTGGGGTGCTCTGGGAGATAGTGTAGAACATGCCTCAGAGTTATCCCAACTGAAGGATTAGGAAGCTGGGGAATTTACCCACCAATAACATCCCCAATCTGCCACTGATTCAAGGGTGATTCCTAAGGGAATCCGTATTAATTAAACTCTGGTATTAATACCAGATTGTACACAAGCTCCCCTGTGTACAAGTGGAGCTTGATCCTGCAATCAGGTAGAAAGTCTTCAGGAACAGAGTTGTCGATGTTCACAGCAAGCAGCCTTGGGTGTGTAGAGGTGAATGCCAAGGCAACTGGCGAGTGGTGTGTGCTAGATTATTGTCTTTGTGGTTCTCAAATTTTGAAATTTCTTTCTCCTGATTCTAGGCACTGGTCTTTTTCATGACCTTCAAGAGTGAAGAGGGGAAGGTGAAAGGTGGAAATAGCTTTGTATTCCACGACCACATCTGTTCCTGATGCTACAGCTCTAGTCAGCTCCTTGACATTGGAGCATAACTTAGGAGCACATGATGAAAACTCCATCTGTTGTAAGTGTTTGTGGATCAAGATAAATTGGATTATGCACGTGAATTAGTGAAAAATTAATGTGGATTTTTGAATATGCTGTTTTAAAAATCTGTTGCTGCAGAATCTCTGAATGGATTATTGTTTCTTTAACATATTAGAAAAACCCTTTGTTGTACTGTGTGTGTGTGTGTGTGTGTGTGTGTGTGTTTTCCCAACTAGATAAGCTCTTTGAGGATCTAGTACAATGTTAAGTATATAATGTTGTATAAATATTTACCAAAAAATTTATTATTATTATGTACCTGTTATGGAGTACATTCTAGGAAAGAGGTTTCGGTTATGAGGACAGTCCTTACCAGTGAAAAAGGCAGGCTCAACACAGTTAAGATGAACAGTAAGGAGCAGAGACAAATTTCAGTGAAAATTTCTTTCTCCTGGCAGAAAGATTACAAGATCCTGTTGGGGATTTCAACTAAAGATGTTGGACTGAACGCATGCCTTAATGTCTAGTCCCTCCTGAAATTCCACTAAAATAACAGTAAAAGGATTTTTTTTAAAAAAGCGTAAACATATAAAAACAAAGAATTCCAGAGAGGATACAATAACAACGAAATTTTGGAAGTCAGAAGGCAGATGCCTGCATGGTTACTGATTATCTCAACAAAGATAAATCTTAAGTGAGGGAGCTGGAGACACAATTTATAGTGAAGAACCCACAAAAGTCTTAGGAATTGGGGGTACTTGTAGAAGCTGGGGGTGAGGTAAGCTTACAAGAGGTGGTATTGAGTAAAAGTCTGTTTAAGAAGCACTGAGACCCTTCATATCCCTTCTCTCCCATGGAGCCAGGTGACAGACTCCCCAGCCACCTTAGAAGAAGAAAGAGGGTTGGTGTTTGGAAAAGATAAATCATAGTCTCTGGACTGGAGGACACCAGCCACAGCTGACGGTGGAGATGGTGTAATAAAAATAGGAGGATTAGGGCTTCCCTGGTGGCGCAGTGGTTGAGAGTCCGCCTGCCGATGCAGGGGACACGGGTTCGTGCCCCGGTCCGGGAAGATCCCACATGCCGCGGAGCGGCTGGGCCTGTGAGCCATGGCCGCTGAGCCTGCGCGCCACGGCCGCTGAGCCTGCGCGTCCAGAGCCTGTGCTCCGCAATGGGAGGGGCCACAACAGTGAGAGGCCCGCGTACCGCCAAAAAAAAAAAAAAAAAAAAAAAATAGGAGGATTAAATGAATACTTAGTGAATGTTGAAACTCAAACATTCTTCTCCTTCTACTTGGCTCTCAAAACACTGGAAATCAGGTTTATATCCTCTACGCAGAAAATTAACAGAGCCTTCTCACCGGAATCTGATCAACTCACAGGAAAAGACCTAAAGATCTTAGGGTTCTGCAGAAAATGGCTTGTCCAGCTCACCCTACCATGAAGCTCACAGTCGATAACTCCACTGACTGGAAGTTTCCACTCAGCTTTTGAGCATCCCGTTTTTAAATATGAGCATCTAGCCAAGCCAGACATATTAGGGGAAAATCTCAATTATAAAAGATTAGGAAGAAAACCAATACACAGAGGAAAATAACTTGGAGGCAGAGAAAAACTGAAAAAAAAACTCTATATTTGGGAAAAAAAGATATTGCAGCCATAAAAGAGAAGCAGGAGACTATTTAAATGAAGAATACTCAGGGACTCCCCTGGTGGCACAGTGGTTAAGAATCCGCCTGTTAAGGTAGGGGACACAGGTTCGAACCCTGGTCCGGGAAGATCTCACATGCCTCAGAGCAACTAAGCCCGTGCGCCACAACTACTGAGCCTGTGTTCTAGAGCCTGCGTGCCACAACTACTGAGCCCATGTGCCACAGCTACTGAAGCCCACACGCCTAGAGCCTGCTCTCCACAACAAGAGAAGCCACCACAATGAGAAGCCCATGCACTGCAAGGAAGAATAGACCCCGCTCACCACAACTAGAGAAAGCCTGCACGTAGGAACGAAGACCCAACGCAGCTAAAAATAAATTAATTAATTAATTTTAAAATAATAAATAAATGAAGAATACTCAGAACAAAGAAGAGGTCTCAGAAATTAAAAATAAGATAGCAGAAATGTAAAAACTCAGAAGAAAGATAAATAAAGAACAAAATGAAAATGAGAACCAGTTTGCAGGGCAGAAATAGAGATACAGATGTAGAAAAAAAACGTATGGACACCAAGGGGGGAAAGCCGTGGCGGGGGTGGGGGCGGGGGTGGGGGTGGGGGTGTGTGTGTGTGTGGGTGTGGGGTGGTGGTGGTGGGATGAATTGGGAGATTGGGATTGACATGTATACACTGATGTGTATAAAACTGATGACTAATAAGAACCTGCTGTATAAAAAAATAAATAAAATAAAATTCAAAATTGTTTTTAAAAAAATGAAAAAGAGAAGGAAAACAGGAAAGGACAGATAAGGTGATGACAGAGAACCATTCCAGCATCTCCAACATCTGAATAAAAAGAGTTCCAGAGAAGATGATGTTATCAACAAAACTATTGAAGAAAATTTCCCAGAACTCAAGTATATGTTTCCAGAGTGAAAAACAATCATTGTGACCTTCAGAACACGTGTCTAGAAGATATCACTGGTACCTTGTCCGGATCCCCTGTATGGGGCCAGCACATCCAACTGTTGGCCACTCTGGGCTCACAGCCCCCTTCTCTGGGGAACTGCCCTCAGCCAAAGGGCAGCTGTGTCTCCTGGGAGGTTCCACCCACCACTCCAGCTCCTGCACAGGAGAGCTCACACCAATGACTGATGGGAAATGTCTAGAGTCTTGTCCCGAAAGGGGAACCAACTCTGGTCCAATCTGTGCTCCAGAACAGAGTGGGGTGTCAGGCCAAACTAGCTTCCAGCCAAACCACAACCTTAGCTCTTTCCCCAGAACCAACCTCCTTCCCTCATTTATCTTCTCCTGAGACTAATCCCTCAATTAGTCACATGTACTCAAAACCCTGTCTCAATCTCAATTTCTAGGAAACCCAACCTAAGGTGGGTTGACAAAGAAGACAAGGAGGTTTCTAAAAGCTTCCAGAGTAAAAAGCAGGCATTATACAAAATCTCAAAAATCAGAATGGCAGCGGCTTTCTCAGCATTGAAAGCTGAAAGACAAGGGAGCAATTCCTTAAAAATTCTGAAGGAAAATGATTTCCAATATAGGATTGGATGTTGAGTACCTAAGATAATGGAGGGGAAGGGGAAATCAAAGGATTTTGGATTCTCAGACTCCAAGATCTCCAAAAGTCTATCTCATTTTCATTATTTCTCAGAGATACTTCACCAAAACAAGGAAGTAAACCCAGGAAGAGGCAGACATAGAATGCAGGAAATAGAAGACCCAATGAAAAGGAGAGGCAAAGAGAAAGTCCAGGAAAATGATGAAGGAAGATCCCAAGATGACAGCTGTGAACAGGCCTATAGGGAAGGCTCCAGGAGGGACCTCTTCAGAGCATATAAAATTAATAGACTCTCTAATGTACGTGAAGATATGGAAAGAGATAAACAGTTGGGGAACAGTTAAGGAATATGGTAATGACAATTGCACAGAAAACTAAGCACATGTAAAAACAAAGCCATTATTAACTTTAGGACAACAAATGTTTGTGCTGGGAAGGTAATCATACATGACTCAGGTATGGAGTTTACAAAGTCATCAAGTGCTACATATCAATCTAACCAAAATTATAAAAGACCGGGGACAAAAAAAGTCTATGTGGGGCTTCCCTGATGGCGCAGTGGTTGAGAGTCCGCCTGCCGATGCAGGGGACACGGGTTCGTGCCCCGGTCCGGGAAGATCCCACATGCCGCGGAGCGGCTGGGCCCGTGAGCCATGGCCGCTGAGCCTGCGCGTCCGGAGCCTGTGCTCCGCAGCAGGAGAGGCCACAACAGTGAGAGGCCCGCGTACTGCAAAAAAAAAAAAAAAAAAAGTCTATGTGTAGCAGACTTGGGTGGTGGATGGGAAAGGATAAATCCTCATCTTCCATAGTTGGAAGTCAATAGATGATGTTTAACACTGAAAAATCAGGAATTGCAGTTGAACCATGTTAAGGATAAAGACCACAAGAAAGGCCAAAGGGGTTGAAAGCAGGGGCTTTGGAGGAGTGGTAAATGGATGGGGAGAGGCTGCTGTGTTTTCTGAAAGCTTTGTAGATGCATTTGATTCTTTAAATGCTGTGCGGTATAACCTTGATTTTTAAAACTACATTAAAAATTAAAATGCCTCCAGGGATAGACACCAGGGGACACAAACTAGATTGTTGGATTAAATGCTGTGAGGAGGGCAGTTTTGATCAGTTGCTGGTGTGGAGCCCTGGTTGAGGAAATATTTTTCTCAAGGGACCTAAAATGCTGAGAGAAAAAGCTGACTCTGGCCCAGAGGATGTAAGTAGAGTGATGACATGTGAGGGGCCTAAGAGCTCCCTGACCCCAGGGTTGGAGCTGCAGCCTGCTGGTTGGGAGGAAATTGGGAAGAGTCCATCGTATTATTACGGGCTTCCACAACTTGTGAACTCCCGAGTCGTCACACTAAGATTAAAGCCAAATTAGAGTTCCCACTTGCTCCTTTTCAGGACAACAGTCCTCACCCACTTCAAAGTCCCCTCAGCTCACTGGGGGAGTCTTCAAAGGTGTTTTCACTCAAGCTCACAAATCTGCCAGCTACAGTCAACACACCTAGGCCACGGTGGTACTCCTTTCTGGCCCCTCACTCTCCTGCCCAGGTTGTCCAGAGGTCCATCCCGTCACTGAGTCTCACTCAGCACTAAATATGGAGGCCGTGGTCCTAAGCTCTCTCGCACTGGATTAGATGTCAGTATACTCTTGACCAGATACCCAGGGTGAGGCTGGTTGTCATGGCAATAGCTTTGAAGGGGGCTAAAGGTAAAGCACGGATGCAAATCTCAAACCTGACTTTTGGAGGCACCTTTCCTGTTTTCCCAGGAGATGGCCAAGGAAGTTATCCCAAAGGTGATAAATGTGGGAGACCCACTGGGGGAGGCTTATGTCTAGTGGTGCATCCTTCAAGAATACTCAGGGTAGGAAGAGAATTGCCTAGCCGACCAACATAACTTCTCAATTGAAATAAGACCACTGGCTAAACATCAATACATATATTATTATATCCATTGGATTAACCAGAGGAATTACCAGAAGATTCACTTAAGTGGTGAATTCCTCTTTCTTTAGAAAATAAATCAATTTACCTAAGGGTGATGGACACACCTATTCTGAGTCTGTAAATTTGAGTAAATCAGTAACAGGCTCACAGCTACTGCTCCCAAGGGCCTGGACAGAACTTTACAGAACTGGTTCCTAGAGACCTGAGTTCCTTTTTTACCTTAGTGAAAACCAAGACTCAGAGAGGTTAGGCAACATGCCCAAGTCACACAGCAAGTAAATAGCAAGTCTACACATTCCAAGTCTGGATATCTTTTGGCTCAAATTATCTGCCCTTGAAAGTGAGGCAACCATCTTACAAAGATGTAAAGTTGAACATATTCCCACATATTCCTAAATCTATTATCATAGTTCTTGTGGGAGTCTGACAGCCATGGATTACTCAACTCAGACATCAGATGCTGATATAAACCAGCAGCCCCAGACCCCTGCCTGCCTTAGAATCTTCTACCATAAGTAAGAGGGAGTGGATGGGCAGGCGGGAGCAGGAACAACAAAGAACAGTGAGCCCAACAGGCTGCCTGGCTTCCTGCACAGACAGCAGATGAAGAGCTCTGGTTGGGGAGCTTAAACGTGACCTCTTTGGCCAGGGCAGCTCACCAAGACTGATGGCCAGTGGATTCCACGGCCAACCTTAAATTACCAAATGACACCTGAGAGGTTCAATCTCTTTTTCCCCTCAAGTAACCCACCACCTCTCTGCAAGCCTCCTAGTCTCCTCCACCCACTCACATTTAGGTCTCTCCTCTCTGACAGCAGACCTATCTCACTTCTCATTGCCCCAATCTGACAACAGATCAAAGATGTCAAATACCTTCCATTCCTTTCTCCCCAAGTTACTTTTGTAGCCCTCCACTTAAACACCTCTCTCGTGGTCAGGCCAGCCCTGGAATTCCATAGAGAGCGGATCTGCCTTTCGCTTTGTCCAACCACTAAACAGGTTCAGGAAAGTTTCTTGAGCATGGGATCCAAGGTCACTAAAAGAGATATGAACTATAGTAGTGGGAGCCTTGGAACCACCCATCAGGCCTGTCTTGCAACCATATAAGAATTAGTCCTGAGAAAGCCTCCATACCCTTAGGCTGATTTCTTTTACAAAGAGTAAATGAAAATAATGAAACATCATATGATTGAGGAAATGAGAGGAAACTAAGTGTTTCTGGACCTATACAGAGAGACTCCATACTCGTGGGGATTTGGGAGCCTTTAGAGGAATCACCCTCCCTTATTAAAACAAAACACAGACCCTCTAAAGTCTAACACTGGAAGCAAAAGCCCCAAGAGGGGAAGGTGAAATGACCCACTAGTGCTGCTAAGTACAGTGTCAAGGTTAGAAGTCATGTTCTGGAATCTGACATATTTAGATTCCAATCCCAGCTCAGCTTCAGCACTATGTAGGGTTATGAGGGAAATTATCTAAATCACTTGAGCCTCAACTTCATCATTAGTAAACTCAGTTAATAACATCTTCATGAACTAGGGCATGTGAAGTATGCACCCAGTGTCAGCTCAAGGCAAGCAGTCACTGGATGTCAACTGGGGTTATTAGGACAGGGTCATCTTCTGCTCAGGGTTTGATCACTGTTACTGATGCCACCTCCACAGTAATTCCCAAGACAGTGGTAATTCTCCCTCCTTTAGTGATTTACAGTGGGGTTTTTTTTCCTGTGAACATATGTGTGTATGTGTATGTGTATACACACAGAGAAATATATTTACACAGTTGCAACCTACAAAGTGGTAGAGCTAAGATTTGAACCTGTATCTGACTCCAGAGCCACAGTGAAAACTCAGGGATATTACGTTCAGAAAACCCAAGTGCCAACCACACAAAAAGAAGAGAGGATCTTCCTTCCCTTCTCCCCACCACCCTATTCACTTCCCTCCCACCCTCCTTCTGATATTCTGATAACATGAATGGTGAGAGACCAAGGCATCTGTTAGGTCACTGTGACTAGTAGGCATGGTTGGTGCACCATTTTCCACTCACTCTCTTGCTCCTGCCTTTTCTCTTCAAGCAGTTAAGTGTACAAGTCAAGCTAGCACCTACTCTGCTCCTTCAACTTCCTTCCTCTATGAGTCTGGACAGAGAGCAGAGAGAATGTGAGTGGCTGAAGATGTTAGCTGAGACACTGAACTTGCCTAAAGTGCCTTTCTGATTGACTGTAATCACATTCAGAAGATCAGGCAAAGTTTATCAATTGCAGATTTGGTCTGGTTATTTCTGATACAGGCTGATGGGGAATCAGTCCAATTAGCACACAATTTTTTTTTTTCCCGGTACGCGGGCCTCTCACTGTTGTGGCCTCTCCCGCTGCGGAGCACAGGCTCCGGACGCGCAGGCTCAGCGGCCATGGCTCACGGGCCCAGCCGCTCCACGGCATGTGGGATCTTCCCGGACCGGGGCACAGACCCGTGTCCCCTGCATTGGCAGGCAGACTCTCAACCACTGCGCCACCAGGGAAGCCCTAGCACACAATTTTGACAAGGTCTAAAATTCCAAATCAACATTCTAGCCCTCCTAGTTGTGCTGTACATTCTGGGACTACAGAGACTATAACAACTGACACAAACGGAAATATCTCACCTAAATTATCTTTCTACCTAACTACCCATCTGTGACGGTTAATTTTATGTGTCAACTTAACTAGGTCATGGGGGAGCCCGGATATTTGGTTAAACATCATTTCTGGGTGTGTCTGTGAGAGTTTTCCAGATGAGATTAATATTTGAATCAACAGGGACTTCCCTGGTGGTCCAGTGGGTAAGACTCCATGCTCCTAATGCAGGGGACCAGGGTTGGATCCCTGGTTGGTAAACTGATCCCACATGCCACAACTAACAGTTCACATGCTGCAACTAAAGATCCCACGTGCCACAACTAAGACCCAGTGCAGCCAAAATAAATAAATAATATTTTTAAAAAATATTTGAATCCGCAGACTGGGTAAAGTAAATGGCCCTCCCCAATATGGGTAGGCACCATCCAATCCTTTGAGAGCCTGAATAGTACAAAAAGGTGGAGGAAGAGAGGATTTGCTCTCTGCCTGACTCCTTGAGCTGAGGCATTTGTCTTCTCCTGCTCTGGGATTGGGACTTACACCTGGTTCTCAGGCCTTTGGACCCAGACTGGAACTATGGCACCACTTTTCCTGGGTCTCCAACTTGCAGACAACAAATCATAAGACTTCATAGCCTCCATAGCTGGGTGAACCAATTCCTTAAAGTAAACCTCACATATGTGTGTGTGTGCACACACATATACATATCTTCTATTGGTTCTTTCTCTGGAGAACCCTGACTAATACACCATCTGATCTTTAACTCCTCTAAAAGCTACTCAAGAGCAGAAACTGTATCCTTTACTGATTCCATCTCTTTGAAGCCTGGAAGAACACACAACTCTTGCACAGACTTACTTTACTTACTGCCCTTTATGGATTTCTGTGATAGGATGATATTTACAAATAGTATCATAGAGTAGTTAAATGTTAAAGATGTTATCCCATGAATCAAAATCAATTCCAAGTGAATAGAAATTTAATATAAAAATCCCAGCCACCAACTAATGAAGAAAATGTAATATTTTTCAAAATTCTAAGTAATTCTAAGTAGTTTTCTAAGCATAGAAGACAAAAGACAAAATTCTAAGCATAGAAGTAATAGAAGAGGGAATTCCCTGGCAGTCCAGTGGTTAGGACTCTGTGCTTTCACTGCCGAGGGCACGAGTTCAATACCTTGTCAGGGAACTAAGATCCCGCAAGCCTCACGGTGCGGCCAAAAAGAAAAAAAATTATATAAAAAAATAGAAGTAATAGAAGAAATAATAAGGGAAGGGAAGAGATTGATTAGTTTCACTACATTTCAGAATTTAGAACTAAAGATAAAAAATAATTGTAAAGGCTAAGATAAACATGTTGAAAGTATGTTTGAGAAAAAGTTAAAATTTTTTCAATCCTGAGCTGATAAAAATAGATAACAAAACCCCTAAGACACTGGTAAAGAAAATTACTTGGACAAAAATTCCCAAAAGAAGATTTTAAAAACTTGTTTGCAAATATTTATAGCCACTTTATTCATAGCTGTCCAAAGAGGAAACAACCGAACTGGCTAATGGATCAACAAATTGTGATATGTTCGTACAACAGAATACCAAATTGCTAGAAAAAGGAACAACCACTGATATGTGGAACAACACGATGAAGTCTCAAAATCGTTATGCTGTGACAGAAGCCAGACACAAAAGAACCATACATACTTTATGCTTCCATGTATGTGACATTCTGGAAAAAGAAAAACTATAGGAACAGACAACAGATTAGAGGATGCCAAGGGCTGGAGATCTGAGGAGAAGATTGTCTACAAAGAGAACTTTTGGGAGTGGTGAAGAAAATATTTTATATCTTGATTGAGATGAGGGGGGTACATGATTATAAACATTTGCCAAAACAATACATCTGAAAATGATGAATTTTACAAATATAACTGATAATATCCAACTCTGGCTAGGTTTAAAATAATCTAGTATTCTCATATAGTAATGTTGGTGATGTAAATTGGAATGACTTTTTGGAAATCATTCTTGAAACATGTATCAAGAGTCATAAAACGTTTACTCTTTGACTTGGCAATACGATTTATGGGAATGTATGGCAAGACAATTCTGCAAAATGGCTTGAAAAATCATGTTCATGGAATAATTTATTTAAAACTTTAAACAATTAGAGAAACTCAATTTCCAATAGTGGGGGAATGGCTCATTGAATTATTATGGAAAATTTTATGGTAGTACTATGCAATAATTAAAATGATTGTTATAAAATCTATCCAGCTACGTATACATACGAAAGTATGTATATGATGTAACATTACTGAAGAGAGCCAAATACAGACTTAGGTGTGCATTCTAGAAAGGCAGTAAGTATAGTGGTTAAGAACATAGATTCCATAGCTAAACTGGCTAGGTTCATGTCCCAGCCCTGCCACCTACCTGCTGTGACCTTGGGTAGCTTACTTAACCTCTCTGATGCTCGATTTCCTCATTTGTAGAGTAGGAAAAATAATAATAGCTTCCTCACAGGTTTTTTCTAAGGGTTAAATGAGTTACTATCACATAAAACTCTTATACTAAACTACTTGGCACAGAGTAAGCACTTTATATAAGTGTTTGCTGTGCTGTTTTATCTCTGCAAATGCAAAAGTGCTGGACAAAAATAACACAACAGTATCATTCTGGTGTATGTGGTTGTGGAAATATTACATTAGGATGGTTAAGATTGTGGGAACTTTTGACCATTTTTTCCATTTTTGCATTTAAAAAAATCATTTTGATTTTTAAAGGCTTGTGTAGATCTCACAACAGATTTACATTTATATTTCATTAAATGGACATTTTTTCAGATTTTTTTTTTTGGCTTCCTGTTAATGGATTTCCAAGTGATGGTGTGACTAAAGAGCTAAAGGGATACATCCACCAATGATCCATGTAAGTGCCATTGAAAGAGAGACTCTGAAAACTAGGAAACATCACAAAATGGTTTGAAAGTAATCATATCCATGGAAATACTAATTACAGATTATGTATTATGTTAAACAATTAGAAGAAGCCCGATTTCCAATAGCAGGAAAATGATGAATTAATTTACAAGATAGCTACCCAAAGGAATATTATCAATAATTTAAATTATGATTGAAAAGATTATATAACGATCTATACACACGGGAATGTGTAGGAACAGAAGTCTAGGGAAGAAAGTTGAATATTTTTGTCTTGAAACAAAGCTTAAGATGCATGGGGGAGGGATGGATTCCTCTCTCTTGGGTCTTGATGCTCCTCAGTTTCTTGGAATTTCTTATTCTGGTATTGGAGGTAGGTAGTGCCTTCCAAAGCAGCCAATACTACAGCTCTGCTTTTATCTGTGGAGCTGGCTTCTACATAAGATATATGCTGTGTGGACACAGGGCAGGGCAGGCCTACCTTGACGCCTTCTGCCTGTGTGTTCCGGGCAGCACTGAGAGCCAAGCCTGGACTCGAAACAAGTCTGGGGAAATTTATGCTGACACTTGGTTCCACATCTGGAAAGGCTGAGGGTCAGTTATGATTCTTAGTATTGTGGTCATTTTCTTCTTCAGCAAAACTTCAACATACCTCGCAGTCAAGCGTTCTTCTTTCCAGACACCCTGAGCCTTCCAGCAACCAACTCTCGGAAAAAGGGATGGGTTTACAGGTTCAGGCCACAAGGTGAAATTTTCCAGTGTTTTCGGCTGGAAAAATCCAGACCTGTGTAGATCTGCTACCTGTTAGGTTCTGGTCACAGGAGGCAGGAGACATATTTTTAAATAATACTCCCTAGATTAAATAGACCATTTGAAAAAATTGTTTCTTCCAAGACTTTGCATGTTTTTTAAGAACCGATTAAACTTGAAAATTTAAAGCTTGTGTCTTAGACCTGCCTAAGGGAAAATGATGAAAAAGAAACAAATGGACTTTTGGTAAAGTTAGAAGACCAATGGAAAATAGAAGTAACTTAAAGGAAGTTTTTATCATTATTTTACATAAAAGAAAATGGTCAGTTGAAGCAAAGAGAAGTGTCTACTTTGCAGTTTAAAGAGAATTGTATTTATACCTTGTCCTATCTTTTGCTTCATAGCTTGCATAATTTGTCTTTCAGCAGAGGGAAAAAATGTTGTTTATTTATGCCTTGACCTAGGCAGAGGGAAGGGACTTCAGTGGGAAGATTTTAAGATCATGAAGTACTTTGTCAATCAATAAACTGCTTTTCAAAAGTGCTGTATTATTACCCACCCACCCCTTATTTTTCAACGTCATAATTATTTATAGGGCCAGTTGCAGGCTTGACTCTGCTAAAACAACTTCTGGGAGGGCTCTCAGCCCTTATTCCAAGCACAATACCACTCTATTAGGCCTCTGCACAGATGTTTGTTCATATGGATCCTGACTGAGCTGTGTGTGTGTAGGTGTGTGTGTGTGTGTGTGTTAGTAGTGGCAAGGGTTACTCTTAATCTGGGTTTTTCTGGAACATGGAGAGCACAAAGTGATCCTCTTCATTACTCTGTGCCAATAAGATGGTCCCGATATCACGGGTGACACAAACCCCCTACCCACTGTCCACCCAAATGGGAAGCCGGTGGGGTTTTGATTCACCGTGGCCATGGAAATTGGACCACCCCTGAGAAAAGTACAGACAGGTTGTGCGGAGTCACGAGATCCTCACCAGATATAGACATGCAGGCCTCATGCTCCTTGACATGGCAGGAGTCAGGAAAGCTTTGAAAATCTGCTTTGGCCTAAAGTGCATCTGACGTTAGGCAACAAGACACACTGTAAAGCTAAACATCTTACCGGGCACCCTAATGTGGCACGTCCTTAGACTTGGAGTGCTCCATCAAAGATGCAACCTAACAGAGAGATTAAAAACAAGGACTTGGGAGCCTGCCTGCCTGGATCTGGACCCTGCTCTGCCACTTCTGAGCTGGGAAACCTTGGGCCAATTACTTAACCTCTCTGTTTATTTTTCTGTAAAAGGGTGATGTTAATTGTACCTACTTCATAGAGATGGTAGGAGGACCCTCATTTGCAAAGTGCTTAAACTTATGCCTGGTCACTGTTATGTCAATGTATGCTGACTAAAATGAATAGATTTGCAGAAAGGTTTTCATTTCTGGTGCCACCTCTTTTCATCCAGGGATTCTGTTTCATTTAAAAAACAGTACTAGAGGGCTTCCCTGGTGGCGCAGTGGTTGAGAGTCCGCCTGCCGATGCAGGGGACACGGGTTCGTGCCCCGGTCCGGGAAGATCCCACATGCCGCGGAGCGGCTGGGCCCGTGAGCTATGGCCACTGAGCCTGCGCGTCCGGAGCCTGTGCTCCGCAACGGGAGAGGCCACAACAGTGAGAGGCCCGCGTACCGCAAAAAAAAAAAAAAAAACAGTACTAGAAGTTTTCTTGCTTGTCTGAGATCTTTTATCTTTGTCTTTCAAATTAAATTTATTCAGTTAGGGACAACTTTGCCTTTGGAAGCAGAAACATTGAACAGAGATCATGCATTCATTACATGAAGAATCTGGGTTAAAATATGAATTCAACACTCAACTGTAAGGGCTTGAGAGAGTTTCTTAAGTTTTCTGAACTCAATTTATTCATTAGCAAGTTGGGGATAATATGAACCTCTTAGGGTTATGAAATTAATAAAAGTTATTGTGGAAAGTACTTGGCAGATAGTCTGGTGGTGGAAAAAATATTCTCTTCCTGATGAGATTCAGCCTTTTATCTTTTTGCTTTAGCCTGCCTGCATTTAACTGATTCTCTTACAATTTTCAAAAGCCTGGTCAAGTATTCATAGTAGATTTGGGGGTGATTTTCTGATGTAAACAGTTGAATCTTTTTATTCCTTGAGTATTGTTACTATTAATATTTTTATTAAATCATGTGTTTCTCTGTTCATTTAATCTGAATCACCCCCTTCCGATGATATCGGTAAGATCCAAAGAGCTGGTGAAAATTATATGGATGGATAAGAATATGTTGAGAAAGTACATTTCAGGAAACTACACTGGATCGTGGTTGTGGCTCTTTTTTTTTTTTTTTTTTTTTTGCGGTACGCGGGCCTCTCACTGTTGTGGCCTCTCCCGTTGTGGAGCACAGGCTCCAGACGTGCAGGCTCAGCGGCCATGGCTCACGGGCCCAGCCACTCCGCGGCATGTGGGATCTTCCTGGACCGGGGCACGAACCCGCATCCCCTGCATCGGCTTGGAGAGTTGGCAGATGTCACCCAGTGCAGCTTGCCTATTTCAACAGGATATTTTTTTTTTGAGAGATGAGCTTTTTAAAAGAGAGTTTTCTATATCTTATTTTCAATTAAAAATTAAGATGTGTCAAAGTTACCCAGGATTTTCAGCTGCCCAACATTTGTCTCACGTATGTTCTTTCTTAACAAAGATTTTTTTTCTCCCCAATGTCAAGTTTAAGATCCCAAATCCTCCTTTAAAATCAAATTTCAAATTTTGAGCAAGTTACTCTCCATGGGGTTTGCTGACTCAGGGGCGCCTGTGTTTGTTTTGACAAAGGAATGGCCGTTCCCCAAGTCCTGTTCCTTCATTCTCTGAATGTTTCCCTGGAGAATTCAGCAAAGACAAACTGTCTCTCCTGGAGAGAAGAATCCAGTAGCCCTTAGTGTGTTTGCCACTCTGTGCTTCTGTCACAGATACACATGCAAATCACAAGCTGCGAGGGGGGACGACTGGGATCCCGCAACCCTAGAGGCAGCTCTCAGCCACAGAGACACGATGTCTTTTCTCCAAACAGCTTACAATCAGCCCTGTGCTTCACGTTGCTCCACCAAAAAATTAAAAGGTTTCTGTGGTCCCGCAGGCTAGGAGAATCTTAGGAAAACATTTTAAAGTATGTTGCAAATCATGTTCCTTTCTCAGAGTCACAATGCACATTAGCATATTCAATTTCTCAGTAAAGAAATTCAGCTTCACCTCAGGCTACCAGGAATTGTTTAACTTTGAACCCCATTTTTCAATATTATCTCATGAAAATCTAAGGACTTGGGGTTCCATGGAAGGTACCCTGGAAAATACTCTTTTACATCAAAAATGCACACATGAAATTAGGAGTTTGGGATTATGAGATACATACCACTATATATAAAATTGATTAAAAAAAAAACCAAGGACCTACTGTATAGTACAGGGAACTATATTCAACATCTTATAATAACCTATAATGGAGAAGAATTATAGATAGATAGATAGATCTTGTTCAATAGCTCCCATCTCTCTTAAAATAAAGGCCAGCCTCTTTAAAAATATTCCACATGGCTCAGCAAGATCTGACCTCTGCCTTCACTCAGATTTCAACTTCTCCTGCCTCACCTGTTAGAATATAGTCAATTGCCACTTGCTCCCAGTTCCCACAATACAGCCTCTGTGACTCCCTCTCTCAAAACTCTCTAGCCCAGGGGTCCCCAACCCCCGGGCCATGGACCGATACTGGTCCGCAGCCTGTTAGGAACCGGGCCACAGCAGGAGGTGAGAGGAGGACGAGAGACGGAAGCTTCATCTGCCGCTCCCCATCGCTCCCCATAGCTCCCCATCGCTGGCACTACCGCCTGAACCATCCCCCCATCCCCCCACCCCCGTCCTGTGGAAAAAAGTGTCTTCCATGAAACTGGCCCCTGGTGCCAAAACAGTTGGGGACCCCTGCTGAAGCCCATTCCCTTCCCTCACCCAATTTCCCTGACCCTGACCCTGCCCCCAGCCCTATGCCTAGCTGCTTCCCCCTCATGTCTTATGTCATGGTCTAGACATCATTTCTTCCAAGAAGCCTTCCCTGACACTTCCACAAAGCTGGCTTGGCTGACCCTTCTCTGGCCTCCCTTAGCAGCTATACTACCCATTTCACAGCATTCCCTATGCCTCACTATAAGTGAGTCTCTGTATTGATCTGTCTCCCCCATTGGCTGTAAACTCCACAGGGACAGGAACTCTCTGCATCACTCCCCACCGTACCCCCAGGGCCTGGCTCAGAACCTCTACCATGGCAGCTGTTCAATAAATACATAGTGAAGGAAAGGATCAGTCAGTGGATCAACCTCAGCCTTGTTGCCAAGTGTAAGGGCAAAATTCTATCACCAGATCCCCAAATCTCAAATTCTCATTCCTGAATCTCTCAGATGAATGGCATAATACAATCCAAGACACAGTCTCTCTGAAGTTATCTTCCTCAAACTCTCAGAAGGTGTGAGGCAAGGAGTGAGGACTCCTCTTATTGACAAAATCAAGTACAACCTCCTGTGGTCAGCTCTCCTATGCTGGACTCAGCCAGTTAGGGTTATGCGTTCTCCCATCAGACTTCCTAAATAAATCATCAGATTCAAAACTGTTGAACTGGGCCTATACTCAGCCTTCCCAGAAAACCTGCTTCTTGTTCTCATGACAAATCATGCATGCTCTAGGGCTCTAAGAATCCGCTTATTTTTATTTGTCTCATTGCATAATAAAAGACAGACACACAGAGTCACACGTGAGCTCAATAACACCCTTATTCTCCCCTGTTCTTGTGCAAACTGAACTGAAGCCTTACCCAGCTGCCAAGTTCATATTCTAATAGGATGACACGTAACTATTTCTCTAACGTAATCATGAATCAGTCTGTGTCAGACAGGACTATTCCCCACAACGCCCTTCCTGGTTGGAAAGCAAAATGTGTAAGCTGGATAGTTTCAGAGAAAAAATTGCCTCTGGCTACAGAATGAGATGACTGTATAGTTGACCAACTGTACAGTTTGCATGACCAAGAAAAACAGGCAAACACACAAAAACACCCCTATGAGATGAATTAATTGAAATTAGGAGGCCTACATTCCTGTGGCCAGATAGCAAAACTATTTTACCCCCTTAAGACATGATGCTAGAGTTAGTCAGACATTTCCAGGATTTCGCTCTGTGGAAAAACATGTTGACCCCATTGCAGAAAACTGCTCTAAGAGGCACATGTTGTAAGCATACCCACTGCAGAATAAAGCTTTTCAGTGGTATTAAGGGGAGGCTCTCTCCACAATCACTGCCACCACTTCAATGACTGGAATTGTGGAAAGAGTTTTAAGACCGTGGAGGGTGGCTCAGAAATGAGGTTGTAAAATGACACTCCACCCAATGGTTGGATCCATGACCATATGCTTTACCCTTTTCAATTCTCTAGGATGTCCAAATCTAGCAAGACAAGCTACTTTTTCCTGTACTATTGGCTACCCAGCTATCAAAGCTCATTCTTGGCTCTCTGTACCATTGGTGTGTAATACAAATTAAAGGGTGTCAAATAATATAGGAGATGACTAATAGGAATGTCAGTTTTTAGTCCAGTTTCATGGTTCTTTATTCATATTTCTTTGGTAATAAAATTTCCTCAAAAATATAGTATGTTTCCCATCTATCTGCCTCCAGTCAGTTGCAAATGTCAGTTCTTAGATATGATTCTAAAGCCTGATACATTTCTTTGTTCTCTTGCCCTCATGACTCTCTCTTTTTTTTTTTTTTTTTTTTTTATGACTCTCTCTTAACTTAATGGCAACCAACTTCAGGCCATCCAGCTTGGATAGAAAAGCCATATAATCTGACCTTTACTATAAATCTGCATCTTAATAAGCCATTGTTTTTCAAAGGGTTTCTCCATCTTATTTCCTACTGCTTGGAGTCTAGAAGCAGATGGCTTTTTAAATCTTTCAGTACCCAAATATCTGAACTCCTTAGATTCATTTTTATTTATGTTTCCAAATCAGCAAATCCTTATCTGGACTCATCTCTTTCTTCTAATAATACATCTGGTCACAACCAACATACACTATTAACATTCTATCTTCCAAACCTTTTCTTTGAAGTTAAAGAATTTGTAGCTACTTGATCTTCCTGCCACATGAGCTCAGGCACAATTTTAACAAATGTGTTTGTCACTGCAAAACTTGGATCACTGTCTTCCAACCTCTAATGTCACTGCCTGCCATCTGACTACTAAAACAATGTCACTTGATTTAATTAGAGTATTTAGTCCACTTATAATTAGTGTAGTTAATGATATATTGGTGTTTTTAGTTAGCATCTTACCATTTATTTTTTATGTAACCTATATTTCTTTTTGTCTCTTTTCCTGCCTTTTTTGATTATCTTTCATTATTCCATTTTTCTCTTATACACATTTTACCTCTCGTTTAGTGCTCACTTACATGTTAAAAAATATTTCCTTAACCCTCTATGATCTAAATTACTATTTTTATTAATTCCCATACAATGCCAAAACTTTAGAAAATTTTAACTGCATTTATAACCTTCTCAACTTTTGCATTAATGTCCTGCATTTTAATTCTATATATATACACACATAGAGGGAATATATTATAATGATTAATATTATATATAAATATTATATATAATCATATATAAATATATGATTAATATTTAGTCAATATTCATTTATACCTACCCATAGGTGTATAACAACATTTCTGTCGCTCTTTATTTCTTGCAATTCTGGGGTTTCCTCTGCGATCATTTTCCTTCCATCTTGAGAATTCTCTTTAGAATTTCTCTAATTGAGGTTTGTTGGCAATGAATTCTCTCATTTTTCTTTTCTGAAAATATCCTTTTTCCCTTGATTTCTGAAGAATATTTTCACTGGGTATAGAATTCTGGGTTGATAGATTTTTCTTTCAGCACTTTAAAGATATCTTTTCAATGTCTTGTAGTCAATTATCAGGCTAATTTTTGTTCTTTTGAGGATAATGTGTGTTTTTTCCTAGCTCTTTTTGAGACTTTTCTCTTTGCCTTTAATTTTCAACTGTCTTACTATGATATATCTATATGTAGATTTCTTTGTGTTTATTCTGCTTGGGGTTTGCAAAAATATCTTGAATCTGTGGGTGAATATCTTTCATCAGTTGGGAAATATTCTTAACCATTATGTCTTCAAATATTCTTTTGTCCTATTCTCTCTCTGACCCATTATTTCTCTCTCCTCTTTTCCTGGGACTCCAATGACACATATGCCCCACATATCTCAATAATCTTTCCTACAGTCCCATTCTTTTCTTCTCTCTGTGTTTCTGTTTGGTTATTTTCAATTACCCTGTTCCCATGTTTTTCTTTATCTAATCTGCTGTTAAATCTATCTGATGGGTTCTTAATTCCAGGTATTGTTCTTTGCTCCTAGAATTTGATTTTATTCTTTCTTACAGATTCCAATTCTCTGGTGAAATTCTTTTATCATATATTTTTCTCTACCTTTTCCTCTATTTTTTAAAACATAGTGGTCACAGTTATTTTAAAGTCCTTGTTGAGACTTCCCTGGTGGTCCAGTGGTTGGGACTCCATGCTTCCAATGAGGGGGGCATGGATTCGATCCCTAGTCAGGGAGCTAATAACCCACATGCCGTGTGGTGCAGCCAAAAAAAAAAAAAAAGTTCTTGTTAGCTAACTTCAATGCATGACTATTTCTATGATCTGTTTTATTTCTTGGTTTTTATTCTTGTCATCCTCTCTTTTGCCATGGCTAATAATTTTTCTGAATGAATGAAGGATATTACATATTAAAGGGTGTAGGGGCTTCAGATGATGGCAACTTCTCCCAAAGAGGGTTTCAAAACCCTACGTTCCACTAGGCCAGTAAATGTTGTGTTATATCAAACTCTGTTGTGGCTCTTGTAATTTAATGTATTTCTTGTTTTCCCCTGACCTATTGGGTTTTCAACTGAGACCCTGGTATATTCTACACAATCCCTCTTCCTGGCAGGTCTTGAACACTAACCTTTGCTTTGCAAGATTGCCAAATTTCTGGGACTTCTCTGGTGGCACAGGGGATAGGAATCTGCCTGCCAGTGCAGGGGACACAGGTTCGATCCCTGGTCCTAGAAGATCCCACATGCCACAGAGAAAATAAGACCATATGCATCACAACTACTGAGCCTGCACATCTAGAGCCTGTGCTCCGCAACAAGAGAAACCCCTGCTTGACTAGAGAAAGCCTGTGAGCAGCAACAAAGACCCAACACAGCCAAAAATAAATTAAATTAAATCTTTAAAAAAATAATAAAAGAAAAAAATAAAAGACTACATCCTTTGAAAAAACAAAAAGATTGCCAAAATTCTGCTGTGATTCTCAAAGTTTCTTAACCTATGTTTGTGACCTCCCACCCAGTACAGCCCCCAAATTATGCAGAAGTCCTGAGGCAAAAGCTGATCATGTGCTTGAGGCCTTCAATTCTCTTCCAAAAGATGCAACCCTCTTCAGGTATAAACCTGAGATTCTTAGCCTTCAGGTTGAGGCCAGAAATGTCAAATACTCCCAGGGTTAAATCTGATGCAGAAGTCAGTTCACTTCTCTGAAGCCACCCCTCTCTGGAGTCCTACAGTTCTCTTTGCCTCATCAGTTCTCCATGCCTTCAAATCCTTTAGGAGATCTTGATTAAAATGCAGATTCTCAGGCCATGCTCCCAAAAGATTCTTAAAACGTAAGGCTGATGGGCAAGGTCAAGAAATCTGCCAGATGATTTGATGCAGCTAGTCTAGGGATTACATGTTAAGAAATACTGACCCAGATACTTGCTGATTATTCCCTCATGGTACCATCTCTATCTGGGAATTTACTTTGTACCTTCTGCAATTACTGCTGTGAATTCAGATGCTGTTCTGGCTGTCAGGGCACCTTCTAACACCACCCCCAAGAGGCCTCCTCACCATGTGCCAGCTACTGCTCCAGATACCAGAGCCCTGAACCACCCAACACAGAGCATGTTACTGCATTCCTTGCTTATCCAGTTGCCATCCCACTACCACTGCAGCCAGAAATCTCAGATGATATCTGCCACATTACACAAGCTCATGGATAATCTCTCCTTTGACTGATGGATGTCAACAAACTCTCAACATGGCTTTTCTTCTCCCACATATGGCAGGAAAAAAATCTTTAAATGAGGCCCCAGTGCATTTCATCCATGAACTATCAACTGTTTCTCAATGTAAGATTTTATCTGTGACATAGAACAGAGCTTTAGTACTAGAGTATTTTTTTTCTATTCCTGGAATTTTATTCTAAGTTTCTCCCATGGGTGCCATGGGAAACATACCTCAACTATCTGCAAAAACTTGAGCCCTATCTTCTTTATCCATTCATCTATCATTGGACATTTAGGTTGTTTCCCTGTCCTGGCTATTGTCATTGCAGCTATCGTGCTGCAATGAACATTGGGGTACTCAGCTCAGTACTCTGTGTGACTTAGGTGGGTGGGATGGAGGGGGGAGGGAGGTCCAAGAGGGAGGGTATATAGGTATACATATGGCTGATTCACTTCATTGTACAGCAGAAACTAACACAACACTGTAAAGCAATTTTACTCCAATTAAAAAAAAAATTTTAAAGGAGAGAGAAAAAAAAAAAAACTTGAGCCCTGCTGGTAGGAAAGAACTAAACCCACATTAGACTTCTTGATGAGTGAAATAACAAAATATCTTTATCTGTTTGTTACTTTCAGCCAAAAACTTTCTAATTCATGCAAATTTAAGCACACCACAGCAACCATGACGGAAAACAACATCTTGGAGGCACGCATCCAGAAGTACAGAGCTCATTCTAGTTAGGAAATAATGTGGAAAAAATAATCAAGAGTTGGTGATCTCCAAAGGAGTTCCCTCGTGGCCTAATGGTTAGGATTCTGGGCTTTCACTGTCGTGGCCCAGGTTCAATCCCTGGTTGGGGAACTGAGATCCCACAAGCTGCACAGCATGGTCAAAAAAAAAGAAAAGAGTTGGTGATCTCTTTAGTGTGGACCTCATTCCAAATGAACAAACCTATCCCTTGCATCTAAGTGAGGTTTCATGGCTACAGACAGGATTACTTGTAACCATACATCAAATTGTACTAAATACCATCGCCTCCAGATTCCCATGCTATAGGTAATCGCCTGGGAAGAGCCACAGGAGGAATTAGAAAATAAAGAAGGCAAACAGAAGGTCTGCTGAAGTCAAGTGTTTGAGGCCACATGTGTCTCGTTCTGGGTCATGACTCATTAGACCAACTGCTGTTCTCCCTTGCCTCATTTTTTTTTCCACAAGAGGACAGAGAAATAAAAGCAGGAAAGCTGCTGGAGGATATCCTAACATCCTTTTTTATGGGCTATTTGTTTCTTCTCTTGTATCTATTCATTCTTGGCCAGATGCATTTCTGGTTAGCTCAATACCAATTTACCCTGAAGTGATAAGGCACTTGGTGCTTCCTAAATTCTCACCTCAGAAGGTGGAATGTTTGCAATCAGTGTCCTCAAAGAATTCTTTAAAACTCCAGAATCCAGGCTGCTCTGGAATATTACTGACCTTGGGGGATTCTTTATAGATAAAGTACGGCAGAACCTTTTTCTAAAGCGTTGATTTGAATAATTTAGCTTCAAAACCAACAAGGGACTGCCAGAGGGATTTTACTGAGTGGAAGGCCTAAATTCATGTCTACAAAAAGATAATCACTACCATCTGTTAAACATTTTTTATATACCAGGCACCGTGCTAAGCTCTTTACTTGCTCTATCTCTTGTAAACATCACAATGACCCTCTCAGGGTGGTTCTGCTATTCCCATTTTACTGATGAAAACACTGAGATTCAAAGAATTTGGATTACATAACTCACACAGAACATGCATAAAGTGGACTAGGAATAAATGAAACAACAGTTTGAAACAACAGTTCAAACACAGTGATAAATGGCAATGAACACACCACCATTTGGGCCCCCCAAATGAAAGGAGACCTTGCCCTAATTAAGGGGAGCAACCTCTCTTCAACTTCAGCCCCTTTTGCTGTGAGGGTTTCCAGGCCCAGTTTTTCTAAATCTCCAGTCTTTCAAGAGAAAGCAGAAATCCAAATTTTTATGTGAAATTGAAATCTTATTGTTAAATGTTGTCAGCTATTAAAAAGTTTTTCAGCTCTCTGTAGCCAAACAAAATACAGCTGTGGGCTGGATTCAGCTTGTAGGCTGTTTGCAAACTCTGTCCTCTGTCCTGGGCAACTGGGGGTCATTTGGGGTTCTTTTGTTCTCTTAAGGACACATGGTTCCTTCAACCAGAGGCCAGAGAGTTTTAAAATATCATCAATGGTTCAATACTGAGGCATAGCCATTACCTGCCCACCCACCTGCCCATAGAAATACAAAGATCCATGACATTACTCCTGGGACATCCATGCATAATTTGTGAAATCATTACCCTGTGTGACTTGAGGGATCTGGGTTGATGTAAGGGTGCCCAAGGAAGAAGCTACAAGGAAAAAAAGGAAAAATGAGCACCCAGAGAAAGACACCAGGGCACCCTGCTGAGTGCTGCCCACCCCCATCCCTGGCCCCTGTCTGTTTTCACCATTCGGACCCCTGAAGCCTCACGTTCAGAGCCTCAGCCCACCATTCTTCATTTCTGATTTCTCTCCTCTGAGGAGATAAGGATGACCCAAGGCCTCTCGGTGTGTTTTACATCAAAGGCCACTGAAGGGTCCTGACAGCCTGGATGTCAGGGCTGCAAATAAACCATTAATCACTCTGCCATTTCATGGACATACTTTTCCCGGAGGGCACGAACTTTCTCCAGGTCACTAATATAAACCACATCTTCCCTGAGCCAATGGGGGAGGCAGAGGGGGGTGTTAGAGGGCAGAGAGCAGGCTCCGTCATTGACACACCATTATTTTCTCTTAACCCTACAGGCCATTGCTATAGTCTTAGCGGATTGTAAATGGTCAATTAAAAAGGAGATGGTTGAAATGAATTAAACAAATGAAGTCACCATTTCAGGGAACGTGTATACCCCAGAGCAGCTGCTTCCAACCCTCCAAAATTCTCCACCTCTAAATCAAGTACCAAGAGAGAGGCCACAGGGACATAACAGGACATTAAGGATTTTGCCACTGACCCAAAACAGAGTGCCTTTGGCAGAGCCCCAGAGGCTGAGTTCCAAGAAGTAGACCCAGGGGAAAGGCATAAAATGCCTTTCCAGGACAGTTTCTCCATTGCACAAGAAGTCAGGATCACCTGACCAATGGTGCTAACTTGGCCAATACACCCACTAGAGGCCCAGTCTCTGGTGCAAATTGGTTCATTTGCTGAGCCTCTCCTGGGGCCAGGCACAGTGAAAACACAGGTGAGGTCCCTGCTCTCCTGGCATTGACATTCTCGTTGGGGCAGGCAGCCAATGAACGGACCGGGTAAACTTAGGTAACGATAAAGCTATAAAGAGCATAAAACAGGAAGGTGGTGCCAACAGTGATGGCAGTTTTAGTTTGAGTGGAAAGAGGGGAGCTTTCATTCACTCAGCAGCTAAACAAGGTAGGAGGCCCAGGGGGTTACCAAAGAAATAGGAGTGATGATTCTGTTTGAAGGACCTTATGTGTAGCTGGAGAGGTGAGAGAAGTATGTAAGAGTTCAGAAGAACTTATGAATATGCAAAAACCTACAGGCAAGCCTGGAAACACAAGACATAAAGCCGTGATCAGGGCAAGCGACAGTGAGAAAGGACAGGTGTCTCAAGAAGATGAGTCTTAGCAGCTGGGGATAAATTGTGCATCTGGTTGTATCTGGGGGATGGGGGCGTGGGAGGGAACAGCCTTAAGTCCTTAACACTGAGCCACTGGGAACAGGGTCAAGATTTGGTCCTGGGCTGAGATTCCCAAGCTGAACCGTCAGGCAGAGGAGATAACAAGGTACCAGCCTGAAGTCAGATTTGGGAGGAAGGGTAGAAAGAGACACAATACGAGCCCGGCCTCCCAAGCGCTGCCTGCCTCCCCTGGGGTCTTCCACCTCCCACTCTTGCTGCTGCCACGCTGGCCTCTCGCCCACACTCACCCGGGCTCCACTGGCCCGTGGGGACTTTGCATCTGCCAATTCCTCTGCTCAGAAAGTGCCTCTTTCAGATCCTCCCCTGTCTGGCTCCTTCTCGTCAGCTAGGTCTTGGCTCAGCCATCTCCTCCTCTGCGAGGCTGTGGCTGATCTTCCTCCCCAATCTCTCCCCATCCCCTCGCCCTCATATATTCTCTTCAAAGCACTTTACTATCTAGCCTCTTTTATTCCTTTATTTGTTTCCTTGTCTGTGTCTGCTTCTCCCCTCTAGAAAGTAAGTTTGGTTTGAGCAGGAAGTTGTATGCGTTGCTCCGTGTCCCCTCCCACTGTTGAAATGCCCCCTGGTACAGAGCAAAAGCTGAATACATGCTTGTTGCTCAGAAGCTAAGTGCCTACTCTGCCCCCAGCATCATGCTGGGCTCCTTCCATGATGATGACATCATATGACATCACATTTAATCCTCACGACCGTGCTGAGTGGCAGGTGTTGTCATGCTCATCTTACAGACGAGGAAACTGAGGCCCAGAAAAGCTAACTTATGCAACATCTCAGGGCTAGTAAGCAGCAGTGGAACCCAAGTCTGTCAAACCCTGAACTCTCCATCCTTTTCTACCTCACTACTTTCTTTCCACAAGGAAAACAGAAAGTAAAATCAGGGACATAAAGGAGCTAAATCAGGTTAAGATTTTCAGACCACAGATAGGAACCCATGAAGGTCAGTCCAGTTGTCAGGTGAAGACCAGGAACCCCAGGGGTCAAGACCAGCCGAGGTAAGGATGGCACCCCTGGAACAATGCAGGACTGGGGAAGGAGGTTGCCAACAGAAAGAAGAGGGTAGGACCCTTTAATACCGAGCTGAACCAAGAGCCATACAGCTAAGTACACCCGAGTACAGTACACCTGGGCTAGGTGCCACCCAGTGCCACTTTCTCCTCCAGAGCTCCAACAAACAGGGGATAAGCAAAGAGTGGGGAAAGGGCATGTTCAACACAGAGTTGGTAAGATTCTGTCATAACGTAAGAACTGTGCACTTATTCTCAGCTCATGTCATTCCTAGTTCTGCGTGTTTAACTCTTTCTTTTATAAACTTAGAAGGTAAGAGATGATGGTTGCTTTTTCAAAAAATCCTTGGCAAAAATAAGAACTGATAATCCTCCTTTTTACAGTTTTACTATTTGAAAACTCCAAATGTTTAAGAACCAAGGCACTTTACACCACGGTGTCCCACCCCCAATGACAGAGGCCGCAAACTGGGGGCTCCTGAGTCAAATTCAGCCCAAATACAGAGGTATTTTGGTTTGGTCACAGTGGATTTTAACAGTCTACAATAACTGACAATATTTCCAATAGGAGAATTTATGTACAAATCTGGATTTCTGGCCTCTCTTTACAATTCCAGGGATTGGCTACACCAGGTATCCACTCCCTCTGGAACGTGGAGCTGGGTGGTGGCGGCCCCCTGTTGGAGAGGCACGCTGTCACGTGCTCCCCTCCGCCTGCAGTATGATATCTGGGTAGACTGCTGTGGTCATGGCCAAGGTGTCCATGCCTTTGGGCACCATGCCCTTTCATTATCATCTTCATACTCCTATGACTCCAGGCTTGCCCGTGTGACTCACTCAGTGGGACCAGAGCAAATGTAAGCACAAGCCGAAGCTTGAACAGTGCTTGCACATGGTGGCTTGTGTCCCTGGCTGCTGAGAACCCTGAGGCCACTGTGTGAACAAACCAAGCTAGCCTGCAGGAGGGGCTGTGAGCAGGCAAACTGAGCACTCTGGCTGGTAACTTAGGGTTACCCCAGACCGGAAGGCCAAGCTAGACCATCCAGCCCCAGCTGAGCCACCACTGACCACAGTCGTATGGATGAGCCCAGGGGAGACCAGAGGGAGAAACACCAAGCTGAGCCCAAACCAAGTTCTATTATGAAATCACTGTTGGGCTTCCCTGGTTGCGCAGTGGTTGAGAGTCCGCCTGCCGATGCAGGGGACACAGGTTCGTGCCCCGGTCCGGGAATATCCCACATGCCGCGGAGCGGCTGGGCCCGTGGGCCATGGCCGCTGAGCCTGTGCGTCTGGAGCCTGTGCTCCACAACGGGAGAGGCCACAACAGTGAGAGGCCCTCGTACCGCAAAAAAAAAAAAAAAAAAAAAAAAAAAAAAAATCACTGTTGCCTTAAGCCATTAGATGATGTGCTTTGTTACGCTAACTGATAGCACACCCACCCTGGGTCTCACTCACTTACCTTAACACACCTGCATTATGAAAGCACTTGGGTCTGTGGCTCCTGCTTTAAGATATCGAAGACCCTTTCAACCGGCATATGTGTACACACACTCACACACGCTCATTTATAGGTACCTGATTATTAAGTGACAGCAGGGAATTTAAATCGTTCCCTCCAGCCGCCAGGACAGCACCTGACACACATTTGGCCCTTAATAAATACCTTTTGAACGAATAAATGAATTCACAGATGTTTCCCTAAGTAACTTAACTTAAGAGGTAGCCTAGAGGTGGTCACAGCCCCAGGAACTTGGCCCTAGAGGAATCCCCGAGATCATCTCCAGGTAGCATTAAGGATCCTTGAACACCCATTGCAGCCAGGTCCCTGGCTTCCTAGACAGCCTGCTGTATCTGCTAAAATACAGCACATGTGAACTGACTCAGTGGGGACTGAGGTTTGACAGCGCTTATAATCACAACCTATTTGTCATTTGCGCTTGGCTTTTCACTGGTGTTGATGGAGGTCTAGATGGCAAGGGGCTCTCCTACAACAGCTGAGGGAGATACAACGGAGCTGGGGTGTTAGCTGAAGAATGGCCACCATGAGAGCTGGGTCCTGCTCACCTACTGAGTGAGTTGTGACTGTTACTTTTCAAGGGATTGAAAAAAGGATTGCCTTGTGAACAAAACACTGGATACTCTGAACCCCCAGACATGAACACACATCATTCTTGTTTGACCATGAGAGCTTGGTCAGCAGAGGAAACTGCCTCTCTCCTTCTACCATTTTCTTGCTCGTTGTTTCCTTTTTCAAAAAGAAGAGATGTTTATTAAATTAATCAAAGACACTATTGGGGGAGATGCATAGCAACCTGGAAATCATAACACTTGGAGAAATGGACAGCAACTCAGAATTGCAAAACTGGAAGTCCTAAATTTTAGTGCAATTGCTTGCTTCGTAATTACTTCGTGACTGAGCCAGCCAATCTGTCTAAACCCTAGATTGCGCATCTACAAGATGGGGGAAATAATATCCGCTCTGCCGACTTCATAGAGGTTTTGAGATGATTAAATGAGATGACAGAGGTGAAAATGTCATTCAAACATTAATAATTACAGAATAAAACCTGGTAATGATCCATAGGCACAAATACAGGAAGAGAAAGGAAATCTGTGCCAGGCCCTCCTACAAAGACACTATGAACCCATCGGAAGCTGTGGGTAGCAGGGCGGAGCACCAACACCAAACCATCAAGGGAGGAAACAGAGCGGAATCAGGCCCAGATCAACAGGCTGGATCAGAAACACACAGATGTGGGGCTGGCAGGGAGTCCAGGCCTTCAATAGGACCAGGACACAGAGATGCTGGGGGTCAGTTGCAGAGGGCCCAGGGCATGGAACCGACAGCTGCTGTTGTGCCTGCCCAGCCCCCAGTCCTCCTTCCTGGCTTTCCTCCGGAGGAGCTCCCCACTTCCTCATTGCATGCGCCATGCCCACAGCCTAACCAAGCACTTTCCCTGTAGCCGGATCTAGTCCAATCACATTCCATTTGCTGGGAGTAGAAATCTTTACTGGAATGACACAAGGATGGGAAATATTTGGGGTGAATATATATTTCTAGAGAGCACCCTGAAAGACCATTCCTGAGTCCTGCTACCGAAATCTCCAAGGCTGCCTTGTTTTCAGTCCTTTCTGTGGCCTAATTGCTCTGATAAATCAACCTTTCCTTGAGTCTATGAACCACCCAGAATCCTTCCAATATTTTCTCTTTTACTTTTTCTATTTTCTTTTCTTCTTTTTTTTCTCTTAAGTTAACCAGAGTTCAGGACTTCCCTGGTGGCTCAGTGGTTAAGAAACTGCCTGCCAATGCAGGGGACATGTGTTCAAGCCCTGGTCCAGGAAGATCCCACATGCTGCGGAGCAACTAAGCCTGTGCACCACAGCTACTGAGCCTGTGCTCTAGAGCCTGCATTCCACAACTACTAAAGCCCACGGACCTAGAGCCGATGCTCCGCAACGAGAAGCCACCGCAATGAGAAGCCCGCACACCACAGCGAAGAGTAGCCCCCACTCGCTACAGCTAGAGAAAGCCCGCATGCAGCAACGAAGACCCAACGCAGCTATAAATAAATTTATTAAACAAACAAACAAACAAAAGTTAACCAAAGTTCATTTCTGCTGCTTATAAGTAAACAAGCAAATGTAAACGATCCAGGCAGCTACCTAAGGTCTAGTTACATAGAAGGGGACAGGTGTCTTGCACACCTTGTTGCTCTTGGTGATGTTGACCTCCCCTCCCTGGCCTACCTTCCTTGCTTCTGTGAGTTTTTCTGACACAGTCTGAGAAAACTGTTGGGCCCCTGAACAGGGAGTTGTGGAAAGACAAGGGCATGGGCTTCCCTGGTGGCACAGTGGTTGAGGGTACAGCTGCCGATGCAGGGGACACGGGTTCGTGCCCCGGTCCGGGAAGATCCCACATGCCACGGAGCGGCTGGGCCCGTGAGCCATGGCCGCTGAGCCTGCGCATCCGGAGCCTGTGCTCCGCAAGAGGAGAGGCCACAACAGTGAGAGGCCCGCGTACCACACACACACAAAAAAGACAAGGGCATAAGGTGAATCCAGGCTTAAAGCCAAGCTGCTACCAGAATCTAAGAACAGAGGTGGGGCTAAGCAGTGCCACTCCCTCGTAACTAGTGCAGGCCAAATTGTCATTAGCACATCATGACTAACTTTACACTCCACGACCTTAAGAGAATCTGAGGAAAGCCACAGTGAGAGAAGTGAGGCAGCATGGAGTGTGGCTAACGGACTGCCAGGGCCCAAAGCCTTGTTCTGCCTCTCAGGAGCAGTGTGACCTTGGAAAAGTTACTTAACCTCTCTGTTCCATTTTTACCCCCTCTCTAAAATGGAAATGATAATAACACATATGCCTATCTCATGGAGCTGTTATGAGAATAAAATATTTTGGTATTTGTAATGTACCTAGAATCATGTGTGGCACATAGCAAGGGCCGTATAAGGGTTTGTTAAAATAAATAATCAATGTTTCCCCTAAGTCAAAGTTGGGAATCTGAGGTGGTTTATTTAGCCTGGAGAGGAAGTCTTTCAAAAAAGACAAGAAAACCTCTCAATAGCAAATATGAACTTTGCCAAGCTAACCACATGCCATTTGACATTGAGAAGAGGATCAAAGGAAATCAGCCAACAGGGCCTTTGGGTCTGGTTGTTTGGGGTCAGTTCTGTCAATTGACCCTTATTTATTTTTTTGAGAAGAGGAGGATAAGGCTCCCCCAAGGGTAATGAGGCTTTGGCCCATTGGTCCATGCAATGACAAGCTATCTTAAAATACAGACAGAGGGGACAGCCCCACCCCCTCAGATTTGGGGACTTCATGTGTTGGTCATTTTTGTGTGTGGCTTGGTAGTCAGGCATACTTATGGGCTCCATCCTTCTCTCTTTTGGCCATCTCAGCCACTCACTTCCTGCCTCCCCTGATAATGGGATGCCCTTTTCCCTTGGTGATGGGCACACAGGTGGCAGTGTAGGGAGCTGCAGCCCAGCCGCCACGCTGTAGGGGAATCTCCCAGGCTCATGGCTAATGCCTCCTTTTCCAAGGAGCCCATGCTCCAGCCATCACTCAAGGATGGAAAGTCCCTGCCAGCTCAGTCTCTCTGGTTTTTGTTGGCATATTCTAGCCCTCTGCTCAATGAAGATGGATTGTAGCATGAAGGCCAGAGAAAGGGAACAAAAAGGGGGAATGTCAATGGTGATATGAGAAAGGACAAGTGAATTACTAGAACTAGAATTGCTCTTGGCATCAGCTCCCACTTAATTGTTCCTATTTAGCTAGAAGTATTTGTGGTTTGGCCTGTCAGCAGTTACTTCTTGCTTCTCCATCTGATGGTTTTCCCTGACCTACTTGCTGAAAGATGCTTGGGCAGAGAATCTTTCTCTCCACTGACTTAGATGTTGAAGTGGGGGATCTGCTGGTGGTAGGACCATCAGAGGGCTTCCTTTACTCCCCCTTTGTTCCCACTGGGTCTCCAGAACCATCCCATTTCCTGGCACTCATGAGCCTCACTGGCCATGGCCTGCACACCCGGACAGTCTCAAATTCCCCCATATCCCGCTCTCCAAATATCTTCCATTTGCTCTCCATTCCTGGCCGATGCACATTTCCCAGCCTTTGTTAGGGTTATTTTAAGACCTTCGGAGACCCTAAGCATTCTTACTTCTGGAGGCTTCACCCCACATCAAAGCAGACATCCTAAACTACATCCACTTCCATCATTGAATATAATTTCCATTTAATGACAGATGAATTGAGTTGCATATGTCTGACATATGATTACTTTTTATAGATATTTAATTAAACATTTTAATTTCAATTTCACAGCTTTCTTTTATATTTTAGAACCAGAATTTTTTTCAAAAGGAAAACACTTTTCCTGTCCTATGAAAATCTCATAGGCCCTAGATATTGTGCCTGTAGTAGATTAAATGGCCCTGTTCTTCAACCAAAGGCAGTGGCTAGAAAGCTAACCAATCTCCTATAGTTTGGGAAACTAAGCAGTACATAAGTCCCCTACATACAAACCTTCAAGTTGTGAAATTTCAAAGATGCAAATATGCCCAGAGAAAGGACGAAGAGAGACAAGAGGAAGAAAAAGTAACTGAAGAACCGAAGAGATTCACGATGCAGGAAGTGGCAAGGGGATTTTCTTTATGTGACGAGGCCCTGTTAGTTTTTGAGGCACAGGACCCGAACGTAGAACGGTACATGAAGGTTGCAGCAGCCATTCAGAACGCAAACCAGTGTCACTGTTCAGAATGCAGTCTCGTCATCTATGATGAGAAAAAAAGAGCTATGACCCACACATCAATGGATCATTTTTTCAAGAGGGTAGATAGAATGAATCCAGCAAGGAACCAGAACCTGTGCCATCAACGTCAGGCGTGAGTGAACTTGCAGCTTGCCCTCCGTCACCTATTGCTGATGATCCTTCAGCTCTACCATCTCCCACCTCCTCTCCCTCCTCCAGTCAGTAACTCTTCTTGCCTCTTCACTCGATGCCAGTCCCTGTATGCCAGCTGTTGTACTGCACTACAGTACTTTCCAAGGTACTGTATTGTCAGATTAAAAATGTTTTCTTTATTTTTTGTGTTTGTTTTTTATGTATTATTTGTGTGAAAAGTATTATAAACCTATTACAGTACAGTACTATATAGACGATTGTGTTAGTTGGGTACCTAGGCTAACTTCGTTGGACTTACAAACAAATTGGAATTATGAATGCACTCTCAAAACAGAACTCTTGTATGTAGGGGACTTACTGCACATTTAGAAATGGTAAATTTGCACTTACTGTGGGATTTTGCTGATCTTAGGGTAAGGCAAACTGTATATGGAAGAGAATATAACTAATGAGGTAAAGATTACACATCTGATTTTATCATCATCATCATAGATTATTGTCAATCATAACAACTACCCCTTATAAGTATTTACTGCTTACTAGAGGTTTTGTATATATCATCTCAGCTCAACTTATAAACCTTACGCAATAAATATTATCTACATTTTACTAATGAGACAACTAGGGCTGATGGAGTAATGAGAGGCACAGGTGAATTTGACCCTTGGTCCAACTGACTTCACAGCACACATTTTCTGCCTCACCATGCTGTCTGGTACTTTCTTGTACTAAAATCATCAGACAAGGTAGGCCCATATGTACCTGTGATGGTTAATGTTGTGTGTCAACTTGATGGGGCCATGAGGTGACCAGATATTTGATGGAATATTATTCAGAATATGTCTGTGGGAGTGTTTTTGGATAAGATTAACATGTAAATTGATAGACTGAGTAAAGCAGATTGCCTTCCCTAATGTAGGTGGGCCTCATCCAGTCCGATGAAGGCTTAGATAGAATTTAAAAGGCTGACCCTCCCCTGAGTAAGACGGAATTCCTCTTGCTTAACTACACTCAAGTTAGGACTTTTTTTTTTTCTGCCTTTGGATTTGAACTGAAATATTGGCTTTTGAGTCTGGAGCCTGCTGTCTTTCAGATGGGAACTTACACCATTGGCCCTGCTAGTTCTCAGAACTTCAAACTTGGACTAGAACTGCATATCCACTCACTTGGGTCCCTGGCTTACCAATTACTGATCTTGGGATTTATCAGCCTCCATAATTGCATGAGCCAATTCCTTATAATAAATCTCTTTATTATAGGTTCGTTTCTCTGAAGAATTCTGACTAATATGACACCCCAAGCCTTTGGTCTCTCCTCATAACACATTCTACTATAGGACTTCTGCAAACACCATGTCAGGAAGCAGTATCTGGAGGACAAGGTTTCCACCTGCAACTCCTTTCTCCTCTCAGGAAAAAAAAATGAGGAATTAATCATGGTATTATTATTTTATTTTATGTAAAAAAAAAAGAGAGAGAGATGCCCAGCCCAAATTTTAGCTGGCAGAATTAGAATAATAGTTTCTACCTAATCCAGTAGAAGTGTGAAAAAACAAGGCAGCAAGGACTAGGGGAAGTGGTAATCATATCTCTCACTTGGGGTTTGGGGATTATTTTGAGATTTATTGTGTTTATGTTTATGTGAGGAGGATAGGATACTACTGGAAATTATAGGCAGGGCAAACTATCCTTGTTGGGCAGGATTCCTCTGCAGACATCCTTAACTGCTTCCAAAATCCATCATCAAAATCAAATATAATGTATGTAAAATAATTATGTAATAGATGAGTTGAGTTGCAATTGACTAGCTGATATATTATTGCTTTTTGACAGATATTTAAATAAATATATTTAATCGTGGCTACTTTCAGTTCTTCTAGTCAAACAGAGGACAGAGACATAGCTTAGGGCAGGAGAAACTAGCTCTGTGTGTGTATAATACAGAGGCCTGGCCTTGGCAATGTCACACTTATTCCCAGAAATAGCAAGTGTCAGAGCCCCCTTTACCACCTGGGTGGAGAGGAAGGCAGTGTTATATGACCCACAGAGGAGAGAGGATTCTGGTCTTCATTCCCAGCTCATAGCTCTGGCTTAGCACCTAATATGGCACAGTTTAGTCTGATGACCAGGATTATGCTCATAGTTTTTCTATGATGAGAAAAAAAAAGCTAAAGGCAAAGAAAGGAGATGGCTTGCCCAAAGACATCCAAGTGATGATGATGATGATGAAGAGAAGGAGGAGGGGGACAATTTTACCCACTCCTGCTACATGTGCATGCATATACGATTCCTAACCTTCATAACAATCCTATGAGGTAGATGTAATCATCCTCCTCTTATGGTTGAGGAAACTCAGGCTAAGAACGATTGATTAATTTGATCCTAGTCACATAGTTTCTAGTGGTTGAGATGAGATTTGAACCCATATCTGCTTAACTCCAAAGTCTTCATACTACTGTTGGATATGTTTCTTTTTTTCACCCTATATATAAAAATAAACGAGATGGCTAAGCCAATCTGAATTGACTGTCCAGCAGCCAACCTCTCTTCTGTGGAATTGTGGATTACATTACCCCAGAGTTAGTAGTTGGTGGAGAAGCATTTTTCGGAGCCTTCTGTTTTTGACTCCAACTGTCATGGTTACCGGAGGCTGATGTAATGCAGCTTTCATTGGTTTAATTGTCAGGGAGCCCTAAAATTACCCTCCACTCCTCTCCAAGATCATGTCTCACGGCCTCCAAATTGAAGACTGGGCCACTCTAACTCCTACTCGTGTCTTTCCAACACTGCCTGCACCATTTCTGGCTGGGGAAGGCTATGTTTTTAAATATACTTTTGCATTTTAACTGTCTTGCCCTGTCTGATCAGGCCAAGCTGTGGCCACAGTTGTGTATAATTAGTTAACTTCACTCACTGTCTCTTGTGTTTATGGTTCTCTGCCCAATTCCAAGTGACAAATGGCTATCCAAAGCCATGGGCTTGACCCCAGGTGACCCTGTGTTTGATTGCCTTCATCCCAGTGCACGGGTCAGCACTCAGATTCCCATAGCTCTTGCTCAGCTAGTAATTGATTTCCATGTGAATTCATGGGCCAGTTGGCAGAACTGGGCCATTGGGCACATTGACAGCACAGGCAGGAAGCAGCCTAGAGCAACCACCATTTTAGAGCAGGTCACCGGCATATTGACTTCAAATAAAGACCTGTACTTAAGGGGACATTTCCCACCCAGTGCCAGGAAGGTAAAATGCTTACTAAGGATTCATATCTCAAGGTTCCCAGACTTCTCCTGAAAGCAGAAATTCAATGAGCAATTCCCAAGTAATAGGACAGGAGTTTCCCCAGTTTTCTTTTCAACCTTTTGTTTGGCTTCTGTGCTAGCTGATGCCAATCAATTGTCAACAAATGAGGAGTAATGCCTAGGTCACACTTCTGTTTTCCATCTGTTTATTTATGCATCATTAATACCTCCACTTTAAGAGTCATTAATGTATCAAGACAATGTTTGTTCAAGCTCAGTAAAGTGCAGTGAGGAGGGAAGCGTCCTAGATAAGAAGTTGGAGGGCCAGGCCTGGGTCTTAGACCCCCCTCTGCTTCTGACTGGATGTGTACTTCACCTCTGGCCTCAGTTTCTTCAATAGTGAAAGGAGGAGGAGGAGAAGGAGAAGAAAGAGGAGGATGAAATAAAAAGGGAGGAGGGAAGGAGAGAAGAAAGGAAATGAGAGAGGGAGGGAGGAAAATAGGAAAGAAGAAAAGAAGAAGAAAGAAAGCAGTTGGACTAGATAAATGATTTCAAATTTTCCCTCCAGCTTCCTGCTTTGTATATTTCAAAGTATGTTATCAGGTGAATAAACATTTAAAATTGTTATGTACTCTTGATGGATTGAGTCCCTTATCATTATAAAGTGACCTTCTTTATCACTGGAAATATTCTTTGCTCTGAAATTTACTGACTATTAATATAATGATTCCAGCTTTCTTTTGATTAGTGTTAACATGGTATACATTTTTCCATCTTTTTTATTTTTCATCTATTTTTTCTTCATATTTAAACTACGTTTTTTGTAGGAAGTTTATAGTTGGGTCTTTTTTTCCCCTCTGCCTTCTAGCTGGGATATTTAAACCATTTACATTTAATGTGATAATTGATATGGTTGGATTTAAATCTATCATCCTATCTGTTCTTTGTTTCACTTTTGCTTTTTTTTTTTTTTTACTTCTTTTGGATTTCATCTTTTTAGCTATAACTCTTTGTTGTGTTATTGTAATTGTTCTTTAGAGGTTATAGTATATATCTTCAACTTATCATATTCTACCTTCAAGCAATATTATTCCACTTCACATATAGTATAAAAACCTTGCAATAGTATACTTCCATTTCTCCCCTCCCAACTTTTATACTATTGTTGTCATACGTTATGCTTTTACTTATGTTATAATCCCCATGTTAATACATTGTTATTTTTTAAACAATCAATTGTTTCTCTTCTTTTAAATATTTATTTATTTATTTGGCTGCCCTGGGTCTTAGTTATGGCATGTGGGATCTTCGTTGTGACACGTGGTATCTTTTAGTTGCGACATGCAGGATCTAGTTCCCTGATCAAGGATTGAACCCAGGCCCTCTGCCTTGGGAGCATGGAGTCTTAACCACTGTAGCACCAGGGAAGTTTCCAATTGTTTCTTAAAGAGATTTAAACAAGAAAAAAATCCCTATATATTAATATTTACTTATGTAGTTGCCATTATCAGTGCTCTTCATTCTTTTGTGTATATCCTTTTTCCACTTGGTACCATTTTCCTTCTGCCTGAAGGACTTCCTTTAACATTTCTTGTAGTGCCAGGACTGCTGCTCCTAAATTCCTTCAGTTTTGTAATTCTTAGAAAGAATATCTGCTGTCATTCTTACCTATGCTCCTCAGTACATAATGTCTCATTTTTCTCTGGCTTTTTTAAATGTTTTTTCTTTAACACTGGTTTTGAATAATTTGATTATGATGTTACTTGGTCTAGTTTTCTTCATGTTTCTTCATGTTTCTTGGGTTAACTGGTCTTCTTGGATCTGTGGGTTAATAGTTTTTGTCAAATTTGAGAAATTTTCAGCCACTGTTTACTCAAATATCTTTTCTTTTCCCCCTCTTTCTTTTGGGGACTCCATTTACATATATATTAGGCTCCTAGAAGTTTTCCTACAGATCTTTGATGATTATTTCATTTTTAAAAATTATTTTATCTTTCAGTGTTTTATTGTGGATAGTTTCTATTGCTATGTCTTCAGGTTCACAAATGTTTTCTTCTGCAACATCTAATCTGCTATTAATCTCAGTGTATGTTTAGCATTTATTGTAATTTTCATCTCTAAATGTTCTATTTGAGTCTCTTATACCATCCATGTCTTTAACTTTTGAACATATGTTCTATGTTATAATTACTATCTTAATATCCTTGACTGTTCATTCTAACATTTTTGTCAGTCCTGGGTCAGTTGCAATTGACTGATTTCTCTTTCCCCATTATGGGTCATATTTTTATGCTTTTTTGCATGGCTGATAATTTTTGTTTAGATGAGAGTCATTGCAAATTTTACCCTGCTGGGTGCTGAATATTTTTATACTCCTATAAAAATCTTGAGCTTGTTTGGGGGCACATTTAAGTCAGATGGAAAGAGTTTGATCTTTTGGGTTCTTGCTTTAAGATTTTTTAGCTAGGGGCAGAGATTGCTCACTTTAGAACTAATTATTTCCCACTTTGAGGGCAAGAGTCTTCTGTGTACTAAAGAATTCACAAAACTCAAAGAAAACCATCCAATTTTAAAAAGAGAAAAACATTGAACAATTGAGGAGACACTTCTCTTATCTATCAATCTATACAAATGGCAAAAAGGCAGATAAAAATGTGCCCAACATCATTAGTTATTAGGGAAATGCAAATTAAAATCACAATGAGATGCCACAACACACCTATTAGAATGGCTAAAATTTGTTTAAACTGACTATATCAAGTGTTGGTGAGGATGCAGAAGAACAGGAACTCTCTTACACTGCTGGTGGGGATGTAAAATGGCACAACCACTTTGCAAAATGGTTTGGCAGTTTCTTAAAAAGTTAACCATATATCTACCATATGATCTAGCCATTCTACTCCTAAGTAATTACTCAAAAGAAACGAATGAGTGCATATATCCCACAAAGATTTATACATGGATGTTCAAAGGAGTTTCATGTGTAATGGCCCCAAACTGGAAACCACCCAATGTCCATCAACAAGTGAATAAACAACATGTGGTTAGCTATACAATGAAATACTACTCAGCAACAAAAAGGAATGAACTATAGATACACTCTGCAACTTGAATGGATTGAAAAATAATTACCAAGTGAAAGAAACCAGACAAAATAAGAATACATACTGTATTATTTCATTTATATCATATTCATGAATATGCAAACTACTGTAAAAGAAAACAGATCTATGTTTCCTTGAGGTCCTGAAGATAGGAGGGATCTGGAGGAGGAAGGAGAAATAGGAGAGAGGAATTGCAAAAGAGCACAAGGAAACCTTGGAGGGGAGGAGATGAATGTGTTATTTTGATTGTAATGATGATTTTAGAGGTGTATACATATGCCCAAACTTACCAAATTGTATACTTTAAATATACGGAGTTTACTGTATTTCAGTTATATCTCAATAAAGCTGTCAAAAAAAAAAAAACCCACAAGCAGTGACTTAAAGTGGGCTTCCACTGTCCAAATTTAGGACAATCTGTGCAGGAAAAGAAATAGTAATGGCATTGGATAGAATAAAAAATATTATCCATGAGTCCATAGTGACACCAAAAAAGAGAGAAAAAGAGAAGTAGGAGGAAGCAAATGTGATGCAGGCTCTTCTTTACAAAAGAATGTCAGCCAACAAACAGAAAGAATGATGAAATAAGAAAATCACTATTTATCTACTCCCAGTTTAATAATGGATTCAGGAAAGGAGGAACAATAGATGCCAAAATATGGGGTGAAGTCAGCTCTATAAATATTAGCCTACTCATCAAGATAAGATTAAATTACACTCAACTATTCTGCTTTTAAAAGCAGAAAAGTATGTATTACTTCAGCTCTGCTTTAATTGCTCCTCAAACAATTTGTCTGTTTGTTATTATTGATTCACTAATACAACTGCTTGATTCATGCCTGAATTCCCACTAGACTGTATCTACCGAGAAAGAGAGGATCTGGTCCTCATTTGCTCATCAGACTTTAACAGGGTACCTGGTAAGAGCTAGTTAACTACTTCTGAAATGAATGAGTGAGTGAATGAATGAAGACAACAGACTTATAGTCAATACCATTTTAACTGAACTGCCCTGTGTTACAGCTAGCTATTAGCTGCCCTTGTAAATGCCATGAGGACAAAAACCTGGCCTATACTTGTCATAGATTTAGCTACAAGCCCTAGAACAGCACCTGGCACATAGTATGTCTTCAGTAAATATTTGCTGAACTAACAACTTAGAATGGGTATCTCCATCAGACTGTAAACTTTGTGAGGGCAAAGATAATCTTTGAAATCCTTCCACGACAAGCACAGAGCTCTGTACATAGTAGGGGCTCAGTAAATACGTGAGAAGGAGCAAAAGAATGAATGATGAAGAGTTGAAGTCCATCCGCACTTTCTTACTAAACTGAGTGAAGACCACAAACATTCAAAGGAGAAGCCACTCAGGGAAGGTGGAAGTGGAAAGGGCTTTGGGAGACGGCACTGGCAGCAGTGCGGATGGCAGGCCAGGCTGGTGGGGGTCCAGCCTGCTCGCAGAGGAGTGGACCCCGGAGAGCCCCACCTGCTGTGGTTCCTGCCTCTCTGCAGCCCCTAGAGCTGGACACATTCTGACTTTGCCAGGAAAGTGCCACCCACAAACTCCGACTTCCCCTCCAGAGGGTCCACGGTCAAGTGTTTCCTATTTGGTGGCCAGACTGACTGAGCCAGCAGAGGCTCCAGGAGGAGGGCTCTGTGGAGTCTGGCAAGCAGGGGGTCACCTTTACTTAGTCTGTGAAAGGAAACAGTCCAGAAGAAGAAAGACCATCATCCAGAGAGTCATCAACACCCCAGGATTCTTTTTGGAGCTTTGAATCTGAAAGTGGAGGTTTCATTAAAGCACCAACCAAATTTAAAGAAAAAAATAAAACAAAATAAAGCAGAGGAATCCAAGCTAAACTTTCTGCTAGTGATCTCATAATTTAAGGGAGTATTATGCTCTGAAAGGGGGCCTTGTCTGAGAGAATCACAGAATTGTATTGTTCATATGCCCTGTGATTTGTTTTGGACACAGAGCTGCCTGCCACTCTATCTCAAATCTCATTAGAGCAAGTGCTGCTGGAACAAGAAACTTGTCTACAATCAGAACTACAGATAAAGGTTCACTCATTTAAGTTACACTTTCAACAACTAAATTCCAGTATGGTGAAAGCATTCTTTACCCAGAGTTTATAGTACTGAGTTTGAACTCATCCAAGCTCTTAAGTTCAGAGCTTCCAACAAAAGGAAAAGGCAACCTATGACTATCCTTCATCCCCACCTGCAACCCTGTGGGAGAGCCCTGACAGACTAAGAAAAACTCCAGTTTGATTCAGGCTGGATCGGAGTCGATTACTAAGCCATCCAAAGAGAGCAGCAGTTCCTACTCCATTAGATCACTGAAGAGAAAAAAAAATGCCTTATCCCCTTGCTACCCAAACTGTAGATCTTGAAACAGCAGCATCAGTATCAGCTGAGAATTTTTAGAAATGAAAATCTTGGGCTTCCCTGGTGGCGCAGTGGTTGAGAATCTGCCTGCTAATGCAGGGGACACGAGTTCGAGCCCTGGTCTGGGAAGATCCCACATGCCGCGGAGCAACTGGGCCCGTGAGTCACAATTACTGAGCCTGCGCGTCTGGAGCCTGTGCTCTGCAACAAGAGAGGCCGCGATAGTGAGAGGCTCGCGCACCACAATGAAGAGTGGCCCCCGCTTGCCACAACTAGAGAAAGCCCTCACACAGAAATGAAGACACAACACAGCACAAAAAATTAATTAATTAATTAATTATTTTTTTTAAAAAAGAAATGAAAATCTTTGTGACCTTAGATTAGGCAATTGTTGCTTAGATATAACACCAAGAGCACAAGCTACAAAAGGAAAAGTGGATAAAGGAGATATCCTCAAATTTATGCTTCAAAGGACACTATCAAGAAAATGAAAAGATAACCTCCAAAATGAGAGAAAATATTTGCAAATCATATATCTGATAAGGATCTAATATCCAGAATATATAAAGAACACTTACAACTCAACAATGAAAATACAGGGAAGTTCCCTGGTGGCCTAGTGGTTAGGATTCTGGGATTTCATTGCCGTGGCCCAGATTCGATCCCTGGTGGGAGAACAGAGATCCTGCAAGCCACACAGTGCAATAAAAAAAAAAAAAAAAAAAAAACGAAAACAAAAACAGTAAAAAGACAACGAATTTTTTAAATGTGCAAAGGATTTAAATAGACATTTCTCTAAAGAAGATATATAAATAGCCAAATAAGCACATGAAAAGATGCTCAACATCATTAGTCATTCGGGAAATGCAAATCAAAACTACAGTGAAATGCCATTTTGCACCCACTGGAATGGCTATCACACACACAAAAATAATCAGACAATAACGAGAGTTAACAAAGATGTGGAGAAAGTGGAACTCTCACACATTGCTGGTGGGGATGTAAAATGGTGCAGCCACTTTATAAACTAGCTTGGGAGCTCCTCAGAAAGGTAAACATAGAGTTACCATATGGCCCAGCAATTCCACTCCTAGGTATATAGCCACCAGAATTGAAAGCATATGTATACACAACTTGTACACAGAGATTCATATTAGCATTATTTATAATAGCCAAAAGTGGAAACAATCCATTTGTTCATCAATTAATGGATAAACAAAATGTGGAATGTCCGTACAGTGGAGTCAGCCATCAAAAGGAATGAAGTACTGATACATGATACAATATGCATGAACCTTGAAAACATTATGCTTAGTGAAGGAAGCCTGACAAAAAAGGCAGCGTGTTGGACCATTCAATTTATATGAAATGTCCAGAATAGGCAAAAATCCACAGAGACAGAAAGTAGTTTAGAGTTAGTCAGAGACTGGAGGGTGGGGAAGCAGGGAGTAACTACCAATGGGTACAAGGTTTCTCTTTGGTGTGATGAAGATGTGCTGGAATTAGACAGTAGTGATGGTCACAAACTGTGTGAATATACTAAAAATCACTGAATGCTACACTTTAAGTGGTGAATTATATGGTAGGTTAATTATATCAGAATAAAAATTAAATAAAAAGAAAGAAAACGTAGGTTCCAACTCAGACTCCCTGCATTACTATCTATATTTTACAAGATCCTCATATAATATGAATGCACATTAATGTTTGAGAAGCACTCCTCTAGCACACTGGATCCCATACGTGGCTAAAATTTGGAATCACCCAGGGAGATTTCAAAACAGCTCCATGATCTGGTAAGTTGTCTTTCTGTGTCTTATCTGCCCAACTCACATACAAGCCCATGAGATGTGTGGGGTGGACCTCATGGCCCTTGATGGTTAACACTATTTACAAGACATCTCTCGGTTCTCAAGCACACTTACTGCTTCATTTAAGAGCAAGGACTCTGGGCCAGGTTACCTCATTCAAATTGTAGCTGTGCCACTGATGAGCAGTGAAACCTTGAACAAATGACTTATCTTCTCATGCCTCAGTTTCTCATTTGTAAAATGGGGATAATAATACAGCTACTTCATATAGGAATAAATTACTTCATATATATAAAGCACTTAGAATAATACCTGGTATAGAGTAAGCATTATGTATTTGTATTATATATTATTATATAAGCAAATATCCTTTTATAAAATATTTATTGTATGGTATGTTATTATACATTGTATATTATTATTATATATATAATACTAGCAACTATGGAACCCTGAACATGTGGCAGACACCGAGCTTGTGTTTTACATTATTTTATGTAATTATCCCAATGATTCTAAAAGATAGGAATTCATTCAGCAAATAGTTATTAAGCATCTGTCAACCATATACCTGACCCAGATGTGAAACTGAAGTCAGTTCAGGTTGCTATAACACAATACCACAGACCGGTGGTATTATAAATAGCAGAAATTTCTTTCTCACAGTTCCAGAGGCTGGGAATTCCAAGATCAAGGCGCTGGCATGTTTGGTGTCTAGTGAAGGCTCACTTCCTGCTCCATAGACATAGATGGCAGTCTTCTTGCTGTGTTCTGACATGATGGAAGGGGTGAGGGAGACTCTGTGGAGTCTCTGTTATAAGGGCACTAATCCCAACATGAGGGCTCCACCCTCATGATCTAATCCCCTCCCGAAGACCCCACCTCCTAACACCATCAAGTTTGAGGTTAAGATTTCAACATAGGGATTCTGAGGGGACAGGAACATTCAGTCCATAGCACCAGGGAAGCTAAGAGACCCGCCCAGGGTCGCAGAGCGTATGAGCAGGGAAGCTCAGCCTGACTCCAGAATTTTGGTTCTTGCCTATCACCTTCTGTGCCCTCCCTTCAAAAGCATACAACCTGGTAGGAGAAATGCAAAGGCAAGTGGCCAACTGGGTACAGGCACGTGCGGGAAGAAGGCCTGATGGTGCCCAGCAAGGACATCTGAGGTGGCCCTGGGTGTACACTAACAGAGATTGGTGCACTGTGGGGGGAGGAGGGGCAGGCAGAGGGTCTGCTGTGAGCACGCTCCTTCTTTCAGTGCACGAAACCCCTCCAGGAACACAAAGGCGAGTGTGCAGTCTTCTCTATGAGCCGGGCAGACGCCCGTGTTCCGGAAGGCCCCATGTCATGAACAGGACAGCAGCAGCTCCCACGGTCAGTGCCGGCCTCAGCTCACAGAACACACAGAGCTTGTCGCCCGGTCTGCCAACCCCTCAACCACCGAAGCAGAGCCGCAAAGCCTCACCTAAGCTCCCACCTCCCTCCGACTGGTCTGCCTCTTTTCTTGGGGACTTTATGCTTTAATGCTGCTGAATGCAGAAGAAAAGAGAAATTTAAACACAACCCAAAATGACTGTGAACAAGTTGCCCAAATTCACCATTGTCCCATGTCCTCACAGAACCCCCAACCTCAACTGCAGATCACCTCAAACTGCCGGAAGTTCTCTCTGCCCCCTTCCAAAAGCCTGAAAAACAAAGTCCCTCATGGACTCTACTCTTGCCATTATTCAAACACAAGTGATGTTTAAATAAGCACTGTTCGTCTATATTCGGATTTCAAAGTGGACTTCGCCCCCATCCAGATGTTACTGCTTATGTGACTGTCTTCGTTCAGAGAAACACTGCGGAGGACCCAGCCTCTGGGACACTTTTCTGTAACTCACCACTCGGCTGTTCTCTTTCCAAAAAAAAAAAAAAAAAAAAAGGACTGTTTTTGATGTAAAACACTAGTTCATTTCAGAACCGTGGTATTTCTCCTTGCTAAATTTTCTCCTCACTTACCTTGCCCAGCCAAAAGGCTCTCTCCTAATGGAATTGCTGGAATCACTTACCCTCCATTAAAATGCTAACCTGTTTCAGAGGGAAGGGAAGAGAGAGAGATAACTGAGTGGGTAAATGGACTCAGAAAGAATGAAAGATTGTGAAGACATCCCTGTGTGTGTGTGTGTGTGCGTGTGTGTGTGTGCACGCACACGTGCATGTGTTTGGAGGGGTGGTAGGCAGAGTAGGCAGGGAGATTAGAATCATATTTTGGCAGCATTTTCACAAAACAAGGAATCACCAGTCTAGCTACTTGATTAAATCATAATCATGTGGGGTTTGATCTAATTTTGACTTTAAGAGTTTTGCATGGGCACCAGGATTGGAAGTCAATGGGACATGGGTCTATGTATGACTCTCTTTCTTAAGTTTGTTATGATTAGATCAAGTATGGGCTTTTATAAAAATAAAAAATTTCAAGTAAGCACTAATCAACTCACCACATTAAGGCAGTGATTCTTTTTCTGTCCCCGTGTCCTTTTCACGCTGTTAAACATATTGCCTGGATATGCTCTATCGGATCTGATTCCAGAACACAGTCAAGCCTGGGTGCAGGAGTTGGTGGTTTGGGGGCAGGGGAAGAGCAGCCAGGTAGAAAACTCATCAAGACAAAATACCTGTGTTCATAGCCTGGCTTCATCAGTCACCAGCCTTTATCATTGGAACAAATCACATAATTTCTGTGAGTAGAGGCTTTCTCTTCTCTAAAGGGAGTATAACAGGCCTAATTTGCAGGGAAGATTAGTGGTAATATGTAAAAAGTATAGTTATTTTTATAATCTATAATTTTCCCTGGTTAGTGTTTAATTGAGGCATACAGACCATTTGCTTTCTTCTTGTTTCACCTAGCCATGCTGTTAAACGCACATGCACAGTCTTTCCACAAATGTTTGTACTATAGAGTAGCGTTCTTGCATCACAGATCAAAAGACTAAAATAAATTTTCTTCCTAAAAGTAACAGAAGGCACAGCCATTGCTCTGACAGAGAGCAGCTGCATAGAAGTATAATGGCCACAACAATGACAATGACTTTTTTTTTAAACATCTTTATTGGAGTATAATTTCTTTACAATGTTGTGTTAGTTTCTGCTGTATAACAAAGTGAATCAGCTATACGTGTATGTATATCCCCTCCCTCTTGCTTCTCCCTCCCACCCTCCCTATCCCACCCCTCTAGGTGGTCACAAAGCACGGATCTCCCTGTGCTATGCAGCTGCTTCCAACTAGCTATTTTACATTTGGTAGTGTATATATGTCAATGTTACTCTCTCACTTCATCCCAGCTTACCCTTCCCTCTCCCCGTGTCCTCAAGTCCATTCTCTATGTCTGTGTCTTTGCTCCTGTCCTGCCCCTAGGTTCATCAGAACCATTTTTTTATTTAGATTCCATATATATGTGTTAGCATTATGGGATTTGTTTTTTCTCTTTCTGACTTCCTTCACTCTGTATGACAGACTCTAGGTCCACCAACCTCACTACAAACAACTCAGTTTTGTTCCTTTCTATGGTTGAGTAATATTCCATTGCATATATGTGCCACATCTTCTTTATCTATTCATCTGTCAGTGGACACTTAGGTTGCTTCCATGTCCTGGCTATTGTAAGTAGTGCTGCAATGAACATTGTGGTACATGACTCTTTTTGAATTATGGTTTTCTCAGGGTACATGTCCAGTAGTGGGATTGCTGGGTCCTATGGTAGTTCTATTTTTAGTTTTTTAGGGAACCTCCATACTGTTCTCCATAGTGGCTGTATCCATTTACATTCCCACCAACAGTGCAAGAGGGCTCCCTTTTCTCCACACCCTCTCCAGCATTTATTGTTTGTAGATTTTTTGATGATGGCCATTCTGACCAGTGTGAGATAATATCTCACTGTAGCTTTGATTCACATTTCTCTAATGATTAGTGATGTTGAGCATGTTTTCATGTGTTTGTTGGCAATCTGTATATCTTCTTTGGAGAGATGTTTATTTAGGTCTTCTGCCCATTTTTGGATTGGGTTATTTGTTCTTTTGATACTGAGCTGCATGAGCTGCTTGTATAGTTTGAAGATTAATCCTTTGTCAGTTGTCTCATTTGCAAATATTTTCTCCCATTCTGAGGGTTGTCTTTTCATCTTGTTTATGGTTTCCTTTGCTGTGCAAAAGATTTTAAGTTTCATTAGGTCCCATTTATTTATTTTTGTTTTTATTTCTGTTTCTCTAGGAGGTGGGTCAAAAAGGATCTTGTTCTGATTTATATCAAAGAGTGTTCTTCCTATGTTTTCCACTAAGAGTTTTACAGTGTCTGGCCTTATATTTAGGTCTTTAATCCATTTTGAGTTTATTTTTGTGTATGGTGTTAGGAAGTGTTCTAATTTCATTCTTTTACATGTAGCTGTTCAGTTTTCCCAGCACCACTTATTGAAGAGGCTATCTTTTCTCCATTGTATACTCTTGCCTCCTTTATTAAAGATAAGGTAACCATATGTGCATGGGTTTATCTCTGGGCTTTCTATCCTGCTCCACTGATCTATATTTCTGTTTTTGTGCCAGTACTATACTGTCTTATTACTGTAGCTTTGTAGTATAGTCTGAAGTCAGGGAGCCTGATTCCTCCAGCTCCATTTTTCTTTCTCAAAATTGCTTTGGCTATTCGGGGTCTTTTGTGTTTCCATACAAATTGTAAATTTTTTTGTTCCAGTTCTGTGAAAAATGTCATTGGTAGTTTGATAGGGATTGCATTGAATCTGTAGATTGCTTTGGGTAGTATAGTCATTGCACAATGTTGATTCTTCCAATCCAAGAACATGGTATATCTCTCCATCTGTTGGTATCATCTTTAATTTCTTTCATCAGTATCTTATAGTTTTCTGCATACAGGTCTTTTGTCTCCTTAGGCAGGTTTATTCCTAGGTATTTTATTCTTTTTGTTGCAATGATAAATGGGAGTGTTTCCTTAATTTCTCTTTCAGATTTTTCATCAGTAGTGTATAGGAATACAAGAGATTTCTGAGCATTAATTTCAGTATCCTGTTACTTTACCAAACTCATTGATTAGCTGTAGTAGTTTTCTGGTAGCATCTTTAAGATTCTCTATGTATAGTATCATCTCATCAGCAAACAGTGACAGTTTTACTTCTTCTTTTCCGATTTGTATTCCTTTTATTTCCTTTTCTTCTCTGATTGCTGTGGCTAAAACTTCCAAAACTATGTTGAATAAAAGTGGTGAGTGGGCATCCTCGTCTTGTTCCTGATCTTAGAGGAAATGTTTTCAGATTTTCACCATTGAAAACAATGATGGCTGTGGGTTTGTCATATATGGCCTTTAATATGTTGAGGTACGTTCCCTCTATGCCTACTTTCTGGAGAATTTTTATCACAAATGGGTGTTGAATTTTGTTTAATAATTTTTCTGCATCTATTGAGATTATCACATGGTTTTTATTCTTCAGTTTGTTTATATGATGTATCACATTGATTGTTTTGAATATATTGTAGAATCCTTGCATTCCTGGGATAAACCCCACTTGATCATGGTGTATGATCCTTTTAATGTGCTGTTGGATTCTGTTTCCTAGTATTCTGTTGAGGATTTTTGCACCTATGTTCATCAGAGATATTGGCCTGTAGTTTCCTTTTTTTGTGGCATCTTTTTCTGGTTTTTGTATCAGGGTGATGGTGGCCTTGTAGAATCAGTTTGGGAGTGTTCCTCCCTCTGCTATATTTTGCAAGAGTTGGAGAAGGATAGGTGTTAGCTCTTCTCTAAATGTTTGATAGAATTCACCTGTGAAGCCATCTGGTCCTGGGCTTTTGTTTGTTGGAAGATTTTTAATCACAGTTTCAATTTCAGTGCTTGTGATTGGTCTGCTTATATTTTCTATTTCTTCCTGGTTCAGTCTCAGGAGGTTGTGCTTTTCTAAGAATTTGTCCATTTCTTCCAGATTGTCCATTTTATTGGCATATAGTTGCTTGTAATAATCTCTCATGATCCTTTGTATTTCTGCAGTGTCAGTTTTTACTTCTCCTTTTTCATTTCTAATTCTGTTGATTTAAGTCTTCTCACTTTTTTTCTTGATGAGTCTGGCTCATGCTTTATCAATTTTGTTTATCTTCTCAAAGAACCAGCTTTTAGTTTTATTGATCTTTACTATCATTTCCTTCATTTCTTTTTCATTTATTTCTAATCTGATCTTTATGATTTCTTTCTTTCTGCTAACTTTGGGCGAAGTTTTTTGTTCTTCTTTCTCACATTGCTTTAGGTATAAGATTAAGTTTTTTATTTGAGATGTTTCTTGTTTCTTGAGGTAGGATTGTATTACTATAAACTTCCCTCTTAGAACTGTTTTTGCTGCATCCCATAGGTTTTCGTTCATCGTGTTTTCATTGTCATTTGTTTCTAGGTATTTTTTGATTTCCTCTTTGATTTCTTCAGTGATCTCTTGGTTATTAAGTAGTGTATTGTTTAGCCTCCATGTGTTTGTATGTTTTACAGTTTTTTTCCTGTAATTGATATCTAGTCTCATAGCATTGTGGTCAGAAAAGATACTTGATATGATTTCAATTTTCTTAAATTTACCAAGGCTTGATTTGTGACCCAAGATATGATGTATCCTGGAGAATGTTCCATGAGCACTGAGAAGAAAGTGTATTCTGTTGTTTTTGGATGGAATGTCCTATAAATATCAATTAAGTCCATCTTGTTTAATGTATCATTTAAAGCTTGTGTTTCCTTATTTATTTTCATTTTGTATGATCTGTCCTTTGGTGAAAGTGGGATGTTAAAGTCTCCTACTATGATTGTGTTACTGTTGATTTCCCCTTTTATGGCTGTTAGCATTTGCCTTATGTATTGAGGTGCTCCTATGTTAGGTGCATAAATATTTACAATTGTTATATCTTCTTCTTGGATTGATCCCTTGATCATTACGTAGTGTCCTTCTTTGTGTCTTGTAATAGTCTTTATTTTAAAGTCTATATTGTCTGATATGAGAATTGCTACTCCAGCTTTTTTTTGACTTCCACTTGCATGGACTATCTTTTTCCATCCCCTCACTTTCAGTCTGTATGTGTCCCTAGGTCTGAAGTGTGTCTCTTGTAAACAGCGTATATATGGGTCTTGTTTTTGTATCCATTCAGCCAGTCTATGTCTTCTGTTGGAGCATTTAATCCATTTACATTTAAGGTAATTATCAATATGTATGTTCCTATTACCATTTTCTTAATTGTTTTGAGTTTGTTTTTATAGGTCTTTTCCTTCTCTTGTGTTTCCTGCCTAGAGAAGTTCCTTTAGCATTTGTTATAAAGCTGGTTTGGTGGTGTTGAATTCTCTTAACTTTTGATTATCTGTAAAGGTTTTAATTTCTCAGTCAAATCTGAATGAGATCCTTGCTGGGTAGAGTAATCTTGGTTGTTGGTTGTTCCCTTTCATCACTTAAATATGTCCTGCCACTCCCTTCTGGCCTGCAGTTTCTGCTGAAAGTTCAGCTGTTAACCTCATGGGGATTCCCTTGTATGTTATTTGTTGCTTTTCCCTTGCTGCTTTTAATATTTTTTCTTTGTAGTTAATTTTTGATAGTTTGATTAATATGTGTCTTGGCATGTTTCTTTTTGGGTTTATCCTGTATGGTACTCTCTGTGCTTCCTGGACTTGATTCACTATTTCATTTCCCACGTTAGGGAAGTTTTCGACTATAATCTCTTCAAATATTTTCTCAGACCCTTTCTTCTTCTCTTCTTCTGCTGGGACCCCTATAATTCGAATGTTAGTGTGTTTAATCTTCCAGAGTTCTCTGAGACTGTCCTCAATTCTTTTCATTCTTTTTTCTTTTTCTGCTCCTTGGTAGTTATTTCCACCATTTTATCTTCCAACTCACTTATGTGTTCTTCTGCCTCAGTTATTCTGCTATTGATCCCTTCTAGAGTATTTTTAATTTCAGTAATTGTATTGTTCATCACCGTTTGCTCTTTAGTTCTTTTAGGTCCTTGTTAAATGTTTGTTGTATTTTCTCCATTCTTTTTCTGAGATTCTGGATCATCTTTACTATCATTACTTTGAATTCTTTTTCAGGTAGGTGGCCTATTTCTTCTTCATTTATTTGGTCTTGTAGGTTTTTACCTTGCTCCTTCGTCTGTAACATATTTTTTTGTCGTTTCATTTTTCTTTTTTTTTTTTGCAGTATGTGGGCCTCTCACTGCTGTGGCCTCTCCCATTGTGGAGCACAGGCTCTGGACACACAGGCTCAGCGGCCATGGCTCACGGGCCCTGCTGCTCCCCAGCATGTGGGATCTTCCTGGACTGGGGCACGAACCCATGTTCCCTGCATCGGCAGGCGGACTCTCAACCACTGCGCCACCAGGGAAGCCCTCATTTTTCTTTTTTCTTTTGATGGGTGATGCTGTATTCCTGTCTTACTGGTTGTTTGGCCTGAGACCTCTAACGCTGGAGTTTGCAGGCAGTTGGATAGAGCCGGTTCTTGGTGCTGAGATGAGGACCTCCAGGAAGCCTCACTCCGATTAATATTCCCTGGGTCTGAGTTTCCCTGTTAGTCCAGTGGTTTGGACTTGGAGCTCCCACCACAGGAGCTTGGGCCAACATCTGGACTGGGAACCAAGATCCTGCAAGCCGGTTGCTGGGGGTTCCTCCCATTCCCTTAGGTATCCATGGTCCCCCACCAGTGCCTGGTAGGTGCCCTAGTTGTGCGGAGACACAAATTCCACGTCCTCCTAGTATGCCATCTTGACTCCCCACCACCGATAATGACTTTTCTTAGGCATTGAACTAAGCACCCTTCAAGCTGCACAGCAGAATTTCCCAACCTTGGCACTATTGACATTGGGGCCAGATCCTTCCTCATTGTGGGGCCATCCCGTGCCTTGTAGGATGTATAGCAGCTTCCCTGGCCTCTCCCGGCTAGCTGCCAGTGGTGACCAGTCCAACCCACCCCACTTGTGATGTGGCCTCAGAAATGTCTCCTGATGTTGCCAAATATCTGCTGGGGGGCAAAATCATCCCCCATTGAGAACCACTGGCTTAGAGCATTTAATATTCACAATGAACAGGTGAGGCTGGGAGGACTGATATTCCCATCTTAGAAGTGAAGAGGCTGAGCAACTGTGCAGCTAAGTGAGGGAACCAGACAAGCCTATACCTGCTCAACCTACAAAGCTGGAGAGGAGTCACTTGGACCATCTCTGGTCTCGTTTGTAGAGGTCTGGGGAGGTTGGGGAGGGACAAGAGGAAGAACAAGATGTGCTTTCAGGAAAGGGGACAACTGCTTCCTTCCCATGTCCACCATGGAGACAGACACATCCTGCCCAACCTGGGGCAGCCAGTGAAGCCAGGTGGGACCAAGGCGGAGTAGGTGTCCCAGGAGCCACGATGAGAGAACGCTTCAGGGAAAGAGTGGCAACTGTGTCTACTGCTGCTCTTCACCTGATTTCAGGAAACTTAGCTCAGAGATCTGGCCAGTGAGGAGGCTACAGGTAACCCTGCAAATTTAGTCAAGAGTTTCTAACAATTTGTATTAATATATTATGAAAGCCATGTATATGCTATTATTATTTTAGATTTTTAAAAAAAAAACCTTCATAGGAAGGCCATGTTTATCCCCATTAAAAGCATTTCTAATTCCAATTATGGTATAAAATAGAGCAGCACCTTATGATGAATGTTCTGCAAAAGAGGATCATGGATTCTGGGCACCCCTCCTCCTTTGGAACAAGTTTGAGATCCTGGGAACAGTGACTTGGTGGGAGATAGACATTTGCCTGAGGGAAGACCTGGTCTCCGCTTCCCACACAAAAAGGGGCACAGCCTTCGCTGCAGAACCAGGCCAGGATGTGAAGGCCTGACATAAACCATTGTCCATGCCCAATGGCCACCAGTACAGAGGATTCAAAGGCAGGACTGCCCTGGAAAATTCCAAATGTAAGAAAGCCGAGGCCCACCTTCCATAAATGAAAGGGGAGAACTGTTCACTTGAGGCAAATATAAAACACATGATAATGGTAAAAATGTTTGTTTTTACCTTATTAAATTGTGAGGCAACTTCCTTTCTGATTGCATGATTAAACTTGGAATTGCAGCAAATTTATGAGATTTGTGATGCAAACTGTCCCCTGTAATAAATGGTGGCATAAAATGAGCTGTGGGTAAAGTGGCATAAGGAAAACTGTTGACCTTGGATCCACTGCCTATTGCTTCTTGGAACACAGAGTGCATCCACAGTAACCTTGTTACCATGACAATTAGTACCTTCAAGGGGTCCTAAATGACTCCCTGGGAGTAGCAGTTAACTGCCTTTGGGTGTTTTCTATTTTCTCTCTCTCTTTTTTTTTTTAATGCCAAAACTTTTACTCTGAAAATCCCTGTTCCCGCTAACTGAAAAGTAACAGTCTTTCTGAGGAAAGAAAGGCAACGTTCAAAATGAATTCTTCGCTGCTATCACCTTACCAACTCTGCTTCCAGTTGGAGTAGCCTGAGGTAGACAACCCTAGGGGAGCCAGTTGCCCACAATCTCCTATTCATTCTCCAACTTTCTCTCCATCATCACCCCTCTCCCATCAAAGAACAACCCTACTCATCCCTCCCGTTTTGTTTCCAGCGTTGTCAGAGTGGTATATAGTTTATGAGGTGCTTTGGCAAACAGGGTTTCCCACAAGTTAGACCTAAGCCACTTCCTTTGACTGAGGCTGCCAGCATACCCAAAATGAAGGGGGAAAAGACCAAAAGCAAGTTATAAAAAATTATGGAACTGTTAAAACATTCATACTGGGCAACTATTACTTTTAATGTGCATATACAAATGCCGTTCAATGCAACACAACTGCATCTCATTGATAGTGTAGGTACATACATATGTGTGTATAATTTTCAAAAATATAAATTTGAGGGCTTCCCTGGTGGCACAGTGGTTGGGAGTCCGCCTGCCGATGGAGGGGACACGGGTTTGTGCCCCGGTCCGGGAAGATCCCACATGCCGCGGAGCGGCTGGGCCCGTGAGCCATGGCTGCTGAGCCTGAGCGTCCAGAGCCTGTGCTCCGCAATGGGAGAGGCCACAGCAGTGAGAGGCCCGCGTACCACACACACAAAAAAAATTATATATATATATATATATATATATATATATATATATATATATATATATAAATTTGAGACAATTTGTGAATGTGAGGCCAAAGGGCTTCCTTGGTTCCTCTCCCCACCCCATTCGTCTACCCACTCAGCCCAGCTCACATCTACAGGATGGTTGCTCTTCTCAATAAGCCTTTATGCAGAGGAAGAGTGTGTATTCATAGCTTTCCACTTGATAAAGAAGGACACTAAAGCCTGGAAGGTTGGGTGAGACTCCTGAGATTGCAAAGCTGAGTGTTGAGCAAGGAATCGAACCTAGGTCTTTGTACTCCAAAATCACAGTTCTTTCTACTATGGGGCCTTCCATCATCTTCCAAAATGCTTTCCCCAAATAATGAGAATTCACCATGGTTCTCTTCTTTAGAAAGAGGCAGATAGCACCCAGTGGCACATAATTAAAGAACAAATGTGCATAAACTGCATGGTAATGGAGGAAATTCAAATAGGGGTAGAGGAGGAAGATAGTCTCAGTCCCAGGACGGCAGCTCCCCCAAGACCAGCAACCTGTTCTGTTCTGAACTTCATAAACTCTGTACTGTGCTGTCTCCCAGGCCATCTGAGCATAGTAAGAGTTCATTCATCAAGCCAACACTTATCGTGTGGACCATGTGCTGGGTGCTGGGTGCTGGGCAGCAGGCTGCTAAGATGACTCAGGAATTCTTTCTGACCTCCAGGCACCCAAGGCTCATAGAAGAGACATGGAAGAGACAGCAGGTACCCACAGGATATATTGGGCCATCAGGCAATAATTTCAAACTAATTCCAACAATAGAAACTCTTTGAATAAAAAAAATTCCATACAATAGACTTCTATACAAACACTGGTAGAATTGTAGGTCTTTTTTAAAAATTGAGGCATAATTGACATATAACATTATATTGGTTTCAGGTGTCTAACGTAATAATTCAATACTTATACGTATTGCAAAATGATCACCACAGTAAGTCTAGTTAACATGCATCACCACACACACTTACACATTTTTTTTCTTGTGGTGAGAACTTTTAAGATCTATCTACTCTCTTAGCAGCTGTATATACCATACAGTTTATTAACTATAGTCACCATGCTGTACATTACATCCCCAGGACTCCTTTATTTTATACCTCTAAGTTTGTACCTTTTGGCCTCCTTCACCCTTTTTGCCCATGTCCCTCCTCCACAACAATTGTAAGGTTTTATGAAAAAGATGAGCCCAAGTATTTTTAAGTGACTAACACATGTTTAAAATGGAATGTAGAATATGTTCTCTATGTAGATCTAAAATATAGATACTCTAAATACAGAAGGAATTACACCAAAATATTAGCAGAAGGTGTCTCTGAGTGGTGGGATTATGCATGGTTTTAATGGATTTCTAATTTGAGTTTATCTATGTTTTCAAATTTAATAAAAAACATGTTTTACTCTTGGAATAAGTAAAGACCCAGTAACGATCAGTTTGGCTACATCTGCAAAGAATGTCACAAATCACAAAGGAACGCTTATTGTAATGTCCAGCAAAAAGAATCAGTAAGGAAATTATGTAAACAGTATGCTCTCTACTTCATATTTTAAAACAATAATAAAAAGGGGGAAAAATCAAACCCTGAAGGACTGGAAAGTAATATGCTAAAATGTGACAGATGTTGTCTTTGGAGAGTAATTTTTTATCTCCATTTTCATGCCTTTTTTTCAATTTTCTACAATAAGCATGAATTGCTTACATGGTGTTAGAAATTAAACAGTAAGTGATTAAGCAGAAATGAACTACAGGGGACTTCCCTGGTGGCACAGTGGTTAAGAATCCGCCTGCCAATGCGGGGGACACGGGTTCGAGCCCTGGTCTGGGAAGATCTCACATGCCGCAGAGCAACTAAGCCCGTGCACCACAACTACTGAGCCCACACTCTAGAGCGCACTAGCCACAACTACTGAGTCCACGTGCCACAACTACTGAGCCCGTGTGCCTAGAGCCCATGCTCTGCAGCAAGAGAAGCCACAGCAATGAGTAGCCTGAGCACCGCAAGGAAGAGCCGACCCTGCTTGCCGAAACTAGAGAAAGCCCGTGGGCAGCAATGAAGACCCCATGCAGACAAAAATAAATTTTAAAAATAATAAAAAATAATAGATAAATTTTAAAAAGAAATGAACTACAGGACTACAGGAGTGAGGAAAAGGTTAGAGTGGATATTGATGTTTCTGAGAAGTGTAAGAGGCCACCCCAGGGTGGCAATATTTTGGCCTCTGACTACCACAAAAAGTGGATTTTTCCACCCAAAAGAGATTAGAATACCCTCCCCATTACCAGAACACACCAAAAATGCGATTTTAAAATTATCTTGGCAGAGGTGAGAGACCTAAGTCTGCAAAGATACAGAGTGAGTCAGCCGAGGCAGAGACAGCTGTAGCCACACAGCCATTTCTACTCAACTGCTAAGGCAAAAGGATAGCCTTTAGCATAGCATGGTGAGGCAAGCCATGCCTTCCAAAGAAAACACTGGCGAAAAACTTAGTACTTGAAGGTTGTATTCTCAAGAAATGTAAAGTCGAAGAACTTTCTACAATGAGCATTTAAAACCCTGATATTAGATGAAGGCCTCCTAATGGTACTATATGGCCTAACGCAAAGTGCCATCTACATGTGTGTCCCCAAAACGGACTAAAACTAAAACTAGCTTAATCCAGGCTGGCCCAGACTAGTTTTTTAGAGGATCTGTTTTTCCCTAGGGAGGAGCAAATAGAGCTGGTACATCCTCTACATGTCAATGATTTTCAACAAAACTGTTGTCAACTTCATAAAGTTCTTGACTTGAAGAACCCCCTCGAAAATAGTTATGGTTGCTGTGCTTAGGGGCACTCTACCTGCCAATCATCGTCTAAACTCTGATGCCAAAGTGAACAAAACCAAATCGAATAAGAGCTACCAACTATTTTTAATTTGTACCAAGCCCTTTACAAATATTTTTTATTTTATTGCCAAAACAATTGAATGAGGTAGGAAACATTATAAATCCTATTTTACAGACAAACAGAGGCTTTAAAAGATTAAGTAATCTGCCCAAAGTTACTCAACTAATAAGTGAGAAAACTAGAACTTGAATCCAATCTCTGTGACCCCCAATGCCCAGATTTGAACCACCCAACTTTGTTATAAGGAATTTTTTAAATCTGTAACTCTCTACAGAATTTAGTCTTAAGATTATTTCTGTCTGAATATACTACACGTTGTATATGATTAATCTTTATTGTTGGGAAAAAATTAAATCCATATCAAAAATGTTACCTACAGTACCATAAGGATGTATTAATTTTTAGACACTTTATACAAATTAACTCATTTAATCATCATAACAGTCATGTAAAATCCGACTCTTATCCCCATTCACAGATGAGAAAACTGAGGTACGTAGACCTCAAAATCATACAGTAAAAGGCAGAGCAAGGATTTGAACCCAGGTCTGATTCTTGAACCCATGCTCTTAAGAGATACTCTACAGCTAGTATCATATAGTCACGCAAGCAAAGATATGACTCACTGAGTGAGTGGTGAAAATATTTTCCCAACCCATCATCAAATTAAGTGCTTTACAGGCAACAGGTTGATGGTTCACTGATATCCACCTATCTTTCCAAAACCTAGTATGGGTAAAAGGCCACGCACAGGATGTCATTGTGTGTGAGTGTTTCAGTAGCTTATTCAGGTTGAAGGCATAAGCAATGTACTACCATGCCATCTCCAAATCCTGTCTCCTCCTTACTGAATTTTCTTTTAAAAAATTCCATTTGTCTATCCACTCCATTAAAAACAATTTTTTTTTGTCTTGAGTGCAAAGCATTACCAGGAAGATAAAAATTTAAAGAGATGAGAGTAAGAGATCCCATGGTTCACCTTACTGAAGTGAAAAAGCAAAGTTACATGGGACTTGGGCAGTTGTCTCAGACAGCAAGTGATTCCTCAGTAAGAGAAAAGGCCCAAGCCAGCCAGGGAATGAATGATCACTGAGAACCAGAACTCTATCCACTCAGAAAATCTTCCTTCATCTGCCCTGAGCATCCAGGTCAAATATCAGTGGATCTCACTGTCCCTTCAGTTTGCCAGACTAAGACCTGTCATGAAAACTCCTTACAATTACTCTTTACATTTTTGTTTTCTTGATGATTCTATCACATGGTGACAAACTCATTTAACTTGACCTCTGTAATAAAACAAAAATTTTTGAAACTATAATATTTCAAAGCTGGAGGAAATTTAAATTGTCATCTTGATACCATTTCACCCATTTGAATATCAAAACACTGAAACTGACAAAGATACAAGGACACACATGTTCATAGTTTGTTGGCAGGAACTTGAATTGTTGCACAATTTTGGAAATGAATCTGGTAGTATCTTTTAAAATTAAAAACATACATTTTCTTTCATCCAGCATTTCCACTTCTGGAAATCTATCTGTTAGAAATAAATCTACCCAGTATATAAGGATATACGTGTAACATTTGTACTATGTGGTATTAAACAGCAATGTAAAAAGAAAGAGTGAGATCCACATCTCTTTATCTAAAGAAATGTCTACAATGCATTTATTAGGTGAGAAAAACAGGATGGGGAAAAATAGATATAGTCTGAGGAGGCAGGGAGGGAGAGGGAGATAGAGGGGGAAAAGACGAGGTAAAATGAAAATTTGAGAAAAATACTATAATCTAAAGCCAAATATAGACTAGATAATAGAAAATACTCCCTTAATTCCCCGTGTGTAAAGTGATACAGTAACAGTACTTGTCTCAGAGGGTTATTGTAAGAATCAAATGAATTAATGTATTTAAAGAGCTTAGGGCAGAGCCTGGCACACACTAGTAGTAAATGAGTGTTTTTGTTATTTTAATATTCTATCTATAATAGAGAGTAGAATGGTGGTTGCCAGTCGCTGGGGGCAGGACAGGGGATGGAGGGGACTGGGGAGATGTTGGTCAAAGAGTACAAACTTCTAGTTATAAGATAAATAGGTTCTAGGGACCTAATGTACTGCATGGTGACTGTAGTTAACACTACTGTATTAAACAGTTGAAAGTTGCTAAGGAAGTAATTCTTAAATGTTATCACCACCATAAACAAAAAAAAAGGTAATTACTTAAGAAGATGGAGGTATTAACTAACCTCATTGTGGTAATCATTTCACAATATATATGTGTTTCAATGGATCTGGTTGTACACCTTAAACTTACATATGTTATATGTCAATTACATCTCAATAAAGTTTTTTAAAAACAAGCAATAAATTAATTAAATTAAATAAAGTTCTATCTGTAATATTATTACAAAGATGCACTTATTATATGTGCCTAAAGATAAACATGATAGAAGATAATATGGACACATGAAACACTGCTTTGCTCAGATGATGGGATTTTTTTTTTTCTACCCTAGTTCCCCAACCAGGGATTGAACCTGCACCCCTTGCATTGGAAGCACGGAATATTAACCACTGGACCACCAGGGAGGTCCCTGGAAATTTTTTTTTTTTTTTTTTTTGCGGTACGCAGGCCTCTCACTGTTGGGGCCCCTCCCGTTGCAGAGCACAGGCTCCGGATGCGCAGGCTCAGCGGCCATGGCTCACGGGCCCAGCCGCTCCGTGGCATGTGGGATCTTCCCGGACCGGGGCACGAACCCGTGTCTCCTGCATCGGCAGGCGGACTCTCAACCACTGCGCCACGAGGGAAGCCCTGGAACTTTCTTTTAATGTTGCTTTTGCCATACTGTTGAGGATGGGGAAAGTGAGTTCATCTCTAACTAAGTCTCCTTACCTGAAGGCAGAATTACATCTCCTCCATGAAGGAAAAGGGGTGTTTACCAACCCTATTTTTTAGAACTGCCATCAAATAACTGCCTTAAGTGTTGTATTTCCAAAGTTTAATCCACAGTAGAATGCTTTCCTTTGACTACAGTGACCATCTATTTAGAATCTAACATGGAAACACTTTTTATGACAAAGGATTTTTGAAAACTCTTGCAAAAAGGCATAAAAGTTAAATCACACTTATTTATGCTTTTAATAAATAAATGCCGGGCTCCCCTGATGGCGCAGTGGTTGAGAGTCCGCCTGCCGATGCAGGGGACACGGGTTCGTGCCCCGGTCCGGGAGAATCCCACATGCCGCGGAGCAGCTGGGCCTGTGAGCCATGGCCGCTGAGCCTGCGCGTCTGGAGCCTGTGCTCCGCAACGGGAGAGGCCACAACAGTGAGAGGCCCGCGTACCGCAAAAAACAAAAAAACAAAAAAAAGTCATTTATTGAAAAGAATTAACTTTCATAAAATCAGAACTGTGTTGGACAGCCAAGATAAAGACTGACCATCTGTCTGGGCAAAGCCTCCCTGGAGTGCTCATCCTGTCATCTCAGTGGAAGCACTTAGTGTTACCCTTTTCATAAATCTCCATATATTTGAGGACACCATTCAACTTTATTTTAAATGGAGTGGCCACATTCTGCTGGCTATGGCCCAATCCCTCCAGAGACCAGCCGAGAACATAAAACTTTGGAAAAGAGCCTGGAGGATGCCAAGTCTAGAGAAGGATCCTGAGGCTTGTGTGTCATGTTCCTATAAACATAAATCACTGTCTCCATGTCAGTCGAGAGCCCAACCCCATCTGATCCCCTCTCAGAGGGATTTTCAAATTCTGAAGGGCAGAAGGCACTAAAGAGTTAAGAGCATTTCTTTGCTGCTGGAAGAACTGGCTCTAGAACCAGAAAGGTTAAATTATAAATCTTTGGCAACACAGTTTTGTCTACGTCATTTTCCTCTGGGAGTAGATGAGGAACAGCTGGATGTTTGGATAGAAAAACCACTGGAAAAACTCGAGTTGGTTAACAACACTTTTCCCAAACCTTCACTCAGCCCATTCTGGTCTCAGCTCCATTGTCACCACCTCGGAGTCTCTTTCCCTGACACTCAACCTCACGCCCTCCTCTTAAATATATCACCTTCTTCTTCTGTGGCACTTACCACTATCGAGCACAGAGGTTTTGTCTGGCTTTTCACTGCCGTGTCCCCCAGTGCCTGAAACAGTGCTGGCACATAGTAGGTGCTTGATGTTTACATTTGTTGAGTGAATTGAATATGAGTGAATAACCATTGTGCATTTCTACTTCTATTTTCCTTCCAATTTTTCGTTAATGAGCATGGATTTCGTTTATCATAATCGTACCAATGTTTATTCTTTTAAAAGAAAACATCTGCCTACCTGAATTCAAACTCCACTTTAAATACTTAGGAAATCTAATTAGTGTAGGCTCTTACGGGTTCTGGAAGATGGGAATTTTGTCTTACTCATTTCTGTGTCCTCGGCATCCAGCATAGAGCCTGACACAGAGTGGACACTCAACGAGCAGATGACTGTGTATTGATCATGTGCCTGATGCTATGCTCGTCATTCTCCTACTCATGATCTTTCCCATCTCATCATCCCAACAGTCCCATGTGGTTGGATTGTAATCCACATTTTACAGATGAAATAACTGAGGCTTCGTAACTTCAAGTTTAAAAACTTGCTAGTAAGCAGCAGAGCTAGTGTTTGAATTCAGGTCTGGAAAGTCCCCTAACTGCTGCACCTTCCAGTTTCCCAAATTTCCATAATACAAAGTCACTCAGCAAAAGTTTTCCCTTTTAGGAGGGGCAGTGAAATCAATGGTGTTTTGTTCCTATAATCTACGTGCCCTAATTTTGGCCAGATTGCCATTATATCCAGGACAGGACCAGGCACAGAGCAGATGGTCAATGAATACTCGTTGGTTGGGTGGGTGGGTGGGAGGGATGAAGGGAGGGAGGGCTTCTCAGCAGACCATCAAGGAAAAAAAGGCCAACAGTCCTTTGCCTTATGAGGTGGATGACCTTGGCAATGTGGAATCGGAGAAACAGCTTCCTGCCTCTGTGACAAATGCTGCTGGCATCTCCAATGCCTTTCCCTGACAGAGGAGCATTCTACCACACCTGTAGGCATATCAGCATTTCTACCTGGCATTAGTAATCCCTAAAGGAGGTTCAAACCCTGAATGGTTTGACACTGTGACCTGCTGGGGAGAGAATGCGGAGGGAAGGGACAGAGAAACACTGGAATCTGATGTGGAAATTCCCTCTCCCACCTCTGGTTCTATTGTCATACTAAGGAATACATTTTAAGATCAGACACTAAAAGCCTGTGGCTGCCTTTGCTTGGACCCAAGATAGGATCAATGTGTGTGGGGAGAGAAATCATTAGTAAACTACTTTCTCTGATGCCTATGAAAACTACAGGTTTGCTCTCCTTAGAAAAAGCATCTTATTTGAAGTGGTGTGGAAATTCATTGTTCAACTGCCTGTTTTCTCTGCAGGTCTGAGCTGGAAGGGATCAAATCTGTTTTATTTAATTGCTGTAGAGCCAGCTTTGCCACAGAGCCTGGACACACAGGAGCATGCAAGTGTACTTGTTAATTTATGCATCTGATACATATTAATTGAATGCAGATCAACAGTCCGCTATTTGCAATTCCAAACTCCAAAATGCCCTGAAAAGGACGGCAAGCTTCTTTGATAGGGACTCCTGACCTAAATAGACATGAAGCTATTCAAAGTCTTTATTGATCTCCCTTAATGTGAATATTTGTATATTCTGCACCTTTCACTGCAGATCTGCAAATGTGTTTGATGATAAGATGCCACCCCTGACCCTTGGGGTGTTACATAACTTAGTGGATTGGACCCTGTGACCTTTCTAAAATGTGAAAATTCTGAATTCCCAAAACACTTGGACCCCACGGGTTTCAGATAAAGGGTTTGGGATGTGTATCTGTTTGGATGTGTGTGAGGCATTGTTGTAGAGGCTGAGAATACAACGGTGGGTGGAATAAAATCAAGGTCCTTGCTGTCATGGAGTTTGCTTTCCAGCTAGCCAGGCAATAACACAGAAGCAAACAAGGTCATTTCTGAAGGAGACAGGTGTTCAGGAAAGAGAATGGGATAGAGATGCAATGGAGTACCAGAGAACTCTTCACGAAGGAGACTTAAATGAAGAGAAGGAAGCAGGTGTGAGATCTGATCAGGCACCAACACCAATTCATTCTGAGAACAGGGACCAATAGACCATGCTTGTTCCTACCTCAGGACCTTTGCACTTGCTCTCTCTTCTGTCAGGAAGAAACAAGTCACTTAACTCTTGAGCCATGGTTTTCTCACCTGTGTTTTGCTCAGGGTTGCACATATCTATAAAATGGCAGGGTTGGCACAAGAACAAAGGCTTTATGATTGAGAGTCACATTTGCACCTGAGAAGGGAAACAGCCATCTTGAGAGGTTTTGAGGACTAGGTAGACGTTCTCTATGAACTATTGTAATGTGCCACAGTAGCTGACATGACAGCACAGAGATCTCTCCTTTCCTGGCAGTGAAGACTCAGATCTGGGCAGCATCTCCCTGAGCCACGAATGTGGACCATTCCACAGAAGGCTTAGGGCCTGGCTAGTCTGTCTGTGAATTGCTCCTTCCAAGTCTTGCACTCCCTCCACATGGGGCTTGAGTCTCCAAAGATAAACAGACATGGCATGGGCACCCTCATCTCCAGCAACGGTGATGCCAATGCAAAATACTCCTTCATAGGAACCAGCACCTAGCTCACCCCAGACGAGGTCTCCCCAGACAAAGGGGTTGCTAGTGAGTATCCAGTCTTAAATTGTTCTGTTGTTATTGTTGCTGTTATTGTTGCTTTTTCCTTGGTCTTCTTGCTTAAGAGAAAGTAGGGGCTGCTATAGGGGCAATGCTTCCGTCTGGAACTAATGCGCCTTTGTTGTGGACAAGCTCTGAGTGGAGGACTGCCATGTACCCAGTGATAAAAATGGGCAAAGGCCAGGCAGGATGTGAAGAGCATGACCAATCACCAAGGAGGGGTTTATGGTCTTGTCTATTTTATTGTGCCATAACATCCCTCTTTTCAGCTTTAGATGTCAGCAGCTGGTGACAAGCTTAATGGCTGATGAGTGGAGGAGACAGCCATGGGTCCCACAGCTTAGCTCTCCCTCAAACTGGGATGGGTCACCCTTCCCTGGCCGGCTTCTCGATCCCAAGTGAGCAAATTGGAGAATATCGGGTAAGCCTGGACAGTAACCCAAGGGGATCCGCCAGGTTCCTCTTGGCTGAGTAAGGCTTTTTTCCCCCATTTTAAAGAACTGTTGATCTGACAAAGGGAAGAGAGGATTTATAGAGTAACGGGAACTGTATGGAAGAATGGCTAAAACATTAAGGTCTCCTCCTTTGTCTTCTATAATTTTGCATCAGCTTCTACCAGGGTAGAGATTGTATTCTAAATTGTTCTAGTCTCTTCCCTCTCTTTAATAAGACCTCTAAAAATGAACATGCTGTCTTGTGTGCCTAGAAAGGACTTGTCAATGTCTCTTTTGTGCTTCTGTCCACTCTTGTCTGATATCCTTAGTACTTTCACTCTGATGAGTTTAGAAATGTCTCAGCAGAGTAGTTGCCATTTATGAAAGACTCCACGGTTTACAGAATACTTTCATATGTATTGTCTTATGGAAGGCTCTGAAAAATAAACTACTAATACCTTTGTAAAGAGCCTTCCTTAGTTCGCAAAATAGTTACTGGGCCCTCCTTTTAAATGACTGCATTTCCCACACTTTTTCTGTCTTTGTTGACTTAAGTTCAAAGTCAAGCTAGCAAATCTGTTTTGTCAGATGGGAAGCTGGCAGCTAATGGCTCAGGGAGGCTCCATGCACAGCTCACTATGTTCCCCCATGCCCAGAAGAATCTGCTGTCTTCCCGAGAAGTTAGCAGCATTGTGTTTCATTTATTTATTTAATGCTGCAATGGCTTAAGCCAGTCTGCGGGAAAAGCCCTTGAACACTGGGACCTGAGGGACAAAAGGGATTCCCAGACCAGCTCTAAATCAGCCCATTCCAACTAAACAGTCGTTACACTTTATAGGTCCCTGCTTGCCCTTTATTATTTTGGACTACCAGGCTGGGCCTGGAAGTGTGGTACATCCAGTGCCCTCGCAGAGCAGCGGCTGGAAGCCCAGCCCTGCTGCTTCAGTGCCGGAGGAGGCGGCAGTTGCAGGGGAAATACGGTAACTCACCGGTCTACAGCAGCACTTCCGGGAAGAGCCCCTGAGATGCCGCCTTTGGGACACTATTAGCGAGCACGTGGCAGCCTTGCCCAGCTGGGGCTGCTGATGATTGAAATTTGTTCAAACTGTGGTCAGAGAAGAGGTGTGGGGAGGAAACGAGGCGAGAGAAGTCTTTAATGAGGATGCTTGTTGTTCTCTTGAATATCTCCTGGGACAGGTTGCCAAACACCAGTCTGTTACTCAAATGAGGGAAAATAACATTCTTTGGTTTCTGTTTCCAGTTTGCTTCATGAACTAACACTGTAAACTGGCTTGTCTCCTAATCTAACCCCCATGGCTCATCTCTATTACCAAATGATCCCATCCTTGAGAAAGATCTCCGACAAGTAGAGTGCTATATAAATGCAAAAAATCAGTATTCAGTATTTCATTCACATTGCCAATAAAGAAAGTTACAAGGGTATTATCAAAGAAACATCCCCTTAGCTTTTGAAGCAAATGTACATTTTCTTGTTAGTAAACATTTCCTTTCCTCTAATTTGCCTGTGTTGGACACAAGGACTAAGAATGCATATTTCTTAAAGAAAGCATGTAAAGCCAGTACTGCTTTTCTCTTAAGTAGCATTCATTTAAATGATGTGCTCTATAATCGATCCCCAGGGACTCTAGAACTTTCTGTAATTTGTCCCTTTTCTTTTTCCTCATTGGATAATAATTTTTCAGAACAAAATCTTTTGGTGTCAGTATTTTCAAAATATTTCAACACGTTAACCATTCCTAACCAGGCTACTGTGGAGCTCTATACAATTAAGTTACTAAAGATCTGAGTTCTAGATTCCAGCTCTGTGTATCTGAATGGAAGCTCTCATATAGATGAAGCATTCTGACCACCACCCAGCTGAAAATTCCCCACTTGTGTCTGGCTGATTCTAGACACCTGGGCATAAGCCAATGTAAATGCTTCCCCAAAGACCTTTAGCAGAAAGAAAGCAACTAAATAGATGTTTCCTGACTTTGTTCTTCAATGAATATATTCTTACTCTTAAATATACTTTACCCCTGATAATTTAGAGATCTACCATTGTTGAGAGGATATCATGGATGAGAAGTGTCCTAACATTGCTTTTGTAAAGGTAACATCCTGGCTTGATGAGACAGGAATTGGCAACAGCATCTTTGCAGGGCTTTTCAAAGAGCAACAGGAATGGAAAAAGTTCCCTGGGATCCATTCCCCAACTGCTCCATTTGTGTCGATAATGAGTTTATCTCACCATGTTTTCCAAATGACCCATCAAAGCACAAGTTCCCTTAGGAGCACAATGGAGCTGAATATCTGTCCCCAGAACTCTTTCGGGAAATGAAGGACCCAAAGATGCTGGAACTCGGGCTAAAATTTAAGAACAAAGAGATGGGGTGCGGACTGCAAACTCGATTTCCTTGAATTAGAATCCGCAATTAAATCTTCCCTTTCCCATCAGAACATATCTTTCCTATGCACCTTGATGCCTGGTTGCATACACAACAGATGTACAGACACAGTAGATAATTAATTGATGGACTGAGACCTCAGCAATATGACTTTTAAAGCTTTCAAACCAAATGAAGTAATCTGCATTTGGGCACCGAGCCAAGAGGACTCTAAACCATCTTCCTAAACAGTGCGCCTGGCCCTTCTTCTTTACCCCTGGTGCTCTCAGCAGCCCCTCGAAATAAATATGCACTCTCACAAGAAAGAATTGACTGTCAAGTGTGATTCAACCAAGAAAGGACGTCATATAAATTTTTAATTTCTACATATGCCTCTGAAAAATGTATAAGTTGTTCCACAAACAGAAATGCTCTTCCTTGCCAGGACTGCTTCAATCGGTTCAAGCTCTCTGGCAATATATTCAGTTCACGAAGTCCCTTCCTTCCTATCTCCCACGACACACTTACAAGAACATCATAACCAAATTATCTGAGAAGAATTTCTCAGGCCACTCAGACAAAGCCGTCTCTTCCAAGCGAGGGGTTACCCAATGGGAGAGGGAATCTTGCTCCCTTCCTGCTGACACGTCGCTTTCTGCCTGGGTTTTATCTTTAGCTCCCTAGTAATCCAAACGGAGCAGGGAAACCTCAAACAACAGAGCCTCTTTTCTGCTTTACACCCACTTTTTTGGGTCAGCACGGAACAACCATTATTAAATGGTTTTTGGTGCAAAGCAGCGGCCTTGGGTAAGCTAAGATGTTTGTGACACCAAAATAAAGATGTTCCACGCTGCTAAAACCTCAGAGGCACGCAGGGAACAACTAAAATGAAATTCAACTCCAAGGTTTACTCAGCCTGACTTTAACTCTTGTCTGCCTGATACACACTCATCCAGAAGAATCGGCAGAAACCCCGGGTGGACAAAAGAGGGCAGTGTTCGCTGTGTCTTTCATTCTGGCTCTTTGCTCTGTATGGAAATGCAACTGAGCCAACAGAAAACTATGCCCAGCATTTCATAACACAGGAAGTGGGGAAGTAGATTAGATATTGGACTCTGCAGTCACCGCAGAATGAGCAGTGCGTTTGTAAAAATCCCTTTTTTTCCCCCTCCGACCCATGGAGAGCTTTATGGTCTTGTTTTTTATTCAGATGGACTAAACCTCTCAAAGAAAATAAAGGAAGAGGTCGTCTTTTTCAAACTCTAACATCTCGTAAAGGCTCATTGAGTTCCAACCCTTCCTTCTGCAGACGAGGACCAGGTCTGGACATTTATCATTTGCTTCTCTTTGTGCTCAGATTTTATTATCAGCATGTGGGGAAAGGGAGTCTGATTTTCCTCCCGGAGGTACTTAGAGGATTTTCAGTCACTTCAAAATAAGACTCCTGTATGCCCTGTACGTAAAGAAACTAGGACCTAACAAGGGAATCCTGTCTCCTGCCTGGGATGGCACCTTACTGGGTTGGACTAGATTTATATTTTGGAGAAAGAGTTTCCATGGACATGCTATTTTACCTAATAAAGGATTACAACCTGAGCATTCAAAAATGCACATTTTACCAACATATCCACCTATTTTTTAACTATATGTATATCTACTGTCTTCTCTTTTGATAAGAAAGTACTCCTTAATCCCGGATTAATTCACTCCTTTCTACGCACATTTTTGAACTCCTGACGTGTGTAAGACTCTGTGTTCGACACACAAAGGTGAAAAGGACACTGCTCTAGCCTTTAAGAGACTAAAGGCTAAAATCAGGTTAGAAGAATCAGATGAGGCCATAAATAACCATGAAACAAGGCAGAATGGAGTTCATCTAGAAGAAATCTGCTTCATCTGGAGCGGAAGGCTGAAGGGAAACCTCATAAACGAAAGAGCCTTTACATGGGACCCTGAAGAATAGGTAGGTTTCCCAAGGCAGATGAATGGATGGTCAGAGAAGAGAAACCCAGGACTGAGCAAAGGCAGGTTGGCAGAGGGGGCTGGGGCCAGTCCCGAGCAGCCAGCAGCCCGTTGCTAATGCTTGTAGAAAGAAGAGGCTGGAAATGCTAGCTAAAGCCACACCATGGAGAGCTTCAGCATTAGACCAGTGGACTTGATTCCAAAAGGCAATAATAGGAAACCATTGGAGGTTTGAGGCGAGCAGGACCAGGATTAGAGTTAATTTTAGGAAAATTAGTCTGACATGGAGAAGGAGAGGGGATTCAAGGAGGGTAGCAGGAAGTGAGGAGACCAGTTAAGGCACTATTACTGCAGAAACACATGGGATGAAATGCTGTGGTAGCCAGTGCAAAAGGAAAGAAGAGGACAGTGGCCTTAAAGGTTTGGCAGCAACGTACCTACTGAGCGGGGAAGGCAGGGCAGCAGGCAGGGGGCCAGAGTGAGTTTGCAGTGAAAGTGTCATTAGTAGAGGCACAAAGGGAAGGTGGAGAAGCTGGTCTGGGGGAAGGTGATCATGGCTTGGGGCTGGGTGTGTTGACTTGGAGACTCCTACAAAATATCAATATCGATGTGTCCAAGGGATGGCTGAAAACCAGGATGGGTTCTCAGAGACAGGTCAAAAGAACAGCACATTCCAGGTTGAAGTAGACCAAGGTGATAGCTGAAGATTGCCATTCTAGAAGGTTCCACCCTCTTGATACCCCAAACTGTGGTCTAAGGCAGTTTGCAGACCTCTCTCAAGGTGCTGTTGATTTGGGAATGTTGCGTTCTTGCATCCCTTTTGGTTTCTACTTGTCTTGATATTGGTATACAGTATCCTAAGGAAGCCCAGTTTATAAAAGGATTAATGTGAAACGAAAATTACTCCTGGAAAAAGGGAAGGAAATTCTTATTTTCTTTACAAAAGGATTATTCAGATAGAAAATGCTTTAGCATTGAATCCCATTAAAGGGCTTTGAAGACATTTTAAAAATATAATCTGGCCCGTATATAACCAATTTAAACACAGCCTTCTAGGCAAACCTTCGTTTAAAAGCAAGGTATATTCTAGTGATTCACACAGCCTTGCAGCTTCATTCCTGGGGCAAATTGAAACAATGGTATTGGAAATGAAGATGGGACATTAGGAGGCAGTATGGTACAATGGAAAGATCTGGAATCAGGTTTAGACCTGGCTTTGCCCTTTACTAGCTTTGTGAGCACAAACATAAGAAAATAGAATGTTCTGCCCAAAGCGAGCATTACACAAGGCAATTCATGTGAAATTGCTTTGCACAGTTCCTGGCACAGAGGGGCTGCTTAACAAAGAGCTGAGGCCTCCTTGTGGAGTCCAGTTGGAAACCTCTCTTGTACCAAAATGAGTGCCCCCCCCTCTGTCTCCTTCCCATCTTTGTGGAGTGACATGGGACACACCATCTCCCCCAGGCCATGATTCTTCTTCAGAGCTTTGTGCTCTTGTAAGTATTTTTGGTTTGGGGGTTTGGGTTTTTTTAAATCAATAACATGGAATGTAGGTCCTGCCCTTAACTAGAGGACAAGCACTTCAGACCTGAACCAGAGGCGTTACCTCTAGGAGCCCAGAACTCCAAATGGCGCCAGACCCTTGTCTCCATACTCCGGGACCAGATGAAGGGGCCCTTCCTTGCTCCTTATTCTCTTGGCCTCCAGGAAAGAGTCAGACAATCCTCAAAATCTTGACTTAATACTAAGTGATAACAGTCTGCATAGCACTATTCTGGATCCTAGATTACATATGCTTTCAGGAACAATATTTTCTTTGAACCCCATGACAAGGCTATGAGAAACTAACAAGGCACAGCCTGAGTGGATCACATCCCCGCTCCACTGCTTATTAGCCACGTGGTCCCGGGCAGTCACTTACTCTCTCTGTGCCTCAGTGTTGCCTCTGTAAAGCAGAGCTAATGGAAGTATCGCCTGCGCATCAGTTATCACAGACCTTAAGGAACATAACTGTGAAAGCTTCTAGGTCAGGGCCTGCGACACAGCAAGTACACACTCTAAAACTGCACTGTTACCCACACTCTCCCAGGGAGAAATCCGAGGCTCGAAACGGTTAAGCACCAGCTCGATATTACACGCCTTCAATGCCAAAGCTGGAGCTTAAACCCAGAACTCTTGAAAAATACAACCACACATAATTTGATCAAGAGAAAGCAAAATAAAGGGCTTTCTGTTCCCTCTCTTTCATTGAGAATTTCCCTGCTGGAGCTACCTCTGTCCCACTCATCCCCCTCCTTCCCTTCTTGCCCCCCCCCAGAAGGTTAAAGGTCGGGTTTTGCAGGAAAGTTGTGTATTGGGATCAGTCTCAGATTTACCGCGCTCTTACCTCTGAGCCAGTCCATTCTGCGGGGCTCACTCATCTTTAGTCGAGTTCTCTGATAACCCCATTATTTCCAATTATCTGTTTGGCAAATACTAATTGAGTCAGCATCCTGTTAGGCACTAGATGAAAAGATATGGCTCCAACCCATTGGGTGACACTTAGGAGAGTCATTGTTTACCAGAAGCAATTGAGTTACCAGAGGGAATTATGGAATGTCCTCCTCTTTAAAAATAGGACGGTTTCTTAATCAGTGGCCTGTCTGGCTAACTTATCTGGAAGACAAGAAAGCAAAGGCCTGGGAGAGATTCATATCAAGCTGGAGGAGGCTTGTTCTTTGCAATGTGACTAACAGCTCAGAGCAGAGCTGAGCCGTCTCCTCCTCCTTCCCTATGGTGCCTTCTAGGAAGACACTGCATAAACAAGGTGGTGAAGAGCCCAGGCCCCAGTGAGCTGAACGCGCTTTGCATCCCAGCTCTGCCACTTACCACAGTGAAGTCTTGGGCAAGTTACTGAGCTCTCTCAATCACAGCTTCCTTCTGAGATTCCTCATGTGAGGCATAAAGAGATGGGTATGCAAAAGGCTTACTGTAGGGCTTGACACACACAATAGATGCTCAGTGGATGGTGACTTACAGTGTTATCACAGGCAAAGGCATACTGTCCTCCATGGGTGGGGGAGGCGTGTGCCTACACAGGCCAAGGCTTCTTAGACTGTGCTTCTCGAGGGGGATGCAGTCTGCTCCAACAGGGTTCCAGAAAACCCGGAGCCAGGTTTGTGGCTGCTAAGTGGTGGGCCAGCCTGTCTGCCTCCAGCCTGGCACCCAGACACTAATGTCATCAAGTGGCCAAGCCACCATCCTTTACAAAAGCCTCTACCTTGTCTCCCTGCTTGCATCCTGGGCCCCTCCTGTCTAGTGCTTTTTCTTCCCTTTTATGATGCAACCACATTATTGTGAGAACTTGTAGTTTATTCATTTCCACATATGTATAATATTTTTATATTCACAATTTACTTATTTATTTACTATTTTAAAGTTTTTGATATTATGAACAGAGCTGCCTGCTAGACACACTCAATTTGTCAAGGGTATAGACTTATAGGAGCTAAATTATCAAGATATATAATATGTGCATATTCAGTGTTATTAGGTAATGATTTATAGTTTTATTATCAAATTTTTGCCAGTCTGGTGGGTATGAACTAACAGCTCATCATGGTTTTAGTTTGCATGTCTAGGAGTAATAGTATGATTAGGTATCATTTTATGTTTATTTATTTTTTAATACATCTAACTCAGCCATGCACGTACATATTTTCAGACCACAGGATGGATTCATCTTATTTATTGAACTTTCTGCCTTATCCCTCAGCTTTCTAACTCACTGGGAACCCACATTTGCAAATGTACTCAACGCCCAGCACGTGCCAGACTTGATTATGTCTACCCAAGTCTTCACTCACTGCTTCTACAAGAATCACATTGCTTGAATGGAATTTTGTTGTTTTCAGTGTATTTCACTCAGTTTGTTTTTTAGGGCTTTGCTCTTTATTTTCCTTCTCATTGATATTTTATTACGTTTTCCCTCTTTGTCTTCTTTCTCCACTCCCCACCTAGCCATTGCCTCCTGACAAACTGAGTTCCAGATTTAAACATCTTCATGTGGATAGAATGTGGAGTCTGTGTCTATGCAGACAAAGTGGGGAGCTGAGGCAACTATCTTTTTTTTACCTTTTGACCCCCTTCATCCATTTCTCTCATCCCCCCACACCTGGCATCTGGCAACCACCAATCTGTTCTATATCTATGAGCTTGGTTATATTTATATAACCATTTATATATTATATATCATAATATTATATTATAATAAACTTAGTCACTTAACCTAAGTGTCAATTCTCTCATCAGTATAATGGAGATCATAATGCATACACTGCTGGTATAACAAGACAGTTGTGCAGATCCAGTGAAGTAATGGATATGTGTAACAGAGATGCTGAGTCCTCCCTCAGTAGCCAATCTTCCCTTCTTCCACTCTAATACAATTGTGAGCTGGGCACATCCTTCCTTCCAATAAAAGACTACACTTCCCAGCCTCCCTTGCAGCTAGAAGGGGCCATGTGACTTAATTCTGGCCAATGGGATGTGAGCTAAAGTGATATGGCAATTTCAAGGTCTTACCCTTAGAGAGAGGGATGTGCCCTCCTCCCCTTTCCCTTTCCTGAGCATTGGAAGCAGAGAAGGTAATGAGCCATCTCAGGCCATTCAGAGGAAGGCACAAAGTGGGCTCTTAAACACTTACATAGCAAAGCCAGTGTACCAGTTTAGAGCTGTGTATGAGAAGGAAATAACATTTTTTTAAGCCACTTATTTGGGGCATATCCTCATTCATCCATTGGTACAAAGAGAATTTATTGAGTACCTATCACGTGCCAGGCAAATATTAGGTGCTGAGACAGATGCATAAAATCGTTCCTTTCCTTAGAGAACCAGAGGGGCAGACATGGCATATACAAGTCATCACAACATAAGGTAGTATGAGCTCTAATGAGGGAAAGACAGGGTGCTATGGGACTCCAGAGGATGCTTTGTAAGCTCTACAACTCACTATATTTTCGTTTATTCAAGTGTTTATTGAACACCTATTATGGGCTAGGCACGGCTCTAGATTTGGGGAGCACAAGAGTGGACAGGCAGACGAGGTCCCAGCTCTCAAGTAGTTTACATGCCTTGTAAACAAACCCTTTTTATATCTAATAAATAAGATAACGTCTAAGAGGGTTAAGTGCTATAGAGACCATAAAGCGGGATATTTAATAGAGTGTAACAGGTTTGTTGAGGAGGGGTGCCTACTTTAGACTGGGTAGCCTTGGAAACCCCAGTGACATTCAAGCTGGGACCAGAGTGACACAGAAACTGGGAGAAGAGCATTTGGGGCAGAGGGCAAAGGTGAGTGCAGATGCAAAGGCCCTGCGGTGGGATGAGGGTCAGTGTGGCTGGAGTGACTTGAGTGGGCAGGCAGACAAAATCAGGAGGGCAGCCTGGCCAGACAGGTGCCTCGTCAGCCACAGTAAGGGGATTGAACTTTTCCCTGAGGTTGGAAGCCTCTGCAGCCTCTTTAAGAAGGGAGACTGGCACGACTGATTCATGTTTTAAATGATGCTTCTGGCCGCTCTGTGGGGACAGTGTGGGGAGGTCACAGCAGCACGCCGGGTCGGAGAGCTGGTGACTCGGATGAGGCTGGCCGCAGTGGGAAGGAGAAGCGGGCAGATCTGGCATCTGTTTGGGAAGTAGGGTTGGCAGAACTTGCTGCTAGAACGGACGGAGGTGTGTGAGAATGAGAATAATCAAAACACAACTCTGAAACCTTTGGTTTGAGCGGCTGGGATGAAGAAGATGGGAAAGGAGGGACACGTTTGGGCTGGGGATTGGATCACGAGTTCTGATTTCTATGTAATGGAAGTTATTGGCAGCCATCACAAAGACTTTGGCTTTCGTCCAAATGAGCAGGAGAGCCTCTGGCAGACTTTGCCACTCCTCGCCCCAGCCCTGCCAGCTCTCTCCACCCAGCAACCAAAGTCCTGACCGTGTGACCTACACCATCCGGCTCCCATCACCTCTGACCTCCCTCAGCGGGGCGCCTTCTTGCTCACTGGTGGCCGTCTTCTTTCTCGACACTTCCAGCCCTACTCCTGCCTCAGGGCCCATGTCCCTGCCTCTCTCAGCACAATCTGCTTGTCCCCCAGACACTCACCTACCTCTCCCCCTCACCTCTTTCAACTCATTCTCCAAATGCCACTTTCTCAAGGAAATCAATCCTGGCCACACCACTCTTTGGAAAATTGCAAAACTCCACTCTTACCTTCTGGCCAACATACCCCGTCCCTCTCTCACCAGATTTATTTTTCTCCAAACTACTTACCACCTTCTAATAAACGAACATCTTTCTAACTTATTTATGTACAGTCCATCCCCTTCCACTTGAATATAAACTTCATGAGGACACGGATTTTCTCTGCTTTGTTCACTGCTGTATCCCCAGAGGGTAGAACGGTGCCTGGCACATAGTAGGGGTTCAAAAAATATTTGCTGTGTCAATTAAAGTGCCTTATGTTATCGTTCTCTCTTAGGGAATTATTATTTCAATATATATTTGTTTTTAGCAGGAGGTAAGGAAGAGGAAATCTGTGTTCAGGTCCTATCCTGAGTTGATGGCTAGTTTCCCACGTAAATGAGAACAACTGGTCATTTCTACTGTCACCCCATTTTACAGTTGGGAAAACTGAGGCTTAGTGAGATTCTAATTTTTCTAATTCCTCAGAAATAATAGCCATGCACTGGCCTGGTTAAGTTATTCAGCCAAACAAGTATACCTGAGCAGGACTCAGCATGTTTTTTTCACACTCACACCCACTTATAATGCGGAAGTGAGGGGAGATTAGATCTTATATGAGCACAGATTTGAAAAGCCCTGGCATTCATGAAAATTAAAACTGTGAGTAACCTCTGTGTGGGATGCTGAGGAGACAAGGAATCTTCTAGTCATCAGTACAGGACCCTGGTCTTTGGTTTGCTTCTTTGACATTTATTAAGAGCTTACTACTTTCTGCCCACCAAGGTCATGTGACTTATCTGTACTGTTAAACTTCATTGTAATAAAATGAGAGAGAGGAGAAAAAAAAAGGAGCTTACTGCTTTAAAAAAAATAGCACATATACACAAATATTCATAGCAGCACTATTAATAATAGCCAAAAGGTAGAAACCACCCTAATGTCCATCAACAGATGAATGGATAAATGAATTGTGGTGCATAAATGCAATTGAATATCATTCAGCCATAAAGCAGAATGAAGTCATGGTAACTGCTACAACATGGATGAACTTCAAAAACATTATGCTGAGTGAAAGGAGCCAGACACAAAAGGTCACATATTGTATGATTCCACTGATAGGAAGTGCCCCCAAATCCATAGAGACAGAAAGCAAATTGGTGGTTGCCAGAGGCTGGAAGCCCTGACTACTTAATGAGTATGCACTCGATCTGGGGCGAGGAGAGTGTTTTCGAAGTAGAGGTGGTGGTTACATGGCATTGTGAGTGTCCTAAATGCCATTGAATTGTTTGCTTTAAAATGGTTAATTTTATCCTGTGTGAATTTCAACTCAATTTTTTGGTAAAAATCACATGCATAAATTTGTTCATGTCGTCTTTACAAACGCCCTACAAATTAGGTACTAATGCTATTATTCCCGTGAGAAACCTGAGCCCAGAGAGGGTAAGGGACCTGGTCAAGGTCACACAGATGTCAGACCTGAAGCCGGGGCTGGATGACTCCAAAGCCTCGGCTCAGAGTCAGGGCGTGGACCCTGGGAGAACAGAGGGCTGGCTGGGGTGTGCGGGGGGCCGGGGGGGGGGGGGTTGCCAAAGGAGAGAAGCACCGTGCAGAGGCAGGGTCCAAGCAGAAGGGCTCTGGGGTCTCTCTAGGGTCCCGACTAACACCAGTAAAACTCAGCGTCTTGAACTTTTTGGCTCCTGTTAATTCTGCCATCTGGTCTGATCTGTGTTCCCCGGCTTCTCTCTGTGTTCCTCTGAACTCCCTGCATCAGGGAACAGCCAAGAGCCATGACTAAGGGGTGGGATGGGGGGATGGGCAGGGGTCGAATGAGGAATCAGAGGACTGCACAGACACTGGACCAAAGGCCCTAATTCCCATCTCTCTCCTCTTCCTTAAAATGTCTGTTAAGTCCCTGACTCAGCGACAGAGCCCTTGAGTGACTCGAATATCAACATATTTTGAAAGGAGAGGATATTTTAGGGAGTTCTGTCTCAGAAGATTTGAATAGGGTGTTATTCAGCTTGTGGGGGGAGCAGGGGCGGCTGGTGGGTGGGGAGAGAAGGAAGGATGGAAGTAAATGTGGCAGAATGACACAATAATAGGGCTAATGATTTCAACATTTAAAAGTTGAACAGCTCTTGAACACGAGAGACAAGCTCCAGCAGAAGGCTCCTAAAATAGCCCCTTTGACGGTTTCTGCGTTTTTGAGCTGCTTCTGTTTGGTTCCTCTTCAAAGCTTGTTAGCACCTCCCATTGCGGGGACTTGGGCCACCTTAGGAGAGTGACGAGTCCAGGCTCCAGGGGGCCAAACCCCAGCCAGGGCTCAGGCTCTGGACAATTTGTGAGTTTTTTTATAGCAGTGGGGGTGAGCAGGGCAAAGAAGGTAGAAGAAGACCCCTGTAAACCCTCTTTTTTTTTTTTCTTGCTGACGTTTTCTTGATGCCATAACCAAAGTCCTCGATTATAAGTTCCTCGACAACCCCTTAAAAAAGCAAAAGACCGACATGTAGGACAGAAACGAGTCGTGGTGACTTGTGAATTCAGAAGGGCCAAGCTCCTACCAGAGATCAGCAGGGACTCAATCCGTCCCTCTATCGGACTAGCAGATTCCTCTCCTGGGAGCCTGCCTGGGGAGTGGCTTTTCCTTTTGGAAAATCAGGAAGCTCGGGTCCACAAAATTGCTAAAGGGCCTTACAGGAAGCAAAGTGTCTCCATTGACACACCAACCAGCCCAAGGCAGCCATGTGCGCCAACCATATGGACTTGCATTTGGGCTCCAGCACAGTAGGGATGGACACTCAGTCAAGAGCCCTGCGAACAGGGGTAACTACGTGTTTGCCCCAGGAAAGGACCCACCCAATATTTCTGGCTGAGACAGTTGGATCACTCCCACTGCCCCACTCATTCACATCAAGGAAGAGGAGGCTGGAAGGTTTGAATATGCAAAGACTCCAACTGTCTTATCGTCAATCAGCTTAATTAAGGGGTTGTTCGTGAAGATCAAACAGGCCCAAGGGACTGTTTACAAATTCATCAGCTGCCCAGGTTTGCAGGTCCCCTTGGTTAGCTCAGATCGTGGTGGTGTTACTACTGGTTTTGAAACACTAAGGATTAATTTAATAAGTTACTAAAGTCACATCTGGGGGGGAAATTACATTCAGCTGTATGAGATAAAGACCACTGCAGAGGTATTTGCTCCCAACGGCCTCTGTGCTTTTTCTTTTGAAGGGTCCTCTTGTGCCGGGTGTTTTAAATATAGTAATAAAATACGAGAATAAAATAGTTCTTGGGGGGAAAAAAAGATGAAAAGAATTGAAATGAAATGGAACGCCAACAGATGTGTGTGTGTAAAAAACTAAAATGGGGAACGCGGACAAGCAGATAATAAATGAGGAAACAGTCCTCTAGATGTTGTTAGTGTCTCCAGAAGTTTTCCCTTCAACCTTCAACTGAACTATGCAGTGTAGTGGCTAAAAGTTCAGGCTTTGCAGGCAGAATGTCTAGTTTCAAATTCTTACTCTGCCACTTATGAGCTGTGTGACTTTGCGTAAATACCTGACCTCTCTGTGTTTTAATTGTCTCCTCAGTGAGTGAGATACCCAGCCAACAGAGGGTACATGACATTTCCATTGTTTGCAAAATATAAAAAATAACAAATGAAACATTTCTAGATAGAAAGGAGGTTTTCCCCTAGAAAAACCTAAAGTACCTACCTCAGTGGGTCCTGTCAGCTGTTAAGTACATATTGAGTGCTACCTGCCAGGAAGAGGTAACTGCTTCAGATACATTTGGACTGGAATATCAAAATATCCACTGCGTGGTTCTAACCTCTTCTGTGACCATTTAAGTGGTAATTGCTTTCTAGACAATTGCATTTTCTGTCCCCAGAACTGCCACAGGAAGGTCTGCACAGATTTCAGTGAAGATGATAGATTCAAAAAGGCTTTCGGGGCTTCCCTGGTGGCGCAGTGGTTGAGAGTCTGCCTGCCGATTCAGGGGACACGGGTTCGAGCCCTGGTCCAGGAAGATCCCACATGCCGCTGAGCAACTAAGCCTGTGCACCACAATGACTGAGCCTGTGCTCCAGAGCCCACGAGCCACAACTACTGAAACCTGCGTGTCACAACTACTGAAGCCCGCGTGCCACAACTACTGAAGCCCGCATGCCTAGAGCCCGTGCTCCGCAACAAGAGGAGCCACCACAGTGAGAACCCCGCACACCGCAACCAAGAGTAGTTGCTCATAGCAACTAGAGAAAGCCCACACAAAGCAATGAAAACCCAATGCAGCCAAAAATAAAATAAATGTATATATATTTTTAAAAAAAGGCTTTCGGTGGCCCACTATTAGTTCCCGAGCCCCAGCAGGAAGGAACCCACATAAAACCTGAGAGTAGTAACAGTAACAGCGATTTCTACTCTTTTTGAGGGCCCTAATTCATGCCACTGCGCTAGGTATCTTCTATACATGCCTCTAATCTTATCAGCTCCAGGAGGCAGATGCTATTAGCCCTATTTAACAGACGAGGAAATGCGCCCAGAGTTGCTAAGTGTCGCCAGGTGCCTCAATCTGGTTCCAGCCAGACCCATCTGGCTCCAGACTCAGCATTCCTGGGGTGTCCAGCCAGCTCTTGGTCCTTTTCCCTATAATTTCTGAGACCAAAAGCAATCCATTTCAGGATCTTATCATGTGTCAGAAAGTTCTTCTCAAGAGCTATTATAAATCTCATCTGCTGTAATGTACATTTCTCCCTCGCCTCTCCCTGCCTATCTGATACTCCTCTCCCCGCCGACTGTGGTGATTTCATAGGGTGTTCACCTAACCCAAAGCTTCTCCAGCAGAGGAGTTTTGCCCCTGCCCCAGGGACATTGTGCCACATCTGGAGATATTTTGGGAGTCACAACTGAGGGAGGAGATATGCTACTGGCACCGAGGGGGCAGGGACCAGAGAGGCTGTTAGGCATCCTTCAGTGCACAGGACAGCCTTCACAACCAAGAGCTATGCGACTCAAACCATGCCAAGGCTGAGAAACCCTGAAAACAGAACGCTTGCTTTCTGTGGCCCAAACCCATTCTTCTCTCTTTAAAATGTGCCATCACTCACAAGCTGCTCAGACCCCAAGCCTAAGAGTTTGCCTTGATTCGTCCCTTTTTCTCATTCCTTTTTCACATAAATTTTAGCCATCACTATTAGGAAAAGAATTAACACCATGATATTTGACTCATATTTCAACCTTCATGATGGTTGCATTAATTTATTAAAATATCCATGCATCCATTTTGTCAACAAATGATTATGGGGAGACCACCAAGCAGCCAACCACCACAATGGCTTTCCCTGGAACCTTGTAAAGTCTCCTAACTTTGTAAACTTGCACACAAATAGTTCAACACTATTGGGCAATTCACTTAAAGTGTTTAAGAGATTTTGCAAAAACACCAAACGAAGAAAAGCTTAAAGTTAAAACGAACGTCTAATGGCATAAAGTGAAAAGACAGCCAACCAAAGGGAATTCGAGACGGTTCAATGCCAGATCTTTGCTGTGACTCTGCATCCACCCAGGCAGTGTGGGGTGTTGGAGCCAGACTCCATCCTTGCTCTCAGGTTAATTATAGTCTATACGTAACAATGTATTGGGAGGAGAAGAGATTTTCATTTCAACAAACTCTCGGAAATCGTTAAGTCCAGTTGAATGCTGCCTGCCCCTTGACCTCTCAGAAGACCTTCACTTCTCCCGGAAGTGTCCCCGCTATTCAAATCTACAGAGACGCCCCTGTCTGACCACAAAGGTCATGTCACTAGAAGGAAACCAAGGGCTTCAGAGATACAGCTTTCCTTTTTCTGAGAAAGGCATGGAGCAGTTCCATCCTGCACCTCATCCATGGGGCTTAGCTGCTCCCAGAAATCCACTGGGAAGCTTTTTTAAGTGGCCACCCCAGAAAGGAAACACAAATAGGCTTGATGCCATTAGACAGGCCATCCCAGGAAATGATTCATGGCACAGTTCTGCCTTCCAGGCCCAGAGTAATGGTTCCAGTGGTACCAAGATGGTGACAGGGATCACTTCCATATCCAACCCACACCTGAAGACCCTGGGAAGGGTCTCACAGGGGCCAGACCTCAAACCAGGCTCCGGGAACCCTTGTGATGCTGCCCGCAGGGAGTGAGCTAGGGCTAGGACAGGCCTAAACATTTTTCTTCCATGCTGCAGATGTGCAGTCCTGGGTTAGAATCCCAGGTTAAGTTACTTTGGGCAGGTCACAAAACCCTGTCAGCCTCATCTTCCTCACTGGTAAAATGAGGATAGTAATACCTACTTCAGAGTTCTTGCAAGGATTGAATGAGCTACTACATGTAAAGCACTTACAGTCGTACCTTCTGTCGTGGTCCGAACGCGGATCGGAAAAGAATTTCCAGACACAAGGCAGAATGTAAAGAAGATGGAATTTCTTAGAGGGAAGGGTCGCTGCCAGACAGCAGGCCGACTTCCTAGTAGTCTGGGAGAGTCGAGCCTGAACATGTGCTATTGATCTGTTTTTATAGCCAGAAAACAAAAGAATGGTCCAAGGTGAAAATTTCGTTTACTGATTGGTTGAGGCACATATACCTTCCTTCTATAGGGTGGGAGTGGGACAGGGCATATGCCTTTCCTTATTTGGGACAGGTCCTGTTGCCCAGGTGGAATGTCGTAACCATTGCAACATGGTGTGGAGGGCGATTAAGAGTCTGGTAGGGGGTGTAACACTGAAACCTTTCAGGCAGGGTCATCCTTTGTCCTTGAAGCATCATTGTCCTTGGAGCACCACACCTTCTATAAGTATTGATATTATGTATAATTTTATGATTACCATTATTATTATTATAGCTTTTAGCACAGAGCCTGGCACATAACACTCAGTCAATATTAACCATTACGACTTAGGTCTAGGGTAGACGTGAAAATCTTAGGCGACCTTGTAAAACCCTGAGATGCTAGGATTCATCAACAGGCTTTGTATAGTCACTAGAAAGAAAGAGGCATAAGGAAAAACAAAAGCTCATATTTCACAAGGAGTAATAAACTTGCCAGGTACTGTGCAAGGCACTGAAGACATCTTGGTGAATTAAAGAAAGCTTCTGCTTTCTTAGTGGTTCTTAGTAATTGTAGGGCCACACACCCCCTCTGAAAACTTAACTAATTGTATTTCCCTTTAATGATGAGACAAAGAAGGTGTCCCAGTTCTTGGCAATGTCTCCCCTTGCCCCTGGTTACATCATAAATAGTTGAATCGTACCCAGACAGCCAACTGGGAGTGAACTATGAACTTCATCTGGCCTGGCCACCACTCCCACCTTCCCCAGTGCTTATCTAGTCCCAAGCAAAGGCTTTGATAAAGGTGGGAGTGTGCGCTAGACCTGCCGAGGGTCACAGTTAGATTTCGCCAGGATGAGCAGAAAGATAAGAGCTATGCCCTGTGCTCCTTGGTTTTGTTTTTTTTTTTTTTTTTGAGAGGAGTGCCCAAGATAGCTGGAGATGTGACAGGGGATCTCTACTGTAACTCCTGCCCACCACCGTCCCCCCATCCCGGGCCGTGCCCGTGCAGCATGTCAAACCCACGCCCCTTGCATCAGAAGCTCAGAGTCTTAACCACTGGGCTGCCAGGGAAGTCCCTGTGGCTCCTTTTTTGATTATAAAATTCGGTTTTCTTATTGAGCCAATTCCAAATGTTCCCCAAGACCATAATCTCTGGAGTTGACCCCCTGCCTGCCTGTGGACCTTGCTCAGCACCACTTTTCCAACCTACATCTGGCTCAGAGAGGTGGTGGCACCAAGCTGAGTCAAGGGTAGGTGGGGCATCTCTCCTCATCCAGGTCCAGGTGGTGAGAGAGTTCTGGGCCCCGACGGTCACCCTTGGCCGCTGGCACCGAACCAGCTTGTTCGAGCTGAAGACGGACCACAGGCCAGCCTCGCAGACAGTACGGTTTGGCGGCCACTGCTCTGAACCATCTTGCCTGACCCTCCAGGCCCCTCACAACCTGCTGCCACCTCAGCCTGTCGCCAAGCACTTGCCACCCTCCCCCACCCACGCCAGGCTTTCGCCCCCCTCACCCTTGCCCATGGTGTTCCCTCCACCGGAAAAGCCCTGCTCTGTCCTGTTAGTATCTGCTAAGCTTTCCAGACCGAACTGGATCCTTGTCTTTTCCTTGAGGCACTCGTTTAATGTCTGTACTTCCCTCTCCCCAGGGGGCCCAGTGCACTGTCCTCTCGTGTGCCCCTCCCTGAAGTTCCTGGAAGGCTGGAGATGGGCTTGATTGACTTTTGTCATTTCTGATACCCGGGAGGCTCTCGATAAATGTGGAACGAGGCGGTAACTGACTGAATAAATAAATGACACCATTCTTAACTTGCTAACGAACGTGACTCTTCTATAGGGTCATAGGAAGATATTAGAGATCATTTTCCCCAGCCCAGTTCTACTTCTTACTAGTTGTGTGGCCTTGGGTAAGTTACTTAACCTCGCTGTGCCTCAGCTTCTTCATATGGAAAATGCGGATAACAGAATGATATATCTGTTTCATAGGGTGGCCATGGGCATCAAATGTTAGTGTATATAAGGTCCTCAAAACAGTGCCTGGCGTATAATTAAGTGCTAGTGAACGCCAGAGTTTATCGCTATCCTCGCAATGACACCATGGATACCTGGCCCAGAGGTGCACCAAGTTCGTCTCCGCTGCAGTGAGGCTGGCTGCTGATGGCCCCGACTCTCCCCTTTCTTTGGAGACTTGCCCTCAGCCTTGCCCAGATGGTTACCCTCTGGTTCCCCAGGGCCCGAGCTGTCCCCTATACTCATAGTCAATGCCTGGCTGATGTGGGCTACAAAAGCCGGCCCGACCTCAAGGTAGGGTGGACTTCAAGTTGCAGTCTGTGCTCCAGAGTCCCCAGGAGAGCAGACTGAGCTGGAATCCACCCGGACATACTCCCCTTTCCTGTCCTGCCTCCTCACCCACTTCTCCTGGGGGGCCCCCCGTAACTCACACACACAAGAATCTCCGTCTCAGGCTCTGTTTCCAGGGACCCTGAGCTACACATCGTCACCACCGTTATCACCAGAGAAGAGGAGATAGACGCAGGCCGGTGGCCTGACTGATCCAAGACCAAGGTTAGAATCAGTTGGAGGTCAGGCAGTGACTGGGAGTGAGTTATTTTAGAGGAGTGCAGGTTTCTGAGTCTCCAAGGAGTCTTTGGTAAGAAACAACTGAATGAATTCACTAACAATCAGCCAGAAAAACAACAAAAAGCCTGCGGTACCTGAGGTCGGTGCAGAAAGTCACAGCCTTTGGGGTGGTGACGGAGGACAAGGCAGCCTCAGTTGAAACGAGACATCTGGGGATGAGAGCCACGGGGTCCAGGCCAACAGGAGCCCTTCAGGCCAGCACAGCCGATGGGGGTGGTAAAATGGGAGCAAGTCCACGGTCCTGCTAGCCTCGGCCTTCCTGCAGACCCACCTGTGAAGACGTACCTCCCCTCACAGCTCTGTTGAGCCCGTGAGCCCTCCGGCAAGCACGCTTCAATGGCCTCCCAGCCCAGCTGAAAGTCATCTCCACTTGATGACCCGGTAGCAGCTACCACGCTAGACCATGAGGGCTTTGAGGGCAGAATTCAGTATGTGGATCTTTGCCCTCCCCCACAGGGGAACTGCAGTGAGAGAAAATAAAGAGAGAAATCATAAACATTTGCTGTTGGGCAGCCGTGAGGTAGGGCTATCATGCTTTTCCTTATGAGTGAAGGCTGGGAACAGTCCTTTATCATCATGGTCACAGAGCTGCTGTAACCTACAAAGCCAGATTCATATCCAAGTCCAAGCTAAAACAGACTAGGAAAAGGAAAATATACTCCAGGTGAGGAGTTTAAAGACATCTGATATAATTAGATGGATATTCTGATGGGAAAGGGGCTGACAGGAAAGCTTTGCAGGGCCTGGTGCAGAAGTTATTTTTTTATGTGAAAGGAATTTTTTTTCTAATTATAAAAGTAACACATAGTTGTGAAAAATTCAAAAAAAACAGAAGTGTATAAAACAGACAATATTAGTGCCCAATTCCCTCCCACCCTCAGCAACACCTACTATTAGGAGTTTGATGATTCTTCCAGATATTTTTTAATCAACCGATTAGATGGTTTCATGCTAAAAAGACTTTCTTTTTTGGCTGTGCCACTTGAGGGATCTCAGCTCCCCAACTAGGGATTGAACCTGCTCCCTCAGCAGTGAAAGCGCCGAGTTCTAACTGCTGGACCACCAGGGAACTCCCTAGAAAGACTTCTTATTCATAGATTAATAGGTCAGTCAAGAGGTTTGATTTACAGGGATTGATTCTAGAATTTGTGGCACATTATACTGCATTTTGGGGGACATACTTTTGTGAGGCAAGTTGTTTTTAAACTCAATTACAATTTAATACTGGGCCATATAATAAAAAATATTATAGAAACAAGAATGCAAAGAACTACAATAAGTTAAAAGATATCTAATGATTGTTTTAAAATAGGTATTGTTCTAATTACAGAAGAAATACATCTTTATTATAATTAGGAGAAGGGAGTCCACAATAACACAAGGAACAAAAGCTTCCCACAAAATTGCATTCTCCCAATAACCACAGTTTATATTTCACTATTTTTCTTTCTGTCATTTTTCTAGTCTTGTGCACTTATAAATTTTTTAAAACAAAACTGAGTTCATAGTCTTCTGGAACAAGTTTTTTCACTCAATATCAGATTGTGAATTGGGGCGGGGGAGGCCTGAGCAGCTACTGTGTACCTCATTACCTTTGATTGATTGCAATTGATTAATCTATCAGTATTTGTTTCCTAAGGAGAATCTTCTACGATAATAGGGTATATACTCAAACAATCTTCCCCCACCCAGATCTCTTCATCCCTTGATATTTTATCATCTCCTCCCTTTTTTTTTTTTCCCCAGCTCCTTTTGTAAGTAGTTGTGGAGCTGTGTTACCTTGGGAAGGCCCCAAGTTCCCTTTTCCCCCGTCTCCCCAGGCCTTCGTTGAAGAGCATTTTAGCGACACTTCCAGGTGCTGTTTCAATGAAGTGCAGAGACAAGCGTTTACTGTGTGCTCCTGGGTGTTTTGTATAAATCCAGCACTGTCCTGTTTTCTCCTGGACATCGTATCATCACATTTCAGAGAGACTCTTCTGTTTCTGATGGATCTCTAACTTCTCAGGAGTGACTCCTGATACGTTGGTTCTGAATTTTCGTCACATCCCCAGCTGCTCTCCAGTTTCTGACAAATCTAGTATTATTCTTTGACCCAGAACAGCCAAATCAGTGGAACTCCACCTGGTGATCAGCGGAACCACAAAATAATGCAGCTAGAGGGCGCTCACATCCTCACAATTCTGAGGAATAAGGAGATTTCAAAGGCATTTCCCGTTAGTACTCCAACTTGAGAAGTTTACAGACTTGGGGGAAGGGAGAGCAATATACTTGGTCACATAAGATAACTGATAAGAAATTGTAATATATTCATTTACCAATAGAACCAACATATGATGAGTACAGCATGTCAGGTGCTGTTCTACCTAAGCCCTTAACTCTTCTCCCAGGACTCCTGAGACACGTACAGAACAATCAAACCCTCCCTTTCCAGGTGAGGCACTAAGAGATTTTGTAATTTTCCCAAGGTCACAAGGGCAGAAGTGAAAATGAAACCCAGGCAGCTAGCTCCAAAGCCCACACTTACTCATCATGAACTGGCTAAAAAAAAAAAAAGGCATTTGAGGAGGGACATCAAATTAACATTGGTTATCCCTGGGAGTGAGAAGATTGGTTATCCCTGGGGAGCAAGAAGTATTAGGAGGGAATTCCCTGGCAGTCCAATGGTTAGGACTCCGTGCTTCCACTACAGAGGGCATGGGTTCAACCTCTTGAACTAAGATCGGGGAACTAAAATCCTGCAAGCCATGAGGCATGGCCAAAAATAAACAAAAAACAAAATAAGTATTGGTATTAGGAGACCACATTATTTACTTTCTACACAAAGCTCTGCATTGTTGAAAATTATTTCCCATACATAAACTATTATGGTTACCTTTAAAATTCACTAACTACAGGGAACTCTACTCAATACTCTGTAATGACCTATATGGGAAAAGAATCTTTAAAAGGGTGGATATATGTGTATTTATAACTGGTTCACTTTGCTGTACACCTGAAACTAATACAACATTGTAGATCAACTATACTCCAATAAAATTTTTAAAATAAAAATAAAATAATAATAAAATAAAATAAAATTCAATAACTGTTACAAGAATAATATAAGAAGAAATTGCTCAACTGTGGTCAAGGGCAGATTCAGGTTACGTGGGTCTTGAAGCTCATACATGGAGGGGAGGCTCTTGAAGAAAAAGAATTCAAAACAGGAATACAAAATTAGGTATGAAAGTGGAATGTATTTTGATTGAAAAAAATCATTACAAATTACAAATTTTTAGAAGGTGACAAATACTGTAAATATAATAAAACTGAAAAATTACATAGTATACTTCTGTTATACTTTTTCCTATTTTGGGGGTTGTATACTCTGTATGATCATCTCTTCATGGACAATAATTCTGTAATATCATTTTCATGGAGAGAAGAGAAAGTCATTCAAGTGCATTATGAAATGCCATTATATTGGATTGAGCTACATAATTGTTTAATCAAATAACCCTTAAACGATGTACAATAACTTATAGATGAATATGCATGGGAGTTTTGTCACAGGAGCACTTAGGTTGCTTTGCTGTGATTTTAGAGCTTTCGAATGTCATTTTTTCCTTTTTTTCTGAAATTGCCAGGCTTCATCAGGACAAGCCATTGCAGATATGCTAAGATTGGTCCAATGGGGAGCAGTTGAGATCCCCATCGGTTTTTATGTTGGGAGGCATAAAAATGCAATTTGGCATGCATAAAAATCCTACTTCACAGTTTACAGTATTGCTACCATTTTGTTCCCTGCTAACACAAGAATTCTGGTCAATTCTATTTTGCATTGATTCCCATTTTAAAAGCATGGTGGTAGGGTATGTTATAATCGTATACACTGCATTACTGAGTGTTTTCCTGAAGGTAATTTCTGTTTTGAGTAGACATCAATGAGAATCAAATATTCCACTTATAATTTTGTACATCTGAGGATTCAAAGAACATTCCTCAGACTAGTGTCTCTTTCTGCGCATTTTGACTCTTTTTCTTCGTTTCCAGTGGTAGGCGCAGTGGGGCACGCCAATATTGCAATAGGACCCGTGATGCCAGATGAGTATGTACCAAGGATATCGGGAGTATTCCTGGAAGCCATTCTTACATGAGAATAGATAACACGGAAATAAGTGTGAACCACATGAATAGATTCATTGAACCCAAAACAAATAAATCTCCAACTCAGCTTCTCCTTAGCTGAAGTCCCCAGAATACTCAGGGCCTCTCCATCAACACATAACTCCTGGGGAGAGAACTAAGGGAGGGGGAAGCTGAGTAGAAGAAGCCCATTGCAGTTAAAATATTGAATATCTTACATTTGCAATTTTATCAGAAGCATATGACCACATGAACCCAAGCAAGGACCACATTATTAGAAGTTCTAAAGCCTAAGCTTCTTTCACTTTACAATTACTCTGCCCTGACTGTGGTGAAGATGGTAATTGCAGCAAGAGCTGAGATCATGGGTAAATCAGTGTGAACTGAAGTTGTCAAGAAAATCCTCCTGTTCGAATATTACTCAGCCATAAAAAGAAATGAAATTGAGTTATTTATAGTGAGGTGGATGGACCTAGAGTCTGTCATACAGAGTGAAGTAAGTCAGAAAGAGAAAAACAAATACCATATGCTAACATATATATATATATATATATATGGAATCTAAAAAAAAAATGTTTATGAAGAACCTAGGGGCAGGACAGGAATAAAGATGCAGACGTAGAGAATGGACTTGAGGACACAGGGAGGGGGAAGGGTAAGCTGTGACAAAGTGAGAGAGTGGCATGGACATATACACACTACCAAACATAAAATAGATAGCTAGTGGGAAGCAGCTGCATAGCACAGGGAGATCAGCTCCGTGCTCTGTGACTACCTAGAGGGGTGGGATAGGGAGGGTGGGAGGGAGGGAGATGCAAGAGGGAGGAGATATGGGAACATATGTATATGTATAGCTGATTCACTTTGTTATAAAGCAGAAACTGACATACCATTGTAAAGCAATTATACTCCAATAAAGATGTTAATAAATAAATAAATAAATAGAAGAAAATCCTCCTGTTCAAGGCAGGCACTGAGCTACACCTTGAACCACTGGTAAAATTCACTAGACAGAGGAGCAGGAAGGACAGAAGCTACAAGTTTCTGCAGTCTGCTCAAAAGTAGACACACATATATGTGGATGTAAAATGTGTTCTTGTGCCAATGAAAACATTTTTGTCGTCACTGGCTTAGAGCTACCTAGTAAGAGCCAATGGAAATACATTTCCACATCACTTAAGAATGAGACTTGAATTTTCTTCCCAGCCCCGCCTCATCCCAACCAGCAAATAATCACTCCCAAGCCAGGACCAACCAGTGCTGCAGGCATTCGGCCCCATGTGTCTACCATCCACCTTTCCTCCAACACAGGGATCCCAGAGCGCCGGGTTTACTCTCCAGGCAAAGGGGAGGGGAGGAGAGAGGAAGTGTCCAGAGACCATGTTCTGCGTAGACACAGGAGGCAAAGCCTGCTGAATGCCTGTGCAGCCAGTGTGGGGAAGGAAGACCCAGGCCCAACTCTCATTCTCCTTTCTGTTCAATATTTTCTGTGCCATTCCATCTCTGGAGGAAAGGCAATGTTTCCTGCCAGAGGCAGTGGCCAGCCAGCCATTTGGAAGCCTGGGACCTTGAGTGTGAAGACTCTTTATACTTTAGGGAGCTCTGGGCTCAGGCAACAACAGACACAAACATCAGCACTGAGGTCTACCCAGCAAAGCACCAAGACACAAATGTCAATTAGGCCACAAACGTTTGTTCAGCACCTACTGTATGCCAGGTACTGTATTAGAAGCTAGAGTAACAGAGTAGCTGAGGGGCTCCAAATGCCCCGTCCTTCCAGATCATAAACACGATTACCCTCTTTGGTTTTTGAGTTGATGTCTAATCAATTTGCAATGTGTCCTTTTCCCAAATACCACATCACTCTGCAACTCAGCTGGGTTTGTTCCCAGGTCAGCCCCAGTGCCGCGGCACTGGTGACGGTTCACTTGTGATAAAGCAGCCACCCTGCTGATCAACTGGTTCAGTGTGGAGCCTGAGTGGGTCTCTGAAGACTGGCACATGGAAGGGAGAAAGTTAAGGAACAGTAATCAAGTGTCAGGGTAAATTCGTTTCAGGATACAGTTTAAGCTACGAATCTCAAGTGCTTTTTCCCTAATTTTAATCTTTGTATGCAAGACCATTTACTGAATAATTCTTGCTTTCCCTTCGTGATGCTCACATAATCCTTTATTTAATTATTATATATTTTTAGATCTAGGTCCAGTTCTCTAGCCGGTTTCACTGACCTACATCTTTATCGTGCTAAATTCACACTGCTTTAACCTGTAGGGCTAGATCCTTACTACCTAAATCCCACCTCCTTCCCCCTCACCCCTTTCCACCTCTCCTGTCCCTCTTTACTGGGAGGAGGGTAGGGGGGCGTTGGGTATATAAGAAAAAAAGATATAATCTCTATCCTCCCTTCAGGAGCTTGCATTCTATGTAGGAAAAGAATATTTTTGCCCTTGGAATAAGGGTAGTACTCACAGTCAGTGCTCAAAATGGCTTGTTGAAATAACAATTTCAAATACGATGGAAAAGTATCACCAACTAGCTTCTCTATAAACTACTCACTGCTCTATAAAAATGGTTCCAATTACCCCAACACACACACAAATCTCTACAGTTACATAATCTTGCTCTTGTTTTTCAGATTGACCTGATTCAAATCGTGTAAAGTAAAACTCACTGTGGTAACCTCACCCAAGTTACTTAGAAATGAAGAGCCAGTCATTTGAATCATTGCCTTTCTTTTATTTTGGAGGGAAAGAAAAAAAAAAAAAAGGTGGGGCAGGAATATGGTCAGAAAAACAGTTTATAGAAATTTGCAGGCATAGAGGAGGGAACAATTGGAACTTGGAGAATATTCTTCCACCAGCACTTTGCTGGTTTAGAAGCACAAACATGTATTCTGTATTATCAGATCACTTATGAACTTACTATATTTGGCATTTCCAGAGATGTACAAATTTGATTTAAGAAGACAAGTCTTCCCTCACCCTTTTGCAAATCAGGAGGTAAGATAGGCACACACAAAAATAGTTTTTTCCAATCACATTTTTCTGATTTTTAATACTCTAAAATTAAGATGTTTCCCGGTTACCCAAGATTAATTCTCGACCTTCAGAATTTTTTTTTTTTTTTTTTTTTTTTTTTTTTTTGGTGGTATGAGGGCCTCTCACTGTTGTGGCCTCCCCCGTTGCGGAGCACAGGCTCCGGATGCGCAGGCTCCGGATGCGCAGGCCCAGCGGCCATGGCTCACGGGCCCAGCCGCTCCGCGGCATATGGGATCCTCCCAGACCGGGGCACGAACCCGTATCCCCTGCATCGGCAGGCGGACTCTCAACCACTGCGCCACCAGGGAGGCCCGACCTTCAGAATTTTTAACAAGAATACTCGGCTCTCCATTAGTTGTGGTATAAACTGATCTGTCTCTGGCCTTTGCCCATCCATGCCACCCTATTTAGGGTGGAGCCTTCTTGAGGTCTGAGGAGCTGCATGCAGACAGAGGGTAGCTGAGGTGTCTCCAGAGCTTTCAGAGTCCTGGATAGCTCTCTAAAGCTGGGGTGCGTGACTGCTACAAATAGTGCCTGCCCCCAACCAGCGTGTCTTGAACGTTGGGATGCATCAGAATCACCTACTGACTCAGGAAGTCCTGGAGTGGAGCCCACGCAGGCAGACTTCTAACAGGGTTCCTAAGACAGCAATGCCCCCAAGGCTGGGAAGCCCCAGCTAGCCTAGAGTTTCCACCGAAGCAGAGGTCATCTTTATTCACCCTTGTGTCTGGGACTTGGCACAGTGACATGCATGTAGTAAGCACTTAATAAAGATTTACCAAATTGATCATACCTGGTACTAAATTCCAACTGGATTAAAATTTTTTTAACCTTTTTTTTACAGAAAAGAAATCACTGAAATAGCTTCCAAATGCCATAAAACTGAAAAAAAAATCTGAAGTTGATTTGAAAGAAAATACTTGAAAATTTTTCACAGTGATCATTGATTGCTAAATATTTAGTTGGTGTAAGGAGTCACTAAAAATAAGATTCTTCTATGATGGCTAAAGCAAAAACACTTCACTGTTTCACAAAAGCCAGAGGCAGCAGGGGAAAAAAAAGTGTTCTGACAATAGTCAGACTTTATGATACAGCATACTTAAAAAGAAAATCCACCGTGAAATTTAAGCATTTTTAGTTCTTTCTTGTCTTGTTATCTTCCTTTTTCCCCCCTGGCTCTTTCTCCTTTTTGGCTTCTGTTCTCTCTGCCTGTCTTTCTCTGGCATCCTCTGCAGCTGTCACTCTCTCTCATCTTCTCGGGAGCCACTGATGAATGATTTGAGTGCTCTGAGTGGGTGGTGCGGCTCAGGCTAGGACTGTTGAAAGAGCAGATAGAACAAATCGAGGGAGACTTCCGAAGGATCTGGAACTGGAGTGTGCATAGGCTTTAGCTTTGCACGGAGTAGCCGGGGAGACACCCTAGGGTAGTAATGTGTAAACATTTAAATGTCCTTAGGAAACTTGCTGTTTAAATAGGAGTTCTCTATTAGCTTCAACCAATTCAACAAAGGTTCATGGACATAGCTGTGATGGGTAAGGACAGAGTCTGCTGGCAGACTATATGGTTTCCAATCCCAGCTCCAAAACTTACTGCTGGTGTGACCTTGGACAACTTATCCCTCCTCTGTGCCTCAGTTTCCTCATCTGGAAAATGGGGACAACAATAGAGTTTGTGTGAAAATTTGACAATGGTCTGGTGGCCTACAAATGTTTTTGGCCATCACTGCTCTTCTTTTAAAAATAAATGAAAACAAGAGATTATAATTTAGTTGGGGGCAGTGGACAGGATAATATAAACAACTCATACTGATTTTTCTTTCCTATAAATCTGATTATTTTTGGTTTTATTTTTTAAGTAGGACATAGCTTCCATATATGGAAGAAATATTTACTGAGGCATTCTGCCAAGTGCTTTACCTAGCTGTGGTAAGTAATCCTCACACAACTCTGAGAGAGATATCATCACCCCAATTTTGCAGATGAGGAAGCTAAGGCTGAGAAGGGTTAATTAACTTGCCCAAGATCCCACAGCCATCAGTAGTAAGTGGCTGAGCAAAGATCTGAGTTCAAGTCTCACTCCAATTCATAAGCCATTTTGCTACACCATGAATTACCAAACCATGGTTAATGGGAGTCTAAACCCACAGATAAAGCTTTGTTGACATGCAGAATAAGTCATTTCCCTGCCAGCCCCATACAGCCCCACCCAGCTGACTCACCAAGAAACTGAAAAGGCAGCTTCACTAGAGAAGGCCACAAAAACATGAGAAATCTTGACTGGCAGGGGCCACATTGTCCTTCAAGCTTCCAGGCTAAGTGATCAGACTCTGGAGGGATTAGGTAATCTTTGGCAAAGGGATCCCGGTTGCTAGGATTCACAGGAACCTCTGGGATTCAGTGTTTACTGTGTACTTACCAGGCTCCCAAAGATACCTTCTTGGAGTTCCTATTTTCTAGCCAGTGATGAGAATGAATTTGAGGCGAATTCATCCATTTACCAAGTGATACAGCCTAAAGTTGTCTGCCAGGTAGACACCATCTCGATTTTTTCTTCCCACTAGGTATTCAGCAATGGGCAAGAGTTTGAGGTCTTGTCCGTCTTGGCTCACAAGGTCCCATTCCCCAGAAGCCTTCCAGAGAGCTCTGGGAATGAGGGACTGTTCCATGACTTTCTGCAGCTCACTTGTAGCCAGATTTGGATAATGTCCAAGATCTTATAACAGATCTCCTCCTCTTCTTTTTTGGATGTCATCAACCAAGGGGTGTTTAGGAATGTGTTAATAATTCCCAGGAGAAATTGGCCAGGATTACCTACTCATGACTAATGAAGCTGTCATCTGCCATTCCTTCCCACTGTTTCATAATGCAGCCCAAAGAGTGCTTTATGAAGATGGATAGTATTGTAACGCTGCACCCAAGAAACTGGCACTATGTCAATGGAAACAGAGGCCAGCTTATTTTGCATGCCACTCTATTTTTCATTATACTTTACAATAACTTGTTATTAAATGAAAATGAATTTGCCATTAGGGACTAGAGACTATTTAATAACTGTTCAGCAATGTTTCATGAATTTTTTTTTTTGGTTAACTCATGCAGCCACCACATGAGTAAGTGTCACTTTGGATTAGGTGAGGTTGGATTTTCTAGAACAATCTTAAATGTTTCATGGAAATTGGTCATTAAAACATGTGGCTTGAAGCTTGGATTGCAAGATTCTGACTTTGAATTGGCCATCTTAAAAACAGAAAGAGTGAGGTAGACTTGTCGCCTTAAGTACTCCCAGAAAATGACACAGAGTGAAAATAGGACAGGGCATTTATGTGCAAGCACAATGTTTTCCCCATAGAGGGCAAGGAGGCTTTCTGGAGAGTAGTCTCTCCAGCCACCCTCTCCAAATAGCGGGCAGCAATCAGGATAGTCAATGTTATTCTGCAATAACAAATAAACTTCCAAAATTTATTTATCAGTGGCTCAGAATGACGAAAGTCTGTTTCTTGCTTGTACTGTGTGTCCATTACAGGGCTATGTGTCTGTCATGCATTATCTTGGAAGATAGATGTTGAAGCACCCACTCTCTGAAATGGTGGCAGAGATAAAAAAAAAAGAGCCCTGGAGGGTCTCAACAGCAATTAAAAGCTTGACCTTGGGACTTCCCTGGTGGTCCAATGGGTCCACCTTCCCAACGCAGGGGTCCTGGGTTCGATCCCTGGTTGGGGAACTAGATCCCGCATGCATGGTGCAACTAAAGATCCCGTGTGCTGCAACTAAGACACGGAACAGCCAAAATAAAATAAATAAATAAATAAATAAATAAATATTTTTTAAAAAAAGTTTGACCTTGAATTTATCATATGGTACCAACTAACCCCAAGGGGTGAGAGGGAACCAAGAATTACAACCTTACTAGGTGCTCAAAAGGCAGAAATAGCATATCTGGTGATCAGCCCTCATAAGTACTAATGTGAGATCAAAATGAGGATTCATTCAATCACTTGAAGGCCTGAATAGAACAGAAAGTAAGAGAGAATTCTTCCTGCCTAACAGTCTTTGAACCAGGGCATTGGCTCCTTCCCTGTCTTCAGACTCAAACCGAAATATTACTCCCAGCTCTCCTGTTTATGGTGAAAATGTGCACACTCTTTGACCCAGCAAGTGCACTTGTGGGCTGGGAAGTGCCTGGTGCCAAGCACAGTGTCTGGTGGACTGAATGAAAGATGGCATTGAGGAATGTGAGATTTAAAGCTACAATACCCCAGATCCATCTCTCACACACTGACCTTGGGCAAGTGACTCCATCCTCAGTTTCTTCATCTGTAAAATGAATGATAATACCTCACAGCCTTGTCAGGAAGATTAAATAGAATAGTTTATGTACAGCACAGTGTCTGGCACATGGTAAGCACTGAATGAATGGTGGCAATTATTTGTTATTACACCTCAAAGCTGGCTGGGTTCCTCTTTCTGCAGAGTGGACAGATTGATTACTTAAGATTACTTAGGCCAGAGACTGGAAAGGAAGGTTCAGTCATTTGAATCATGGCATCTACATCAATGACTCCTTGTACTTTTTGCTGACAGCAAATAGCCTTTACGTACCTCAAAAAATTTTGGGATCCCTCCAAACATAATAATTATATATTTCTAAATCCTTGATTGAAAAAACACATGAAACCAAAAAGCCTCTCTACATTCAGTCACACTTTAAATGTATTTTATTGGCCTCAACGCCATCCACCAGCATCCTGAAAATAGTAGGGCATTGGATGTGTGGGACAGAGCCTTTGTTCAATCTAGAGACAATGGTAGGTGGACACCAGGGTTCAAGACCCACAGCCCTAACTCCAGGCCCATCTGGGAGTCTGGGGCCCAGTGGGATGAAAATACTGATTTGGCTAAGTAACCGTGCAGGTCAGAGAAAACACCCACCTGTTCCTGCCTGGGAGCTTGAAGTTGATGTACATGCTTCTCACGTTCCAGCGATGCAGTCTGCCCAGGCCGATGTGCCGCCTCCGCAGACTTCCCTGGGCATCTCCCTCCCCTTGAGGGGCTGCCCCTCCATGAATGACAGTCCTCTCCTCAGCTCTTGTCTATACTCCAGTATGAATACGTGACTAGTAATTGTCATGTCATTCTCAAAACTGTATTTCTGGATGCATTTGCCAGAAAGATAAAAAACCTAACGAGACCACACAGAAGCAGAAGCTGGAGGACTAGACATCTGGTCATCCCCGCAGGAAGGGACTGTTATGAGATGGAATGGCCAGAGCTGTGATTCTGGTTGTGTCCCAAAGCCCAGGGAGACCCATCTGGAGAAAGACTGTGGTCCTCTATGCCTATGAGACTTTAATTCCATCATCTCCTGGGGACAATCTCCATGGGTAGGAAGGACTCACTAGAGGAAGGAAGACAAATCCAGCAGCAAGTTTACAGTCCCACATGTGAGCTGTTTCCTTCTTCTAGAAGCTAAGGCAAAATTGGCTTTCCAGTAGCTCTAAAAGAAGTCACTTCTAGAATCTGATGTCTGTAAAGGGAGGCTGAGAAGTTGTTTGTCCCACGTCCCTGATGTGCAACCATGCCAATCACAAAGACCACCAATGCTCCATACATGTAAAAGGTGTGGAGCTCAGAGTGATAGATTACAGAGATCCTCATATGTATAGCACACATGAAAACGAGCAGGACGAAACAACTCTTCTTGGCCACCACACATTCATTCATTCATTCATTCAGCCAACAAATATTTATCAAACCCCTACAGTGTATCACACACTGTAGGCGAGGTGCTTTACTTTTGAACAAGTAAAACAGGCAAGACCTGTCCTCATGGAGCTGATTGTCTACTGGGAGACAGATAGATTATTAGTCCAGTAATCACACAAACAAATGCAAAATCGCAAAAGTGACAAATGACACAAAGGAAAGGTACATGGTGCTCGAGAGAGCCATAATTCAGGGTGTCAGCTAATGAGGGAGGACAGGGAAGGCTTCCTGGGGAACAAATGCACGAGTGAAGAGGAAAGGAAAGAGGTTTCCAGGAAGGAAACAGCCTGAGCAAAGGCCCAGGGGTGGGAAGAGGTCTCATGAGGAGATTTTTGACCTTCTCTACCCCGAAATCAGATAAATAGGCAAGAGTATTTTCCTTTTTGCTCTTTCATGGTTTCATGTTTTACTTCTTTTAACCTCTCTAGAAAAAATTCTGATGCATGATGGTGAGAGCATCACTAAGAATTTCTGTTGGTTCCCTCACTGATTTGAAATACCTCCTCCCCTTGGGTCTGCTTCTAGCTTTCTTTTCGGTGTCATTGGTTTATTTACAGGCAAAATGATACACTTTTTATTATTGAGAATTCTTGCAGTGCAGACTCCACATTCCCCACAGTGTTCTTTTTTGGAAAAAAAAATATAAAAACAGAAAATTGCAGAGAATAATATAATACCAGCTACCACAGATTACTAACAGATATTAACATTTTAACATAGCTGCTTCAGGCGTGTATCTTAGGAAAAGGTATAAAATGTAACAGATTGATTCCAAGTCCCTGGCCCACTCCCCTTCCTCCCTGCTTAGAAGTAACCACAAACATGAATTGGACATGGAACCTTCCAGTTCATGTTTTAAAACTTTAACTTCATATACATCTACCCATAAGTAAAATGCCATATTGTTTCGTGGGTTTTCACTTATTTATTCTTCCAAGTGAATTTTAGAACCATCTTGTCACAATGCCTGTAGACTCCTTTTATAAAATTTTTATTGGAGATGCATTAAAGGGATTTATTACTTTGGAGAGAATTGATATCTTTACATTATTAGTTTTTCCCTCTAGGGACAAAGTATATATTTCATTTACTCAAGCCTCTGTTATATCTGTTTGTAAAATATTGTTATTTCCTTCTTGTAAGCTTAATGTATTTCTTCTTGTTTCCAGGAAATGACTTGTGTTCATGTTGAGAATAGGATTTTATTTTTGTATTATAATTTCTAATTCATTCTTACTGGTATAAAAGAAAGCAGTTTATTTGAAAAATACTTATTTTGTAACTGGCCATATCACTGGATTCTTATATTGAATACTGTAGTTTTTCCAAATGATTCTTTTGTGTTTTCTTTGTAGATAATTATATAGTATATATAATGCTAGAGATTTGTAAATAATGAAAATTTTGTCTGTTTCCTGCTGACAGTTATACTCCATTTTATTTTTTCTTCTCTCAATGAATTAGCTGGAACTTGTAGAAAAATGTTAAATTATGATGGTGATAGGAGGAATCCTCATCTCATTCATGATCTTAAGAGGATTACCTCTAACACTGCACTTTTTTATAGTGTTGACTGTTATTTGAGACAGCATTTATCATGCTTTTTCTTTTACAATAATGAGAAGTTTCTTGTTTGTTTGTTTTGTTTTGTTTTCCCAGTCTGTGTATATTTACAAAGCAGAGTGGTTTTAAAAAAATGAAACTCACTACATTTTGGGTAACATTTTGCAAATTTGAAGGTTCAACCGTCATCGGCATGCATTTTGGTTATTTGTATTGGGAAGAGCATTAGACTGGTTCTAGTTCAGGCTTTGAAATTAGTTTATGGTTTCATTTTGGGCAGGTCCTTTTACTTCTCTGAGCCTCAGTTTCTTCCCTGTAAAATGGGGAGAGATAAAATTATTTCTAATCAACTTGTTAATAGTTTAAGCCCTATTTTAATAATATCTTTTTTGTTTGTTTTAGTCAAACAATTTTACAAAGTCATCCATACCCCATAATTTGACAGGGCTGAACAAGATTAAAAATTTAGGCTGAATACACAGAAAACTGAACTGAAAATTCAAGAGATCAGACTGTAAACCTGCTAAGGTTTTGAAACTAATAGCTACTACTTATTGAGTATTTACTATGCCCCAGGAATAGTGTTTTACTTGTAATATAGGCTTATTCATTGCTTATAACAACCCTATGAAGTGGGTAAAATCATTATTCCCATTCTACAGATGAGGAAACTGAGGCATAGTGTGGCGGGAACGCCATAGATTAGCTCACTCAACATCCATTCCAGTTTCCTTCTGATGTACCTTCCTTCCTGTATTACATAGCCTGGAAAGCTAAAGTCCACGTTTCCCAGATTCCCTTGCAAATAAGATTCTGGATATGATTTAGCTTCCATCAATCAGCTGCATAGGCTTAAGACTTGATTTTGAAACACAGTTAAGCAGGAAAAGAGGTAGCATACAAGGGTATGTTTTGCAGATCATTGTAGGTATATGAGGCTTTGGTGCCTACAGTTCTGGGAGTGGCTTCCTGATCCCCAGATCACAGTCAAGATAGGGGGTCCTGGACCCAGTGGCTGGGATAGCAACTTCCTGAATCTCCCCACTGGGGCAGAGAAGTTAGTTCCTTCCACAGGCCAGTTCTACAGCACCCTCCTAGAAGCCATTCCCAGAGGCCAGTCTGTGGCCACTCCTACAGCCCTTCCAGCAACGTTTTGTTTTTTTTTAATTGGGGTATAGTTGTTTTACAATGTTGTGTTAGTTTCTACTGTACAGAGAAGTGGAGCTCCCTGTGCTATACAGCATTATTAGTTACCTATTTTATACGTATTAGTGTGTATATGTCAATCTCCTTCCAGAAATGTTGTAGGCACCTAGTTTCCTCATTAAATCCCTTTCTGCTTAAAGCAACTAAAGTGGTCTCTATTATCTGCACTTAAACTCGAGTCATTATGAGTGGTGTAATCTTTCTTTTCTCAGGTGCCCCCTTCAGCTAAACAGGAGAAGCCACATAGCATAAGGGACCGGGCATTGAATTTGGATCAGGTGACCTGGCTTCTAGTTCCACCCCTTTTATTTAATAGCTACATGACTCTGAGCAAGTTCCTTTATACTTCTGCGTCTCAGTTTTCTTATCTTTGACATGAGAGAATACAGTGTCACTTCTGGCTCTAACATCCTGTGATTATCATTGACCCAGAAGAACATTAAACGCTCATGATGCAGACTGTGCCTCAGCAGTACACAGTAAGCCAAGTACAGACCTGAAACTAGCAAGGCCCTTCCCCCAGGCTCGTATCTTCCTTGGTTTAACCCATTTGGCAGAATGCTCCGAGCTGGGCCTGGGATGCAGAGCCATCCACCAGGAGGGACTTGAACCATGGAGGCAGGGAGGGTGTAACACCAGCAGGATGTAGCTGCATTAGGAAGCTGCTGAGCTGGCAAGCTGGGGGTTACAAAGCCTGGGGCTACTAGAGATCAGGCCAAGCAAAAGGTCAGGAAACTGGAAAATCAGGACAGGACCACGGAGAATTCTGAGGGCAGAGGTCAGTTGCAAGGCAGGGGCAAGGCAGGGGCGGAAGCCAGGAAGTCTAGCCTGAGGCCAAGGAGTCCACGGTGCATAAAACTGTGGTCCAAGCGAGGAGACAAAGATTTCAGAGTCCAGGTTGAAAGGTAAGATGCGAGTCCTCATCTGCCCTCCACCTGTCTGTTCAAATTCAGCTAACTCAAAGCCTTGCACAGTGTGGAAGCTCAGAAAGAGTTGCTGCATCAGATTGACTTAAACTTGGTCTTGGAACAGATGTTTCCAGCCCCAGTGATAAGCAGGAAGTGTTTTCATAAGTGAGCAAATCAGCTGCATTTGGGGAGAATGGCTCTGGCTGACTGAGGACAAAGTACTGAAGTCAATTGAATCCTGGCAAATTGTCTGGGGGGTTGGGGGAGGGTGGGAAGGGAGCTGGACAGGGTGGCATTTGAGCCATAGAAAAGTGGACTTCCAGTGTCCCACCATCCTTCAGGGAGAATGAAGACACACTCTAACATTAGAGTTTGCCTTAAGAGTTTGCTCTCTGTATGTTTATAATTCTTCTCCATCCCCTCTAGCCCGTATCTACTCTCTAAATACTACCTTTTCTAAATCTGCTCTCAGATAGGTCCTTTCCAGCAAAGAAGCTGGTAAACAAATCCATAAGATACAAATGACTCAACTAATCATTTGTTTCCCTTCCTGGAGGTTGTTGCCTTTTTGTAGGCAAACTAATAGTGATGAATTTATAACATCAGGCAAGTATTGTGGAACAGGAACCAGGGTAATGAGATCTCACCTAAAGGATATACAGATGATCTTCATTATTCGTGGATTCTGTATTTGTGACTTCGCCTACCCACTAAAATTCACTTCTCACCCCCAAATCAATAATTGGCAGGGATTCTGTGGTCATTCACAGACATTCAGAGGGCTGGAAAATGAGTCCCACCCAGATCACAGTAAAACTGGCTCTGCTTTCCTGTTTTAGCTCCCAGACTATAACAAGGGTCCTTTTCATAATCTATGTATTGATAGTTCCATGTTTTTTGTCCTGATGTACTTTTCTTGGTGATTTCACTGTTTCATGGCCCCCAAACATGTTGTTGAAGTGCTGCCTAGTGTTCCTAAGTGCCAGAAGGCTGTGACACGCCTTGAGGAGAAAACACGTGTGTTAGACAAGCTTCCTTCAGTCATGAGTTATGGTGCCATTGGCCATGAGTTCAATGTGAATGAATCAACAATAGATACATTAAGTAAGGTGTCTTTAAATGGAAACACATAAAACAAGGTTATGTATTGCTTGACTGATGAAAACCTTGTGACCAGAGGCCCCAAGGAAGCTAACTCTGTATGTCCCCAGGAACAACAGTTCAGAATTTGCTACTTCATTGTTCACAGTGACCTTCTGGAGCATAACTACCGCGAATAACGAGAGCGGGCTGTACTTGGTCTATCTCCAAACACTTCCTCATCCTGTCAGTATTACTAGGAAATGCTTACAGGGACCTCCTGCACGATTATTGCAAAGAATTACAATGAAAATATTTGGAAATGTTTTTCAAGATCTTAACCTTTTCACAGGCATGACCTAAAATTCTCATTGACAAGCCATGAATGTAATGGCCCACTTAGGATTGGATGTGCTGTTCCAGAAACTGAGATAAAAAGAAGCTCTGGGGACTTCCCTGGTGGCGCATTGGTTAAGAATCCACCTGCCAATGCAGGGGACACGGGTTCGAGCCCTGGTCCGGGAGGATCCCACATGCCACTGAGCAACTAAACCCGTGTGCTAAGCCTGTGCTCTAGAGCCCGCGAGCCACAGCTACTGAAGCCCACACGCCACAACTACTGAAGCCCGTGCGCCTAGAGCCCGTGCTCTGCAACCAGAGAAGCCACCACAATGAGAAGCCCACACACTGCAACGAAGACCCAATGCAGCCATAAATAAATAAATAAATAAATAAATAAATAAATAAATAAGAAGCTCTATAGTAATTCTGCCTGAATTTTTTTTACTGTCCTACAGATTTGTGGGATCCCCCTCTCCCAATAGGTTCTTGATGTGAGTGTAAAAGTCTTCAAAGAGACTCCTAAGTGATAAATAATGTCACTAAAAGTGCTCACATAGTTTCCACATGAAATCCTAAGGAGAAAGCTGGGTCCAGGGCACAGACAGGTGGACAGAGGTTTACAAGGGACCCCTTACTCCCCCTCAGGCAGAGGGTAGAGGGTCTGATTTTGTCATCTACAGAGGGAAATCTTTATTTGGCACTTAGTCTGTTTCTGACCCTTCCAGAATTATCCTGACTGGAATGGGAGCCAGATCACACTCTGGAAAGAATAAATTCAAAGGATACCAGGAGACGGCTGCTAATATAGATGAGCGGTAAAGAGTCCTAATTCCTAGGGCACACAGCCTAAGACAAGAAGCCTGTGTTTGTTTTTAAGCAGTGATACCAGGTAATTCACTTTCCAAAGCTGTTTAAGCATATTGTAAGGCTTTGAGGGCCTCAAACGTTAGCTGAATTTTGCTTTCCTGGAAGGAAAGGCATTTCAAGATGACATGGAGTCTCTTTTCTCTGCATTTCTCTTTCAGTTAAGTTGTGGTGAATTTCTTCTCATTGCATTGAAATTCGTGGGACAAAAAGAAGGCTTCCCTCCCCATCATTCACGGCTCCCAGGCTCTTAAATGCCACAGTTCTGAGCTCTGCGTCCCAGACACGCATTTCTCACAGAAAAGAACTGAAAGGCCTCTTGGTGAGGCCTTCCCCGGCCCAGGGGCCCTGAAGCCCGGCCTCCCTCAGGGCCTTTGCGAGCCGCCTAGGCAGCTCGGAGCAGTGTGTGTGGCTGAGTCCAGGGAGGAATTTGTGACTGCGGACTGGGGTCAAACGCCTTCCGGTTTTCTACTTAGTGACACGCTTTCTCACACAGAGGTCGAGGGTTGAGGCCTCACAAATGATCCTTCGAGATGAGCTGCTAGAAATGTTTTCTTAACAAGAGTCCTTTTCTTCTCCCTTGAGAGTTTGAACCTCAGACCTTTCAATCCCTCGGCAGAAGCTATAAACCACAAATGTGCTGCATGTTGAAAGGATGTGCGAGGGACCAGCACTTTGGTCTTTGCCTCAGCCGACGGCTTGGGCAGCCAGCCCGTGCTGGTGGGGAAAGAAGAGGGGAACTGCTTCCTCCACCACCAGGGAGCCATGAGGACTCCATCAGCTTGGGCTTGCATCCTCAGCAGACCTGCTGCGGACCTCAGGCTGGCCCCAGGCGTGCGTGCCCCTCTCGGCCTGCTTGCCGCTGGCCTGCTCCCGTAACGTGTCCTCTGAGAGGCCTGTCTGAGAAGTCTCCTTTGGCCTGTTGCTGTGACACCAAAAACCCCAGCTGCTGCTCCACGGGGAAATGGGGGAGCTAGCACAGCTATAAAGCGATGGGTGGACCAGGAGGGCGGCCACACTTTGCTTGACCCCAGAGCCAACAGGTGTAGATTCCGGAGGATTTACCACCGTGTAGATTGCCTTCATTCTTTCTTTTCTTTTTAAATTGTTTTTGCAAATATTTTTAGCAAGTGTTAAAATGTACTGTGTGTGTGTATGTGTGTACGTGTATGTGTGTGTGTGTGTGTGTGTGTGTGTGTGTGTTGGGGCTGGGGTTTTCTTTATTTTGGAAAAGAGAAAAGCCTGGAGAGAGTGCAGGAGGGCAAGTGGAGGTGATGGTGAAGCCAGGTGTTCAGCTGAGCAGGGGAGGGCAATTCCTGTCCTGGGGTAGCTTTCTCCTGATTAGCTCTGGCTGGGGAGGGGGGCGATGGGGTGTGGGGGGATGGTCACAAGTGGGTGAGAGTGGGAAGCAAAAAGTCAGTGCAGGTCCTGAGCCAGTGTCACAAACTCTGTGTGGCTGGATCTGAAGCACCGACCCAGGTCTCTCTCCCCACACCTGGGCCTCTGCGTTGACTGCTCCCCAACTTGCCTTTGCCCCCATCCCCCCAGCTCTCTGCTCCTTGCAACCCCCAGGAAGAGCTGCAGGGTCCTGTTAAGGTTCCTGACACCTGAAGTTCTCTCCTCACAGCTTCTGTCTTTAATATTTTCTCTCAAAATGCAAATGTCCTAAGGGTGGGACGGCACTTTTAAAATTGTTATTATGGAGATCACATTATCCAAACACCAAATCAGAATATTTTACAAAGCACTTTTCCTATCTTTTTTTATTCAATAAATTTTCTTCTTCTAGAAGTTTTTTTCTATTATCAAAGCAAGTCATAATGTCGTAAAAAATGTTTTTAAATAAAACAAAACTATACAAGGAAATCTACCCCTCCTCGCTATCATCCCCTCCCATCTACTTTATAGGAAGGATAGCCATGGCTTAGTGTGTGGTGCATCCTTCCAGGTGTTTCTCTGTGTGTGCATACATGTGTGTACGCATGTGTTGTTTTTAACAAAAATGCATTCCACTTTACATACTTCGGTGATACAAGTATCCCTCACTTTTCAAAAGTTCACTTTATGCCACAGGTTTTTTACATTAGCACTTAGTTTTCACAACTGAAAGAAATCTGAAGATTTCAGTTTTACAAAAAAAGAGGAAAAGCAAAAAGAGCATTCAGCACTGGTTTTGCAGCAGCCATTACAGAGGCAGCCACAGCCAGCAGAGAGAGTGGACCCGCCAAGCTCCTTCCTGGGAAATATACTCAGCATCTCAGCATCAGCCGCCGTAGCTTTGAACTGTGTCTGTGAGCATCTGTGCTTCATCTCAATTGATTTCATGCATCTGTTAGCAAGACATGTCCTCAGGTAATTGCTTCTTCACTTTAGGCCATTTCAGCTTAGGAAAGGTTTCATAGGAACCTCTGCTTTCAGATAGTGGGGGAAACCTGTATTTGATCTTTTTCACTCACTGCACTGGAAACATCTTTCCAGGAAGAACTTTTTTTATCTTTTTATTTTTTATTTTTCTTTGGCCGCACTGTGCAGCATGTGGCATCTTAGTTCTCCAGCCAGGGATTGAACCCACTCCCCCTGCCTTGGAAGCACAGAGTCTTAAGCACTGGACCGCCACGGAAGTCCAGGAAGAACTTTTTTTAGTCTATTAATATCACATGAAAAATCCTCAAAAGTTAAATTTCATTTAATATAGATTTTACAGATCACCACTGTTTGTGTTATTGTTTTTGATGTTTATCAAACAGAATAAAATTACAGGAAGTCAGGGATTTCCTAGGGCACTTTCTGCTGCGATGGAAACATTTGGTATCTGCACTTTCCAATATGGTAGCTACTATTGAGCTCTTGAAATGGCACTAGTGTTACTGAGGAAATGAATGTTTAACTTACTTAGTTAGAATTATTTAGATGCTAAATTAAATAGCTACGTGTGGCCAGTGGCTACTGTATTGGACAGTGCATTTCTAGAAAATTTAGGATGAACCCATCATCTGCTCCTAGAGGAGTTGTATAGAGGAAGAAACTTTGAAGCCAGACTTCCTGGATTTGAACCCCAATTCCTTCCACGTACCAGCATTGTGACTTTGCACATTTCACTCAACCTCTCTGGGCCTCAGTTTGCTCATCTGTACAATGAGGGTAATCACAGAAATACCTTATTGTGTTGTTATGAGGATTCATTGAGTTAATACTTCTAAAGCAGTTGAACAAGTGCTGGAGCATATAATAAGTGCTCAGTAAATATTAGATATATCATTCTTCCCTAAGAATACAAATGGAAGGGGAAAAAATACTTGAGGAGGGGAGGAGGCTGGAGAGAGGAATTTTTGAGTGTATAAAAGGGGCGCTTATTCCCACAGGAAAGGTGAGTCAACAGTGCAAATAAACCACCGAGGCCTCTTAGTCTGCTGAGACCTGCCTTCGGTGAGAAAAGAGTGAGCAAAAAGTGTGGTCTGGAAAGTGGACTCCTTCAACGGCTTATTGAATTCCTCTTTTCCCCAGAGGGCTCCTCCCCTGTGGAGCTGCTATGAGCCCTCTGCTCAGCTTGAACGCCCTCCGCCCTCCTCCCCCACCTGGGGCCTGGAGAGACAAAGCCCCGCTCCATGCCCACCGCCCTGTGGCCTGAGCCTCTGAGCCCAGGTGGCTGCACAGGCTTCCCGAGGCCTGCGGGCAAACAGTGGGCACAGTGTTCCCAGCCCCCGGGGCAGTCCTTGTCCTGCAGCTCTTTTAAGGCTAATTCCAGTAAAGGGCAGGAAAGATGAATCTAACTGTCACGAAGTGGGATCTTTCTTCCACAGGGAAAACAGAGTCTGGATAGTTGGAATAAGTTGATGAAGTGAGGCAAGTCTTTATTTTTTTTTTTAATAAATTTTATGTATTTTTGGCTGTGTTGGGTCTTTGTCCCTGCGTATGGGTTTTCCCTAGGTGTAGCTACTCTTCGTTGTGGTGCGTGGGCTTCTCACTGCTGTGGCTTCTCTTGTTGCAGAGCACAGGCTCTAGGCACGCGGGAAGTCCTGAAGCAAGTCTTTTTCTCTCAGGCTGTTTAAAAGTTTATGGAAGGGGCTTCCCTGGTGGCGCAGTGTTTGAGAGTCCGCCTGCCGATGCAGGGGACAGGGGTTCGTGCCCTGGTCCGGGAAGATCCCACATGCCACGGAGTGGCTGGGCCCGTGAGCCATGGCCACTGAGCCTGTGCGTCTGGAGCCTGTGCTCCGCAAGGGGAGAGGCCACAACAGTGAGAGGCCCGCGTAACGCAAAAAAAAAAAAAAAAAAAAAAAAAATTTATGGAGGGACTTCCCTGGTGGCACAGTGGTTAAGAACCCACCTGCCAATGCAGGGGTGTGGGTTCGAGCCCTGGTCTGGGAAGATCCCACATGCTGCGGAGCAACTAAGCCTGTGAGCCACAACTACTGAAGCCCGTGCTCTGCAACAAGAGAAGCCACAGCAGTGAGAAGCCCACGCACCACAACAATGAGTAGCCCCTGCGCAAGCAACTAGAGAAAGCCCGCGTGCAGCAACAAAGACCCAATGCAGCCAAAAATAATAAATTAATAAATAAAGAATAATAATGATTATTGAAAAAAAAGTTTATGGATTCATTTGGATTGTTAGTCCTTCCCACCTACACACACACACACACACACACACACACACACACACACGCACACACCCATGTCCAGAATGCCTGGAATGTGTTTCTCTAGTTATTGCCACCTCCTGAAGCACCACTGCAGGCAGCAAGATCAATTGACCTACTTGTCTCTCTAACCCCTGCACAGGGCAGGATTCATGGATGGATGGATGGATGAATGGCAGATAATTCAGTGAGTCCCTGAAAACATTCTAAAATATACATTCTCTGAACATTAACCTTCTTCTACATTATGAATAGGATTTTAAAATGAGGATTCAATTGTTATCAGCCTTGAGTCAGTGTGGATTATAAAGAATGCCAAGAAACACACCCTTGTTTTAGGAAAAGGTACCACCACCAGCCTGGCCAGAAGGACTCCTGAGTTCAAGTTCCAACTCTGCCTTCCAGCATAGAGCAGCCACTTCCTTTTTGGTAAAAGGTGAGAGAGATACAGATGACCTCCAAGATGCCTCAAAACTCACAAATCCTACACCGCCTGGGCTCCCCAGGTAAGACGTCAGGCATAGACCCATCTGGCCACAATTTTCCCAGCCAGGAGGCCACTGGGCAGCCTTTCTCAAGTGTGGCAGGATAATGCTGCTCTTGCTGTCGCCTCTAAAAAGACCAGTTATCCCAGGGGCAGAACGGAAAGGTCCATGGCAGTTGTCTTTAGAGAAGCCAAGCCCATCCCTCCAAACACGAGTTACAGCTCCGATCACCTCAGTGGCTTTTGAGGGGGGATTTCCATTCATAAACCCCATTCAGAGGCTTTTTGGAAGCCTTCTGTCCTGGTGCAATGAAGCAGGCTGCCTCTTTTTCCACCAAATGTCCAAAGGGAAATGACATTCACCAAGAATTTGGACAAACTTTTTTAGAAGAAGAAACTGTGTGAAAATTGCACAGATCCTTGTTACTTAAAGCATTTGAGAAGAAAACTGCAGGAAGTGGTAGATTCAGGACATAAAGGACATCATTTGCCTGCCTTATTATCTCATTTTTCAGTGGAGCTGACAGGACAGCTGCCTGTTATTACAGGGCACACCAGGAAGTGTTTAGCTGCCAAACAGAAAAGAACGAGCGAGGGATTAGCAGCCCTGTTCATGCCACACAAATAGAATTCTTGCACCTGGTAGTCATGCAGTTAGATTTATCATCTTCGTAGGGTATGTTACTTAAATCCCATTTACAAAGAAACAAAAGCAACCCAAAAAGGCGCCTTAATGTCATTGTAATTATGATCAGTATTAGTAACCATTTTGCAGCTTTTAGTCTAGATTAAATTAATTGGTGGCGGTTTTCAGTTAATTGCTCTAATCTTTCATTTTGTTTCTGTAATGTTGTAAACTCACTCTTCCGTGTTGCAAATCAAACGCATTCTTAAAAATGAAAGATCGATAACAGTTTAATCCTCCGGAAGGCTGCTATCATTAATGATGTTGTGTAACAATAGCGATCTCTTTGCAAGGTGGTAGATCACCTACAGAAGTGACATTTCAGAGAAGAGTCAGTAATCTGCTTCTCGGCTTCATTTTCTAATGCCAGGTGGTGGGGCTGGGGTATGGGGAGCCAGCTCCTTGAGTGGATAGCACAGTGGAGATCCTGAGTGCAGGGCCAGAGAGGCTGCTGATGGACAACAGAGGCCCGAAATGGTCTGCTTGTTCCCACGAGAGTGAATTCACTTCCCTCATGACAGGCCCCAGCGAGGAATCCAGCAGGAGGAAAAAATTAGTCTTGGCTCCTGTGAAAACTACTCTTTAGTATGCATGAATCTTTGAATTAATAAAAAAGCTAACCCCTCATGGAGGCTTGTTGCTTAGGATTAGGTTACAAACTTGAGATGGTTATTTTCATTCCTCTTTTGGCATCTCCTAGGGCCTCTCCGTGCCTACCAACCCTTGATATCAAGAGGAATGAGGCCGAGTCGGACCCTGTAGGAACTCCTCACAATCTGAGAGCATCCACCCTGCCTGGAGAGCTCGGAAATGTTTAGGTTTTCAAGGGGGTATTAGTTCTCCAGGGGGGGCAGGAGTCAGGGGCATTCTGGATGGAGGGGACCATACAAAGGGCACACAAAAGGCCTGAGCGGGAAGCTGCTGGATGTCGAGCAGGACTAGTATTCAGGGTGGCTGTGGAGGAGTGAAGGGGGAGAAGGCTGGAGTCAGAGGACAGAGGTGCATGGTCTCTGTCCCCCACATGATGGAGAAGAGTAATATGGCACAGGTGGTATTTGTGAAATTTACTCCTGCAGCATGAATTTTAAGGAAAAGAGGTTGAAGAGGAGAAGACTTAGGAGACTCTTAGGATATTCCAAGTAGGACATGCGGAGGCTGCATAGCAGAGAGCATGGAGAAGAAATAGGTCCCAGACAGCTTAAGGGTAAACTTTGGCAAGACTCCAATTACCAAGTGGACATAAGGAAGAGGGGCTAGATTGTCTCCTTGGGCATGTGGGTGAAGAGTGGTACCATTAATAAAGATGGGGAATTCAGTAGAAGAATGGATTAGGGAATGAGGGAAGAGTTGATTTGTGCCATTCAGGGTATTGTGGGATGTCCATGTGGAGGTATCTGCTCTGGAGATGTCTTCAGTAGAGAGTATGAGCATTCAGGCACTGTAAACTCATGTTGAAAGGAAGCTCAGGAAATAGACTTGGTACTTACCCTTAGAGATACTCTGTACTTACCTGAATAGAGATAGATATTGAATCCACTGGATTCAATACAGTCACTCAGGGACTATTTGTAGTGAGACTAAATGCAGGCTGAAAACCAGAGTAAAAGAACACCACTTGTCATGGACTGAATGTTTGTGTCTCCTTAAAATTCATATGCTGAAGCCTAATTCCTATTGTGATGATTTTTAGAGTTTGAAATTTGGGGAGGTGATTAGGTCATGAGGATGGACCCCTCATGAATGAGATTAGTGCCCTTATAAGAAGAGACCTCAGACAGCTCTCTTGCCCCTTCTGCCATGTGAGGGCACAGTGAGAAGACAGCTTTCTATGAACCAGGAAGTGGGCTCTCACCAGACATCAAATCTGCCAATGTCTTTATCTTTTATTTCCCAACCTCCAGAACTGTGAGAAATAAGTGCTTGTCCTTTAAGTTACCCAGTCTATGGTATTCTTGTTAGAGCAGCCTGAATGGACTAAGACACCACTCTTTAAATATGGACATAGAAAAAAGAGTCAGCAAGGGAAAGCAGCAGTCAGAAGCCAGGGGAGGATAGAGTTTTCATACTTTCAAGAAGGATGCTAGCAACAATGTCATCTACCAGACAGGCCATGTGTTCATGGGAGTTGACAATGAAGAGGTCATGATCATCCTAGCAAGCAGTGTTCTCTTTTGAGGGGGTGGAGGTGGCATGCTGGTGGGGAAGAGTCAGGACAATAAGTAGAAGTGCTGAATTGTACTAGGATGAAGAGAGGATAGAGGTTGAGAGTGTTGAGACTATAAATAGAGAATTTTTTGTTTTTTAAGACTGGGATAAGAAGGAAAGAAACAACCCACAATGAGATACAGATTAATGGAGGATTTTCTTTTTTTTTTAACAGAGAAAACCTGAACCTACGTATGAGCTATAGGAAGGGAACCAGTTGAGAGAGGTTAGTCAGAGGGAAGAGAGGGTGATGAGTCAGAAGCACAGGTGAAGCTGTTGGCCTTTTATTCCTGGTACAAACTACTTTTCTCTGTGGTAAGAAGAGGTAGTATTGGGAAGAGAGTAGCTGAAGAACTTGGTTAATTGTTTCAAGCTGTATTTGCTTACGCTCTTCTCTCTCCTGGAAGGGCTCCCCTTTGTCCCTCTGCCCCATCGCCTCTAAACCAGAATCTGCAGCTTTCAAGGCTCCCTTCCCAGGTTCCCTCCACACACATACCAATTCCCTCCACTGTATTTTGAACCTTGACTTTTCATCTGTTCTCTTCTCATGGGCTGACGTGCTCTACCTTGTATTATCAAATCAGGATGTGCTCTCACTATCAGAGGTTTGGCTCTTTGAGCGGAGGGACTATATATTTTTTTTAATCTAAAATGATTTTCATTTTAGCTTAAATAAAATGTATTGGAAAGATAAATCAAAGTCAGATATATAAAATTTGAACGATTTTTGCTAAACAGGGTAAGTTATGTAACTTTTTGGAGTATGCTTTCTTGATCAGTAAAGTGGGAATAATAATAATACCTACTTTTTAGGGTTGTTTCAATCATTTAATGAGATAAGGTATATACAGTGTTTAACACTATGCCTTGCATATAGTAAATGCTTAATAAATAAGATATTATTATGAGCAAGTAGATAATCTCTGAGACCTATTCTGGTTAAATTCTATGATTCTCTAAAAAAAAAAAAAAAAAAAACGGTTTTGAAGAATCTAGGGGCAGGACAGGAATAAAGACGCAGACATAGAGAATGGACTTGAGGACAAAGGGAGGGGGAAGGGTAAGCTGGGACGAAGTGAGAGAGTGGTATGGACTTATACACACTACCAAATGTAAAATAGATAGCTAGTGGGAAGCAGCCGCATAGCACAGGGAGATCAGCTCGGTGTTTTGTGACCGCCTAGAGGGGTGGGATAGGGAGGGTGGGAGGGAGACGCAAGAGGGAGGAGATATGGGGATATATGTATATATGTATAGCTGATTCACTTTGTTATAAAGCAGAAACTAACACACCATTGTAAAGCAATTATACTCCAATAAAGATGTTAAAAAAATTAAAAAATAAATAAATTCTATGATTCTTTCTCCACTAGTACAGGCAGACCTTACCTATAAAATATGCACATGTTTGATAATACACTATAGCCATGAAGTTAGGGTAAAACCTACACTTAAAATTTAAAGTAGGGGGACTTCCCTGGTGGTGCAGTGGTTAAGACTCCACACTCCCAATGCAGGGGGCCCGGGTTCAAGCCCTGATCAGGGAACTAGATCCCGCACGCATGCCACAACTAAGAGTTCACATGTCACAACTAAGGAGCCCACGAGCCACAACTAAGACCCGGCACAACCAAATAAATAAATAAAATAAATATTTAAAAAAATTAAAGTAGGGGGACTTCCCTGGCGGTTCAGTGGTTAAGACTCCACACTTCCAATGCAGGGGGCATGGGTTCGATCCCTGGTTGGGGAACTAAGATCCCGTAAGCCACGTGGCATGGCCAAAGAAATAAAAAATTAAAGTAGGAAAAAAAGTCAGAACCTGAAAAACTGAGAAAGCAACCCTTCCATATACCTTTCTGTAAACATTTCTACTGTAATTAGCAGTATTATAGTTCATTCACTTGTTCTCTACACAAACACTTTTTTGAGCACTTAGGATGTATGAAATGTTCTGGAAGAAGCCACAGGGAAATACAGGATGAATAAAACACAAGCTTTGCTCTGAGGTACTCTGGGGTGGGGGAAATAAATAAGTATATACAAATTAGAGTAGTATGTGATATAAGGAGGTACCCAAGGAGAAACTAGGAAAAGCTTCATGAAGAAGGGGGCAGCGGGGGCAACAAGAGTGACAATGAATTCTGCATGAAGTACATTGATTTAGAAGCAAAAGCCTTCCGAGGTTGCCTCTCATCATACTGGATTAAGAAAACACATGCTGTTTTCATGGGCTTCCTTCTCTCCTTAGCTACAATTCTTCTAAAAGGTGGGGGAAAGGACAGACCTCTCAACATTGAGCACCCAGTGGGGCTTCAGCCAGTTTCAAGTGACTTTTGTTATGAAGCCTGCTGGATTTATCAAGCCCTTGGGGGCAAAGCGATTTCTATAGGAAGGGTTGAGGGTGAATCTTTTTTCCTCTTTTTAAAAAATCCTCAGAAGAGCCAACAGAATCAAAGTCTGAAAGAGAGGTGTTTTTGGCAGTCCGTGGAGGCCCAAGGCTTCCTTGAATTCAGATATCTAGCTGGCTCCCTGACATCCATCAGCGGAGAGGCACCCTCATGTCCAAGGAAAATACTCCTTAGAATGCCAAGCATCACTTTTAAAACAGAATTTTCCAAATCATTTGCAACTTGTAATACAGGCTTGAGCTCTTGGCTTTTTGAGAAGGAAAAGTGAGCAAACTGTGATTCTAATCTGTGGTGTGGGTCAGTAGACATCATGGAAGAACTTCAGCTTTTGCTTCACTGGCTGGCTTTCGTCTTCTACTGTCATGGGTTTCTGGGTGTGAGGAGGAGGGGACTTGAGACAAATGCTTGGTGGTGGCAGTGTCTGCAGGGGGACCACCATAGGGGCTACGTGTGCAGTCTGTTGGCCAGTTATCTACAGATGGTATATGAAAGTATTTCTCCTGTGAGCTTGAAGGTTATGGCTTTGAAAGTCTTAGCGCAAGAGCAGTGTCCCACATTTACCAAAAAACATGCCTTTGGCTTTAAAATGTCTAAACTTATCAGATACTGGTGACAATTTAAATTATTTATGTTAACATGAGTTTTTGGTGTCCTTAATGGAAGCTTTAGAGCATAATGAAGACTATTTGCAGAGTCCTTGGGTTTTTTTAATGAATATGAAATTTATTAAAGGAAGAAATTTTAAGTAATTCTAAAATTGTTTTCCTTAAACCTAAAGTTCAATGTAGAAACCTTATTATTCTATTTGTAAGTCAAGTAAATTTTAACCATCAGTTTCAAGAGGATTAAAGCTCTGTCAACTAAAGCTGCAGAAATTAAATTCTCCTAAACAGTCTCATTTAAATACTCAATTAATTAAATTCCATTAGAAATCTCAAGCTGCATTATATATTTAATATAGTGGATCTTTTCTAGCACTTCAAATGCTTCTAAGCAAAATGTTCTCAAATACTTACAAGACTTTAGCAAAATGTAACTAGAGTAATCTCCAGTTCTTTTAAACCAAAATGGTTTAGAACCTTAGTCAAAAGGTTTTTAAAGTTCTCTTTATACATTTTACCTAATAATTACAAACTACACTCTTTAAATTGGCACTGCAATTCTCTAACAGGTTAAATCCTCCCTTACAAATATTTGAAATACCAAACACCACACATCATCCTCAAGATTATAAAAATCTCTTCCTGAACTTACGCAAAAATGCTAACCCTGTGGATTTGATTTACTTCACTACCTATTTAACTCTAAATCTTAACAGGATTAAAAGCCCCATTAAGAAAACAATTATACCATCCCCAAACAAGTAGAGGTCACCACTCTAGTGGAGTGAGTGTTCACACTGGCTGCAGGTTTGGGGCCAAGGCATGAGATTTTATTCTGTGACAGTGACGAGCAACACAGTGAACTGTTTTGAGGATAGTGGTCTCTCTCAGCTTCAAGATACATCATTACCTGGTTTATCTATAATTCAGATCCCCCCCCCATTTGCTCACCACTTTATTGGCTAGAATAGTTTATTTGTTCCTGATTCTATTCTATTTTTCTTTTTCTTTTTTTTGGGGGGTGGGGTGGGCGGTGGGGTGGTGCTGTGCAGCTCATTGGATCTTAGTTCCCTGACCAAGGATTGAACCCAGGCCCTTGGCAGTGAAAGCACCATGTCCTAACCACCAGACCACCAGGGAATTCCCTCCTGATTCTACTCTGAATGTTTTTCTATTCTTCCACTTTGACCAGGCCATGACTCTTATAAATATATAAACGACGTCTGTTAAAATTCTGCACATTTCCCTTGCCTTGTCTGGCTGTGCCTATCACTTGATCAAAGTGATGGCTCCAAACCAAACTGTTCCTCTTTGAATGACCCACCTTATCTCAAAAGATGAGGGAAGTTTGACATAGGCTTTCTTCATTTTCCCTTTAGGTCCAACTCAGATAGAACTAGTTTTCTTTGTTGGCAAAGAGCTCCACCCAAGTTCAGACACAGCAGACCAAGTGAAGTGGCAAGTGGCTCTCTTTAATAGCACTGCCTCTCAAAATCTGACGTGTATATGAATCACCTGGGATTTCACTCAAGTGCAGATTCTCATGCAATAGGTATGGGCTGAGGCCCAAGATTCTTCATTTCTAGCAACCTCTGGTGATGCTGGTGCTGCTGGTCTTCAGAGCATGGTGAATAGAACATGAATACTTCATGGTATTTGAGCTGTAGGGTCAATCTGGCCCCCAGTTCTATAAATCATGCACAGCAAACATCTAGTTTCCCCTCACTAAAGTTCTTCTGTCATGGGTCTTCAGCTCTTTCACACACACACACACACACACACACACAGAGTCATCTCTCTGCCCCTTTTCAAACCTGCCTGTGAGAATATAATGCTTTAGCCACTTTAAAAGTACTTGCTAGGGCTTCCCTGGTGGCGCAGTGGTTGAGAGCCCGCCTGCCGATGCAGGGGACACGGGTTCGTGCCCCAGTCCGGGAAGATCCCACATGCCACGGAGAGGCTGGGCCCGTGAGCCATGGCCGCTGAGCCTGCGCTTCCGGAGCTTGTGCTCCGCAACGGGAGAGGCCACAACAGTGAGAGGCCCGCGTGCCACAAAAAAAAAAAAAAAAAAAAAGTAGCTAAGAAATTTTTCAAACTCGAAGTCCTGTTTTTATACTGAAATAACCAATGTCCAGAGAGATGAAGTGATTGCACGTAAACCCACAACTTAGTTTAAATGCCAGTATAGGTTAACCTTCTCTTCTCTGCAATTCTGAAATCTCATATGCTCTTAAAGACAAAAGTTATTTGTTTTTTAAATTTAGTGCCAAAACTTATTGAATAGCAAAGTCTGGCCTGAGCTTACATGAGGCTATGTATACCACTTAATATGAATATTCATATATTTCACTGAAGAAATACAAGTGTATTTGATTATGAAAAGATTTCCAAGACCTCAACGGAGATGTAAATGCACTAGATAACCTTTCTACAATCTGAGGAATTCTGGATTATGAAACATATCTGGCCTCAAAGGTTTTGGATAAGATATTATGAACTCCTAACAACAGCTATTTATTGTTGAGTACCTGATTTGTGCCAGATACTGTCCTAAGATTTTAGATGCATTTTCATAATCTTAATTGGACACATTCCATTCTGACCCCACCTCCTATTTTTCCAGATCACTCCTTCTAGTACCCTATTCCTCCAATCCTTCTAAACTATGGGGATTTCTAATCCATTTGATCCTTCCCTCTTTTTACTTGAGGTCCTATCTTCTCTGCTTACTCAGCTTAGATTCTCTGGTCATTATCATATTGTACTTACTCACTTCAGAACCCTTGAAGTCCCTTGCCTCTTTCTCACTTTGTCACACTTGCTTAGCAAAACCACCACCCTGGCAAAACCCAACTCTTTGCCTGTACCAGAACAGCTGAGTATGCCTGGTGAAAGACTCAACTGCTGACTGGCCTCATTTTGAGTTTGTGATCGTTAACCATTAAGTGGGCCCTTAATGCTGCCTGGTATTTGTCATATGTTCCCCCAGTCCATTCACTCTCCTGTTCTCCCAGAGGACAAGTTCATACCTTCCTCTCTCCCCTTTGTCTCAGCTGATTACTTTGCTTCCTACTTCTCTAAGACATTTGAGAGAACCAGAGAAAACCCTCAGAGACTTCCACAGCCACATCTACCCACCTACCAACAGCTGAATGCCTGTTCTCTGCCTCTTTGCCTGTTTCCATAGAAGAATTCAATTCTCTGTGCGTCCACATAGACACAGTTACTTTTCTCCCTCTCCAAGCCACTGTAGCTGCTTCTTTTTTTTTTTTTTTTTTGACTTATAACAACATGAATTTATTATCTCGATGTTCAGGAAGACTGAAATCAGTTCCACTGGGCTAAAGTCAAGAAGTTAGCAGGGTGTGTTAATAACTACAATCTGTTTCCTTGTCTTTTTCAGCTTCTACTGGCCACCAACATTTCTTGGTTTGTGGCCCCTTCTTCTGTCTTCAAAGTGCATCACAGTAGCTTCTTTATTCTTTGCTCTCAAACATACCTGGCATACTCCTGCCCTCTGGCCTTTGTACTGGCTTCCCTTTGCCTAGACCATTCTGTCTCTAGATACCCAGAGGGCTTATGCCCTAACCACTCTAATTTTTGCTCAAGCATCACCTTCTCAAAGAGACCCACTCTGTCTACCCTTGTCTACCCTCTATAAAATTGCAAGCCACTCCCACCCTCCCATATCCCCCAACACTGCCTTTGGAACTCTTACCCTGCACTACTATTCTCTTAGCACATAGAACTTCTAACATATCATATGTTTATTTTACTATGTTTATGGCTTTTGTTTGCCTTCCATCCCCCTACCCTTGCTAGACAACAAGGATCACAAAGTCAAAGGTCTTTATTCTGTTCATATATCCTAAACATGTTGAATTACATCCACCACAAATAAACCACCATCCAGTGTCACAGCATTGTATTATGTCCCATTGGGGTACTTGACAGTTTGGTAGCTTTGATCTAAGATCAGATGCTACCCATTTACTTTCTTACTGCAGAAGGAAACAGGCTGAAAGCCAGTCAAAGGGATTGGTTTTCATTCATGTATCCACTCATTCATTCAACGTATACTTGTTGAGTACCAACGTACTGAGTCTACACTGAGTGAGGATTGTTGATTTGGATGCAGCCAGTAAGCCAAATTTCTCCCTTGATCCCTAAGGAAAAAAAAATGCCCCCATCATTTTTGGAACTAAATTCACAGATGAAAAATGATCTTTTCTCTAACTGCATCAGAACTAATGGCCCTCCTAGGGCCTAGGAAGAGTCCCCTGTCTTAGCCCCTGACCTGGGGCCTCCTTTCCAGGGGAAGTGAAAAGGCTAGTCTGTGGGGACCAGGTCCAGTGCATCTGCTGAGTTACATGGCTGATGGCTTGCTCATTCTGAATAGCCTGTGCTGGAATTTGGAAGGAATGTGTGCAGTGCTCAATATGAAGCTCAGTTTGGCTTCAGGGACCATTTTAATTAAATTATCTCTAGAAGAAACACTCAAGCTGTTTAAGCCTAAACAATAGGTACTTGTTCTCATTCCTAATAGGAGCCGCATTGTGCAGAGTTCTCTTGGTGAGCTGAGGACAATATACCACCAGATATTTAAGGCTGGCCCTGTCCTCTTGTTCCTTCTCCCCATTCTCTGTTGCTCTCTCCTCATGAAGAGTGCAGGGGCTTTCAGAGAAGAGGGATGCAGACCCTGTGAGATGTACATGTCTGGAATCTACATAAATGCACTCTAGTGTTTCACTGACTTCCTTAGCTCATCTGTGTTTTGCATTTCAGTTGTGGACAAGTCATACTGCCTTGCTCTACATGGTCTGCATTTCCAGGAAAAAGGGTCTCATTCTTAGTGACCCTTGCTGTTCCCCTAAAGGAATAGGTATCGTTATTTTTCTATTACATTCTCCCCTGCCCCATTTTCTCCTACTGGTCCCTTGTTTTCAAGAATTCCAGGTTAACTTTTCTTTTAAAATAATATATACCCAGGCTTCCCTGGTGGCGCAGTGGTTGAGAGTCCGCCTGCCGATGCAGGGGACATGGGTTCGTGCCCTGGTCCTGGAAGATCCCACATGCCGTGGAGAGGCTGGGCCCGTGAGCCATGGCTGCTGAGCCTGCATGTCCAGAGCCTGTGCTCCGCGACGGGAGAGGCCACAACAGTGAGAGGCCCACGTAGAGCAAAAACAAAAACAAAAACATATATATATATATATATATATATAATATATATATATATATATATATATATATAATATATATATATATATATATATATATATAATATATATATATATATATATATATATATAATATATATATATACCCTGCCTCATTGCAAAACAAACAAAAAACGAACAAAAAAAGATTTCATCTGGCTCATTTGTTCTATTCTCTTCTTTTTAAAATTGCAGTGCGAGGAAGTAAAGTAAATCAATACCTCCCCTACCTCAGTCTCTAACAGCCAGCCATGCCCCATAACCTTGTCACTTAGAAAAAGGAGTGTGGGAAGTTGGGGGAGGGTGGTCCCCATACCCTCCAAATTCACTCTTCAGAGCTGTGTATTATCTTTCAGGGCGCATCTCTTTGTAGAAAAACCTTGATATTGTGGGCTTCTGATTCCAATCAAAAGTGAGAATGTTTAAGGCCTTTCTGTGCCGTACTAATAAGCCCTCCTCCCTGAGCCTTCCCTCTTAGGGCTTGATTTACTCTCAGCAGAGCCGTAAATGGCCTCTTCTTTGGTGTCTCTCCCAGAACCCAGTGGACACTGGATGTGGCACACAGCAGGAGCCCTAAAGGCAGTCACTACTGTAGACTGATTGACAATGGCAGCATTAAGTGTCACAGGGGCTGGATTTGCTGGAATAAATGTAAAATAATGACCAGAGCTTGTCAAGTTAGCTTCACATAATAATACAAAAGGTGTTGGAAGAGATGGCCAAAGCTCAGGCCATGGCCTAAACAGGTCCCATTCAGCTTTCACTATCCCAAGTTATTATTTAGCAAGTAGGACTTGGTCAGCAGTATCAGTAGTTGACTTCACTATTCCTGAACTAAAGTGATAAGTAATAAATGACACTCAGGATTATTTTAAACCTGTGTTTTATATATTCTAATTCATGAGCAAATATTAGAGAAAAGAAGGTAAAAAGGCTTATCTTCCATTGTTACTTAAAGGAATAAAAAATTTTTTGTTGTAATTAAAATCTCATGACTAATTGTTAAAATCTGTTTCTTTTTTTCTTTCTTTTCTTTTCTGGGATGACCCATTCCCAACCTATTTGGTAAAAACTATTGCATTGTTTCGAACATATGGTAAAATTCAAAATCTTTTCAAAATCATTTGTTTACAGATAACAATCAAGTGGGTAGATCAAAAGCAATTGACCAATTTTTAAAGTTTTCCTAATCTGTCTTGGTACCATTTTTTTTTTGTACCCTAACATTGTTGACTAGAACACTATCAACATCTACAGGTAAGGAAGCAGAGACCTAGTAAAAGTTAAACAGCAAAAGTGAACACAGTAACAGATTAGATTGAAACAACCCTAAATTCATGAACTGCTACATTTTATTTTAGCCCATGAGCTGTTTCCTAAGACTAACTATCTTAGGATACAAAAGAGTTTCCATATTTAAAAACAAATTTTGACTAAGAGAAGAGATGAGGTAAATAAGAGTAGTAATCAGACTCTGTTTTCCACCTTTAAATGCTTAGTAAAGTTTACTGGGCACACACACATCCTTACAATAGGAAATACATTTAAATTAAGACTAAATTTCATTGTTTCACTCACTTGAAAAATTAAAAAAAAAACAATTTGGAGAAATATAAACATTATTCTGTGTTTGGAAGAGAGAATTGCACCCTTGGGACTATCCTCTAACCTCTGCTTTAGACAAACACAAAAAGGATAGAAATGTTTATGCTGCTTTTCTGTGTTGTTTCTCAAAGGATTGTCTATGTGTGGTCTAAAATCAGAGACAATGTATTTTCAAAGTAGACTCAAGCTTTTGTCTCATCTCTCTTTACATCACATAATACTATATTACCTTTTACCAGCTACATCAGGGAAATGTATATGTTTATTTAAATCAAGCCAAATACTCAAGTATGTGGGAGATTTCTATGACAGTGTCTCTATTTTTTGTTTTGGCCTATATTGATAATTTACTGATGAGCTTCTTTACTGATGTTTATTCAAAGATACTATCATCCTTCTTTTCACTCTGAAGGAGTTTGGAGACTATTATTTTTTAACAGTGTAGGTGAAAAGAGTGACGAACCTTCTCAAAGAAATGAGGTAATGAAATAGAGACACCGATGTAGAGAACAAACATATGGACACCAAGGGGGGAAAGCAGGGGGTGGGAGGAACTGGGAGATTGGGATTGACATATATACACTAATACGTATAAAACGGATAACTAATAAGAACCTGCTGTATAGCACAGGGAACTCTAAAAAAGCAAAACAAAACAAAATCAAAAAACTCCTGGGGATTAGGGTGTGAATATCTTTAAGGACCATTATTCTGCCTATCACAGGTTCTGACTTTAGGTTCTCAGGCAAAGCAGGGATGCAGACCCAGTTCCAGGTTTAAAAAAAAAAAAAGAAAAAAAAAAAAAAAGAAATGAGGTAATGAAGCCGTGAACACACAGATCCATGGGAGAAATGAGGCGCGTTTTCCTAGGGTCAAAATTGTGGGGGTGAAATTTAGTTTGATATTAAAACAAACATGGTTATATATTTATGTATTCAACAAATTTACTGAGTACTTAGCATGTGACAGGCAATGTTCTTAGTGCTGGGAATATAGTGGTAAGGGCCCCAATTTGTAGGGCTGGTACCCTAATAGAAGACATACCAAATGACAAAACTATGAATAAGATCAACGCAGACAGTGAAAAGTACAGTCAAGAGAATACAGAAGGATACTGACTGGGTGGAGGTGCTAATTCAGACTGGATGGTTGCAAAAGGTTTCACTGATGAAGGGACACTTGTGCTGAGACCTGAATGACAGGAGTTAGTCATTCCAGGCAGAGGCAACACTGAACCAAAGACCCCAAAGGAGGACTACACTTCGTCCTTTTGAGTAAGACCGTTCAGCAGTGGGATTGCAGTGGGTGACTGGGTGCTGGGTGGTAGGAAATGTCAAAAGGTAGGCAAGGGCTTCCCTGGTGGCGCAGTGGTTGAGAGTCCGCCTGCCAATGCAGGGGACACGGGTTCGTGCCCCTGTCCGGGAAGATCCCACATGCCGCGGAGCGGCTGGGCCCGTGAGCCATGGCCGCTGAGCCTGCGCGTCTGGAGCCTGTGCTCCGCAACGGGAGAGACCACAGCAGTGAGAGGCCCGTGTACCGCAAAAAAAAAAAAAAAAAAAAAAAAAAAGTTAGGCAAGAGCCAGATTAGGAAGGAAGGAAGCTAAAGAATAGTTAAGAGTGTATCATAATTCAGATAAGAACTGACATAAGATAATGGAAGCTTAGACACAAGTGAAAGTAATGGATACAGAGAGAAATGTACTGAGGTTGTATTCTTAAGGTAGAGTACGGGGAGTATGGGAAATGGAGGGAAAAGGACAATTGCTGGGTTCTTGTCTTGAATATCTGAGTGAAAGGAGGTGCCATATACTGAGGTTAGGAAGAATGTAAAAAAAAGTTTTCACAGGGAAAAAACCAAGAAAACCAAGAAGTGTGAAATGCCCATTTGTTATTAAGGAGAGAAGTGTAAAGTCGGCATCTAGATATCTAAATTTATAGCTCAGTGGAAAGGTCAGAGCTGGCAACATAAATTTGCATACAGATGGTATCTAAAGCATGGGATTAGATGAGACTGGGTAGAAAAAGAGAACTAAAGTTAAGTCCTAGAACTGAGCCCTGGAGCACTCCAACATTTAAAGATGAAGAGGAGGAGCTGGAGCCAATGGAGCAAAAACCTGGGGGAGCATGCTGTCAGGGAAGACAAGAGGAGGGGGTGTATGAAGAGGATGCAGTGGTCAACTGAGTAAATGCTCTTTTTTTTTTTTTTTGCGGTACGCGGGCCTCTCACTGCTGTGGCCTCTCCCGTTGCGGAGCACAGGCTCCGGAAGTGCAGGCTCAGGGCCATGGCTCACGGGCCCAGCTGCTCCGTGGCATGTGGGATCCTCCTGGACCGGGGCACGAACCCGTGTCCCCTGCATCGGCAGGCGGACTCTCAACCACTGCGCCACCAGGGAAGCCCTGAGTAAATGCTTTTACATAGAGGAGTGACAACTGATTTGGCAAAGTGGAAGTGTGTGGTAATCTTGACAAGAGCAGCTTCAGGGCAGTGGGTAACCAAAACCTAGTAAGGGTCAGTAGAGGTAAGCTGAAATGTGAGGAAACTTTTGAGAAGCTTTCTGTGAGGTGTGAAAGACATGGCAGAAGGAAATATGAGGTCCAGGGAGGGTTTTATTTTGTTTAAAGATAGGAGGTAAAAGAGAATGTTCGTATGCTGAGGGAAAGATCCAGTAGTAAGAGAAGGTTGGTGTTGAACATTTGAAGTGGGAAGTGAAGGTATGACAAAGTAATTTTGGAGAGTAAGAGAACAAACATATTTGTGAAGTATGGTAAGATATTTGGGTGGTGACTATTTGACATTTGTGATAATGACTGAAAATGAAATTAGCACTGGTTGTAGGTTTTTCTCCAGCCCCATTCAGCTGTTAGGTGCAAGCACAGAGTAAGGGGATAGCTGTGTTTAAAACAAGTTGAGACTCCCAGCTGACTGTGACAGAGGGAGAGGAGCTGAAGGAGTTGATGTAATTACAAAGCAGCAATCACTAATGATAGGCTTTGATAAATTCAATTCCCAGTGCAATACAAGATGAGTGTTTATTAAATGTTTGATGCATGACACAGGTCTGGAATCAAGCTTTGTTTATCACTTTCTAGAAGAACAAGTTACTTATCTTCAGCTTAAGTCAAAGTTTCCTTTGCAGAATAGACATACTAACATTTATGTCCAGAATTTCCTTATAACTTTTGCAACATGCCTAAAATAGGACCTGGCATTGCACCTAGTGCTAGAGATAAGACAACAAGACTAACAGGTTTCATGGTATATAATGGAACACAGATATTATACAAATAACTACACTTGGTAAATAAAGTTCAGTCATGAGAAACACTATAAAGGTTGACCAGTATTATACTTACATAAAATGGAGATGTTGGAATGGTTATATTTTTAAAATTTTAAACCTTTATAAAAACGTTCAGAGAATCTGTTGTTAGAAGTTTAACATTCTGGGGACTTCCCTGGTGGTGCAGTAGTTAAGAATCCATCTGCCAATGCAGGGGACACAGGTTCAATCCCTGGTCCGGGAATATCCCACATGCCACGGAGCAACGAAGCCCATGCGCCACAACTACTGAGCCTGCACTCTAGAGCCCATGAGCTACAACTACTGAGCCCGCATGCCACAACTACTGAAGCCCACGTGCCTAGAGCCCGTGCTCCGCAACAAGAGAAGCCACCACAATGAGAAGCCTGCAAAACACATCAAAGGGTAGCCCTTCTCGCCGCAACTAGAGAAAGCCCGTGCACAGCAACGAAGACCCAATGCAGCCCAAAATAAATTATTAAAAAAAAGTTTAACATTCTGATCTATACTTTTTGAGTATGAAAAATACTAACTCAAAGTAAAAATCTAAAACATAAGAAAAATCTACTCACATAGAAAAGGAGCAGGCCAATAGGGTAGGTCGAAAATAGACCAAACTAAACTAAACTAGGGTCCACTAAATGCTTCAGAGTAACATAAAGGAGTGACTACTGGGTCAGAATGCATTTGAGAGTTGGGTTCAATATTACAATTCCTTAGGAAATCGTTTTTAAGCTTTAAGTTTATGATAGGCATTATGCTGAGTGATGAGAAGAGGAAAGCAGCCCCCTGGCACCTGGGAACTGGCTTGTTACTATCAGCTAGGTCTTGGTATTCTCTTGTTGAACATAAATTTAATCTCACAGAACATCAGTATCAGGCAAGGTCACTCTGTGACCCTGATGAAATAAGACAAACAGGCAAGACCTCTTCATAATTTTGTCTAAGCACAGATAAAAAGCCAAGTCACAGTGCAAAGCATAAAATACCAAATATCCCCCCTTCCACCTAAAACTAGGTGACTGCTGCTTCTTTACCAATTACAGCTTTAACTTCCCTTCATTCTTCTCACCATCTAAACAAGATGCATTAAGATACCCAATCACAAAATGATCCCACTTCCTGAGAGGATGCAATCCAGACCAAACTCTTGCTTCCTTGAACTCTTCCAAATCACCAAACACGAGCCCAAATCTTATAAGGCCTTTTCAGCACCCTCTGATTGTAACAGCTCCACCGATAGCCCATTGTGTGTGCTCTAGTTTCAACAATTAACCCAATTTTGTTCAACTCCTCATGTGTTCCTGGTAATCTTAGGTTGGGTGGCATTGTCAATAGAATATATGCATTACATTATTTAATCCTCACAGCCATTTCTTGAAACAGGTGCTATTATAAGTCTATTTTACAAATGAGAAAACAGAGGCACAAAACTGTTGAGTAATATTTCCAAGGTCAAATAGCCAGAAAGTGGCAGAGCCAGAATTACAGTCCAGGTTTGACTCCAGAGATTCCTTGATAATGTCCCAGGTAATTATCCAGAATTGTCAGGTTAGTCTTTCTGTTAAACAAACTATTTTTCTACACCTTTATTCCTTCCATTTTACCTATTATTTGGTCTTATTGTTAAAATTGTGAGTTCTTCAATGAGAGATCTGATCGGGTCCAATCACCTTCTAAAAATCCTTCAATACCTTCAGGTTAGAGTAAAAATTTCAGCATGGTACACATGCCCTTTCTCCCTTTTCTGGCCTTCTCTCTTGATGTTTTCCTATAATTCATTAAGTTAAGAGATAATTACTACATACCAGATAGTCTTTCCCTATTTTCCAGCCATGCAGAACGCATTTTTTAATGCAACTTATTTATATCCCTCTCTGCCTTTGCACCTGTCCATTTTCAACTGATCCTTCAAAATCACCATGACTATCTCCTCTGAGGATTTCATTGACCTTCTCACCCAATACAAAATTTATTGCTTCTTTGTAGCCCCACCATACCACGTAGTTCCCTTGATTACTGGCAAATATTATATATACCACATTACATGTGTATTCCTCCAGCCTAAACTCTTCAGAAGTAGAGTGATATTATTTCCCTTGATAGCCTTTGCAATTGGCATAATGCTGGGGAATAGGCCAAGTTTAACACATATTCTTTACACCCTTCCCTAATCAAACCAATTTAGAGTATGGCACTATTAAGGAGAACAAGTCAAATGTCTCCAATTTCATTAGTAACATATGTTTAGCTCTGTTACCTGGTACTAAAGAAATCTACATTAATGATTTAGTAATCTGCACATTACCCATGATGGTGGACAACTGGTATTCAGACTGTTTTCCTAGATCTATTGTGGATTGGAAGATATTAACTGGATTATTTTTCTCACCCAGGAACAGAAGTTCAACAGGTCTTTATGTTACAGCAGTGTTATCTCTTGGAACTAAACATATATTTTTTATAGAAGTTTTCATCTGCTATTCCAGGATTAGCAGTTAACATGATTTGGGAACATAGTGCAGAAATAAATGTCTTTGACAACTAAAAGGAAAATAAATACTAACAAAAATAAAACCAAAAAGACTCACCACAGAACGGTCACTTTGTGGAAGCTAACTGAAGAGAACAGAAACCAGCTATCACTGTCTTTTGTACCTTCTGAATTTTGAATTGATGCAAAAAAATTGATAAAAGTATTCTTTAAAGCTAAAGTTGTAATTGTTGAAAGTAATGAAAATAAAGTCATATAGCTAGTATGAAATAATTAAGAGGCAACTTATTTATCTACTTAAATGTGATGGACAATCCTATGAAGAAAAGTATTAACAGGGCAGCTTTTAAACGTAGATTTTAAAAGTTGAGGTGGATTCCTTTTTGTTGAAGGATTACCATCATCTATTTTAAAATTGTAAAGAATAAAATTGGGGTCAAAACATATGCTTAAAGTGGCACTAAAATGACAATAAATTTTAAAAATTTGTTTTCCCCTTTTGTTTTTAAGAGATATCTTTGAAATGCCATTTTGTGAGTAAACAGATTTGCTATAATAGTAAATTCTATCTTGTTTGAAATATATTTGACATTCTCTTTATTTCTACAGTATTTGTTTTAAAAACTTATTACATCTAGCAGTTTCAAAAAGTTCAAAGTCTTAAACACTCTCTTGTGAAGAAAGTAAAATAAACTTTTTGTAAAAAATAAAAATAAAACTCAAATTTTGAAATCTAAGCATTATTTCAAGGCAGAACTAGCACTGACTTTCTATCTCTGGCCAATACTTTGAATTATTTAAAAGCAAACATCATTTTTCTTTTATTCCTTTTGTTTTAAGCTATTTAAATATTATCCCAAAAGCATACTTAAAACAAATTTTAACATACTATTTAAGAATCTAGGTTTCAACATTGCTAACTCCTGTACTTCATCTTTTTATTTAATTAAAAACATTCTCCAGTTGATTTTGAATGGTTTAATAAATTTCTTTGTGATCCTGATACAAATTCATTTCAAGAATGCAATTTTGATGAGTAAATCAGGATAGTTCAATGGGGAAACAAAGGAGATAATCAAGAAATTGTTCATAGTTACACTTTCATGTTTGAAAATGTGGCATTTAAGAATCATAGCACATTTGAAGCATAGTTATAGGGACCCCATACTGCTAGAAGAAGACAGTGTAAGAAAGGTAACTGTCAAGAGTTCAGTAATCCTGCAATATCAATATTCTTCACTAATGGCTGCTTCCTTGAGAACTCCAAAACTACGTAAGTTTCTGCGAGTGCTCCAAACATTCAATAAATGAAAAAACACATTCATAAAAGTAGTAAACATTTTGTGATTTTAAAGTATATTTTACAGTTTTCCTTTATCAAAAATATATCTAAAGCTAATTTTTTTTAAGCTGCTAAAAATTTCGAACTGCGCAAGAACACGTTCTTAAATGAGAGATTCTGGTCGAAGGGCTTTCAGTCATTAAAAAATCTTAGACATTGTAACTTCCTGCAGTGGAACAGTTAACACACTTTAAATTCATGATACACTACTTTACTCTCAGAAAATAATCTTCTTCAACCATGGCCTAAAGCCATAATGTCATTATTATTGATGCCAATAACTAAAAATAGGCCTTTCCTGTCGTTTTTTCAGGCACCTGCTTGTCAATTACTCTCAACTGGCAGCCTGCTGGACAGACAGCTCCCTTGAGCACAGTTCTTAGTTCCAACATTTCAATTCATTACACAGTTAGCCACCATTTCCTCTGTAACCCTTTCAGATTCTTTGTAATTTCACACTTGCCCAAAGCATAAATTTCCCGAAAACATATTTGAAAGAATGGCAACTGGAGTTGAACTCTATCCTATCTAGTGAAAGTTCATCATCAAATATTACATTTTCATATTGTCATTCACTATCAAGAGAGTTGATTTCTATTCATGTGGATGCAGAACTAGAATGGCAAGTCTGTGGAGACCTGGTTTACTACATAGCTGAGCAATGATGCTCAGAGTACCCTTCATTATCCCAAAGAAGCATTTATTACATAAGGGAACATTACACAGAGCTTACGTGCATAGATCCATAGATAACGTAAAGTATGGCTCACTGAAATTAATGTTACTACACATTACAGTTAGCTTACACTTTAAAATGAAAAGGGAAATTAATGTAAGGAAACAGAATATAGTTAACATTACATTATTCACCATTTGCTTGGAAAATGCAATGAGAACACACATGCACACAAATCGGTATTTGTAGACCTGCCTTTGTAATTTAAAATGTTAATGAAATGTAAATTTTTTCTGTGCAAAACTCATGAATGTTCACCTCTAGGCTGCATTGTGTCCAACCTTGCTGGAGTCCTTTTTACATTTTATTAGTACCAAAAGTCCCTCATTGTCCATTTCTCTTCTATCTCACCACCACCAAGGAAAATACTTCTGACAATCACAAATAGAATGGTGGCAGTAAAACATAAAATAATTTTAACTTAGAAAACAACACACCCCTTGCATTTTTTTGTAAGGAAATCAAGTTTTTGGGTTCCAAGCTATTCATCATGAAGAGAATGTGTTTAATCTGATGTGAAGTTGGCTACCCAGCAGTCTAGTCAGGCTGTAGAATGTTTAACTCAGGGTCTGGTAGGCTGCCAGCCAGCCATTCTAAATGTTTTCACACGGACCAGCTATAAATAATTAAATGTTTAAGTCACAGTTCTCAGGTTGGACAGTAGATAGAGCTAGAATTTCACCACTTAGCGAGATAAGCAATTTTGGGTTGATTCTCTTCAACAATTTGCCTTTAGGAGCTCTAGGCATAGGGGATAGTCTTTCAGTTGCAAAGAATCAATTTTGATAACTTTCTGGATTTCAAATGACAGCTTTTAAGATTTTTCTAAAATTGCTAAGTTTGCAAAAAGGAAGATTCTAGTTATAGTATTTAATGCAGGAAAGACTCTCCCCTCCCCACCCACATAAGCTCTATCACTAACAATCTGTGAGCACAGATAAATGATAAACTCCTTAGGTCATTATAAGGTTAGAATGGGGAAGAACGATGTCATCATAATTGAGAAAAATCTTTCAAAATATACATGTTCTACTTTCCTCCCAATTCTAATGGGGGTGGTAGGGGGTGGGACAGTACAGACAAGTGTATTTGAAAAAAAACAAAACAAAAAAACTCCCCAGTTGATTCCAAGGCACATCCTCATTGGGTAACACTGGGGTTTCTTCCAGCTCTGAGATTCTATCTTTTAAAAAATGGATGTGGTCTCTATGGCTAAAGAGCAAGACCCTGTGCTGACAGAACTGGAAAAGAAGATAGTGCTTTCCTGCACACATACTTTCTGCAAGGCTCTCCTAGTGCAGGTTAATTGTCGATGGGTTTGATAGTATTTAAACACACACCATGTATTTATAGATCATCTAGCTCATCTTTGCTCTAAACAGTAGATAGAAGAAATATTGGTCAATCTGGGCAGAATGGTTGACTTCTTACACTTACATTCTTTTACAAAAATACCTTCCAGCAGGTATAGAATGTTATAAACAGAAAACTATGAAGGGCTGGTTTTTCAGACTTCATAAATCTTAGAATGCCTCTGGTAAACTTTACCTGTCTTTGGAAAATAGCTTCATTAGTTTTTGTTACATGTTTGATGCTCAGAGTAAAACTATATTGCTTATGCTTTATGTACACAAACAGGTTTGCCTACCTCTTCAGGTCAGTCTTTCCAAGCATAAGTTTGAAGAAATTTAAGTCAGTTTCAATAGATTCAATTCCAATTTGGAAAAAAAAAAAAAGCTCTCAATATATAGTACAGAAATATTTGTGTTACTTGTCTCATTACCTTTTACCTATAATACAATTCTTAAATTTAAGATTATACCATGGAAGAATGGTATCATGAATACAGAAATTGACAAAACAGCCAAAAATACCAGGTTGAAAATATAAATTCATCCCTATATTTTTCAACTTTAGTCTTTAAGCTGTAGTTAATTTTAAAAGCTTTAAAAAAGTTACAGGGAAGGGCTTCCCTGGTGGCCCAGTGGTTGAGAGTCCGCCTGCCGATGCAGGGGACACGGGTTCGTGCCCCTGTCCGGGAAGATCCCACATGCCGCGGAGCAGCTAGGCCCGTGAGCCATGGCCGCTGAGCCTGCGCATCCGGAGCCTGTGCTCCGCAACGGAAGAGGCCACAACAGTGAGGCCTGCGTACCGCAAAAGAAAAAAAAAAAAGTTACAGGGAAAAAACCTCCAGAAGTACAGTATACGAAGATTTTGGGATATATGATAAAAATTCTTACATTTAGTCTGAAAACTGGGATTTTAACCATGAAGCACAGTAGCTGACAAGTATCTTTTGGAGAAAAAAACCTACTGAGGAGACACTATAAATATAGGAATTAAAGATTTCCTTTTCAGATGTTTTTATAAATTTATTTCCCACTGGTAGCAGAATGCCTCTGCAATTTATGCTTTTTGACCAGATCATACAACATTAAAGGACTGATAATTTAGACTTTTATTTTGCTGAAGTAATTAATAAATTATTTTGACAGAAACAAGTCATTTTTCACCTCTAAATAATGCAGGCTTGTTCTTTTAACACTTGAGATGCTTTCCTTGTGATCAATTCTTAATTTCTTCAGACTTGTGTAGCAATTTTTTTCATAGTTTCTAATATATTGACATTTCTAATTTAAAATGTCTAAAAATTCTTCAGGTTATATCCGTGCAGTATTTGCGCTTTGATTAAAAGACCAACAGAACAAAACCATATGGGTTAACACCAGACTGTTTGAACAATGTAAACCACTAAAAGGTATGACTGTGCCACAAAGGTATTCTTTGGCACCTTCAGATACTACACTGTAAGTAAATCACTGATTCAAGACATTGTCAAGTTGGATTCTCCTTCCATTCACAGCAGAACATTTGAGTTTTTTAAGAAGACGGTCTTTGGAGTCTAGAATATGATACAAAGTAAGAAGCATATAACTAAAACCTTAAATTTAATCTAGTTAACATCCTTCTCACCTAGAGACATACCAGCAATACTTAAGCATGCTAGTCCTCACAATCATCGATAAGGCTTCCTTTAAAGGATAACTTAAGGTCATAATGTATAGGAAGTCTAGCCTCAGTCATGCTCTAGGAAGGACTCAAAAAGAGATTTGGAGGTGAGACAGAATAATCTCTTTGCCACTTCAGAAGAGTTTCTCACTTTTTAAATGGCCCTATATTAGTCAATGAGGTAATCTATGGTATGCCAGCTTGGGCTCCAAAAAGTGGGTGGTCTTTGCAGAGGGAGGTGCTCACTCACTCTACCTATGGCCGGAGCCAGTTCCTGCAGCTGGACCAAAGGCAGCCCACAGACTACACTCAGCACATTTCTTCATTTCTCACTTGAGTGCCCTTCTTTAGTTCCCTTTCAACTGCCCACTTTATATCGGCTTCATTACACCACCGCTCCATTTGTAATGTAAATTGGGAAACTCGGGGAAGTTTTTCTTTTGGCCTTGTCTATGGAAGAATACGGAGAGGTATTCAAAACGTATTAACACAAATCAATGGCACCAATAAAAGCAAAATCTCCTTAGCAACATAATCTTGATTGCAAAAGGAGAACTGAGAGCATTTAGCAGAACAGTGGCCCACATGGAATACGCATTTGTCTGGAAGAATCCAGCACAAAGCCTAAAAGAGAGATTTTGAAAAAATCCAAAATTAACTCACAGGGAACAGTTACTCTTTTTTTCAAAAGTACACAATTGGCTACATTAAATCTATCATGTGCTTTTGGCTCAGCAACATTGTATCACACCACTTTGCAAACTGAAATTACAACACCATGCATGCTTCACATGAGTTACAGGGTGTTTTTTGTTTGTTTTGTTTTTTGGACTTTTTTTTTCCTTCGTTGATTTCTTTAGTAAAGCAAACAAAAAAGTCTCAAGAAATATTCATCTCACACACAATGTAAAGAAAACTGAATGGCTATCTAACAATATCTAAGACTGTAGGTACAAAAGGTTGGGCTATCTTTTGGGCTTTCTGTGATGGATTCTAAGATAATAACTAATGCAAGCAGTAATGGCATTTTTGCTTAGGTCTCCACCTGTGAAAAGGGAAACTTCATTTACTTCTGAGAACTCTTGCATTTTTCTTGTCAGGATGAAAAGAAAAATAAGTAAAAGAATAAAAACTCAGAAAATAAGAAATCAATTATTTTAAAACTACAATATTGAGATGATTCAAGGAAACATAAAAATAATCCACAAACACAAAATTTCCCTTAGTTTTTAAATGTTTCAAATAGACTCAACTGTCATTTTGCATTTTAACTATAACAATCCAGGTGATGGAGTTTTAAAAGTATCTCTATTGCCTACTGCAGAAATGTCTTAGTGTTAAAAGCATCTCTACTGCCTACTGCAGAAATGTCTTAGTGAATTTCTTAGTTATAATGTCTTAGTTATAATTACTTTATCTTAGAATTGTGTGTGTATATATGCACACACATACACTTTTTCCTATATATATGGAACTGTTTTTTTGTTAAGGTCTGCACTGGAACCTGGGTCAATCAAGTAACATGAAAAAAATAAAAGTCTGTATGACAAATAGTCACTTGATACAATGCAACAGATAAACTTTAGCTAAATGCTAAATGTGTATATTTACAGAAATAGTGATTAGAATTATCTGCTTCCCCCTAAAAACTGAAAAACCAATGCTAAACCTTAATAGCTGTATTGGCTTTAAAAATTTAGGGACAACTTAAATAAGATCTTTGGAGGAAAAAAAGGTAATATGTAAGTTGTATTTTTTCCTCTTCTTTGTTTCAACTCTAAAGCAAGTTCATGAACACAATAATAAAAAATTTTCTTTAATAAGTTTATTGCTCATAGTTCCTAAACTCATATTCATAATGTCAAATATTTTATTCCCAGATATTTGTAAAGGTCATGTCTACAGAAGAAATATGTGTATGTATATTCATTCACATGGTCATTTCAACAGACATTATTAAGTTTGGTCAATTTCTTTTAAAGTGATTTGATCTCTAAATTCCAGACTCCCTTTTCCAACTTCACCTAAATTGGCTTAAAATTTTATTTGACATATTATAGTCTTTAGAGACCAAATGCTGTGAATTAGCCCATATTTCCGTTTTGAGCATGTAATCATGTGTTGAAGTCATGTGTTACAACAGACTCACTTAGGAACAATAAAAACTCAACTAGGTGAAGCAAGCAAGCGAAGTAAAAGTTAAAAACAAAACAAAACAAAAAATCCTCTAGCTCAAATTAGGTCTCCATTTGTTTACTAGAAAAACCACGTCAGTGAAGGCTTAATTTTGCAAGACTAAATATACTGCAACCTACACTGGAACAAAAACTAAGCCACCTTAAATACAGATTTCCTCACAATTATAAAAGCCAACAAATGTTTATCTAACAAAAAGAAAAATCTCATCTTAACAAAAACAGATGATATTCGTTTGACAATGGCTTTAATTTCTCAATAATGCAAGAAAAATATAATACACACCTTTAAAATTCAACTGCATATTTTACCAAAATTGTATTCATTTTATTTTAATGTTACTAGACTTAGCTGAATGTAATTAGAATTACCTGAAAGCATAATTAATAGGGACCTCTTGGGTCTGCATAACTGCTCACCCATCAACAATTTCTGATGAATTATTGATATTTTATTTGTAAACTATTCCATGCTCATCAAGGACATAGGAAGAAATTCCTAAAATCCTTTATTTGGTACTTTTTAAAATTGTTTGTCACACTTAAATTACAAAAAATAAATAGAAGAATACTGTATTCAAGGTAGCCTCCTATATTCTCAAAGGACATTATATAGCAGAGGAAAACTCTATCTAGAACAATATTTTTCTTTTTAAAAATAATTTCCAGGGCCTCCCTGGTGGCGCAAGTGGTTGAGAGTCTGCCTGCCGATGCAGGGGATACGGGTTCGTGCCCCGGTCTGGGAGGATCACATATGCCGCGGAGCGGCTGGGCCCGTGAGCCATGGCCGCTGAGCCTGCGCGTCCGGAGCCTGTGCTCCGCAACGGGGGAGGCCACAACAGTGAGAGGCCCGCATACCGCAAAAAAAAAAAAAAAAATAATAATAATAATAATAATAATTTCCATTGTAATACATAAAGAAAGCTGTGTGCAGTTCTTGGCCATTGCATAACTTTCCCCTTTGTAAACCAAAGTGTAGGATAACAATGCAGTTATTTCTCTCCAACAGTAGATTTCAGCATATTGCTTTCCAAATCATGTCTACCTTGCTTTCCACTGCCAGTTTTACAATGCTTATTAACTCTTCTGAGAGGTCAAAATGTCACTAGCTCTAACAAATGTAAGAAGAAAGAGACTTTAAAAGGCTTCGATAACTTCAGTTAAAACAAACTCCTGTTTATGAAGACTTCATGGTAATGCAATGAGATTGTAGTAGTTACCTAGTTAAACAAGCTGCTATTGGAAGAAAAGGAAGAGGAGGTGGTCTTTTATTTAGTACAAAAGGTTTCTTGAGGAACTAGAATGTGCTTTTCTTCTAAAACATTTTAAATCGATATGGCATTTATATTGAGAAGAACTGGAACCAGTTTTACTAAATTAAGAACCAGTAGGAAAAATAATGAGAGAAAAACCTGCAGTTTGAGGGTACATCACGGTCCAGTAGAGGAAAGCAGCCAAAACACCAACCTGTTACTTATCTTCTCTTGAAGGCTGGTTGACATTATGGTTCTTTAAAAAAAAAAGGAATAGATAGCTTATCTGCCAAAATTAAGTATTACCTGGTATAGTTAGTTCACTGAAATATTTCTGAGATTTCATGAGGAGAAAAAAGCAGTCAATTCTCAAATTCACAGCACCATGTTTATGAAGTAAAGGAAATGTTAAAAAACAAACCAAAAGAAAGGCGTAATTTTACTTTAATATTGGAGGTGTAACTATATTTTAAAAGGTCTTATTAGAAACTTTTCTCAAGTATTATATTTAATGTTTACCTGACTTTTAAATAAGCAAAGCATTACTATAAGTATATATAGGAAGTACTCACTCTCTTTAATTTTAAAAGCAAAATTTGATAATAACTCATTTCTGCTGATATTGTAAATAAGTCAGAAAAGCTACTCAGTCATTACTATTAAACATCTAGCTACTTACTTCTATATGACTTAATAACAGCAAAATAAATGATTAAAAAATATGAGGTAGTCATAGTATCTTCCTTTTGTGGAAATGAAAAGCAAAGATGCCAAGTAACTTGATGATCTTGCAGAACATCAGAAATCAATTCAAAATCAGGATCAGCAATCTGAATTTCTGTTTTCATTACTTGTCTATTAAGGCTACAAACAACCTCTGTTGTTTTAATTTACCATGGGGAGGTGGCAGGGGTAGGGGGGCTATTGCTCCCTCTAACAGAAACAAGTACACAAAATTATGACTAATAATGTAAACAATATTTAAGTTTCTCTTAAATTACTATCTAAAAATCTTTGTAAAAGTACAGAAGAAGGTAACTCAAGATTTAAAGACAAATCTCCTTCAAATCTCAACTTATATAAAAGGTATGATCCTAAAAACAACATAAAGTTGGCTATTATATCCATGGAAAATTAAGAGTTGTTTTATTTATTTTAAAAAGAGTATTTATTTAAACACAAACTATTATGGGATAACCAACAATTTGGTTTGGGATTGGTCTTGGGCCTATTCTTTCCACCCTATTACTAACATAAATCAGCTTTCTTCAGAAGCAGTGGTTTGAGAAGCCCCATATGCAACCATTCTATTACTCCCTTCCTGGAAAGTCCAGACTGATAGGGTCTATTGAAAAGGAAAACACCAATTGTACCACTGCATCAATTGGAAATTTAAGTTAAAAAATTCCCTTTTAAAAATGCAAGTACCACTTTAGCAGAATTCAGTGTGTCAGACATTCATCACTTAATGTGACTGATTCACTTTAACTGGCTTTCTAAACACCTAGCTAAGAGTGCCAAAAAATTAACATTCTTCCTGGGAGCTTTGGGGAAGGAAGATAGAAAGGCAATTCTGAACTATGTCCACGCCTGGGTGAAGACTCTGGACATCAGGAGGGCAGCAAACGGACCCACAGTACTTCAGTGGGATAGGAGAAGGAAATAGAGTCCAGGACTAGATGCTGGAATTCAGTCGAAGACAGTTTCAAACACAAGGTACTTTTGATTTAGTACTACTGACCAAGAGCTGAACCAAAGCAAATATTTACAGTGAAACATCAGGCAAGCAGCTAATGGTTATAACTGTGAAGCAAATACCATAAAAGTTGAAACAGCCTATATACAAAATATTAAACCAGTGTAGTTTGAACTCATGTAACTATGGATCCAACTATACATGTTACTATTTAATATCATTTTTTATAACCAAGATTGATATGGAATGCTGTCAAGATTTTATATATGGTTAGCCTGTGTCTATTAACATAAAGAAGCAATCAGAAGCTCTACATACAACACTGAAAATACAACCATGGAGAAAGTTGTTACAAAACTAGTTTCTCTAGTAAGAAAAGGATATCATTGTTTACTAGTATTCAAGGTTGAACACTTGTTGATTTTAGGCTAAAATTACATGTTTATATTTTAAATGGATGAAACCTAGTCATTAAAAAGTCTTTAAAAAGCATCTGATGACCATTTGATATAGGCGAAGTTGTGAGAGAGAGGCATATCTACCTTAAAAGCTAAATGTGTCACTTCAGTTTTACTGTAGTCATTAGGTTTTGGAGTACATATTTTAACTCAGGTATATAAAAGTCATGTACTAAAATATAATAAAGTTTGCAAAGTACGTTATTTGATAAAGGAATGTTTCTACAAAGGGATACTGGACTAATTGTAAAATGCCAGTAATATATGAACAAAGATCATAAGTATAATCTAAACATTAGATTTTCTGCTAATACCTTTCCTTGGCCAGTTTTACAAGTACTATGGTTCATGTCTCACAAACTTTAAGTCAGAAAACAGAAACTAAAGATCATCATTTAAAACACTTTCTTTGGACTAATGTTCATATAACACAGGCATCTCTGACATTCCTAATTTCCAGTAACATGGGCACTTAAATTCATGATTCAAGAAAGGGTAAACCAGAGGGCTTACACTGAGGGGTACTAATGAAAACCCAAGCGTGAAAATCTAACTCCTCAAAGCATCACTGGCTTATGGTAATGCCACATACTAAGCATTCACAGCTCTTTTCTATATATTCATTAGAAATATAAGAGTGCCCATTTCTAGGGAATCTTTAAGCAACTGACATGTTGATACTTCTCAATAAAATTAGGAAAGTTTTAAAAAATCCTATACTTAACATTATCAAGTATGAAAACTACCTTACTGTTAACAATATTCTTATGGGAATATAATAATGTCAAAATTACAATATATAGAAGAATAATAGGAGAAAAAAATATGCCTAAATAGGTATAGTTCTTCCTATAAAGCTGATTAATACGGTGCTTTACAAATTTACAAAATTTTAGATTTGGAAAACTGTGTTGCATAGTCTACACAGTCATCATATTTTTCTGTTCTTTCGGAATCCTAAGGCAGAATTAGCATTCTCCATTCAATAATCTGTCACAGGGAAACCACAGAGGAATACTAGAGTTTCCGAACAGCATTACCTTTTAATTTGCACTACTTTAAGGTGATAGGACACATCCAAGACACAAGGTAAATAAAGTGAGAAGTGTATGAATCCTTTGTACTTTGAGCTTTTCATAGGAAAAGTGTTTTATAAATTCAAGTTGGTGTTTTTGGAGGCAAAGAAAACAAATAAATCTCAGACCAAAAAAAAATCCTAGTTTTTAAGACAGTTCCTAATGTCCAATATAGGATATAAGATACTGGCATTCAACTATCCAAATTTACATAGAATAGTAGTACTTTGGAGAAATATAAATAAATACTTTTTAAAAATACAGGTATATAAATTAATGAAACTGGTATTTAAAAGATTTAATACAAGGGAAAAAAAGTATTATATAGTGGTACCAATTCTTAATACAAATTAAGCATAGTTTATATAATTTCAAAAGTTATTCACATTATTGCTCGATACCACAGTTGTACGGAACAAGTTCTTGACACACACAAAATTTGTATAATTTCAGGTTTATAAAAACAAAAATTTATACATAGGCCATTCAGAAATTTAGAAAGTTTTAAAATGCATGGAGATATGTACAACCAAAAGGAGAAAAAAATGTATGTCTGTACATATTTGAAAGAAACAAAGTGATCTGACTCAAACTTGTATGTCACACTCTCAATCAAAAAAGTATACATAACTGGACTGAAAGCAAACTAGTGGACTAAAACAGTACTAAATATGCCCTTCATTTCTTAGTAATAATCTGTTTTAAATATTAATGGGGTATTAAACACCAGCTTACTTTAATTCTACAACTTTTGCTTTCTTTCAAAAACTTTTCAGAAATACATATCCATTCTACAATTGTGTTAGACTGGGACAAATATTTTCCTTAGAAATTTTTTAAAGGAATATTTCTATACTTTTGTATACAAGATTTGATAAACAATAAAAAATAACCCAAATAAGGCCATTATTAATATCATCTTGATCAAAAATATACAGATTGTAATGCTACTATATTTTGTGATCCTGAGCTCTAGTAACCATTAGATGCATGCATACCATTCAGGGATTTGTCTATTCTAATGAAAATAATTTAATCCTGCCTTACTACTTTTGAAGACAGAAATACCTTCAAAACTTTTTGATATGTCTTCATAATGTTACAGATATTTCTGCTGTAAACAGAGCATTAGGAATTGTATGAGAAAATACGTTAGGGTTCAAAAAGCTATGAAAGAAAATTTACTATTTTAAAATAATGACAATAAATTTAAAAAGCAAGAAAAATAATACAAAGAGGGTGCTTGCTAGAACAGATAAGTAGAGTCTTACAAAGGTCTTTTTCTATATTAAGGAATTAATAAATAAAGGACCGTGTGTACCTTGGTGGTAAAATAAAAAAGGCTGGCCACTTTTTATGCTAAGTTCAAATGTATTTTTTTGATAATACAAAAAAGTAATCCTTGAAAATCAGAATACATAACATAAAAGAGCACAATAACTTAAGTATTAAACATCTGTATGAAATAACTGTTGCAAAGTCTGACAAAAATGCACACTTAGAACATGCGGCTATTTAAAAAAACAAAAACGGAAAAAACACCACACGATTCTGTAGAACCAATGTTATGTCACCACCAGGAGAGCACCAAGCAAGGCACCATTGGAAAGACAACATACTTGGAAAGTCTCTATAAATAAAGTAAATGCTAATCTGGTCGAAAAATCGGTGTCTTTGGTAAAAATTCTATGAGGATGACCTGTAGAAGGAGAAAAAAAAGTTTTAAAAAGATTTAAAAAAAATTTTATCTTAAAAAAACTTCAGTTATATTCCATCACTTAAAATGATTCTGATAGTGCCTCTGATAGACAGAAGGAGAGTACATGCATGAATGAATGAGAAAAGGAAGCTAGCATTTACTGAGAACTAACTACATACCAAGTGTTTCACACTATATGGATCTATTTAATCCCAACAATTTTCTGTGAGGCAAGTATTGTCATACTCATTTTATAGATGAGAAAACTGATGATCCGAGAAGTGTAACACCATGGATTGTGGAGTCAGTATTTGAACAAAGGACTGTCTTAACTCCAAAGCCTTGCCCTTTCTACTGCCCTATGGTGGCTGTAGCTGACCCAATATTCACTTCCTCGGGCTTCCTCCCTTTTACCTAGAGTTGTTCTCATTTTACTGTACCAGGATATGTGATCTCTAGAAAAAGAGTTGGTCCTCTTTCTCTTAATTTTTTTAAAAGTCTTTTCTTTTTAGGTTAGCAAAATTAAAGGTTAAAATTTGTTCCAAAAGACTTTTTACAAGAAAACTAAAGGAAAATCAACAAATACAAAACACAGTAACACAGAAAGACACAAGTTGACCAGAGCTGATTTTTATTCTAAACTTGGAACTGTCTTAAATTACAATCAATTCTTCCTCTTGTTCCAACTCTATATGGAATAGATGCTAAACAAAAAATTATTTGAACAGTTTCCAAGTTTGATGAACTCCTCATGCTTTTTCAGAAACTGTGTCTTGATATGACCTCCAGGTTTGGATACTCTTCTACATTTAGCCACCTGGGCCAGAAACCTTCATTTTCACTCTTCAGTTCTGGCTTTTGATCTGTCTCAATAAGGAAGGTATTTCTATACGTGGCTCCAAAATATTCCTCTCCTAGCTGACTTACCCTTTGGTGCCCCCTGGGTCACTCTCCTGACTTGTTATTTGCCTACAAAATGTTTATTAGCTTCCTATCCAGCTTCTTTATTTGAGCTAGATTCCTCTGTTTCTCAGTTTCCTCATCCATGAAATAAAGGGATTGGAAAGATGACAAGATTCTTTGTAGCTCTAAAATTTGATGATTAAATTACATTTTACAGTATATACTACATAATGAATAATAAAAGCTATCTTTGACTATACTTGAATTATTACTAGTTTTTGAAGAATCTATCTTACAAACTTTTCCCTTCAGAAGCCACACATAAAAATTAACCACTTGTCTCATTTCTTCTAGATCATACTGCTCTGCCATATCTGAATAAAAAGAAGTTGGTATTTTTCATAGATTTACTCCAATATTCAAAATATAATCGAGGAGAATTACTTCCCTTTAACCAACAAATGAAATTTCTGTACGTTAAATAAAATCTGAGGTCCAATAGATATACATGGTAGACTATTTACTGTTTTAACCTTTCAAAACTATTTTTAGGGGTTTTTAAAATTATGTTTTTCCCCCATTCAACTATCACAAACATATACATATACATACACACACACACTCTCTCTCTCCAAGAAAACTTAGAAAAATACATTTTTTAAGCAATTTCTATTGTTTTTTAAATGACTCTTCTTAGTAGAAGTGTTTATTTAAAAATTTATGATAATTAAAGGAAACTATTTTACAAACACAGCACATAAGTTCAGAATGTTTTGGAAGGTTAAATTAAATTATTTTATTTTAAGTAATAATAGAACATCATAAAAATAAACATGAATATAATATGCATATTTTATGAATGAATGACATTCTTATAGTTCTATCTGGATATAATAGCATTGGGAATAACTTTTATGTTTTGCTTTCCAAAGTAAATTTAGAAATGTGCAAAATAAATAAACAAATAAATTAAAAGCTCCATTTTAAGCTTAGTGTTTGGGTTTATAAATATAGCAAATATTTTTTTCACAAAATCCTTTAAATCTCTTACATATCCATCCCTCCTCACAAAATACATAAACTCTCTCACCATCTATGATGAAAATATAAGACTAGCATATTCCTAGGTCATTCTCAAAACAAGTTATTTGAATGTGCTTTTATTATTATAAAGAAGTATCAAGTGCCTTTTTATCATCATAGATTAACATGCTTAATATAATAGATAATGATAAAATCTACATTATTTGGTTCACTGAATAGAGATATTCTATGAAAGAAGAGACATTTTAAAGATGTCTTTTATGTTCAAGGCTAGAAATGGGACTTGATTGTGTGCTAAGAAAGAGAAAATGCTACAGAGAAAAAAATTTTATGACGATTTCCAACTATTTCCAGTATCTAAGCACTGTTTTCATCAATCTTTTATACACACACACACACACACACACACACATACACATACACATACACAAACACAAAACCTATGATGTCTATACTGTTTCAAAGAATAGACAAAATCTGTCAGAAATGATGTGTCAGGTACTTAACTCTTTCTCAGATCTTTTTATTTTTGTATATTACCTTTCCATATTTAAAATAAAACACCCAAGCTCGAGGGAGAATAAATAAAGATTCATAATTTTCTATAGTTTTCTGAACTTTTCAGAAGGAGAAAAACTGTTCAAGTAAATCAAGTAGTCAGTAAATTAAATCCCATTCTAAGCCCTAAAATTCATTGTATATACATGCCCATTAGACATCTTTTAAAGAATAAACACAGGATGAGCAACATCTCATCTCTTGTTTACTTTTAAGATAATTTTTACAAAATAATATTCCAATAACACATTAAAAGACTCTTTAAAGGCCACTGAGGTATGGGCAGTTAAAATCTATAAAGGCTAAAGGTTTCTTAAGCTCCAGCGGCTTGACTGAAAGGTTTTCTTCCATACTTGGAAACCTGATTAGCATTATATAAAAAAGCCATATCTGACTTGCTGCGTAACCAAAGTTGTGGTTATTCTTTATACAGCATCTAAAATTTCACACTCCATCAACACATGTTCAGCCTATTTTATCTTGGCAATTAATTTATTATTTTTCAGAACACAGTGAAGCCTTGTTTTCAAGTCATTCATAACTTTATAAATCAGTCTTGCACATGAAACCATGCATCTGTGAACCGTAGAAAATCCTTGCGCTCAGGAGATTAAGCTCCTGACACCTTTGCTGATTAATAATCATGGAAAGAATAAGATCAGAAGCAAAATAAATGATCATTTAATAGAGAAGCTCACAAAACAGCCCTTTAACTTACATATTCCATCATGTTATTCGTTTCACATTTCCTTTTGCTCAGTCTCCAGTGCAAGCACAGCTAGACAAGAAGGAGAGTAAAAGAAGAAAAATGAGCTCTATTTTATTGCAGCACACAGGCTAACCCATTTGTCCACCTTTCATATTTTTAGTTCAACAAAAGCATCTGTTTCCATACTGTGCAATTCAGATCCCAACGGTACGAAGCTGCTCCCTGTGGTACTCACCTTGTGGTATAACCTATTGTTTTCCCATTCTAATAACTTCTCAATCGATCTTCGTGTCTGGAAGACAAATGAGAAAAAAGTTTACTCTTGACTGGTTTTAGAAAAACTTTGTTTTGCAGCTGCTTTTTGTGTGAAAAGGAAAGAGGTATAAGACAGTGACAGAGTATAGGGTGGTCTATAACACTATCAATATGCAAGCACTAAATTGTAGCCTGAACAGAAATAGTATTCTATTTTGATAAAGATATGGTTCTGTTTTTTGGCATTGTATTTTTTAACTGTTTCGAACTTGCTAGCCTCTGATTAAAACCATCAAAGTCTAAACAGCTAATGTTATCTACCAAATGACACAAATTTAAATCCCCATTTCTTTCAAAAATATTTTTGTAATACTTAAGTAGTAAAACAAGAATACCTTAATATATATATTTTAAAACAAAGGTTATTTACACATTAGTTAACGAAATGAAAAGGGCCTTTATAGTAAATTTAAAAAGGAAATAATTAAAAGTTAATAAAAAAATCAATTTGCTAACAAATCAAACTAATTTTTACCTCATACTTAAAAATAATGTCCAAATTTAAAAGCTAGTTTATTAGTCCACAGATAAAGATTTTCAAACACAGGCAAAACTGCATTTAAACCAATCATTTTTGTTGGTTTTCAAACAAAATTGTGGGCTTTTTTTGAAAATCAAACTCTTTATTCAATACTACTGTTAAAGGAATCAACTAAGAAATTTATATTTAAGATCACTTGATTTTTGCAATATATACTATGCAGCATGAAATGTTTCTTGCTTGGGAGGAATAAAGGGGAGGAAAATTCATGGTGCCAGGTGTTAGGATGAGACTGACACAGCTGCAGGTGCAAACAGGACAGTGTTGCCACAAGAAGCAACTGCAACTTGCTGCAGCTGCAGCTTCATTCAGTCTCCAATCATTTTTGTTGGTTTTCAAACAAAATTGTGGGCTTTTTTTGAAAATCAAACTCTTTATTCAATACTACTGTTAAAGGAATCAACTAAGAACTTTATATTTAAGATCACTTGATTTTTGCAATATATACTATGCAGCATGAAATGTTTCTTGCTTAGGAGGAAAAAAGGGGAGGATAATTCATGGTGCCAGGTGTTAGGATGAGACTGATACAGCTGCAGGTGCAAACAGGACAGTGTTGCCACAAGAAGCAACTGCAACTTGCTGCAGCTGCAGCTTCCTTGCAAGGAAAGGAAAAAAGCATACAGCTCCATTAATGTGGCACAACTAAATAAGTACTAATCATCAAATATGAAAATCTTCATGTCAAACAAGGATGAGCTAGGTGAAAAACTGTTAGGATCAAGCTGGTTTTGAATACTTGAATGTTACATAATAAAATGTTTAATATTTATTTCAAGTACCTACTATAAGCTAGTTACCATATTACCTCTTAGCATGTTAAACATGCTAAAGACACACCACAGTCACAGAGGTGCCAATTATAATTCATAACTACTACTTACTGCCTTACATTTCTAAGCTTATGTCATAAAAATCAGAAAATCAACTAACTCCCTGGATAATAATATGCCAATGACTAATTTATTACATTACTTTTTTTGAACACTTTTTTGGCAAGAATTTTAAAGGAAAAAAGTGCCCTTGTTAACAATGATCAGCAAACCTCACTTGTTTCTTTGTAAAGATAGCCTTTTAGAGGCAGCTCTCCTTTTAAATGAAAATAGGGCAGCAGTTATGGTCACACTTTTTGTTAATTTAGTTGCCAGTCAGCCCCAAATCAAAAGAAAATAAGGCTGCAGAGTGTAATTAACATTCAGTTCAGTCGTTTTGTCCCTTGTCTAGCCCCCAAGCTTTGTTAAAATTGCCATCTGAATGCTGAAGGCTGTAGGGAAATCGATTTGATTCTAATCGCACCATGAAAAGAACATGATCTAACTGCTTTCAGCCCTCCGTAAATCTGTACTAGGTCTTTAGCACAATACAACTTCCAATTTAAAAAGCACTGAATGTCTCGTCAATGACTTTGTGAAGAAAAAAGAACAAGGAGCAGACATAAAAATTCCAATAGTTGTTTAAGCATTAAAGTTCATTTGCATCACAGCGAACCTGAAAAGGGCTGACCTCTCAAACCGCCTCTCAGGTCTATGAAGTTGTAGCCTTGACAAGCTCACATTGACAGAGCTCATTGACTCTGAAAGGCTACTCTATCAATGGTGAAAAATGGCAATAGGTTCTACTCTGAGCAGGCATCTGCCTGCCCACCCGCTGCTAAACCAATGGCAAAAGCGATTCAAAACCTGAATCTACCTTGTAATCTTCCTTTCTAGGACCTTTTAATAATAGATTAAGATTACTATACAATTTGAGGTTTTACTTTTTACTGATGGTTTACAAGGGGGGCAGGGAGTATGAAAGAAGTAAGGTGGGGAGAACAAGGTTTCCAAGTCTCTTGTTTCATATTAATGTATAAAAATTAAAAGTTTAACATTACATTCTGCAAATATTCATTACTCACAGAAAAAAGTGTAGTTACCACAATCATCGTTTCATCACAAATTTAAACCCATACTATATTATAACAAGAATAAATCTCATTATGAATGGATCTCATGGTGTATGATACATACACACACACATAAATTTAGAAACTTAAATATTTACTTTAAATAAATCAACTACCAGTATTTGAATAAAAAGTAATTATAAAGTATGAACCTTAAATTCCAAGATATTTATGTAGGAATTCTGAATTTATCCTTTGCCTCTAATTGGAAGTTTAATGACAAGGTTTGATATAATAATTATATCTTACAATATTTAAGAATTCTAAACCAAACAAACGGTGCTACGCCATATTCTAAGTAAGCATCTAAATATAAAATATTTTTACACACTTGACAGTCTGGAGTAATAGCTGTAAATTAGCACCATCTAATCTTGCTATAAGACTTCTTTCCTGCTTGACAGGTGAAAAAAAAAAGCACTTGCACGTGCAGCTTAATTAATCATTGCACTTGACATCTCAATGATTTACAGTGAGGAGCAGGTGAGAACATACAAAACCAGAAAGGAACCCTTCATCTGAGTGGAACATTTCTAGCACACTAAGGTGACAAGTATATAGATTGTAACAGTCATTAAAAAAAAAAAAAAGAAAGAAAAGAAAGAAAGAAAAGAAACTGTGCCACAAATTATTTGTTAGTAACAACAAAAGCTCAAATTAAATGGGGGAAAAAAAGCTTTAACTACTGAGAATGTTTAATACTTTGTAATTATTTTAGTTAACAAAATCAAAATATATTTTCACAATTAAATACAATACCAATTTGGCAGATATTGAAAAAATATATGACACTTCAGCATTTATAAAAGCTATTTAAAGCCTTTAAACATGAAAAGAAAGTACCTTATTATTGCAGTAATCTAGAAATAAAAGTTAAGAGTTTATGTCCACAGGGTTGTCAGATAGCTATTTCTAATGAAATATAAGATTTAACATTGCCAAACTCTGTAATTACTACTGGACAAACTTAACCATATAAAAATCTGTCCTTGATTTTTAAAAGTTTGTATCGATCACCAAATTCAACATAAATTAAAGCAAACTAATATGCGTCAGAAAAAAACCAATATGTATAGGGTCTGTCAACATGAAGTACCAAAAAATAAAATCATCTTTCAGTATTCTAGGCCAGTGGATCTAAAAATAAGTCATCTTAATTTTCTTAAAAGAATTTGGTGCTTGTGAAAAGCACCAGATTGACAGTCATGGGAACTAAAAACCTTCTGTTTAACTGAAAGAACAGGGGAAAGGGCAGTGCAGGCTTCAGTGCAAGCTCCCTACAGTGGGCCTTAATCCTTTTCAGTGCTCACACCCTGGGGGCGAGAGGACAGGTTAGTGGTTCTTAACCAATGAATCCTCAGTCCTTCTGCATAAGATGATCAATAAGAAATCTAATTTTATCATGGATTCTTATCCTTAATTAAAAGCACCAAGACCATCAACTCATACCATGTAATCAAAACAAGTTTTTTATGAGAATAACATCATGTCAACTAACCTGGTTGGGAAAAGGACTGCTCCAAGCATCTGGACTCCTACCCATCTCCCTCATCAGAGCTCTCACTTTAATTTTTTTTTTTTTTTTTTTAACACATTTCCTCATTTCAGCACCTTGCTAATTATATTTTTCTCACTGGTGAACTAGTTCTAATATAGCTGTTCAGCAATGTTAAAGTAAAAAATAATAGAGGTTTAAAAACATCATTACAATTATAAATAGACTTATTTATTAAATAGACTCAACTTGAGTAGTAAGTAGTAATAACAGGAGGATAGAAATTTTGGCTTCTACTCCTTTGGTTCCTTTACATTTTTGGTAGAATTGTGGAAATAAGTCAAAACATGCAAACTGCAAAAGAGGTAAAATAGCCTGGATAATTCACATAGGAGGCTAATTAAATAATGATTAATCAACAATTAATATTAGGTATGATATAGCCCTATCAATTTCCAAAGAAGCACCTAGAGTAAGCTTACAATAGAAAAATACATATGAAACACCTAGATAAAGTTAAGTTACTGCAATTGAAAATTAGGATTTCCTGAAAATTCAAATTTGACTTATTATTAGAAGAAACATTTTTGTAATTTTTTTCTAATATCATACTTTCTAAGGAATATGTTATTATTCCCTTTAAACAAATTATGTGCCACTAGATATAAATAAGTCTTTCAGGACAGCAAGAAATCATTTAGAAAATCTTCAATGTATTACTTCCCTACTTTGTTACCACTATTACTTAACAGCATACTCATTACCAATGATTCATTTACTCACAATCGTTTGAAAAAACGGTTTTTCAAAGAAGTAGTTTTCTAGAACTTGCTAATAAAATCAACAGAAATCTCATAGATTTTAAAGTACTTAAAACCAAAGGAAAAATGTTTAATGTGGAAGCTGTAACAAAATTTCTCTGAATTTTTCTCAAAGAAATGGCATTCTTATCAGTCTTTAGAACATAAGATGCTAAGATATGTTAACAAAATGTATAAATAGGGTAGCTCACTAATAACTATTTGTAAAAGTCCAACTACTTAAAATTAAAGCTTATTTGAATAGGACTTATTCATAACATCACAGAAGGTCAAAGTGCAATTTCAAATGTTCAATGTCTTATTTAAAACAAGTTTTAGTTTTAAACTCCTAAGTTTATAATGCATTAATTAAGCTTTAGCTAGAATAATGCTTTGAATGTATTCATAATTTTTTAAACTTTTACGTATTTTCAAATAAGAACTATACTTATCTTTTGTCATCTGTGCAAATTCAAATCATTAAAATAAGTGAAACAAAAATGTTCTTAGTTATAAGTCATTAGAAAGAAACCATACAAAATTTTAAATAATTATTTTAACTTAAGAGAAAATTACTTGATTCACCTCTGTCTGTTCTGGATTAATATAAATCTTATACTGCAGTTATGTGCAGAAAATTAAATGGCATATCTCAGTATTATGATACATGAAAAATCTATATTCACCAAAAGACAAGCTAGAATATGATTAGATTCCTCAAAAGGATTTTTAAACAAATTCCCTTCCTGTACTTAAAGGCCGCTTTTAAAATTTTTATGTGAATATTAACTTTTAAGTAACCTAGATAAACTAAATATCCACTAAAGTATATTCAGAACAATCTTTTTCATACTGTTTGTTAAAAGTACTATTTTTAGATGAAGATAAACTAAACAACTGCAAATATTTTGTGTATCAAAAATGCCCTTTTAACTTAGTACTGAGCAGTGACTTACAGGTACTAATCTTAAACAAGGTATGCTTAAATACAATTTAATCAAGAGTGTATGACTAGGGCTTCCCTGGTGGTGCAGTGGTTGAGAGTCCGCCTGCTGATGCAGGGGACACGGGTTTGAGCCCTGGTCCGGGAAGATTCCACATGCCTCGGAGCAACTAAGCCCGTGCACCACAACTACTGAGCCTGCGCTCTAGAGCCCACGAGCCACAACTACTGAAGCCCGAGAGCCTAGAGCCCGTGCTCCGCAACAAGAGAAGCCACCGCAATGAGAAGCCCTCACACCCCAATGAAGAGTAGCCCCTGCTCACCGCAACTAAAGAAAGCCCGTGTGCAGCAAGAAGACCCAACACAACCAAAAATAAATAAATAAGTAAATTTATATTTTTTAAAAAAAGAGTGTATGACTAGGCCTGTGGTTCTTAACTTTTTAAGGTTACTCTGACTACTTTGTGAATGATGAAAAAGGCATTTATGCACCAATATGTAAAATGTTGCACACAATTTTAAGGGGTTATCCACAAATCTCTGATAACTTTTCAGAAAATACTGATAACATCTCAAAAAACTAAAACTGAGTTTCAATTGACAGCAGAAAATTAGAAAAATTATTCATAAGACAAATGAATTTCACTAAGCTAATACAGTCAAATGTATTACTATCAGGGATTTTAAAAATCTATATAACTACACAAGGAAGAATCACTGGCTAGAACCAACAGGTGGGGTAAAAAAATATTACTGCTGATTAATTATAATGGACAACTGGAGAAACAGAAACAAAAAGGAGTAAGGAAGAGTATTTGTTGATCTTCACTTTGGATGTGACCCCATGCCATGTCTTCCCTTTGTTACCTTATTTTATTTTTTTATTTTTTTATTTTTTGTGGTACGCGGGCCTCTCACTGTTGTGGCCTCTCCCCTTGCGGAGCACAGGCTCTGGACGCGCAGGCCCAGCAGCCATGGCTCACGGGCCCAGCCGCTCTGCGGCACGTGGGATCTTCCCGGACCGGGGCACAAACCCGTGTCCCCTGCATCGGCAGGCGGACTCTCAACCACTGCGCCACCAGGGAAGCCCCTTTGTTACCTTATTTAATCTTCACAGTAAACCTAGAAGGCAGCTTGTATAACTTTTATTTTACATATGAAAACTGTGTCTTAGTGGGGTTAAGAAACTTAAAGCTACACTAGGAAATGGTGGAGCTGCGATTTGAAACTGGGATTGTATGGCTTTCAACATCATGCTCCCTCCATTATTCAACGAACTATGAATTTGTAACTTGTTGAATAACACGTCTATGACACGCAAGGTATCTTAAGCCACTAACTAGGCTATCGGCCTTGAACAGCCACCTTAATCTAAAACTAAATTTTCTCCAGCTCTAAGGTCTAGAGCATTCTACTTTATTCTTAAGTCTCAATGAGATTTATCCAAAATGTATTTTGTTTTTGTTTATATCTTGCTTTGTGCAACAAAACATGAACTGAGGTATATTATTATTTTATAGATTAAGTACACAGGCTTAAAGAAGTTAAATAGTTTGCCCAAGGTCACACAACCAGTAAGGGTAATGACAGGATTCAAACTCAGATCTCTAAACTTTAAACCCAACATTCTTTTTACTTGGGATCAGCAAGCATAACTATTTTTACTTGCAACTGAATTAAGAGACATCAATTTACAAATACTCCCATTCAAGGCACAAACATAAAACGAATACAATGTCCTTAAAATACGATTTCTTCAATTCCAAATATGAAGAAATTTCAAACAAAATGTTAAAAAACAAGATAGTGATAATCACACCATTCTTTCCTTCCCAACATGCAAAGAACAGCATAATCTTTATGTAAAGTCAAGGTAACTAGAGACTTATATTTCTGTGTAGGATGTCAAACTCAAGCCAACACTCCCATCACAAATAGAAATGGATAAATTGAAGAAGAAAAAAAAAACATTTGGGCTTCCCTGGTGGCGCAGTGGTTGAGAGTCCGCCTGCCGATGCAGGGGACACGGGTTCGTGCCCCGATCCCGGAAGATCCCACATGCCGCGGAGCGGCTGGGCCCGCGAGCCATGGCCGCGGAGCCTGTGTGTCCGGAGCCTGTGCTCCGCAACGGGAGAGGCCACAGCAGTGAGAGGCCCGCGTACAGCAAAAAAAAAAAAAAAAAAAAAAAACATTATTTTTAAAACATCAGAAAATTCTGGAAGCAACAAGGACTACATGAAATAAAATCCAGAGAAGGAAAGAGCCCTTTCTAAATCATTTGATGATTATGTACTGGCCATTTTCTTTCTTTGTTGATTAGAGAGGTCAGCTGAGGATTAGGCTTGGCACCAGTGGGACTCTACTAGGGAAAAGGGAAATCAACAGAGCTTTTGTAGGTTGTACAGCCTGGCCCAATGGACTGGAAATTAGATGTACCCTAAAATGCAAAGCCAGTTTTCCCTAGAGACACTACTGAATTCGGGGCAGCATGGAAGGATGGGGGACCAAGACAAAAAGGCAGAGAAAAATTACTCACAGTCTCCTAGTATTTAGGAGACAAAATTCTGCTAGATGGAGGAGGATCTGCAACAAACTCATGATTGGTCTCCCCCTCAAAACACCTGAACCTGCATAAGATGGAAAGCTAAACTCAAAATATCCAAAGGATACAACCTTCTGAGAAGAGGAGACAAAGTACCTGCCAGGCCTCAATCAAAAGTCTGAAAGGGTCATACCCAAGAAATAGAAAACCAGAGATGGACTGAATCTACTAAACTTGCAACCCAGCCCAAACCACCTCAATCTCTGATTAGATCAAAGTGATCATTCTCCTCAAGCTATCTACCTAATACAAGACAGATGGGACCCTTGATTTTGGAAGATTTTTTCTGGAGTTTCTACTTCATTCTGTTTATAACATCTAGCATAAAATTAAAAACTTTAAGAGCCAGGAAAAAATGACCAACAATCAAAACAAAAACCCCACAGAAACAGATCCACAGATAATCCAAGTATTGGTATTAGTTGACAGGAATTTAAATTAACTATGATTAGTATGTTCAATTAAGTAGAGGGAAAAGATGGACAAAATGGGTGAAAAGATGAAGAATTTCAAAAGAGGACTAGCCTTTATGAAAACATCAAATGGACCTTCTAGAACTGAAAAATATACTATCTGAAATTAAGAACTCATGGCACGGGGTAACAGCAGACTGGACACTGAAGAAGATGAGGAAATCTTTCTATAAACCACCACACCAATACTATGTTCTAAATATTCAGAGGGAACTGAATGTCAGTCAGCTCTAGGCAAAACACATTTTAAAAGGAGCCTAACATATCTTTAAAGTCCCAGTGCCATCTCTGCACATTTAAGACTCAAAGTTTACACTTCTTTCTTGCATATCCTCTTTCATAGTGAGAATTTAATTTAGTAACATGTTTTTACTCCAGTTAAAAACAAATCGTCAGTGCCATTCACACTAACGGCAGTAATTTATTTAGCTTATGTAAGAATCAGTTTTCTAAGTTTCAAGCCTAAAGTATTCTTTAAAATGAAACAGCAATAAACATATTCTTCTGGTCCTAAGAAATTTTTTACATGAGATCCCCTTTCCACAGCAATTGAAGTAAGATTTCAAAGAGGTTAAACCTATTTCTTTACCCTTATAATGTGGGAGATACTAAAGAAGAGGCAAGAAACTGCAAACCGAACACTTAAGGATAAATGGGTGTTAGAATACCCGACTCTACCTTCAGTGCAAGTCCCTGTCCCTCCTACTTTGCATTAACTCCTTACATGACATTCTCAGTCTCTCTAAGAGTAAATATACAAGTTTTAAGGAAGGGTGTAATATTATTAAAAAAAAAAAAACTTTACCAGAAATAATGTGTACTTATTTATTAGGGAGTGAGAACCTGATAATTTTTCAAAGACAGGGATGTTGATTTTTGTTTTTATAAAAGTAAAATAGAAGCAAAAGCAATATATCAACTCTTAGTTGTCCAACTGGAACTTTGTATAAAATCTGATTAAAATATACTGTTTTCCTGCATCTTTACCTCCTTTATGGCCTCCTTCCTTTACTGTTAGTTTGCATTTTCAAGAAATACATGTTTGTTTAAATATTAGGGAAAAAATAACTGGAAAGCTAAGTCTGCTGAAAAACTAAAGTACTGCAAAAGCTAATATAAAATGCTTGAACATTGTTACCATTTATAAATCAACTGGATAAACTTACAACACTCAATGGGCCTGGATCTCCTATCTGTGAAATAATGATCTTTTAAGTTTCTTCCAAACCTCTAAAATCCCCCTGCTTCCAGGTATAAAATTAAATTATGATAAGTAATAAAAAACAGCTTGATTTTGTATCTTTATCAAAGAGTGAAAAAAAAGCATATCTGAGGCTTTAAGCCTGGGGTTCAAATTATGGCCTACTTTGTAGACTGTGGGATCTCAAATAGATTACTTAACTTCTGAGCCTCAGTTTTCTCATCCTTAAAATAGGAATAATATGAATGCCTACTCTTGGAATTTGGGGAAGATTGAATGACACAATACAAGTAAATTGATTAACTCAATGACCCTGGCATAAAGTGAACACTCAAGATTAGAAGAGAACGTATGGGTTTTGCAATATATATGTGTATCAGATCATCATGTTGTACACTTTAAACTTAAGCAATGTTATGTGTCAATTACATCTCAGTAAAGCTGGGGGTGGGGGAAGAATGCATGGGGTAGATCTTACGTTAAATGTTCTTGTCACGCCTACACACACAAAAAAAGAGGGAGGAAAGGAGTGAATTAATTAGAGGTGATGGTTGGGTTTACGGCATCGCTTATAATGTTGGTTTCACAGACGTATACTTATCTTGAACATATGAAAGCCCTTATAAATATGTTATATTTATAGGAATAAAGCAATTGGATAGCATTCGTTAAAAATAGTTAGCACTGGTTTTCCTATACTTTCTATTAATAATAATGACTGTCATAAGAATACATTTAATTCATCATCTCTTGTTTACCAGAAACTTTTCAAGATCGCCCTTCACTAAAATTTCATTATGATGTTTTTAAGTTTGTTTTGCTTTCATTACCTGAAACATGTTAGAGGCATTTTTCTTTATCTAATTCTTCATCCAAATGTTCACTGACATTCTCATCTTATGATTCAGAGTTACTGAATACAAGTGCTCAAATCCCAAACACAGAGTAAATTAGAGTTCTAAAAGTTTTGGGTAACTTTTAATACTGTTAGTATAACTGAGTAAGTATACTTCAAATTCCTCTCATATACAAATATTTGCAATTCTTTGGTTATGATTGTCGTAGGTTCACTTTCCCTTGATTTTTTTTAAGTCTTACAAGGCTGCCTTCTCACTCAAAACCCTCTACTCTTGACCTCTTCCATTTGGATTTTCCACCCCTTCTATACCCCAACCAAAGTAACTCACAATTATTGGATAACTAAACTTGAGGTTGAGAGAAAAGATATCTAGAAGTAAATCTAAGCATACTACAACTTAAAGTAAAAGAAATACAGTTAAATGAGATACAGGCCTTTTTTTTTTTAAATCAAAGTTTCAAAACTAAATAGCAATTATCCAAAAAAACTCAGAGAAGCCAAAAAAGTAAAAGAAAAATTAAAAAAAAAAAAAAGAAAATATTTTACTAAAATGTTAAATCTTTAGATTTGAAATAAAAATCAATATTGAGAACTTCTTTACTTAGAGCTTGGAAATAGCAATGTTTTGTAGACCTACACAGCTCAATTTTCAAAGGATTATAGATTTTTAGGGCTGGAGAGTACCTAGAGAGATCAGTCAGCCTCTCTTCTTCTGAGATTAAAAGAAAAAGAAGGTGTGGGGGGGATGATGGTGAAAGTCCAGGCTCAGAGAGGTTTTAAGCGACTCTCTCAAAGTCACTCAGCTTCAAACACTAATTTACTATTGTTTATACTTTATCACACTGCTCCTGCAGGAAAAAAAGAAATGTTATTTACTCTAAAAGACAAGATGCTTTTATTTACTTAGGAATCTTATTTTGAACAGTGAGGACTGTATCTTCTGAAATGTTACATTCTTACTACTCAAGAATTTCAAAAGCCAAAAGGCACATTCATTCAGCAAATAATTATGGAACATAAAGTAGATGAGAGGCACTGTGAGAGGCACTGGGGATATAGTAGTTAGCAAGACAGATACTGGGAAGAATAATAATAAAATGATATTAATAGCGACTGCCCTTAACTAAGCACACACTATAGCCAAAATACTATACTAAGTACTCTACATGCACTTGCTCTAATTTTTAAAACAACACTGCAAAGAAGAGATTAATGCCATCTTAGAGAGGTAAAAACTGAGGTTTAGAGATAGTGAACTGATCAGTCATTCTGAGTAAGTACCACTTTCCAAACCAGTTCCTCTAGCACCAAAGTGTAGGTCCCAGCTACCACATGTTGCAGCCTATTTCCCTATTCCTAAAGAAATGATTCCCTGATATAGGACGACATACAAATAAAAGTATAAAGGGAATGAAAATATACACTATTTGCAACAAATCCATATAGAGAGCACTTTTAGAAAGCCACACAATTTTGGTCATCATATGTAAGAGAGAGATTAAAGCACTAAAAAAAGGAGGTAAGACAACTCGTAAGATTAAGAAATTGGTGTATAAACATTCTAAAACTTAAGAGTTCTTCAGTCAGAAAGGATAATGGCTGAGAGCATATATAAACAAAGTCTATAAAACCACTAAATGTGGGATATTTTATATATATATGCAAAATCTTAGAAGACTGAAACTAATAGTTACCTTAGGATGGAAAACAAACTAAAACAAAAAATACTGTAACACAATGTACAGTAAAATTATGAAACTTGTTTCCTCAATAAATGAGCCAGGCTGAAAGCAAAACAAGTCATAAAGAGTTCACTTACTTAGACATCAATTTTCAAAACTATAATATTACAATTAAGGCACAATCAAAAAGCAAAGTATAATCACAAGTATCAACAAAAATAAGCTTTTGCAAAGTAAAGGTCATAAAATCTATTTAATGAAGCTGAAGCATTTTATTTGCTTGTAAGCCCCTCAAGCTCTTACAAAGAACACCAAAAGGCTGAGGTTTTCTGTTTTATTGTCTTCCAAGCACTTATCACTATTTGTAATTATCTCATTGCTTTCTGTCTACTTTTTAGGCTACAAGAGGAAACATATAACCTCTAAACAGTATCTAAACAGCATCTTAAACAGTACCAAGCCCACAGTGCAGCTTTAGAAATATTAATTGAATTCATGAATAAGTAACTTCCAGAGAATGGCATACTAGCAGCATAAAGAAGTAGTAGCTAAAACCAGCAATTTCATAAGACAGATATGCTTATATTCTAAGAGTATCAACTTTATTCAATAAGTCATTTTAAACATTTTCTATTAAAACAAATATATGTTATGTAATAGAACGTAAAATTCAGATGAGTGTCTGAGATGTAACACAAGACTTCAAACATATTTTGTGATTGCAGGTGGCTACTTCATATTTCTAGACCCTAAGGACATATATTTATTGTCTTTTGTTATTAGAGCTACTTCATGAAAAACATGACAAGTACTTACAAACTTAAACTACCTCTGCACTCATCTAGCCAATTCTCCAAATAGACTACATGCTCTTTGAGTATAGCGTTAATATAAATCTTTCAATCCGCAGCACAGTAGTTATTTGTCAAAACACTTCTATAAAAAGAGGACATTCAGACTTTCATTTTCAGCAACGATGCAGCAATAGGCACCAGATTTACCCTCTGGCCTGAAACCACCAAAACAAACAAACAAAAAACCAAAATACCCCTCAAAGCATATGAAACTGTTTTCAAGACAATGGACAACAGACAACGAAAGACCAAAATTCCTGGAGGACAGAGACAAATGGGAAAGGCTCTATGATTTCCCATGATTACTGATGTCAGAGAGCTTCCAGGCCACAGTGAATGGAGGGAGAGCCCAAACAACGCCTGGCAACTCCGAGTTAAGGAGACTGAGCTGAAAATCTGAGGAAACCAAGGCAGCTAGAAGCCACAGAACAGAGTACCAGAGAGGAAAGTGCTGCAAAGAACTCCAAAGATCTGCAGATAGTCCCTACAGAGTATTAAGGTGAGTGCTGAGCAGCACATGTGGGTAAGGAAACTACCAAAGGTAGAGCAAAGAACTACTAGAAAGGATTACAGGAAGAGTATCCAAAACTGACGAATATCCAGCACAAAGCCTCTTTCCATGAGCCAGACTAGAGAACATCACAATTAACAAGCTATTGAGTAAAGTAACCAGGAAGGTCTTGTCTCACTAGTGCTCAGCCCTAGACTAAACACTGCTCTGATTCCTCGAGAAGTTAAGCACAAATTGTGATATATATGCATAATGGGATATTATTCAACCATAAAAAAGAATGGAAAATTGATACACATTACAACACAGAGGAACCTTGATGAATGCTCCTAAAATTTAAGGAAGAAATAATGCATATTCTGCACAAATTCATCCAGAAAACTGAAGAGGAGGGAACACTTCCCAACTCATTTTGTGAGGCTATCACTACCCCAATGCCAAAACCAGACATTATGAGAAAAGACTACAGAAAAATATCCCTCATGAACACAGATATAAGACTTCTAAACAAACTTATAGTCTATCAAATCCAACAAAAATATTAAAAGAAAAACAGACATGACCAAGTGAGGTTCATTCCAGGAATGCAAGGTTGGTTTAACATCCAAAAATCCAATCAATTCCAATTGATCAATTCCAATCAAATCTAATCAAATCCAATTAAATTTGATTCCAATCAAATCCAATCAATTCCAATCAATTCTAAACTAAAAACAAAAAACCATATAGCCACTCTAAAGAAGCAGAAAAGGTATCTGACAAAATCCAACATCTATTCCTGATAAAAACTCTCCACAAACTAGTAGAATAAAACTTACTCAGATGATAAAGGACATCTACAAAACCCTGTAATTAATATGATACGGAATGATGAAAATGAGAATGAATTCCCCCTAATATCAGGAGCAAGACAAGGACATATGTTCTCACTGCTTCTAATCAGTGTTTTTCTGGAGAGTCTAGTCAGTGCAGTTAGAAATAAATGAACAAATTAAATCCAAAGCAAGGAGAAGAAATAATAAAAATAAGAGCAAAATATCAGTGAAATTGAAAACAGAAAAATAGAGAAAATCAGGCCTAAAGGAGTCCACTCTCATCACTCCTTAGAAATCCTACTCAGTGAAAAAAGAGAAAAAGAAATAAAAGGTATACAGATTAGAAATCAAGAAATAAAACAACATGGTTATCTATGTAGAAAATCCCATAGAATGTACAATAACATTCCTGAAATATAATAAGATCACAGGACACAATGTCAATATACAAAAATCAATTGTATTTTTTATGTACTAGCAATGAACAACTGGAAATCAAAAATTTTTAAATACCATTAATAGCACCAAAACCAAAGAAATAAATACATATAAAGCTAACAAAATATGTGCATGATCTGTATGCTATGAAAAAAATTACAAAATACTGATGAAAAAGAAATCAAAGAAGACCTAAATAAATAGAGAGGTATGCCACATTAATGGTTTAGAACACTTGTTAAGATGTCAATTTTCTCCATATTGATCTATAATTTCAATCCATCAAAATCCCAGCATGTATTTTTAGACACAACAATCTGATTCTAAAACATATATGAAAAATGAAAGAAATAAGAATAGCCAAAACAATCCTGAAAAAGAAGAATGAAGTTTGGAAGACTTGCCCTACCTGATTTCCACACTTACTATGAAGCTATAAGGTACTAAACTATACATATATATATACACACACACACATATATATGTATATATATACGCACACTAGATACTATATATACATATATATAGATGTATCTTGTATATAGTACTTTATAGTTTTAGAGTAGGTACTACAGCAGTATAGCATATATATATATACTATATACTATACAGCTATAAAATATTATAAATAAGACCACATGGTATTGAAATCAAGATGTACACACAGAAGTCAATAGAACAGAACAGAGTCCAGAAATAGATCCACATAAATATGGTTGATTGACTTTTGACAATGTACCAATACAATGGCAATTTACTGGAAAAAGGATAGTCTTTTCAACAAATCATCCTGGAAAACTTGAAATCATATGCAAAAAATGAACTTTGATCTACTCATACCTATACAAATACTGACTCAAAATGGGTGATAGATCTAAAAGTAAAATGCATTAGAGATCATAGGAGAAAAATGTTGTGACCCTAATTTAGGCAAAGAATTCTTAGATATGACACCAAATGCACAATCAATTTTTAAAAAATTAACAAATTGGACTTAAGCAAAATAAAAAACTTTTGCTCTGCCAAAGACAATAAGAGGATGAAAAGACAATTACAGACTGCAAAAATATATTTGCAAATTATATATCTGACAAGGGATGTCCTTCAATTGGTGAATGGATAAACAACTTGTGATACATCCATACAATAGAATGCTACTCAGCAATAAAAAAAAAATAAACTATTGATACATGAAACAAAATAGATGACTCTAAAATGCACTACCTGAATGAAAGAAGCCAGATTCAAGTGGCTATATACACTGTATACTTCCATTCATACAACATTCTAGAAAAGGCAGAACCATAGGGATAGAGAACAGATCAGTGTTGCCAGGGTTTAAGAACTGAAGAGGGTGTGACTGCAGTGGGACAGAAAAAGGAAGTTTTTTGAAGTGAAAGAACTGTAATGTATCTTGATTGTGGCAGTAGTTACACAACTCTATGCATTTGTCAAAAATCACAGAACTGTGCATCAAAGAGAGAAAATTTTACTGTATATTAAATTATTTTCAAAAATAAGCTAAGGTAGTTTTTTTAAAAGGAAAAGGCAGACTTCCCTGGTGGTACAGTGGTTGAGAATCTGCCTGCCAGTGCAGGGGACACGGGTTCAAGCCCTGGTCCAGGAAGATCCCACATGCCCCGGAGCAACTAAGCCCGTGTACCACAACTACTGAGCCTACACTATAGAGCCCGCAAGCCACAACTACTGAGCCCACACACCTAAAGCCCATGCTCTGCAACAAGAGAAGCCACTGCAACGAGAAGTCCGTGCACCACAATGAAGAGTAGTCGCCACTCGCTGCAACTAGAGAAAGCCTGCACGCGGCAACGAAGACCCAACGCAGCCAAAAAATAAATTAATAAAAAAAAATTAATTAAAAGGAAAAGGCAATTTGGAAGATCTAAAAATAATAATAATAGGACAGATTAAAAACCAGGTCTCTGGAACATGGCCAGGTCATAAAAAGGATCACTCATTTGGGGGTGGGTTTCAAAGGCAAGGCAGAAATCTAGTTATTCAAACTATTAAGTAATGTTAGGAAGGTGAAAACACTAAGCTGCGTGCGGAGTATGCCTTTGGTCCTGATTTGCCTTAGAGTGAGACAATTCTAACCGTGTAAGATGATTCTACATCACAAATGAGGACAAAGCAGAGGTTCAGAGGCTGGCAATCAGGCTGGGTTTTAGCTTTTATTTATACTAGTACCTCTAAATCAAGGGTTCTTAACATGGAATACCTAGATAGAATTCCAGCAGTCTGTGAAAGTGGACAGAACAAATATTCATCTTTAATTTCACTAACCTCTAACTGAAATGTAGTGTATTTACTTAGGCTATGAATGCATACAACTAACTGTGGTAGTTTAAATAGGACCTGTATATTTATCACTCATAGATATCACAAATTTTTCCTATCACATCATACTACCATGAGTCCCCTGCTATCTTATTTTGCATGCATTAATAAATATTTATAAATCACACATTTGAGGGGTTTTAGTATTTTGATAACTATGTAATTGGTTTCCTGAATAATCCAATATATTTGATTTTACACATTTAAGATACATCAAATCTTTCCAAATACAAATAAAACATTATTCTAAGAAAGGGTTCATAGGCTTCCCCAGACTCTCAAAGGGGTCTATGATAAATAAAAGGTTAAAAATCCCTGCTCCAAATCATCCTGCCCCCATCTTACAAAGCACCCCTTTTTCAGGGCCTCTAATACTATTCATACATGCATGAAGGGTCCCTCTCTCCAATTATATAATAGTTTAAACCCTTGACAGGGAAATGCACAGTTTTTTAAGCAGTAGACAAATTTTTTATGCCCACTGGACAGTAGAGTCCATATAAAATTAAATCATATAAATACAAGAAAGACCTTATATGTAATAATACACAGTTGAATGAAATGTACTTTCTGAAACTACAGACTGAAATAACCTAAAAAAGTCAATCTACCTTATGTCTCAAATAGGAAAGAATTTAATGAAAGCATATGAAATAGGATCTTCTTACTAAGAATTCATGGAGAAGGGTAGGAAGTTTACTTTTGTTTTCTAAATCCTACACTGTGTGCACATTGCAATATCTTGTTTACTCATTTAAGAAGTAAAAAACAGAATCTCAAAACCTCAAAAAAATAAAAATAACTAGGTCATAAAGGTTTCTACAGTAATAAAACTCTCTGATTCCTTGGGTTAAATAACAGCAAATGGCCAACCAAGTAAGATATAGCAGTCACTTAAACAATGGAAATGCCTAAACAGTAGGAGGGAGTGAGAGGCTCTAAACTATAAGAGCTACAAATTCAACTGTGGATGCAGGGACAACCATATTTTTTTTTTCCTTTTAATCTATCGTAGGAAGATGATCTGGTGAGAACTATGGGGGGGAAAAAGAAATATTCTTGGAATATAAAAAAGTAAATATTACAATAGTAATTTTATTACGAAGGCAATATCTACTTCCTATTAATAAAATGCACTAGTTAAATATTTTCCCAGTAGAAATATACATCTTATTATGTAAAAAAAAAAAAGGACAAATAAAATTTGCTTTTCCATATTTCCTATCATTTGATGACAAGATGAAATGTAGCCACACAAAACTATACATTCAATTTCAATGTAATGGTATTTCATTTTTATACATTTAATTACCACAATTTTTTAAAGCTTTTTAACAAAAGTATAACACATTCAATCTATACTAATTTGCCTTATCTCTACCCACATCTTGGAAATTTTTTACTATAAGCAGTCAAAATTATTACACTTTAGATCATTTTTTCAGATTACAGGATTACTATGTACTCATCACAGGAAACTTGTAAAATAACAAAAAAAAATTTCTTTAAATAAAAAAAGAAAACAGAATTCCCCATAATTTCACCAAATAAAAATAAGCACTATTACCATTTTATTTCTTCTATGGGTACTATCTTACATATCAGTAATAATGCTATTAATTAATATATATTAGACTCTTACTCTGAGCTATTCAACTAAAAGCTTTACAAACACTATTTTATTTTATCCTTATAACAGTCCTATTCAAGTAGGGAGGTTAATATTGCCATTTTACAAATATGTCAACTACAGTTTAAAGAGGTTAGGAAGGGACTTTCCTGGTGGTGCAATGGTTAAGAATCCACCTGCCAATGCAGGGGACATGGGTTCAAGCCCTGGTCCGGGAAGATCCCGCATGCCACAGAGCAAATAAGCCCATGTGCCACAACTACTGAGCCTGTGCTCTAGAGTCCGCGAGCCACAACTACTGAGCCCGCGTGCCACAACTACTGAAGCCCGCGTGCCTAGAGCCCGTGCTCTGCAACAAGAGAAAGCCACCACAATGAGAAGCCTGAGCTTTGCAACAAAGAGTAGCCCCCGCTCACCACAACTGGAGAAAGCCTGCACACAGCAACAAAGACCCAATGCAGCAATAAATAAACAAACAAACAAATAAATAAATAGGTTAGGAAACATGCCTAGAAGGTGAGAGATAAGTGGCAGACCTGAACCCAAATTTTCAATTACCACCTCAATGTATACATAGAGAATGCTATATTCTACTCTAACGTCATGTCCTACGTCATAAAAAGTATAATTTTTAGATTGCTATTTAATATAACAGCATGTGGACGTAACTTAATCACTCCTCTATTGGATCAAATTATTTCTGTATAGTATTCAGAATAGTGTGACGCATTCAATACAAAAAATAAAAACTAGGTAAATGCAAGATTTGGCTTGTCAACTTCTATATTTAAATTAAAATATATAATTCAACTTACTCTTTTACTGAGGCAAATAACTGGCCACATACTGCAACCTAGTGTGCAGCAGCAACAAAGGCAGCCACAAAGTAGCCAACGTACATTAACAGGAAGGTTCTTCTTAAGACAACTGTTAACTCTGTTGATGCTGGCTTTAAATTCTTCAGGAGCTACCTAAAGAAAAATTTTAAGAAATAACAACACTGCAATATTAATGTCAATAAACATGTCTCATTAGCATAAATTTTTCTAATTTTTTAGGAAAAGACTTTAGTTTTGAGGCATATAAATAATACCTAAATAAATGACACTCACTTTTCCAGTTAATGAAGAAGGGAATTCTGATTCAAATTTGTTGCTCAGTCCAAATCTATTTTTTTAAAAAAGAAAAATATGTTATTACATGTCATTGTTGCAACAAATACACCATTTAACTTAATCAAAGGTCAAGTAAAGAGTGTAACTTTATACACAGAATAACAATGGAAGTTTGAGACACACTGTCATCAGCAATTTATGAAATGTAACAAGCAATTTTAGCAGCTGAATCAAAACTTGTATACAAGAGGCTGAGAATATACAAAGACATGACTTCTTTGGAGCTATCTTTGTGAGCCAAATAGTAATGTGGAAAACAACACAACTGTCCAATTTTGTCAAAATTACTAAGATTCTTCCAATTAAGTAACAGAAAGCTAAAATCTCTGCTATTAATTACTCTTTAGGTCAAGAGCATTTTGTTAACTCAAAAAAGTGATAACATGTCTAAGAATGCAAATTACATTTTCTGAGATCAGCATATCTACACTGCTATTACAGCTACAGAATGTTAAAAACACCTGGAACAAAACGGCTACTTCAACTTTCAAATACCAAGACATTTGCTACACATACCCCCAAAGAAATGAAACCAAGGTAGTGCATTTTAACATCTTTAAGCTTTTAAGTGTCTTCAAAGATCATGAGGATTGACTGGGCACTTGACTATTTCTTTGCATAAGTTAGTGGGAAAGAATAAAACATTCATAGACAACATTGGTAATAGCAGATTGCACCCTGGAAATAAAATTGAGATGCTTACATATGATGACTTTTAGTGGACTCTGGAGCCAAATTTTTTTTCTGGTTTTATTGAGATCTACTTGACATTTAACACTGCATTAACTTAAGGTGTACAACCTTAAATGATCTGATACATGCATGCATTGTGAAATGATTACCACAGTAAGTTTAGTTCACATCCATCACCTCACAGTTACATTTTCTTTTTTCCTGTGAAGAAAATGCTTAAAATTCACTCTCTTAGCAACCCTTGAATACACAATACTGCATCTTGGGTAGCTGGCACTGGTAAGAGGGATCCCCTAAGATATTCTGTATTAAACAGCTGGCCAGGTCAAGGGTTTCTAACTCAACCATCAGTGGAGCTAGAGAGAGAAATCAAATAAGGTAGGCTGTGTGAAGTCAATAAGGAGTGGTGGTGACCAGCCAAGTAGAGGTATACAATTTGTGTGTGTGTGAATGTAATGAGTCAGAACCAGCTGATTACTGTCACACTAGAATGCAGGCCCACTTTGACAGGTTGTATTTTTCTTCTTCTAAGAGGAGCTGGCAAACCAGATTTCTCTGCAAAATTTCCCACCTTTATAATACTGTGCAAGTCAATCACAACACTTCTGTGGGTCAGGTTGTCATTTGCATCATGATCTAGACTTCCTTACAACATGGAGATGGCGACATCTGAGACCATTTTGTCATCATCTTAAAGTACTTTCAAAAATTACTTAATAGCAGCATTGAAATAACATCAATATGTCTTTATAAACAATGGATACTATTTATGAAAAAAGTTTTGACACTAAACGTAAACTGGCAACCATTACTGTTTAATATAATTCTGGCATTGGTGATATTCTCTTTCTAAGACTCTGAGCTAAACCTGTTTTTTTTCTGTGGGGGCCTCAGAGCAATGTGGTTCTACTTGAAAATGCCCCTACAGATAACTCACCTACAACTGTAAAGGCCCTAGCATGAGGAAGAGGTATGCAGTGCTCGCTGACAGTTCTATGAGGTCTCTAGATAATGCACTCCCTTTTCATCTATTTCACTTAGAGGAGATACCATTCAACAAATGTTTATAGAATACTGGACCTTCCAGATTACACACTTCCATCTCTTGTGTTATCTCCCTTGGTCTGAAGATCTTCTCCTTCAAGCAATAGGTTTCATTTCAACCATGTTTATTATTGCAATTAACCATCTCCTCCCAACTGGTCCTCAAAGTTTTTTAGAAAAGCAACAACCAGATACCTCCAAGTCTCCTAAAGATAAGTATCTTCCCCTTCCATCTTCAGCCATTAAATATTTGGAGCAGATTTTATCAAATACCTATAGTTTGCCAGTAATATGCTAATTTAGAGGGAGCAATCCAGTATGAGTATAATCCTTAATTTCCTTTCTTTTCCAAGCCTAAACACTTCCTTATAATAAGGCTGAGTGTTGATGCTTTGCCCAGGGAGCACTACCAGCTAATTGCCCTGCTGTTCCTGCAAGTCAGGGCTCCTTTTAAGTCAGGCTAGCAGTTATTCTCCTGAGTAAGAACTAGGAGTTCCAAGGACATTCTTTAGGCACTCTCCTCTTCAGTCATAATTTTGTTGTGTCTTAACAACAGACAGTAATCCTTTCTCTTTCTTCATCTCACCCCCAAAAGAATGACATGGTTGGGCTTCCCTGGTAGTGCAGTGGTTGAAAGTCCGCCTGCCGATGCAGGAGACATGGGTTCGTGCCCCAGTCTGGGAAGATCCCATATGCCGCGGAGCGGCTGGGCCCGTGAGCCATGGCCGCTGGGCCTGCGCGTCCGGAGCCTGCGCTCCGCAACGGGAGAGGCCACAACAGTGAGAGGCCCGCGTACCGCAAAAAAAAAAAACAAAAAAGAATGACATGGTTCACAATAGATGGGTGTGCTTAAGCTTTGCCACCAGCCTTCCCTTCTTCCCTCCTTTCTTTCTTCCTTTATTTATTTATGGCTGTGCTGGGTCTTCGTTGCTGCGCGGGGGCTTTCTCTAGTTGCAGCGAGCAGGGGCTACTCTTTGTTGCGGTGCAAGGGCGTCTCACTTTGGTGGCTTCTCTTGTTGCGGAGCACAGGCTCTAGGTGTGCGAGCTTCAGTAGTTGTGGCTCGCGGGCTCTAGAGCGCAGCCTCAGTAGCTGTGGCGCACGGGCTCAGCTGCTCCACGGCACGTGGGATCTTCCCGGACCAGGGCTCAAACCTGTGTCCCCTGCATTAGCAGGTGGATTCTCAACCACTGCACCACCAAGGAAGCCCCATTTCCCCTCATTTCTGTTTCCCACCTGCTGAACAAGAATACCTGTAAAGAGGGGCAAGAAGATGTTGCTGTTGAAGGCCTTGGAGTCTCCCCAGCCCACAGGAGTGAACCCCAACTGCAATCTGCTTTCACTTTAAAAATGTTTAAAGACATTTTATATTCAAATCAAGTACTTCATGATTACAGGCAGATTGAGCCATGATACCCAGGCACCCTTTCCTCATTTCCATTTGGAATATAGTACTCTACTATATTCAAACATTTGGGTGAACAAGGGGTGTTCAAACATTTGGTGTCAGGTCTTCTTTGGTCTCTTAAATCCTTGAGGACCTCAGTGAGCTTAAGTTTATGTGATTTAGATTTATCACTATTTCAGATTATACATTGGAACTGAGACATCTAAAACATTTAAAATTTTTATTCATAAATGAGCCCAAAATGCTCATTTTTACGCTAACAAAAATAATGTTTTTATGAGAAATATTTTTCAAAACAAAATAACTTTAGTGAGATTTTCACACATCTCTTTAATGTCAGACAATGGAAGACAGGTGAATTCTCACATCTCTTTCTGCATTCAATCTGTACTGATATGCTCTTTTGGTTAATGTTTATAAAGAAAATTGAGTTTCACCAGATATATAGTTGGAAAATTGTGTATATTCTTTGATACTATAACAAAACTTGACAAGTGCTACCTTATTAAGGATTTCTTGTAAGGAGGAAACAAGCTGTATCAATGAACTCTGAATACTCTGTTCAATTAAAATCCACTGTATACCTTGCATTTTAAATGGATTTTTTTCCTTACCCATACCTGATTTTATAACTTCATATATTTGTCCCTTGGAAAATACTGGTAGATTGAGTTATGCAGATTTCCAAATGTTGACACACTTCATCGTGTGATATCAGAATCATCACATTCATTAATATGACCACTGATCTCATCGTAAGTATTGAGAACCTGTCAAGCTCACAGAGGCAGATATAAGTTTTCCCAAATTCCAATTTTCATCTGAAAGCTGGAATTATTGACAACAAATGCTATCAGTTGTTTTACTTGAAGTGATAGTCTTGCTTTACTTAAAAAAAAAAAAAAAGAGGCTGAATGATAACTAACCGGCACTATATAAACAAAAGAAAAAAAATGGTTAATTTGAGCTACCACCTACACCTTAAAACTAACTTCAAAGCATATTATTTTAATATATAGAATGGATAAACAACAAGGTCCTACTGTATAGCACAGGGAATTATATTCAATATCCTGTGATAAACCATAATGGAAAAAAATATGACAAAGAATGTATATATATGTATAACTGAATCTTTTTGCTGTATAGCAGAAATTAACAAAACATTGTAAATCAACTATACTTCAATAAAATAAATTTTTAAAAAATAGATGACTTTTTTTTCCTAGCTTTGAATGTTACTAATGGAGATAGGCAATGGTTGTGGATTTTAATAGGTGTCCTTGGTATGCATAAGCAATAAAAGCAGGAGAAGGAAAAATACAGGGAAAAGTTCGAAAGGGGAAGTAGAAGGAAAGAGGGAGAGAAGAAATGAAGAAGAAAGTGAGGGTTAGCAAAGTGCTACCAACAACTGTCTTATTTACCATTCAATACCTATGAACTGTCAGTCCATTAGATGCTTGAAAAATGTAGACATGTGCTACATCTACATCTATTCCTATGACCTGAAAACCTTGTCCTTAATCACTCTTAAAATACTTGCGGCTTTATAACTGATAAACGATTTAAACTATTTTCAAAGAATGACATATATGACAAGAAGATAAAACACATTAAACAACCTATTTTACTCTTACCTATTACAAGTTTACAAGTCTACTTGTACTTGGGAGAAAAAGAGAAATTCATTCAAATCAAACTATTGAGCACCTTCTATGTAACATTTCATGATCACAAAGTCCTACAACAGAAGGCTTATATAGCTTTAAAAATTTTTTTTAAGAAAGAAAGCATGGGACTTCCCTGGCAGTCCAGTGGTTAAGACTCCACACTCCCAATGCAGGGGGCACAGGTTCAATCCCTGGTCAGGGAACTAGGATCCCACATGCTGCACAGTGCGGCCAAAAAAAAAAAAAAAGAAAGGAAGCAAGCACGTACGAGGCCAATTTTTACTTTTTTTTTTTTTTTTGCAGGATCTTAGTTTGCCCACCGGGGACTGAACCTGGGCCCTCAGCAGTGAAAGCGCAGAGTGCTAACCACTGGACCGCTAGGGAATTCCCCCAATTTTTACTTTTATATAAATTGAGGTAATTTTCAAAGCTCTTAACACCTGGTAAAGCTCGGCAAAGGGACTGCAACTTTACACCTAAATCTAAATGGAATCTTGAAATAGGCTTGTTTTACTCATATCCCACTTACTTCCATTTCACTGTCACCTCGTTCCTAAATCTATAGCCAAAATTCAAAGAGTAAGCTAATCTGTTACCCTGCACTCTCATCTTCATCTAATTCAGAACCTCCCTTTCCTGATAGATCCTTCCCCTTCCAAACCTCTTTTAATATTTAACTTTGAAACCCCTGATCTATTGATCTGCTACCTGGATACCTATTTACATCTTCTCTTTAAAAAAATTTTTTTTCTTCACTTTAACCAAAAATCCTGTTGAAATGATACTCTTTCCTTAGAAATTCTCAACTATAGCTCATTCCCTGGAGTTCATCTTCCAGACTCCATCTTCCATGTCCTCATAATACTTGACTATATTCTCTCTTGCATAGTCCTTATCATATCTCATTATAATTATGTCATAAGCCTAACTCCCTACCCTGATAGTCAATGAGTTGGTTATAGGTAGGCACGATATCTTAATAATCTTTATATCCTAAATGTCTGGTCCAATGCCTGATAAATATTCATGAAATATTTGCTAAATAATTTCCAAGCAAGAAGAAATGTCTACATTCTACTACCTCCTCATTGCAAACTTCCACACCACTGCTCTCTCTTCCTCTGATGCACATGATTTCCACATTGTTCCAAGCCCAACTGTCATTTTCAGCTTTCCAGGTCACTCCCTCTGTGTTGGGGGTCCCCCAAGGCCACCCTCAGGTTTGATGATTCACTAGGAGGACTCACAGGACTCAGCATACAGTTCTGTGAGTATAAATCTATACTCACAGCTAGATTTACTACAGCAAAAGGATACAAAGCAAAATCGGCAAAGGGATAAGGCATATGGGGTGAAATCCAGAGGAAATCAGAAGCAAGCGTGCAAGAGTCTCTTCTCAGTGAAGAACACAGGATGTGCTTAATTCCTCCAGCAACTAGTTTTCACAACATGTGTATAATGTTGTCTACCAGGAAAGCTCATTAGAGAGTAAGTGCCAAAGCTTTTACCATGGACTAGTCACGTAGGCCCCCTCTACTTAGCATGTACCAAAATTCCAGACTCCCAGAAGGAAAGCAGGTGTTATACACCATACTGTTTGTACAAACAGTTTAGGCACAGTGAGCCATTCTTATCAATTCTGGGCATACTGGGAACGCTTCCAAAGTCCAAGTTCTCAGACAACCAACCAAAAGCCGACACAGCAAGCAAGGCTTTTTAAGGATAGCAGTCTCAAGTCTGCTGTGCTCTTTTTGGCACAACTTCACACTCTCTAATGACACAGACATTCACATCACAGTTTTTTCTTTCTACAAGAACTCTTGTCTTCATCCCAAATAATTCAATACTCAGCACCAAAACCTAACTGATTAACTGACCTCATCTATCTGAGGAAATTCACCTCTATTTAATTCAGCAACCCACGCCATCATCTGGAACTGTATCACCTCTGAAATTCTGAACTGTACATTTCTCCTCTTACCACTACCATCAATCATTTCATTTCTCCCACCCTATCAAATTTGCTTTTTTGTCTCTGGTTTTAATCTACTCCTTACCACTCCTCCTTGCTTTTCTACTCCAAATCTGCTCCCTATGACTCCACTTCCTCCTTTACCTGCCAGAACTACACAATCATTTAACCATACTCCAACAAAACCCTTTATTTTCTGCACCTCTAGAGTGTCTCTTGCCAATCCAATTCAATTGAAACGTTTACTTTCTTCAATTCCCACTGCCTGGAGCTACAATAGAAAAAAAATCACACAAATTATTTCCAACTTCACTTAGATTAATGCTATAGCAATCTTTATTCATTCCTCATCAACTCCCTTTTCCATACTTCACAAATGCTCCTCTAAGTGTTCAGCCTTATCCTCCCAACACACTTTTTTGCAGATAACCATGGTTCCTTAACTCCAACCAGAGGAAAAAAGATCAAGAACATAAACTGCTTTGCCTTCTCTCCCTTTCATTTTTAGATTTACCTATGTCTTCAGTATCTTTACCATCTTTCTCAATGGAGGCAAACTAATCATTTGCTCCTGGTTGCATCTCCTTCAGTCTCCTCTGCAATCCACTCGTTTCTCCCTCTCTCTGGCTCCTTACACATAGCTTACAATCCTGCATACGTCTACCCAGCCTGAGAATCTGAACCCCTATTTTCTTCTCCCTCAAGGTATGATGGCATCCATCTCTTCTCCTTCCTCATCCAGGGTCTTGAAAGAGTCTTCCACATTCACCTCTTTATCTCACCTCCCATTCATTATTCAAACCACTACAATCCAGGGTTTAATTCACATTTCTTTACAGATGAGACTGCTCTCAACAGAACAGTCGAAAACACTCTCTTCAGCGAGTCCCACTTCATATAGCATGCTTTCTCCTAGCAAAGAGCTTCAGTACCAGACTGGCAAATCTTTTACTTGTTATTGGCTACAGCAAATACCTCCTTTGCTGTGCCAACCAAACAATACTGTCAGATAAAGTTTTAACAAAACCATCCTTTTTTATTAAATGGATAAGAAAAGCCACACACTTCGTGTCTGTTGATATAACTACAAAATATCATCTTTGATGTTTTTTTTTTTTGCAGTACACGGGCCTCTCACTGTTGTGGCTTCTCCCGTTGCGGAGCACAGGCTCCGGACGCGCAGGCTCAGCGGCCATGGCTCATGGGCCCAGCTGCTCCGCGGCATGTGGGATCTTCCCGGACCGGGACACGAACCCGCGTCCCCTGCACCGGCAGGCGGACCCTCTACCACTGCGCCACCAGGGAAGCCCTTTGATGGTTTTGATGTGACATAAGTTACTTAGTTTTGATACTACCTTAGTTCCAGTTTGGGGGGTGGTGGTGCTGGTTTTGTTTTTTTAAGTTTGGCGGGAGGTGGGGTTTGTTAGCAATGAAAATGAGAGGTATGTTTCAGTTTAACTGGACAGCATTATAAATTACTCCTTTTAACCATTATGTTCCTTCAAGTTTAAAGTTTTAAAATATAATAATAATAATTTAGTTTATTCTAAGTCAAAGTACAGTTGGCCCTGGACAGTAATGGAAAGGCCAAATGTCTTAAAATAATAATTCGATATGCTGGAATTATAAACTCCCTTCAAACCTAACAACCTAACATTCTATTAATCCAAAAAACTAGCAGTAGCACTTAATAATTTTAAAAGATATAATTCAAGACGGGTGGCATCTTAGTTATCTACGAAGACTAATAAATGAAATAAAAATAAAAAAACAGGGCTTCCCTGGTGGCGCAGTGGTTGAGAGTCCACCTGCCGATGCAGGGGACGTGGGTTCGTGCCCCGGTCCGGGAAGATCCCACATGCCGCAGAGCGGCTGGGCCCATGAGCCATGGCCACTGAGCCTGCGCATCCGGAGCCTGTGCTCTGCAATGGGAGAGGCCACAACAGTGAGAGGCCCACGTCCCACAAAAAAAATAAAAATAAAAAAATAAAAAACACTTTATGTTGGCAAGAAGGTCTTAAGATGGAAAATATCATGTACTGTCGGTGGAACTATAAATTATTACAACCATTCCAGAAATCAATTTGGCATTAAAAATGTTTATATCTTTAGCACAGTAATTTCTCCTTTAGGGATCCTGCCTAAAAACTAATCTGAAAAGTGAATAAAAATATATGCATAAACAAGTTCCCTGAAACTTTATTCACAATAGAGAAGAATAAAATAAAATAATGGGAATGTTAAGTAAATTACAGTATCTCAACATAATAGAATATTAGACAACTATTAAAAATGAAGTTTGCAAACTAATAACATGGTAAGTACATATAATATACTGTTAAATAAAAAGAAAACTCAAAAACGTACATGTAACATATGATCTAGAATGTAAAGGAAAAAAACTTACAAAATGAAAGACCCTTCAAGCACACAATTTGACAGTATGTAAAAAGAGTCTTAAAAAAAATTGATACCTTTTGACCTAATAATTCTACTTCTAGAAATGTATTAGAAGAAAATAATTACAGTGGCACAGATATGTTCACGAATAATCGAGTATTCAGTGTTATTTTGGTGAGGGAGTATTAAAAACATTTTGTTTCATTTGTTGTTTCTTAAAATAGGATCTGTTTTTCAGCAGATGTACAGTAATTGCTAAGCAAACACATTTTATAAGATACAATAACATCAATATAATTTTTTTCTACTTGAATCTTTTATTTGGCATTAACTAGGTATGTTATCATAAGTAAACAAGTTTGGGGTTCACTAATCAATAGCTTTCCTGAATGCATTTCAACCTTTTCTATAGTTCTAGTCTACATAATCCCCAAACCTTTTTTTTTTAACATCGATTTTTAATTCTTCTGTGTTCCTTGTATCTCCTCATATTAATGTCTCTTAGAATTCACTAATGCATTGTTATTTTGAATTAAAATATGTTTTGAACTCATGGTAAATTTTGTCTTTTAAATACAAAAGTACAAGAATCTGATATCTTCAACTTTGTTTTGTGCTATGTTTATTTTCCTTGTTTCTGAGTTGCAGTGCTATTTTTAACAGTGAAGGTTTTAAAACAATAGAAAGACTACAATTGTATGAAATTAATTATGATATACCAATTTGAAAGATACTACACAGCTCAAAACCATGTACACTAGAGAGTAGCCTGTTACTCTGCATGCCTGACCAGGAGCTCCCTAAGCTCTGGTGAATTAGACCACAAACAGGCATCTGCTTTAAGAACAGCTAATTACTGGGCTGGCTAGCAGCATATGGGATGGCAGGGCCTACCCAACTTGGACAACATTAACGAACTCAATCTGATCCTCTTTCTTGAGGTATCTGAATAAGAGACAATAGCTGGTAACATGAAGCTTAAGCGGAAGTGGAGATATAGTAAAGTCATGAATAAGTAGAGGTTAAAAAGAATTTTAAAAAAAAAGAATAAGCTGAAGCCAACAGTAAGCAGAAACTATGAGACAGAGGGAAAAAGCAGTCTGCCAGTTCACGACTGCAACAGCAGAAGCTAGAACTGAGAGAAGGTAAGTCACTGTGACAGACCACTAGACCAAAGGACACATGCTGCTGAGAAAAATGACAGAATAACTTCATCACCAGAGCTGCACTCAATTATCCAAAATAATAATATTCCAGTCTCCTTGAAGTCTGGCTATACAATGGCAAAGTTTCCTGTCTTCTTTAGTCTCCATGCATTCTTACAAAAAACGTGCACTGCTTAAAGCCCCCTGGGTGGTTCTGTTCTTTGAAATCTAACAGAGCCTAATGTTTCAGACTATGTAAGAACCTGTAATAATATTGGCAAATGCTCCCAATGTTAAATGAAAAATGCAGAGTACAAAATACTTTATAAGTATGGTCTCAATTTTTAATAAAAATATTTATATATACACAGAAAAACAGAAAAAGTTTATCCATCAAAATACTAATAGTGGCTAACCCTAGGCAAAAATACTATGGGTGACGTTTCGTTTTCATAATTTCATGTTTTCCAAATTTTCAATAATTACATATATTAGTATTTTAAACTAAACAAAATATTTTAATAAGGACTAGGAACAAACACACCAAAATATTAAATGACCTTTTCCTCTTGGTGATTACAGATGGTCTATTTTCTGCTTCACTGGGAAGTACTACTTTCCAAATTTTAATAATCTTTATGTTTTTCATTATAATTAGAAAAAGCATTAAACCTGAAGAAAAAGTAGATGATTAAAGGAGTTTTGTTTTTACTTTTAACTCAGCCTAAGGAAATATATGTGCAATTGACATGTCTAGATTTCAAGATAATTCTACTAGTTTTAAAGTATATTTTAGTGTATATTTTAAGGATTTTTAAAGTATATTTAAATATATATTAAGTATACTGTAAAGAATTTTAAAATTAAATAGAAAAAGATAATTCCTAATTCCACAACAGAATCTCAGAATCTGAGAGCTAGAAAGGACCACAACTATCATTTAGTCCAAACGTTTAATTTTACAGATGAAGAAATTGATGCATAAAAGGCAAACAGCTTGGGTCTCATAGCTAATTAATATGTAGGATCTAGCCTAGAGCCTTATTCTCCTGAACCCAAGCCCGGGGCAATTTCTACTACAGGACAATGCCTCTAATAACTTTCTCTGTAAGCATAGAAAATGTTTATCTCCTTGAATTAAAACTCTAAATTGAGAAAATATTTGAGAATTGGAGGGGAAAAAACTTTTTCCATCAAACAGAAATTATAAAACTAACACATAACAAATGTTAAAATTCTCATATGGATCTAGGGGAAAAAAATCTGTTTTTGAGCTTTTCACATTTGTATCTAAAATCCCAAAATGTATAGGATTTTGTTATAAGTGTTTCTGTTGATGAATAATATAGAGAATGCTTAAGTTTGTTGCTCTGGTTCAATAAAATAAAAGCAATTAAGCAAACAATACCCTGGAGCCAGAATGCCTTGATAGAAATCTTGATACTGCCTTTTCTAGATGTGTCACTTTGAGCAAGTTTACCTTTTCTGAGCCTCAGTTTCCCTATTTATATACCAGGGATAATAATCACCCCTAATTCATTAAATGATTTCATATACATAAAGCACCAACAGTGCACAGCATAAACTCTGTATGTTTAACTGCTCTCATTATTATAAAACAATGTAAATGTATGCTTAGTTTTTATTACGGTTATCATCCTTCTAATAAAGTTGACAATGTTATCATTTAATGTCCACTATAGATAATGCTAAATTAGAGAATGTCCAGATCTCAATGACTTCACAAATATCCTCTTCAAATAGCTTAGCAAATAGAATAGCCAATGATAAAACTGGCTACTGTTAACTGTCAAAGATATTCCAACTTTCTGCCAACCTCCTCAAGGTCGGGGTAATGTGGAGGAAACAGGGTACAGAGAGAGGTGCTGGGTTCAGGAAAGCCAGGCAAAATTAAACAGTTGTACCCATCACGGGCAAGCATGAGGCCAGGAATCCAGGCAGGTGAGACAAAGTTTGAAAAGCACAAAGAAGTTACTGTGGTAAAAATATAAGAGCAACACAATGCAGAGACAGAATGCCTGAATTCTAACCCTGGTTCAGGTATCAACTAGGTATATCATCTCAACAAAGCAAATCTACCTTCTGGTTTTATTTGCCTCGGGTAAGACAACATGCTTCTCAGGGTCATTCATGGCCTGAAAGTCAAATGCAGTCTCAACGTTTTTAAGAAAAAAAAAAAAAAAAAAAGGCAATATTTTCTGGGTCCACATTTTATAGGTGGAACAGCTGCTGTAAAAAAGGAAGAAAGTTTTAAATCTTTATTCTTGTCAAAAAAGTTTGAGAGTTTTCCTCTTTGCAAGAGAAGGTTGTCTAAAGTTTGTACTCTACCAAGCCTGGCTCACCTCATGTTCTGACAGAGGAAGCACTATGAAAAAAGAGAAAGCACCGAGTAAGGGGAAGTAGAGGAGTTTTCATTTTAAGTAGAAAGTAGGGTAGGATGCATTAAGATAACTGTGAAAGATGTGAAGGTGAAGGAGTTAGCCATTTGGGTACCTGGGGGGGAATATTCCAGAAAGTGGAACCAGCCAGTGCAAAGCCCTAGCCAGAAGTGTGCCTATAATAACTCAGGGAATGGAGAGGAGGCTTGTGTGTCTAGACTGGGGTAAACAAGTGAAAGAATGGTAGAAGTCAGAGGAGTGGGCCAGACCAGGTGGGGTCTTACAGGCCATTAAAAGGAACTTTAATTCTGAAGATGGGGAGCTTCAGGGAGCCTTGATACAGAAAAGAGACGTGATCTGACTTATGTTTTAAAAGAATCACTGTAGCAGATGTACCAAAGAGACTGTAAGGGTTGAGAAGCAAAGGTGGGAGAAGGGGGAAGAAAAGTATTGAGGCAGAGGCAGAAGAGAGAAAATGATAACTCACACCAGCAGTACAGATGGTAAAAAGTGGTCAGATTTTGGATATATTTTGAAGACGGAGCCAAGAGATTGATTTCTTGACAGATTAGAGGCAGTGAAAGAGAAACAGGGACATCAAGAATGTGTCAAAGATTTTTTAGTCTAAGCAAATAGGATGCCAGGTCTGTCATCAACTGAAAATGGGAAGGCTGCACTTGAAGCTGATTTGGGGGAAAGATTATAAATTCAGTTTTGGATATTTTGGACTCTGAGACACTTGACCTGTACAAATCTACAGACTAAGAGAACTTTATCTTCCTGTCGATATGACAACAAATATGAACTAGAAATTTCAGATCCAACCTGAACACATGGGTTATACAAATGGCAAGTGAAGACAACACTTATTTCCTAATGCTGAACTCTGAGCTCAATGGAATCAGCTTTTTCACTATTTTGGGAGATTAAGTCATAACCATAGAAGAAATTAACAGATTTCAATGCATAAAAATCACGCTTTAAATTCATCTGGCTGCCTTAATACACATCTGAATATCAATGTGGCTCATGGAAGTATAGAACTGAAAGTGTACTATATTTACCCAAAAGATACAGAACCCCTGGAGTTGGAGACATATATATGTCTCATAATATAACTCTAAAAATTTTAACTGTGTGACCAAATTCTATACATTTGAATTCTATACATTCAACCAGCTCTGTGAAAGTATAATCTCATTCATAAACTAGTGAAATCAAAAATTTATTTAAATCATGTATTACACTCACTCTATCATAACCTCATAATTATACACAATTCTATAATATCCTAGCATTAGAATTTTACTAATTTTCAATTATTAAGCTATTTTCAACTATTAAGAGACAATTACATACGTTAAGCAATAATGTTATGTAAATGTATACTGATTAAACTTCATGGTATTAATGTCTGATGATATAGAGATTCAACTAATCCAACTCAACTACTTTACATTATCTGTACCAGACCAAGGAAAAAGACTTTATATATCTAATTTATATACATTCTAGAATATTCTTCATATTTATATAAATACTATGAGCAATACAATGATAAATTATGTTCATTTAAGAAATAATATATAGTTGAATTGGTTTATAGTACAGACTACCAACATATCAATTTCAAGTAACATTTATAATTGAATAGTTTAGAAAGGGCAGAGAAAGAAGGCTGGATACACAGGAACTCCTTCACTGCACTAATCAAGGACTCCACTGTAATTATCAATACAATGCAAGATCAAAGAGAATAAAACAAGGTGCTCTTGCAGGAAGCATACAGACAGACAAGACAGATAGACAAATAGAGATACACACAAACATTCACTTCTTATCAATCAAAAGAACAAAGGTAAGTTAACACAAAGTCCAACCAACTCTACCCTAAGTAAACTTCACTTACTAGATGTAGGATGGAAAAGAGCCCAAGAAGAAGAAAATCATTTTTCCAGATCTTTGAGAAAATTTCAATCCTTATGTAGACAATTCAGTTTTAAGTGTAAACATGTAAAAAGCACAGTGTTTTCCTCAAATCTAATGAACAGATCATTGTCAAACATCACACATCTTGTAGCTAAAGGGTACAAAGGTCCTCACTTCAAAATCCACGATCTTGTGGGAAAGCCCCTCTCCACCTCTGGCGCATGCTGTTCTCTTGGCATACTAGCTGCCCTGTGGCAGCAGAACAGGAAATGTAGGTATGTCATCAAGACAGTCTCCAGTCAACAGTAAGGGCAGCCACAGTTCTTTGACCTCACTCTCCACTAAGCCAAAACAAAACCCAAAAACAAAACAAAAAATACCACAACTGGGGAATGAGATGGCAAAGTGGCCAATGCAAGTTCTGCCATACCTCATAGGAAAGTTGCTAAATGTGATGGTTTACAGCCAGAACTGAAATACATCCTTTAGCTAAAGTCCATCACCCTAGACCAGGCCACTATCATCTCATCTTTACTGTTCCAAGAGCTCCTAACTACTCTTCCCAGCTTCACTCTAATCTCTCTGCAATCCTTTCTGGCCCCTACCTGAGTTCTCCAATCTCATTTCAAGACACTATCTCCTTTGTTTCCTACAGTCTAGCCACAATACAGTAGTATCCTTTCAGTTCCTCAGGGAAGCCACTTATTTTGCTGTTCTCCAGACCTGCAATGCTATTCACAGGACTCTTTCACCCTTCCTAAATGTTTCCTTCTCAGAGGGGTTCTCCCTAATCACATTATTTTCTATCAGAGACTCTAATGGTCTCCTTCACAGCAATTTTCTCAGACATAATTTGTCTATTAGTTGTAAGCTCCAGGAGGGCAGAGGAACTATACATGTTTCATTCGTAACTATATACCCAGAGCTTCACACGATACTTAGCATAAAATTTAATAAATACTTGTTAAATTACTTATCAGGAAACCTCAATAAGACAGTTGATAATGAAGGATGAGTCAAAAATACTCTGAGCAAACAAGTATCTTAAAACACAAGTATTAAAATTCAAGCATCTAAATCTAGCACTCAGAACCAACTTCTCTTACTTTACACATAGCTCTAATAAGGTTGGTTGTCTCATTTCCAACCTACAGCTGATCAATTAGAAAGAAGAACGTAAACAGAAAGCAAAATCTCTCACATGTGAAATTCAAAAGAAAGTGCCATTTAGAGAAGATCCTCAAACCCCAAAATACCTCAACAGCCTCGAAGAACATCACTGTGTACCAATCTGTTAATATCTTCTTTTGATTAAATGTTTCCCCTACTCAATCAGATAATTCTGATTTATGCTCAGGATCTTGCTTTAAAGCAGGAAAGCATATGTCACATTTTAGACTGATTTCCAAGAAAACAGTAAAGATTAACCAAAAAATATGCATGAAGGGATAAATATCAAAATATATGGTAATCATCTGCTGAATGCCTACTATGGGTCCAGGTAATCAGATAAATTACTTCTGACTGTCACACCTAATCTCTGAGGTAGATATCCCTTTTGTAGATGAGAAAACTAAAGTTCAGAAAGGTTAATGGTTACAGTTAGGAAGTTTCTGAGAACTGAAATCAATCTGCCTGACATCCAAGACCACACTCTTTCCACAGTACCATCTATTGTTTTCCAAATACATCTGATATAAGAATCACCCAAGGTCTTATTAAAAATAAAAATTCCTAGTCTTCCCCTAAAGATTCTGATTGGGGATGTCTTGGGTAAGAACCTGAAATGTATATTTTTTAAAATGTCCTTAGTGATTCTGATAATCAGGCAAGTTTAAAAAATATTGTACTGGGATTAAGCTAGACTGAATGAACATGGAAACACTGGTATAAGATCTGATTTTACAAGTGGATTCTGAAACAAATTATGAAAAGTCACCAACAAATCTTATACAGAAGATACTGGAGTAAGGATACCTAACAGCATCTGTTTCTGTTATATTTTAAAGCTTAATTATATTGAGAATGAAATCTTAAGTAGCTTTATAACAGATTTGAAAGCTAAGCCAGACACAGATACTAGAGAGACTTAAAGGATTCCCTTCTGGGGTTTCCCTGGTGGTGCAGTGGTTAAGAATCCGCCTGCCAATGCAGGGGACATGGGTTCAAGCTCTGGGCCGGGAAGATCCCACATGCCGCGGAGCAACTAAGCCCGTGTGCCACAACTATTGAGCCTGTGCTCTAGAGCCTGCGTGCCACAACTACTGAGCCCACGTGCCACAACTACTGAAGCCTGCATGCCTAGAGCCTGTGCTCTGCAACAAGAGAAGCCACCACAATGAGAAGCCTGCGCACTGCAACGAAGAGTAGCCCCCGCTCGCTACCACTAAAAAGAAAGCCCACATGCAGCAACGAAGACCCAAGGCAGCCAAAAATAAATAAATAAATTAATTAATTAAAAAAAAAAAAGGATTCCCTTCTGAGTATATAGTTAGTCTAATATCCTAGGTGTTTAACCTGCTAGGAATATAAACTCAAGTTGGAATTCAAGAGCAGCTCTCATATAACATTATTATTTAGAGTAATGTTATTTAGAATAATAATATTTAGTATTTGATTATTTACCGTCATAAATAATTTCATATCATTTACGTCCCACTATTTAGTTCCTATATTCCACTTAGCTAGACACATAAAATCTTAAGTACTAGTTAATTTCACATCTGTTGGCAGGCAGAAATCCCACATTCAACTGTTTGGACTGGAATATCATGTGAATTTCAAATTCAAATACAGTAAAAATTTTGAAACTTCAGTTTACTACCATATTTCTCATTTCATCAAGAAAGTTTACCCATTGAGAATTTTTGGCAGTTAATCCAGTTAGAACATTTAGCATTTTTTTCTTCATATTATCAGAGATACATTCAATGTTATGTTTTTTGTTTTTTTTTACCCCACACTTGATTTTCCCTTTTATTTATATGTCACATTAGTATAGTACAGTTGTTACAATTAAACCATTGTTACATTAACTAAAGTCCATATTGTATTCATATTTCCTTAGTCAGTGCTATGTTCTAAATCAAACTAATTTCCTCTCAAATTATAAGGAGTAAGAAAATTCTCTGGGAAAAAAATATCTGCTTTAAGTTGACAATTTCCTCACAGTCACCAAACTTTGTTTTTTAAGAAAAGACATCAGCCTGCCCTGTGAATCATGTGGAGCAAATAGAAGCCCAGACTTAGGCATTAACCCCTATTCTTCTCTGCCTTTGGTATCCTGGCTTCTCAATTCCCTGGCATTCTTATTTTATTGTTATTTTAAAATGATAGGTACATGACACGGGAATTAATTTCCTTTTATTCCTATTTACATTGCTCCTATTTTCTTCCTCTCCTCTTAGGCAATCAATTAAATGTATTTAACATGTATCTTTTCATTTGTATGTGTTTTTACAAAAATTAATATATTTGTGCATGGATTTTTAATAAACAAATATATACAATAAAAAAAAAAAAAAGATAAGCCGGAGAATTTCCTGGTGGTCCAGTGGTTAAGACTCTGTGCTTTCACTGCCGAGGGCATGGGTTCAATCCCTGGTCAGGGAACTAAGCTCCTGCAAGCGGCACAGCACAGCCAATAAATAAATAAATAAAATAAGACAGGCCACTTATTTTATAAATGTGATTTCCTAAGAGTTCTATTGTAAAATATTGTTTGCCTTCATTAGTAGGTACAGAAAAAAGAAGAAAACAGTTATTCCTTTGACAATTCTAACAAGATCCAAAGATGTATGCAATTACCTAATTTATTTAGAGAACATTTCAGGACCTATAACATTCCAGACACTATATTAAGCAATGGAGAAATAAAAAACAAGCATAATTCCTGCCCTCAAAGAACTATCCAGCTTTGTGCAGAAATATCAATAAGATCTTCAAAAATCTCCAAACAAAAAATTTAATCTTTAAAAATGGAATAATTATGTTGGGTGGAAGAAAGGAGGTGGGAGTTATAAAGTTTAAAACAAACTGTTAAACTAAAGTGAATCTGTTATTTGGGCAAATCATGTTCAGGTCTCTTGTTGCTAACCACAGCATCTAGTAGCAGTGTTGGTCCAATACATTTCAAGACAATATTTTTTTAACTCTACCATCTGAAAGGTCGGTATACACTAAAGTGTTCCTGTGATGTCTCCTATGCAAAGATCCTATGGTATCCCAAAGTGTTTCCATATTTTTTCAAGTCACATTTCTAAATCTTTCCATTTTCCACAGCTTACCTGAGACGAAGACAAAGAGTGTGATGTCCCACAGCCATTGATAAAAACTGGTAAAGGATGAGGAATTATTTGTGGACATGACAGGAAGATTATACCTCAGAAGAAAGTACCCGAAGACACAATAATTTAGTGAAATTAGAAACAAACCCCAGTAAAACAAGTTGGCTCTTTGACAGGGCTTATGTTAGAAATCAAAGATTATACACGCCCTATGAAAGCTCCAAGTTTGATTCTGATATGGGAGGGCATGAAATGAGACAAGAACTAATGTCAGTTATAATGATAGTTTAGATAGGAAATACTGGCCTAAAACTAGTTTTAAATTCTAATTTTTATATTAACACATTGCTATCATCATTGTGAAAAAACCAAACTCTTCAACAAATGATCATTATATTTTACACAAATTTATTCTAAGGGGCAAAGAATGCCATAATTTAAAAATATTAACCAATTTGGCCAATACCACCTAATAAGTTAATCACGTTTTTCCCCTCATCTTCATTACATAATAAAATGAGAAATACACACACACACACACACACACACACACAGGAAATCTACTTTTAATTGAAGTGGGAGTTCAAGTCTTTTAAATTACATGTACATAAACATTATGCAATAACAGGAACTTATCATTTCCCTCTCTTCCTTCAAATGCCACTTTCCTCAAAATATGCTTCTGCACAAGATTTCTTCCTGTTGGAGCTGCCACCTTGTTTCATACTGCTACATGCAAATCCAAAAATGAAGGAAACTATTATACTCATCTAGAAGAATATCAAGAAAGAATACTGATCTTAATGGAGGTACAGTTTAAGCCTGATTTGGGGTCAACATGAAAATATTTTATTAGAAACTACATTAAAGCAGGTTTCATTTACACAAATTATACATTTTAAATACTTATGTTCCCAAAATCTGATTATGCCACAAAACTAACCAAGACCTGCCTGTGTAGTAGAAAACGGAAGGTGACTTAATTTCTCACATCACTATAATGACGTGCCAAATTACGTCATATGAGAATATAGTGATGTCTAAAATGAGAGTAATATTATAATACGATGTAGTAAATCATAGGGGGAAAAAGAGTAGAAATATTCAACTATAAGGGTCTACTCAAAAGTGAAATCTGTGAAAAACACGTATGGATGGATCTATATCTTTTCAGATTGATCTGTATTACAGATGATTCTATACATTACACTATAATTGACTTTTAAGGGAAAAGGGCTCTGAACAGTTCCTTAGTTTAAATAAATGGGTAGGGGGTAGGGCAGCTGCAGTGATAAGCTTAACCAAGCTTATTATAACTATTTTAATAGCTCTTCCCATTTATACTTAAGATTTTTTTTGATGTGGACCATTTTTCAAGTCTTTATTGAATTTGTTACAATATTCCTTCTATTTTATGTTTTGGTTTTTTGGCCGCGAGGCATATGGGATCTTAGCTCCCCAACCAGGGATCGAACCCACACCCCCTGCATTGGAAGGCGAAGTCTTAACCACTGGACCGCCAGAGAAGTCCCCCCATTTATACTTAAAGGCAAGAAAAACTGAATATGCTCAACAGGTATAGCAACCCATAAACACCAATTTCAAAAATCTTTATAGGTGTTAACTGGGTTCCTATTGGCACAGTAAGCCTGTGAATTATGTATGACAGAGTCATGTAAAAAAAAGTTTTGCGGGCTTCCCTGGTGGTGCAGTGGTTGAGAATCTGCCTGCTAATGCAGGGGACACGGGTTCGAGCCCTGGTCTGGGAAGATCCCACATGCCGCGGAGCAACTAGGCCCGTGAGCCACAACTACTGAGCCTGCGCGTCTGGAGCCTGTACTCCGCAACAAGAGAGACCGCGATAGTGAGAGGCCCACGCACCGCGATGAAGAGTGGCCCCGGGCCTCCCTGGTGGCGCAGTGGTTGAGAGTCCGCCTGCCGATGCAGGGGATACGGGTTCGTGCCCCGGTCTGGGAGGATCCCATATGCCGCGGAGCGGCTGGGCCCGTGAGCCATGGCCGCTGGGCCTGCGCATCCGGAGCCTGTGCTCCGCAACGGGAGAGGCCACAACAGTGAGAGGCCCACATACCGCAAAAAAGAAAAAAAAAAAAAAAAAAGAGTGGCCCCCACTTGCCACAACTGGAGAAAGCCCTCGCACAGCAACGAAGAACCAACACAGCAAAAATAAATAAATTAATTAATTTTAAAAAGCAAACATTAAAAAAAAAATTTGCATTACTGTTACTATATTTATATATGGCACCACAAAACAGGATTAGGTTTTCAATGCAGAAAGATTCTTATTAATCCTCACTGAAATATTTCACACAATAATTTAACCTCATACAAATTGTCTAGAAATGGAAAAACAAGACTAAAGTGAATCACTATTAGGTTTGAAAATAGCAGTTCAGATTTCTTAGTACTGTGTTTTACACCTATGTTTCTCAAAGTGGAACACTGTGTGTGTGAATGACAATAAAGGCTAATATCTATTGAGCACAGTACCATACAATGTGATGAATTCTTTGCATGTATTTTCTCAATTAATCCTTAATAATTTTAACAGTGAGGGACTATAACTATCCCCATCTTAAGTGAAGAGTCTTAGATAAATAATTTACCCAAAAAGTGGCAGAGGATAGATCTGAACCCAGAGCCTAGAACCAAGGTAACAGGAAAGAAAGGGAAGTTGCTGAGGGAGATCGCAGAAAAATTAACTCCCCTCATAGAAAGGCATACTGTTTACTGGTGGCATATAGTTCCTCTTATACTCTGGAATAGTGCTTTTCAATCCTGGGTACATATTTGAATCACCTGTGGAACTTTTTAAACAAGCTATGCAAGCCTGGGACACTCAGATAACTGGCTTTCAACTGGGGGCAAAGACAAGGCTTTTTTTTTTTTTTAAGCTCCCCAGGTGATTCTAATGGGCAACTAACATTGAGAACCACTAATAATTCTCTCCACTCTGTTAACCTCTCTAAGCAGCCAACTAAAATCAAATTTACTAATCGCCTATTTGGTTCTGAGCACTTCGCCTATTATATTTTCCATCATGCCCAAGAAAGTACTTAGCTTTTCTTTTCCTTAAACAGAGGAAACATTATAACTATAGTTGCACCTTTTCAAATAAAATATTGCCAGCTTTTTTTTGACAAGAGGAAGGTAAAGGGCAGGGTGGCCAGACAACATGATAAAGTTTGAGAACTCTTAAGCACTCCTTAGGTTTAAAAGAATGTAAAAAGGGCCTAATAGTCAAACAAATCTTAAATGGCAGGCTCTAAAGACTTAAAAATTTGTGATATATGTTAAAAAAAGATTTAATATCCCACTATATTTGGTTATATTTCTTAATTCTGCTGGTGATAACAGTTAAAATACTAAGTAACTGTTACTACGGTGATAAATTCCATTGTCTTCTCATGGCACTATGACAGCACTTAGGCAGAGTTTTCACCCTGGTTAAGTCACCTGAATATAAACTAACAGGTGCTAAAGAAATCAAAGCATTACATAAGCACACCCAAACAACAATATGGCTGGTCACATCATGTATTGAGAAATGCAAGGGTTTTGCTGACGATCTTATATGAAAAGTCTTACTGTTTCACTAAAAGTTATTCACTGCAAGACCCACTCACCCTAAACCAAAAATATAATGAAAAGTGTTCCAGGCAGTCTCAGACTTGCTGGCCCTTTTATTATACTAAAAAGGTGAAGTGGGGAGATATCTGACAAGCCTGAAGTTTGACCTAGGATTTGAACAGAGATCTAAAATGAAAAACAGTATAAATACTTCAAGTTGTACAAAACTCTGGACTTCTCAGAGAAACATTACAAAACTTCCTGCTTCCGGACAGCTCATTATTTGGTTCAAGTCTTCACATTCCTTTATTAGTCATGACCTTTCAGAAAGCTCTCCTTCCTTATTGTTTGAATAATATTGCGCTTTTTAAATGCTGCCAGTTGGACTTACAGGAACCCTTATCAAATGAAGAAGCCATCCCAGAGTTCATGCCCAAAGGAGGGACTTAGATTACTGAGAACCCTCAGTAAACTGAGCGGTGTGTGCCCATCACATAGATTTTTTTTTTAAATTATGTGTAAGCATACATCGTTCGGCATCTTAAATATATATGTTCATCTATACGTTTTTTTAATCATATACAATTACAGGAACTTGCACTAGTTCCGCAGAAACTGACTCTGCAAGAACTGGGAAGACCTGTGGGTGTGTGAAATACACAAGAACAGGGAACCCACTCATTACCGATCATCACTGGGGTCTCACCCGGCCCAGATCTGGCCTCTCTGAGCCATATGTCACTAGGCTCAAAGGCACAGACGAGGAGACAGAAGCACAAGGTTAACTGGATGAGAAAACAGGGGGAGACACCTCAGAAATGCGTATTTCCACCCCAAAGCTGAAGGGGTGGCCAGAAGGGCAGACCCTGAAGAATAACCTTCCTTCTGGGATCCGTCAAGGCGCCCAGGCCCGAAGGGCCTACTAAGAGGGGTGCGGGGGGAGGGAGGGCAGCGTCTGTCCCCACTTCAGAGCCCGAAACCAATGAAAATAAAGCAAGTTTTCACTTCCTGGTCGCCTACTCCTCCCGCAGGCCTCCGACACCAGACGCACACCGGGGCGAGAGGGCCCCCGCGGAGTAAGGGGCCCGCCCCAGCCCTGCACCTCCCGTCCTCGCCCTCGCCCTCCTCCGGGCCTTACACGGTGACGTGACCGGAGCCGCGGACCACCACCGGGTCCGGCGAGTACTTGAGCAGCTGCTCCTCCAAGGCCCGCTCCTCGTCCTCCTCCTCCTCATAGATCTCGTCAAAATCCGCCATCCTGAGCCTCCGAGGCCCCCTGCCCGAAGGGGCCTGTCCAGGGGCTGAGACCGGGATACGGGCTGGCAAGGCGGCGGAGGCTGAGGGGAGTCGCTGCCGCGGGCTCCGAGGCCGCGGAGTTCACTCTAGGCTGTCTCGGCGTCGGCTACAGAGGAGATGGGGTCCCGGCCGTCGTCGCCGCCATTACCGTCAACAATAACAACAACACAATGTCAACATCCGCCCAAGAGCCGACACCTCCACCAGCGCCGCCGCCGCAGCAGCAGCAACTCAGGCAACCACAGCAACAGCCTGCGCCTCCTGCAGCGGGAGCACCGGTCTACAGCATCGCGAGACTTCCCGGAAGGGCGGGCGGGCGCGCGGGCGCGCGAGCACGCGGGCTGGATGGCGGGAGCGCGCACGTGAGGCCTCGCTCGCTCCCCCAGGTCGCTTTCGTTCCTCCACTTCCAGCCGCCGTCGGCTCCTCGGACACGCGCTCCCGCAGGCGCGGCACCGCCCCCCAGCAGAGGGGTCGCGGACCCACAGTGGGGAGTGTCTCTGGGATCTGGTGGCGTTGACCCCGACTCAAAGAACAGATCTCTGAGTGTCCAGTGAGGCACTTAGTTCCCCAGAGTAATGTCTAACCGAAACAACAACAAAAAAAACCCTGGTTGGAATAGAGAATTTATTGTGTATGTGGTTGCCAGTTTATCTAATAATCGAATCTCACTTTTCGTCAGTTTTTTTTAGTCTGTGATGAGAACCAGAGTCTGTACTTTTCCAATTTGAGGAACCCAACAGACACACTGCAAATATGTTTTGTCCACTATAATACAGGATTTTTCAAAACAATGTCTAAAATCAAACATCTTGTCCCATTATCCCCTTAAATATAGTCCAGTAGATGAGGCCAATTATGCTGATTTTTTTTTCCTACAAGAAAACTCATTTTAGTCATGCCATGAAGCAAAATTGACAAATTCTCTGGATTCCAGATTAGAAGAAGTTTCCTGCCCCAACTTCCTCACCAGCCATAACCTCTTTTCTCCCTTAAGAACTTAGGGATTCCCTAAGTTCTTAAGCTCCTCCCAGGAAAGGAAAAGTGAAGGAAGGAGAGGGGAGGTACAGTTTAATGGATTCCCCTTACCAGTCTAGACTACCAGTAAAGGCTTAAGGTTCACACTGGGCACTTGGCTTCATAGTCAAGAACCTGCCCAGGCAAATAGTTCAGGGGCAGGAGTGGGCTCCTGAGAGAGTCCAGGACAAGGAACATACACTGTGCGGGCAGGAAAGGGTAGTCATACCCAGTGCTGGTGAGAATATTCTCCAAGTACAGTGTTCACTTCTACCAGTTTAGGTGGGTCGTTGTTAAAGTTGAGAAAGTGCAGGGGAGGGCAATTAGGACAGTGAGTGAGAAATGCCAAAGAACCTCCTACTGGTAATGGCTGAAGAAAATGAGCATAGTTAGCCAAGAAAAGATGAAGGAAAGACATAGTAGATAGTATCAGACTTGCTATGTATCTCTCCTGAGTACATTTATTCATTCGACAAACATTTACTGAGCTCCAACCATGTGTCAGGCACTGTCGGGTGTGTGTGTGTGTGTAATGAGGTACAGTTCCTGCCTTCCAGTAGCTTATTTATCACTAAGGCAAGCAATCATAATCCTGTCGAGTGCTCCCAGAGGAGTATCAGAGGGTGGTAATACAGCACACAGGAGGCAGCTTGGTTTGGTGATTAACTGCCTGCCTGCCTGCCTCTCTTTGAATCTCAGCTCTGCTACTTACAATGTGACACTGGGCAAGTCATTTAACTTCTCTGTTCCTCATGTGTAAGATGAGGATAATAATAGTACTACCCCACTGGGCTGCTCTGCAGATTAAACAGATTACTACATGTGAAATGCGTAGACGAAAGCCAGGCACACAGTAAATATTGGATGGCAATAGGAGATCTCTAAGGCCCCATCCAACTAATCAACTCTATGAGGATCAGCACAATTTTTTGCATTATGTAATGCTTTACTGTTTATGAAGCACATACATATTATTTAATATTCCCCAAGAACTCTGTGAGGTAATCTAGGATGTAATTGATTCCTTAGTTTCAAAGATGCTATGTGACTGCCCCACAGCCAAATGGCTATCTAAGAGTCAAACTCAGGGCTTCAATTCAGTGCACTGGGTAGGCCAAGCTCCTGAATTTCTTTCTTGGCAGGAACTAGGAGGCCAAGTGGCTGAGCTCAGTTAAAGGAATGGCTGCAAATGGGAGGGTGAGAGGAGGCAACCAGAGAAAGAAAGGTCAGTATGTTCCAGACATGGCCCACACCCTGTGTGCCGTGACTGAGAATTCACCTTTCTGTAGAAATAGTGGCAAAGATAAGGGGTTGGTGCCCCAAAGTTTCTAAATCGTCACACAGCTGACCATTTCCCAAGGGCAGGGGAAGTCACCCACGGCCCTTTAAATCTCCAGCACTTTCCATAGCTCCTGCTTCAGAGAAGGAGCTCAATAAATGCTTTCTGAATTGAGATATATTGTTCCTGGTGCTATTTCCAGAACATCATGAGTTAATTAGGCTTTTGAGGACTGTGAGAATCTCACCCTTATCTTAACACTGGTTCTGTGTGGGAGAAATGTTCTTATTCTAAGATCTATTCAACAGAGAGAACTCTGTAACTCCCACTGCCTCAGTGTAAGGCGGGGGCTGCCTTATTTTTGCTCCTCCTATTTTACGCTTCTTTTTCCTGTTCTGAAAAACCTGTCAGAGCCAGCAAAAGGGTGTAGGACCTGGAAACAAGGCCAAGAGGGTAAGGGAAGATGAGTCAAACATTTTCCTGATGATTGGGCTTCCCTGGTGGCGCAGTGGTTGAGAGTCTGCCTGCCGATGCAGGGGACACGGGTTCGTGCCCCGGTCTGGGAAGATCCCACATGCCACGGAGTGGCTGGGCCCATGAGCCATGGCCGCTGAGCCTGCACGTCCGGAGCCTGTGCTCTGCAATGGGAGAGGCCACAACAGTGAGAGGCCCGCGTACCGCAAGAAAAAAAAAAAAAAATTTCCCTGATGATGGTTGACATCATAATCCCAAACTCCATTTCCAGCCCTCCAGGGTCCAGCTTCCTGTCACACTCCTTTTCCAGTCTCTTACTGGGGACAAATCTCCCTTCTTAGTATCTTTTCCCTTAGCATTCAGGTGCTCTCCTGCGCTCTGCAGTATGGACTCCCCTCCATTTGAGCTCCCCTTTACATTCCTGCTTCACACACTTTCACATTTACCCTCACACCAAAAGGCTCAAAACCAAACAGGAAGATGCCTCAGAGGCCTCATGAGGCAGCAAATCTGCAGTTGCTTTTAAGGCAAATATCCCTAGATTTGAAAACTTCCAAGTTCTGTCATTACCTAGCTGAGTGGCCTTGGGTAGTTTCAACTTTCTAAGCTTCCTTTTCTTCATCCTGAAATCGGACCTATGTCATGGGGTTATCAAGGGTCAAATGAGATAATGCATGTGCTATGAGCTGAATCGTGTCTCCCCAAAATTTATATACAGAAGCCCTAACCCCCAAGGGGACGGTATTTGAAGATAGGGCCTTTGGGAGGTAATTAGGTTTAGATGAGATCATGAGGCTGGGGTCCTCAGGACAGGATTAGTGTCCTTATAAGAAGTCACCAGAGAGCTTACTCTCCCCACCACCCTTGCCTTGGTGTGAGGACACAGAAGGAAGACTTCCACCTGCAAGCCAGGAAGCTGGTTCTCACCAGGAACCAAATTGGCGAGCACTATGATCTTTCTGCAGACTTCCAGTGTCTCCAGAACTTGTGAGAAATAAATTTCTGTTGTTTAAGCCACCCAGTCTATGGTATTTTGTTACAGCAGCCTGAGCTAAGACAGCATGTAAACGCTCATTTGTTCACTCATTCCTTCATTAAACAAATATGCACTGAATTACTCCCGTGTGCCATACTCTGCACCAGGAACTAGGGTTTAGCAATAAGGTAGTGAATGAAACACAGTCCCTGCCTTCATGAAGCATAAAGTCCATGTGGGAAGGGTGACAGACAACTATAAAAATAATTAACTATCAGAATTGTGATCAATCCTGTGGGGAAGTACAGGGGACCATGAGAGCTAATGGACCTAACTTATCCTGAGAAATCAGGAATTCTCCTCTGAGGAAATGACATTTAAGATAATGAGCTAAGCAAAAGTATGAGGGTGGGGAAATAGAAAAGAGGAGAAAGTTCTAAGGCAGTGAAAATGGCATGTTTGTCTTGCTGTCACAGAATACCACAGACTAGGTGGCTTATGAACAACAGAGATTTATTTATCCGTCCTCATGACCTAATCGTCTACCAAAGGCCCCACCTCCTGATACCATCACATTGGGGGTAAGATTTCAACATAGAAATTTGAGGAGAACACAAACATTATCTATAGCAATACTTAAAGACTCTGAGGCCCTTGCGCCCGCGCGCCCGCCCGATGTATGGGTGATATACTGCAGCGGGTGTCAGGGTGAGGGACGGCCATATTTGCCGGTGCGGCCCGAGCCGTCAACAACAAAAAGTGCACGGGAGCTCGGCGGGCGCACGGACGGGCGCACAGACGCTAGGGCCGCCTCGCCGCCGCCCTCGCGGGCCGGGCCCCGCTGCGCCCTGGCGCACCCCGCCGCTCGGGGGGATGTCTTACAAACCGAACTTGACCGCGCACATGCCCGCCGCCTCCCTCAACGCCGCTGGGAGTGTCCACCCGCCCTCCACCAGTATGGCGACGTCTTCACAGCACCGCCAGCTGCTGAGTGACTACGGGCCGCCATCTCTAGGCTACATCCAGGGAACTGGGAACAGCCAGGTAGGTGCCCCAGAGCAAATACGCTGAGCTGTTGGCCATCATCGAAGAGCTGAGGAAAGAGATCAGACCCACCTATGCGGGCAGCAAGAGCGCGATGGAGAGACTAAAACGAGGCATCATCCACGCTCGAGGATTGGTGCTGGAGTGCTTGGCTGAGACGGAACGGAATGCCAGGTCCTAGCCGCCTTGTGACCCTGGACGGTTTTCCATCTTCTTTGGAGAGAAGAAGTTACAGTTCATCTCCCCTGTTCAGATGAAACTTTTGTTTTCAAAATGGTAACAGTTTGGTTTCTCCTCCCCCTACCCCTCCCATGGTTCACTAGGCTCCGAATCTACAGCCTGTAAGATTGAGGAAAGATTTTGCAGTTGATTGGGAGTTACATTTTAAATATTTAGGAACTACTCAGGTGTTTGTTGTTGTTTTTTAAAGCATTGATTCAAAAGATGCACGTAAAAATTACCTATCTTACAGCAAACTAGTTTGCCTCCAAGATACCAGTGTCTCGCTCTCCTCTTTTGAATACATTTATGTTACCCGGATTGTTCTTTGTTCCTTTTCATAAGCTGATACAACTTGAAGGGTTTTTTTTGTAGTGCGGACTTGATGGCACACTTAACTAGTAGCTGGTCCCCTCGTTTCCCATACACTATAGATTCTGCTTAACGTAAATTCTTTTTTGCTTAAGCATTTGCATGACTATTAGTGCTTTGAAGTCGATTTTAAAAATGCACAAGTTATACATACAGAAGAGCAACCTCCCAAACCAAACCCAACAAGGATCCCCGAAATTTTTCCTGAGACTGTATGTAGATTTCAGTTCTGCCTTTCCTGTAAGTTGATCCAAACATCTGGAAGAAAATGGAACTGTTTGCATCTTTGTATTTATTACTCGATGTAATAAAGCTTATTTTCATTAACAAAAAAAAAAAGACTCTGAGGCAGAAAAGCACATGACCCAAATCAGGTAAAAACCAAAGTGTGGGGCCTCCCTGGTGGCGCAAGTGGTTGAGAGTCCGCCTGCCGATGCAGGGGATATGGGTTCGTGCCCCGGTCTGGGAGGATTCCATATGCCGCGGAGCGGCTGGGCCCGTGAGCCATGGCCGCTGAGCCTGCGCGTCCGGAGCCTGTGCTCCGCGACGGGGGAGGCCACAACAGTGAGAGGCCCGCATACCGCAAAAAAAAAAAAAAAAAACCAAAGTGTGGTTGAACCATAGCAAGGAAGGCAGAGCCAAAATGCAATGGGATAAAAGAGGTTTGAGAGAAACTTGAAGACCTTGATAAAGAGCCAGAAGTTCATCCTAAAAGGAAGATACACTGAGGATGTGAAGCCAAGCCATGACATTATCAGATGTGCATTTTAAAATCCCCAAATGGGAGACCAGTAGTCCAACTTACCCAGCATGTATACCCTACTTCTTCTGAAAACAACACTCATCCTCCCCTCCCCGGACAATTTGTGGTAAATCATATCTCCCCTACTCTCAGTACAGATGATTGGATTAAGCTGAGCACATCCCCAATTCCAAGAGTGTGCATATGACCTAGGGTGGCAAGTCAGAGAGCATGGGATACCTTGGGGCAGAGTAATTGGTTTGAACAGATACATGATTCAGACAGAACCAATGAGATTCAATACCAGAACTTTTAACATAACTATTGGGAACAGGGGGATCTCTTTTTCTATGAATCTACTAGGAACCATGTTGCTCTTACAGTAGTAGAAACAGTCTAAGAATGATGCCAACACTGGGGGAAGCAGAACCAAGGGATGAAGCAAACATGACTTTTCCTGATGACCATGTCCTGAGTCCCCTGAGTTCAGCTACTCCTAAAAATTTCCCTGGTTTGTAGGAGAGAATAATGGATTTAGTGGACACCAAGTGGAGATGCCCAGTAGAACACAGTTAGATAGACAGGGATATTAGACAGACAGATGGATAGATATGTGGGTAGATGAATGAAGAGATAGATAAGACAGGGAGAAGAGAGAATGAGGAGAGGGAGAGGCTCAAAAGATAAGTCTTGGCAGGAAATAAAAACATTTGGGACCCATCAACTCATAGATGGTAAAGGCAGCCATAGAAGTGCCCTAGATGGCTCAAAAGCCAAGAGGTGAGGTCCCCGGGAGAGAGTGAGAAGACAAGATGATGTAGGGTGAAGGAATTACAATAAGTAGAGATGGAGACAGGAGGAAGGACTGACAAAGGAAATTGAGAGAAACTAGCCAAAGTGGTGAGAGGCAAACTCAGAGAGTATGGTGTTACAAGTAAAGGGAGAGAAAAAAGTAAAAGAAGGATGTAGTAGCTGTTCATGTGAGATGCTGCAGAGATAATGTAAGAAACCAGTGTCCACTGTATTAAGGAGAACAGCAAATCCTGAGGAAGGACTCAATTTCTACAACCAGCAATTTGATAGACAGTGCCAACACAGAACCCCTTGATTAAATATAACCATTAAAAAAAAAACAGTAATAAAGGGCAGCGTAACTCCCCACTCCTTAAGTGTGGACCATACGTAGAGACTTCCTGCCAAAGCAAAGGGGGGAAGACTAACTTTACAGTGGTGACACCTGACAAACACTGCTGCAGCCAGCTAATCAAAGTCAACATTATGTTGACCATAAATTATGTTGATAGTATGTACCTTTGTTATGATATGATGAAAATTGCACTTAACCTTTCTGATCTTCCTCCCCAAATCCCATAAGCCCATTCTAATCATAAGAAAAACATTAGCCAAATTCCAGTAGTGATGCATCCTACAAAATACCTTAACAGTACTCCTGAAGACTGCCTAGGTCATCAAAAACAAGGAAACTCTGACAAACTGTCACAGCCAAGAGGAGCCTAAGAAGACATAACAACTAAAGGTAATGTGGCATCCTGGATGGGATTCTGGAACAGAAAAAGGAACTTAGATTAAAACTATGAAAATCTGAATAAACTACGGACTTTCGTTAATAATAATGTATCGATGTTGGTTCATTAATTTTAGCAAACATACTGTAACATGCTAATCACAGAGAAAACTTGCATGCAGTAGTGTAGGGAACATTCTGTATTATCTTCTCAATTTTCCTTAAAGTCTAAAATGGCTCTTAAAAAATAAAGCCTAAGTTTTAAAAATTAGTAATATAGTAAATACTGAATTTAAAAGAGAGACAGATAAAGCTTTTTAGTGCCAGAAGCAAAGATGAAGCTTAAAGCTTGGGTGATAGACTCATAGACTACATGGGGCTGGGAGGGGAAGGGTTAGGGGGAATTACTGGACCAGAAGTAGGTCCCAGCAGCTAAAGGCAGGAGTTTCAATATGCTGTGAGACCTGGCCCTGGGCAGGTTCAAGGCAGGACCATGGCATCTAACCAGGAAGGGCAGCAAGAGAGAAACCAGAAGAACTCTGCCCATGGGCCAAGGAAGCAACATGGAAAATTTTTCTCGTGGAATTCTGGGTTGAGGAGATAAAGATCTCTGGTGAAAAATCAAAGCCCCAGGCCTACACCTTGCTTAACTGCCATATCCAAATTTACACCAAACTTGTAATACAGGAATGGCTGACCTAAGAAATTAGTTGAGGGAGGAATCATATCTAGCATATGATTTTCAAAACAGGCAAATGGGTTGGGATCTAGAACACAGTGCCTGGAACCTGGTAATCTCACAGAAGATGTTAGCTATTTTTCTTCTTATTACTCTTATCTCTGTTACTACCCAAGAAGAGTGATAGGAGAATACTAACGTATGATTTTGTATGTTCTAGAGCCTAATTTATTAATATTTGGATAGGGTAGATATGGTATTGGGGAACATGGCCTTAGGAGCAGAAATGTTTGGTGCCAGCCATGAGTACCATCTTCCTAGGTGAGAGGAAGAATTTTAAATTGCATCAGGAGCGTTTTAAATTGTCTGGAGAAATTGAAATTTCTTGGTCCTCTGGGAAAACAAATAAAATATCTTACTTAGTCTTTACTCAGAGATATAATTCCAAAAAAGAAGTTAATCTTCTCAACCCACACTGATCATTAGCATTTTTTTAAATTTATGTATTTTATTTATTTATTTTTCGCTGCATTGGGTCTTTGTTGTGTGCGGGCTTTCTCTAGTTGCATAGAGCGGGGGCTACTCTTCATTGTGGTGTGCAGGCTTCTCATTGCGGTGGCTTCTCTTGCTGCGGAGCACAGGCTCTAGGCATGCAGGCTTCAGTAGTTGTGGCACGTGGGCTCTAGAGCGCAGGCTCAGTAGTTGTGGCACACGGGCTTAGTTGCTCCGCGGCATGTGGGACCTTCCTGGACCAGGGCTCAAACCTGTGTCCCCTGCATTGGCAGGTGGATTCTTAACCACTGCGCCATCAGGGAAGCCCCCCCACACTGATCATTTTAAAAATCTTTTTTTAACATAAAATTGACACTATGTGTCCCAATCTTAGAGTTTGTGGTGCTCAGAGTATTACTAGTGAAAAATAGCACTGCTGCTCCAGTGCCCTAGGATTGAGGAAAGGTCGTGTGCAATACAAGTGTGTGAAAGGCCTTTGGGGAGCACCAGTTATCCTCTTCTGCTTCCACAGTCATCTGAACAACTGTGGTGACTGAGGAAGAGAGAAAGAAGGTGATCTAAACTAGAGTGGGAGCTTCCTGAGGGCAGACACTATTCTATTTGGGAAAAGAAACAAATGCTTATATAGTATGTATAGTATTCCAGACACTATTCTAAGCACTTTGCATATATCAACACATTTAGCCTCACAAACATCCCTATAACATAGGTACCACTTTCATTCCTATTTTACACATATGCAAACCGAGGCAAAAGGAAATTAAAGTAACTTGGCCCAAGGCCACACAACTAGGAAATGGTAGAACCAGGATTTGAGCCTAAACAGTATGTTTCCTCACTCCATGATCTTACCACTATGCTCTCCGGTTTTAAACACCAGCAGAGAAATATTCAGATCACTTCCATCTTCCCAACACCTACAACAGTGCCTAGTATACAGTTAGTGCTTTAGAAATATTAGATGACTACAGATATGAACTCATTGTTTTCATTGTTCTTTGATCATTTCACACTGTATATACATATTTAGTTCAATGTCTCCAAATATTTTTATAATAAATCTGTAAAATCCATATGGATTTTCCTAGATTACCCTAGAATAATATCTAAAACTGCTCACCTGATTTAAACCAATGCTGTAAATATGACATATAATTTGTACTGGGTTTTCCTCACTGCCATCTTTTAAATTCACAAATGTCTAGAGACTATTCCTAAAATCATAGGCTCATAAGATCAGAATGAAGCCCAGAAGGCATCTTGTCCACACTAACCTCCAAAACCATGCTTCAGTCTAAACCATGTGGTACTTCCTTCTCTATTGAGCATCTTCGATAATTATATTAAATATCTGTAACCATACTGAGCATAGACAAAAATGCTGTACTATGTTCTTCCACAGCTCTTAAAGACTGGATTCTTTAAGGTCTGGGACTGTGTCTTTGCTATTTTTTTATTCCAAGCCCTTTAATATTGCCTGGAATTCAAGAGTCATTCAATCTATCTTCATCCATTAATTCTCTTTCCAATCTCTGGGGAGACATAAATCAAGTTTACTCTTTCTTCTATGTGACAGTCCTTCAATTAAGTGAAGATATCTCCACCGAAAATTTTTTCTTTGAGCTAAACATGCCCACTTACTTCAATCATTTTTCCTCCAAGAAGGTAGTTTCAAGTTCCTGACTCTTTTCAAAGGCTGTATATGCCTCTTATCAGCTTTGTTGGGTCAATAGCCATTTTATTATTTGGGGCTCAGAACCAGAAATAGTGTGATTTGACTAGTATGATAGCCAGCCTCCAGGATGATCCCTAATGAGCCTCATCATCTGGTATTCACACCCTCCTTTAGTCCCTCCCACATTGAATAGAGCTGACCTGTGCAACCAACAGGATTGTGAAAGTGACAGTATGTGATTTCTGAGGCTAGGTTATAAAAAACATGGCAGTATCCACCTTACTCTCTTAAATCACTCGCTCTGGGGGAAGCTAGTAGCCATGTCATGAAGACACTCAAACAACTCTACAGGAAGGCTCACAAGAGAGGAACTGAGGCCTACCACCACTCCTGTGAGTGAGCCATCCTAGTCAAGCCTTCAGATGGCGGCAACTCCAGCTAACATCCTGACTGCAACAGTGTGAGAGGGCCTGTGCCAGACCACCAATTCCTAATCCACAGAAACTGTCAGAAATAACAATTGTCTACCGTTGTTTTAAGCAACTAAGTTTTGGGGTAATCTGTTATGTTGTAATACATTATTATTACAACCAAGTCAGAAGATAAAGAGACTAACACTTCCTTCTTAACCCTAGTAGAAACTGTAGAAAGACAAAGAAAAACAGATTCAATAGCTTGATTAAACTATTAATTTTTAAATTTTGGGGAAGGTGTGTGTGTGTGTGTGTGTGTGTGTGTGTGTGTGTGTGTGTGTGTGTGTGTGTGTGTCCATGTGTAAAAGTTTGGTATCTTTTTTAGTTGTTTTGTTTTACGCCTCTGTACATGGCCATAGTGTCATACTTAACTTATATAGACACTTAGTATACCACTTTTACATTGCTGGGCTTCACCTTTAAGGTTGAGGGACACAACCAACTTTTGCTCCTGAACTGTGGGTATGGTGAAACCTATTCTCTACCCTTTTGGAACTCTCACTGGGAGCCAATGGCCTTCCTACTCACCGACGCTGAGATGTTTCTACACTTCTTTGAACATGGTACAGGGAAGAGTTGGATTTAATAGTTCTAATCGTGCTGAACTTCTCACGTGACTGAGTTTAGGCCAGCACCCAGCTTCACATGGGAACTTAGGAGAGAACTTGCTTTTGTTCTCTCTCTCTCTCCCTCTCTCTCTCTCTCTTTCTTGTTGCTCAGCCCCACCCACAGCACACACACAATGGCCTTACAATGCTGTTTTTACTCATACCTACTTTTTTCTTACAATATTTCCTCATATTATTTTCTTTCTGAATATTTGCTTTTTACATTCATACTTTGAAATTTCTTTCTTTTCTACTCTCATTGGCTAGTATGATTCAACCTCTTCTTAAAACCTGAGTTACTTTTATATGGAACTAAAATTGTAAAGAACAAATTCTCTCAAGTAAGTGAAATTTAGGGCTCTAATACCCAAGATATTATGTTGATCCTAGTGATGTTAAGTGCTTAAGGAGATGCACGAATAAGTTTAGGCTTTGGGAAATCATCTAGTAACTCTGTACTTGATATATTTAAAGACACCAATGTGTCCTTTGAAAACATAATGCACTGTGAGCTAATCTGGAGGCTCCAAATATTAAATGCACCTTATCATTGTTGGAATAGCTTGAACCTGGAGGAACAAAATAGTTCTAAGTGAACTTCTTCAGAAATCTTGCTATTATCTTTTGTGTTGTAGTCAATTGCACCATTAGGAAGACATTTGGACATGAACATGTAGAAGAATGCAATGACTTTCTTCAGAAAAATAAGGGAAAAATGAGGCAAAGAAAAAAGACCACCTATAAGTAGAAACAATGTTTATAACAATGTTTCCATAGTGCTTATCATTTTATAAACATTTTCATTTAGAATGTCTCATCTGACCCTCAGAACACTCCAATGAAATAAACAGAGGGATATTATTCCCATTCTATAAATGTCAGAAGAAACTGAAGTTAAATGAGTTACTCAAGTTCAACTGGCTCCTAAAAGGCAGAGATACAACGAAGACCTAAGACTCCTTTTGTTTCTGTGGGTAAGTTTCCACCACAAGGAAGGGAAGATAAGAAGGAAAAAATAAAAACTTAATGAGAAAATGAGACTAACCATTTTTATGCAACTTAATGAGGAATTGCTGAGGGGTTATAAAAAAGCTCTTTACCTCTCCAAACACTTAGCAATCCCAGGATGATATTTAAGAAACAGGAGGCTGGGTTGACTCAATACTTGTTACCCTTATCTGTGCAGTAGAGCTAATTATAGTACTTATTGCACAGAGTTGTTGGGATGATTAAATGAGATAATACATGTAAAGAATGATAAGTACTCTAAGGGTTAGTTGTTATGATTAATGATGATGATGTTATTTTAATCAGGGTAGAGAGAATACTAGAATAAAGAGTAGGAGATATACATTTTCATGCTGCATTGCAATCAACCTACTCTAAATTATCTTCCTTCAATTCCCTTACCTAGAGAATGAAGATAATACTCCTTCCTAGCTGCCTCTGCAGAAATAATTCACCACGCTGGATCATGGTCTGAGCACCCATAAAGCCCTATAGAAATACAAGAAGATACTGCAACCATTCTTCTCTTCCAGTCTTTCTCCCTCCTTGCCATTCTGAGCAAAGCCATACTGTGGGACAGTGGAGCGGTTTTTGAGTAGTCATCCATTCATACCTACACAGTCGCCTGGCAACTTAAAATTCAGTGGCAGAACCGGAAGGAACAGTCAACTTGACTTTATTGTTTCCTGAGATTCAAGCAAACAGCTCACATTACCTACAAGAGGTGCATTGAGGAGGCAATGTATGTATCATCTAAGGAATGGACAAATTATTTTGCTGTGGATTAGCATAGTGATTAGCCTGTGAGAGTTTCGTCTACACAGAGATGCTTCCTCCAAATGTCCTTGCTGGGCTGTTGTGGCTCCTGCTCACCTTAGAAGTGATTTCACTTTGGCCCAGAGTCCCACCCTGCCCTCCGTCTGTCAGGTCCCTGTAACTTCATTCCCACAGCAGCCCTCCTGCCACCCACCTCTAACCATGAGGACCTGTTGTTTAAGGGCATGTCACACAAGCAGGGGATCATTCTTGTTAGTATCATAGAACAGCTGATCATTCATGATTAGAGCATGACTGTTGACTAAATCAAGGCCCATTCAGACCCATCTACACTCTAGGGCAGCAGCATGTGGTTCTACCCTGTCCTGCCTGATTTGAGATGCTTTAGAAATTATGTAACTTGGCAAATGAATCCAAAATCAAAAGCTCTTTAGATGGTAATCTCAGATCAACTATGAGTGACACCAACCAACCCATGAATATAATGTCTCTAACATGTTGATTTTATAATTAGTGCTCACTAATCAAGGTTTTTTCGGGTTACTGAAATGAGTTTAAAAACTTTAGGTAGCTCAGGACCCTACCATTACATACACATCAAATGTCATTTTGATAAATGCCATTGCCAAAGGGTCAGATATTACTTTCTGTTCCCATTCCTAAAATGATCAAAAACAACATTTTGACAGTTATACTGAGAAGAGTTGTTCAATCTGATTTAATTGAGTCAAATTAAATTAATATCATTAAATAGTCCTACAATCCTTAATTCCCTTTTTGTTTCTGGATCATAATTAAAGTTACATAGAAACTTTATTAATATAGTTTGAATTATATTTTACTGTATTGAGTCTGCCTTTCATTTTTCTGTCCACTCAATCTTGAGAGTTTATGATTTAGTAACTATTATCTTTATACTTTCCTACATGACATTAGATTATACAAACTTAGAAATTTTACTGTACCCTTTCTCTTCCAGGTTAGCATTAAAACTTCCCTTTGCAGACTTCCCTGGTGGCGCAGTGGTTAAGAATCTGCTTGCCAGTGCAGGGGACACGGGTTTGAGCCCTGGTCTGGGAAGATTCCCACATGCCACGGAGCAACTAAGCCCGTGGGCCACAACTGCTGAGCCTGCACTCTAGAGCCTGCGAGCCACAACTACTGAAGTCCGCGCGCCTGGAGCCCGTGCTCTGCAACAAGAGAATCCACCGCAATGAGAAGCCTGCGCACTGCAATGAAGAGTATCTCCTGCTCGCCACAACTAGAGAAAGCCCGCGTGCAACAACGAAGACCCAACGCAGCCAAAAATAAATTTATTTATTTTTTTAAAAAAAGTTCCCTTTGCAGAAAATTGATTTTTATCCCTACCTTTTGTTTTCCTCCAACTTTTCTACATTTTCTTTCCCCTGAGATATAGTCTTTCTTTCCTTTGATCATAATCACAGGGACCTCTTTTTTTCCTCTTCTTTTCCTTAACTAATATCTCAGAGATGTTTTAATCACTCACTGAAAAACCATGTTAAAAATTTAAACCACATGCCATTTTTTAAGATCAGCATTTAAGAACATCTCTTTGCACTTAGACTACATAACAGTGGGTATAAAGATACTTCTTAAAACTTGGAGAGATCTTGATCAAAGGGATGCATATTTTATCCTGTCTAGGACTTTGGCTAATAGCCATCAACTGTCAAGATCAGCATTTCCCAATGTTTTACTCTGAGAAAATCTAGTCCTGTGAAATGCTTCTGGAAAAAAACAAAGGGAGAAGATAAGTGTTTTTCTCTTCCTTTCTTCCTTCCTTCCTTCCAAACTGAATTCAAACTGTCTCAATAAGTAGACATTTGTTGACTTCACTGATAAAGTCTAGAGGTGGGGCAGGCAAGGTACAATGTGATCAGGCCTCAAGCTCCATTTCTGGATTCTGTTTACATCTGTGTGTTATATTCTTCCTCTTCTCTGCAAAATGACTGCAGCAGATCCAGCTCTCATATTTACACATCACACTCTCCAGAGCATGAGAGAGGATCAGTGTTCTTAAACTCCACCCCCCCACCCCACCACCACCAAAAGTTCTGAGATTTGCTTTTATTGGATCCTCTCAGGTCACAGGCTGTTTACCAAGCCAATCATTATGCAAGGGATAACATATACTGATTGGCTTACCCTAGATCATATTTCCTCTTTGGAGCCATAGATAGTGTCAGCTTCTCTGGAATTCCAAGGCGGAAACAACAATACTACCAATGATGTAGAAATAACTAACTACTGTCCACTATAAATAAATTTGGAAAATATTGACTTATACCTACTTCTTAATTCAAGTATAATCTTGAAAATGAAGAAGACTCCAAACCTGGAGAATGAGCATTAAGGAGACCAGTCCCATGAGATTTATCAGCATACCCCTAAAACTTAATATAAGGAACTGTTTGAACGTAAGCCCCATTAGGAGAAAACTTTACCTGTTTTCTTTTCCCTGGTGCCATGAAGACTGCTTGACATACAGTAAGTGCTCAATAAATATTTGTTGAGTTAATGAAGGAATTGGTTTCTAATGAAGGGCCTTTTATCTGAACATCAGCAAACTTTGTTCTCAAAGGGAGGAAGGATCCATAAATCTCTAAGTTCCCCTTCTGAGGAAATGGGCATAAGAAGGAATGATTTTTCCAATTCTCCATGAGGTCTGGCTTTGCAGTTGCTGAGACATATCCTACCTTCCTTTACCTCCCTGTCTATCCTTACCAAAACACTCAGTCAGCTGAGGGAAATTGGGTATCCATGTGTACCTGCAACCTTAAAAAAGTCCATTTCATTACAATGTTCAATGCACAGCCCTATATAAGGAGGAATGTAAAGAGATAAAGAAAATACCAGAAACTATTTTTGTCCTTTAAAAAATGAACACTAAAAATATGGTGCTTTGGCAAGATTTTGAACTGCAGAGTCTCAAAGACATGGGTTTGAATCCAGGTTCTGTTCTTTACTAATCATGTGACCTCAGGCAAATTAACCTCTCCGAACTTCAGTTTCCTCATCTGTAAAATGAGGATGATATCCTCTTCACTCAGTCAAATGTAATAACATGGCAAAATGCTTATTCTGGCATAGCAGACACAGTAAATGATAGTTATTATCATTATTATTCTCATCATCTAAGAAACTTCAAATTGACTTAGTTGAATAGTTCATTAACTCAACCATCTCTCTAGATGATGCTGAGGGCTCGTCTATAAGATATTGCTCTTGAAAGATTAGCATCTGCATAAACAGATCCTAAGAAATTATGCCCCAGTATACACTATGTAGAGATAAAACTTAGAGTTACTATATATGTAAACACTGAGGAATTTTAGATGATTTGTGTTTTCACCATTAGGAAGAAAAAGGTAGAAAAACAGGGTAGAAGCACTTTAAGTGGGAAAGATGTCAGTAGGAAGCCCCAGACATGGAGCTCTGTGTGCTGTGGACCACAGACAGGCCTGCCTGCTTAAAGCAGAGATGTTGGTCCAGAATGTACTAGGATGAGGGTAATTAGATAGGTAACGAGGTGATGGATGGAAAATAAATTAAAAGTTATAGCTGATGATAAATGGTGATAATGTATATGCATTGATTTACCATTTCTCCCTGCTTTTTCCATCTACCTGGGGTCTCAAAGATGAGCAACCTCCTTTCTGGAGGTGGATATGACAGACCATTTTGCAAGCACTTGAAGTCATTCACGAAACACAAACATCTTGTGATCTGGAGCAGTCACTTAGGATTGTGACTCACACTGCGAATCTGAGGACCAAGCCATAAACATCTGACTGCCCTACTTGATGAGTCCTTGGCATGCTAAGTTGGCAATAGGCCCTTCAGAGATAAAGTTGTATCAATCAGAAAATGTCTAAGGTCTACATGGAAAAGGAAGTCTTTTGGAAAGGAAACAAGTCAGGGTATCTGAATACTACATTAAGATTTCCCTACTTCACTTTGTTTCTATTAGATGGGTTGGGATGAAGAAAGAGCGCTCAGGCCAACTTTCTAAGGCACCTGGTTGGCTAAAGGAGGCTATTTCGAACTCTAATCCCAAATTCCCACCAAGCCACCTTACAACCTTGATTTGGTTTCCAAATCTACTGTATTCCAGTCCCATTGTCAAGTGGTAAGGACTTGACTACCGCTAGATAGATTGACCAAGAGATTATACAGTTCCTGAGAGCAGGGAAGTGAGACTCTGCAACATAGTCAGCTTTCAACAAATATGTTAAATACTATGTGCCAATTACTCTGGTGGGCACTATACCCATCAGACCTTGAGGCCTTTCCTGACCACCGTCCTAACCATCACCTCAACCCTCAGTAATTTCATCTTATCTGAATGCTGCAACTATTATGTGAATACAGTTTAAGTACTGTAGACTGATGCCATTTATTTATTTATTTATTTTTGGCTGCATTGGGTCTTGGTTGTTGCGCGCGAGCTTTCTCTAGTTGCGGCGAGTGGGGGTTATGGGGGCTACTCTTGGTTGCATGCATGGGTTTCTCATTGCGGTAGCTTCTCTTGTTGCAGAGCATGGGCTCTAGGCGCGGGGGCTTCAGTAGTTGTGGCACATGGGCTCAGTAGTTGTGGCTCACAGGCTCTAGAGCACAGGCTCAGTAGTTGTGGTGCACGGGCTTAGTTGCTCTGCGGCACGTGGGATCTTCCCGGACCAGGGCTCGAACCCGTGTCCCCTGCATTGGCAGGCGGACTCTTAACCACTGTGCCACCAGGGAAGTCCAACTGATGCCATTTTTACTTCTAGCCCCAATTTCTCTTAAGTTCAGATCCATTTTTCCAACTCCTACTATACATAAAAAATTTCTCCTTGACTGTTCCAAAAGTACTTACAACTCAAAATGTTTAAAACCAAATACTTTTTCTTCTTCCTCTTCCACCCACTCCATCCACAAGCCCACCTGAAACAACGAAAAACTGCTTATCTTCCATCTGTAACCACTATGTTTGTTAATACCATCATTAACACAGATACCTGAGCTAGAAATCCAAATTCCCCACTGACTCATTTCTCTTTCTGTACCCACATTCCATCTAATTAGTAACCAAGGACTGTTGGTGCTCTCTTCCAAATGACTCTTGAATTTACCCTTCCTTCTCCTTTCCTGCCACCACTGATTAATGTGACCCTCTTCATCTCAGGACTGGACTTTAAGACTTTAACTGCCTCTGGTTTCTCTCTTTTCCAATCATTCCTTTACAATGATTACAATACAATGATTGCAATTTTCTGCTTAGCACCTTCAATGACTGTCCATCTAATATAGAGGTATCTCATAGTACTTCACTTGCCACTCAGACCGTTCGCTTTCTAGCGCTCAGCAGCCCTTGCTGTTTCTCCCTGCTGCATGCAGCCATTCCACCTCCACATAACAGACATTTACCTTCTAGGCCTGTGCTCACTAGCAGATCTTTGGCCTAGAAGTCTCTTCTCTCACTGATGTTGTGGTGGTGTTGTGTTGTTTTGAAGCTGAGCATGTCCTACAAGCAGTTCAAGGCCCAATCCCAGAATCCCTGATGCCAGCCAGAAGAAAGAATGGCTCTCTTCTCCATGGTTTCATAGATTGTTGCATTCCATTAGAATTCATCAAGGGTTGTGGTTAGATTCTGGCCATCTTTGTTACCCTAGCACCTAGCACAAGTAGGCACTCAGTAAATAATGGTGAATTGAACTGAACTGAATTTTAATAGCAACTGTAGCTCTATTTCCAGAAGTTCCTCTAGCAATATGGCCTAGACCTTATATTTTAAATTGGCCATTATTCTGACATGCTTTGCTTGTGTTTACAACTACATACACCAAGAGTCCTGTCTGGGTAGGGGTCATTCTTCGGCCAATATAAATGGTATTGTGATCTTTATTAGTCACATTGTTTGGAACTCCATTAACTTTTCTGATCTCAGAAAAAGCACAGGTAAGAAGCCTCTTTTAGAACAGCAACGATGCAGTTAACTTTGGCTGCCGTTGTTCCTTTCTGAGCTATGCCTTCTGCATTCATAATTAACATCTCTGTTGCCGTAGAGCACCTGGAACTGAAAAACAGTGTATAACTGAGACATGTATTAAATTCTAAATGGAGATGGCATGGCGATAACCTGTGAATAACCAAACATTGAATTAATATTTCAATAAACAATTAAATTGTTCTTTTTCTTTTCTTGTCTCGAAATGTTTTAATTTTCCCCATTCACATAAAATAGTAACAATTTATGCCATTCGAGGGATAACAAAGAAGCAACTGTCATTTATTTTACTACAGGTGAACATCTTTGAGGAAAAAGTACTATCTTTAAAAATTTGTTCAGAATTGGTAATTATATTTACATCTATTTTCTGAATCACATTACTTTTTCTTTTACTGATTTTAGAGTTCGATATAATTAACTGTTGCTCTAACACCAGTTATTGATGAATGGCTACTGAGGTATCAATGCTCTCAAAAGGAGATGTCAATTTTTCATAAGATCTGGGAAGACAGTGGTGCTGTGTATGCCCAGAGAATGAGGGACATTGTCTTGTTAAATCAGTTTGCAGTCAATGAGCTCATCAGCTAAATCTGATGGACTGACAGAGAAACCAAACATGAGGAAGGAACTATAATACACTGACTAAGACAGTATGTTGGTTTGCCCAGAGCAAGTCAGACAAGGTAGGGCATCCAGCCAAGTCCAGAGATTCAGGGCAGACTCCAAATGAGCTCGAGCTAACAAGACAATATCTCTTGTTTTCAACCCTGTGCAAATTATAAACACAAGAGGATGTGGCCATTGTGTTATGTTCCCCCAAGCACCACTCATTTAGCTGGGGCTTGAGCAGCTACATAATACTAAAGACAGACAGTAGAGGGAGGACCCCAGCCTTCATCCTGTGGCCAGATTTTAGAGGGACCCACAGTGAACCAGTAACCTATTAGTTTTCCTCATTGAGCCAAGTGTCTCCCACCCAAAAAGACACTCTGATTTAGATCCTAGTCCTGGATCTGATTTGGACAAGTCCTTTAACCTGTGAATACCTCACTGTGAAAATAACTGTTGGAAAAAAAAAATCCTGTCTAGCTTATATTAATTGTGAGATCCAATGACACAACATACTTAAGACATATTTACAACATATTCTTTGTAAACTCCAAAATGCTATGTAGAGGTAAGATAGAGTTGTGGTTAGGCATCTACCCAGAACACTGGCATTCTTCTTTCAATCCTGTACTTAGTACTGATTGAGCACCTACTGTTCTCAGTGACCCCAACGGACATAAATATCCTCCAGGGGCTTTCGGTCTAGCAGGGAGATTCTGACAATAAACACACAAACACAGTACACATTATACATTATAGAGTATGCTGGAAAGTGATAAGTGCTATGGGAGAACAAAACACAGCATGGTGAGGGGGTTGGGAGTACAGAGGGCACAGTAGGGGCTTTGGTATTTTTAAAATAGTGAGAAAATGACATTTGAGGGAAGACCAGAAGGTGAGGAAGTGAGCTTGTGGGGAAGAATTCTCACCAGAGGGGAAGGCCAGTGCAAGAGAGGGCCAGACAAGCAAGGAAAGTAGAGCAAGCGAGTAGGTCAATAGAAGAGGGGGTCAGAGAGATAGACACGGCCAGATAATGGAGGGCCTTTTTGGCCATTGTAATATATTCGGTTTTTGCTCTGACCTGATTTGACTTCTGTTTTTAGAGGATCTTCTAGCTGCTGGGTTGAGAACAGACTATAGAGGCAAGTATAGGAGGAAAAAGCCCAGTCAGGAGACTAGACTGTGATGTGGCCAGTGTGACGGTTTTGGGAGTGTCGAGAGCGGTCAAGTTCTGGATATTTTTAAAGGCAGAGCCATCAGGACTTTCCAATGGAGTAAATGTACAGAGGGAAAGAGAGGAGTCACGAGGAGTCCAAAAGTTTGGTTCTGACCCACCAGAAGATAGAGCTGCCAGCAACAGCGATGTGCCCATATGGAAGGGAGCTGGAACTCCTCTTCATTTTTCCCTCCTAGTTGCAGGAATTCTTCCTGCAAATGTAAAATTGTGCATAAAATTGTGACTACTTGGTGACTGCTAAGGGAACTGACCATTCATCTCCCTGGACATCACATTTCTCTGGTTGTAACATGAGATGGGCCAGCAGGATAATGGCAAAATTCCTTTACAGCTGTTAAATTCGAGAACCTAGATGTTGCAAACAATTCTCGCACTTTTCAAGATTTCTTTCTGTTTTATTTTCTCTTGAAAAAAGTAAGGAAATTCAATCTTTGAACATGATCTTTTTGGTTTAAAATAAAATTATTTTGTGATCCTAGTTAGAACATCAAAAAAAAAAGAATCTTAATAAGACAGCCTTCTTTAAAAAAAAAAATTATGTCCTGCAATTGTTTATACAGTATCTTGTTCCAGGGAGGTACATGGCTCATCAGGAAACATATTTCCTATGTCATATTTCATCGGAAATCTTGCTCACAGGTTTAAATTACAGCACGCATTTTGTGTCACTGTGAAAATATTCCCTTTCACTTTAATGGTACCTGAGTGGACTCAAAATGCTTCTATGGCTGCCTGAAAGAACATTTGGCTCCTGTAGATTCTCGCTGTCTTCCTTCAATACTTTTCCATTTCCTCTTGACAACAGCACTATTGATACCATTGGTTCAGGAGGAGAAGTCACTAGAGAAGAATGAAGACCAAGTATCTGATACTCACAGCCTGATTCCAGAGAGGAATGCAGTATAAACATACAGATTAATTTAATTTAAATCCATGGATAATCTCTTAAATTTGTAGCCCACAAACACAGCATCTCCCCTCCTCCCACATTCCATCAGGCCTGGGGAACACCATCATTGCCATCGTCATAGTTTGTATATATTGAGGGCTAACCATGCACCAGGCATTTTCCCACGGTTGTCATAACAACTCATTTAACACCCACAGCCACCCTATGAGACAGGTCATTATTATTTTCATTGTCAAAGGACGGGAGATTCACACCCAGGACATCCTAACCCTATGCCCAAGCTCAATAGTGCAGTGAAAGTGTTGAGCCTGGGATGGAGCCGGAATGCACACACACTTACTACAGTGCATTGTCTCATTGCTATCACTGTCTGTCTTATAAGCCCTTCTGCTTGAGGGCACAGGCCAAAATTTGTTTGTATCAGTTACCCATGAACAGAAAGCCCTGTGAGAACTCCACGATGAGTGAGACCTAAGCTATCTTGTTCTCCTGGTTTCCCCAGAGGCCTAAAGCAGAGCCTGGCATACTGTAGGCACTCCATAAATGCTCACTGAGAAAATGGATGGAAAGACGATCCAGATGGGAGTGAAGAAAACTGGCGGCAGAAAAGAAGGGGACTCCAGGAGCCATTGCTCCAGAGCCCCGCCCGCTTAGCACGTCCAATTTTCAACGTGAGGTTCCCTCCTCCCCCGCCACCCCTCCCTCACTCTGAGGTCGCAGGTTCCAAGGCCCCAGGCAGACAGAAGAGCTTGCCCTGCGGTGGATGCCCACTGTGTAAGCAGGAACGAGCAGCCAAGAGGCCCGGCCCACGGGAGGAGCCACGCCCCGCGGGAGGAGCCACGCCCTGCGCACCCACCCGACGCACGCACGCACACGCTCTCAAATGCCAACTTCTCTCTCTCACACACACACACACACATACACGCGCACACACGCCCTCTTCCACGTCCACACTCGTACTCAAACGCGCACACTCCCCAGTCACACTCTTCACAGACACCCTGGCAGGCCTGCAGACACACCTGCTTCCACAAACGCACACACTCATGGGACTGCACGCTTCTCACACACCACATTCACACGTCCACTCATACACTCTCACATACTCAGCCTAATTCTCACATTCATGTATCCACACACTCCTATAGTCACACGCACACTGATGCTTACAACCCCCCAAACTCCTAAACACCTACACTCTTCACTTTTACACTTACACACACGCACACGCTACTCATATTCACTCTTCACCTCTTCACACACTTGCTGATATACACATTCACATCATACACGCCCTCCCGCACGCACTCATTCTCACGCACGCTCACCCCGTCTCACACACTCTTCACACGCTGTTGCGCACACATAGTCGCACTCGGTTCCCCCGCCCTGCACTCACGCTCGCGCTTGCGCATCTGCCACGGCGAGGACGCTAAGCCCAGCGTGAATGCCGCCGGTGTGCTTGGAGTTTGGGGGCTGTTGCTGATGGAACCCGTTTTCAGGCTGTGGGTTCAATGAGATCTCTCAGAGCCGCTGCGTTTTCCAGTAAGAAACGCTAGGCAAGGACAAGGGGAGACCTAGACCCAGAGAGGGCGACAGACACAGGCAGGTGTAGGTTGCAGTTCTCCCGCAGCGGCAGCCAGAACGCCGGGAAGGAGCAGGCACGCGTGTGAGCACGGCAAAGTCTCAGAGCCTATTTACCCCCAACTAGGGATTGGCCTCGCGGGCCTCTTGCAACTTCTGCCTCCCTCGGCTTCACCCAGACCTGGAGAGAGGAGTGACTGAGCACGGATTTCGGACAGCCCCTGGCAGAGCAGCCCTGTTCCCGTGCTCAGTCCCTGTGACCTACAGTACATAGCTCAGGAAGCTGTGCACTAGGGTGAAAAGGGGGACAGGGTCAGCATTAGAAAGTCCTCAGTTTGAATTCTCCCTCTGCCATTTCTAAGCTGTGTGGCCTTGAACAAGTTGCATAACCTCTCTGAGCCTCATTTTTCCTATCTGTAAAATGAGGGATTAGTCATTCAATAAATACTTATTCCACTCCTAACATATGTCACCTCTGAGCTGGATGTTTTATATACACTGGCGAATAAACGAAACAGACCCAGTTTCTGCCCAGTGCAGCTTGCAGTCAACTGGGGGAGGTCCTCAACGAGCACTGCCATAAACCTGCAGACATACATATTGATTATGATGAAGGCTTTTGAAGTAAAAGAATAAGATGTTGCTTTCACCTGCCCAAATGTCTTTCAACACTTACTATGTTCTGGGAGCAAGTGAATAAAAACAGTCATATTCCCTATCTCATCCCAATTCCAGTCTGTGCCTCTTCTGTCATATGGGCCACATTAGACTGGCCTTTGTTATCTTTAATATATAGGAAAACCACATTAACCAAGGAGTGGACAATAAACAAATGAGAAATAATAAAATTACCTACCTCACAGGGTCATTGCTAGAAATAAATGATGCATTAAAGGCTTAACTCATAGCTGGGCACATGGTAGGTGCTCCACTACTATATATAAAATAGACTAATAAAGACCTACTGTGTAGCACAGGGAACTCTACTCAATACTCTGTAATGACCTATATGGGAAAAGAATCTAAAAAAGAGTGGATATATATATATATATATATATATATATATATATATACACACACACATATATATAACTGATTCACTTTGCTGTTCACCTGAAACTAACACAACATTGTAAATCGACTATACTCCAATAAACATTGTTTCTAAAAAACATAGTAGGTGCTCAATAAATGCTAGATATTATTAGGAGATAGTATTGCCTAGTGCCTAAAACTTCAGGCTTCCGCATTCTACAGACGGGATCTGAATCCTGGCTGTGTCATCTCTAGCTCTGTGACCTCGGATAAGCCTTTGAACTTCCATAAGACTCAGGATTCTCATCAGAGAAACAACCATAAAAATAGTGCTTTATCTGGTAGGGCAGTTATGTAAATTAAATGAGGTTTTGTGGGCAAAGGCTCCTGATTAAGGGCAATGAGAGCTCAGGAAATGATGGCTATGAGGATTCTCATACCCTCCTGTTTCCTCCCCTGTAAAACAAATCAGCAAAGCTGGAAGGTTTCTCCAGGCCAAAGGAGCCTTGAAATTTGGAGCACAGTCCCAAGTGGGGACTAGCAGGATGGAGCTCGAGGCCTTTGACATGGGTGGGGAACGGGAGGTGGCGAGGTTCTCCGGGGAGGCCCAAGTTGACGGTACGCCCAGAAACCGAGGGCCAGAGAAACGCCCGGATGGGTGTCTCTAGGGTGCGGACGCCAGGCTGCGGAGGAGCCTTTGCGGGGGCGGAGAAGGGACTGAGCAGAGGCTCCGGCTCCCTGGTTACTCATTAGGAAACCCGGGGCTCTGGTACCTCATTCCCAAGCCTCAGGACCCATGGGGCTGCAGGTCGCAGATAATAACAAAAACAAGAGACGCCACGAGCTCTTACCAAGCACCAGGCCGGGTGCTAGGCAGTGCTTAATTCTTCTACCCTCATTTATCTAGATTCGAGAGCTGCGTGCGTTTTTCCTAGTTCGCAGATGCGGAAACTGAGATTCTTCTACCAGTCTCCCTGGCCTCATTTCAGTTCTTGCAGTTAGCCAAGAGAAACTCTTCTCGGCTTTTGTGCGCACCCTTCGGTGTCCTGACACATTCCCCAGCCCCTCCCCCCAATCCCGTCCCAGGCCGAGGCTACCCGGTTGTCCGGCAGGTCACTTCAGCCTTCGGCTTTATCCACTCCCAGAGCCTTGAGGGCTTTACTTTCAAATTCACGCGACTTTTTGTGATTCACCAGATCTGAGTAGATTTGTCGATTCGTTTGACGTACAGGAAGCACCCAAGGGGACGGGTCTTGTGCAAGGGAACTCCCTGGCACCAAACCTGGCATATAGTAGGCACTCAGTACACACTTTCAACAACTATCAATTGTTGAATGAGGCTCAGAGGGGTTACTGTCTTGGATAAATGAGGGTAGAATTTACTTGTTATTTCTCAACTCTCACCACCTTCAGGACCACATAGAAAGTGACCCATGCTTTTTGTTTTTAAGTTGTGTTCTGGCCACACACCATTCAATCAAAATCTCTAGGGCATCCGTACTCTCCAGGAGATTTTTGTAGATGACCAAGGTTGAACACCAGAAAGGCCAGATTGCTAAAAATTATAAAGGTTCGCTCTCTTTTTTGTAACAATTTTTTATATATAAAAAACTGTCTTGAATCCCATTACTAAGCAGCCATTTAGGCCCAGTGTTTTCAGCAAACTTAGGCCAAGGGAAGTGGAGAATTGGTGCTAATTCAGCCCTCCCCTTACACTCCCAACTCACCGATTCTAACCCAAAACCACCAACTTTGAAAAACGTAGATTTTTTTAAAAAAATGGCAAGCAAGAGAGAGAACGGGAGAAGGAGGGCGGTGCAGCATTTGCTTCAATTATCCGGATAATTGTTTCCCACCTCAGACTATTGTTAGTAAAGTGAAACAATATTCTATTGGATACAGTCTCAGCCTTTTCAGGCTTGCTCCCTGCAGCGCCTAGCACACGCTGGGCACTGAGTTGGTGCTCAATAAATTTTATTCTGATGACAGAGAGGAGCTTTAAGGGTTGGGGGAGGGATGCCTTGTTAGGCATAAGGATTTGGGACTGGGCGAATATTAATTAAGGGGAAGCGGGGAGCAGAAAGGCTGTGTGGTGGGGACTGGGTGCCATCAGAACTCTGTTCAGAAGGCTGTTCCTGAAATTCTCAGCCAAGCTCCTCTCTTCTTTCCCAGAACCTCCCCCCCACCCCCGGCCCGCCACCCCGCGCCTTCCTCTCTGAGGGCCGAATTGAACTCTTGTGCCTGTGGTGAGCACAAAGGCGAATTCAGGTTTCTCAAAGGCCGATCGGTTCTGAATAAACACTGGGGAGAGGCAAGATCATTTCTCGGTGGTGGCTGAGCCCGAGGCCCGCAGCCTGCCCTCTCCATGGACCGGCCTCACCCGACCATGGATTAAAAGTAACAGTACTGGGGCAGCTGAAGGGGAAGCCAGGACCTGAGTCCCTCACCACTCAGCCAGTGCAGAAATGTGAGGCCTGACTCCCAACTGCCCCTCTTTCGTCCCGACTCGCTCTTTTTCAAGAGGAGTTTGGGTTCCCTAAGAGTGTGTATTTGCTAGTTGCAGCCTCCGCTTTAATGAGAGTCTTTTAACTCCCCCAAGCCCGTTTGCAGGTTACAGCCTTATCTGGGGACCCCCGTTTTCCACCCTGGCTACACATCCTGTGAACAATTGCCTCTCTGGCTCCTGAAAAGAGAGCGAGCGCCCCATTTCTGCTGAATGCACGTCTCGGTTCATCCAAAGCTGGCGGGCTTTTGATGGCCACAATGCAAGTTACGCCCAAAGAGTGTCTCTTTGGTCATATCGACAACGCTTGGCTTCACGTTTGCAAGTTAAATGGGCAGAACCCCGGCTGAAACTCCCACGCCAGACGCCGGGACATTTCCCTCCGCCCTGATCTGAGCAGAACTGGGGAATGGGTCTGAGCAGCGGGAGGAAAGAAGGGGGAGCGGGAAAACAGTCCTGATTCTCAGCCACCATCTAGAAGAAGGGAGGGGCTGGAGGGGAAGGACCATTTTCTCTGGTATTTTTCTCTCTTACTTAAATATTCTTTTCATTTTGCTTTGTTGGCAGCTTTACCCAAACAACAACAACAAAAATCAAATGAGAGCATTTTCTCCTTGTCTTCACCTAGGTAGCTGCTTTCCTCTAGCCCCTGAAAATGTGACTCCTTCATAAAATCAAAATTTATGATTATTCAAATGTTGGGGACTGTGAAAAGAGAGGAAGAAAGAGAGAAAATTAATATTGCAGCTGTTCTTCTGATTAATGAGAGATAATTGCTCATGAAAAGTCACCCCTGTGGCATTTTGTTGTCTCCTGGATCTTTGTTCTTTTCCACTATTATTGAGGACTTTCTTGAAGACTAAGCAGTTCTTTTCAATTTTTGGGTATTCAGAAAGGGTTGCCTGGTTACAGAGAATGGGGAAATCTCTGGCTATATCGGGTAAGATGTGCCACAGACAGCAATATCACAATGCCACTCAGAGAAAAGGATGGATACAAGTTAACGATGCGCTTTCAATAAAACATTCATAGACTTGTTCACGCTTTGATAATGACCTCATTAAAGGGAGCTGGGGGCAAGTAAGTCCTGTCTCCTGTTTGTGTTCGGCTAACAAAACCCAGCTTTGAGATCATTCATTGCTTTGGAAACTAATATGAAATCAATGTAAGAGGAGCAAATAAATCCAAGGCGGCCCCGCCAACTCCCGGCTGTCCCGCCCTGCTCGCGGCCTCCTCTGTTTGGGGCGGGAGAACCATGTGGGCAAATGCTGAAACTGAGAGGGAAAAAAAGGACTTGGGGTGGAGGGGGCGAAGCTTTAGGGGGAGCAGAGGGAAGGTCAAAGTAAGACTTACAGCCGGAGAAGAACAGTAAGCACATCAATGGGTCAGAAGTCTAGGGTTGCTGAATAAGTAATGTTTAGTCCACGCCCTTTATTTCCCTGTTTTTGCCTGTGAAAAGAAACAGGAAGAGAGAGAAGGAAGAGGAAAATGTGGGGTTCAGATCCAGTGTGATCGCAAGTGGGGGAAAGTACTGGGAGACTTTCTGAAAGGTATATCCAAGAATTCGAATCTCAAGGCTGGGCTGAGAGGAGACTGCTCATCCAGACTCAAGCTGGAGAGACCACAGGCAAGAAGGTGGTGCCTCTGAACTGCTTTGATTTTTTTTCCTCAGTTGAGGGTAAGGGTGGGGTGTCCTGACTGGGCAGGGCTGGGGGATGGTGGGGACAATTTCTGTTACCTTCGCATTTGTGACATCATAAAAGACAAAGCAAAGCCATCCTCTGTCATCCCCAGCAAAAGGGGGAAAAAATCAAAGGATCCCCCCCTTTAAAAGAACTAATTTTCTCCTTGAATTATGAAAGTAATGGCTTAGGTAACAGCCTGTACTCTGTACCCAATTGCTTAATACCGAATAAATCCTTCCACGTGGCTCCCTGAGTCGTGGCAATTAGAGCTCATTATAGGCTCATAAGAGCTCTCATTTCAGGGATTACTTAATGGACGATGAAATTTTATCGGACAGAATCACTGAGAAATAAAATTGGGTGCTAGCGGGGGCACCATGGGGGCACGCCGATGGTGTGCCCAGGGTCCCTTTCTGCTCCGAAGGGGTTGGAGGAGCTGCAGTCCTGGGGGAGGGTAGGTCTGGGCAGGGCCAGCCGCAAAGCTGTCTACAGGGTCACTGGGCAGGGGAATGATGGCAAGGCACACGGGGTTGGGGAGCTTCTGAAGACAGGGCTGGAGTGGAGGAAAGGGGGCGGGGGGTGGGGAGAGAGACTGAGAGATCCAAAGAGAACTAAAGAGAAGAGTCTGAGAAAAGAGACTCCAATGTGGAACGTGACCCCAAAATACTTGCTCTCGGTGGGCTCAAGCAGTTAACCGAGTATCCTAAAAGACAAATGTCTTAGTCATGGTCTGATTTCAGCCTCAGTCTGGCCTCAAGCCGCTACTCCCCTCGCAGCCCTAAGTAACCCTATGGGCCTCTCACTTTTCTCAAAATTCACCAGCACACCAACCGGAGGTTTCTGTAGGCAGACATAAATCGAGTTAGATGCTCAAGCATCATAATTAGGATTCTCTAAAATAAAATGATCCTCACATAAGCACAACTCCCAGCACATTAGCATAGAAGTTCTTCCCAAGAGCAGAACTAGAATCACTGCAGATCAAAGTGAATAGATACATATAAATATATATTATATAAAATTTTTAAGTGAAATGTATATATACACTTGCAAAGTCAACAGGGAAATCACATCACCTGTTTGGACAATTTAGGCCTATACAAACATCCTGCCATTAAGCACCTCCCAATGGTTGAGCTCCCAGTTTTCTTTCTGAGGCTGGAATGATTCGGGAACTGCCCGGATTCTCCCATCGTGAGCGAGGGTGGGCTGGGCCAGGCAGGCTGGGTTGAGGCTGAGCGCCTGCGATGGCTGCAGCAGCAAACCTTGTGGTACAAAAGTAGTTACAGCTGAGCTGCCCTGAGTTAAGCCCTGAGACTCCTTAATTGTTGTCACAAGATGTTGGATTAGCACATTTCTGGAATAGCTGTCTGTTTACACTCTGGAGACCCACCGTCCACTAACCGCTTTCTAATTGAATTCTAATCACATTCAAATAGCTCAATAACCAGCCTCAGCTGCAATTCATAAAACTTTAATTGCCATCCATAAATCCTGGGCTCCCCAGAGCGGGGCGTCCCTACAACCCAATTACACTTCTCTAGCAGGCAAGAGGGACGGTCACAGAGATGGAAAGGGGAAAGGAGAGAGGACAGAGAGACAGCCGTGTCACCAGCTGAGAAGCTGATGCTCCCCTAGGATTTGGACCCTTGGTTCTCACAGGTGGAGGGAGTCCCATCCCCAAGTTTCTTAGCACCGTTGTTATCTCAGGCCTGAAGTTAGCTGTTTGGGGGAAAGGTTTGGACTTGTAGCTGTTGCTCACCCTCCCTGCTCCAGCCAGATTTTCCGCAAGGGGAAAGAAGAGAAAGCTGTCACTTCTGCAGCCTTGCTTCCCCGGAAAGATCAATAGCCCTTAGGTGGGCAGCCACCCTCTCTCACCAGCCATTGGTGCACCAGTCTTCCACCGCCACTCAGAGAGGTTTCCTTTACCAAGCCACTTCTCCCATCCTGAGGCATTCACTGAGTGACTCAATTCCCTTCAACCTTTATGGGCTTTAAAAGGCGTGCATAGGGGAGAGAGCTTCCTGGTTAGCCTCCTAGCTGCCTAAGATCTGTAAAATGCAAAGGGGCAGGAGGTAGCAGGACCCAGAACGAAGGCTTCCCTCAACCCCTGACGAGTCTCCAGAAGGGCCGGGATTTGGTCCTCTCCCCAAAGTCCTTGGGATGGAGTTTGTGTGAATGGTCTGGAAATGCAGCAGTGGGACCACTCGGAGAAAGACAAGAGCATAACTTCAATGTCTCTCTTTGCCAAGGGGGGTGGTTTCAGGTTACAAAGAGGCACAAGGAAGGGTCGTTGATCTGAGTGGCCCAGAAGGCCCCAAGTGCAAAGGCATTTTAGAACTTCTCAAGCATCAGAATGAAAAGCTCCACTTCTTAGCTGGGAGGCCTCTCTGTTATGCCCCCCGGATCCCTCACCAGCCAACCACCTGAATGACCTTGGCCAGTTCCAAAAGCTAGGGGACTCTGTGTGTGTGTCCGTCCGTGTCCCAAGCTGCGCTCCGGGACTGGGTCCCTGCCAGTCCACCGCCACACAATCCTGTTCTAAACCGCAGGTTTCACACTATGCCGTGCCTTATCCACGGCTGGCACAGAAGAGCAAGGAGCACTAGGCATTCCTATTAGAAAGGCCTCAAAGTCCCCACCTGGTGCGATCTGTGGCCGGAAGCGAGGAAGAGTTGGGCTGGGGCCCAGGCTAGGGAGAGGGGTAGGATGGAGGATGCAGCTCTGTGATTTCTCGGGAAAGCGTGGAGAAAGAAGAGGAGGAGGCCGGCCTCCCCGCGAAATTAACAAAACCTACACTTTGCAAAGTCTCCCCCATCCCCCTCCTCCGAATTCTTCCCCGCCGCGCACCCGCCCCTCCTCGCCGCTTCTGTTGTGACTCGGGCAGCCTATCCCGAGGGTGGGGAGCTGCCGAGGAGCCTGAGCCGAGCGGTACTCCGCAGCATCACGTGTCGGGGTGGGGGCTATAAAATCACGGAGCCTGGGCGTCGGGCGGGGGACGTGAGGACCAGCCCTCTCCAGGGACCCCTTTGTTCGCAGCCCAGACGCCGACACCTCCGCGTCCCCAAGGGCTTGACCGCCTGCGTTCGCGCCGCGCCCGGGGCAGAGCTCAGGACAGGAGAGGGGAGGGGGCGCCACGGCCGGCCGGGCCCTCCAGCCACCCACCCCACGCGACATGTCGCGCTCCTTCTATGTCGACTCGCTCATCATCAAGGACTCCTCACGGCCCGCGCCCTCGCTTCCTGAGCCGCACCCCGGGCCAGATTTCTTCATCCCGCTGGGCATGCCATCCCCGTTGGTGATGTCCGTGTCCGGGACGGGCTGCCCGTCCCGCAAGAGCGGCGCGTTCTGCGTTTGCCCGCTCTGCGTCACTTCGCACCTGCACTCCCCTCGGGGGCCCGCGAGCTCCAGCGGCGGGAGCGCAGGGACCGGGAGTGCCGGGGCCGGGGGTGGCGGGGCGGCGGCAGCCGCCGGGGCGTTGCCCCTGCTCAAGAGTCAGTTCTCTTCGGGTCCTGGGGACGCACAATTTTGCCCGCGTGTGAGCCACGCGCACCATCACCACCACCCTCCGCAGCACCACCATCACCACCACCAGCCCCAGCAGCCCGGCTCGGCTGCAGCGGCGGCGGCTGCGGCGGCGGCCGCGGCGGCGTTGGGGCACCCGCAGCACCACGCACCTGTCTGCACCGCCACCACCTACAATGTGGCGGACCCGCGGAGATTCCACTGCCTCACCATGGGTAGGGCCGGGTTTCTGGGCACCTGCGCGCTGTGCCTTGCCGGCTCCCGGGAGCAAACTTTCAGCCTTCAGTGGATGAAGTGGGAGCCTGGGGGCGGGGTAGGGAGGGAGGAGGGGCTTTTAGTATAACTGTGGAGTCGTCCCCAGAAGTTCCACGAAGGTGGGAGTTAGCCTTCTCAGCCTCTCCAAGCAGCCTGGTGCGCTTCACTCCCGGTATCTGGTGCCCGAGTCTTGCATAACATCGGGGCCTTTGGGACTTCGAACTTGAGGGCTGAGAAATCGGAGGTTAACTGACTGAGGTCCGGGGTGGGTGTATTTGTACTTAAGTGTGGCATTCCGGCGTCGAGGCTGGCTAAAAGGGTTTCGTTGCTTTGGGCTAAGCCTGCCTGCCTTTCCGCTAGGCTTGAAGGGAGACGACCGGACAATGCAACCCCTCCCCCCGCCCCCCCCCCCCCCACTTTAATCCTCTGACTTTACGTCCCGAACATCAAAGGCCTTCACTTGCTTTGGGCGTCCCTGTCCTTCCCGGTTAAGTAACGATGTGTCTTGAAATGAGAAAGAGTGAGAGATGGATACAGGTATTTGGTTGAGCTTCACGGGTGAGTCCTTGCGAGGCATCCTTTCCAAGGGATGGCACGTGGGGTGGGAGCGCCTCCCCACACCCACCCCCGAGAATTACCTCTCTGCCCTCTCTTGGCCCGTCTGCAGGGGGTTCGGACGCCAGCCAGGTACCCAATGGCAAGAGGATGAGGACGGCGTTCACTAGCACGCAGCTCCTGGAGCTGGAGCGGGAATTCTCTTCCAATATGTACTTGTCTCGACTCCGGAGGATCGAGATCGCCACGTACCTGAACCTGTCAGAGAAGCAGGTGAAAATCTGGTTTCAGAACCGCAGGGTGAAGCATAAGAAGGAAGGCAAGGGCACACAGAGGAACAGTCACACGGGCTGCAAGTGCGTTGGCAGCCAGGCGCACTACGTGCGCTCAGAGGACGAGGACTCCTTGTCGCCGGTCTCGGCCAACGATGACAAGGAGATTTCCCCATTATGAGGGGGGGCTGCCCCACCTCTCCCTACACGCTCCCGTAACCGCCCCCCCGCCCCCGCCACAACGCGACGCGGCAGGCACCCAGGGGCCAAAATCCTTGGCCTTTCGGTTGTTCCACCTGGAGAAGGTGGAGACAAGTATTCCCGGGGGCTTACATGACGGGCCTGACACTTCTCCTGTCTCCTACTTGACCTATTTGTTTGGGACTCCACTCGCAGCTATAGATCATTTTTTTAAATGTAAATAATCTAGATTCAACTAAGTCTCATCATATAACAAAGAAAAAACAGGGTTGGTTTAAGTTTAAAACTGTATGTGGGTTTCTGAAAGCGCATGTCATTTCCCTTTTCCTGTCTTTCAGAACCTGATAAGAACACGGGGTTTCTTGATTCTTTTTGTTTTGTATTGTTTTTAATGAAAGTATTGAATTGCAAATAACTTAGAAAATTAAACCCTGTAGGTCTTGCTTTCTGAAAATTTGCCTGGGGAGAGTTTAAAATCCAAGTCACTGGAAGTTTCCTTGTGAATAGTTTTATATAAAATTTATATTTATATTTATTTAAATAAATGAAACAAAATCAAGGTTTTAAATTTGTGATGTTTGCTTTCTCCATCTTCCCCTGTCTCTCTCTCCCCCTTATGGACAGGGAATAAAAGTGTGAGAATTTAGAACAAAGTAATGACTATAACTTGGTAATGTGGGTCTCTTGGTTGAGGGAGTTTGTGGCTCTATAGGATTTCTGTGTCACCGAAACTTCTGCCAAGAAGACACCTTCTGTCATGATGCTGCCTACCAGGTAGTACTCCCCATTCTTAAAATAGCTCAATTCCTCACAATTGACAGGATACATCACTCCATTTAGAGTGACACTGACAATTAATGACAGGCAAACCTTTAAATTTATTTAGCAGGAGAGGGTGAAAATCCCTTACCTAGTATTTATTTTCTGTATCAGTCCCTCCTCCCTTTCTTTCCTTCTTCATCTCTCTCAGTACTAAAACCTGAATTATGTAAAGGAATCTGAATAGTAGGAATTGTTTTAGGAAGGGCAACAATTCATCAAACAGGTTTGAAGCAAACACATGCAAAGTTACAAATGATGCTACAAGTGACTAGAAACAATACTGTTTTTGCGAGTTTGTCTAGCTAAGAAATTAGCTGGTTTCCACCACTGCTGAGAAAACAAAAGTTCAGGAATAGGGAATTATTTTGTCCAAAGACTTACATTCTCACTTTTCCAAAATAGCTCACAGGTGCCTTCGGACTTTTGGGTTTTTTCTCTGGTCTCCCTAACTTTAACCTAAATTAGTTCCTTTCTAGTCCCTCTCTTCCCATCACCTTGCAGAGTTCATTCGCGCAATCCTGGCCCTGGAGAAGGCTTACTTTGGCTTTGCCCCCAGCAAGGCAACCTGGCTCTCTCTTCAGCACAGCCAGGTTCTGTCCTTTAAGGGAGAGAGTGAAGCTGGAAACATGGAAACTAGGAGATCTCATTCCCTGCAAGCTGAGTCCCACAAACACACGCTGGGGTTATTTTTGATTATTTTCTCTAAAGATGCCACCTAAAAAGTCCAAGCCATAGGAACTGTTTACAACACACATACACTTCTTTAGGTCTGATTTACTTTAGGTCTGTAGGAACTGAAACCTCACCAGGTGGGGTTGGGCTCTATTATGGGTTTCCCCGCCCAGATACACACACTCTCTCTCTCTCTCTCTCTCTCTCTCACACACACACACACACACACACACACACACACACACACACGCACTCCTGAGGCCCGTCATCATCTCTCATTCTGGTGCTGGCCAGGGCAGGCAGGGGAGAGGAGAGGCTGGACGGTGCGTACTGAATAGGGAGCTGCCGCCGCTTTGTGCAGTGACCTGGGCCCGATCCTGCACAGTGGTCACAGGCATCTGACTTGCTCCTGGCCCGGGCCTGGGAAGTTCAGGCTCTGAATTGCCCTCTCTCTTTCACACACAAGCAGAGCTTTGGGCCCCCTCGCCCTGCCCACCGCGAAGGAGCAGGGGCGCTGACCCACTGCCTTTTCCAAAGATTCCGTCTCCCTCCTTCCCAATAAACAGGCGTCTCCGGGCACCGGTACAGGGGTGGGAGGAAGGGAGTTTCGTAGCGCAAAGAACTGGCGGCTAAAGAAGAATTCCTTCACAGGAAATAACAAGAAGGCCAAAGAGCCCCGGCCGCACCTCTTTGCGCTCCTGCCCAAAGCGAAGCCTCATCTGAGAGGCGGACAGGCAACCCCGTCCCCTACCCATCCACTCCCAGCCCGGCCACTCTGTCGTCCCGCACTCGGGCCTGGCCCTCCCCAAGTCCCTGCCCAGTCGGGACCAGAGCATCTGCACTTCTCCTCACTACCCACACCCAGGCCCTGCGCCCAGAGTGATAAGCCACCCGCTTGCCACACCGATGCTGCACTCGCCCAGCTCCACGGCCCGGCAACAGAGACGCGGGGCCAGCCCTCCGTGCCTGGTTTGGGGTTGGCTGCTCGGTACCTTTCCCTCCTGTCTTCAGGGAAATTCCTTAGGGGAGAGAGAAGAAACAGTGGATCCTGCACCAGAGGCAAAAAGATTCAGGCAAAGACGCTGGACATTCTCCAAAGAAACGTTCTCCAGTGAATCTTCTTGTCACTTTCAGAGTGAACCATGAGGTCTCCTTGTCTCCTATTTTACAAGTCCCCAACGCCTGCCCCCCCTCAAAAGAAAATTCAGTTGATGTTTTTGAAGACTGGGAAAAAGGTTTTGGGAATCTGTCGATTTTAAAGGCCTACAGTTTCACCTTAGGTTAAGAACAGCTAAGCCAACACTCAGATGTACAAATACTCTGTTAAACAATCTTGATATCAAACACTCTAAGAGAAGTGTCCCCAGATTTATTAAAAGAGGAATGTTTAAGATGTGTGGGGTCACCCTTGACTATTTCTATCTGGGAAGCACTAGGTGCTAGTTTTTCAATATGCCCCACAGTTCTGAAACACAGAACTCTGTTCCTCCAAAACATGGCCTCTTAGGGGCCTATAACCACATGATGGAAAGAGAGAAAGAGAATAAAAATGAGAATTAAAAATCAGGACCTTGCTCCATTAGGAGAAAAGAAGTGAGCAGCAGGAACCATTAGCATGGATGAATCCACCTCTTTAAACAGAAAAAGAGCTGGGGGCTGGGGAGGATGGACAGCGGGAAGAATAACCTCCTGCCGTTGTGCCCTGACCCAGTCCAGAATTCCCAGCAAAGAGGAGGAGCAGAGACCTTTCCCCTTCACCCTCCCACTCAGTGACCAACCCAAGCCCAAGGCCAAGGGTCTAACAATGCCGGTGGCACACAGCAAGGCTTCTCCTTCTTTCTTTTTTTTTTTTTTTTTAGCAAGGCTTCTTGATTGCAAACCATGACCAGGGCAGAAGGGACCCAGCAGCCCATCCCTGGGGTGTTCATGGCCCCAGGTGATAGTGATGGTAGATCCCACCTCCTCTCCTAATTCTGAAGTGGCCATCATAGTTTACTGCCCCCTCCCAACCCCCACCATATCCCCCCCAAGGATATCCATAGATATTTTAGGAGAAACAAAAAGTTGGGGCTGTGAAGTCTTTGACTTTCTGGCTTCCTCCTCCCTCCCCTCACCCCCACTCCTCACCACTGCTGCCCAGTTATATCTAATCAGGATTAGAAATGCAGTTAGCTTGGCCCACCTCGACTATGGTCAGAGAATTGCCAGAAGGGTGATTGTTCTAACTCAAAGTGGTCACAGAGGGCAACAGGGTCTGTGTGTGTATGTGCATGTACACAAGTATGTGTGGGGGGGTGGACTCTTGGTGGTGTTCATGTATGTGGGAAGAAGAGAGTTATTTTCACTAGAATTTTTTTTCTTTTGTTTTTTTCTTCGCACTTCTATCTTTCGTGCAGTTTCCACTCATTTTTAATGGCACTGCTTGGGAGATTTCTTCGAGGGAGGCAGGAAGAGGCTCAGAGTTGGGCTAGGGGAAGGAGCAAAAAGCTGAACCTCAGGGAAGACTGTAGTGAGCTCTGGGTAAGATCTCAGGTCCAGGCTTAAGGGTGTAAGAGAGAAGGAGAATGACACTTCCAATAGAACCTATTTGCTAGAGGAAATCGGGTTTAAAGGAGCAATCACTGCTTTAAAAGGAGCTCCTCCCATCCTCTCCAAACACAGCCTAAAGCTGTCCTAGACATGAATGCAGCTCAGTGCATCAAAGCAATTGTTCCTATTTTCATTATTCACAGGGAATCTTTGAATGTACCTGTTAAGGTGACAGACCTCTTAAAAGGGAACATTTTTTTTCCATGCAATTAAATGGTGCATTTACTAAGCTTCTATTAACATAATTTAATATAAATCTATTTTATAAATCTTTAGGCTCAAATTACTGAAAACTGAGCATCTCTGAACAAAAAATACCTATGTCTCTTCCCTAAATTAGATGGAATAGAATCCAAAACCTTGCTATTCTAAGCCAGCTGGAAATATTAAAAGTAGAGGAATTTTTGTATTGTCTTTTGTTAATGGTGGAGGTATGAAGAAAAGAGTCAGCTTGTCTCACAGAAGATGAGAAATTCCACAGGAAGGCAGGGCTTCTCACCCAAGGGCCTGGCACTTGGAGCAGTTAACACGGGCTAGAACTGGAACAGGAACTTAAAGAGATCTCTTAGGAACAGAGATGAATCAGAGCTCAGATGAAAAAACAACAACCAACCCTGACTCATATTTGGAAGCAAGTTTCTTCTGTTTGGGGAGAGAAAAATCCAAAGCCTGTGAGCTCTCACAGTCCCATAAGCTGTTCTACATGGAGGCAGATATCCTTGTCTGTTCGCATAGCTGGACTCCATGTTCTCAAGTGCACCTTCCAAAAGCTTGGGCATCCCATTGTCTCTGAAAAGGTGTTTTGTCTGCCCTTATATTGATGTCACTGCCTGCCCTTCTGCACTAGGCATTGCATTTCTTCAAGCAGAGCCCTATGTTTTCCTGAACGCTTGTCCTACCTTTGTTGAGTCTTCCAAATCCTAAACCCAGGAAGGCCCCAGGGGCTCCTCTGAGTGAATCCTGACAGATCGGAAGTGTGTGCTGTGTGCTTAGGAAAGTAACTAGTTTCAGATTAATGAAGCAGTGACAATTTCAATCTGCTTAAAGACGGAGGTTGGCACTGCCCAGGCCTGAGCGTGGGGAGCTCGCCAGGCTGGGCTTTATATTGTCCGCTTTTCTGAAGAGCAGACAAAGATGGATAGAGAGACATTGAAAAGCAGGGGGCGTATTTCAAACAGCCCCATAAAGAGGGCTGTCACTTTAAGACAAGAACCATAGTGCTTTGATGACTTTGTATTAGCTGCCCCATTTCAAATAAGGAACTCAAGTCTCTAGTGAGAGGGAGGAAAAAGAAGACTGGGAGAGGGAGAGGGAGAGGGAGAAGGAGGGGGGTGGAGGGAGGGAGGGAGAGAGAGAGAGAGAGAGAGAGAGAGAGAGAAACAGAGAATGTAGTGATATTTAGCCTGTGTGAGCACTGCAGCGGGACTAATTCTTAGGCAACTATTTGGTTTCTGAAGTTCAGGGAGAAACAACCCACAGCAGGTGCAGAGAAAAAAGGCAGGTGGGAGCTGCTCCTTATGGGAAAGAGCTCCCTGCCCCATGCGCAGCAGCCGGCTCCGAGGAGTTAAAGCCAGCTTGGCCTCAGTTGGCTGGGAAGGGCTGGAGAGGGATGCACAGCTCTACCGGCCCCAGACCGCTGAGGATTATAATGGAAATTTTTGAGAGCTTGAAAGAGAAATAATAGGAAGGAGGGGGACGGCAGGCTTTTGGAGTCCACCTTCACAAAGCCTAATTTAAATTGTTTGGGGTCAAGCAGCAGCAAGCCACCTCCCCCCTTTCCTCCTTAATTAATTAATGACCACGATTAATTATTAGGGTCTTACATCTCAAGACTTCAAAACACCTTCCCCCCGGGCTGATGAGTGGCTTGAGCCAGGCACGTGGTTCTAACTTGAGAGAAGAAAGTTGAAAGCTGGCAGTGTAGTCTGTGTCTCTATTATCTGCTTCCCTCTAGGTCTCTGCCTCTGCTTTTTTTCTGTCTCTCCTACTCTCCCTGCCTTGGTGTGTCTCTGTCCCTGTCTCTCTAATCTTTCCCCTCTTTGTTCTCCAGGGTGATCTCCCCATCCTCCTCCAATCTCCCTTGGCCCTGGCTCAACCCTCCCAACTCCAGGACCCCAGCTGTCCCGGGAGAGGGGAGGATGCCCGTGAGGCCCTCACCCAGGGCACCGGCCGGCAGCTCCGAATCTCACCGCGTCCTCAGTGGCGGGAAGTGAGTGGGCAGCAGTGTTCACCGGCTGGATCAGGAGTTGTTGACAGTTTAGATTTTTTTTTCCTGCCAAAGAAATCTTTTTTTTTTTTTTTTTTTTTTAAGGGACCAGAGGACCGGGAGCAGGAGAGCGCTTCGGCTTTGAAGGCCAGAGGAAGGGCTCCCCCGACGGTGGCGCTGGAAGGAGAAGCGTGTTGTCAGTTTCATTAGGCACTATTTGAACCTTGCAACGTGTGGTAATTTCTGGGGCAAGCTGAAGAGGGGGGATTATGTAGGAGGGACACAAGGAAATTAGCGGACGGTTAATTTAACTCGTTTTCTGCTAGACTTTTCGATACATTCCTAATTGACTGAGGGGCAGGTGAAGCTCCCGCCCCATGCAGGCTCATTCACGGTGGGAATAAATGGTTCTTTTTCAACTCACACTGCTCACAATATATCATCAGGGGAAAGACATGCAGTGAATATGTTGATTTTTTTATTATTATTAATGGACTTACACCCTGCCACGCAGGTGTGAGGGTAAAAACCTATCCTGCAATGAGATAAGATTAACAATGAAATTAGAATTTTATTAGCTTTATATGTCACATAGACCTGGATCCGAACTGTCAAAACAAGCAACAAGAAAAGATATTCTGAAGGCAGCCCTGCCACTCAGCCAGGAGAAATGGAACAGTGTCGATCCAAATCACAATCAGCTCCAGTTCCTACAGTACCTCCCTTGGGCCTTCTGCCGGAGGCAAGAGCGGGGAGGGCCTCGCTTGGGTGACCGCCTCGGTTCCCGACCCGCAGGTAGTAGCTGAAAACAGCACTTGAGCTCGGAGGCCCGGCCTAGAGCAGGCCTCAGCCCAGGGTAGGGGGGCCGTGATGACCCGAGGCTGCCGAGAGGTCAGCGGAGGGGCCGGGCCACCGCGGCCTGCGGGCCGCAGGCTTCGCATCCTCTAAATCAGCTGCAGGCGCTGGCCGCGACCCGAGGGAATGGAGAAGAGTCGGAATGCGGGACTGGAGGTGGAGTGGGGCGTCCCTTGAAAACCGCACTGAGTTTTGTTACCCGGGGGCCACTGCTACCTGGGTCTCGCAGGCGCAGAGGTGCCCTATGCAAATGGTTCACTCTTAGGCGAGAAAGAAATACTTCAAATGGCCCTTTGTAACCTTCTATAGAAAATCGAGGTACTCTGCATGACAAAGCACAATTAAGCTTTCTATTCAGGAGTTCTGCAGCTGGTAGCCCATTGGGAAAGTGGGAGGAAACGGGAATATATTAATAGTGTGGCAAAAGTTTTTTGTGTGCGTGTCCTTTTCTGGGTCGGGGCTGGGGAGGGGCGGTGGGTGGACCCAGAGGGGAAGGAAGCTCCGCCTTGGATCCTTGCCACCTGTACAACCTCGTCTCTGCCCACGTGGAGAGCCCTGCTTGTCTGGCAGCCCGGACATTCTGAATGGTCTCGGCGACCCCCGCGAGCAGACCAGGGCTCGGCGAACCCTGCGGGCACCAGCGCCTGGACGGGACGGGACGCCTGCCCCAGCCTAGCCTCCTCGTCCCCGGAAAGCTGAGCTGAGACCCGGCGCCCGGCTGTTCTTGGTCCCCCGCGCAGGAGGGAGGCTCCCAGACCCGGTGCTTCGCCCAGACGCCAGGGTGGGTGGTGCACCCGGGAGCACAGCAGGGGGAAGTTGGCGCTGGAAAAGAGACATGGGAAGAGCAGAGCCGGATTTTCCGTTCAGCTCTAATTTTCTCCCATAGTTGAGGTTCACTTCCTAATCGTTCACTTTTACAGACCTCGAGGAGAATTTCTTGCTTCTTAGTAAAGAAGGGCTCTTAACCAACTGTGCTGGTTATTCTCCATTTGCCGGTCTAGATCCATCTCCACCTTCCTCTGGCCTGGTGGTTGCCAGAAGACACTGGCCACTGTGGATTGTACTACATCTTCTATTAACTGCATCACCTGCAGTCTCTTGCCTCTGGCTTCCATTTGGGTTTGGTGAATGAGCGGCACTGCAAATAACCGAACAACCTGATGAGAGAATCTGAGGTACACTGATTGTTTCTGGGGATGTTGCATTGTCCCAGTTCTGGCAGTTGCTGCTACTTTCCAGAAACTCCCTTTCTCTCTGAGAGCCTCTTTTCCAAGGCTCCAGCTGTTAGTCAGGCTCCTCCTGCACCTTCATGGAAAAAGGTGAAAATGCCTTCTGCTTTCTACTAGTCCCCTCTACTAGTCCCATCAAATTCTTGTTGGTTCTCTCAGCCCGGCACACATCTCTGCAAGTAGTCATTTTGTTGAAAACTTTCTTTAAAAATCCCCGCTCAGATCAGTTGCCGAGTGGCCTGACCAGCCATGTTATGCTTGAGTCATCTCTTCTATAACAGTCAGATCAACTGTCTCCTCACTTTTGCTGGGACGTCTCCCATGAGAGAAGTTGTCGCAGCCCATTCCATTTTCAACAGCTTTGACCACTAGGAATACTTACTTGTGTTGTATCTTCCTTTGTAATTTCCATCCATGAGTTCTACCTAGTTCTTTCCTCGTGGACTTCTAGGTGTCTGCCTTCTTCCCTATTCTCAACTGTGATGTCCTTGATGACAGCAACTGCATCTTTCATCTCTGCAACCTCAGCATTCATCACAATGCCTAGTACACAGTAGATGCCCAGTAAAGACTAGCTAGATCAATGCATCATTCTGCTTCCAAGACTCCACCAGTTGCCTCAAACATGGAGGCTAGAAACAACTATATTTCACTGTAGCTGTATATACATATATGTAATAAACATATATTCCCTGGTGGCACAGTGGTGAAGAATCTGCCTGCCAATGCAGGGGACACGGGTTCGAGCCCTGGTCCTGGAAGATCCCACATGCCACGGAGCAACTAAGCCCATGCTCTACTACTACTGAGCCTGCACTCCAGAGCCCGTGAGCCACAACTACTGAGCCTGCGTGCTGCAACTACTGAAGCCTGCGTGCCTAGAGCCCGTGCTCCACAACAAGAGAAGCCACCGCAATGAGGAGCCTGCGCACCACAACAAAGAGTAGCCCCCGCTCACTGCAACTAGAGAAAGCCCGTGTGCAGCAACGAAGACCCAATGCAGCCAAAAATTAAAATAAATAAAATAAATTTTTAAAAAAATGTATATATACGTAGGCTAAATAGGCTATGTATAGAATAAATATCCTATATAGAGGATAATTATAGATAGGATATAGAGAAGGTTCTGGAATCAGTCTGCATGCTCTACTATTTACTAGCAGTGTGACCTTGAGCAACCCACTTAACCTAACTTCTATTTTCCTCATTTGTAAAATGGGGATAATTAATAGTACTTCCCTCATAGGGTGATGAGGACTAAATAAGGAAATACACATGAAGATACACAGATATTTAGTTAACTTAGATAAGGTCTAACTGAAAAAGTAACTTTTAAATAAAGACCTGAAGAGAATATGAAGAACTGACCCTGTGCTTGCTGGGGCAAGAGAATTCTAGGGGTAAAGAATTCCAAGCAAAGGCCAAGGTGGGAAGATGCCTGAAATAGTTGGGAAACAATGAAGAGTCAGAGTGACTAGAGTAGACTGAGTGAGTGTGTGTGAGGGGGGAAGAGTGATGATGGGGTAGGGCTTGTAGGTCAGAGTAAGGGCTTTGGCTTTTATTTTTAGTTAACTGGGAAATTCTTGTGGGATTTTGAGCAGAGAAGTGATATGCTGTAACTTATGACTAATCTGGATGAATTTGGCTGCTATGTTGAGAGAAGCCAGGAAGATAAGATACTATTAAATACAGCCAGGTAAGAGATGACGCCGGCCTGGACCAGGGTGGAAGTAATGGGAGTAGAGAGAAGTGTTGAATTCTTGGGTTTGATTTGGTAGAGTTGCCAGGATTTGCTAACAAACTGAGGAGTAAGAGAAAGAAAAGGGTCAAGGATGACACCAACGTCTTTACCCCAATCATTGAAAAGAAACATGTTTCCATTACGAAGACTATAGGGGACTTCCCTGGTGGCACAGTGGTTAAGAATCCACCTGCCAACGCAGGGGACACGGGTTCGAGCCCTGGTCCGGGAAGATCCCACATGCCGCAGAGCAACTAAGCCTGTGCGCCACAACAACTGAGCCCGCGAGCCACAACTACTGAGCCCACGTGCCACAACTACTGAAGCCTGAGTGCCTAGAGCCCATGCTCCGCAGAAAGAGAAGCCACCGCAATGAGAAGCCCATGCACCACAGCAAAGAGTAGCCCCTGCTCGCCACAACTAGAGAAAGCCCGTGTGCAGCAACAAAGACCCAATGCAGCCAAAAATAAATAAATAATAAATAAATAAATTTATTTATTTAAAAAAAAGAAGACTGTAGGAGGAGCGACTTTAGTATATATTAAGTTTGAGATGACAATTACACATCAAAGTGGGGATATCATGAAGGCAATTGAAAAAATAATTCTGAAGTTCTGAAGTGAGAGCAAGCCTCGAGAAGTAAATAAAGGAGTCGTGAATGTAACGATGGTATTAAAATCATGTGACAAGGTGATCGCATAAGGGAGTGGTACATAGTAAAAGGGGAAGGAACCCAAGGACTTAGCACTGGAGAACTCTAAAATTTAAAAGCATTGAAAACAAGTCTTGGAGATGAGAAAGGATGAACATAGAGGAAAACAATCAGGTGAGTAGTATGACTGACCCAGCATATGGCCTGGAGAGAATTTCCTGAACTCAGGGAGGGTAACCCAAGCAAAGGCCAGCAGTCTCCCTGAGTTGAGACAGAATTGAGAAGTAGAGGAAACCAAGGTGCCTAGAATCCATAGGACACAGTACTTATTCAATAGCAAACTGCTCAGAAAGAAAGCTCTAGAAATCTACAGAGGTTTCCCCTCTAGTTTTCAGCTGAGTATTCATCAATACTTACACATGAAGAACCTACCTGGGGCTAGAGAAAGAACACCACAAAGAAGCAGGCTGAAAAATTTATGACCTCACACATGCCTGGTAAGACTTTGTGTCCTCTCTGGCCAGAAAGAAAAGACCTCCTAACATACACGGGGCTTTTCATTCAAATAGACTACTCAGAAAGGTATTGCCTCAGTAGTAGAGCAAAATTAGCTCTAAAGACTACTCAGGTCCCACCTAACAAAGCTTAAAAGCAAGCTTCAAAAGGATCAAACTGTTTCCAAGTAACCTAACTGCATCCAAAACAGCTCAAAAATATTTAAAGGAATTAAAAAAAAAAAACCTAGCATCCTAGTAGAAGGTATAATTCATAATAACAAATTATGAGGTATGCAATCAAAACACACCGGGCATGAAAAGAAGCAGCAAAATATGACAATGAGAAGAAAAATCAATCAATATAAAGACACAGAAATGACACATATGGTAGAATTCTGACAAAGACTTTCTAACAATTATTATATTTTTAAATCCCCTCCATTTACTCATGAAGGCAGAGGAAAGTATGAACATAATAAGGAGAGATCTGCAAGTTATTTAAAAAAAAAGATCTGAATCAATTAAGAAATACAGTGTGTGAGATGAAAAACACCAGATGTGATTAACGACAGTTAGACACTGCAAATAAAAGATTAGTGACCTTACGTGATGCAGAGCAACTAAGCCCATGTGCCACAATTACTGAAGCCCCGCGCCTAGAGCCCATGCTCCGCAACAAGAGAAGCCACCACAATGAGAAGCCCGTGCACCACAACGAAGAGTAGCCCCCGCTCGACACAACTAGCGAAAGCCCGTGCGCAGCAACGGAGACCCAACACAGCCAAAGATAAAATTTTTTTAATTAAAAAAGAGTTTGCATGCCACAACTAAGACCCAGCGCAACCCAGTAAATAAATAAATAAATATTTAAAAAAAAAGATTAGTGACCTTAAAGACATAGCCATAGAAGCTATCCAAAACAAAATATAGTGAGATAAGAGACTGAAAAGAAAAGAATAGAGCATCGGTGAGCTGTAACACAACATTGAGTGACCTATACACACATGTTCCTGGAGTTCCAGAAGGAGAAGACAGATGAAGGGACAGAGCAATCACTGGCAATTTTTTTCAAATTTGATGTAAACTATAAACCTACATATCCAAGGAGTTCAACAAACTCCAAACAGCAGAAACACGTGCCCCAAGGCACATCATAATTATAATGATAAGAAGAAAATCTTGGGCCTCCCTGGTGGCGCAGTGGTTAAGAGTCCGCCTGCCGATGCAGGGGATACGGGTTCGTGCCCCGGTCTGGGAGGATCCCATATGCCGCGGAGCGGCTGGGCCCGTGAGCCATGGCCGCTGGGCCTGCGCATCCGGAGCCTGTGCTCCGCAACGGGAGAGGCCACAACAGTGAGAGGCCCGCATACCGCAAAAAAAAAAAAAAAAAAAAAAAGGAAGAAAATCTTAAAAACATCTAGAGAAAAAAGATACTATTTGCAAAGGAACAAAGATGAGGATGATAGTAGATTTGTCATCAGAAAGAATGCAAGCCAGGGACTTCCCTGGCGATCCACTGGTTAAGACTCCCTGCTTCCACTGCAGGGGGCACAGGTTCGCATGCCACAAGGCCAAAAAAAAAAAAAAAAAAAAACAAAGCAAGCCAGAAGACAGTGACTTCTGTCTTTAAACTACTGCAAGAATAAAACAGTCAATCAGAATTCTAAACTCAGCAAAAATAATAATTTTTTTCTTTGGTTGCCCATGCTTTTGCCACTATATGCAAAAAATCATTGCCAAATCCAACGTTATGGAGCTTTCCTCCTATGTTTTTTTCTAAGAGTTTTACAGTTTAAGTTCCTATGTTTGGGTCTTTAATCCATTTTGAGTTTATTTATTTTAAAAATAATTTTTAAGTTTTAATTGAAAAAACACATCTCATGGGCTTCCCTGGTGGCGCAGAGTTTAAGAATCTGCCTGCCAATGCAGGGGACACAGGTTCGTGCCCTGGTCCAGGAAGATCCCACATGCCTCGGAGCAACTAAATCCGTGTGCGATAACTACTGAGCCTGCGCTCTAGAGCCTGCGAGCCACAACTACTGTAGTTCACACGCCACAACTACTGAAGCTCGCCTGCCACCACTACTGAAGCCCGCACACCTAGAGCCCGTGCTCTGCAACAAGAGAAGCCACCGCAATGAGAAGCCCGCGCACCACAATGAAGAATATCTCCTGCTTGCCTCAACTAGAGAAAGCCTGTGTGCAGCAACGAAGACCCAACGCAGCCAAAAATAATTAAATAAAATAAATTTATATAAAAAAAAGAAAAAACACATCTCACAAAATGTACTATATTAACTATTTTTAAGTATGCAGTTCAGTAGTGTAAAATATATTTGCATTATTGTGAAACAGATCCCCAGAATTTTTTGTCTTGCAGAACTTGGTAACCACCATTCTACTTTCTATTTCAGTGAATTTGACTACTTTAGATAACTCATGTGAGTGGAATCATATAGTATTTGTTGTTTTGTGTCTGGCTTATTTCACGGGGCATAATGATTTCAAGGTTCATCCATGTTGTAGCATGTGACTGCATTTCCTTTTTTTAAAGGTTGCATAGTATTTCACTGTGCTTATATACCACATTTTGTTTCATCCATTGATGGACATTGGGTTGCTTCCACATCTTTGCTATTGTGAATAGTACTGCTATGAATGTGGGTGTAAAAATATCTCTTCGAGATCCTGCTTTCAATTATTTTGTATTATACCCAGGAGTGGGATTGCTGGATCATATGGTAGTTCTATTTTTAATTTTTTGAGGAAGCACTGTAGTGTTTTCTGTAATGGTTGTACCATTTTACAGTCCCACCAACAATGCACAAGGTCCAACTTCTCCACATCTCTGCCAACGCTTGTTAGTTTCGGTGGCTTTTTTTTTTTGGTAGTAGCTATCATAATAGTGTAAAGTAATATCTCACTGTGATTTTGATTTGCATTTCTCTGGTGATTAGTAATGTTGAACAACTTTTCAAATTCTTTTTGGCCATTTGTATATCTTCTTTGGAGAAGTATCTACTCAAGTCCTTTGACCATTTATTTTCTAATTGGGCTATTTGATTTTTTTGTTGTTTAGTTGTAGGAGTTCTTTATATATTCTGGATATTAACCCCTTATCAGGTATATGATTTGTAAATATTTTCTCCCATTCCTTAGGTTGCCTTTTACTCTGTTGATTCTGTCCTTTGATGCACAAACGTTTTAAAATTTGATTTGTCCCATCTGTACTTTTTTCTTTTGTTGCTTGTGCTTTTGATGTCATATCCAAGAAATCATTGCCAAATTCAATGTCATGAAGATTTTCCTCTATGGTTTCCTCTAGGAGTTTTATATTTTTAGGTCATACATTTAGGTCTTTAATCCATTTAGAGTTAATGTTTGTTTATGGTGTAAGGTAAGGGTCCAACTTTGTTCTTTTGCATATGAATATCCAGTTTTCTGAACTGGATATCCTGTTGAAGAGACTATCCTTTCCCCATTGAATACTCTTGGCACTCTTGTTGAAAATCATTTGAAATTTGTTTCTGGGTCATATTTTATTCCACTGGTCTATATGTCTGTCTGTATGCCACTACCACTCTTTTGAGTACCATAGCTTTGTAGTTGTTTTGCAATCAGGAAGTGTGAGACCTCCAACTTTATTTTTCACTTTCAATATTGTTTTTGCTATCTGGGTCTCTTGAGATTTATATGAATTTTAGGATAAATTTTCTGTTTCTGTAAAAAATGTCATTGGGATTTTGATAGGGGTCACATTGAATCTGTAGATTGTTTTGATTAGTATAGACATCTTAACAATACTAAGTCTTCCAATCCAGGAACATGGAATGTTGCTCCATTTATTTGTATTGTTAATTTCTTTCAGCAACATTTTGTAGTTTTCAGTACACAAGCTTTTTGGGAGGCTGTGTTAAACAGCAAAATCACCAATCCTGCTTGAATTCCCTGGAGGTTCAGTGGTTAGGACTCCACGCTTTCACTGTGGAGTCCCTGATGGGGGACTCAGTCCCTGGTGGGGGAACTAAGATCCCACAAGCCACGTGTTACAGCCAAAAAAAAAAAAAGTTTTAAATAAATAAACAAGGATTATGTTAGTAAATGTGAAAGTGCAGCTCAAAGAGTCCAAAAATGTATCTTTAAAGAAATCATATTTTTTTTAAATGCCTGGAAATACAGTCACCCAAATATTGAGATAATGCTTACTGAGATGGAGTTTTAGAAATGTGAATTAATATGTGTAAAATTGCTTCCTAAATCAGTAAAGAACTACAAAAATAATCGCAAAGAATAAGAATAATCACAAAATAATTTCGGCTCTTATGACCTGTTTGGAATGGTTAGTCTAGAAGACACCAGACGAAAAATTGTTCTTTTTTTAACCGAAGTATAGTTGATATACAATGTTGTGCTAATTTTTGCTGTACAGCAAAGTGATTGTTACACATACATATACATTATTTTTTATATTCCCTTCCATTATGGTTTATCACAGATATTGAATATAGTTCCCTGTGCTGTACAGTAGGACTTTGATGTTTATCCATTCTATATATAATAGTTTGCATCTGCTAATCCCCAAATCCCAGTCCTTCCCTCCCCCACCCCCTTGACAACCACAAGTCTGTTCTCTACGTCTGTGAGTCTGTTTCTGTTTCATAGATAAGTTCATTTGTGTCATATTTTAGATTCCACATATAAGGATATCATATGGTATTTGTCTTTCTCTTTCTGACTTACTTCACTTAGTGTAATAATCTCTATGTCCATCCATGTTACTGCAAATGGCATTATTTCATTCTTTTTTATGGCTGAGTAGTATTCCATTGTATATATGTATCACATCTTCTTTATGCATTCATCTGTTGATGGACATTTAGGTTGTTTTCATGTCTTGGCTACTGTGAATAGTGCTGCTATGAACACAGGGGTGCATGTATCTTTTTTTTTTGTATCTTTTTGAATCATAGTTTTGTCCAGATGTATGCCCAGGAGTGGGACTGCTGGATCATACACAACTTCATTTTTAGTTTTTTGAGCAACCTTCACACTGTTTCCCACAGTGGCTGCACCAACTTACATTCCCAGAAATACTGTAGGAGGGTTCCCTTTTCTCTACACCCTCTCCAGCACTTGTTATTTGTGGACTCTTTAATGATGGCCATTCTGACCAGTGTGAGGTGGTACCTCATTGTAGTTTTGATTTGCATTTCTCTAATAATTAGTGATTTTGAGCATCTTTTCATGTGCCTGTTGGCCATCAGTATGTTTTCTTTGGAGAAATGTCTGTTTAGGTCTTCTTCCCATTTTCTGACTGGGTTGTTTGTTTTTTGAGTGTTAAGTTGTATGAGCTGTTTGTATATTTTGGAAATTAAGCCCTTGTCAGTCTCATCATTTGCAAATAGAAAAATTGTTATTTGATTAGATTTTGAGTAGCATAAGAACTAGTTCTCATTCAGAATGCATTCTTGGTCAGTGTCAGGATTACTTTTAATAACTATTTTTGAATTTAAGCTTCCTTCTCCAGGGCATATGGAGACATTCAAGACATGGATGTATACAAAATGCTTGAATGTTTTTGTTTTTTAAAAACTCTTTCCTCCATGTTTTAAGCTTTATAGCACCAAACAATTTCTTTTTAATTGTTTTGATTTCCTAGGCTTTCTTTATGAAGTTGAAGTGGTTAATCTCTTTCTCAATAGCCCAAAGCACACTGGATCAGGTCTGATCTTAAAAATAGCCATGTCTTAGCCAAAATTCCTTTCTAAACTTCTATGCCTAATAAAAAAATTTTAGTATGCTAGAAACAGAAAGAAATTGTTTAAAATTAATAAACATTTGTCAGAAACTAATGGCAAATATCTTACTAATTTGTGAAACTGTCATACTATCCCCATTAAAATAGGGAACAAGAAAATCTGCCCACTATAATCATTTTACTTAATGATCTTTTTGTTGGTTCTAGCAAGCTGTAAGGAAAGAAAGTGAATCAAGAGCTATCAGTGTGGGACTTCCCTGGTGGTGCAGTGGTTAAGAATCTGCCTGCCAATGCAGGGAACACGGGTTCGAGCCCTGGTCGGGGAAGATCCCACATGCCCGAGCAACTAAGCCCGTGCGCCACAACTACCGAGCCTGCACTCTAGAGCCCATGAACCACAATTGCTGAGCCCACGTGCCACAAGTACTGGCCTGCCTGCTGCAACTACTGAAACCCGTGCACCTAGAGCCAGTGCTCCGCAACAAGAGAAGCCAATGCAATGAGAAGCCCACGCACCACAATGAAGAGTAACCCCTGCTTGCTGCAACTAGAAAAAGCCTGCGCGCAACAACGAAAACCCAACATAGCCAAAAAAAAATAAAAAGAAAAAAGAAAATAGCTAATTGCATATTATAATTTATATTAGAATATAAATATACAACATAATACAATGTAATTAATTGCATTATTGATTTATATTTTATTAATTATATAATATAGTATAATTATATGTAATAATGATATATTATGTTTATTATATATGTGTGTATGTATACACACACACACACACACACACACATACACATAAAGAGCTAAGCTGTTACTCAGAAACATAGGAAAGGTTTCTAAACTTATGAACTTATGAAGTTCAGCAGCCCAATAGCGTTTCTCAAAAAAACCTATTCAATGCGCAGAGAGTATGTACTTTCAGTCTACTGAGAAATTCACAAACCTGTAGGAAATTGTACACATGAAACCTAAATCACAGGAAGTACACAGTCACAATGTGTAAAATGTGTAGCTTAAAAGATTATACATTTTATTTTAATTGTTCTTTGGGAAATAGTTCACTCTCAATAATGTATGAATTTTTGTTTTAATCTGTCAGCTTCTGAGGAAGGGAGTGTAAGAGGACATAGTTTTTAAAGTGTATTATATAACCCCTAGGAATTTTTGATCATAGGGCTTAAAAACAGACCATATTTATAGAACTGAAATGCAGAATTAAAAAAAATAAGTGGTTTATGTGGGCCTAAGTGGATTTTGAATTTACAGACTATTTTGTTCTTTAATAGACCTTGAATTTAAAAATGAAGAAATAGAATCTTTTTTCTTTGTATTGCTTTTGAAGCAATCAAATGAAATTGTATCTTCTTCAGACCTCTCCTAAAGCTATATATACAATTTTATAGGCTATATTTGAAAATAAGCCTCACTTTCAATATTATCAAGAACTCCAAAGCTTTCCCCCTTCTTTGAGATGGAACTGGTGCATGAAAAGAGTGCTGAACTAGAAGATAAGGGCCTACCTGGGTTTTAGCTCTGAGTCCTTTTTTCTATGAGCTGTGTGCCAATTGTTTAACTTCTCTGATCTGTAAAGAAATCTCTGTTTTCTTTATCTGTAAAGTTGAGAGTGGTGGAGATTAAGTGAGATAACATATGTACAGTGTTTGCAAGCTATAAAACACTGCAAACATTGAATTATGAGGCAGTTTTTCCAAATCCTAATAGCTGTGAGAAGAATGAAAATAGAAGACAAAATTTTTACATTATCTGTTTTATGCAGTGAACAGGAAGATGGCCAGGATGGTGCAGGATGTCAAGCCCTTAGTCTTCAGAGGTGTGGTTGAAGGAACTAAGGCTATTAATCTGAAGAGCCAAATACTGAGGGTGTAGGGAAGAAGTGTTAGTATTTATAGCTTGCCTCGTGGAGGTCCTGCTGTAGTATTTGCCTTTCAAGAGCATCATATTTTTTTAGTATTTGTTTCATCCAGACATGAGTTATCACCTCCCCTCACCCATTTTCCTCTCATCATAACATTCCCTTAATCTAAAAATCAGAAAAGGCAAATGAGCTTCAGATGAGCTCTTCGCTGACTTCCCTGTGCTTATAGAATCCTTTCAATCCAGAAGAGGGGTAGGTAGCATTTGGACGTAGTCTCGAAACAAAAGTCAACACGCATATCGTGGGGGAAATATGAAGAAAATGGAAATGCAACAGGAGGACAACAGACAGAAGTTTAACCTTTGAGGCACATGTGGACTGGAAGGTATTGAGTGGTAGGTCTGGATGTCCAGAAGACGACGCCTCACCACAAGAGATATGGGAAGCTGATGTCTACTTAGAAAATTGCTCAGGAATGCACAAATTAAGATTGATGTTTGGAGCTCCCATTTCCATACTTCCTATTGTTTCTCTTTTCTCATAATAACCATTCTATCTTTCTACCTCTTTTATTCAATCAAGTAAGACAGAGAGAGTTTAATGAGTTTTGATTTTTCCCAGTCAGGAAGACATGTCAATATTTCATAGGGAAGCAGAAAGAGGCAGTAAAAGAGCCCTATTAAAATGTTTTAGGCACTTCTGAAGATCCAAAGACAGGTTCTATTTTGCAAAGCTTTATTCTCGTTTTGTGCATTCCTCTCTGCTGATTTGTTTTTTGTGATTACTCAGAGATCAAGCAGCTCATACAATGTATGTGAGTCAGATTTATTGAGACAGGGTAGCCTGTTGGCTTGTCTTCATAGCTGCCAAGCTGCAATTACATTGTCAGAACTTCTCAGCTGGCTACCTATTTACAGTAAAAAACAAGTGGTTGCTGGTATCAAACTATTTGTGAATACAGGAGTTTTGCACATTTCTTTGGCTAAAACGGCATCATTAAAAAAAGGAAACCTACAAAATGGTTGAGGTTTTATCAGAGACATGAAGATTCAATGTGAGTTGTGATTTTTTGGCATAATAAAGAGTGAACCAAAGTTTCTGAGAGATTTGAGCTATTTCATTGTGTTAATCAACAGCTATGTATATGATTATAGTAACATCACCATCTCCATGGCTGGGGCTTACATTAAACAGAAAATACTACATTTACTTTGTATAATTAGGAGTTTGCTGTTCTGAGTGCTCCTTTTTAAAAAGAAATTATTTTTTTCAGCTTTATTAAAGTATAATCGACAAAATTGTGTATACTTAAAGTGTGCAACGTGATGATTTTCTCCCTCTTTCATCTATTTATACTCACAAATGTACCAGGGAAAGGCTTTGCTCTGAATGCAGTGGGGTAGATGTGAACAACTGGATGAGTGAATTGTTACCTTATCTACATGTTCTAAATTGAGTAACTATGGTTCCTAGTCCTCACAGCCAAGTGGTGAGAAAGCCATTCTCAGTTATGTTTGGGGGAATTTCCCCCTCTTCTTTGGGTCTTCTAAAAATCCAGGTTGGAGGAGTGGTCTTTTCCCTGTCTAGCAAATGGGGAGAGGCCAAGGCTTTAGCTGAAAGTGTTGGGCTTCATGGCTGCAGCTGTTTTCTGCTCCATGATTCTGCTACCTAGATCAGTTCCTCCTGTCTGTTGGACACAAATGCTTTGGACAGGCTCAGAGACACCATTCCTGTGGGCCTCTCCACTGACCACTGCCTCAGCCACAGTGACCCTCACTGCTGTTCCCAAGGCTGGGATGGTCAAGGAACACCTTACTGAGACGTAGTCATTAAAATATGTCCTGGGACTTCCCTGGTGGCACAGTGGTTAAGAATCCACCTGCCAATGCAGGGGACACGGGTTCGAGCCCTGGTCCGGGAAGATCCCACCTGCCAGGAGCAACTAAGCCCGTGAGCCACAACTACTGAGCTGCACTCTAGAGCCCGCGATCCACAACTACTGAGCCTGCGTGCTACAACTACTGAAGCCCTCGCGCCTAGAGCCTGTGCTCCGCAACAAGAGAAGCCACCGCAATGAGAAGCCCGCGCACCACAACGAAGAGTAGCCCCCGCTCACCACAACTAGAGAAAGCCCGTGTGCAGCAACGAAGACCCAACGCAGCCATAAATAAATAAATTAATTAATTAATTAAAGGTCAAAAAAAAAAAAAAAAAAGAATATGTCCTGAAGGAGGTCTGATAGAAAAGCATTCCAGGCAGGGGGTAGAGCCAGAGGCCATGAGGCAGGAGCTTGCCCGGAGTGTTTGAAGAGCAGCAAGGAGGCCAGGGTGGGCACAGCAGAGAAGTGCTGGGGTGGGGGGAGTAGTAAAGGTGAGATCAGAGCAGTGTAGGGCCCTGGAGGCCACTGTAAGGACTTCAGTGTTTATTCTGAGTAAGATGGGGAACCACTGAAGTGTTTTGAGGATCAGTCCGGCCGTGTGGAGAACAGCTTGTCTGGCTTCCTAATGTCCACTTCCAATCTTGCCTCCACACACCTGTTTGGGGATTGTACCACTTGTATTGTGCACAGAGGACTGTTTCCGTTGGATGCTGCTTCAGTTATATTCCTTGTAACTATGCCTCAAATGATGTGTCACTTGGAAAGTGAATGAAGATGGCACTACTGATTCACCTACCGATCAGTCAAATAAACATATAGTTATAAACTTTGGAAAGTTTCTATCAAGAAAAACCAAATGACTGAGAGCCCAGAATTGCCCGCAACCATCAGGCTACCAGGAGCTGGGAGGGGCAACAAATGATTCTTCCCTCAAGACTTTGGAGGGAGCAAGATCCTGCCAACAGCTTTCAGATTTCTGGCCTCCAGAAGTGTGATTCTCTCTCTCTCTCTCTCTCTCTCTCTCTCTCTCTCACGCACACACACACACAGACACACACACAAAGTGTGATGCTTTGACAGTATATGATGGGAAAAGAGACCTTGGGTTAATACTGTGTGGAGGTACCTTTGAACAAGATCTGAAAGATGTGAGGAGTTAAATAGTGTGAATGGGGACAGGAAGAGTAGGTTTTGCAGATAAAACAGTATATACAAAGGCTCTAGAAAGGGAGAAGCAAGGTGTATTCCATTAAATGAAAGAAGGTCAGTGTGGGGAGCACCAGGGTGGGGAGAGTGACAGGAGCTGAGTATGAAGAAGTACACCATGTAAGCAATTTTGGTTTTAAGATTTGGACTTAACTCTTTGAACACTATCTTAGTCTATTCAGGCTGCTATAACAAAAATACCACAGACGGGCTTATAAACAACCAAAATTTATTTCTCACAGTTCTGGAGGCTGGAAATCTGAGATCAGGCTGTTGGCATGCTCATGTGAGGGTCCTCTTCTGGGCTGCAGACTTCTTGTATCCTCACAGGGTGGAAGGAGCCAGGGACCCTCTGGGGCCTCTTTCATAAGAATATTAATTCCATTTATGAGAGTTTTGCTCTCATGACCTTACCACTTCCCAAAGATCCTACCTCCTAATTACCATCACCTTGGGAGTTAAGATTTCAGCATATGAATTTTGGGGTTGGGGGGCACAAACATTCAGACAATAACAGTCACTAAATCTGTGAGCATGTTTCCTGATCAACTGACATAAACAAAGAGATTATCGATCAAACCATATTAGGGGGTTAGACTTTGGGTTTTTTCTTATCCTGGCAGTACCTAGACTCTCCTTTGGGGAACCCACTCCTCCTCATTGGAGTAGTCAGTGCTTTGGGTAGTATGGACCCTACTTCTAGTTCTAAGGGTAGGCTTCGATTGTCATAAGTCAATCAATGTTTTTTTGGAAACTTCAAGGAGTTCCCTGGTAAGTGTCATCTCTTCTCTGCCTTGGTTTTGAACAACTTGAAAAACAAAGCAAAGAGTAAATATGAAGGTCCCAAATAGCACTTTTATCGTCACAGAGGCATATGTCTCATGTCTGCTAACCAAGTGGACTTACTAATACGCAACCCCAAATGATGCAACTCAGGCCATGATGGACTTTGACAGGTCCAGCAACACAGAATACAAAAGAGAACTTCTGATTTTTGAGGGGAAGTCTACTCCCAAAAGGAAGGCAGAGCTGAGTAGAGTGTTCTCCGTCTTTATAAAATTACCATATCAGATGAGTGGATCCATCTTCCCAGAAGCAGAGAGAGGCTGGAGTTACATTAATTGAAGCAACATCAGGAGTGGGAAAGAAGCATTCTCCATAACAAGCACCATTTCATCCCTTTTGCGACAGTGATTGTTTTAGGAAAGGACAGTAACCCAGGCTTAAGCCAATCAACCCATAGAAGTTCCATAGCTTCCAATGGCAGTTTTTACAGAAATAGGACAAACAATATTAAAATTTGTATGGAACTACAGAGGACCCTGAATAGCCAAAGCAATACTGAGAAAGAACAAAGCTGGAGGCATCACTGATTTCAAGCTATATTACAGAGCTATAGTAATCAAAACGATACGGTATTGGCATAAAAACAGACACATAGATCAATGGAACAGAACAGAGTGTCTAGAAATAAGCCATGCATATATGGTTAATTACTTTACAACAAAGGAGTCAAGAATATACACTGGGGAAAGGACAGTCTCTTCAACAAATGGTGTTGGGAAAACTGGACAGCCACATGCAAAAGAATGAAGCTGGACCACAATCTTAAACTATACACAAAAGTTAACTCAAAATGGGTTAAAGGCTTGCATGTCAGACCTGAAACTATAAAACTCTTAGAAAAAAACACAGCGGATAAGCTCCTTGACATTAGTCTTTGCACTGAATTTTTGGATTTGATACCAAAGCAAAAGCAACAAAAGCAAAAATAAACAAGTAGTACCACATCAAGCTAAAAAGCTCTGCACAGCAAAGGCAACAATCAACAAAATGCAAAGATAACCTACCAAATGTGAGAAAATATTTGCAAATCATATAACTGATAAGGGGTTAATACCCAAAATATATAAAGAACTCATACAACACAAGAGTATAAAACTAAACAATCCACTTTAAAAATGGGCAGGGCTTCCCTGGTGGCGCAGTGGTTGAGAATCTGCCTGCTAGTGCAGGGGACACGGGTTCGAGCCCTGGTCTGGGAGGATCCCACATGCCGCGGAGCAAATAGGCCCGTGGGCCACAACTACTGAGCCTGTGCACCTGGAGCCTGTGCTCCGCAACAAGGGAGGCCGCGATAGTGAGAGGCCCGTGCACTGCGATGAAGAGTGGCCCCTGCTTGTCACAACTAGAGAAGGCCCTCACACAGAAACCAAGACCCAACACAGCAAAAATAAATAAATTAATTAATAAACTCCTACCCCCAACATCTAAAAAAAAAGGAAAAGGAAAAAAAAAATGGGCAGAGGATCTGAATAGACGTTTTTTCCAAAGAAGACAAACAGATGGCCAGCAGGTACATTGTAAAAGGTACACTGAAATTATACCTTTTAATTGGACCAACAGGTACATGAAAAAGGTGCTCAAATCACTAGTCATCAGGGAAATGCAAATCAAAATCACAGTAAGATATCACCTCACAGCTTTAGAATGGCTATTATCAAAAGAGAAGAAATAACAAGCATTGGACAGGATGTGGAGAAAAGGAGAACTTTGTGTACTGTTGGTGGGAATGGAAATTGGTGCAGTCACTATGGAAAATAATATGGTGATTCCTCAAAAAATTAAAAATGGAACTACCATATGATCTAGCAATTCCCCTCCTGGGTATTTCTCTGAAACAAAAATGAGAACACTAACTTGAAAAGATATTTGCACTCCCATGTACATTGCTGCATTATTTACAAGAGCCAAGGTATGGAAACAAGCTAACTGTCCATGGATGAATGTGTGGATACAGGTTGATACACATACACACACACATGCGCGCGCGCACACACACACACACACACACACACAGGAATATTATTCAGCCATGAAGAAGAAGGAAATCCAACCAGTTGGGACCACATGGATGGACCTTGAGGGCATTATGCTAACTGAAATAAGTCAGACAGAGAAAGAAAAATACCTATGATCTCAGTTACAAGTAGAATCTAAAATAAACAAACCAAAACACAACAATAACAAAAACTGCACTCCAAGATAAAAGAACACATTGGTGGTTGCTAGAGGTGAGGAATGGGATGGTGAGCAAAATGGGTAAAGGGGGTAAAAATGTATAAACTTCCAGTTATAAAATAAATATAAACTTGGGAATGTAATGTACAGCATGGTGACTATAGTTAATAATATTGTATTGCATATTTGAAAGTTGCTAAGACAGTAAATCTTTAAAAAGTTCTCATCACAACAAATTTTGTAACTATATATGGTGACAGGTGTTGACTTATGGTTATGATTTTGCAATATATACAAATATCAAATCATTCTGCTGTACACTTGTAACTAATACAATGTTAAATGTCAAATATACCTCTATTTTAAAAAAGAAGAAGAAAGAAATTCTTTAGCCTCATAGATTGGTCAGGATTGCACCAATCAGAGGGAGGTGCAAGGGTTTGCTACTGAAGAGGGGCCTTTAGAGAGAAGACCTCTGTAATTACTTTGCTTCCATGAGGGATGTAAACCTGAGAATGAACGTGGAAGAGACCAGAGCTGTGAAAATCAGAGAAATACAAAGTTGGAACCCTGATCAAAATTAGTCTGAAATGTTCCCTGGGCTTTTTCAGTTACATAAGTCAATAAATTATCCTTATCATTTAAGTCAGTTTGAATTAGATTTTCTGTTACTACAATACAACCCAAATTATCCTAATCAATACCCATATATCTCATCTCTTTTTTCAAAGACTCAAATCTCATCATCTCTAAGAAGTTTTCTATAATTGACCCTCTTGTTGACACTTGTTTTCTGACAGTTCAGCATTACCTAGTGTATACTATAATTTTTGCACTTACTTATAACATTATTAGTGTTTTCATCATATATTCTTTTATTCTTTTTTTCTTTCAATCTATTTGCATCCTTATATTTAAAGTGTGTTTCTTATGAATAGCATATAGTTGGGTCTTTGTTTTGTTAAAATCTAGACTGACAATTTCTACTGCAGTGTTAGGTCATTTATATTGAATTAGCAACTGGTATGATTGGTTCAATCGTTGCTATTTTTTTTTTTTAATCTCATCTTTGGAGTTCCCTGGTGGTCTAGTGCAGGGGTCCCCAACCCCCCGGGCTGAGGACCGGTACTGGTCCACGGCCTGTTAGGAAACGGGCTGCACAGCAGGAGGTGAGCGGCAGGCGAGTGAGCGAAACTTCATCTGCCGCTCCCCATTGCTCACATTACCGCCTGAACCATCCCCCCCATACCCCCAGTCCATGGAAAAATTGTCTTCCACGAAACCAGTCCCTCATGCCAAAAATGTTGGTGACTACTAGCCTAGTGGTTAGGATTTGGCACTTTCACTGCCATGGCCTGGGTTCAGACCCTGGTCAAGGACCTGAGATCCACACAGCATGGCCAAAAAAACCAAAAACCAAAACCCACACCCCCCTCAAAAAAACCCCAAAAAACAACCCTCCTTGTTCTTTGTTCTTCTTTTCCTACCTTTTAAAAAGTAATGATTTCATTTTATTTCCCCTATTGGCTTTCTAGTAATACCTCTTGGCATTTTGTTTTTAGTGGTTACTAAAGTTTGCAATACTCATCCTTAACTTATCCTATTACACTACTTCATAAGCAATGTAAGAAACTTACTATAGTGTAGTTCCACTTCTTACCCTTTTGCCATTGTGCTATTGTTTTTATGTATTTTTTCTCATCTATTATAACACGTTTCATTATATTTGCTTTTAACAGTCAATAGTCTTCTAAAGAAAAAAATTAAAAATATATTTTATATTTGTTCACATCTGTGCCCTTTCTGATGGCCTTCATTGTTTTCTACAGATCCAGGCTTCTACCTGGAGTCATTTCCCTTCAGCATGAAAAATTTTCTTTAGTGTTTCTCCATAGTGCAGGTTTTCAAGGGACAAATTCTCTGTTTCTGTTTTTATTTTGCTCTCATTTTAAAAGGATTTTTCACAGGGTATAGAATTCTAGCTTGACAGGTTTTTGGGTTTGTTGATGTTGCTGTTGTTTTCCAGATGTCATTCTATTGTTTTCTGGCTTCCATTTTTTTTCTGATGAGAAGTCAACCAACATTCATAGTTCTGTCTTCATAAACATCGTTGTTCCTTTGGCCCAACCTGGCTGCTTTTAATATGTGTCTAGGTATAATTTTCTTTTTATTTATCTAGCTTAGTGTTTACTAAGATTCTTGGATATATGGGTTGATTTATTTCACCAATTTTGGAAAATTCTTGGCTATTTTCTCTTCAAATATTTCTTTTGCCCCAGTCTCTCCTCTATTCTTAGATTCCAGCTACATATATGCTAGACTACTAAATATTGTCCCATAGGTTTCTGACTCTTTGTTCTGTTTTTCTTTTTCCCTCAATATTTTATTCTTTATTCGGTTTGTATAATTTCTAATGACCTATCTTGGGGTTCACTAATTCCTTTCTCCTGTGATATATGTCTGTCATTAAGCTCATCCAATGAATTCTGCATTTTAGATACTGTATTTTTTCTTTTTAGAGTTTTCATTTTTCTGCTGAAATTCTCCATCTATTTGCTCATTTTGTCTATCTTTTATCCAAATACTCTAACATATTTGTAATAGTTATTTTAAAATTCTTGTCTGCTAATTCTAACACCTGGGTTATCTGTGGGTCTGCTTTTAATATTTTTCTCTTGATTATGAGTCATATTTTCTTCCTTTTTCACATATCTTGTCACTTTTTAGACACTTTGTGTGTATTTGTTTACAACTAATATTTGCCCCCAGAAAAGGCAATCCCCTTTCCTCTATCAGGAAGCTAGGTTAAGAGGCTGATTTCTTCAGTCTAATCAAAGTTTGGGGTTGCCTCTTCAGTTAGTTTCAGTTCAATTCACCTCTGATATTAAATACCTTTTTTAAAATTGAGGTATATTGACATACAACATTATATTAGCTTCAGGCATACAACCTAATGATTTGATATTTGCATACACTGCAAAATGATCACTACAATAAGTCTAGTTAACATCTGTCACCATACATAGTTATAGTTTTTTTTTTCTCTTGTGGTATTAAATATCTTGAGCATGATCAGTCCTTCTTCTTCTTCTCCTTCTCCTTCTTCTTCTTCTTCTCCTTCTTTTCCTGAAAGAATCCTGAAATTCAGATCCTTCTGTAAAATTTCCCAATATTTCATTTTAGCAAATAATTCAAAATTCTTTTAAAAGTGTAGTACAGTCCTAACAAGATATCTGTTAGGTTAATTCAGCCCATGGGCCACCAGTTCTCAGTCTGCAATGTGGTCCAACTTCCCCATATTAGTTAAAAAAGCTAAGGTCCAAAGCACTTAACCTTAGATCAGCAAAGACGACTTTCTGAAGTAAAAATAAAAAAAATTTTTTTAATTCTTAGAAGTTAAAATTTTAAAAATTTGGTTGCCGGTTTATTATGAGGCCTTTTCATCAGAGATTTTGCAGATATAAAATATAAAAACTATTCATCCAATCACATGTGGCACAGTGGATTAGCTTTGCAGGGGAGTTATTTTAAGTGTAGATTTTCCACTGTGAAGACAATATATTAATAGTAGTTCCAGATAGTTAAGGAGAGACAAATAAAAAAAACTCTCAAATATACCAGTTTTTATCCCACAGCCATATATCCATTTTGTCTTGTATTCCCTGAGAAACATAACTGTTTTGCCCCTACAACTGACATCTGTGGGCATGGGATCTGCCAGAGAATAAGATTATTAGTATATATTCCTAGAAAAAATTTGTTGTATTTCAAATGGACTTAAAAAAAAAATCTCTTCAGGACTTCCCCTGGTGGAGCAGTGGTTAAGAATCTGCCTGCCAATGCAGGGGGCATGGGTTCGGTCCCTGGTCTGGGAAGATCCCACATGTCACAACGAAGAGTGGCCCTGCTCGCCACAACCAGAGAGAGCCCACACTCAGCAAGGAAGACCCAATGCAGCCAAAAATAAATAAATTAAATTTTAAAAAGACTTTGATATGAAGAAATTTTTTGAAATTTATTTTATTTATTTATTTTTGGCTGCATTGGGTCTTCCTTGCTGAGCAACGGGTTGTGGCGAGCGGGGCCTACTCTTCGTTGCGGTGCGCGGGCTTCTCATTGCGGTGGCTTCTCTCGTTGCGGAGCATAGGCTCTAGGCACACGGGCTTCAGCAGTTGTGGAGCGTGGGCTCAGCTGCTCTGCGGCATGTGGGATCTTTCTGGAACAGGGCTTGAACCCGTGTCCCCTGAATCGGCAGGTGGATTCACAAGGGAAGTCCTCAAAGTCTTATTTGTTATTTAGAGACCTATTTGTTCAGCTGCCTACCTGTATGTCATGGCAAAGAAAAGACAATCAGTATCTCTCCCTGCAAACCGTTTTAATATTCCTGTTTCTCTAGACAAAGTTTCTCTAAGTAAACATGATTACGCGTGCTGGGGTGCTGTAATTTGTAAGTCTTATATTCCTTACATATATTCCTTATATTCCTCTACACACACGTATGTACACTCATCCCTTCCTTACATCCCACATGCACAGAACCACAATTATGTTACTGACCGAAATGAATGTATTTTATGATGTATTTATTTCTCTCTCCAAGCTCTGAGAGAAAAACTAGAAACCAGTGGCCACTAAGAACTCATTTCTTGCCAAGCAGCTACTGGCATTTGTTCAAAACATATTCATAGAGTTGCCACGATATCAACTTGGAAAGTAGATTAAAATCAGTACCATCTTTTTCATACCCCAGCAATTTTACATTTCAATGCCTTCACTGAATTCTTCAGGAATAATCCACAGGACTCAGATTTTTCAAATTTAACTTGCAGGCTAGAAGTTTGAATGTTAGGGGTGTCAAACTATTAGAAGATTTGACTAAACCCCTTTTCCTTCAGGCATTCCCTAAGATTCTGTCCTTTTCTTGTTCTTCACTCTTCCTCAGAGCTCTCACTTCTTCCATGGGATCAGTCATCCCTTTTATAAGGACAATTTGCAGATCTAACATCTCTTTTTGTGTGTGGTAAAATATACACAACATAAATTCACCATGTTAACCATTTTTTCAGGGTTTCATTCAGTGGTATTACACACATCCAAATTGTTGTGCAACCATCACCGCCATTCATCTCCAGAACTTTTTTGTCTTCCCAAATTGAAACTCTTTACTCATTAACTAATCATTCTTCGTTCTCCCCTCCCCCCAGCCCCTGGCAACCACCATTCCACTTTCCACCTCTATGACTTTGATTGCTCTAGGAACCTCATGTATGTGGAATCATATGATATTTGTCCTTTTGTGACTAGCTTATTTCACTTAGCATAATGTCTCCAAGGTTCATTCATGTTGTAATATGTATCAGAATTTTATTCCTTTTTAAGGCTGAATAATATATACATATATATATGTTTGTCTGCTCTACGCGGCATACAAGATCTTAGTTCCCCGACCAGGGATCGAACCCGTGTCCCCTGAAGTAGTCCTAACTCCCCTGCACGGAGTCCTAACCACTGGACCACCAGGGAATTCCCAACTTTTCATCCATTTTTAGCATTACTACCTAAACTTAGGCCCTTAATATTTCTAATTATATAGTAATATCTTTAATTAAATAATCAATTAGCAAACTCCATTAAATATGCTAGAGTATTTTCCTGCCCCAATTTCTTAACTCTGCCATTGTCTATGCTTGGGGAACCCTTCTTTCCTCTGCATCTCTCACCATCTTCTCTAGACACCCTCTGTGCGCTCCAGCACACACTAACTTCTCCCTTTCCTGGATCCTTTTAGCAATTATTAGAAAGCTCTCTTTTAGTCCTTAGCAAATTAACTGTTTTGGAATTATTTGGCCATCTTGGAGATTGTACATCTTGGTGGGCAAGGACTACATTATTACTTATCCATTCTATAGTGACAGAGTATCTATTATATTTTTGGCTCTGGGCAAGGGTTACAAACTAGCATGCAGCATGTTCCCTGCTTCTAAGAAGCTCACATTTTAGTGGAGATGTAACACAAAAGCAAATCATTATCATTCAACATGAAAAAAGCTTTAGAAAAACCATGGACAGGAAAGGAATGGCTAACTTTACCTAGAGGAACTAAAAAGAAGGCTTATATTTCTTGACATTTCCACAATGACAAATGACCCGCTAAAAATCACAGAAGTTCCTCATAGGTGATAGATAATTCATGATTTTCACAACTGATTTTTCTGTCTCTCTAGAATCCACTAGCCTTTTCATACATTTGCCTACAGGGTCTAGATGTGTATGTTTTAAACTACTAATTGTTAGGGAAAGTAGTCTGGGCCTAAGGAATTGGAATGGTAACTCTCACTCACAATTCCACTTTAGGATGGATACAAATAACTGCCCCTCCGCTGAAGACAGTGCTCCAGGGGGCAGGGAAGTATCAGAATACAGGGTCTTCTTCTCAGAAGCCTGGCTGGTTGACGGGAGGGGGGTGATTTGGAGAGTAATACAGGTGGCGGCACTCAGTTCTCAAGAGAAGGCAGGGTAAAAATTTGAAAGATTGTCTTTTTTTTTTTTTCCTTCAGGAATTCCAAGAATATTTTCTGGAGACAAAGGTGTAATAACAGCAGATAACCTTATCCACTTGCTGACTGTTTTTTTGTTTGTTTGTTTTTTCCTTGGCACCTATCAGGCATCTGGCACATAATAGACCCTCAAATGCTGCTGTAGAAATTCCAAAAATCATACTGCTTGAGTTCACTACAAATTCAGAGAATCTAACCCAATCTTTTAGATCTACTGTTTATTATCTTTTTCCATTTTCCTAAGTTACCTAATTAAGTTCTGTTGAGTTCAAATTCTCAACTATAATATACTCCATATAAAATTATAAAGTACTGATCTAACTTTGCCCTGATTCCAGGGCATTCTTTAGCTGTGATGGATTATGTCATTTCTGATGGGGGTAGGAAACTGATAAAGAGCTATCATCACCTCACTTCTCATGAGGCTCATACCCCAAAGCCTACTCAGTACAGCTGGTTTCATGGGTTAAAGAAGGAAAAACCCTTTCCTGCCTCTGAGGGAAAAAGTAGGCTTGAAGATCTGCCCCTATTGGGATGTCATCCCAGCTCATTAATGTTGTGCCTCCTGACGGTCCTCACCTATAAGTTCTATTAAATGTGAGGTTGTTCATGTCTTCATCCACGCATCCATCCAACAATCGCTTGTTGAAAGTCTACATGAGGGGCTCTGGATAAATCACACAAATGGTGTTTACCTTTATGGAGCTGATAATCCAGTGGAGGACACAGACAAAATGAAGTCACAAACAAAAATAAATTAGAAACTGTGATAAGTTCTATGAAGAAAGCACAGATGTCAGTGATAGAGAAAACTTTTAAAAAAGGATCCTCTGAGTTTGCTCAAAGAAGGGCTTTCCAAGGAGGTGACTTTTCAGTTGATAGAGAAATGAGACATTTAAGTTGATGAAAAGATTTAAGTTGATAGAAGATGGAAATCTTCCTTCGAGTAGAGGGAAGATTGTCCCAGGGAAGACAGAGCAGTGTGTGTGAGGGTCCTGGGATGGAGGGGCTGATAGAGAGGGGAGCTACAGAGCACAAACCCCATCTAAGGGGCAGTATGCCATGGTAGTTAAAGAGTACAGACTCTAGTACCAGACGGCCTGGGTTCAAGTTCCAATTTGGCCTCTGACTAATGTTGTGACCTCATGTAAGTTGCAAGTTCCATGCCTCAGTTTCCTTATCTCTAAGATGGAGATTTAAAATAATATCTATCTTGCAGGATTTCAAGAGAAGTCATACATGCAGATTTTTATATAAAACTTCCCAATTTTTAAATTTTGTCCATCATTTCAGGCAGCTGTCATCCCAGCTTCCCTTCAACCTGGAACTCAGGGTTTGTGATGGACCCACTTTGTTGCCTTCTCTTCCTTTTCCCCACTGTCTCTCCAATAGACAATTTGGGTACTGAGTTCCTTTACATTTACTTATGGGATTATTCAGATTGAAGTCTATCTTCCTTGCTTACCATAAACTGTGCAAAGTCAGGATCCAAAACTGGTTTATATCCCAGAGTCTAACACAATGCCAGGGACTCAGCAGGTTCTCAACATATATTTATTGGATAAATGGATAATACTGAGATGCTTTTTCTATTCTGCCTTGTCCTCCTTTGTCTCTTCTCCTTTCCATTTTTCTCCCAGTTCCTCTTCTTTCTTGTCTTCCTCAAATTCTTAATCTAATCTCTTTACCTGGCAAGAGATATTTTCCCTTTCCTTGTTAATGTATTTTGAAGCAAAGGACTACCATTTTTCCCCTCTAAATCTTTGTCCTCATTTTCAAATGTGTGGTCATATAATGCTGTTCCCCCCCCAAAAAAAAAACAGCTTCAGCAAATGGAGTCATGAGGTAGATGTATAATACTTTGAAACACAGTAATATTGAAAAAAATTATCAGAGGAAAAAGAGAAGAACTCTGCTTTCATCTGGAAAAAAGATAGTGGGAAATATTTTTCAAATGTCTTGATATTCTGTCTCTCAACAGTTGATAAATATATTTTCCTTTGGAGACTGCTTCCCTGTGCAATATTTTCGTGTTTCAAATTTGTTTTGGTTGTTCAGCTTATGTAACCTACTGAAGCAGAAATTAAGTTAGAAAATTCTTGTCAGGGTTAGATATGGCAGTATGAACACCAAGAAGTGAAGTGACCTGACAATATTCGTTAGAGGAACAAAAAACAAATGAAACTATGGAGAACTCTAGAAAAGCCCAGATTTCCCTTCTGGGGATCATTAACCCTGAGGAATTAACGAAAGTGAAAGCTTGCTTTGTCCCACATTGCCAAGTTTTTTAACCTTTTACCTTACTTATAATACTGGACTACTCCCCACTCTTTTATACTACTAGGGCATAAATTTAAAGCAGTTTCCTGGCATTTTCTGTCTGTCAAAATATGGAGAAAGCAGAATGTAGCAGAAGCAGTAGTCATCTGAGTTCCCTTGAGTTCTGGCCCCGCCAACAACTAGTGTGTGCCCTTGGGCATGTCATTGACTGCTCCTCAGCTCCTCAACCAGCAAGAAGAGGTAGAACAAATGATCATGAAGCCATTGTTCCGTTGTAATAGTCAACACCATGATTCTTTTCCTTTATTTCCTTTTCACTTTTGTTCTTTATGATGGGCTTACAAAAGACACCGCAAAAGAGAAGATGTGAAGCCACAGTTGATAAACACGACTTCCTCCTTTCTGCTTTTGTTGGGCATCTAATGATTCCTTGGTTCTAAAAAAAATTCTTTGCTTTTTGTGTTTCCTCACAACAAAAGAGCAGTTAACAACCAGGCTGGGTCATAAAAGTGCTCATCCTGCTCAGCGGAGGGAAATCCTTTTGTGCAGCAGGGACAGAATTGCTGGCTGACAGGTAAAGGCACTGCAGGGGATGCCTGGACATTGCTGCCCATATTAACCAACTGCCTAGACCTTTACTGCATACTACATGGGCAGCAAGTGGCTGCCTTTCACTCTGCTTTGCTGTTAAATCATATCAATGTATGTGTACCAAACTTCTAGAAAATAGCTTGTACAGTATGGGGAATATAGTGATGTCAAAGGCACTGTCCCTACCCTAGTGAGATTTGGATAGGCATAGAGAAATGTGCTCTTTCTCTTTGGGGTGTGCAGCCTGTCCTCCCTTTTTTTTCTCTTCTTTGTTTCTTTTTTGGTTGGACCCCCAGAAAACTCTAACTAAAATTTAAAATTGCCCTTAGCAAAATGGGGAACTCCATTTTTTTTTTTTTTTTTTTTTTGCGGTACGCGGGCCTCTCACTGTTGTGGCCTCTCCCATTGCGGAGCACAGTTCTGGACGCGCAGGCTCAGCGGCCATGGCTCACGGGCCCAGCTGCTCCACGGCATGTGGGATCTTCCCGGACCGGGGCACGAACCTGTGTCCCCTGCATCAGCAGGCGGACTCTCAACCACTGCGCCACCAGGGAAGCCCTCCATTGGTTTTTAACGCTGATGAGTTCAGGCATAGATGGATTTCAGGTCCCAAATGATATCACCAGAGTCTAGTCCTTCTCTTGGCTAGACTTTTCCCTATGTTGATCTTGCTGTCAAACAGGCTCTCATTGGAAAGGTGAAGGCCAGCAGAGCAGCCAGCCTAATCTTCACAGCTTGCGTTTAGCAGCACAGAGAGAGAGTACCCATTGGCTGGTCCCTTCAACAAAAGTTGTGGGATTGGCTCAGAGTCAAGCTGATGGGTGGAGTGCCAACCCTGAACCAGTCACAGTGGCTGGGGAGCGAGGCGGAAGGCAGGGTTGCTTTGGTTGGCCGGGTCTTTCTTAAAGGTCAACCCCATCCATCTCAGTTGCAGGGACTGAGAGTAGTGGGGGAAAGCTAGTATGTCCAGAGAGAAAGAAGGGACACTGTCACTCCAAGAAGAGTGAAATAATGCTGGACAGGCTAAGAGAACCAATATTCACATTATCCCACAATATGAACCTCTTCATTGAGAACAATAAATGAGGGAATTCCTTGGCCGTTCAGTGGTTAGGACTCTACGCTCTCACTGCCTAGGGCCCAGGTTCACTCCCGGGTGGGTGAACTAAGATCCCACAAGCTATGTAGCATGTCCAATAAAAAAATAAAAAATCTTAAAAAAAAAAAGAATAATAAGTGAAGGAGGACTAGGCAAGCAGAGGGGACTAGGAGGTCAACCAGGTATAGGCTGGATCTCAACTAACCCATGATCGTCTTGTTCTAAGTATTGATTGGACCAAGTACTACATCTACTGTCCACTTCTCTCGTTATTGTCGTCATATCACAAGTTAGAATTCTTACAAATCCTTAGGAAAGCTGCTCCTTACGTGAGTACACAGAGTTTTAGTACACTATGGTTTAAATGTTGAAAAGGGTTTCTTCTTTTCTTCTTTCATTGCATTTTGGCTTTTCATAGTGTGCAATTTTGCTGCATTTATAATCATTATGTGCTTTGTTTTGGGAGAATGCATTTTGTCATAAAAGCTTTTCATACAACTAGAGGAATGATCAGCTTCACTATCAATATTCCAGCACAACCTGTTTTTTCCCCCTCGGGAATATTTAAAATAAGTTGCAAAACTCAGATGTATAGCAATTGAAAAAGAAAACTGAAACCAATTTGATTCTCTTAATTGAGAAATAATTAATTTCTGCATGACAATATTAGATTCTATAAAAGAGACTCCATGTATTCCTCTCCCTTTTCCTTTCACAAAGTTATCATTTAACTCTAGCTTTGTTTGTGATATAATAATGTAGAGCTTGTGCACAAAGTGAGACTAAACTAACACAGAGGCTTCTCTTATAAACAGAAAAAAATGAATGTTTTTTTAATTTAAAGGAAACTGTATTTAAAATGCAATTTCTGGAAAATATAAAAGTCAAATATAAATATTGTGAACAGATGTTTCTTAAGAAGCTTCTGAAATGAATAGTCACCATCTGGAACCATTTACAATGAGAAGAAGGTAAGCATGCACCTGTTCCTTCTTTAAAAAGATGTAATCTGTGCACCAAATTATAAACAAGTATGGCAGTCTCCGTAAAAAGGCAATATTCAATTTGCCAAACTGTTTAGAAAAATATTGATAAGAATGTAGATGGTTTAAAAAAGTGTGCTTCTAAAAAGCTTAGTCTGTTTTCAGATTTCTTTGCTTTCTTGTAATTTTTAAAAGATAAAACTCTTCAAAAGTGGGTGCATGTTCTACATTTTTAAAGACATGCACAAAACCGGAATGGACACTGACTGTCGCTACCACCACCACCACTCAAGATGTCTATTTGCCCCAGACCACAATTTAGATACTCCACAACATGAATTGAACCTATAATCCTTGCAGCCTTGATAGACTGATTGCATTACTGGCTCCCTTCATGGTTTTCTATATCCACATCCTTCACAATGTGCTACTGCAGCAACTTGCACCAAGAGGTGGAGTCCTTTTCCCCATCCTTTGAAGCAGGGCTGAACTTGTGACTTGCTTTGGCCAACAGAATGCAGGAGAAGGGACAGCATACTAGTTCCGAGCCTAGACCTCCAGAGCCTTTGTATAATTTGATCTTCTCTCCCAGAGCCCTGCCACAGCTTTGTGAATAAGCCTGAGTTAGCCTGTTGGAGGATGAGAGACCACATGGAGGAGAGTCCAGTTATCCCTGTGAAGGCCATTCTAGAACAGCTTTCAGTGAACCAACTCCCCAACATGTGAGAAAGCCAGCCAAGATCAGCAGAGTTGCCTATGTCACATGTCCTTCGCCTTTTGCCTATGTGAGAGTTTTGATTTCTCCATGACTAATGAATGACAGGGGGTGAGGCGAGTTGCTAAAGGATTTTAAGAGCTTCTGGCTGCTGTCCTTTTATCTCCTTGAACTACAGGGAGGTAGGTACAAGTTGCAGGGATATAGTTCAAAAAAGAAGATGCTGGAATTTATAGGTAGATTTTGATATGCAGATTGGAGGCTCCAAATAAATGAAATAGGAAAAACACACTGAGTGAATGTAAGAATATGGTTAACTTACCGAAGAGAATAATCTACTTTTAATAATTTCAGCATATTTTTTAATATAATTATAAATGAAGCTAATCTCTGTTGAAATCCATTCTTCCTACAAGTGAATTCTTCTTATTTCAGCAGTTGGTTCCACATGTTATATGTTCTTTTAAAGTATTTAATTAATAGGAATTCCCTGGCAGTCCTGTGGTTGGGACTTGGCACTTTCACTGCTGTGGACCTGGGTTTGATCCCTGGTCGGGGAACTAAGATCCCACAGCCAAAAAACCTCCCCTCAAAAATTCAATTAATTCATTTATAAATTAATTCTACTTGTTTCCTAGCTAATTAATCTTAATTAGTTTTCCTGTAATTAATTGGGTTGTATTAACTCCATTATCAGACTGACCTGATAGCTACTGAAGCTGGTTTCAAAGAATAAAGAAATCAAAGGTTATTTTTTATATTTGTGATGATTATTTATTGGTTACTTCCCTGGCATTCATCTTCCACTTTTCCTCTAACCTTACTCCAAAATTTCATTCTCCCAGTCATGTGATTTAGGTGGGAATAGCCTTACTACAAATTCCAGAGAGTGGCTGATTGTCTTATGTCCCATGGCCACTTGTGTTGGTTTTGGGGTAAAGAACACAGTCAAAGCCAATAAAATGCAAGGACTTCTGATGTGGAGAAGCTTCCCTATTTCCCTGCTTGGTGTGAGATCTGGAATTATGGAAATTATTTTTCTATAAGGAGAGGAATTTTAGAGTTGCCACAAAATGGAGCCTAAGGATGAAGCTACACCATAAAAAGCAGATAAGAGAGATAGAGAGGAAAAAAATGGGTCCTTGGAAACATTGTTTGAGGGGCTGGATACAGCTTTGCCTGAAGTTAACATTGCCTCTGGAGTTTTGTCCCTGGCAAAGCCCGTTAACATTTCCCAGGGAATAAAAATAGAATCTGAGTATAAAAGTCGAAGCTTTTTTCTCTTTGCACCTTGTCTAGTTCCACTTACTCATAGGGGGCCACATGCAGAGGCTTCGCACATGGCACTTTAGACCAGAGTTCTTAGTGTGAAACAGCTTCACCAGACACCTCAGCTTGGGGACTGTGTACAGAAGCACCACAGGAAACCTTGATTAAAGATGGCAGCGGCCGACCATGTGCAGACACTGCGCTCAGTCTGGAGCCTGAGCTGCACAGCTGCGCCTGCCCTATAAGAACCCTGCCCCCTCCCCTCCCCGCTAATGAGATCCCCATAAAGCAGCCCTGCCGGCAGCCTGTTGGGGAGCATGGACTCTAGAGTTCAAGCTCACACCTCTTTATCCTCTGATCAAAGAATAAAGCTTTCCTATGCTTCTGAACCACAATTGCCTCCACCGCACCAGGGCTTTTGCCCTCCTCACAACTCCAGGGGTCAACAGTAGCCTTCTCCATAGTCACTTCTGGCTTGGTAAAGGAGAGTGGGCAGCCCCGTAAGCCTATAGGCGAGATTGGGAAAAGGTCCAGGTCATGAGGCCACCTGACAAAGGGAATGAGGACACTCATTCAGCAAGTTCAGGAAAGCACACCGGGGACGCCTGAGTGCAGAGCTGTCCCAAGGTAGGTAAGTGACCAGTGACTGAATTTCTCTTCCAGTTAGCACTATTCTATCTGAAGTGAGCTAGGGAGCCCTGTGAGCCACTTGTGAGACCAGGAATCCTTGCTGTCAGGAAGCCCCCTGAGCTGCTGGCAAGAAGAGGAAACACCATACTGCCCGACTCCTATTCTTAATCCTCCAAGCTCCATCCCCCTGTTTGTGAGGTGAACCTTGGGCAATTCTTCATCCACCTAAGTCCCCCGGGCTCTCCTCCCAGTGTCGGCACAAAATGTCAACTGCTTCAGCAATCTGGTGACTACCCCGTGGGAATCCCTCATATTCTTGCCCTCACCCTGTGGAAGATCTGAAAATTCCCCCTTTTGGTCAAAAGGAGGAGAGAGAGGCCCCTGCCTTAAATAGCTGTGCCACTCCATAATAGACCAAATGGGCAAGGAACCACAGTGGCTCAGCTGCTCTGGCCCTAAGGCATCCATCTAACCTCCTGTGGGACATTCTGACTGAGGAAGGACTAACTGTCTCAAGCACAGGCCATAGAAATTCAAAGGGGGACCCCCAGTTATATCAGAGTCCACACCACTTGGACACCTCAGATTTGGATCTTTTGAGGAATCCATGAACAGTTTGGTGCTGGTTCCAAATTTCCCGAACTGGAAATCTTATTTGGGTCAAATCTTGTGGCATTTGCATGCCAACAAATCACTACAACTGCTCCCCTTGGTACTTGAAAACGAATCCAAAACAGAACATCTAAGGTATGGGGAACCCATTAGGGTGCGTCCCGTAGAATTGGAAGTTTCTCGGGTATCATTCCCTGACCCCAAAACATTTAATCTTCCTATGTAATGCAGCCTGGCCCCAATACTAGCTGGGAGATGGGGGAAGTTGGCCCATCAGTAGGTCTCTAAATTACACCATTTTACAATCGGACCTGCTATGCCAGAGACAAAAGAAATGGGATGAAATTCCCTATACGCAGTTTTTTATGGCCTTATATCCAAACAAAGGCCTTCATAAGTGATGTGGGCTCTCTTCCACTGAGGTGATACTAGTCCCTGACCCTCCCCCTGAGGACACTGATCTCTTCCCTAACCTTCCTCCTACTGCTCCCTCCCTACCCTTTTCATTCATATGTCCAGATTTGGGCCACAAAATAGAGGGACCCCCTCCATACCAGGCCCCTCCCCCAGAACCCAGTCCAGCACGTACAGGAAGCAGGACTAATAACCAGCCAAGGCCCAACACCTGCTCGAAGAAGTATTCCCTTTGAGTCAGGTTCCCAATGGAGGAGAGCTCATCCAAGTATGTGTCCCATTTACCACTTTTGATCTGTATAACTGGAAAAGTCATAGTAAGGGGTTGAGGGAAGATCCAGAAGGGTTCCTGAATCTGATTAGGGGAATCTTTCAGATCCATGACCCCACCTGGAATGAAATCCAGAGTCTCTTCAATGTACCCCTAACAGGGGGAGAAAAGGCAAAGGAGAACAGAACAATGCAGGTCATGCTATTTTCAAACCAGGGAATCAAGCAGTCTCAGATGATGAACCCAACTGGGACCACTGAGACAATGGAGAATGGGGCGGAAGACAAAGGCTGACCCATTATAAAAATACGATCCTAAAGGGAATCCAGGCAGAAGGAAAGAAACCTGTCAATTGGGATAAGAGAAAGGAAGTCAATCAGAGATGTCAACGGAAAACACTTCAGCATTCCAAGAGCACTTCAGGGACTGCCCCAGAATCTATATAACCACAGACCCCGAGTCATTGGAAAGGAATGCAATCCTGAGGTCATAGTTCATTTCCCAAAGTGCCCCTGACATTAGGTATAATCTTCAGAAACGGGAAGTAGAACTGTTGTTGAACCCAAGTTTGTGTGCCCCATGCACAGTGAGACCAAACTATCTGAAACATCAGAGTCTGGAGCAGAGAGAGGTTTATTACAAGGGGCAAGCAAGGAGAATGGGTGACTCATGCTCAAAAAGCCTGAACTCCCTGATGGTTTTGGAGGGAGAGTTGGCAAAATTGGGGGGAGGGGGGAGGCTACAGGGGGTGTGACCTTCCTCTGACTTGTTGGTGGTGAGATAATAGGGTGGCGCTCCAGGAATCTCAATCATCAGGCTTCTAGTTCCAACCAGTCTGGGGTCCATGTGCTCATGCTTAGCCTGAAGTTACCTTCCTCCACCTGGGTCGGGGGGGGGGGGGTCTTAGTTCCTATAGAATAACTCAGAGATTTGTATCATATTGTTATATATATCCCCTGAGGAGGAACCAGGACCTTGCCCCATCACTGCACTATCGTTTCTTGACTGCCTTTCCTTTGTTTCTGTATTCTTTCACTCCTCTAATTAGTACACTGCTTCAATCTGCCCTTTGGAACTCAGGGAAGGAAGCCTTTTTCCACCACAAGGAATGGGGGACCCAGAAAGGCTTTTGTACCTGGGAGGGCCCCACAGGGTCCTGCTTGGTTTCAGAGCCAGATACCCCTAACTCTCACCTGCTTACTAGGTGTTTAACAACCGAGATATAAAGGAGGAAATGTCAGAGGATAAAAAGGTCTGAAGGCAAGCCCTCCTACTGGCTGTTGCCCTCCAATGTCAACTGGTTGGTATGGGAATCTGGACTAACTGTCTGCCCACAGAGACTCAACTCTAGTGAGTGATCCCCAGCACCCACCAAGGGATAATAAGCCAAGGAAACTAGGACTCAATCAGTGCACCATATGTAAATAAGAGGGACACTAGAAGAGAGAATGCCCTCATACATAGTTCCTGTCATGGGAATGGAAATGGCAGATCTTGGCCATTACCCTTGAAGGAAGATGGTCCAAACAGATGAAGAATGACAGGGCCAGAGGGCTCCTAAGCTGGCACTCCAGTTGACCCCTGAGGAGCCCTGGCTGACATTGGATATAAGGGGAAAGCCTGTCAAATTCTTAGTTGACACCAGTGCCACCTACTCGGTTCTGAACACCAGATCAGACAAACTTGGTCACAAGAGTTGTAAAATTATGTTGGTATCAGGGAAGGCCCAAGAACAGGCATTCACAGAGCCATCAGAATGCAAACTGGATGAACACACTCTCACCCATTCCTTCCTCTACAGTCCTGAATGCACTATGCCCCTGTCAGGAAGGGATATCTTACATAAATTGAGATCTACTATCCACCTAATGGGAGACAAACTGGAGATTGGTGCCCCCCTAGACAAAGGGCACAAGATGATAATGTTAACCTCCCCAGACAGAGCAAATCGACCTCTCTGGAATAAATTCCAAGGTTTGGGCCCAGAGACAGGTGGGATGAGCAATAGGAGCCAGTTCTATGATAGTCTCTCTAAAACCCTGACATACATGGCCCAACAGAAAATAGTACCCTCTGGGACTTCCCTGGTGGTGCAGTGGTTAAGAATCTACCTGCCAATGCAGGGAACACAGGTTCGAGCCCTGGTCCGGGAAGATCTCACATGCTGCGGAGCAACTAAGCCTGTGCGCCACAGCTACTGAGCCTGCGCTCTAGAGCCCATGAGCCACAACTACTGAGCCCATGTGCCACAGCTACTGAAGCCCCTGTGCCTAGAGCCTGTGCTCTGCAACAAGAGAAGGCACTGCAATGAGAAGCCTGTGCACTGCAATGAAGAATAGCCCCTGCTGGCCACAACTAGAGAAAGCTGCGTGCAGCAAAGAAGACCCAATGCAGCCAATAAATAAATAAATAAATTTTATTTAAAATAAATTTATTTAAAAATTTATTTATTTAAAAAGAAAATAGGGCTTCCCTGGTGGCGCAGTGGTTGAGAGTCCACCTGCCGATGCAGGGGACACGGGTTCGTGCCCCGGTCTGGGAAGGTCCCACGTGCCGCGGAGCGGCTGGGCCCGTGAGCCATGGCCACTGAGCCTGCGCGTCCAGAGCCTGTGCTCCGCAGCGGGAGAGGCCACAACAGTGAGAGGCCCGTGTACAGCAAAAAAAAAAAAAAAAGAAAGAAAAGAAAATAGTACCCTCTCCACTGGGAGACCTTATTGGGCATTGCCCCTGTTATACAGGGCCTAATTGACCAGGGTCTTATTAGACCATGCCAATCAGCCTGTAATACCCCATTCTCCTCATAAACCCAATGGAGAATATCAGATAGTACAGGATCTTAGGGCAGTCAATGAAGCTGTTAGGGAACTGTTGACCGAAACCACCTGCCTTGGCCAGGCATGATGATAACCACTTACTTGCATGAGTTGTCTCACAACAGGATGTCCTGATAAGGAACATGGTGCTGCTGCTGAAAACTAACTAGGAGAATTCAGGAGGGGCCAGAAAGAGGGAGGAGACGCCAGACCATAATATGTCCTACCAACCTCCCAGAATCCTTTGCGCTGGAATCCATCTTGGCTGAGAGATGCACGTGCCACCAGGAAGGACACTGAGTCAGACCAAATACGGGCCAAGCAAGATGACTGCCAGAGACAACCCGGAAACTAGCCCCATTACCATAAAACCTGAGACTGCGAGCCATGTGGAGAGCAGTTCTCCTGGGTTCCCTTACCCTGCTGCTCTCTGCCCAGGCTCCCCTTCCCAATAAAGTCTTTGGCTTTGTCAGTACATGTGTCTCCTTGGACAATTCATTTCCAATAGTTAGACAAGAGCCTGCTCTAGGGCCCTGGAAGGGGCCCCCTCCCTGCCAAAAAGTCATCAAGGATATACATTCAGTGGTTTCTAATCCCTATACCCTGCTGGTCACTCTACTGTCTACCATGACCTGGTGTTCTGTATTAAATTTAAAAGATGCCTTCTTCTGTATTCCATTAGCCCCAGAGTCACAAGAAATTTTTGCTTTTGAGTGGCAGGATCCAAACACGCAATTAAAACCACAAAAATTCCTGCCCCAAGTGTTCAAAAATTCCCTCACCATCTTTGGGGAAACTTTAGCTAAAGACCTGAAAGATCTGTATCTGAGGGAGAGAACCTTCCTCCATTATGTAGACAACATTCTGATTGCCAGCCCTACTAAGGTGGCCTCTGACAAAAATACTGTAGCCACCCTGAACATCTTAGCTGATAAAGGATATAATGTGTCCAAGAAAAAGGCTCGAATATCACAAACTAGGGTGATCTACCTAGGCTTCATTCTCACAGGTCAGAGAAGCCTACCTCAGGAAAGGAAAGAAGGGAGGCTGGCTCATCAAGGAACTCACTATGGGAAGGAAGCCCTATATAACTGGTTAGTTGAGGTCATGGTAACTCCTAGCATGAAAAGTATAATCAGCTGGATAGTTGAGACCTGCCCCATCTGCAATGAATGACCCCAACACCAAACCCCCCAGAGGTCCCCAAATAAGGCCCATTCAGACCAGAGGGACATATCCTGGGGAAGATTGACTAATTGATTTCACTGTCACACTGAGAGTACCGGGCAATTTCAGATACCTCTTGGTGCTAGTGAACACATTTTCGGGGTAGGTAGACGCGTTCCCTGCTAGAACTGAAACGGCAGCTGAAATGGCTGAAGTACTACTAAAAGAGATAATCCTCAGATTTAGGCTTTCATGATTCTACAAAGTGATAATGCATTCATGTCTCAAGTGCATAAAAAGGGATAACAAGTGCACTGGGCATAAAATGGATCTTGCACTCAGCCTGGAGATTCCTATCATTGGGGGAAAGTAGAGAGATTCAATAAGAACTTAGCCAAGCTATGCCTGGAGACTCAAGAAAATTGGATAAGGTTACTCCCTGCTCAGCAGTTAGCCCCAAGGGATAAGTCAAAGTTAAGTGCGTTTGAACTTCTGTATGGTAGACCCATCCCCCAAGCCTGAGAAAAGGGACACCTCAGCCCCCTTGAAATGGAACAACTCAAGTATCCCCTCCAGGTAGGAAAAACCGTGAAGGCTCTTATGGAATATGGTAACCAGGTGCTGCCACCCCTTCTGGCCAGGAGATTGGGTGAAGCTACACCTGGAAAACCAGCAGCTGGCAAGATAGACTCACTCCTAAGTGGAACGGAGCTCACTTGCTGACCCAAACCACCTACTCTGCCCTGAAGTTGTAGGGGATCACTCCGTGGGTAGATCACATTCGAGTGAGGAGGGCCCCCGAGCCCCAAACTCTGGAAAGACAACCTGGGGCAACAGACCCCCTTGACTATTTGTGTGAACCTCTCTCTGACCTAAAGCTTCTCTTCTGAAAAGCAAGAAAAGTTGGTCCCAGAAGACCAATTGCAGGAATCATTGCACTCAAAGGGGTGCTAGTAACCTTGGCTCGGGGAGCAGTGTCACCATAAAAAAAGGTAACAGCCACCATGATGACGGCGGCCAATGTGACCAGTCTCAACCTGAAGCTATGACAAAAGTCCACTGACTCACGGACCAGTAAGGTCCTGGATAACCAAATTGCCCTAGATTATCCATTAGCTCAGGGGTCTCCAACCCCCGGGCCTCAGACCAGCACCACTCTGCAGCACAGCAGGAGGTGATCGGCGGACGAGAAAGCTTCATCTGCCGCTCCCCATCTCTCCCCATCACTCGCATTACCGCCTCAACTGTCCCTCCCCCCCCACCCCCGACCCTCCCCCGCCATCAGTGGAAAAACTGTCTTCCATGAAACGGGTCCCTGGTGCCAAAAAATTTGGGGACCGCTGCTTTAGCTGACAGGGAGGGGCCTGTGCACTGGCCAAAACTTCGGGCTGTTTTAAAGTTGGTGCACGTGGCCTGCTTGGCGAAAACGCAGACAGACTACCGGGAAAAGCAACTTGGCTGCAGAAACTAGGCAGCCCAATCTGGCCGAACAAATGTGGAGCGAGATAAAACAGGCCCTCCCCAGCGTCACTCGGTTTCTCCCTTTCCTGGACCCCTTAACGACCATTATTCTCTTGCTAGTATGTGGGCCATGCATCCTAAATTGTCTGGTGTCCTTTGTCTCCAAAGGTTAGACAAGTGGTGGCTCAGGGATACAGAACAGTCAGGGCTGAGACCTAGTGACAACCAAACATATCAGAGGCAATGGGGGGGAAGTTCTGCTCCTCCATCCAGGTTATGACAGTGCCCCAAATCAGCAGGAAGCAATTACAGAAGACAGGCCTGCGCCCCACAGCGCCCCTCCAGAATGAGAGCAGGACAAAAGACAGAGGAGGGATTTGTCACCGGCAAAGCCCACTAACAATTCCCCGGAAGTACAAATAGAACGCGGATCATAAAATAAAGTCTAACCTTTTTATCCTTTCCTTTGTGCTTAGTCTAGTTTCACTTGCTCACAGGGTGCCGTGTATAGAAGCCTCGCACCTGGCACTTCGGACCAGAATTCCTAGTGTGAAACGGTGACACCCACACCTCAGCTCCACGGGTCTTGCGCAGCCGCACTCGACACCTTGATTCAAGATGGCGGTGGTGGGGACCGTGTGCAGAGACGCTGCTCCTGCCCCGCGAGAACTCCGACCCCTCCTCCTCCCCGCTGACAAGATCCCTATAAAGCAGTCCCACCGCTGCCTGTTGGGGGAGAGTGTGGACTCCAGAGCGGGAGCTCGAACCTCTCCATTCTTTGATCCAAGAATAAAACTTTTCCTTTGCTTCTGAACCAAACTTGGTCTCATTCTATTGGTGCCAGCAACACGGGGCAGGAGGATCCTTGTTAGGGTCCAATTCGGGAGGCTGAATAACATTTTCAGTTACGTGACTAATAAATCCTTGTTTTTATTTAAGCCAAAATGAGTGTTCTCTTCACTTGCAGCTGAAAGATCATTGACTGATACAACTTCTATCTCTTATTTTCTAGCTTTGCTTCAAGCTCCCTAATTCAGAATCTTTCTTCATTCTTAGACTATTACAATAGCCTCTTAACTACCCTCCCTACTTCCAGTCTGTGTCCCTGTGATCTATCTATTTTGTTACTGGATTAATTAATATCTTTTAGGCATAGCTATAATTATATCCTCTTGCCCCCAAATTGCAATGATTCCCCAGTGGCTACTGCATTAAAAACAAACATCTTTTAACATTCTAGGCCTAGTCAGTGTGTGCCAACTGTACTCCTTAAAGCTTCCTGTGACCTCCGTTCCATGTTGGTAAGTACAGAAGACATTTGTTATTCTTCTTATTTAAAAGCTCAGTAGTGTTTAGCATTGTTTACTGCTCTCTCCTAAGACATTTCTTTTTCCCTGTTTCTGTGATACAGCACTCTCCTCTTTTGGTCTTCTCCATCTACTCGATCTTTAACTGTTGGAGCTTTTCCAGGTTGTATTGTAGGATTATTGCTCTTCTCAGTACATACACATTTGCTAGTCATCTCATCAACTTCCATGACTTAAAATTCCTTTTAAATCCAATGACCCCTAAATCTAAGCCTTCAACCAGACTTCACAGTTTCAGACCCCAGCATCCACTTGCCCATTGGAATCTTCATCTCAGACCTGCCACTTTCTCCTCAAACCTGCACCTCCTCCAGAGCTCCTACCCCCATGAATAGTCATCACCTTTGATCTAGGGGCTCAAGCCAGAAATTTGGCAGTTATGCTTGGCTATTCCATCTCCTTAATCCTTCAAATGTAATCAAACACCAGATCCTGCCAATTCTAACTGCTAAACATCTCTCTCTCTGTTCCCTACTCTCATCCTCTGGTACAAGCCAAAATTACCTGTCCCCTGGACTGCTAAACTAGTCTCCTAACAGGTTTCCCTTCTTTTACTCTGGGTGCTTTCTTCTCTCTCTCCACTTGAATTGTCTTTGAAAAATACAAAATATGATCGTGTCACTTCCATGCATACAACATCTCACTGACTTCCCAATGTCCTGAGACTCAAGTCCAAATTCATACCATGGCCTGCAAGGCTCTGATGAGCCAGCCCCTGCCTACCTCTCCAACCTCATCTTGGGGCCATTCTCCTTTTCTTTCCCTCTGCTCACCACACTTTTCTTTGTCCTTAGGCTCCACTGAGGCTGTTTTCTGTACCAGCGATATCCTCATCCTTCTTTCTGCTGCTTCAACCCAAGGGCCCCAGCACAGGCATCCTTCTCTAATGAGCCCAAATTGTTGGCAAACCTCTTCCTATCCCAAATTGCACGGCACCTCCCTTTTTCTAAGGATCATCACAGTTGTAAAGACCTGTTCAATATCTGTCTACTGTCCTGGGCCTTAAGCTCCATTAGAGGGGTGACTGTGTCTGTTTTGTAACCTTTGCCTCTAAAACTTTATTTTCCATTGAAAAGAAAATGAAATTAAAAAAATAAATAAATAATTTCTTTTTACAATTTTCATGTTTACATAAACATAAAGAATTAGAAATAAGCTTAAAAGGAAGGTAAATGTTTTGCATAAAATAAATTTCTTAAAACATATACCTACCTTGTAAAATAAAGAGGTGTATACAGATGTCCTTATTAAAAGAATATTTAAAACCCATTATTTAAATAAGTCTCTTACAAGGCAGTAAATTTGGGAAAGCAAAGAAGTAAAAACTCTCAAACCTCTCATATTTCTATGTTTGTGCCTATTTGTTACAGTGGAGGGAATCGCAGACAAAAAAAGTTAGATAGGTGATGTAAATAGAGAGGCAATTGCTAACTACAATGAGACAAGTTAAAAATTTGAATTATAGGGGCTTCCCTGGTGGCGCAGTAGTTGGGAGTCCGCCTGCCGATGCAGGGGGCACAGGTTCGTGCCCCGGTTCGGGAGGATCCCGCGTGCCGCGGAGCGGCTGGGCCCGTGGGCCGTGGCCGCTGGGCCTGCGAGTCCGGAGCCTGTGCTGCGCGGCGGGAGGGGCCGCGGGAGTGAGAGGCACACATACCGCAAAAAAAAAAAAAAAAAAAAAAAATTGAATTGTAAACGTTGACTAATTGTCATTTCCTGTGGTTTCTTTCGATAAGACATTTTTAAATGTAGTCTAAATTCTAGTTTAATGCACTTAAAAATAAAATTTATGCCACTTAGCAAAAGAAAATGTAGGCTGATTGTTCAGCCTTTGTATTTGGGGTAAATGAATTACAATCTTTCAGCACCTAAGCTTTTCTTAGGCGGTAAACTAAGATTCTTGGAAATCTTTATTAACTCTTTTTAGCCACATGAGCATTGTTCAAAAAGCTATGGTTTGAAAGCTGTGCTGTAGAGAGAATGAGAAAGATGAGAACACAAACTGATTTTCATTCTCCTGATTCACTTGGTAAACAGTTATTCACCACGTCAGTCGGTTATCAGAGGTTTGTCAAATACAGATGATCTTTTTTTTTTTTTTTTGCAGTACGTGGGCCTCTCACTGTTGTGGCCTCTCCCGTTGCGGAGCACAGGCTCCGGACGCGCAGGCTCAGCGGCCATGGCTCACGGGCCTAGCCGCTCCGCGGCATTTGGGATCTTCCCAGAGCGGGGCACGAAACCGTGTGCCCTGTATCGGCAGGCGGACTCTCAACCGCTGCGCCACCAGGGAAGCCCCAGATGATCATTTTTAAAATTAGTATATTATAACTGCATTTAAAGCCAAAAATATGCTAAACATAATTTTAGGTATTTTTCAACTTAATGATAATAATTGAGACTATTCATAACACTATGTTAAGTGCCCTGCATACATTACATGGTTTAAGCCTCACAACAATCCTAGGTGATAGGTATTATTATTCACCATTCCCTTTTTACAGTGGAGGCATTTGAGTTTCAGAGAGGTTAAGTAACTTGCCCACAGTCACACAGCTAGGGGGAGCTAGAATTACAAGCCATGTTTTCTGACTTTAAAGACAGTAGATTTAGCCACAGTGGTGTATTGACATTCGTCAGATTATGACTTTGAATGTTACTATTGTGGTAGGCATAGCAATGATGATACCAATTTCTGATTATGCAATAATGAAAAGTTTAATTTGATAGCATATTTAATTTTTTTAATTTCCCAAAGCATATATTTTTTTCTCATAAAGAAAAAGTTTCTGCAATCAATAAAACATTTCTTGGGCTTCCCTGGTGGCACAGTGGTTGAGAGTCCGCCTGCCAATGCAGGGGACGCGGGTTCGTGCCCTGGTCCGGGAGGATCCGCGGCTGGGCCCGTGAGCCATGGCCGCTGAGCCTGCGCGTCCGGAGCCTGTGCTCCGCAACGGGAGAGGCCACAACAGTGAGAGACCCGCGTACCACAAAACAAAAAAACAAAAAAACATTTCTTTCTTCCAGGAAAGGAGAGGACTTATCTCAGGATAATTGATGGCTATCAGTTTGATTTCCAAACACTTCTGTTCTAAAATAATTTGAATTCTATTTATGTAGATAAGCCCTACCCATCTATCTCCCTATCAGTTATCTCCCTATCAGATATTCTGTCCAGATATCCTGGAAGTCAGGGTGTCAGTCTGATGGGAAGAGCTCCACAGAGCACAGCGGAGATCTGCCCTGGGGAAGATAAACTAGACAATTTAAGCATAGAATTGGGAAGCCAAGAGTCCAACTGACTGCAACAGTTGTTGAGTACCTATCATGTGCCAGCCACTGTGCTCCCTACTTTTATCTGGTTTTCCATCTTCTTGCTGCCCTTTCCCTGGACCCCTAGCCTCCTGTGCTAGAGTCTGGGGTTCTGCTGAAACACATGTGAATGTCACTTTTTCCCTACCTATACCCAAAGACACATCATTAGGCTCCTAATGGCAGTGGAAAGGGAGGCAGACAGCAGTTTCTAGGCCCAGCTCTCAGTAGAAGGGGAATTAAATGGGTTTCCATTACCCTACTCCACCTCCACACCTTGCCCCAGGCCTGTGATCACCCTGGATTACACCTCAGAACAGAAGTAGATGGTGTGAGGGAGGGAAGAGGTCTTCACAGGTTACAGAGATCCAGAGAGAAAATTCCTAAGCAGCAGCTAGGAGAAATACTAAAAGTAGTGAGTGCTTAGAAATTTGTGACCTGCCATACTCTACCTTTGTAACCACCCGCCCAAGCAAGGTAATATTACTGCATTTAACAGAGAAGGAAACTGAGACTCAGACAGGTTGTCACATCCATGGTCTCGCAAGTACTGCAGAACTGGGATTTAAGACCTAAAGTGTGTCTCACTTGGATCCCACACTCGGCTACAGATCTGTGAAGGTGCATGAAGACTGTCATCCAGGAACTCCTTGCTTGTTAGAGACCCAGGATTAAGCAGCTGCAAGCCCAACCCTGAGTGCCAAGACAAGCATGGCACCTGGCCCTCTGCCTTTCAGAAGAATATAGTCTCAGTTCCTCTGGGATTCAGTCCAACAATTTTTCCTGCTCTTGGTTGCATTTCTAAATCTCTTCTTTCCACTTATTCACAGATTTGTTTTCTTTTTTTTTAACTTTTTTGTTTCATTTATTTTATGTTTGGTTGTGTTGGGTCTTTGTTGCTGCACGCGGGCTTTTCTCTCGTTGCGGCGAGCAGGAGCTACTCTTCATTGTGGTGCATGGGCTTCTCATTGTGGTAGTTTCTCTTGTTGCAGAGCACGGGCTCTAGGCACGTGGGCTTCGGTAGTTGTGGCACGTGGGCTTCAGTAGTTGTGGCTCATGGGCTCTAGAGCTCAGGCTCAGTAGTTGTGGCACACAGGCTTAGTTGCTCCACGGCATGTGGGATCTTCCTGCACCAGGGATCGAAGCCATGTCCCCTGCATTGGCAGGCGGATTCTTAACCACTGCACCACCAGGGAAGCCCAGATTTGTTTTCTTCATCTTGAAATAAAAATCAAAAATCTTTCCTTGACCTTGCTCCTCCTTCAAGCATACACCTTATCTTTCTGTTCTTTATTGCCCAACCTCTTAAAAGTGGTCTACACTAGGGAAGGGGGAATAAGAAGTTATTGTTTAATGGGTATAGAGTTTCAGTTTTACAAGATGAAAAGAGTTATGAAGATGAGTGGTGGAGATGGCTGACAGTGTGAATATATTTAATGTCACTGGACTGTGCACTTTACAATGGTTAAGATGATAAATTTTATGTTATGTGTGTTTTCCCACAAAAAGGAAAAAGTGGAAAAAGTGGTCTGCACCACCTGCTACTGCCAAGATGAACAGCTGAGGTTTCCTGGGAGATAGGACTTTCAGTGCTAAAACTGGGAGAGTCCTAGGCAACGAGGACAGTTAGTGACCCTGTGCTGGCACCACTCTCATTCATTCTTCACTCTGGGCTTTGTTCACATTTAACCTTAGGAATCTGCTTTTCTCCTTCTCCATCCACTGAAATGGACACTAACAGTTTAACCCAGTGGTCTTTTTTTTTTTTTTTTTTTTTTTTTTTTTTAGTTCTGCAGCATTTGACTGGTGAATTTCTCCTTGAAATTCCTTCTTTTTTCTTTCTTTAATCTCAGTAGCCCACTGCTTATGATTTTCTTCCTCCTAATAGCTCCTCTCCGTCTCTTTCATTGACTCTTTCTTCTACTATCAAATTCAGGTCTCAGACCACGTGAGTTCAGGCAGGTCTGGGTTCAAGTTCTAGTCTTTATCTGTGAGCTCCATGAGCATGAGTTGCTTAATCCTCCTGAATCTCAGCTTTCTGTTCTGTTAACATAGACCAGACCTGCCTACTAATTACTTCCGGTGTAGGGGAAGGATTGGGAAAGGAATATTTAGAACGTTTAAGGAAGTTCTTGGCAGAAAGTAAGCTCTCAATAAAAGGAAGCATTGTTATTACTTCATTGTCTTTTGGAGCTTTGACTTTCATTTCTACGCAGCTCACTAAACTGCAGCTTCACTTACTCTTTCTAGTTCTATGACCATATTCCAGTTGCCACCTTTACCAGGCTGTCTTCCAGGTCTATCAATTCAAAATATTTAAGATCAAAGCCAACATCTTCCCCTCAAACCAACTGTGAGATACAGTGTCTCTTCCTGCTTCCAGGATTCCCAGGGATGCAGGTTCAAACACCCCTGGCTGTTTTGTTTGTTTGTTTGTTTTGTTTGTTTGTTTTTTGCGTTACGCGGGCCTCTCACTGTTGTGGCCTCTCCCGTTGCGGAGCACAGGCTCCGGACGCGCAGGCTCAGCGGCCATGGCTCATGGGCCCAGCCGCTCCGCGGCATGTGGGATCCTCCCAGACCAGGGCACAAACCTGCGTCCCCTGCATCGGCAGACGGACTCTCAACCACTGCGCCACCAGGGAGGCCCCCCTGGCTGTTTTTGACTCATTCTTCTCCCTCCTCACCCACATCTGTCAGTTCCAAAGCTGATTAATTCTATCTGCGGCACATTTCACAAGTGTTTCTCCTTTTGATTCCCAGGTCATTGTTGGGCCCCTACCTCCTGTCTTAGTACCTCATTAGCTTTTAGCTGAACTGTTTCGGCAGCCTCTTAACTGACTCCTCAACCTACCCAGATACTTTGTGCCAGTTTCTGCCTGAATAATTTTCCTAATGCAAAACTCTAAAAGACCTTCAGACTCAAAGAAAGTATAACCCAAGACTAAACTTCCAAGCCTTTCCAAAATGGCAGAAGAAAAAGAGTATGAAATGACCAAAATCTACAGGTGGCCATGGGAGTGAGTGACTGAAGTAGGAGAGAGACAAACTTATTACGGATGAAGAGATTAAGAAAATGAGAGGCCAGGATATTGGCAGGAATATTGTAGATATTGAAACCAGAAAGTATCAGTATTATGACAGTACTACATAAAACCCTCAATGTGTATATAGTCAATTAAATTGGGGAGGAAGCACTTTGCAGAGACACCCTGAGAGGAATGTTTAGACTAGAGCATTACTCTTAGAATATATTTCCATGTTGTATAGTCTAGATCAGAGGTCAGCAAACTTTTGCTGTAAAGGACTGGGCAGTAAATACCTTAGCCTTTTGGTTCACACAGTCTCTGTTGCGACTGCTCAACTCTGCCATTGAAGCCATAGACAATACAGATATGAATGAGCATGGCTGTGTTCCAATAAAACATTGTTTATAAAAACAGGCTGAGGGACTTCCCTGGTAGCGCAGTGGTTAAGAATCCGCCTGCCAATGCAGGGGACATGGGTTCGAGCCCTGGTCTGGGAAGATCCCACATACCGTGGAGCACCTAAGCCTGTGCACCACAATTACTGACCCTGTACCACTGTAGAGCCCGCAAGCCACAACTACTGACCCCGCAAGCCACAACTACTGAAGCCCACACGCCTGGAGCCCGTGCTCTGCAACAAGACAAGCCGCTGCAATGTAAAGCCTGCACACCTCAACAAAGAGTAGCCCCCACTCGCCACAACTAGAGAAAGCCCGCTCGCAGCAACAAAGACCCAATGCAGCCAAAAATAAATAAATAAAATAAATAAATGTATTAAAAAAAGAAGTTATGTTAAGTCAAAAAACATGTAAGAATCATGCAAGGTTAATTTTAATAATATATTTTATTTAACACAATATATCCAAAGTATCATTATCTGCATAATGAACACTAAAAAGTCTTGAGTAATTTTACATTCTTGTTTTCAGACTGAGTCTTCTAAATCTCATGTATTTGTAGCACATCTCAATTCCACTAAGCCATGTTTCAAGAGCTCAATTGTTACATGTGGCTAGTGGCTACTGTACTGGACAACACAGATCTGGATTTTTTCTAGCTTACTTAAGATCTCAAACTAAATGAGAACTGGGGAGATGGCATGCAGGATCTTAGTTCCCTGACGGGGGACCAAACTCATACCCCCTGCATTGGGAGCTCTGAGGCTTAACCACTGGATGGCCAGGAAAGTCCCAAGACTTTACTAAATTGGTATTGAACAGTTTGCTTTCAGTCTCTAAAGCCTGTTCTTTTTTGGTAGTAAGATATTATTTGTTTTTAGCGAAGTTGAGTTGGCTTTAGTGGAGTATCAGTTAAGATAGGCTATGTCATGCGATGGTAACAAGCAGTCCCAGTGGCTTAAAATAAGCAAGCAAGGTGGATTATAACATAACTTAACCAAGCATTTAAGCAAAATGTCCAATGTGCGTCAGTCATACCACGAGTCAGCCTCATGGAGCCTCCACCTTGACACTTGATTCAAGGTCTCAGGGGCAGGAAAGGAGCTTGACTTTTAAATTTATCTGTTTGGAAGTGTAACATATTACTCGTGCTCACATTTCATTCGCCCAAGCAAGTCACATGGCCACTTCTAACTTCAAGGATGATATGAACTTTTTTTTTTTTTTTTTTGGCGGTACGCGGGCCTCTCACTGTTGTGGCCTCTCCCGTTATGGAGCACATGCTCCAGACACGCAGGCTCAGCGGCCACGGCTCACGGGCCCAGCCGCTCCGCGGCATGGGGGATCTTCCCGGACCAGGGCACGAACCCGCGTCCCCTGCATCGGCAGGTGGGCTCTCAACCACTGCGCCACCAGGGAAGCCCTAACTTCAAGGATGATAGGAAAGTGAAATCTTACCTTGTGCTTAAAGACTGGGAACTTGTGTGATTAGATCTAATGTCTATCACAAGCTGGCAACCTGCAGACTTCCCCAAGTGTGAAGAATTGAGAAATAATCAACATGCAATAGGTGACAACTCTATGTCAGGCACAGATGCTTCAGCATTTATGACTTTGGAAGTGGAGTGGGAGGTCATTTGACTAAACAACTCATAATCAGTTTGAAGGAAATGTGGAAAGTTTGTGCCGTATTGCCGGAGTATTCATCATGTTCCACTAGGATGGAACATTCTGGAAAGATTTCCTTTAAAGTTGCAGTGCTGGGAGCCAGTAAGATGGCAATTTAACTCTCTTTCCCACACCTGATATCTGAAACTCACACATTGGAAAACTAGGGTCAGGAACTTTTCAATAAATAATGCTGGGATAATTGGTTATTCAAATGTGTAGGGGAGGGGAAGTAGATTCCTATATCACCCCATATTCAAATGTCGGTTCTGACTAGATTAAAGACCAAAGCAAAACACTAAAACTTTTACAAGAAAATATTTTTAAACATTTTTATGAGTCCAGGGTTGGGAAGGATGTATTAAGATACAAAATGCACACACCATTTATCCATTAATTTATTAATTAATTCATTTAACAAATATTTACTGAGAATCTACTAGATGCCAGGCGCTGATCTAGGCACTGAGAACAAGAAGAGGATAAGACAGACAATTCTTCATCCCAGAGAACTTAGATTCCAGTGGGACCATAGAGGCAGAGAATAATACATTAAATCACATGAAAATGGAAATGCTTCTAAAGGCCAAAAGATGTCACCAACAAAATGACAATGCTGGGAGAAGATACTTGCAATGCACATAACCAAAAAGGATTAGCACCTGGAATATATAGAAACCCTTCCAAATCAAAAAGAAAAAGACAGACAACCCAATGGAAGAATGAGCAAATGATATAGAAAAAGAAAGCTGAATAGTCAATAAACATGAAGAGGTTTTCAGCATAATTTATAACAACAGAAATGCAAATTACACAATCACAAGATGCCATTTAATGCATAGAAGATTAGCAAAAATCACGTCTGACAATACTTATGTGTTAGCCAGGTTTGGACCAGTAGGACTGCTTATGAGAGGCTGGAGAGAGTGCAAATAAATATGACTATTTTGGAGAGCAATTTGGCAATTTATATGAAGGCTAAAAATATTCCTACCCTCCCACCCAGTAATTCTACTTCTTGGTACATACCCCAGTGAATTTTTGCACATGGGCTCAAAGGAACAAGCAATGTTTATTGCAGTACAGTTTATGATTGCAAAGAAACAAAGACAGATGAAATATCCACCAATAGGAAATTAAATAAAGAAATCCACTGTGAGATGTTCACGCTGTGGAATAGCATTCAGCAGTGAAAATGAATGACCTTGGGCTGCCATCAAAATGGATAAATTTCAAAAACACGATTTTGAGTAAAAAAAAACCCAAACTGGGGCTTCCCTGGTGGCGCAGTGGTTGAGAGTCCGCCTGCCGATGCAGGGGACATGGGTTCATGCCCTGGTCCGGGAGGATACCACATGCCGCGGAGCGGCTAGGCCCCTGAGCCATGGCCGCTGAGCCTGCGCGTCCGGAGCCTGTGCTCCGCAACGGGAGAGGCCACAGCGGTGAGAGGCCTGCATACCGCAAAAAAACCTCAAAAAACCCAAACAGAAAATGAAACCAAACACCATGATACTGTGATTTAAGATAAGACTGTGTTATAAAGTTCTAAAATTGGCAGAACAGTACTAAATCTTGTTTATGAATATAAATTCAGATTAGAAAAGGATGAAAACATACACATGCATGAAAATATTAAATCTCAGTGTAGGGGAGAGGAGACAAAGGAAATGGGAGAGAAGAGGGATCTGCAGTTAATTACAGCTGTTTCAAAACAATCAGAATATTATGGAAAAATACTGAAATCATAATACAAACATTTTAAAATGTGAATCATTTAAGAATAAGTGGTTGATCTTGAATCTACTTTCCATGAGTCCAAGTAGGGAGCAGGCACAGGGGAATATTTGGGGGTGATGTAAAAGTTCCACAGCTCAGTTGCGGTGGCGGCATAACTGTATAACTTTACTAAAAATCTTTGGACTGTTCACTTACAATGGACAACTTTTGTGGGATGCATATTATTTACCTCAAGAAAACTGTTAGAATCTACATATCTGAAAGGACTCTTTCCAGTGTGGTTCTAAGGCTGATTCTTGTTGGAATGACTTCCAATAGCTTGTTTTTCTGTGTTTCATGTAGGCTTATGACCAAGAACGCCTTTGGAAATTCAGCTTACACTAGTTAATCACATGTATATGTGCATGATATTAGCATTTAACAGTAACTGACATGTTTGGATTTCCATGGATATTTTGTAATAATTTCATAAAGTGAGAATTTATGGGATAGTGAGTTTCAGACCACACTTTTATTACAGTTAGTGTAAAACTTAAGAAGAGGGATGATTAAGCTTCATTGAAACTAGGACTATTAGATTATTAGCCTTTCAACCAGTAAAATCTCCATATTAATGAAAAAAATTTTACCCCTGATTGAAACTTACTAAAATCTTTGAGATTTTGGAAACCAATAAAAATCCATTTGAAAGTTTCTTTAAAAAAAAAAAAGTGGCTGATGACTTCTAACCCATCAGACGCATATACTTCAGAGTGTGCTTTCTATAAACAAGAACATTTTCCCACATAACCACAATACAATCATCAAAATGAGGAAATTAATATTAACATTGCTAGTATCTCATTCATCTTCAGACCCCATTCAGGTTTTGCCACTTATATCAAAAGGATTTGATTCAGAATCTAGCATTGCATTTAGTTGTTGTGTCTCTTTACTCAAATTCCTCAGTCTTTTGTTGACTTTTATGACCCTTTTGCTTTTGAAGATTTCAGGTCAGTTACATTGTAAAATGTCCTTTAATTTAAATTTTTCTGATATTTCCTTGTGATTAGATTGTACATCTTTGGCAGGAATATCACAAAAGTGATGCTGTGTTCTTCTCATTGTATATCAGATAGTGACAATTTCAATTTGTCCCATTACTAATGATGTTCATTTTGATCACATGATTACAGTGGTGACTGCCAGGCTTCTCCACTGTAAAGGTACACTCTTCTTTATAATTAATAGCTATGTAAATATCCCATTTCTCTTCAAACTCTTGTTATTCATTTATTTATTTATATCTATATGGGCTCATGATTCCTGTTTCAGTAAATAGATTATAATTTGTTACTATTATTATTATTTAATTTTATATTCAAATCATGCTTGCACTGACCATTGGGAGCCCATTCAAGCTCACATCTAGTCTTTTAACAGGTTTGCATCACTGTTTATGCACTTTTTAGTTTCTGGCCCAAGATATCCCAGGCTCATCTTGTGCTATCTTTCTTAGTCCTAGCTCTAGAATCAGCCAGTTCTCCAAGGAGCCTCCGTTCTTTTTAGTGGAGAATAGTATTTAGATGTCAAGATCTGAGCACTAGATGTGCTCATCGTTATTGAAGTGTGACTGTTCCCAGGGGACAGAGCTAGGGAATATACATATATACATGTATATACACACATTTATATCTGTATTTTTTTTTTGTTGATCTATGCATATGGAAAAACATATGTTCTCACCAACACAACCAATTCCAGGCCAACACCACAGGATTTATTCTAGTTTTCTCCCTTTCCATAGAAACCTGGCTCCTATCATGCTTATTATATTTGTTCCTTTGATCATTTCCTTGGAATATAGCTCATCTCCCATCTCTTCCATTACCCTTTCCTCCCCATGCAGAAGCCTTCCTCTCCTGTTTGGGCTCTGACTTCCCATGCCAGAGGCTGCCCCTCTGCATGAATACCCTCCTCACCCCTCCTAGGCCCTGACATTCCATACCCATCCCTTCCTGTGGGCATCCCATGTATCTATTGTGCTCAGGCTTTGCTTCTCCATGCTGGGTCACTGTGGCTCCCTCTCTCTCAGCCATGGTCTGTCAACTTAAAAGGAGAGAGGAGGGGAGGAGAAGGGAGGGAGCGGGTAACAAGGATGGGAAGGGGAAGGAAGAGGGAGAAAAAAAGAAGGAAGGGGGCTTCTCTGGTGGCGCAGTGGTTGAGAGTCCACCTGCCGATGCAGGGGACACGGGTTCGTGCCCCGGTCCGGGAAGATCCCACATGCCGCGGAGCGGCTGGGCCCGTGAGCCACGGCCGCTGAGCCTGCGCGTCCGGAGCCTGTGGAAGAGCGATGTGTAATGTTTTATTTCTTTAAAAAAGCAAAGGCAAATGTGGTGAAATATTCAAATTTGACAAACTCTGGTTAAGGCAAATGTGGTGAAATGTTCAAATTTGACAAACTCTGGTTAATTAATGTGTATATGAGTATTTTCTACAGTATCCTCTGTGGTTTGCTTTTCAAACAGTATGTGGTGAAGTTTTTTTCTTTTTAAATTTCCAATCCGTTACAGATATCTTTGTAAATATAATAAAAATTAGTATCTAGAAAAATTAAACAAAAAAACAAAGACATATAAAATATAGGCCCCCTTATCTTTATTATTAGATTCAACGGAAATAAAGTGACTGTGAAATTGCTCCGAGAGTTTCTAAATGCATTCTCTCAATTTCTGCACGCTTCTCACTGTTGACCAGACAACAATTGTGTGAACCAGCAGGCATTACTACCCAGGGTTTGAGTAGCACCGAAGACCAGACTTTTTTCATGCCTTACATGAAACATTAAAAAATAAGATTAAAAAAATATAATAAAGCCGAGGACCCGGCTTCTACCTTGAAAAGTCTCAGGTGTGCTCTTGAATTTGTGGGTGTCTAGGTGAGGGCTCCAGAATGCCTTTTGCAGGCATTTATTTCACGACCAAAACATCTTGACAAAAAATAATGGTGTCTGGGGACTGGTGCGGCTCCTCTGACCTTGACGTCCTGAAATCTCGAGAGGAAAGCAAAGAGAAGACCAGAATGAAATGGCAGAATGGTGGCAGACAGAGCCACTAGAAAGCCTCCTACAAAACAGGAGAACTTCTGCGTGGGGAGGAAGAGTGCAAGTGCTTGGGTTCCGTTAGAAAAACTGCATGTGTGTTTCTGGAGCTTCCCCAAAACAGGCCGGCTCCTTTCCAGTCCTGGTCGCAGTTCTTGAGCCTGAGTCACTGGTGGGGACTGGCGGCTGCTCCAAAAACCCCGCCTTTGGCCCCTCAGGATGCAGACCCTGCCAACTCCCTGGGAGTCCTGTCTTCTGTCATCTGTGTGGAGATTCGACAGTCCCTGGGACCCTTGAAAACTAAATCATGGTGGAAGAGGAAAGATAAGGAACAGATGTGATCATCGCAATCTGAAAAACAAAACAAAGCAAAACAAACAGTTTTCTCCACTGGCCAGTACGAATAGGGCTCAAGCCAGCTTTCTAAATGGAGTCTGACTTCCTGGCACAAGCAGTCGGAGTGTGCAGTGAGTGTCCTCAGCACAGAAAAGACCAGGCTCTCTCTCTTCCGTGTTTCCTTTGAAGGTATATGTTTTTAGAGCAGCCATTTTGATTTGAAAATGTGTCAGGTTGATGCCTTCTCCCCAGGAGCCTCAAAAATCGTTTCTTTAAAATGTGAATTTCCCAGCAATACATTTACCAGTTTTTTTAAAGTACATTTAACTTGGAATTTTCCATAATAGTTGCAAGTGTTTTTTTTTTAATGAACTTTTTAGTGCAGCCATGTGGAAAATATTATTCTTTATATTTCCTCTTCTAGAAGACTTCAGATTGCATTTTCCTTTAGGCTAATGGTGTTGCTTGCTATTGGTGGCTGGAAAGCCACCTTGATTGGTGGCCTTGAGAATTTTCTAGAGGCCAGGGTGAGGCCCGGACACCACTCCCAGGTGGTCTGAGAACAGGGTGTTCAGAAGCCAACTCTCAGCATTCGGGTCTGGAATCATTTCTCAGTGCAGTGCAGCTTGTTACATGGGACTGTTTTCCTTCCAATGTATGAACTGGGATTTTTGGCTGCGTGTGCTCATTAAGAAACCCCACATCACTTGTCACAAGTGTAAAAATAATGTTTCAAATGTTCCTGGAAGATTTTCAGCTGGTTCATGTCCATTCCTAGGTCCTCCCTGCCATTTTCCCTATTCCTCCTCCCAAGATGTGGAGCAGGGTTATATCTGATGCAGAATGATTGCAGTGTTTCAGCCAGGTGATGGATGAAGTCATTGATGTGGATGACTAGCTGACTCTGTAAGGTTCTACAGGAATGGGTTGAGGGGGGTTCCTGGGCTGGGTTTCTGTTAGTGTGGCCAAGAAATAAGATTTATAACAACCCCTCAAGGACTTAATACCCTTTTGCAGACATGTTCCCCATGGAGTTTATTAAATATAGAGGCTTATTCTAAAGCAAAGAACTCGATGGCTATAAAAGTACCCATCGAACGTACGAGGTTTTTTGGGGAAAAAACCTAGTCTTTATTTCCAAACATTTATCCAGGGCAGGATTTTACCTAATAAAACTCAATTCAAATGTAATTTTTCTGATGCTGTTTGAGCCTATTCATTTTAATTTCTAATTACAACAGAAAATATCTAGTGAGATCCTTTTCCATATAGCCAACATTGCTTATGAACACCCCCAGTTGAGGACTTTGAAACTGTTCCATGTTCCTTAAGATATTTTCATCTGTTTTTGTCTCTTCTATATTTATTTTGTGAAAAAATCTAGCACTGGTATTAAAACAATGGCACAATGACATACTAACCCTTGGGGATCACAGAGAGTATTAACTTGCATTCAAAATAATATGACTCCTAAGACAAACCACAGATCTGGAGAAATGCTTTGCAAAACACGTATTTGGTAAAGGACTTGTATCCAAAATATACAGAGAAATTTTAAAACTCAGCAATAAAAAACAAACAAACAATCCAATTTAAAAAATTGGCAAGATCTGGACAGCAACCAGAGAAGATAAGTAGATGGAATAAACATATGAAAAGGTGCTTAACATCTATGCCATTAGGGAATTACAAATTGAAACAATAATGAGATATCATTATATACTTCTTAGAGTAGTGAAAATGCAAAATACTGAAAACACCAAATGCTAGCAAGGGTGTGGCACAACAGGAACTCTCATTCATTGCTGGTGGGAATGAAAAATGGTACAGCCACTTTGGAAGACAGCTTGGCAGTGTCTTACGAAGCTGAACATAGTTTTACCATATGATCCAGCAATCATGTTCCTAGGTATTTATCCAAATGAAAACTTATGTCCACACAAAACCTGAACATAAATGTTTATAGCAGCTTTATTCATAATTGTTTGGAAACAACCAAGGTATCTTTTGATAGGCAAATGAATAAATAAACTGTGGTATATCACACAATGGAATATTTTTCAGTGATAAAAATGAGCTATCAACTCATGAAAAGACATGGGAGAAACTCAAATGTGTATTTCTAAGTGAAAGTAGCCAGTCTGTAAAGGCTACTCTATCATTTCAACTATATGATATTCTGGAAGAGGCAAAACAATAAAAAGAACAATGGCTGCCATGGGTTGGGGTGCAGGGGTAGGGAGGAATGAATAGGTGAGGCAAAAAAAGAGGATTTTTAGGCTGGTGAAACTATTCTGAATGATACTATAATGGATACTATAATGATACTAAATGCACACATGGCACTGTGCATTTGTCAAAACCCATAGAATTATATAACACAAAGAGTGAATAGTAATATAAACTTTGGCCTTTATTAATAATGATATATAAATATTGGTTCATCAACCATAACAAATGTATCATGCTAATGCAAGATGTTAACGATAGGAGAAACTGTGTGTGTATGAGAGGGGTACATGGGAACTCTGTATTATCTGCTCAATTTTTCTGTAAACCTAAAACTGTTCTAAAAAGTAGTCTGTTAATTAAAAACAAAAGCAACAATAATATGACTAGAAATGATCAGTTTTCATCATAAAGGAAAACTTTGTCTTCTGCTATATCTTCTGTGCTGGTTACTTGAGGGCCCTTGTCTATCTTGTTTACCACTGAATCCCCATGACACACAGTAGGTGCTCAGTAAAGACTGTTGGATGAATATGCTCACAGAGGTTTAGCTAATGAAATTCTACTCTCATGTCTTTATGCTCTGTTTGAACAGATAAGCCTTGACCAAATGCAAACTATTTTAATAATATGTATGGAACATCCAATGTGTGCTAACATTTTTCTAGACCTCTAACATGTAGTAATTAATTTATTCCTAATAACAACCCTATGAAATAGGAACTCGTTTTTACAGATGAGGAAACTGGAACACAGAGAGTTTAAATAATTTATCCAAAGTTATAAGAGCAGTAAGTGATAGAATCAGGATCTGAACTCTGAAAGTAGCTCTGGAGGCCACACTCTTTTGACAACTCTGCTAAAATAGGAGCTGTGGGAATAAGATGTAGCAGCAAATAATCTCCTCCCTTAAGGAGATTTCAATCCATTAGGACAGCCAGGCATGAAGACTACAAACAATAACAGAGGGCTGACCTCTTTCTTCCAGAATGCTCACTCAGGCCAAGCCCTACTGGCACATCAGGCTGATGGTTTCTTGATCTATGTCCTAGGCTCAGTTTTCTTATTACACTTCGTCACAGTCAACATTGAAGAACTATCGACATTACTTACTAATTGTTTCCTCTGTGTTTGTCTCCCCCCAGTTAGACTCAAACTCCTTGAGGTCAGGAATAACTTCTTATACTTTGCTCTCTACCTGCACAGTAGGTGATTAATAAATACTTTCAGATTGATTAACTGTTGGGAGAATGCTCAGTGAGTGAGGGAAGAAATTTTAAGTCCAAGTTTCAGTAAAAATAGAGCTCAGAAGTTATTGTGTGTATGCCGTGCACCACAACTACTGAGCCTGTGCTCTAGAGCCCACGAGCCACAGCTACTGTGCCCATGTGCCACAACTACTGAAGCCCATGTGCCTAGAGCCCATGCTCCACAGCAAGAGAAGTCATCACAATCAGAAGCCTGCGCACTGCAATGAAGAGTAGCCCCTGCTGGCTGCAACTAGAGAAAGCCCCGCACACAGCAACGAAGACCAATGCAGCCAAAAATAAATAATTAAATTTATTTTAAAAAAAAGTTATTGTGTGTGTGTGTTTGCTTGTTTTCCAGGACCTTTGGTGGCAAATTTCTACTTCATTTACATTTGATTAACTGTGATGGTCATAGTGTTTGATATTAGCCATATCTTTGATGGTCCATTAGAGGGCAAGGTGCTTCAGTAAACCATCAACATACAGATAGAGAGGAACTCACCTTGGATCCCCGGAATTGGAGATTTTGCATTTTAGCCTGATACTGTCCCAGACTGTGTGACTGGGGCAGATCATTGAACATCTCTGAGCCTCAGTTTTCCATCCACTACATGAAGCTGCTTCTACTTACCCTGCCTACTTCTCATGGTTTTTTTTTTTTTTTTTATCAAATGAGGCTTTGGTGAATGAAAGAGCAGGATATTACATAACTTGAAAGAGAGAAGGTGGTGGGAAAGAATAATGATGAAATATTTTTGTGATTCATTTTATTATAGTCTGCATCACAGGCTTATTGTTTGAAATAGGGCAGCATAAAAACACTTCCACTTGCTGTTTTAGAATATATGGAAACTTCTAGAAGAGGGTTTTGATCATCTGGGTCAAGCTGAAGGACATCAAGTACATACCCTTTTTTTCTTTCTTAATAAATTACCCTCTAATGGGCTTGACGTATTCACCATCATTCCGCTGTTGTGGGATTATACCATTGTAGTGAGAATTCAGTGCATGCTTGCCACTAATGGCCGTAATTTTAGTAGGATGTCTCCTACTAGGGGAAAATGTTTACACAAGGACTGAACCATCATTCCTACCAAATGTCCTACCAGTTGGTCAATGGCCAGGTAAAGACCAACAGCAAACCAGTGTTGATTAGTCATCCGCATTCTATTTCATGTTTGTTGACAGCCATCAGAGCACCTTACAGTCATAGGTAGGTGACAGAAACAATTATCGGGTTACACAAAAAGCTTTTTCCAAGGAGGCTCAGAGCATCTCTTACAGAAGTTTAAAGGTACACTATGATGGGGCTTCCCTGGTGGCGCAATGGTTGAGAGTCCACCTGCCGATGCAGGGGACACGGATTCGTGCCCCGGTCCAGGAAGATCCCACATGCCGCGGAGCGGCTGGGCCCGTGAGCCATGGCCACTGAGCCTGCACATCCGGAGCCTGTGTTCTGCAACGGGAGAGGCCACAACAGTGAGAGGCCCATGTACAGCAAAAAAAAAAAAAAAAAGATACACTATGATGGCACCCTGACTGCCCTCATCTTTGGAACCAGAAATCAGCATACAACAAAAGGCTTTGAGAGCTAGATGCAGGATTAATTAGAAGGTACGGAATGGTTGAAACAAGGATAGAGCCCCTGCCACCTTATGTTCTCCTCCTCCATCACCTCCCATGGATACTATCTGAAGGTATGAAGGCAGCCGGGCAGAAGGCTCATCCACTGTCCAACCATCACCATTTCTTCTGTCCACGTCCAGGGAATAGGAAGCACATCAGCCTTGGCAGACGCACCATAGGCAAGATCCACCAGCACGTAGATTGTTGAGAATAGCCAGGTTCGAAGGACACTTGGCCAGTCCCTTCCCTCTGTCTCCTCAGCAAGGAGTAGGAAGCCTCATACTTAGGAGCCATTCTGATGTTTAAATATGCTTACTATCATGAAATATTTTGGAGCAAAGCCCAGGTGGAGATTGAGCCTGTGTGTGTGTGTGTGTGTGTGTGTGTGTGTGTGTGTTCCCAGCCTAAGGAGAGAGGCTTCAGAAAACCCCTTTGCAGTCTGGGAGAGACACTTTGGCCCTTGGGAGACAGTTTGGCAGACAATTTAATTGTCTGAGGGTTTGGATTCAAAGCAAGCTATGGGAGCGGAGAGAGTAGGAGGGGAGAAGAAAATGTGTGCGGGGAAGGATGTGTTTCTGTGAGCTTGCAACTGTCAGAAGCACACTGACACTAAGCTCTGGGCTCATTCTGCAGGTGAGACTATAGAAAGAAAGGAACTGCAGTGGGGACAGTGCCTAGGACAGGAGCTGGAATAGCAGACTCATCCAGGACCAAGTTCTAGGCCCCTCACCCAGGCAAGATGCCATTTCAGATCGGGCCCCCATCCATTTTTGAGCCTTTGGTTAGTTCCTTCAAGGCAGCCCAGATGTCCCGCTGGACATTTACAGCCTCAGGAGACATTTAAGGGGCAGGGGCTGGGGAGGGGGGCCGTTGGTGACTAGGTTACTTTATCTTTCCAGGCCTCATTTTCATTATTTGAAAAAAAATTTTTTTTCTACTTAATAATCTGTTGGGGGCTTCCCTGGTGGTGCAGTGGTTAAGAATCCGCCTGCCAATGCAGGGGACACAGGTTCGAGCCCTTGTCCAGGAAGATCCAACATGCCGCGGAGCAACTAAGGCCATGCACCACAACTATTGAGCCTGCTCTCTAGAGCCCACGAGCCACAACTACTGAGCCTGTGTGCCACAACTACTGAAGCCCACACGCCTAGAGCCCATGCTCTGCAACAAGAGAAGCCACCGCAATGAGAAGGCCTGCGCACCGCAATGAAGAGTAGCCCCCACTCGCTGCAATGAAGACCCAATGCAGCCAAAAATAAATAAATAAATAAATTTTAAAAATTAAAAAAAAATCTGTTGGGGGGGTTTAAATAAAATAACATGTGTAAAGCATCTAGCATAGCGACTAACATGTAGTATGAGTTCCATAATTGCCGGGTTTTTATTGTTTCACATGATACTTCTAGTAGAGTAGTTTGCATATAGGCAAGTCACTCCCATTTGATTATAAGTCCCTTGGGGGCAGACTCTGAGTGTACTTATCTTTGTCTTTTTTAAGAAACTAAGAGCTCCTTGAAAGCAGGGACCTTTTCTTATTCTTGTAGATATCTGTTCCTTAGCAAAGGGCCTGGCGCATGGTAAACAATGTAGAAACAATGTTTTTGAGTGAATGGGTGAATGAATGAATGCATGAGTGAGTGAATGAATGAATGAATGAAAACCACAGTAAAGTGAAGAGACTGGAAATCTGAGATTGGGGTGTGATTCCGTGTGTCTGTTATTTTTGCTTGAAATTAATTCTCCGATCTTCTCTGCTGGGATCCTGGCTGACATACATTTGCTGGGGTTGACTGGATTATATAATTGCCATTTTCTGTCTCTAACTACTGTGATTATGACTCAAGTAGTGGATATGTTTATGGTGCTATGTAAATAATAATTATTTTAATTATGGTTTGACCTGTACAATATATTCTAACAACATAGCTGACTGTGCATTTGTGTATGTGCACTCTTGAGAGTGGTGGAAAGATCTCCTATTATGAAAGTACAAAGGAATCTCCCCTCTATGCACATGGTAATTTTAGAATTATAACATGGAGATGTACAATACCACTGTAATTATAGCAAGTTTGCAGAAAGAAATGGCTTTGAAATAGTATATAATTTGTGTTGTATTTAGATAGTATAAAATTTAGTGTTATTGACAATATTTTATTTTTGATGCCAGGAAAAATTAGTAATGATGATTTTTCAGTCTCTCTATAAGAGTGGGAAAGTGCCTTGTAGATTTAAGTGTGATTTAAGCAACATAATTTGTGTACAATGCTTGGCCAATTGCCTGGCATGTAGTAAGTGCTCAGTATTAGGTATCCATTTGGCAAAAGCATACATCTAAGTAAGCATTCTATGTAAATGATGAGCTGTATGCATTTTTTTTTTTTTTGGCCATGCCACACAGCATGCAGGATCTTAGTTCTCTGACCAGGGGTCGAACCCATGCCCCCACTGCAGTCAAAGCATGGAGTCCTAACCACTGGACCGTCAGGGAATTCCTGTATGCATTTTTTAAATGACCTACACAAAGAACTCAGGTTTTATCCACATGGCACCTGAGAGAACTTTATCAATTGCAGCAACATTATTTTTTGCACTTGAAATGCACGAAGGACCATCTTAGACACTGGAGGGGGTGGAGAATTGTTGGGACCCATGAGTAGAATACAAAGATGAACAGCAGAGTATTTGCTTCTGAGGAACGTACAATGAAATGAAAGAGACAAGACACTCATGGAATAATAATAGAACTCTTACTGAGCCCTTACTACGTGCCGGGCACTGTTCTAGGCGCTCTGCTCATACTACTCCATTTAATCTTCACACAGAAGAGGAAACTGAGGCACAGGAAAATTAAGTAAGGTGTCACAGATAGCAAGCAGCGGCTGATTCCATTCTAAGCCGTCTGACCCCGGAGTCTGCTCTCCTGACCCTACACTAAATTGTCCCTTCTAAGGGCATGCAAATAGCAGTAATACAAGTACAACCTTTAGGGAGGGGTAAGAAAACCCACTGTGGGAAAATTCCAGCCAAGAGATTGGGAATGTTTCTCCAAGGACTGGCATTTGAGCTGAATTTTGGAAGACTGGGGGAAAGGAATGTCAAAAGAGAGAACAGCTTTCTAGGGACTTTGACAGCGACCCCCATTCTGGGGTAAACTGTTGTAACCCTTAGTACCTTTTATTGCAATAGCCTGTTTACCTGTCTCCTCCTTTGTTAAATATAAGTTCTTTGAGGACAGAGACCTGTCTGGACATCTTTTTATCCTGAGCACCTTGGAGACCCTCAGGTTTTACTGAGATGATCTCCCACCAAGTTTTTTTCCCCCCTGAAATTAGATATTTTACCCAACAAAATGACTACATTTAATTTAAAATACCATATGCCCTACAGAAATGCCTGTTTACATAGAGCTAAGATATGTTGAACAGCAGCTCATTATTTGAAACATACTTTTGTGGGTAAATCAGCAGGATTACTGGAGCCAAAGTAAACCTTTTAAATGTACATACCATGGAGGATGAATGCCTTCCAATTATCTGGCAAGTTAATTTTAAATGAAAATGACAATAAATCCGTCCCTTGTTCTCATTTGAATACTACTCTGTACTTTCTATTTTACTCATATCCGGAGGGTGCTTAGCCTCTCCCGTCCAGTAGGAAATCTATAGTAGTGGTTGTCAGATGGGTGCTATTTGATGGAATAGACAATAGAGGGAAATCAGGTTAGCACAAGAGAGACTGAACATACTTTAAAAATGTACAAAATGACCAACTTATAGTAATTAATGTATTCTCAAAATTCTTGCCAGGAATACTATTTTTCACAATATCAAATTCTGTCCCCATTGTTATTGAAATGTTATTGAAATATTTGAAGGATATTCTTTCTTACACTAAAGTTACTGGCTTTAGGATCTGAGCCAGCTGATCCCTAATGCTTGCCCCACTCCCTACGAATAACTGAAGCCCTTAAGAAAAGGGCATTCCCTCTTGGAAGATATTAAGATGCTTCCTGGGGATAGGGAGGACTATTTGATTCTTTTAAAAATTTTACTTACTGGGGGATTTCCCTGGTGGCGCAGTGGTTAAGAATCCACCTGCCAATGCAGGGGACATGGGTTCAAGCCCTGATCCGGGCAGATCCCACATGCCGCGGAGCAACTAAGCCCAAGTGCCACAACTACTGAGCCTGCCCTCTGGAGCCTGTATGCCACAACTACTGAAGGCCACGCGCCTAGAGCCCGTGGTACACAACAAGAGAAGCCACCGCAATGAGAAGCCCGCGCACCTCAGCGAAGAGTAGCCCTCGCTCATCTCAACTAGAGGAAGCCTGCACACAGCAACGAAGACCCAACGCAGCAATAATTAAATAAATAAATTTATTTAAAAAAATTTTCACTTACTGGAATACCCACACCTTCCCCCAAGGACTAAGTCTTTTACCCTTCTTTAGGTAAACTGTCTTTTTCTGGAGAGTCCTCACTCGTGGACGAGCTCTGGGCTGCTTGCGTAAGTGTTGCTGGTTCATCCCTCAAACCCTTTCCCTGTCCACGTCTAGCCATGTTTTTGCCATGCACCCAGGAAAATATTCCTTCCTTTAGTGGATGTCAAAACTCCACACCCAAAGACGATATTAAACATTATTTTACTTATAGTCTAAAATAGACTGGAGTCATTCACTCGTTTTTTTCAGTTAACATTTGATGAGTGCCCGGTCTGCCAGGCATAGGGGCTAGAGTGGTTTATGAAGCAGACAGACTCACAGTCTTCATGGACTTCACAATCTAATGGGAGAGACAAAAAAAGGGGGCGGGGAAGAGATAAATATGTAACTACAAACTGCTTTAAGCACTATGCGATTAGTTCTGTGAAGGAAAGAACAGGAGGGAGGGGTCGGGGACCTCTTATGGACAGGCTTTAAATCTGAGATATGAAGGGTTGGAAGGAAGGCTTGTGAAGAGGGCAGGATGGAGTGAAATTCTGAAGGCTGAGGGAGCTGTATGCAGGTCCAGAGTGGGAAGCAGCTTAATAGATTTTAAGAAGGAAAAGACTAGTGTAAAGAGAAAGAGAGTGACATGCAGTGACATTGGAGGGGTACACAGGGCCATATTTAGGAGTCTGGGTTTTGTTTTATTTTATTATTATTTTTTTGCGGTACGCGGGTCTCTCACTGTTGTGGCCTCTCCCGTTGCGGAGCACAGGCTCCGGACACGCAGGCTCAGCAGCCATGGCTCACGGGCCCAGCCGCTCCACGGCATGTGGGATCTTCCCAGACCGGGGCACGAACCCATGTCCCCAGTATCGGCAGGCGGACTCTCAACCACTGCGCCACCAGGGAAGCCCTGGGTTTTGTTTTAAATTCAGTGAGAAGCCAGGGACTTCCCTGGTGGTCCAGTGGTTAGGGCCCCATGTTTCCACTGCAGGGGGCACAGGTTTGATCCCTGGTTGGGGAACTAAGATCCCACATGCCGTGTGGCACAGCCAAAAAAAAAAAAAAAAGAAAATTCAATGAGAAGCCATGGAAGACCATTAAGTAGGAAGTGACACTGGTCAGATTTATGAAAGGGCACACTGCCCATGGCTAAAATTAAAATGACAGGTAAACATCAGGAGTTGGCAAGGATACAAGGCAAACGGAGTGCTCACATCTTGCTAGTGAGAGCATAAACTGATACAACTACTTGGAACATCAGCAGCATCTACTAAAGTGCTCGCATCCCACCACCCAGGAATTCTACTTCTAGGTATATTCTTGACAGAAATGCATACATAGCCTCACCAAGAATCAGGCATGAGAATGTTTGTAGCAGTTTTATTCTTGATAGCAAAAAACTGGAAACTACTCAAGTATCCATCAACAGTAGAACGGGTAAATAAATTGTGGTGAATTCATAAAATGGAATACTTCCCAGAAATGAGAATAAACAAACTACGACTGCAAGCAACAACATGGATGAATTTCATTAACAAAATGTTGAGTGAAAGAAGCCAGACACGGAAGAGAACACACTGTATGATTCTATTTATATAAAGTTTTAAAGCAGGCAAAACCAATCTATGATGTTGGCAGTTAGGACATTGGTACATTTGGAAGGCGGGTAGCATGGAAGTGTGTGAAGGGATTTCTGAGATACTGATCATAAATGTGTTTGTTTTATGTAAAATCACTGTCACACATTTTATGTAGAATCACTGAGTTATACAGTATGGTTTGTGTTCTTTTTGTATATATATTTCAACAATATATTTCTCATTTGCATAAAAAAGAATCTACATTTCAAAAGGAGCACCCTGACTGCTATGTGGGGAATGAATTGACAGTAGGCAAGAGTAGGTGTAGAGAAGCAATTGGAAGGTGATGACTGGTGAGAGGAATCTCATGGGACTAGGTGGATACGGTGGAGATAGAGAGGAATGAACAGGTTTGAGACACTCTTGGAAGGAAAAATCAGTAAAACCTGCTAATGGCCTGAATATGTGGGATAAGAGAGAAGAAAGAACAAAGTAAACTCCTAGATTTGGGACTTGGGCAACTGAATGGCTGGTGGTGTCATTGCCTGAGATGGGAAAGACTAGGGGAGAATCAAGTTTGGGTGAAAATCTATAGTTTGTGAATCAGGACTTCCCACCACCTCTGTTGGTGCGAGGCTGATCCCCAGGGAAATGGAGAAGGTCAAAATGACTCAGAACACCTACACCCTTGCCAGCCCTGAACTCTCAGGAAAGAAAAGGAGGAACATTCCTATTTGGAATGAGATACTCTCTTCCTAGGAGCCCATAGCCTCTCCAATTTCTTCCCACCCCTGCAGCTCTGGATCAACAAGCAAGCTCCTGCCACCATGAAGGCTGCAAGGATATCCTTAACGTTATTCTCTCTTGGCTGGAAAGTAGAAAATTTCCATCTCTTTCCCTTACATCATAGATAGTTGAAATCAAAGAAAACACTTTTAGTTGGAAAAAAAGGAAAGGAACCCAAATACCAACCAGAGAACACAAGAGGGAAGAAAAAGTAAAAGAGTGTTTTCTGAGTTGTCCAGGTTTGACCCAAACAACAGGATGTTGAAAGCAGCTGGATGCACGCAGGGGTGTCCAGGGCAGGGCTGGGAATGTGATCAGGGGCTCTATCATGGGCTTCGTAGGCAGTGCCAAGGATTCTGGAACTGGATCTTATAGTACTGGAGGACTACTGAAAAGCTTTGCGGGGGGCACAGTCAGATTTGCATTGTAAGTGGTTGTGAAGGGCATCAAATACGCTAGCATATTCAGAAACACTTTTGGAAGGTGTAAAATGGCATTTGAAATGGAATAGAGAGAGTTCCCTGGCGGTCCAGTGGTTGAGACTTTGCCTTCCAATGCAGGGGGTGTGGGTTCGATCCCTGGTCAGGAAGCTAAGATCCCACATGCCTCGCGGCCAAAAGAACATAAAACAGAAGCAATATTGTAACAAATTCAATAAAGACTTTTAAAATGGCCCACATCGGGCTTCCCTGGTAGCGCAGTGGATGAGAATCTGCCTGCCAATGCAGGGGACACGGGTTCGAGCCCTGGTCTGGGAAGATCCCACATGCCGCAGAGCAGCTGGGCCTGTGAGCCACAACTACCGAGCCTGCGCACCTGAAGCCTGTGCTCCGCAACGAGAGGCCGCGATAGTGAGAGGCCCACGCACCGCGATGAAGAGTGGCCCCCGCTTGCCACAACTAGAGAAAGCCCTCGCACAGAAACGAAGACCCAACACAGCCAAAAATAAATATAAAAATAAATCAATTAATTTAAAAAAAATGGTCCACATCAGAAAAAAAAAAAAAAAAAAAGGAACAGGGCTTCCCTGGTGGTGCAGCGGTTGAGAGTCCGCCTGCCGATGCAGGGGACACGGGTTCATGCCCCAGTCCGGGAAGATCCCACATGCCGTGGAGCGGCTGGGCCCGTGAGCCATGGCCGCTGAGCCTGCTCGTCCGGAGCCTGTGCTCCGCAACGGGAGAGGCCACAACAGTGAGAGGCCCGCGTACCGCACACACACACACAAAAAAGGAACAGAAAAACTGAAATTAAAGAAAAGTGACCCAGATTTCCAGGGGTTTGTCAAGATTTTGAAAGTTTAGGATAACTGAAATATTTATTTTTCATCCAACCTTCAGGTATTATGTAGACTTGAGGCATTTATCCTCTGAATGGTATGTGTGATTGTAATAAGTTTGAGCTTTAGAATGAGACTTATATGGTCACGGAGAAGGCTGTGCATTTTAACCAGTCATCTTCGCAGGTCACTGTGCTCAAAGACCAAGGATTACGCAGCACCCAATCAGGCAAGCTCTTTCTCTGTCTTCCAGGTACGGTAGGGGCAGGGAGTTCTTGAGTGGCCAATTCTACTTTCTCAAGTTTTATTGGTGGCTTAGGGGAAAGCAAACAGCACTCATGCAGATAAGATAACCACTATTTGAAGTGTAAGCCTGCAGTTTTAAATTGTCTTCTATTTGGAAATACATTCAATCTCATTTGAAGGCCAGGGTAAAACTTAAATATTCAAGCATCTAGCTGTATTCCTTCATTAAGTGTGCAGAATAAATGTTTGATGTACATTTCTACCTGCAATAATAGACTAGTTTAGTAGGCTAGGTATTAGGTTAAACCATGTTAATTGCTGATGTCCAACCATTTTTAGACCTATTGAAACAGCAGCTACAAATGCTAGAGTTGTCAACCTAATCCAGATTCTGTCACTGGCAAATTTAGGTGACCCACAGGAAACTTCAATGAAATTTATATTAGCCATTCTTTTTTGTGTGTGTGTGTGTGTGTGATAGTCTGGTGTGCCTCTACTTATCTCAAGGAGTGTTGAAATACGTCTTAAAACAAACTTACTTCCATGTGTTTTTACAAATAAAATCATGTAATTGCACCCTTATTTAGTAGAAGGTGGGTTAGAGGTAGAGAATTAAACTCAAAGATTGGAAGTCGGGTGCGGGGAGTGGTGGTGGTGGGGTGGGATGAATTGGGAGATTAGGATTGACATGTATACACTAATATGTATAAAATAGGTAACTAATAAGAACCTGCTGTATAAAAAAATAAAATAAAATTCAAAAAAAAAAGAAAGATTGGAAGTCATCACAACCATGCCTGAATCTGACTAGAATGGAAATAGGTATTGGATCTGAATTATCAAGATTCTTCTTAAAGATGTGTGTGCATGTGTCAGTCAAGTGTTATTTGTGTCTATGGTAACATGACAACATAAAAACATGAGTCTCTTAGCTGGATATATCACTGTGGTTCAATTGACCTTAATGCTCCCAAGTTACATAATGGGGCTAAGCTACAGTAATAATATCAGGTTTTTCACAGGGCTGCCATGGAAAATTATTTGATAAGAAATATTTCCCATGTTGCCTGCTGATTTTAGAGTACTATCTCCATGGGAGAGCCTCAGAAAGTTAAATCTTGTAGTTAAAGTTAAAGTTAAATCCACGATGCAGGACAGTCTGTCAAAATTCTGTACTGTTTTTGTGGTGATAAATGAAGAACTTACTATGACATTCCTTGCCAGCAGCTAAGGTTTTTGTTTCAGTGTTTGAGAATTCTAGCAATCGATGCAGACTCAACATTACGAGGCAGTGATATTTGTTACAGGAGCCCATTTGGGACATTTTAATTTGAGTTGAACTTAAGTTCAGGTCCTGAGTTGTCTCTTTGAAGTCCCTAGGGGCTGTCAGATTTCAAATCTGCTAGAGTTGCTCACAAAGGCAAGGGGTGTCCGTCCCTGCCTCTGATGGGGTACATGGCCTCCCCTCTCCCCAGCCTCTATGCCTGTGCTTAAGCCATTCCCTCTGCAAAGAACACATCTCTCGCCTTTCTTCCCGGGTTATTTCTACTTACTCTTCAAGACTTAGCTCAGGAAAAAAAAAAAAAAAAAGACTTAGCTCAGACACAGCCAGGGGAAGTCTTCCCTATCCTCTGGTTTGGTAAAACGCCCCGATTCTGGGCTTTCATGGCCTTATATTTGTACCTCTATGTTATCGCTAACCTTTTTATAGAAATTACCTGTCTACGTAGCACAGAGCCTGACACTTGGTTGGGGATGGAAACTGGCTGCAGTTTTAAGTGCATCATCCTCCCCTCCCCCTTGCACTGACACACAAACCTTAGTGTTCTAGGGATGACTCCAGACAGGGTCAGTCCTTCAGGTGGAACCTTAGCTTGTTGAGGGCTGGACTGGAACTGAAGCGGTTTCTAGGGGTGACTGGGGAGTCTTGGGGAAGGGAGAGGCCCTGACCTGGTTTCTCTCCAGAACATTTGGGAACACTTGGCTTGGTTTCAGGCACTAATTATGAACTCACCCAGAGTGGACTGAGATTCTGAGCTGGCCTCTTGCGCCCTCTGGTGGTATCAAATCACAGCTGAGCAGAGCTAGAACTCAACCAACTGGTTGGGTTTTCTCCAAGGAGGAATCATCATTAACCATTCAGACATCTACCACGCAGTGAAGTCATTTCATAAATACGCTTAGAAAGCAATAAAATAATTAACCAAATGCACACACGATCAGGAATTTGGAACCTCTTGTGGGATCCTTGAAGGGCCTTGGGTTTTTTATTTTGTAGAGCGAACTCTAACAAGCTGTACGCACCCAGGGGATAATCGAAAATGTGCCTTAATCAAAGGCAATCACTCTGTCATTGTCAGCCTGTGAAACACTAGCTAAGGGGGCTGGATGACAGTATATGTGTCTCATCTCCCCAAGACAACTCCACCCCCAGGATGACTGAAGAACCAGCTTTGGGGCTGTCATGAGATCACGAGAGTCTCGATTACATTCAAATATCATGATAACCAATCCCAGGGGAAACAAATTCTCTCTCTCTCTCTCTCTTTGGCTGTGCGGTGTGGCTTGTGGGATCTTAGTTCCCAGGCCAGGGATGGAACCCATGCCCCCCGCAGTGGAAGCACAGAGTCCTAACCACCTTTCCGCCAGGGAATCCAACAAATTGTCTCTGTTGAACAAGGACAGTTCCTTAGTTGAGTGTGTTCAACCATTTTGTGATTCAATCTCAGAATATTACAGTTCCTTTGGGGACACTCAAAACTCATTTCTAGAAACAGGAGAGTGTGCTTTGCTATCTTCGTAACTGCCCCAAACATAACACTTCTTGTGGGACCTAACTTTCTGAATGACTTAAAAATAATAGCAGAATATAGCTACTTTCTTCAGAATTGCTCGTAACTTTATTTATTTATTTTATTTTATTTATTTTTGGCTGCGTCGAGTCTTCGTTGCTGTGCACGGGCTTTCTCTAGTTGTGGCAAGCGGGGGCTGCTCTTCGTTGCAGTGCGCGGGCTTCTCATTGCGGTGGCTTCTCTTGTGGCGGAGCACGGGCTCTAGGCGCCCAGGATTCAGTAGCTGTGGCTCGTGGGCTCTAGAATGAAGGCTCAGTAGTTGTGGTGCACAAGCTTAGTTGCTCCGAGGCATGTGGGATCTTCCCAAACCAGGGCTCGAACCCGTGTCCCCTGCATTGGCAGGCGGATTCTTAACCACTGCACCACCAGGGAAGCCCTTGCATGAAGTTTTTTGTTTTTGTTTTGAATTTTATTTTATTTATTTATTTATACAGCAGGTTCTTATTAGTTATCTATTTTATACATATTAGTTTATATGTGTCAATCCCAATCTCCCAGTTCATCCCACCACCACCACCCACCCCCGCTTTCCCCCCTTGGTGTACATACGTTTGTTCTCTACATCTGTGTCTCTATTTCTGCCCTGCAAACCAGTTCATCTGTACCATTTTTCTAGGTTCCACACATATGGCATGCAGCTTTAAATATCACCTTCTCAGGGAAGATCCTTTGAGGCACTGGACCAGCTGAGGCTTCCTAGGATAGCCTCACACAGCCCCAGATGATAGCAGAGCACTTTAATCAGGGCCTGGTTTGTTTTTGGTCTGTCTCCCCCCAACAAAAGCTAAGCTCCACAGTGCAGAGGTCTTGTTTGTTTCTCCACCACGGTCCCCCAGAGTCTAGCACAGTGCCTGGCACAGTGCCTGGCACAGGTGGTGCTCAATGAACGTTTGTCAGCTGACTGATACAATCCAGTGGGGTAAATGCTGAGGAGACAGGCCACAGAGGAAAACTGATTTTGATTCTTATTTAAGGCTATGAAGGTCTCTCTTCCCTCAAATTTTGTGCGGAAAAAGTATATGATTCAAGACTTAGTGATAGCTGGATTGGAGGCTTGAGTTAGCACCCAGAGGTCGATGTACATTTGTAGCTGTGTTAGGGCAGGGAGAGGAGAAACTCAGAGTTCTCTCATTCAGTTCCTGAGTCAGTCAGGAATCGTCATCTCCTTGCCTCGTGGGGCTGCGTTTCTCTGCCAAGTCTGGTGGAAGTTGGCCTAAACTCTGTGGATGGTTTACCTGCAGGATCGTTTTATGACCTCGAAATGTGGGCATGAAGTTTACCCTGAAGGCATATTTTTAAAGCATGAAAAATCGAACGAGGATGTAAATATGTTGAGGATCTGCAAGTGGCAAAGAGAGGAGGCCAGAAATGCGCAGACTGTAAGAATATATGTAGGGTAAGAACAAGGATATCACAAAAAATGAAACTATGAGACCAGGAGAAAGAAGATGAAAAGAGAGCTAATATGTCTTTCTTTTTGTCTTCTTCGCATTTCCTTTTGTGTCACTAACTATCCAAAGACAAATTAAGTTGAACAAGCAGCGCTTCTGAATGAGTGTTTTAAAACACACACACACACACACACACACACACACACACACACACACTTAGAATTCCACAGGAACATCGTAAATGTGAGCATGTCACAGGGAGACATCCAGTCTTGGTAGGCTTAATGGGGACGTCATGCAGCTGTGTGTGTGTTTTCAGCTCTTCTCACCCCAGATAGCTTTCATTTTTGAGTGAGGGTAGTTGTATTTGTAGTTAGAACGAGCAAACCCTTTCTGACTTCATTAGTTAGGATCAAGCTTGGCTGCAAGTCACAGAAAAATTCAAAATAAGAGACTTAACAAGATAGAATTGTATCTCTCCTACATTTTCCAGAAGACAATCGGTAGTTTATAAGGGGTTGTTTGGAGCTTCTTGGGTCAGGGACCTACCATTTTACTGCATTACAGGGTGTAGTTTCCATTTTCAAGGTTGCCTCATAGTCTAAAATCGCTGCTGAAGCTCCAGTCACCACCTGTTTTCCATCCAGCAAAAAGATCAGATTGAAAATGATATGCCCTTTATTTTTTTTTTTTATTTTATTTTTTTTTTTTGCTGTACGCGGGCCTCTCACTGCTGTGGCCTCTCCCGTTGCGGAGCACAGGCTCCGGACACACAGGCCCCGCGGCCATGGCTCGCGGGCCCAGCCGCTCCGCGGCATGTGGGATCCTCTGGGATCGGGGCACGAACCCGTGTCCCCTGCATCGGCAGGCGGACTCTCAACCACTGCGCCACCAGGGAGGCCCTGCCCTTTATTATTAAGGACACTTCTTGACAGTTGCACCCACAACTTCTGCTTACATCCTATTGGCCAGAACTTTTCTTCATGACCACATCTAGCTGCAAGAGAGACTGTGAAAGGAAGATTTTGTCCCAAGAAGCAAAACAAAACAAAAAACAAAAAAACCAAAATAACAATAACAGCGACCCAGAGGCTCAATTACTGAGTAGGAAGGGAGAATGATTACTGGAGGACAATATTCAATCTTGGTCACTGGAATCATACGTATTCTGAGTAGGAAGGGAGAATGATTACTGGAGGACAATATTCAATCTTGGTCACTGGAATCATACGTATTTTTTTGTCTCTGAAAGTGAGCCCTGCCTTAAGTTCTCCAGTGCCTGCCAAAGACTGCAAGTGGGGGGTACAGAGCTAGCACTGAGTATCCTTAGGACAAGAATCTGGCTTCAACCTCGCTCCGTGATCTGAAATCCAAATGTGGATACAAATATTTAAGAGTATGAAAAAAACAAAGGTTAGTTATTGTCTAAATGGAAAAGCACCTCTTCAGTTTGGGGGTAGTTTTTGCAGTTAATTTACATAATTCTGTTTATTACTATTAAAATGTTCTGCCTATTTATTCATGTTAGAAAACCTTGTAAAATAATGATTATTATTGATTTGTATTCCAAAAATTTCAATTGCAAATAAATTCTCATACCTGTCTAAAAAAAAAAAAAGAGTATGAGTGAGGGAAAAAATAATCTAGTATTGCCACTCATATAACAATTAAAGCCCTCATGTTTTCATAGAATGTTTATAATCACTCATAAATATAAAATCACCTGATACGTCTGGCCACATTTTATAATGTTGAACTTAGATGGTAAGCATAGATAGCTCTTTAAATTCGACCAAATCCCATCATATGGATTCAGAGACAAGAGCTGAATATTCTGGAGATAAAGATTCCTAGCTGTTTCTCAGCATCTTCTTTGCACACTGGAAAATGCTAGAGTTACTCAAGATTCTGTTCTGGATTTTCTCCTCATTTTAATCCTTCCCTGCCTGAGTTTTTTTCAAATGTATCAGGTTGAAGAGTGGACTCCATTTTCCTTCCCAAATTTGTGTTCCTTTTGTCCCCCAACTGTGTCAACAGCACCAGCTATGGCCTAAGGTAAGGACTCCACTCTCTCTCACAGCTCACATTCAACTTCCCGCTCTCCAATTCACTTTCTCCAAATTCCCTGCCCTCAGCCCCGGGCCAGGGAAGCACCCGCTCCTGCTGGATTACAGTGGTAGCCTCCCTGCCTCTTGGCATCCTCCAGGCTAATCTTGCCTAAAATTCAGCCCTGCTCCCGTCCTGCCCCTCCTTAAATCAATTCTAGTATCTCCATAGAATTCAGTCCAGATTCTAAACATGGCCTGGAAGGCCTCCAGGATCTGGCTTCTTTCTTGCTCCTCCCCGTGTGGACCTTTACAAGTTCCAGTCATTCCAAACTTCTTTCACTGCTGATGGCCTCCTGCTGTCTCTCATCTCCAAGCCCATGCTTGGAGACTCACAAGAGTCTTCCTGAACTCGATTCTTATTCCTTTCAGGTTCACAGAGAAGACGTCCCTTCCCTCTAAGAAGTCTTCTCCAACCTTCAAGTTGGGGTTAGGCTCCTCCTTTGTGCTCTGACATCACTGTGCACCCTAACATTCGCTTACAGCACTATATTCCAACTTTATGTTTTATTGATTGTTTGCTCAACTAACTCTATGCAGGCAGGGCTGTATCCTCAACACTTGACATGGAGTCTTGGGCATTTCTGGCTCTGTAAGTATTTATTATATTGAATTGGATAAAGATAAGCTCCTCTCCAGCCAGGCTGGAGATCCCAGTTGTACACATTCTGGAGAGTTCAGGTGTGTGTGTGTGTGCGTTCTGTGGCCCATGATTCAAGAGGTCTGCCTTCTCTAGTCATCTTCTTCATTACAGTCTCATGAAAAAATGAGTGTTATTCTAATGGGGGCTCTCTCATTGCAGCAGTGAGTCTGCAATGGGGAGGGGTACTGGTGGCTAGACAAGAAAATTGTAGCAAGGCCCTCAAGGCAAGGACCATATCCATTCTGTTTACTATTGTAACCCTAATGCCTAATATAGAGCCAGACACAAGGCATATGCTCAATAAATGTTTCTTGACTCAATCAACTCTCCCTCTCTCTCTCTCTCTCTTTTTTTTTGGCTGCACAGCTTGGATTTTAGTTCCCCGAGCAGGGATTGAACCTGGGCCCATGGCAGTGAAAGTGCTGAGTCCTAACCACTGGACCACTAAGGAATTCCCTGAATCAATTCTCTCTAGCTGAGAGGAAACTCTGATTGACACATGGCGTAAGTTTTTTTTAAACTCCCTTTTTAAAATTTTTAATTTTAATTTTATATTAGAGTATAGTTTATTTACAATGTTGTATTAGTTTCAGGTGTGCCATAAGTTTTTGATGAAATGAAAAATGGGGAAAGAAACTCTTCCAAAATCAAGGTTGGGGGAAGTCTGGTGGGGGAGGGTGGCTGTCTGGGAGATGCATGCATGGGACACCTTGCCCTACCAAGTGCATCCTCTCAAAGTCCGGGCATCTGGTGAACAAGACACCACACAGGCTCCCTCACAGGTCCTCACCCCGAGGCTAAGGCCTCAACTTCTCTTTTTCCTGACTTTCTTACCGACCCTCTTGTTGGTGATGCCAGGCCTGTCTTCTCATTTCAGTTGCTTTTTCTACTCCTTCCTGGCTCCCCACTGCCTTCCTGCCTAGGCCCCATTTTTTGAGAGGTCCTGAAACATTGGGGGTTAGTAGTTGGGAACCAAGATGGCCCTGACCCCACCCTTAATTGAGAATATGAACTAGAAAACTAGACTGGCCTTCACCCAGCTCTGGAGGGAAATCCAGGGGAAGCAGAGAACTGGAGATGACTGTGACAGTGACTGTGCCTGTGGAAAAGCCTGAAGAAAGACAAGAAAGAGAAAATTTATCCAGTGCCTTCCTAGGCTTCTTATACCTCATTTCATTTAACCTTCACAACAGCCTGGGGGTGTAATGCAGACGTTATGTCCATTCATACAGATGAGGAGACTGAGGCTCAGAGACATGACCTATCTTCACCAGATCACACTGTAACTGGTATCTGTTAGGCAGATCCTGGCACTGCTGTATACAAATTGCTTGACCCCTCTGACTTCTTTTGCTCCTCTGTTAAACGGGGGTAGTCATGCACAACCCACAGGGTTGTCTCGGGGATTAAATAATACCCTGATTAAATAATGTGGCTCATATTCAAACTTATGTACTATAATTAATGTAGTTGTGGAACCCAGTTTCCACTGGCTTTCCCCTGAACAACGTTTCAGCTGGAAGCTTTTTGCTTTGCTTTTCTCTTTTTTTAAAATAACATCACTGGGCCTTGCTGTACTCCTGGGACTTCCAGAGGACAAGGCCCTTTCTTCAGTCAAGCTGACCTAAACAGAGCCAGCCCTCCTTCCCCTCCCAAGCCACAGCTGTGTGTTGGAAAGCTGGATGCTGAGGCCCCTAATAAAGAGCAGACCTCCCAATCTCCTCGTTCCTTCCCTCTCCCCTCACACGGGTTTCAAATTAAAAGTAACTAAAAGCTAAGGCCTAAGAGAAGAAGAGGGGAGTAGGAGGTACAGAAACATCCCTAGGTTGAGGAAGTGGGGCTCTCTCCCTAGGAAAAAGGTATCCAAAAATCCAGATCCAGAGGGGTCTAGTCCTACCACATCTTTCCCAACTCCACAGTCTCTGTCTGGTCCTCAGCTTAGTAAGCAGGCTGAAGTGTTAGGGACCCTAGCAGAGTGTGCCTCTGGTCTCCAGCCACGGGGAACTGCTTTCTACGTCTCTCTGGAGACAAATCTCTGGAGAGAGAGCAACAAGGAACCCAGAAGAGACGCTGCGCCCTTAGCCAGCCACTGGGAAGAAGAGGAGGTGTGCCAGGGGCCTCAGAGAGAACTGTCACTCCAAGTTACACAGGCCAGTCTGGACCCTCTTTCTCCTCCTTTTCTAAGACTTGGGCCTCTCTGTGTTCTGAACGTGCAGAGGCTCGCAGCAAGCTTCCAAGCCTCAGCAGGGGCAGACCCGAGGCAAGGGCGGGGTCCCCGGCGCTCTGCGGGGACTCCACACACCTGTGCACCACGTCCACAAGCCTCCTCCGAGCCTTCCAGACGAAGGTCCCTTCGGTGGGCCCACGGAGGCGTCTCTTCCAGGCCCAATTAAGAATTGAAGGGGGTGGGAAAAGGGACAGTTAGAGCCTTTTTTCCCTCCCAACCATCAAACGGCCCTTCATTTTCCATTCAGAAAGCTAGAAATGTGCGCCCCCCATCAATTTCATTTGAAAAACCAGTTGCAGGTTTGTGTAAATGTGATTTTCGTTAACTAACTGCTTTGATAACTGCTGCAATCAAAGGTCTCCTAAAGCCGAAGGACCTTCTGAATTCTCCGCGGAAAGTAGAATTGGGGGGTGGAGCTGGAGAGGAGGGGAGGAGTAAAGGAGAAACAAAAAGCCAACTCAGCGGGAAACGCCCACGAAAGCCGAAGGTGTGACGCCCTGAGCTGCGGCAGCGGTCTCCCAGGGGTGGGGTGGGGACCGAAAGCGCGAGCCCGGGAAGCAGGGAAGGGGGAGATTTTGTTTTTGTTCTCAGGAACCATTTCGATTTGGTTGTTAAAACTTTGTGGAGTGCTCTTTTTGATGGCTGGCTCTGCTACATCTTTTGCCTCCACTTTCATAGTCGCTTGGGCGCTTAGATGCGCAAGGTCACGCCAGAAACACCGCACTCCCCAAACTTCCCACATGGCTCAACTCCCGAGTTGGGCCTCCTTCCCAGAGGGTCGCAGCTGCCCAGACTCCGGGTTTGGGGAGAAAACCCTCATTCTTAACCCCATGATGATCCCTCAAGGGAAAAGCACAAGAGGTTGAAAATCAAAATCCGGGTGCAGGCTGAGACCTTCGCTCAGTTGCCCAAGCCGGCGAGGGTCACTCCTCGGGGCGCACAGGGTGGCCTGGTTACCCGCGATGCCCCAGTCAGAAGCCGACGAGAAGAGACCCCTCAGTCCGCCTCGGCCAGGAGGCGCTTCTTGCCCGCTGCGGCTCCAGGACCACCCGGGACACCGAGCATCGGGGGAGCAATCTGGAGGATCTTAGAACAACACGGGGAGAGCGAAACTCGGCTCGCCCCACCTCCCAGCGACGCCCGGGCTGACTGACAGGCGCAGCCCCGACCTCTCCAAGCCTCGGGCCAGCGGCGGAGGGCGGACAGCAAGATTCAAATCCGCCTATGAGCAGTGGGAGGGGCAGCTGGGCAGGACTCGTCTTAAGGAACGAACCGCCTCTTTCCGAGGACCTCCAGCCCCGAGGTTGCTCCTGACCACTGGGTTTATTTTGCTTTTGCTGGAGAGGCAGATGTTGCCCTCTCTCCATCTTTGCTCGGCCCAGACTCGGCGAAAACTTCTCCCAACCATTTGCTTCTCTTCGCCACCCCCCACCGGTGTTCTATGCCGGGAGTCTGCTCCCCAGGCCTTTAAACCGTCTGGAATGTCACACATGGAAACCTTTAGCAAATGTTTGTTAATGATCATAACAAAGGCATCATTCAAATTAGGCAGGTAATTACTACCAGAAGGACAACTGAGTGCTTACTTGCTCATCCATTCTCTCAGCTTTAAACTCGCGAGGAGTTATGGCCCGAAGACACCCTCCGGACAGTCCGTTTTTCGGGCCCCTTTAAGCTGCTCTGAAATGAACTGTGAAGTTACCATTTGTGGGCGGGGAGTGCTGGGGCCCTGCGTTCGGGAGATCCCGGCGTGACCGGTCTGGCAATTTCTTAGCAGCAAAGCAGGCCTTCCTGGGTAGGCCCTGCTCCCTGCCTCGCTTCCTACCCTCTTGGGTACTTGGTATAAAAACTTAGATCTCAGCTTGACTTTTTAAATTGCATGAAAGCCAGCACCCGCTTTCCCCCTATTATTCCTCACTCCAATTTTTTTGGGGGGGTGTCTTCAGTCCCCGTTCATTATCTACAAACATTACGGTATCCTGTTAGCATTCCGAACAAGGGGCTGTTCATATATTCGCCTTCAATGGTTTCCTGAAGGAACATGTGGAAGTAATAGTGAGCAGGGCAGTCACCCGAACTGAAGATGCACGAGAGGCGGTTGCGCAGAAGGGCTGGGTGTATAGGGCCCCTAGCCCAGCCTCAGGCGTCTTCCCCTGCCTGACATCCCAAGAACCGGTCCCAGTTCAATACAGCACTCCTTGGAGTACTTCTCTGTGACCATCCCCTACAGGCTGTCCCGCGTCCATCCTCTGGATGAGGGAAAAGGTGATGGCTGTCCCACGTTCCAGCCTAAACCAGGCCGAGCTGGCCGTTCTCAGGAGTGTGTATGTTGTGTGTGGGGAGTGCGGGTGGGGGAGGGATGAGCCCCTCCACCCAGCAAGAGAATTCAAAATTGGAGAAGGCGGGGAAGGTGAACGCGCTCCCCTCCCCCGCCCTCGCTCGGCAGCCCCACTCCGCCCAGGTCTGGTTCCTGGAGCATCAGCGCCCCCTTTCCTTCGCGAGCAGGATCGCTTTCTCCCGGCGCTGTCTCTTGCCTCGCGCCCCCGGCAAAGGGTTTGGGGCTCCGTTCTCAACCCCCGGGCACAGGTAAGGTCTGACCTAGGCGGCGGGAGGGAGCGCAGGGAGAGTCAAATTGCACACACACACACACACACACACACACACCTACCCACCCCCCCCCCCGAGCGCGGAGGTGACAGGCTGCTTGTAGAGGATTCCCCAGACGCTCAAGCCTGAGCCTTTTTGTGTGCGTGATAGAAGCCAGGACAACCTCGCCCAGATAACCATGAAAACAAAGACATGACAAGATAAGTGCTCCAAGGGAGTAAAGGTCGTTCAGTCGGAGAACGTTCCAAACCTATGCAGACCCTCGACTCTTTGTACCCTCCTTCAAACCCGTTTTCAAACAAAACCAAACAAAACCAAAGCAAACCAAAAAACACCCATCATCTTCTTATTAGACTCAACAGTTTGCCTAATCCCATTAAAGGATTAGCAACTGCACGGCACTTTCCCTAAAAGACCCCGGGTTCAAAACGACGCAACCGCTCGGAGACCTCTCCCGACGGCCCCAATTATAGTCGGGCTAGGAATTCCTACAGAAGGGACACTTCTCGATTCCAGATTTATATTCTCTCTGGGCATTAACTGCAATTTAACGTGTTCTTTTTCTTCCTTTCAAAGAAAATACAAAACAACATAGCTGCGTAGGAAATTGTCCCCCAGATCAGGAGGCAAACTCATTCTGGAAATGATGGGCAGTTTGTATCTTCGCGAACCCCTTCCCCGGCAGAACATCCACACCTCCCCCACCCCCCACCCCATCTGGTCTGCTTCTCCCCGCCCCCCAGTTGTTGTCGAAGTCTGGAGGTTGGGGCTGGACCCCCTGATTGCGTAAGAGCGAAAAGCGAAGGCGCAATCTGGAGGCTGGAAGATTCAGAGCGCACGGAGTTCGAGGGAAACTCTTATTTTGAAGAGGCCAAGGGGAGGGGGGGGCTTCATTTCCTGACAGCTATTTACTTAGAGCAAATGATTAGTTTTAGAAGGATGGACTATAACATTGAATCAATTACAAAACGCGGTTTTTGAGCCCATTACGGTTGGAGCTAGAGTGAGAGAAACAGAGGAGGGGACTACAGGAGAGGACTGAAGGCCGTGGACACATTTTTTGCTCCATATGTAGGATTTTCATTGCGAATTGACATAGGAGGAGAAGGTAAGGGAGGAGAAAAAGGATTTTTGTTTCTAAGAGAAGTCCCTAATCAGGCCCTTTGGGCTACAAGAAGTGAAGTAACTTCACTTAAAGTTTGGGCGATCAGGAAAAAAAAAATTGGAGTTGAATTCTAGTTGTGTGTCCAGAGAGTAATTTATTTTGAATAAACTTCACTTGGAGGAAAGATAACTATAGAGTTCGAAAGTCTAGGCATTTTTTAAAAAACCACATTTTCCAGACCTATTTTTAAAAGCAGTGTTTTTCTAACAACTCTATGGCCTCCCAAAGAAATTGTTTAGGGTTACATTTTTGAGGTTTCTTTTGGGATTGGGGGTGGTATTCATGTATACTGGAACTAGCACCTAGTACTGCTGGGAGTTGGGGCAGAGGTGTTTGCCCTCTTCCTGGCATTGGGTCCTGGAAGGCGACAGGTTTTTAACGAGTATTTTCATTCCTCGCCCGCAGTTTGGCGCGACAGCGCTGTAGCGGGTGGTGTGGAGCACGGCCGGTGGACCGAGGGAGGTGGGGAGAGAAGAGCGCGGAGTGGGGCGCGGAAGGGGTTGAGGAGAGGGGAGGCGTGAAAGGCTCGGCTGGAGAGGGCCGGACCTTGGGTGCCCGCCGGGTGCACATGGCGCCGACCCAGGGCGCGTAATTACTGGACGGCGCTGCGCCCGGTGCGAGCCGGGGCCAGACTCAGCACAGCCTTGGCGGCTTCGAGACGACCAGAGGGGGCGCGGATTTGGGCGAGGTTTGGGGAGCTCCTCGGAGGTTTGTGGGATCAGTGAAGTGTGAGGGAGGGAGAGCGGGCGCCAGCCCCGCAGTGCGCTCTGGTTGCGCGCTCTAGCGCGGGGCGAAGGCGGCCAGGGCAGGCAGGCAGGCGGTCTGGAGTAATGACAAACACATTTGGCCCCGAGTGAAGAAGTCATCGTCGCCTCGCATTCCAGCAACTGGGATTTGAGGAATTTCGAACTGCGCTCCAAGGGGCCCTCATTGTGCGCGGTGGTCCCCACCCCCACCAATCTCTGCGCGCCCCCTTCCTCGGTCGAACCGTTTATGCAAAGCCCGGGGCTCTGCTCCTGCCCAGTCCCGGCCGCAGGAAGGAAAGAAGGAAGGTCGCCAAAAAAGTGGAGAACTTCTTGTGGGGGAAGTTAGGGACAACTCGTAACGGAGAAACTTGGTTCCCAGGTAAGACAGGAAGATGGGAGGCGAACTACCTCCCTCGGGGCACCCGGACCCTGCACCCCCCTCGCATGCCCCTTTCCGTGCGGGGATGCGTGGCACTCGCCGCCCGTGCTTCACCCTCACCAGTGTCCCTGTTTCTATTCCACTCCCTGCGCCGGCCAGAGTCTCTGCCCGACTCGGAGCTCTCTCCTCGCGCCCCTCCTTCCACCGTCTATCCCCATGGAAATCGGCTTTTATACGTGAGATTAACTTCTCCAGGCAGCGCCAGGGGAGCGGGCGGCGTCCACTTGGCTCGGAAACAACTGGGATCAGCGGTTCAGGTCGGAAAGGGTCTCGGCCAGCTCAGAGTGAGAGGGAGTGTGACTTGGCCGCAGCACCGCCGTCTGAGGGGGCCAGGAACCCCAGCCGCCTGGCCAGGTGTGAAGAAGCTGCCAGTAGCCTGGCCAAGCGTCTCAGCCGTGGAGGAAGCGAGGGACTGTCGGTTCGCTGTCTCTCCCGCCGCCAGAGCGCCCCCCCCCCCGCCCTTTGCTCCCCCAGCCCTGCTAGGACCCCAGGATGTATAGAAAGAGTGCCTGGAAGAACTTGCCACTTAAATCCATCTCCAAGGGTGAGAGGCAGACTGGGGCTGGAGAGGGAGAGTGAATGACCCTTATCAGGTCCGGACTGCCCCGCGCCCGGCCCGGCCGCCTGGAAAAGCCCCTGGCTTCGCTGTGTGGGAAATGGCTTTTTGGCTCCGCAACCGAATTGCTCAACGTTTTGGACCGCCTCGCCTCGCCGCGGTCGCTCTCGAACAGAACTAGGCAGCTTTTTAGAGCAGGGAGAGACATCCGGGGCAAACGGGGCACGACAACCAGCCGCACAGCTCACCGGACTAACACCCCAGAGACCGGCGAGCCCCGGGGCCGCTGGAGGGGAGGAAGGGGCCCCCGGGACGTGAGCACCTCATTTGTTTCCGCTCTGGCTCTGGTTTTAACATTCCCTCCCATCTCCAATCTCCACCTCCATCTGACCGACCCAGGCCCTGGTGCTGCTGCTTTGCTCCCCTTCCCTCTTTTCCTTCTCTCTTGCCTTTCTCCTCTCCACAGTCCTTACGGTAAAGGGAGCCCTTCCTCCACTCCCCGACAGGCGAGGGCCCGACCGGCCTCACTGACACCCCAGTGAGCCCCTGCTTCGGGCTCTTAGACAGTCTTGCTTTTGGTTTGACCCAAGCGTAGCTGGACTCCAGGATTGGAGTCCCAAGAGCGAGGGGTGCTGGCGAGTGGGAGATAGACGAGGTGGGAGAAGGCACCAGGAAGGAGCCCTCAGCTGCCCCTCGGCCCTTGCACCAGCCTTTAGACCGAGAGGGACTCGAAACGGAGCCTTGGCTCCCGGCCCCAGGTCCGCTTTCCTCCGGGGGCACGGACTGGGGAGGGGTGTAGGGGGAGGGGCATCGGGCCGGGCTTTCCAGCTGCAAACGCGTCTGGCGCCGAGGCGGGCCCGTTTTGTGCCTCCTGGGGACCGGCCGTGGGCGGCGCGCAGTGCCGGGACGCATCCTGGGGACGTGGTGACCGGCGCCTTCCTGCAGACCCCGGTGGGTGGGACTCCCTCTGGCCTCCGGGGAACTGCGATAGGGTTAGATGTTGTTGATGGAAAAGTGGCAATTCATGGGGGAAAGCTAAAAGCTTGCACGGTCGCCGAAAGGTATGGCTCTCAGCCTCCCTTGCGTCTGGTCTTACGGGGTCCGCGCGCAGCATCAGCCAGCGGGGTACGCGAGGCGGGGGGTAAGGTTTGTGATCTTGCCTCGAGCGCGGGAGGCAGAGTCGGGGCAAATTGCTTTCCCCCACATCACTCTAGTCCGGGCTCTGCCGGTGCTTGTCTTTTGCTGTAGTGGCTCGGTGGCATTTCCTTTTGTTTTAAACTGAACAGTGAGCCAGAGATCCGTTGGAAAAGTAGATTGTAGGGGATGGACGACCTCAGAATCAGGGTGCTTCCTTCCCCGCCTATTGCAGTCTTCCCCTTCCCCGCGAAAGGGGAGCGAGAGGCGCAGGCGGCGCTTGTGTGCTCAGGGCAGCCTGGGCTGAGCGAGCGTCGGACAAGGGGGACACTGGGGAAGGGCTGGGTTCTTAAAAGCGCAGGAGGCGCAGCCACGGCGGCCTTCTCTGCGAGCAGCTGTCCTCGGCCGTGGCGCTTTCCGGCCCATAGGAGGCGCTAGCGCGCGACTGTAACCCTAAACCCACCCGGTCCTTCTCCCTCCACCCCGTCCGGCCCCCTCTCAGGTCTCAGCCGAAAACAATGCAAACGCCTAGCGTCGTGCCTGGGGCGCAGCGGCGGACGCGGGCGCTAAACCTGGGAGTGAGCGGTCGTTGCCCCCAGCGCCGGGGTGACTGAGCTACCGAGGACGTGGACCAGCGGGAGGGGGAGCGGCCCGCTCGGTGTTCGTGTGGGAGTGGCGGGGCCGGAGGCCGGACGGTGCCAGGGCGGAACCACCCCGGCGAAGGTGGGCGAGCAGCGGTCCCCGCTGCGCTGTCGGGGACCCGGAGCCAGAGCGGCCGGTCGGAGCGAGGAGCTAGCCGGGTAAGATTTTCGGGGCTACCGCGCCCTCTAGAGGGCGTCCGGCTCGCAGTCCGGCTCTCCGCCAGCCTCCGGCGGTCCGCGCAGCCGCCGGGTCGGAGCGCAGCGCTGAGACCCAGGGGAACACTAACCTCGGTCACCTTATCCCCTCCTGGAGGCCTCAGATTGACGCCTCGCAGGCACTTTGTGTGCCCGGATGGCGCTGGGTGGGCGAGAGGGGCGGAGGTCTCCGGGTTTGGGGATAAGGGTAGGGGCGTCATAGTAATTAAATGTGGGAGAAGCGGAGGATGTAAAATCCTGGGCGCTTTTGGGGGGCCGGGCGGTGTCAAGCCCCTCGAAAGTTCTCCTGCCGCGCAGGCGGCCTCTTGCTGTTTGTTTTACGACCCTGCGTTATTGTGCAATGGGAACAGTCGTTTCCAATCAGCCCGCAATTCCCGGGCTGCGCGGCCGTCGCGGCCCCCGCCGGGGGGTTTACGAGGGGTGACAGTGGCATGCGAACAGATTGGGCAGCGCGGGCCCGGCCACGGCGTCGGGACCCCCACCTAGCGCTGCCCAGGTGGTCTCCCTCCCCTGAGCGGGCGGAAACTGCAAGGTGGGGAGAACGTTGTCGAAACAAAACCCTGAACAGCCCGACCTCCTCCCGAGTGGCTTTTCCTGCTGAACTTTCTAAACCTTTGCGACCTGGGATGGCAGCGCCATTTTCCTGGCTCCCGAAGCTCAGTCTCCCCGACCGACCCTCTGGCAGGGGTGATGGTGATGGTGATGGTGATGATGGTGGTGATGTCTGGCCCTCAGCGAATTCTCTTGGGGCCCCGCGGAACTTTAAGCCATTTCGCAGGCAGTTACCCTATTCCTGTTTCTATTCTGCGGGCTTTGAGCTGAGGTCACCACGAAACCTAAATGTACAACCCAATAAAATAAGAGATTGAAAGTTAAGATTTGGGCCATTTTGGCACAGAATTTGTAGCAGCATCTAAGCCGGACTGCCTGTCCCTTGGACCAATACTGCCACCTGCTGGTTTTACTTGAGAACTGCAACGACCCTTTGCGAGAATGGGCTTCGCGGATATTCTAAGCGAGTCGGGGCACCAGGAAAATGCATTTTCCACCCGGTAGGACCAAGTTTTCTTCTTCTGTGAAGTTGCAAGAATCATTGGGCCGACAACATTTATTTTATGGACTTTTGGGTAGTCTTTCGCCTTAGTTGTTAATCCTTTGTATTTACCTAATGAGCAAAATGCTGATCTACCACATCTGATTATCAGAGCAGACCTGTGAAGAAGATAGGTGGGTTATTTGCATTTCCTTTTATAGTGAAGCCCTAGTGTTGGGGACTTGGTGAGATCAAGTATACTACAAGCTGCTACACCTAAGGTTGTCCCATTAGGTGTCACACCAGTTTGGTGACAATCAAAAGGAAGTGACATTGTAGTCTCCTGCATGGTTAAATATCTGGTGCAGGAGAGCAGAAAGGTTTATGAGCTCAGACGGTCCCATAAAATGTTCCCATGTAAAAATACTCCAGCCCCCGCCCATCACTGGAATGTCTAATGGAACTCAAGGAGATAAAAACAGTAAAACAGGCTCTGGTGAGGTGCAGATCCCAGTAAACACACCCTCGCAGAAGTTGCCACCAGGGTAGACCAGCATTTGGATTGCCTGGGCTGAAGTTACAAGAACATTTGTCGTAGGGAAAAAGCAGCACATGTAATTTTCACAGTTAGAATTAACTGAAGAGAGCTGAAATTAACTGAACCTCGGAAATCTGAATCTTGAAGTCGTCAGTGGCTTTTGGGACTGTGAGAGAGTCTTCTGTGGCCTCTAATCATGCCAGGGTGGGGTGAAATTCAGTATTCAGTGGCTCTGCAGCGGGATGCATTGGGCAGCTGGTGATCCGGAAGCCAGCTCTCTGGCTTTGTGAGAAGAATGCCATGCTCTCTCTTCTGGAAATAGTGCCCTTGCATTGCTTGCCCTCTGTTTACTCTCCAGCTTAGCATGTTGTTTTTGACTGTAGAGTCATAGTTAATGGCTCTTTGCTTCTGTTTGCAGGGACAGAGATGGCAACCTGTTAAAGAGAAAGAATAGTGGCTGCAAACAGATTTGTTTCTCTGTTACATGACTGTATATATTGGTTCAACTTGAAACAGTCTTGATAACTACACCAGGCTTCACCACATGCGAGTTCAGATTCAATTCTCCACTACGCAGGTGGTACAGGGCCAGTCAAGTGGCCTCTGGGGCCTGACTGTCTCAGTAAGTAGAAGCTGCAGTAGCCCCTCTGATGTCCCTCTCATCTAAAACAGTTTTGGAGCCTGCAGAAAAAGAGGCAGTATGAAAACTAACAGCTGCAGTTTCTGAAGCCCTTTCAATTAAACTATAGAATTTAGTCTTTATAATAATGCAGTAAGGCAAGCCAGCAAGTCAGGTGTTCTTAGTCCTGGTTTACAGAAGAGACTGAGGTTCAGAGAGGTGCCCTAGGTGCCAGATGTGGGATCAGAGCCTGCTCTAATGCCATTTCTATCATGTCTTCTGAGAGAAGGAATGGAGAACCAGAGAATGGGGGGTGGGAGGAGAGACCACACTCATTTGTCTGAGAGTGAACACGGAAGAGATCTCTTTTCTCCAGTCGTTTCTCTAACCTGTGGCAATGAGTTGTGAGTATAGAGGACTGAGACTGAAGTCCAGCACACGGCTGGCATGAGAGAAATGATTATGATTAAAAAAAAAAGTTTTTTGGATGAAATCCATTGTTCCTCCTTGCAAAGTGGTTTATTCTTGCTGACTCATAACATGCTGTGTTTCTCTGAATCTGTAACCTCAGTTACTTATATTTGCATGTCCAACTTTTGGATGCGCTCTAGGATGGGGGTTACTGATTAAGGATGAGCATTTACTCCCAGAGTAGAAAAGCATTAGAAATAGCAACATGACTCCTAGAGATTCTCACTCCAGGGCCAATAGGAAGGGAAGCCTCCCTTCTTTCCAGTTGTTTTCTATTACCTCCCTGTAGGGCTAACAGTCTGCAATTATTCACGAGTAAATTGTCTGAGTTACAGACGAGTAATGACACGAAACTTCACAAATATGCCTAGATTTCTAGCCAGGGAACCACTCTTATCAGAGAAGGGAGGTTGAAATCATAAGTAAACACATGTTGATTTTCAGTATTTGTATCATTATCGCTTGCTCTGAGGCCCTGTTTTCATTGCCCACTTTGTATGTCAGTAAGTAATCCTCCCTGGCATCGGGTCCCCCATATCTGGATGCACAGAAGGAAACATGGTGGGGCCTGGCCGGGGCAAAACGCTCGTCAGAGCCTGCGCTGTAAAAGCAGTGAGCCCCTCTCTTAAGCTCGGGAATGCTTTAAAGATGCATCATTGGCAAGCCCAGTTGAAGGAATGCAGGATATAAATGTGATAAAACCCAAGACATCAAGCTGGCTCTGGAGGGCTCCTTTGAAGTTTGCTAAGTGGATTATCAGTGGGAGGCTGATATTTATATGTACAAACACACAGGCCGTTACTGCTAATTGTGGTAAGTCAGTCTTTCCAGCCTGGCTCTGGGGCCCGCTGTGCCCGTCACCGCAGCAGCGAGGAGACCCTGCATCCCTGGGCTCACGCCAGGATCCTTGGAAGCCATCAGCCAGCTAGCGTTGTGCAAATTGCATTTGGGTTCACAGCACATTGTGCCGCTCTCGCTACGGCAGAGAGCAGAGGAGGAAAGCAGGGCCCCAGTTTGCATTAGGAAATAGCTGGGGGTGGAGGGAGCACAGAAGGTTGAAACACTGACCTTCCCTTGAGAGAGAACATATGGTGGATTGCAGAGAGCGTGGTTTTTGCATTACACAGACGTGGTGTTACAATCCTGGCTTTACCACCAACAGTGTGATTTTGGGTCATTTGCTAAACCTCTCTGAGCCTCAAGCGGCACTTTTTAAAATCAGATATTTCACAGGGTTATTATGAACAAACATGGCATACACATGACAACTTTGGCTTAATAAATATTGGTTTCTCGTTCCTGCTTTGGAGAGAACAGAATTATCATTTTTGTCCTGTCCAGCCCACTCACTGTTACCAGCATTTCATGTTTCACTCTGTCTTTCATCCTCCTCCATTTAACTGGTAGAATTTAATAGGGCAGAAATCTGATGTCTGCAGGTAGGCCAGTTGCCACTTCCAAGCAAGAATACATGATGAAGCTCTCAGGCTCCACCAAAAACTACTAGGCTATTATCAACTGGATCCTCTGCAACCAAAAAAAAAAAAAAAGAAGAAGAAGAAGAAGAAAACAAGGGCTAAACACAGGCATACCTGAATTTCTTCTTTTGTTTTGTTTTTTAGACAGCTTACTCAGGAATCATGTACACACATCAAAGTCAGTGACAGAATAAATGAAGTCCCATGAACTCATTTCCATTGCATGAGTTGGGGTTTTGAGCAACTCGGAGACCCAGTACCTCCCAGGCCAAGGCTTAGCTGATTTTTATGGGTCATCTTAAAGCTTGTGCCCCTGCCTAGGCCCCTCAGTGGAGCCTCTTTAATTGAAACTTGGGTGCTCAGCAGCCCCAATACTTGCAAGCTCATCATGGTCGACTTCAGGAAGATCACTTTCTCAATGACTTCATGTGGGAAGTGAAGGGGGAGATAATAAAATTTGTGGGGTGTGCATGGAAAGAAAAGGATAAAGGAGAGGGGCCTTTTCAGAGGGTGGACCAGAATGGATTTTTCAGTGGTTTTACTGAAGGACAATATGGGTCCTTCTTTTCATTTTTCCCTCTGTTAATTTTCCTTATCCCCCCTTTCTTGCCCTCTGCTTTTCCCTGTTTTGTCTTAGGGACATTCAGTTTCAGTCTCTCTCTCTCTACTTCTCATCCATTCCCTAGAATTTGTTGCAGGAAATCAGGGTGGAGAATTTGGCTTTTGCAGGTACAGGTACATGTGTGAAAACGAATCATCCATTGAATTTTATCCTGTGGTTTACTGCATCCCTGAAACACAAGAATTTAGCTATGCTTTTCTCTCGCACTTCCTCTCCCTTTTTCACTTCCTTTACTGATCCTCCTTCCATGCCTGTGCCCCCGGCTTTTCTGTGCCTTGTTTAGCTTGACTGTGAATGTAGCAGGTCCTGGGAGAACTTGGGCTGGGGGCCCAGGCCTGAGCCTGGTACAGGCCTGCCTATGACATCCTCTAAGTGACATTGGGTTAGTGCAACTTGTAAAACGTCTATACCAGAATGGCTCGTAAGTATTAAGATATTTGTTGGCAGCCTAAGCATCTTTTCCAAAAGTTGCCGAGGATGTGACCGAGTATTTTCTGTTAGCGAAACACGAAGCAAATAACAACGCATTTTGAGTGAAAACAGCTCAAATTTAGAAGTTGAGTAAATACATGTTTATTTGTTTTTTGCAATCTTAATTTAAATGGTTTAAGAGGAACCGTTCTTCTGTACTTTTGGACATATTCCAAGACAATAAAGTCAGACTTTTTGGAATTTGAAAGCTGCAGGCAATCAAAAAGGGTTTTGGCTTCAGATGGCTCCTGTCATGATCTCGGGGCCACAAAAGGCCATCTGATTTCTGCTTCTTAGGCATCTTACTGTTTTAACTGTGAATCTTAAACCAGGATGTTGTTGACTAAAATGATGTTAACATAAAATTGATGACTAATAAGAACGTGCTGTATAAAAAAATAAATTAAATTAAATTAAAAATAAATAAATAAAAAGGCAATTTAATAACTAAAAAAAGAGAAAGAAATTTTCCATAGTGCAAAGCACAAAGAGAGCTAGGCTCATGGGTTGTTTTATTGACTAACATTGTTTCTGTTTGATTTTCGACTTTTTCAGTTTTCCAGAACTATGGGGACTTCCCATTGGGCACTCCTCGTCTTAGGCTGTCTCCTCACAGGTATGGATCACACAGGCCTATCTGAGTTCATTGTCCTAGGGGAACTCTTTTTTTTTCCTAAGTTCTGTGCTCTGCAGGTATATGACCTATACTGTGCATACTGCAAACAGTCCAAAAGAGTAAAGAGAAGTAGAAACCTATGGGACATTATCTAGAATGACCACAAACCTTCAGTTCTCTCTGCTGTCTTAGGTGGAAGATGCTTTAATTGCTACAAAATCTTAGAATCACCTTTGGCCTTGAAATTGAATTAATAGACTGTTTGACTGTTGGAGAAGCTTAGTAACTCTTTTCCAACAGGAGGATGCCATTGGGGCCATTTGTTGAAATATTTATTGGACTTTCTTAGTTTTCATCCAGATATTTATAAATTGCAGATGTTCACCATGACACCAGTGTTTTTCTAGTCTGAGGAGTTAACTTAAGCCTATTAGTCTCTTTAGGTCTTATCTGGATGGATATGGTAGAACTGAGCATTATCAGTGATTTAGGAGTTCTGAAGTCCACTCAGTATTCCCCATCTGCAGGATAGTGACCCAGGTGTACTTACCACTTCCCTGTTAACAAAGCTGATCAATCATAGTGGACACATACTGAAGTTGGGTGGGATTCCCACACCAGGCTCAGAGGGAGGTTAGAGAACATTAATGAATAATTAATTGAGTCATAATAATTAAGTCATAATATCTCCTCTACCAGTTTTATAGACAGAGGAAGCTAGACTGACATTTTAGGTTCTAAGATGAACTTAAGAGTTTTTGCTCTTGGGCTTGACTATTCTTTTTGAATTGAAATCCACATCCTTCTGCTTTGGTTTCTGGAAGTCATTAGAGAGGAGGCACGCCAGAGGGTAGAGAGGAACGGAAGATGCGTACTTCTTGAGCACGAATCTGCCTTGTGTCTTTACTGTCTGCGTTCCCTGTCCACAGTAAAGAACGCATGTGTGCTTGAGCTTACGCTATCTTGGGATATTTCATGGTCACACATAAGAGTCTAAAATATGGAGTTGGAGTCATACGTCCTCTATGCATTGGAGTGTTTGGATGGGTGAATCCAGGGGCGCTTAGCGGGACTATTGAGGCCTTAGGAGCATTTGCTGCTCTCAGCAGATGCGGTGCTATTATAATGGGGGGCCTTTCATGGGCATCCAGGCTAACGGATTTTTGCGTAGAAATGGTCATTGTTCATAGAAGCTGCTCTGGGTGAGACCGTCCTTTTGGACTGCATCCTATTCAGAGCGTGTTTCCTTTTACAGGGCCGAGCCTCATCCTCTGCCAGCTTTCATTACCCTCCATCCTGCCCAATGAAAACGAGAGGGTTGTACAGCTGAATTCATCCTTTTCTCTGAGATGCTTTGGGGAGAGTGAAGTGAGCTGGCAGTACCCCATGTCTGAAGAAGAGAACCCCAATGTGGAAATCAGAAATGAGGAGAACAACAGTGGCCTTTTTGTGACGGTGCTGGAAGTAGTCAGTGCCTCGGCGGCCCACACAGGGCTGTACACTTGCTATTACAACCACACGCAGTTGGAAGAAAGTGAGATCGAGGGCAGACGCATTTACATCTATGTGCCAGGTGAGTTGCCTGGGTCCCCTGGACCAAGCTTATCGTCATCCCGTCTCTCCTGTTAATTGTATGAGAGTTTTTCTAAGTATAAAAATCATAAATTTTCATCGGAGAAAATTTGAAAACCGTAGGCAAACACACAAACTTAAATCAAGATCATTTATCATGCCGTCATCTAGAAATATTCACTGTTAATATTTTGGAACTGTATTAAGTTTTGAAAATCATTGTCATTGTGGCATCTTTTTTTTTTTTTTTTTTTTTTTTGCGGTACACGGGCCTCTCACTGCTGTGGCCTCTCCCGTCGCGGAGCACAAGCTCCAGACGCGCAGGCCCAACGGCCATGGCTCACGGGCCCAGCTGCTCCGTGGCATGTGGGATCCTCCCGGACCGGGGCACGAACCCGTGTCCCCCGCATCGGCAGGCAGACTCCCAACCACTGCGCCACCAGGGAAGCCCCCATTGTGGCATCTTTTATTGGCATTGTGCAGAATGTCTGAAATGTACTCATTTCTATTCAGTTTGATCAAGTTCAACAAATATTTACTGTGTATGCTTTGTGTGACAGGCACTGCTAAGTGCTGGGGCCACAAAATAATTAGGTAGGGCTTATCTTGGACTTGCTCATAGTCATTATAATAGTTTCCAAATAACCATGCTATTTCTTAAATTCAGTAAAACATATACAGGCGTACCTTGGAGATGTTACAGGTTTGGCTCCTGACCCCTCATTAAAGCCAATATCACAATAAAGCGAGTCATACAAATTTTTTTTTGGGTTTTCCAGTGGATATAAAAGTTATGTTTGAATTATACTGCAGCCTATTAGGTGTGCAATAGCATTATGTCTTAAAAAAACAACGTACGTACCATAAGTTTAAAATATTTTATTGCTAGAAATACCATCATCTGAGCCTTCAGTGAGTTGTAATCTTTTTGCAATAGTAACATCAAATGTCACTTGTCACAGATCACTGTAACAAAGATAATAACAATGAAAAAGTTTGAAATATTAACAAGAATTACTAATATGTGACACAGAGACAAGGACTGAGGGAATGCTGTTGGAAAAAATGGCACTGATAGATTTTCTTGATGCAGTGTTGCCACAAACCTTCAATTTGTAAAAAATTCAGTATCTGCAAAGCGCAATAAAGCAAAGTGCAATACACCGAGGTGTGCCTGTATTTACTCTTGATGAGTTAGAATAGATTTTTTTTTTTTTTTTTTTTTTTTTTTTGTGGTACACGGGCCTCTCACTGTTGTGGCCTCTCCCGTTGTGGAGCACAGACTCTGGACGCACAGGCTCAGCAGCCATGGCTCACGGGCCCAGCCGCTCCGCAGCATGTGGGATCTTCCCGGACCGGGCCACGAACCCGTGTCCCCTGCATCGGCAGGAGGACTCTCAACCACTGCGCCACCAGGGAAGCCTAGATTTTTTTCTTTTTAATAAAAATTCAGGTGATGTTGTCTCTTGTCCTCCAAGAAGCACATGCCAGGATAGGAGTAAGGTGGGATTAAGTATGTAAGGGTTTTACTAGGAGAGAGGCTTATGAGAGAAAATGGGGTGGGATCCAGCAGAGGCTGGGAGAGCTGTCTGCCTGCATTGTAAGTGTGACCCTGAATGAAGGAGAGTGGGAAGGAAGGTGGGGTAGATGAGTCCTAGACCTCTGGGCAAAGAAAGCTGGGGAGTCCTCCAGCCTAAGGAACCCCTGTTCCACACAGTCATTGTCTGGAAGCATCTCTGGAGGGCATGGCCTAGGGTTGTGATGGATTTCAGAGCCATGCCCTGTTGCTGGAGGAAGGTGTGGTGCTTTCCCACAGCAGCCACCCTAATTAACTAGCCTTAGCCGTGAGCTTGAGATGCATTTGGTCTGCCACCCTCCTAGCATTGCCTGGGTTCTCCTTTGTAATGATCTATGTCTATATCTGTACCTATATCTATATCTGTATCTGTATATATTGGCTTCTTCCAAGGACAGTTGTTAAAAGAAGGACCACCATGTTATTTAAACATTGCATAGGTAACACATGATGGTAGGGGAGACTTGCATTTTAAAGGAAGCTCTGGCTGATGTGTAATGGATATCAAACTGGATATTATATTAAAATAGATATTTTAACCTGAAATTAACTTGCAGCTTTGTTTGCTGGAATCTTTGCTAACAGAGTTCAAGAATTTGGAACTCTAAACACAAATTCAAGTCATGGCAATTTTAATATATAGGTGGGTGGATTAAAGAGGAATACAGCCAGAGTACTTAGTTTCAAATAAACAAACATATAAACCATTTACAGCTCTTGCCATCTGTGTCATTTTAGCAGAGGTAGAGTAAGGGGGTTTCAGAAGTGTGTCTTCATACCTTTCTGTCTTTTCAAGTTTTTTAAATTGGCTCCTTTTCCTGCCTTCTGTAACTGTGGGTGCTCCATGGACCTAGACCCTCTTCACTTCTGTTCTGACAATCTTATCTGTATTAGCCTTCCTTCCTAGCTATCAAAAAAAATTGTTTCAAAAAGGGTAGGTATTTAGAATGTCACCCGTCATTCCCACCATAAATGCCGCCCTCCTCTTCCGTTGTGAAGGCAATGGTAGGAAGGTAGGTTTGTTAAAGGTCCCTGGGTCTTGGAGTTTTGATCTGCCTAAGATTGCCCAAAGAGTCTCCTTTTTTTAAATTTAATTTAATTTCTATTTATTTATTTATTTATTTTTTTGTGGTACGCGGGCCTCTCACTGTTGCGGCCTCTCCCGTTGCGGAGCACAGGCTCCAGACGCGCAGGCTCAGCGGCCATAGCTCACGGGCCTAGCCGCTCCGCGGCATGTGGAATCTTCCCGGACCGGGGCACGAACCCGTGTCCCCTGCATCAGCAGGCGGACTCTCAACCACTGTGCCACCAGGGAAGCCCCCTCTTTTTTTTTTTTTTGGCTGCTCTGTGCAGCTTGCGGGATTTTAGTTTCCCGACCAGGGATCGAACCCTGGGCCCTTGGCAGTGAGAGTGCGGAGTTCTAACCACTGGACCGCCAGGGAACTCCCAGTCCAAAGGTTCTTCTTGTTCCTCCCTTGCCCTAGCACAAACATCATCTGGCTAGGCCCTGCATTGTCAGAGATCTTGTTTGCAGTTATGAAGAGTTGCACATCCTTTGCGAAACTGATGCTGGAGACTCTCAGTACTTCTTACTATAGTAGCTTAAGTATCTGCTTTTCTTTTGAAAAGGAAATTCTCAAGCTATGGGATTATACATTTTATTTATTATTTGAGAGTCATTTTTTTTGATAGGTAGGTTTCTGTACTACTTTTCAATAATACTGACTATAGGCCATAAGCATTGTCAAAAGCATTGCATAATTTAAAAATTACAAGTATTTTCTCATGTTTTGAACAGACCTGATTATTTTGTTGCCCATTTTTTATGGTTTTTAGTAGTTGTTTAAATTTTTACCTCAGTTCCTGACTAATATTTATATTTATCGTCAGTATTTTTTATGAGGGTATAGGCAATTTGGTATTGTTCATACTTTAAAAAGTATGAACCTTCTAGCTTTTATGATGATTACTGTCAGTGGGGTGACAGTTCTATATATATGTGTGAAGGTAAAATTCATACCTTTGAATTTGATTAATGGCAAAGGAATAATTTTTCTGCATATATGTGTAAAGGTGAAATTAATCCCTAACATGTTTTTCTTTCTTTTTCAAACCTCAGACCCAGATGTAGCCTTCGTACCTCTAGGAATGACAGATTACTTGGTCATCGTGGAGGACGATGATTCTGCCATCATCCCTTGTCGAACGACTGATCCTGAGACACCAGTGATCTTACTCAGCAGTGACGGGGTGGTGCACGCCTCCTATGACAGCAGACAAGGCTTTAATGGAACCTTCACTGTCGGACCCTATATCTGCGAGGCCACCGTCAGGGGGAAAAAGTTCCAGACCATCCCATTCAATGTTTATGCTTTAAAAGGTACTTGTGCGCTCTCCCTCCTTCTTTTTTTTTTTTCCTGTACGCGGGCCTCTCACTGTTGTGGCCTCTCCCTTTGCGGAGCACGGGCTCCGCATGCGCAGGCTCAGCGGCCATGGCTCACAGGCCCAGCCGCTCCGCAGCATGTGGGATCTTCCCGGACCGGGGCATGAACCCGTGTCTCCTGCATCGGCAGGCGGACCCTCAACCACTGCGCCACCAGGGAAGCCCTCCCTCCTTCTTAAAATAAGAGTTACAGGCAAAACAGTCAGATGCATGTAGGTTTTTTTTTTTTTTTTTATCTTAGTCCCTGGTGATGGGAGACCCCAAATTCTGATATGGGAACTTAGGATCCCACCTTTACCGTACAATGTTAAGCTGAGTTCTGTGGCTGTAACAGTACGAAGCTTAGCAATACCAAAGGCAAAAGCTTTCCTACCCCTGTAAGATTTTGTGTTTTTCATCAGTTGACTTCAAAATACTCTAAGGAATTCTTTTCTTGCATAAGCCTCTTACTGTTTAGTCACATTCCTGACTACAAAGGCCCTAACAACAAACACACACCTGTGAGGGTTGGACCCCTAGGTTAATTTTAGTAACTTAAGAAAAGTGATTTTGATTTTGAGAAAAGCTGGTGGTTGTTGACTTCATCCCTTTGATGCGAGCGGTTAATGCAAATGGGAAAGTATAAACCATGCTTGGGGCAACAGATTTATCGAACACTTAGGTGTAGGAGTGGCATTAGCAAGAGTGTGCCATTTAACTTTTGTGAAGGGCTTATTTTATGCCCAGCTCTGTGCTAGATTCTCGAAGTGCTGAGAATACCTGGGGAGCGGAGTGGGAGGGAAGAGGAGAATAAGCGATGGGGTGGGAACTAGTGCCTATAGGGGAGTGCAGGTCAGTAAAGGCTGAGTAGATCCATCAGTAAAGGCTACTGCAGTCATAATTAACCCAAATTAACCCAAATGCATGTGGATTCAAATGTGGTCTTCTGTTTAATTGGAGTTTATTTTTACTATTGTTATTGTTCTGCGTGCGCGCGTGTGTGTGTGCGTGTCTTATTTTGTGCCAAATTATGTATGTCAACACAAATCAAGGCTTCTGAGATCTTCAATATTTTGTCTTGATCAAGGTGGTTTGCAAATTATTTTTCAGGGTCATCTTAAAAAAGCCCAAACCTTATAAGATCCTAACTACACTGTGGATATTTAGGTCCTTGTGTTTGTTCTTTTTTAAAATAGCAACATCAGAACTTGATCTGGAAATGGAAGCTCTTAAAACTGTATATAAGGCAGGGGAATCCATTGTGGTCACCTGCGCCGTCTTTAACAATGAGGTTGTGGACCTTCAGTGGACTTACCCTGGACAAGTGGTAGGTACCCTCACAGCCCCTGGTGGCATGGAATGGAGTACAGGAGGGGTCCAAAGACCCATTGCTGATGGGGCACGACATTGACCTCCTCTAGACCTCAGCTTCCCATCTCTAAGCTGCTCACTGACCAGATGGCTTCATGGCTCTTGAAGCAATGGGAGAGTCTGCGATGACGACAGCTCGACAGAATGCATAGATATTTCACACTGAGCCCTTTTTCTCATAAGTATGAAAGAAACCGGAAGGTTCTATGGCTACAAGATAACAACCAAAAAAATTAAAAAACGAATGGATTTTAAAATTTGCTGATTCCTGAGAGAGTCAGGAATTCTCCTTTTCTTGGCTCTCATGCCTTTGGGTTTTGAGGCATTTGATAATGTTGATTGCCTGCCCCCTTCTATTTCTGCTTTGTGGACACCCGTGATACTTCTGCCTCCTGCCTGCCTGGTCTTTCTTTGCATGGTTTTCTTCAGTGAACAGGCATAACTTGAGTCATTGAACAAAGATTTAATGATGTTTGCCAAATCCCAAGCACTCTGTTAAAAGCTGGCCCGTGTACAGAAAGAGGGAGAAGGAGGGAGGAATGGAGATGGAAGCAGGGAAGGGGAGCCACCGTGCTATCTCTGATCCCTGGGGATTTACACATAGGGTCTCATTCATTCTGGTTTTTTTTTTTTTTTAATTGAAGTATAGTTAATTTACGGTGTGGTGTTAGTTTCGTGTACAGTAAACAGATTCAGTTATACATACATACATTCTTTTCCAGATTCTTTTCCATTATAGGTTATTATAAGATATTGAGTATAGTTCCTTGTGCTATACAGTAGGTCCTTGTTGTTTTCCTGTTTTATATATAGCGGTGCTTATACGTTAATCCCGGGTCTCATTCATTCTAATGCATTGTGGTAAGTGTATATGAACCATTGTGAAAGGCTGTGATGGTCTCACGCAGAAACAATTAACAGTGTTTAATGCAGGGCCCTCATGGAGAACAGAAAATATATATGTATATATATGCTTTTTTTCCCCTTCACTCCTAGTTTGCAAATTTCGGCTCCTTGCTCTTTTTTTGGCATTTTATAGTGTCTCTTCTTTTATCCATTTCTCTCCCCCATGCTTTTACTGCCCCTTTCCTTTCTCTCCAGGGCATCTGATTGGAAGTTGGGCATTTTCACATATTGCCTTATAAACCTCATGTATTGAAGAGACATTCATAGACCTATATATATATATACCTATATATATATATATATATATATATATATATATAGACCTATATATATATATATATATATATATATATATATATATATAGACCTATATATATATATATATCTTCGCTGAAATGTAAAGCTATCTGATTTTTCTGTTCATACCTGATTGCCTTTAATCCTTAAAACAGAAACATTTCATTTATTGGAGATAATTTTTTTTTCCCCTTGAAACCAAACTATGTGCTGTTTGGCCCCAAATATATAATCAAAGTATTGGTTTATGAATCATAGTTTTGTTTGATATTAAAAATAATGTAGGCTTATTGTTGTAACTTCATAAAATTTAGAGAAACAGAGGAAAAGTCAATTCCCAGAACACCCCCATTATAATTTTAGGGAGATAAATCCTTTAAATACTTTATAAATGTAATAGTTAATAGCTACTATACTTTAAATAGTACTTTGTTATGTATTTTTCCTGGGGCAGTATAGCACAGACACCTTCCTATGTCATTAAATATCTTTTTAAAAAAGAATTTTCAAAGGAGTGAGCTTGAAAAAAACCTTTTTTTCAATTAGACGTTATTTTTTAGGGCAGTTTTAAGTTCACAGCAAAATTGAGGGGAAAGTACCAAGATTTCTTGCATAGCTCCTGGGCTCACATGAGAGCGGCCTCCCCCATAACATCCCCACAGGGCGGTACACTTGTTACAATCCGCAAACCCCTATCGGTGCATCATTATCTCCTAGAGTCCATAGCTTACGTGAGGCTTCACTCTTAGGAGCTAGCTTGTTAAAGTCGGTTTCCCTCCCCTTTTTCTGTAGAAAGGCAAAGGCATCACAATGCTGGAAGAAACCAAGGTCCCGTCCATCAAATTGGTGTACACTCTGATGGTCCCTGAGGCCACGGTGAAAGATAGTGGAGATTACGAATGTGCTGCCCGCCAGGCCACCAAGGAGGTCAAAGAAATGAAGAAAGTCACCATCTCTGTGCATGGTACATTCTGCTTTCTAAGATGTCCATCGGCTGTGCTGCTCGGGGATCCACTAGGCAGTAATCATTGTTTAACGGAAACTTTTCCCTGTACAGAGAAAGGGTTTATTGAAATCAAACCCAACTTCAGCCCGTTGGAAGCTGTCAACCTGCATGAAGTCAAACATTTTGTGGTGGACGTGCAGGCCTACCCCCCTCCCAGGATAGCCTGGCTGAAGGACAACCTGACTCTGATTGAGAATCTCACGGAGATCACCACTGACATAGAAAAGATTCAGGAAATAAGGTAAAGAAACACCCTTCCTGAGTATGCCTTTTCTTTTTATCGTGTATTCCTAGATAGACTGAGGTTTGTGCTTGTCTTACAACCCAAACCGAGAGTCCATATAGAAAATTTAGCAGTCAGAAATAGGAGATAGTGGAAATCAAGTACCTTTCCAGATAACATTGCAACGCAGTAATAGTATGTTGGTAAGTTCATGATCAAATGAGAAAAAGAAGAACTGAAAATCTCTGCTCCCAATGAAAGATACGTTCCTGGATTCAGCAAGGGATGGAGGAAAGAAAGTAAAATTGGACCCACTTGTTTGGTGATTACAGTTCCAGGGCAATTAGCGCATAAACCTACATGAAACAAAACATTGCTGGCTTAATTTGTAACGCATTTGCCCCAGTGAGGCCTCCATGGGAAATAAGAGTAGTGTCTGGTTAAATGTGGTTAGGAGAAGACATACAGTGAATAGTTTGGATCCCTGCCCTCTGAGGAGTCGGGAGACTGCTGTCATCTCTTAACCAGTGGTGGAGTTTTGGGTAAGTCACCCTTCAGCCTCAGTTTTCCCATCTATAATGTAGGGTTAATAATACCTTGTGTCCTTCAAGGCGAGGAACTGGACCAGAAGATATTTTGAGGTCTCTTGCAGTTTTAAGCTCTGATTAGAATTTAGGAGTAGAAGGTACCTCTTGAAGGGCTCAGCTAATCCAGCCCTACACCTTTGTCAGAAACCATCCCAGGCAGACACAGTCCTCTATTTCAAGCCTTCAGGGAAGAAGAGAGACGGAACCCCTCTCTCATCAGTTTGCTTAACCTCAGGATTTGCTTTCTTCTTTCTGAACTAAATTCCGTGTGTAATTGAGAAGCGAAATCTGGGAAAATGGACGTGGAAACCTCTGTGGAACAGTGATGGAAAAAGAAGTGGGATACTGAATCTGGAAGGCTTTCTGATGACACGAAATGGAGGTGCACAAAGAGGTGGGCAGTGCCCAACTTTCCACTAGGCTGTGAGGCCAGAGAGGAATAGGGTGATCCTGGCACAGCCAACACTTGAGACACTCGTCTGAGCGCTGTCTGCAAGCTACAGTCAATAGCGACGGTCAGACAGTGGTCGTCAGCTGAGTGGTCCAGGAGAGCGGCCTGTTCAGGTGCTTCGAGAGTTCCTCCAGCACATCTGATCCCCATGATGGGCAAGGGAACATAGGATGCATATGATGGAGTGGTGTCTGGCTTACTTAAAACTAGTGGATCCGGGCTTCCCTGGTGGCACAGTGGTTAAGGATCCGCCTGCCAATGCAGGGATACAGGTTCAAGCCCTGGTCTGGGAAGATCCCACATGCTGTGGAGCAACTAAGCCCGTGTGCCACAACTACTGAGCCTGCGCTCTAGAGCCCGCAAGCCACAACTACTGAACCCGTGTGCCTAGAGCCTGTGCTGTGCAACAAGAGAAGCCACCACAATGAGAAGCCTGTGCACCGCAACAAAGAGTAGCCCCCGCTCGCCGCAACTAGAGAAAGCCCACGCGTAGCAATGGAGACCCAACAGAGCCAAAAAACACAAACAAACAACAAACTAGTGGATCCACCAGCTTCCTTGGCTGAACAAGTGCAGAAAATGAACGACAAAAGACTGTCTGGTCATTGGCAGCCAGGGGTGCTAAGGGGACTCTAAGGAAGTCCATTCCAGAGTGTGTCCAGTGTGGTGTGGCAGAGGGAAAGCCAGCCCAGCATGCTCTGCACAGGTCCCAGCACCTGGCATCTTGGGCTAGAAGACTCTACATTAGCAGGGTATTTTGGAGCCTCTGAAATGCTTTCCTATAGATTATTTCATGTAATTAATTCTCAAAATGACATTTGCATACAGCTTTCCAATGCTACACATAAGGAACCTGAGGCATGGACAGGTTCAGTCATGCCCCAGGTCTCCTCCCTTCATGACCAGTGCTCTTTCTCTCACTCCACCTTCCTTTCACTCACAGTTCCACACTGTACTGTTTTTTTTTTAAATTATAAATTTGTTTATTTACTTATTTTTATTTTTGGCTGTGCTAGGTCTTCGTTGCTGTGCACGGGCTTTCTCTAGTTGCGGCGAGCGGGGGCTACTCTTCGTTGCAGAGCACGGGCTCTAGGCACGAGGGCTCAGTAGTTGTGGCTCATGGGCTCTAGAGCGCAGGCTTAGTAGTTGCGTCGCACAGGCTTAGTTGCTCTGTGGCATGTGGGATCTTCCCAGACCAGGGCTCGAACCCACGTCCCCCGCCTTGGCAGGCAGATTCTTAACCATGGCGCCACCAGGGAAGCCTATCACACTGTGCTGTTTTGTTAATGACAGTCAAATGGGCCATTACTTTATAGATGCACTCACACACACGCGCACGCACACACACACTCATGGCCAAATGTCATTTATCATACGTGTAAGAAACCTTTTGGAGAAACTTCCCATTAATGAAGTATGAAGGACTATGTTTCTCTAATTTATTTATTTTTTAAGATGAATCCTGTGCTTTAAAATCATTCAAGCCTAAAGACAGTGCATTGTAAGAAACCTTATTCCACTCCTGTCCTCGTGTTCCTCCGTACCCCCTCCTCTCCACCCGCAGGGGAATACTTTTGTTAGTTTTGTTAAGTTCTTATGAAACCTTCCAGAGTTTCTTAAAGCAAATACAAGCAAGCAGGAATTTTATACCCTAGTGACCTCTTCCTATCGATACAGAGACAGTGTCCTCATTCTTTCTTCCAAGGATGTTCCATTGTTTGGCTAATCACTCAAATGATGAATATTTAGGGGAAGCAAGTATTTTTTTAGAAGGTAAAGATCAAGGGTTAAAAAATAAAAAGGAAAGTTGGTGGGTTTATTCCCATTTAGAAGTCTGGCCTTAGCAGAGCTGACTGCTCTTGTAGCCACATCATAAGCCATTGCTCATCTCAGGTTGTCCCGTCTTATGTTTAAGAATTAAGTGTCTATGACTCAGACCTTCAGTACGTAGAAAGTGTATCAAAAATCCCAGAAAAGCAATGATATGGACAAGAAAAAAAGATGTTTTTACTTTTTTACAAAAAACAAAATTCGAATTGAATATGGTTATTACTTAATGATTAGAATTTATTTGGCTACAACTTGCTGAAACAAAGTCCTTTTCTTTTAAGGTATCGAAGCAAATTAAAGCTGATCCGAGCTAAGGAAGAAGACAGTGGCCATTATACTATTGTAGTTCAAAATGAAGACGATGTGAAGAGCTATACTTTTGAACTCTTAACTCAAGGTATGTAAGGGCCGTATAAAGATAATGCCAGCTCAGTGGATGCATGACTGAGAGTCTCCCGAGGAGAGCCTGGCACTTTTCCCCCAGGTCATGGAGGGAAAAGCAGCCCTTTTAGGGGAGAAGCAGGGACTGTAGATGTCACATGTCAGGGATCGCTTTGTTGGACTTATAAATCCACATAATTCTGGGAGGTTCCAGGCTAGTCTGGAATACTTTGGGAATTCCTAGGCTCCACTAGCTTCCTTACCATCTGCTTCTCAATGTGGTCTGGGAAGAGTGACATGATGCTTTTTGGTCTGGATGACCTTAGATTGTTCCAGAGTGTTTGGCCTTTTTGCTTTGCTTTCCCTGTAGACCTCGTACAGTGGCCCTTCCCAGAAAGGAGTACCCAAGTCTTTACATTCTGGTTCAGAACCTACTCACCTACCTTGGGCCACATACTGTCTTACGTGGGCTCATTTGACCCTCACAGTCCATCTATGATACAAGTATCAGCATATTTCTAAATTATTTGATCCCAGGTTAAAAAAAAATCTTTAAAACCTAATAATATCCCATAGATGCACTTTGGTAAACACTGCTTTAGATTATACCATTTAGATGAATCCATTAGATGATTCCCAAGCTATAATATAATTTTAAGAGCCTTCTTGCCTTTCAAGCCAAATAACCACAGGGGCTTTTTGCTTTCTTCACTGAGGATTTAAAACACCACGGGGCACAAATGCCAAATCACTGAAAATGTGACCATGCTCTTACCCAAGTGGGTCTGTCCAAACTGGAGTGTTACTGTGCACATGACTCAGTGGCTGCTTGATTTGTAGGTTTGAATGTCACGCGGACAAGTTCTGAACTCTTGGAATTCCACTTCGTAATTCCCAGAAGTTCTGGGACACGAACCATTCAATTCTGATTTCTTTTCACCTCTTGCAGTTCCGTCATCCATTCTGGACTTGGTCGACGACCACCATGGCTCTAATGGGGGCCAGACAGTGAGATGCACAGCTGAAGGAACCCCTCTTCCTGATATTGAGTGGATGATTTGCAAGGATATTAAGAAGTATGGAAATCACACATTCCTTTCCCATTTGTGGTCAGAATGTTTCTTCCTTGGGACAAAGGACCTCAAGTGCATTTTACTTCTTTTGCTGGCCCTTTTTTTTGTGTGTGTTTGTGATTCTTATTTGACCTAAGTCTCATAAACTACAAGATAGGGTTCCGAACATGGACCTCGTGTGTGTGTGCATGCAGGTGCGCATGCATGCAGGTGCACTTCTGTGTTCTTGAGTAGCTGTAAGAAGGTCGACAGCTTTCAGCAGATTCTCAAAGGGTCTCTAATCTGAAAAGTGCATGAATCTAAAGAACTGCTGTAAGAGGATTTTTACTTCCCTGGCCCACAGTTTCACCTCACATTTTATCTGTGGTGAATGTTATTTGGTGGCTAGACTGGCATGTGAAAATAAATGAAGGTACTGCCCAGGTGACTTCTCACTACTTGCTCTGTGGCGGGAGTTAAGGTACCCGTCCCTCCTTCAGCCCCCATCCCTCACCCTTCTCCGGCGGGCACGTGAGCAGCACATTTGCACTCCCACCTGTAGTGACTGCTGTGCTCAGAAGACTCATTGCTTCTCCTGGAGACGGGGACTCCTAGACCTACGCCCCCCGCAGGCCACAAGGCAGCAGACTTGGATCCAGACTGGAGCTGGAATCGAGGTCTAACCCTAGTGACACCTGAGGGAGTCCTCACAGTGTGGGTGGAGAGAAGGGAGGACAGCAGGCCTTTTCGGAGGGGTGGGACGTTGGGATAGTTAAACATTCTTGAAGTCCAGGTTGCTCATGGGTTCAAGGCTTGGGATGGGTAGTTCTGTTGGATTGAACTTGTTTATCTCTGCCTTGTCTTCACAACCAGTTAACTTTTAAATACCCACATGTAGCTTATTCTCTCTTGCAGAACAAGGTGTTGAATGTTAATCTGCACATAACATAAGAAAATCGACCTGTAGCCCCCCCAAATACAGACAAAGTCAGGGCTGCTTGCCGTCTTAGATGATGCTCACTGCTCCACCCACCCCCATGACTCCCCGTAATTGGCTCTATACCTATAGCCTTTTTCTCCGTCTCCAGATGTAATAACGAAACTTCATGGACGATTTTGGCCAACAATGTCTCAAACGTCATCACGGAGGTCCACCCCCGAGACAGGAGCATGGTGGAGGGCCAAGTGACATTCGCCAAAGTGGAGGAGACCATTGCAGTACGATGCCTGGCTAAGAATCTCCTCGGGGTGGAGAGCCGAGAGCTGAAGTTGGTGGCTCCCAGTGAGTAGCCAGTGGGTCAGGACAACGCTAAGTCAGCAGCCGAGCCCTTCCTCTCTCAAGCGGAACTTTGAATCCCAGATGGGGTCCTGTAGGAACGAAGGTCCCTCGGTGGAAATTCAGCTCCAGATGCTCTTAACGGGCCTTCTCTGGGCAGCTCTGTGGGAGCCCTTTCTTTCAGATTCAAATCCCAAACCGCGTTGTGCAGAGGCCCCTCGGCATTTTGCTTGTCTAACCGTAGAGCTACCCAGTCTCTTTGGTCTGAGCATGTGGGGATGGAGGATGGGGAAGAAGGATCTTCTGCCTTGTTGCTCTTCATAACAGTTGAGACAGGTTGAATTCTTAAAACAAAAATCCATGAAGCCAAAAGCAATATAAGTAAACTGCAACCTTTCAAAATAACTGAACTTGATTTTCTGAACTTATGTTCTAAACTTACGCTACTAATGGTAGCTCTCAATCTCACTTATTAATATTTATATTCCAATTCATATTTTGTTCAGAAGGTTAATGTTGGAGGACCTTTGGGGAAAGTATTTTGTTCCCAACTGAATTTTGTCCCTTTCCCTTCTAAGGGAAGAGCTGGAGTAGTTTCATGCATGTAGATAACTGAGAGATGGTCTTGCCCATCACCCAAGAAAGCCTGGCAGCTCTTTTGCTTCTCCACCAGTAGTGAAAGATTTCTGGCCCAGAAACAGCCACCCTGCCTTCCTGCCCTCCCGCATGTTTGTGCAAATTCTCCACTGTGCCTCTCTCTCTCTCTCTCTCTCTCTCTCTCTCGTCCTCTAGCTCTGCGTTCTGAACTCACGGTGGCGGCCGCAGTCCTGGTGTTGTTGGTGATTGTGATCATCTCACTCATTGTCCTGGTTGTCATTTGGAAACAGGTAGATATTTTTTTTAAAAGAACTAAAAATATTTGAAACCAATAAGAACAAGAAGAAGAGCAACCTAGTTCAGGGCTTGGCACAAAGAGGGAGCTCAGTAACAACATGATGAGTGAACGTTGTTGAATCCTACTGTGTCCAGTCATTTTGCTGCTGCGGTTAAGCTTTGGTACATTCGGACGTTGGTAATTCACCAGTTACCTGTCCTGGTCATTTATAGAAACCAAGGTATGAAATTCGTTGGAGGGTCATTGAATCAATCAGCCCCGATGGACATGAATATATTTATGTGGACCCGATGCAACTGCCTTATGACTCGAGATGGGAGTTTCCAAGAGATGGACTAGTGCTTGGTAAGCTCCTACTGGGGTGATCTCCCAAGACTCCCTTTGATTTGTACGCAACTTTACTCTTTACAGGCCTGTGGAGGAATAAAGGATCTGAGCTTGTGCTTAGTAAAAGCTAAGCATTAGAAATTGGCTTTCAGAAATATTTTTCTCTCTTGAAAATGAGTTCATTGAATCACAGCAATGATTTGTTTTTACCTCCTTCCCTAGCAAATTACAGTTAAAGAAAATTTTACAAAGGGAGAAGAGAATATGAGGAGGCCTGCCAAAGATACCCATCAAAGTGGCTTTGCTTTGGAAATGACACCAATTGAAAATGAGACGAATTTCTACAACTAAAAAGGAACAGATGAGAAATGAATGAGGACAATCGGAAAATATATTTTGACTCAGTACATTCTCAGGATTATTAGATACTTCTTTAAAATATAGAATATAAAAATATAGGTTCCTTTTAAAACAAACATGAAAAAATCATCAAGCCAGCTTATCACAAACTTTTCAACTATTTCAATCTTGGGCTGAGACCCAGAACATGAAGCTTTAGTCCAAGGGATTTTTTTTGTTTTTTTAAAATCACATTCTGAATGAATGAAAACAGGACAAAGACAAATGAAAGTTAGAGCTAGAGGTTATGTCATCATGACTATTCTAACAGTATGTACTTCAGAGGATGCCAAAGGCATTTTAAAATTATCCACTTGTCTCATTCCAAAATACAGCCAAGTTAGGTCTTCTTACAGAGTTACTTAAACTGAAATCCAACAAGACACCCTATTCACATACGTATACCTGAGAACTAAGCTTTCTTTATTATATTTTCTCCCTTGTTTTACAAAAAGGGATGAGGAGCTTAGGGAAGTTAAAAAGTAATAAAATGTGGAGAAAAGGGGCAACATCCCTAACGTACCAAGAGGCATTCCTGTGTCTCTCTGCTTCTGTGTATTGTCAAGTTGCTAGGGAAGCAGTACCTTTCCAGGAACAGTTTCCAGCCATGCAGACATGCAGTCACAGGCAGTGTTGGCTGTTAGTGCCCTTTTATGAGCCGAGTCTTTCCCTGGCTTGGCAGAAGCATCTGTTTTAGACTGTGAGCTCTTTTAAGAGTGGGGACCAGAGCTTCCATTTCATTTTGTATCTCCCAGCGTGTGGCAAAGTGTTGTGCTCCTAGGGCATGTTTAGCCTTTGCCCTTCCTAGTCTTCCTAAGAAACAGGCAGCAAGGGAGCCAGCCTGAAGTTGTCTTCATCACTGCTTAGAATCCGTGATGTCTTGAATACTGAAGTATTTCCAGTGGATAAAGGCTTATTGATGCAAAAGATGCCCCTGTTTGTGTGTGGAAAACAGAAGGGTAGAGAACCAGGAGGTTTGGGCCAGAGCCACAGAAAGCAAGTGCCACAGAGCCCACGATTTGGCCCGGTTCTCCAGCTGGTAGACAGAGTGCTCACACCAGGGAGGGATACACCCTCCTTCTTCCCGCCTGTGTTTTCCTTTCCTTTGCAAATGTTATTTGACAAAAGCAGTTAATACTAATTTCCTTCCCTGTGGGCTCAATTCTGGTTTTGACATGATGACTTGGAGGAATCATTATGCTTCCTCCATATGGGAGAAACACCACCCAGCTGTGTACCCATGAGCGCTGGCCGCGGTAAATGAAGCTGATGAGATGCCTGATTCTGCATGTGTTGATGGTGCTGGTTGCCCACAGGTCGTATCCTGGGCTCTGGTGCATTTGGGAAAGTGGTTGAAGGAACTGCCTATGGATTAAGTCGGTCCCAACCTGTCATGAAAGTAGCAGTGAAGATGCTAAAACGTAAGTGCCCCTTTCTGGGGATTTTTTGAACATGGAGATATTAAGTAAATTGCTCAAAATCACACAGCCAGTAAATGCCAAATTTAGGACTAGATCTTGGTTCTTTTGACTCTAGGTTTTATGCATATTTAGACTCTTTTGTCAGTTAGTTTTATTTAGATTGTTCTTGTTGCCTATATGTTGGAAAATCAAGAGTTATTTTTAGTGGCTTCTTTTTACCCTGAAGACTAGGGATTAGTTATTAGCATCTAGACTGAGTCACTGTTTCTCTTTTAGACTGTTGTTAAATAAAATGATGTCCAATCATGGGATTAGCCATGTTTTTGGCTTTTTCTGGGTAGTAAATAGTTTAGTTGACTGATATGTGATTTATTTCTTCAATAGCCACAGCCAGATCCAGTGAAAAACAAGCTCTCATGTCTGAACTGAAGATAATGACCCACCTGGGGCCGCATTTAAACATTGTGAACTTGCTGGGAGCCTGCACCAAGTCAGGTAGGCTTGCTCACCTGGGAGTAAGGATTTTCATAGAACACTATGGTTGTGAAGACTGTCTAGGCTTTTAAATTCCCAAACATGCCAGCAAATATAAGTCCCTTGAATGGAGTTGTTGACTGGATTCTGTTGAGGGAAGCTCACTCTTCTTGAGCAGCATCTCTTACCAGTGTAGACACAGTAATTCATGGCTCTTCTTTTCTTCATTTTCTTGCTCATCTCCAACTGGTTTTGGACCCCACAGGCCCCATTTACATCATCACTGAGTACTGTTTCTATGGGGATTTGGTCAACTATTTGCATAAGAATAGGGACAGCTTCTTGAGCCGCCACCCAGAGAAGCCAAAGAAAGAGCTGGACATTTTTGGATTGAACCCTGCTGACGAAAGCACACGAAGGTAGGTGCAAAGAGAGACGCTGTTGTGAATCATTGTCTTATGAGCTTCACCAGTGGAGAGAACCCATGTCCTGATAAAGGCCATGTCTGCAGATTCAGTGCCAGGAGGTAGCAAGACTTAGAGTCAACTACCCTGCTCCATCATCCTGTAACATGGTGCTGAGAGATACCTGATGTCTGCAGGTGTTTTGAACCAGGATATCATGTTGGGGATAGGCTTGCTGATAGGTTTGAATGAGAGTGAGAGTTGGAATGGTTCTGGGAACCAGTTTGCTGTTTATGTGTGTTCTACTTAAGACCTCTAAATGCATCTCTGGCCAGGGATGCCCCAGTATTCATACCTTATGAGAAACTATCTGAGGATTTCTAAGTTTGAGATACTGGTCCTTGCTGAACCTTGCCTATTAGTCAAGCCAATGAAGTGACAACCCCCACTGTAGAAGTCTAAAGTGGCTAAAAAGATCTCTGTAGATACAAAGTTCTGTAAGATCAGAAAGGACGTGAGTTCACTTCATATTCATTTACTCAATGGACACCAAATTGGTGCTAAATTTATTGAGTAGCAGGATTTGTCTGCCCAAGCCACTTGGTCACGTGGTGCAGGTTTGTGGCCCGTGAACTGAAAAACAGAATAAAGACAGACACAGCTGATTTGAGATGGTCCATGTGTTTGTGTGATCATTGACGGATGCTCATCTCCCCGACTAGACCACCCTCGTGAAGGGTGTGGGTGGTTGTGCTTTTGTTCCCCGTGCTGGCCCCATGGCCACCACTGCCTTGCATGTGGCGGGTACCTCGTTGTCATCTACTGAATGTCAGGCGATCACGCCAGAGGACACCCTGGTTAAGGTTTCTTTTCCCGTTTTTACAGTTACGTTATTTTATCTTTTGAAAATAACGGTGACTACATGGACATGAAGCAAGCTGACACTACACAGTATGTCCCCATGCTGGAAAGGAAAGAGGTTTCTAAGTACTCAGACATCCAGAGAGCGCTGTATGACCGCCCAGCCTCATATAAGAAGAAATCCATGTTAGGTAAAGGTGTCTTTTCTTATGCTTTGGGTGTTGTGATCTTCCAGTGGTTTAATATGATACCTAAAATACTCAGAAGATGGTGAGCAGGCCTGGTAAGTAGGACCGCCAGGCCACATGGTTCCTAACTGCAGATCTGCACAACTGAGTCTATGACATGTTTTTGAAGGTCTGTGGCCTGTGAATTGAAAAAAGAAAAAGAATAAAGATAGACCTAGTGTAATACATTTTTCAGACTTTAAATGTAATTATTTTATTTTATTAATTTTATCTTTTTGTCCAGTTTGATTGAGATATAATTGATATACAGGACTGTGTAAGTTTAAGTTGCACAGCATAATGATTTGACTTACAAACATCATGAAATGATTACCACAATAAGTTTAGTGAACATCCATTATCTCACACAGATGCAAAATAAAAGAAAAACAAAAAAATTGTTTTCCTTGTGATGAGAATTCTATTTACTCTCTTTTTTTTTTTTTTTTGCGGTATGCGGGCCTCTCACTGTTGTGGCCTCCCCCGTTGCGGAGCACAGGCTCCGGACGCGCAGGCTCAGCGGCCATGGCTCACGGGCCCAGCCGCTCCGCGGCATATGGGATCCTCCCAGACCGGGGCACGAACCCGTATCCCCTGCATCGGCAGGCGGACTCTCAACCACTTGCGCCACCAGGGAGGCCCTCTATTTACTCTCTTAACTTTCATATATAATATACAGCAGTGTTAATTATATTGATCATGTTGTACATTATATCCCTGTAATGTACATTTTAAAATGTAGTCGGGGCTTCCCTGGTGGCGCAGTGGTTGAGAGTCCGCCTGCCGATGCAGGGGATGCGGGTTCGTGCCCTGGTCTGGGAGGATCCCACATGCCATGGAGTGGCTGGGCCCGTGAGCCATGGCCGCTGAGCCTGCGCGTCCGGAGCCTGTGCTCCACAATGGGAGAGGGCACAACAGTGAGAGGCCCGCGTACCGCAAAATAATAATAATAATAAATAAATAAATTTAAAATGTAGTCATTTTAAAGAATTGTTTATTCTGACATAATGGTATTCATTTTTTGGTGTTAACATTACTTTTTTTTCCCCCTCTTCTTCTTTAAATGAAAGTATGGTGGTAGTTGATGTTTTTTCTCAGTACCCTTACTTGGAAAAATTAAAAGCTGGCAATCCTATATTGGTTCCTAATATTATTTTTTTAATTTAATTATATAAATCTCGAATGTCTGTGAGTTCAATAGCCCTTGTTTTTAGCTTTGCTAATATCCAGTTTGTGATAGAAACTGGAAAGTGGACAATTTGAGGTTATACTTTCTGACACGGGTGTCGGGTTTTTCTACTGAATGTTGTTTGAAGGAAGATCTGTTTGTTTTCAAAGCAGATGAGCATGTGGCAGGGTTGAATTGATTTGTAAACTCCAGGGAGCCTAGCTGATGCCCATAGCAGATGGACCACCCCACATCTGCTGGGGGGTGGTCCTTCCAGGCTTCTACTCTCATCACAGGCTTGGAGTTTGGAGGAGGCTGCTAGATACATCTGACGATGCCTTGTTCCATAATCTTGTATTATTGGGTCTGAGACTTCCCGTTGGTCCCTGCAAAAAAGTGTTGAGCTGTCATGGAAATTGTTTTGAAAATCATTAATGTACTCTGGATGCTTTCAGGGTTCTTAAGTGAAAGGTACAGTCATTAAAAAAAGAATGTGCTTGTTTTGCAAAGCGCAGTACAGAATAATATTTTCCACTCCTGCAGCTCCAAGGTCCATTCACATGTCATTGCCAACTGGGTAAACTTCCAAGCCCTTTAAAAAGATTAGCCAGTGAGACTTGTCGGAACCAGTCCTTCCTCTCCCCTCCTGTATTGTTAAAAATAGTTTACGTTGCTTCCCAGGCTGGACGTGGCTCTAGATGTCAGGGGAACCTGATTCATGCTCAGCCCAGGCCCAGTTGGCAGGCAGACCATTGCTTTCTGGCTGGAAAAATGTGAAGGGCTGCAGCTACTCTTCACATGCCTGAACTTTTTCAAAAAGTGCTGAGAACTGCTGGCCTAGATTGCCTGCTTCCTCGAAAACCCTGGGACCCTTCCAGAGAGGACCAACTGGGGAAAGTGGACAAGTTACAAAGAAAGGGAACTACGTGCAAAGTCTTTGGCACTGACCTTTAAGATCGCTACCTCTAGTTGGACTGGTGGCTAATTTTATTCACAAAGTAAGCCAAGTACTATGAAGGTGGCTTTAAAAAGAAAAAAAAGCAATTCCTAGAAGCTGCTTTTTCAAAGAGCCCTCGTGTACATTCCTCACAGAAGATTTGTGTGTGTGTGTGTGTGTGTTTAAAGTGGCTGAGGTGATTTGCTAACTAAGATTGAAAAAAGAAATTTGGGAGGCAAACAACAAAATATGTGTGAGAACGCATGATACTGGTCCTTATGGAATCATATATACTTATATATATATTTAAACCAGGTATATGTTTCTACAGATGTATTTCTTTTTAAAGAGAGCACTTTTGCATATTTTACACACCCACCTGTGAGGTTTAGAAACTATAACGAAATGATCTTAAGTGTGTTCTTTGGACAAGCCTCTGCAGTCTGACGAGGGGCCCTGCCCTTCGGGAGTATCAAGGTGGGTGATGTTTCATGCTGTCTGCCAGCACCAACACACTTAATTACTTTCCTGCAGACTCAGAAGTCAAAAACCTCCTTTCGGATGATAACTCAGAAGGCCTTACTTTGTTGGATTTGTTGAGCTTTACCTACCAAGTTGCCCGAGGAATGGAGTTTTTGGCTTCAAAAAATGTAAGTGTATTCAGGGGACAGAGACTTATTTAGACTCAGGCCACAGATCTGAGCAAGGTGAACGTGGAAGGGAGATCGTGGAGAAGTCTGTAACAATGGTTGCTTCTCTCTTCCTCATCCCCAAAGCAGAGCGGGGCATCCAACAGGATCAGGTGTCTACTTTTCTCCAGAGCCTTTGTCCCTCTCGGGAGGGACTGGGATGAGAGCCTGAGAGAGGGGAGCTCTTTATGCCAGAACAGCCTGCCTGAGGCTGTGTGCCAGGCAGCTCCAAGCACCCCCATGAAGTGGCCAGTCTTGCAGGGGTGATGCTGTCTAGCGCAGGTGGATTGACACTCTCCGTCATTTCTTCCCTTTCTGCGCAGTGTGTCCACCGGGACCTGGCCGCTCGCAACGTCCTTCTGGCGCAAGGGAAAATCGTGAAGATCTGTGACTTTGGCCTGGCCAGAGACATCATGCATGATTCGAACTACGTGTCAAAAGGCAGCGTACGTGCTCTCACCTTGTTTGGCGTGCTCGCCCTCCCTCACTTGCATCTCTGAAAGCAGGTTTTGCTTCCAGCCATTCAGTGCCCAGATTTTTAACACAGAGTCCATGACATTCATGAGTGGGCTCCAGGGGTCAGTATGAAAAGCACAGGCTCTACAGACAGACTCCCTGGGTGTGAGCACCATCTCCAGCACCTACTAGTGTGGGGACTTAGGGCAAGTTACTTGGCCGTTCAGTACCTCGGTTTCCCTATGTGTATCAGGGAAGTGACATTAGTACCTATCTCCTGAGTTGCTGCAGAGTATTAGATCACTGGATTCATGTAAAATGCTTAGGACAGTGCCTGGCACATACAAAGCAGCCTGTAAGTGTTAGTTATTAATACGTAAGTTGTGCATTTATTTCCGAGGAGAGCACCTCTTTTATTAAATTTTCAAATGGTGTCTATGACCCCTAAAATGTTAAAACCATTTGAGTTAATACATCTTAGAGGCACAGTTTCCTTAAAGATAGTCATTCTGTCCTACACTTGAACCTTCTCCCCACTATTTCTTATAGTTCAAAAATGTAATTGGCGGGCTTCCCTGGTGGCGCGGTGGTTGAGAGTCTGCCTGCCAATGCAGGGGACACGGGTTCGTGCCCCGGTCCGGGAAGATCCCACATGCCGCGGAGCGGCTGGGCCCGTGGGCCATGGCCGCTGAGCCTGAGCGTCCGGAGCCTGTGCTCCACGACGGGAGAGGCCACAACGGTGAGAGGCCCGTGTACCGCAAAAAAAAAAAAAAAATGTAATTGGCTCTCAGGTCACTAGGTCGGTTCTTAATTTTGTTCCTAGGAAGACCTGAAAATAGGGGACAGGTCCATTCAGGGCTCACGCTTTTGGGGTAAAAATTCACGGTTAAATATCTTGGCATGTTATTCCTTGGAAGGGTGTAAGAGGCAGCAGTGACCACCCGTCACTCATTAAGTAAGTACTGAGCGCCCACTAGGTGCCAGGCACTCTTCTGAGTGCTGAGAGCACAGAAGTGAACTGAAGAGACGCTCCTGTGGGGCAAGGGTGCCAGTGCAAGCTATTAGCCCAGAGAGAACCCCTTTCTATTCCTGCTGCTGTAGATCATAGCTGCATATGCTGGGTTTAACATCCTCCCCACTTCCCTGCAGACCTTTCTCCCGGTGAAGTGGATGGCTCCTGAGAGCATCTTCGACAACCTCTACACCACACTGAGCGACGTCTGGTCTTACGGCATTCTGCTCTGGGAGATCTTTTCCCTCGGTATGGGCCTGACCTGTCTGCTTGTTTGGGTTGTTCTGGAACAACGCTGAAAGGGAGATGCTGTGTTTTCCAAGCTCCAGGATGTAAACAATGTTAAGAGACCTCGTGTGGGTCAAGTGCACTGCAGCCGATTCACATGTTGTGCACTTACGATGGCTAGTGTGTGTCCGAGCAGACCGAGAAGGGGTCTTGGGGAACTGTGCCCTCACCCCTGGCCTTTGCCCCCACTTCTCCTTTGAGCTACATCAGAGGGACTGTCTCCTACTGGAAATGCTCCTGATGACATCGACTCACCCGCTGCTTCTTCACCTTGGACTCTGGGTTAAGTGGGTTCACCAGTGGGGATTCACCCTCCCTCACCTCATGGTGATAGACACTCAGTGAAAGTAGTGCAGTGAGGGCAGGGGAATGGTGACTCCCTTCCTGGTCATCATTCTGGAGGAGAGAAACCTTCTAGTCATTCAGTAAGTCAGGCACCGGTTACTGAAGAACACAGGTGCCCCGAGCTACCAGGTGAGGGCCCTGCTAGGGGGTGATTCACGCCCCTGACTTCCAGACAGTTCATCTGGGGAGAGGAAACTTACACATTTAATGATAAGCTGTGTGGTCCTGATTTAAAATTGTAATGGAAGCTCAGAGAACAGAGGAGTCCTGGAGTAGTTTTGGAAGGAAACTAAACTTGACCTGGCCTTGGCCACAAAAATGTGAAATGTTTCATGAATCCTCTATTGTCCTGATGTAACAGTAAAGGGCTTTCCCTGCCTGTTCTCCTTTTTCGTTCCTAGTTCACCCCTCCATAGATGTCACTGTGTGTCATCCAAGTGTGTGGCTTAACTGAGTCTCGTATTCTGTTATAAACAGAGAATTATCTAGACATTTCAAGACTTCTGCCTTAATTATTTGAACATTTCTGATGAAAATGACTTTTTTGGCCTCAGTGATTCAGAATTTCTCTGGCTTTTCTCTTTTGCTTTGTATTCATAGATCCAGTAGTCAGAAACATTGAAAAACACTTTTGTGCTTTTTCTAGGCATGGAGAATTTTTGCCTAGGGTGTCTGGACTTGATCAACCTAGAAGTCCTGGTTAACTTTAAGATTTGGGCAAGGCTGTGAAATCAAGCAGATGATAACACTTAATTTCTTTGGAAGAACCGATACTTCAAGGCGGGGATCCCCAAACATTTTCTAAAGGTGCCAAGTGTTTCAACAGTGTACCACACACCCGTCAGTCCTGGTCATTTTCTTCTTGGGTCCTCAGGTGGCACACCCTACCCTGGCATGATGGTGGATTCTACTTTCTACAATAAGATCAAGAGTGGGTACCGGATGGCCAAGCCCGACCACGCCACCAGTGAAGTGTGAGCCCCCTTGCTATCCCGTGGGCCTATATTCATGCCCAGTGGGTCTCTGGGGGTAGGGGGTGCACTGACGTTCCTCCCCGTGCCCACTGTGAGTCCTGTGCTTCTCCAGCTACGAGATCATGGTGAAGTGCTGGAACAGTGAGCCAGAGAAGAGACCCTCCTTTTACCACCTGAGTGAGATTGTGGAGAATCTGCTGCCTGGACAATATAAAAAGGTTTGTCTGAGCCTCTTAAGATGGGTGAGTGGAGGGGCTTCCCTGGTGGTGCAGTGGTTGAGAGTCTGCCTGCCAATGCAGGGGACACGGGTTCGTGCCCCGGTCCGGGAGGATCCCACATGCCGGGGAGCGGCTGGGCCCGTGAGCCATGGCCGCTGAGCCTGCGCGTCCGGAGATTGCGCTTCCGGAGCCTGTGCTCCACAGCGGGAGAGGCCACAACAGTGAGAGGCCCGCGTACCGCGAGAAAAAAAAAAAAAAAAAAAGATGGGTGAGTGGAAAGGAATGGGCAAAGGGAGGAGACAACAGCTGGTCATTACACAGGAGAGCAGTACTGTTCAACACTACTTTAAAGGAGCATTTTCAAAGGAGGAAAAAGATTGTGTGATCCAGTGGCCGGGGCTTCAGGGAGTGCTCCCCGGGCCCTTGGTAGCAATGATGAGTAGAAACCCTCCTCTTCCTGCACGGCTCCCTTTCATCCTAAGTGTGCAACACCTGTAAGCACTTCATTCTGCATATGTTTGACTATCTGAAGCTACTGTGCAGTTAGAAGTCTCAGAGCACCCACAGCCATTAAATCGCTAATTTGAATGCACTTAAATCCATGCGAAATTGGCTTTTACCAGCTGACTGGAAGGAACAACCTCAGCTGTTATCTGTGGCTCCAGCTGGTTTTTTGTGGAATAGGAGGCATTGTTCAAAGGAACAAATATAATTTCATGGAACCAAGCAGGATACGGTAATGAATGAAACAAATTTTTGCTGAGATGCTGAGAAGGAAACCCAGACACACTTGTGTAATAAACTCAATTTCTTAGATTCAGTCACCATGTAGGTTTTCCATACTTATTGCTTCTCTTCCTTCTTCTCAAGGAAGAGCAGTGTTAGCTGAACTGGAAGTTAAATACTTTTGTTTATCGACTATCTCACTGCCCATTACAACTGCCATAAGTGAGGCAGAAGGAAGGAAGGAAATTAACGATAGGAAAGTCAGAGACACTCTGGTTGGTGAAATTGTGTTGATGGGAACAGACTGGAACTATTGTTGAAAATGGTGTCTTTTTTAAATCAATGGTCCCTAAGTTTTGAATTAAATTTCTCTAGTGTTTGGGGATCAGGAAGACTTCTGGTATGGTGCTCCCAGTGGAAGCCCTATTCACCTCTTTTTTTTTTTTTTTTTTTTTTTTTCTTTTTGCTGTATGCGGGCCTCTCACTGTTGTGGCCTCTCCCGTTGCGGAGCACAGGCTCCGGATGCGCAGGCCCAGCGGCCATGGCTCACGGGCCCAGCCGCTCCGTGGCATATGGGATCCTCCCAGACCGGGGCACGAACCCGTATCCCCTGCATCGGCAGGCGGACTCTTAACCACTGCGCCACCAGGGAGGCCCCCTATTCACCTCTTATTGAGACCCATCCAAGCCCTGGAGAGACTGTGTGATGGGGACCAGAAGGGTCCATGCTAGTCCCAGAGAAGGGAGTGTGTGCATATGGGGGCACAGTTGTAGCTACTGACTGAGAAGGGGTTCTTGGTATCTCAAGACCTACCAGCAGGATATCTCTGCCACTGGTGGCCCTTTCTTCATGTTACACATCTCTGGGGAACAGTTAACACCTGACTCTCCTTCAGTTGTCAACAGTTAAAAAATAGTAAGTTCTGAGCATCTGTGTCCTTTTTTGCAGTTCTATCAGTAACCCTTGAATAACTATGTGAAATGAACATTTGCAGAGTTATGAAAAGATCCACCTGGACTTCCTGAAGAGTGACCATCCTGCCGTGGCACGTATGCGCGTGGACTCCGACAATGCGTACATTGGCGTCACCTACAAAAACGAGGAGGACAAACTGAAGGACTGGGAGGGTGGCCTCGACGAGCAGAGGCTGAGCGCGGACAGTGGCTACATCATCCCTCTGCCTGACATCGATCCTGTTCCTGAAGAGGAAGACCTGGGCAAAAGGAACAGACACAGGTAGACACAAGACCTCAGCTTCCCGCCGAGCTCTCTCCCCTCCCCTCCCCCAGTGCACCTGAAGGGGAGGAGCCATTGCCCCATTGTGAGGCCCTCCTGGTGCTGAATCTGTCCTGGGGGAGCCAGTGGCAGAACCCCCAGGGGTCTGTTTAGTTTTGAAAATGCTTCCCAGATGATTCTTTAAATTTTTTATTTTATTTTTTTTAGTTTACTCAAATACAGTTGGCTTACAATATTATATTAGTGTCAAGTGTACAACATGGTGATCTGATATTTTTATAGATTATACACCATATAAAGTTATTATAAATTGTAGATTATTACCCTATATGTGCTGTATATTACATCCCTGTGATTTATTTATTTTATAACTGGTAGTTTGTACCTTTTAATCCCATTCACCTACTTTGCCCCTCTCCCCTCTGGTAACCACTAGTTTGTTCTCTGTGAGTCTGTTTTTGTTTTGTTTGTTAATTTTTTTTTTTTTTTTAGTTTCCACATATACGTGAAAACATACAGTATTTGTCTCTGACTCATTTCAATAAGTATAACACCCTCCAGGTCCATTCATGTTGTCACAAATGGCAAGATTTCATTCTTTTTTATGGCTGAGTATTTCATTGTGTATATATACTGTATCTTCCTTATCCATTCGTCGGTTGATGGGCACTTAGGTTGCTTCCATATCATGGCTATTGTAAATAATGCTGTTAAGAACACTGGGGTGCATGTATCTTTCCGAATTAGTGTTTTCATCTTCTTTGGATAAATACCGAGAAGTGGAAATGCCGCGTCATATGGTAGTTCTATTTTTAATTTTTTGAGGAAACTCCATATTTTTTTCCATAGTGGTTGCACCAATTTACATTCCCACTAACAGTGTACTAGGGTTTTCTTTTTTCCACATCCTCACCACCACTTGTTATTTCTTGTCTTTTTTTTTTAATTTATTAATTTTATTTATTTATTTATTTATTTTTGGCTGTGTTGCGTCTTTGTTGCTGTGCGCGGGCTTTCTCTAGTTGCGGCGAGCGGGAGCCACTCTTCACTGTGGTGTGAGGGCTTCTCATTGAGGTGGCTTCCCCTGTTGCGGAGCACAGGCTCTAGGCGTGTGGGCTTCAGTGGTTGTGGCACATGGGCTCAGTAGTTGTGGCTCACGGGCTTAGTTGCTCCACGGCATTGTTCCTGGGCCAGGGCTCGAACCCATGTCCCCTGCATTGGCAGGCAGATTCTTAACCACTGCGCCACCAGGGAAGCCCTATTTCTTGTCTTTTTGATGATACCCATTCTGACAGGCATGAGATGATATCTCATTGTGGTTTTGATTTGCATTTCCCTGATTATTAGTGATGTTGAGCATCTTTTCATGTGCCTGTTGACCATCTGTATGCCTTCTTTGGAAAAATGCCTATTCAGGTCCTCTGCCCAATTTTTAATTGGATTGTTTGGGGTTTTTTGATATTGAGTTGTATGAGTTCTTTATGTATTTTGGTTATTAATCCCTTATCAGACATATTGTTTGCAAATACCTTCTCTCATTCAGTAGGTTCCCTTTTCATTTTGTTATTGGTTTTCTTTGCTGTGCAAAATGTTTGATCAGGTCCCATTTGTTTATTTTTGTTGTTGTTGCTCTTGGCTGAGGAGACAGATCCAAAAAAAATATTGCTTAGACCAATGTCAAAGAGTGTACCGCCTATATTTGCTCCCTGGAGCTTGTGGAGGTCTAGGGCAGGAAGGGACATGTTTCCCTGATGGAGAACCTTTGACCTAAGTCCTCAAGTAATTTGATCAAACTGACACAGCAGCTATGATTACTGAAATAATATAAGCCTCTCTTGCTGTTTTTTTTTTCTTTTCTTTTTTGGCCCCACAGCATGTGGGTGGGATCTTGTGGGATCTTAGTTCCATGACCAGGAGTGTAACCCACATCCCCTGCAGTGGAAGCTTGGAGTCTTAACCACTGGACCGCCAGATAAATCCTTCTTACTGTTTTCTTATTTAGTTTCTTAATTCAAACCGAGGAGAAAGTTGAGAGGCAGGCTGTACTGGGCTATTTGACGCTACATCAGTGGTTTCATTTATTCATTCATTCATTCATGCTATGTTGGGTCTTTGTTGCTGTGCCTGTGATTTCTCTAATTGTGGAGAGTGGGGGCTACTCTTCATTGTGGTGCATGGGCTTCTCAGTGTGGTGGCTTCTCTTGTTCCAGAGCACGGGCTCTAGGCACGCGGGTTTCAGTAGTTGTGGCGCATGGGCTTAGTTGCTCCGCGGCATGTGGGATCTTCCCCACCCAGGGCTCAAACCCATGTTCCCAGCAATGGCAGGCGGACTCTTAACCACTGCACCACCAGGGAAGTCCCCATCAGCGGTTTTAAACCCTAGCTGCAAGTTGGAACCGCCTGGGGAGATTTGATAACTACTGCTATACAAGCCTCACCCAGACCAACAAATGATAATCTCTGGGAGTGAGGCACAAGCACTCTCTGGCTGATTTGTTCTTTCTTTCTTTCTAACTTTGTATTATGGAAGATTTCTAACGTGCATAATTCAAACAGTATAGTGAACTGTCAGGTACCCACCACTCAACTTCAGTGTTGATGAACCCATGACCTGTCTGCTTGCATGGCCATATCTACTCCTCCTCTACCACTTCCCTCTGGTTATTTTGAAGCAGATCCTAGACATCATATCATTTCATCCATAATATTTCAGCATACATCTCAAACAGATAAGGGCTCTATTTTAAAAAATAACTATAGTTATTAAAAATAACTACAGTACCATTATTTCACCCCCCAAATTGACAATAAATAGTTAAAAGCATCAGATATCCAGTCAGTGTTCAAATTTCCTTGATTCTCTCATAAATATTATTTTACATTTAGTTTGTTCTGTTCAAGACCCAAATAAGAGTCACACATTGACTTTGGTTGATAGAGCTCTGTAAGTTCGTTCTGCCTCTTTTAGCCCCCTTGCATATTGTTTGTGTAAAAACCAGAGCCTTTGCCTATAGAGTCCCCACATTCAGAATTTTGCTGCTTGCATTACTGTTGTGAGTTTTATCATATGCTTCTGTCTCCTATATTTGTTGGAAATTGGTAGTTAGTCTAGAGGCTTGATCTGACTCCGTAGATTTTTGGTAAGTGTGCTTCAAAGATGATGCTGTGTACAGGAGGTACATGCTGTACCGTTGTCTCTTTTTGTGACAATAGCAGCCACTGGTGATCATACCTAGACCCATTAATTTATTACCAACGTGATGCTAATGCACAGCCAGCACTAGAACCATTGGTTTGTATGGTCCAGGTGGAGGGGCCATGCCCTACTTCCTTGCTCTCTTTGCATAACCCTTGGACAGAGGCAGGAGAAGGTAGGTGGTGATAGTGGCCCCAGGTTCAAGGTCCAAGTTGCTTATGAGTTTCTCTCTCTCTCTCTTCATTCAGGATATTGCTGTCTCTTTCTCATTCAGTTGAATACATACAAATATTTAGGCAGAAGCACATGACATTATTATTTTGGAGGCTTATAATTGTGACCTCTCTCAACCAATTTAGGTATAAGATATAGACAGCCCTTGTTTATGTGTATGCACCAGGTAATTTTAAAAGTATAGTTTTTGTTTGTTTGTTTTTGAGATGAGATTTGGAGATGGGGGAAAGTGGGCTGTCTGACTTACCTTTCTATTTATCCTCTGCTCAGAACAATTTTTAAATGTGTTTATGTTCCTTTAGCAAACAGTGTTTCTCCAAGTTTTGGGTAGTTTTTGTAGAACTTTTCGGGGTGGGAAGAAGGTTGAACAGTGGGTCTTGGAGCGCTTGCTATACCCCAGATCTGTCATCCATTTGGTTACTTTGTGTTTGAGGGCCCTGAATATTTCAACTGTAAAAAAGGGTTCTGCTTCTAAATAAAGTTAGAAAATCACTTTGGGATAAATAACATAAGAAAGGTGCCAAGAATTGTTCTAGGGGTACACAAGGCTGGACTTCAGAGTTTGACATGTATTCCACAGAGAGAGCAATTCTAGTTGGTAGGTAGTTGTTGTATTAGAAAACTGGAACTTATGTAAGGGTGATACATTTGGTCTTCTCTGAATCACACAAAGTATGTCCCAAATGATTACACTAGGTCAGTGAGACTGTGGCCCTAACAGGTGGGCTAAGATGGTGAGTGTCCTAGCTTGTGCTGCCTTAACACAGTACCACAGACCAAGGGGCTTGAACAACAGGAATTTCTCACAGTTCTGGAAGCTGGAAATTCAAGATCAAGGTGTTGGCAGGTTTGGTTTCTCCCGAGGCTTCTCTCCTTGGCTTGCACGTGGCCGCCTTCTTGCTGTGTCCTCACATGGGCTTTTTCTGTGTGTGCATCTCTGGTGTCTCTTCTTATAAGGACACCAATCCTACTGGGCTAGGGCCCCATCCTTATGACTTTGTTTAACCTTAATTACCTCCTTAAAGGCCCTGTCTCCACATTTGTCACATTGGGGGTTGGGGCTTCAACATATGAATTTGGTGGGATACAATTCAGCCCATAAAAGATGGGGGATCCCAGATCTGGGATGCTCTGGGTGTAGGCAGGCAGGAGTGAGCATGGTGGTCTCGTGGAACACCCTCCTCAGGCTCAGGATGCTTGGCCTTGGGAGGCGAGTGGGCCTGAGGAAGAAAGGGCCTTGCTGTAGAGGACTTGGGGATGCTAGGTCAGAGCCTATCAGGAGTCAGGTCCTGGGCTACAAGATGAGTACTGTGGCTTGGGAACCAGAAATAAGCCCAGTCATCAGCATTAGGATCCCCCGTCCATGAAGCCTGATGAGCAGCAAGGATGATGTGGTGCTGAGTCTTGGTGGAAGCTAGCTTGTTCTGTGCCCACAGTCCAGCCATTGGCCAAGGTCCCAGGAACTGGGTTTGGCCTCCTGGGGAGAGAGGCTGCCAGGACTAGATGGTTATTAAGACCAGCCAAGTGGACTAGGGTTCACAGTGAGGCTGTAGGACCAGGGTATAAGTGGGGAGGGAAGGTGGAGTACAGACTAGGAACTGAGCAAAAGCTCAGTCTTAAGGAAGGGCCCAATCTGGAGGGTTATGAAGGGGAACTCAGTCCAGTAGCCCCATAGGTTCTAAGAGCTCTCCGGGCCACAGGGACCCCATGGTGGAGGGTAGCAGACTGCTTCCCATGGGCTTCTATTGGCCAGGCTTGGTTCTCTGCTTGGAAACTGATATGGAAAGGAGGGGAGAGAGGCAGGAAAAGAGTGAGAGCCTCTTTTTTGGTATGCATGTGTGAGACTCCGTCATGTGGCCACCCAGCTGATGGTGTGGTTTCTATGCTGTGTTTGTAGCACGGTGCTGCAGCCATGAGGAGGTGAAGCCATGGTCCTGCCTATCAGCAGGTGATAATCTGCTTGGAGCTAAAAGAGATACATACAAATTTAGCAACACAGGGCAGCATAACAGTAAGACAGTAAGAGTTCAGAGAAGGGAAGACAGGTAATAGTGACAGTCTGGAGACTCGAGAGAATATTTTCTAAAAATTTTTGTGAAAAATTTTAAGTGTCCAGAAAAATGGTAAGAATATATCTACCACTTAGATTTAGCTGTTGTTAACACTGTATCACATTTGCTTTACCTATATATTCTGTATATAATATACATATATATGGTAGGTGTTGTGTGTATCACAAACATACACTCACACTTTTCTTCCTTGCTAAGTCACTTGAAACAAAATCATTTGAAATTCCAGCACACATCTCCTAAGAATAAGGAGACTCTCCTACATAACCATAATAGCATGACCACACATGAGAAAATTGACAACTATTCCTTGATCTCATCTAATATCCAGGCCCTATTCAAATTCAGAGCTTGGATAACAGCAACAATAATCATAACTAACATTTATCGAGCACTTATTATGTGCTCGGCACTCTGCTCAGTGCTGTATGGTTCTTGCCTTACTGCTGTATTTAATCTCCCTAACAAACAGGAATATTGTCAGGTACTGTTGTCATCTCATTTTATAGGCAAGGGAACAAGTTCAGGAGGTTAAGGGACTGGTGTGAAGTCCCACAGCTGGTAAGTGGTGGACCATTCCAGATCTAAGGCTTTCTGACTCTAGAACTCCCTTCTCAGACACTACTCTAGTAAGTAAAGAGCCTTCACCTGGGCCTTTAGGATTCAAGGGGGGATTGGATGTAAGAGGAGGGGAAGGAGGGCATTCCTGGGGCGTGGGGTGAAACCCTGAGATCACAGTTTGGACGTTCAGGAGCTTTCAGGGCTAGCAAGTGACTGACCCGGCTGCACTTTGCCCCAATTTCATCCCTCTGCTTTTTCTTCCCCAGGCCTTTTGATTGGGCATTGCTTCTTTTCTCTTCCACTGGGGTTGAGTAGGGAAAATAGAAATTGTCACAGCTTGTTAGCAACTTTGGTGGAAGATCTGGCAGAAGAGAAGGGAAGCTGAAGTGTGGAGATGACCTGTGGATCTGGGTTTCCCGTATGGCCCACTGCAGTGTGATGGGGGCTGCATCTGGCTTGGTGGCAAAATCTTGCCCGGCTGAGTAGCCGGGGTTTGAATGCCAAAGGATGTTGCAGGAAGAGCTCCTTTGCCTTTGGGGGGCCACCTTGGAAATGCCCCCATGGTCTAGTTGGTCTGACTGTGATCTTTTCTATTCTTTCCCTTCCCCAGCTCGCAGACCTCTGAAGAGAGTGCCATTGAGACAGGTTCCAGCAGTTCTACCTTCATCAAGAGAGAGGATGAGACCATCGAGGACATCGACATGATGGACGACATTGGCATAGACTCCTCGGACCTGGTGGAAGACAGCTTCCTGTAACTGGCAGATTCAGGGAGGACCTTCCACTCCTGGAACCAACTCGGATCCTTTTAAGAAAACCACTTTACTGCAATGCAAAGTTTGAGGGGAGGACTTGGATGATGTGTAAAGAGAAGTTCCCAGCCAAGGGCCTCAGGGAGCCTTCTAAATACGAATGAATGGGATATTCTGAAATGAACTCTTTTGTTGTGGCCTCTGGCAATGCTTCAGTAGCATCTCATTGACATGTGAAGTATGGAGGTAGATGGACAAGGAAATAACGGGCCACAGGAGACAAACTTTGCGATTCAGGGGCATTGGTGAGATTCCAACGTACACAACTTTTACTGCAACAAAACTCCAGCATTGTAATATTGTAAATAACTCTAACCAAGGATGTGTTTTGATTTGTATTAACTATCTTCTCTGGACTTCTGGAGAGACCACTCAGTCCACCCGTGTACTTCACGCTTGAAACCTGGTATCAGCTGCTGTTGGACTTTCTTATGAAGTACATGCAAAACCACTTTTGAACCTTAAAAGGTACTGGTACTATAGCATTTTACTTTTTTTTTTAGTGTTGAGGAGATAAGAGATAATAATTAACCAACTTTGTTTATTAGATTTGGGTCATTTATAAGCCCGACAACTCATTTTCATATTGTAATCTACGTTTATAATAATGCTACTGTTATCAGTAACACTAAATGTGTAATATGTAACACGTGTTCCCTACAGAAAAAGCACAATTTAAAAAAATCCTTACTAAGTAGGTGACAAGTTTGACAGTTTTTGACATTTATATTAAATAACATGTTTCTCTATAAAATATGGTTATAGCTTTAGTGGATTAAATTTAGTTGAACATAGAGAACAAAGTAAGAGTAGTGTCTCCCAGCAAGTCAGAGTTTTTAACTATGTACTGAATAGTTCCCTAATCCATTGTACTAAAAGCAATTAACTGCCCTTTGAAGTAATGTGATTTGGAGTAAATAAACAAAACCCCTAAATCCTAAATGTTCTCAATATTAAGGCATGAGTCTCTGCCTAACATGACTTCTCATATTATTACCCAGTGGAAAAAGTAATCATCAGCAAAAAGACTGGATTTGCAGAGATTTTTTTCATGCCTGGTGATAATTCTGGTGGATCTCAACACCTATATATTTTTAATTCTGCGAACCCTGAAAAAGTCAGAAGGATGCCCTGAACAGGACCCCCTTTCCTTACCCCCAGGAGAAGTAGTTTGGAACTCTGAGACAATAAAGGCATTGTTTAGTGAAGGCTGTGTGTGCCTCAGCCTGGATCCTTGGCCCCCATATGTAACTGGCAACCAGAATCATGAGATTCTATGTCCCCATCCGAGAGATAATGAATTAATTAGGTCTGGGGGAGCAGAGACCTGTATTTTTATAAACATCCTGGCTGTTCTGATCACCCAGATTTGAGGAACACTGGTCTAGATGACAGGAAGTTGCCATGGGAAAAAAATAATTTGAAATAGAAATCAACCACGTAGGAAGCCTGCTATTTAAATCTTTGGCTTTGGGTCAGTGACATTTAATGCCATATACCTGGCAATTGCTACACTTAATTTAATTTTACAGTCTTAGCTGAGACTGAGCAAGCCAAATCTTGGTTTAGTAGATCTTCTCACTGCATGGGGAACTGAACTCCCTCCCCACCAGTTTCTCGCCAAAAGGCATGTACAAAAATGATGCAATTCAGTGTACCAAGTCTCTGTATGACCAGGTCACTATTTTGGTGAAAAAATTTTTTAAGTTTTACTGATATTTTGGGGTTAGATGGGAGGACAGACTGTCACATCCATCCAGATTGTCAAACCGGTTGTTGTGGGTTCATTGGCATTCTGTGCGATACCACTTAATTGCTGACACCATATGAATGAAACATGGGCTGTGATTACTGCAATCACTGTGCGTACTCGTGGCAGGTGATGCTTTGGAAGATGTAGAAGCAATAACAAGGTACTTGACTACCTACTGGTGTAATCTCAATGCAAGCCCCACCTTTTTCATGGTAAGTGTGAAGACTGAGCCAGATTGGCCAATTTAAAAAGAAAACCTGACTAGGTTCTGTAGAGCCAATTAGACTTGAAATACATTTGTGTTTCTAGAATCACAGCTCAAGCACTCTGTTTATCGCTCCCTGTTTATCGTACAGCCTCCTTTTGTTGGTGCTTTGCATTTTGATGTCCTTTGAGTCTTGCATGACATCATGAGGCTGGATGAAAATTCTCAGACCAGCAGGATCTAGTCCTGACGAATGCTGTCACCTGAGTTTGTATGTGGCTGCATTTTTTTTTTTCTCTCTTAAATAGTGTTTTCAGTGTATGACAGATTTATTTCCTTTCTGGCCTCCTGCAAAGACCCCAGATGAAAATTTGTCAATCCTTCCTGCTTTCTATTTTTATGAAGACAATCAAAGTTGGCCTGAGAAACACAATTTGTGACTTTTTAAATGATTGATGATGTCCTTAAAATGTGGTCTGCCAATCTGTACAAAATGGTCCTATTTTTGTGAAGAGGGACGTGAGATAAAATGATGTTATACATCAATATGTATATATGTATTTCTATATAGACTTGGAGAATACTGCCAAAACATTTATGACAAGCTGTATCACTGCCTTTGTTTATATTTTTTTAACTGTGATATTCCCCACAGGCACATTAACTGTTGCACTTTTGAATGTCCAAAATTTATATTTTAGAAATAATAAAGAGAAAAATACGTAAATGTTCCCAAAACGGTGGTGTGGTGAATGTTGGAGAACTAACTCAATAGGAAGAGTCTACCGATACAATTGTATTACAAATTGCCCCGTTCATGTTTTTGTTTTAAAACGTGTAAATGAAGATCTTTATATTTCAATAAATGAGATATATATATATATAATTTTAAATTATGCTAAGGTTTTAGCATTTTTGTCTTTAGTTTAACCATAAATTAAACCAATCCTATTTAACTTACTTTAGTGACATTCTAGTAGGACTCTGTATTATGGTTTTAATGAAACCAATAGAAAATTCTAGTTGCAAACATTATTTGAGGTCGTTAGTTCTCAGAACCAGCATTTGACTTAAAGATGACTGGCACCTAGCTCATCTTTGATCCTGTCTATTGTTTGTTATAGTAGCATTTTGTGCATTTTCCCCTGCACAAGGAATACAAGACTGCATTTACTCTGGACCCGGTTCAAACATTGTTCAAGTATGTAAAATAAAAGGTTAAAGTCTTTTTTCACCATATCTTCTTCCCTGTCCCTGTCCCATTTCCCAGAGGAAGAACTGCATCTTTTTTGTGTGTTCTTTTATCCTTTCAGCCCCCTTTTTGTTCATCTGCTTATATACATATATACACATCTCTACTTTGCTTTATATTTTACCTAAATGGGATTGTACTTTATGTAATGCTTTGTAATGTGCTTGGTTCTTTCTTTTTAATAGACTTAATTTTTTTAGAGCAGTTTTAAATTCATAGCAAAATCGAGCAAAGGTACAGAGATTTCCCTCATATGCCCCCGTACATGCACCTCCTCTCCCATTATCACCCCCCCCCACAGAGTGGTACCTTTGTTAAGACTGAGGAACCTACATTGACACATCATTATCACCAGAGTCCACAGTGTTTTTTCTCTTTAAGTGCTATCTTTTAGAGATCTCTGTCACAAGTATATATAGGTAAACCTTCCTCATTTTTTATCAGCCGCATAGTATCCCATTGTGTAAATATACCATAATTTATGCAATCTCGTTCCTATAGATAGATTTATAGTTTCCAATCCTTTGCTATTAAAATGACTTCATGGACTTCCCTGGTGGTGCAGTGGTTAAGAATCCTCCTGCCAATGCAGGGGACACCGGTTTGAGCCCTGGTCCGGGAAGATCCCACATGCCGCAGAGCAACTAAGCCCGTGCACCACAACTACTGAGCCTGCGCTCTAGAGCCTGTGAGCACAACTACTGAGCCTGTATGCCACAACTGAAGCCTGCATGCCTAGAGCCCGTGCTCCGCAACGAGAAGCCACCGCAATGAGAGGCCCGTGCACCGCAACGAAGAGTAGCCCCTGCTCACTGCAACTGGAGAAAGCCTGCACACAGCAACAAAGGCCCAACGCAGCCAAAAATAAATAAAATAAAATAAATAAAATAGATGGAGGAGCTTCAAGATGGTGGAAGAGTAAGACATGGAGATCACCTTCCTCCCCACAAATACATCGGAAATACATCTACACGTGGAACAACTCCTACAGAACACCTACTGAACGCTGGCAGAAGACCTCAGACTTCCCAAAAGGCAAGAAACTCCCCCACGTACCTGGGTAAGGCAAAAGAAAAAAGGAAAAACAGAGGCAAAAGGATAGGGACGGGACCTGCACCAGTGGGAGGGAGCTGTGAAGGAGGAAAGGTTTCCACACACTAGGAAGCCCCTTCGTGGGTGGAGACTGCGGGTGGCGGAGGGGGAAATCTTCGGAGCCACGGAGGAGAGCGCAGCAACAGGGGTGCGGAGGGCAAAGCGGAGAGATACCCGCACAGAGGATCGGTGCTGACCGGCACTCACCAGCCCGAGAGGCTTGTCTGCTCACCCGCCAGGGTGGGCGGGGCTGGGAGCTGAGGCTCGGGCTTCGGTCGGAGCGCAGGGAGAAGACTGGGGTTGGCGGCGTGAACACAGCCTGAGGGGGCTAGTGCGCCACGGCTAGCTGGGAAGGAGTCCGGGAAAATGTCTCGAGCTGCCGAAGAGGCAAGAGACTTTTTCTTGCCTCTTTGTTTCCTGGTGTGCAAGGAGAGGGGATTAAGAGCGCCGCTTAAAGGAGCTCCAGAGACGGGCGCGAGCCCGTCGGGCACGAGATGCTAAGCCTGCTGCTGCAGCCACCAAGAAGCCTGTGTGCAAGCCCAGCTCACTATCCACACCTCCCCTCCCAGGAGCCTGTGCAGCCCGCCACTGCCAGGGTCCCGTGATCCAGGGACAACTTCCCCGGGAGAACGCATGGTGCGCCTCAGGCTGGTGCAACATTACGCCGGCCTCCGCCGCCACAGGCTCGTCCCGCATCCGTGCCCCTCCTTCCCCCCGGCCTGAGTGAGCCAGAGCCCCCCGAAATCAGCTGCTCCTTTAACCCCGTCCTGTCTGAGGAAAGAACAGATGCCTTCAGGTGACCTACATGCGCAGGCGGGTCCAAATCCAAAGCTGAACCCCCGGAGCTGTGCAAACAAAGAAGAGAAAGGGAAATCTTTCCCAGAAGCCTCAGGAGCAGCGGATTAAATCTCCACAATCAACTTGATGTACCCTGCATCTGTGGAAGACCTGAATAGACAACGAATCATCCCAAATTGAGGAGGTGGACTTTGGGAGCAATGATATATATATATATTTTTTTTTTTTCTCTTTTTCTCTTTTTGTGAGTGTGTATGTGTATGCGTCTGTGTGTGATTTTGTCTGTATAGCTTTGCTTTTACCATTTGTCCTAAGGTTCTGTCTGTCCGGTTTTTTTTCGTTTTTTTTTTAGTCTAGTTTTTAGCACTTGTTATCATTGGTGGATTTGTTTTTTGGTTTGGTTGCTCTCTTCTTTCTTTCTTTTTTATAATTACTTAAAATTTTTTAAAATAATTTTTCATTTTAATAACTTTATTTTATTTTATCTTCTTCTTTCTTTCCTTCTTTTTTTTTTTTTCTCCCTTTTATTCTGAGCCATGTGGATGACAGGCTCTTGGTGTTCCAGCCAGGTGTCAGGGCTGTGCCTCTGAGGTGGGAGAGGCAAGTTCAGGACATTCGTCCACCAGAGACCTCCCAGCTCCATGTAATATTAAATGGCAAAAATCTCCCAGAGATCTCCATCTCAACGCCAAGACCCAGCTCCACTCAACGACCAGCAAGCTACAGTGCTGGACCCCCTATGCCAAACAACTAGCCAGATAGGAACACAACCCCACCCATTAGCAGAGAGGCTGCCTAAAATCATAATAAGGCCACAGACTCCCCAAAACACACCACCAGACATGGACCTGCCCACCAGAAAGACAAGATCAAGCCTCATCCACCAGAACACAGGCACTAGTCCCCTCCACCAGGAAGCCAACACAAAAACCACTGAACCAACCTTAGCCACTGGGACAGACACCAAAAACAAAGGGAACTACAAACTTGCAGCCTGTGAAAAGGAGACCCCAAACACAGTAAGTTAAGCAAAATGAGAAGACAGAGAAACACACAGCAGATGAAGGAGCAAGGCAAAAACCCACCAGACTTAACAAATGAAGAGGAAATAGGCAGTCTACCTGAAAAAGAATTCAGAAAAATGACAGTAAAGATGATCAAAAATCTTGGATATAGAATGGAGGAAATACAAGAAACGTTTAACAAGGATCTAGAAGAACTAAAGAGGAAACAAGCAATGATGAACAACACAATAAATGAAATTAAAAATAGAAGGGATCAATAGCAGAATAACTGAGGCAGAAGAACGGATAAGTGACCTGGAAGATAAAATAGTGGAAATAACTACTGCAAAACAGAATAAAGAAAAAAGAATGAAAAGAACTGAGGACAGGGCTTCCCTGGTGGCGACGTGGTTGCGAGTCCACCTGCCGATGCGGGAGACACGCATTCGTGCCCCGGTCTGGGAGGATCCCACATGCCACGGAGCGGCTGGGCCCATGAGCCATGGCCGCTGGGCCTGCGCACCTGGAGCCTGTGCTCCGCAACGGGAGAGGCCACAACAGTGAGAGGCCCATGTACCGCAAAAAAAAAAGAACTGAGGACAGTCTCAGAGACCTCTGGGACAACATTAAATGCACCAACATTCAAATTTTAGGGGTCCCAGAAGAAGAAGAGAAAAAGAAAGTTACTGAGAAAATATTTGAAGAGATTATAGTTGAAAACTTCCCTAATATGGGAAAGGAAATAGTTAATCAAGTCCAGGAAGTGCAGAGAGTCCCATACAGGATAAATCCAAGGAGAAATATGCCAAGACACATATTAATCAAACTATCAAAAACTAAATACAAAGGAAAAAATATGAAAAGCAGCAAGGGAAAAACAACAAATAACACACAAGGGATATCCCCATAAGGTTAACAGCTGATCTTTCAGCAGAAATTCTGAAAGCCAGAAGGGAGTGGCAGGACATATTTAAAGTGCTGACGGAGAAAAACCTACAACCAAGATTACTCTACCCAGCAAGGATCTCATTCAGATTTGACAGAGAAATTAAAACCTTTAAGACAAGCAAAAGCTAAGAGAATTCAGCACCACCAAACCAGCTGTACAGCAAATGCTAATGGAACTTCTCTAGGCAGGAAACACAAGAGAAGGAAAAGACCTACAATAACAAACCAAAAACAATTAAGAAAATGGTAATAGGAACTTACATATCAATAATTACCTTAAATGTAAATGCATTAAATACTCCAACCAAGAGACATAGACTGGCTGAAGGGATACAAAAACAAGACCCATATATATGGTGTGTACAAGAGACCCACTTCAGACCTAGGGACACATACAGACTGAAAGTGAAGGGATGGAAAAAGATATTCCATGCAAATGGAAATCAAAAGAGAGCTGGAGTAGCAATTCTCGTATCAGACAAAATAGACTTTAAAACAAAGACTATTATAAGACACAAAGAAGGACACTACATAATGACCAAGGGATCGATCCAAGAAGAAGATATAACAATTGTAAATATTTATGCACCCAACATAGGAACACCTCAATACATAAGGCAAATACTAACAGCCATAAAAGGGGAATACGACAGTAACACAATCATAGTAGGGGATTTTAATACCCCACTTTCACCAATGGACAGATCATCCATAATGAAAATAAATAAGGAAACACAAGCTTTAAATGATACATTAAACAAGATGGACTTAATTGATATTTATAGGACATTCCATCCAAAAACAACAGGATACACATTTTTCTCAAGTGCTCATGGAACATTCTCCAGGACAGATCATATCTTGGGTCACAAATCAAGCCTTCATAAATTTAAGAAAATTGAAATCGTATCAAGTATCTTTTCTGACCATAATGCTATGAGACTAGATATCAATTACAGGAAAAAAATCTGTAAAAAATACAAACACATGGAGGCTCAACAATACACTACTTAATAACCAAGAGATCACTGAAGAAATCAAAGAGGAAATCAAAAAATACCTACAAACAAATGACGATGAAAACATGACGACCCAAAACCTATGGGATGCAGCAAAAGCAGTTCTAAGAGGGAAGTTTATAGCAATACAATCCTACCTCAAGAAACAAGAAACATCTCAAATAAACAACCTAACCTTACACCTAACGCAATTAGAGAAAGAAGAACAAAAAAAACCCAAAGTTACCAGAAGGAAAGAAATCATAAAGATCACATCAGAAATAAATGAAAAAGAAATGAAGGAAATAATAGTAAAGATCAATAAAACTAAAAGCTGGTTCTTTGAGAAGATAAACAAAATTGATAAACCATTAGCCAGACTCATCAAGAAAAAAAGGGAGAAGACTCAAATCAATAATGAAAAAGAAGTAACAACTGACACTACAGAAATACAAAGGATCATGAGAGATTACTACAAGCAACTATATCCCAATAAAATGGACAACCTGGAAGAAACGGACAAACTCTTAGTAATGCACAACCTTCCAAGACTGAACCAGGAAGAAATAGAAAATATGAACAGACCAATTGCAAGCACTGAAATTGAAACTGTGGTTAAAAATCTTCCAACAAACAAAAGCCCAGGACCAGGCGAATTCTATCAAACATTTAGAGAAGAATTAACACCTATCCTTCTCAAACTCTTCCAAAATATAGCAGAGGGAGGAACACTCCCAAACCCATTCTATAAGGCCACCATCACCTTGATACCAAAACCAGACAAAGATGTCACAAAGAAAGAAAACTACAGGCCAATATCACTGATGAACGCAGATGCAAAAATCCTCAACAAAATACTAGCATACAGAATCTAATAGCACATTAAAAGGATCATACACCATGATCAAGTAGGGTTTATCCCAGGAATGCAAGGATTCTTCAATATACGCAAATCAATCAACGTGATACACCATATTAACAAATTGAAGGAGAAAAACCATATGATCATCTCAATAGATGCAGAGAAAGCTTTTGACAAAATTCAACACCCATTTATGAAAAAAACTCTCCAGAAAGTAGGCATAGAGGGTACTTTCCTGAACATAATAAAGGCCATATATGACAAACCCACAGCCAACATCGTCCTCAATGGTGGAAAACTGAAACCATTTCCACTAAGATCAGGAACAAGAAAAGGTTGCCCACTCTCACCACTATTCCACATAGTTTTGGAAGTTTTAGCCATAGCAATCAGAGAAGAAAAAGAAAAAAAAGGAATACAAATCAGAAAAGAAGAAGTAAAGCTGTCACTGTTTGCAGATGACATGATACTATACATAGAGAGTCCTATAGATGCTACCAGAAAACTACTAGAGCTAATCAATCCATTTGGTAAAGTAGCAGGATACAAAATTAATGCACAGAAATTTCTGGCATTCCTATATACTAATGATGAAAAATCTGAAGGAGAAATTAAGGAAACACTCCCATTTATCACTGCAACAAAAAGAATAAAATACCTAGGAATAAACCTACCTATGTAGACAAAAGACCTGTATGCCGAAAACTACAAGACATTGATGAAAGAAATTAAAGATGATACAAAGAGTTGGAGAGATATTCCATGTTCTTGGATTGGAAGAATCAACATTGTGAAAATGACTATACTACCCAAAGCAATCTAAAGATTCAATGCAATCACTATCAAACTACCAATGGCACTTTTCACAGAACTAGAACAAAAAATTTCACAATTCATATGGAAACAAAAAAGACCCCGGATAGTCAAAGCAATCTTGAGAAACAAAAACAGAGCTGGAAGTATCAGGCTCCCTGACTTCAGACAAAGCTACAGTAATCAAGACAGCATGGTACTGGCACAAAAACAGAAATATAGATCAATGGAACAGGATAGAAAGCCCAGAGATAAACCCACACACATATGGTCACTTATTTTTGATAAAGAAGGGAAGAATATACAATGGAGAAAAGACAGCCTCTTCAATAAGTGGTGCTGGGAAAACTGGACTACATGTAGAAGAATGAAATTAGAACACTCCCTAACACCATACACAAAATAAACTCAAAATGGATTAAAGACCTAAATGTAAGGCCAGACACTATCAAACTCTTAGAGGAAAACATAGGCAGAACACTCTATGACATAAATCACAGCAAGATCCTTTTTGACCCACCTCCTAGAGAAATGGAAATAAAAACAAAAGTAAACAAATGGGACCTAATGAAACTTAAAAGCTTTTTGCACAGGGCTTCCCCGGTGACGAAGTGGTTGAGAGTCTGCCTGCCGATGCAGGGGATGCGGGTTCATGCCCCGCTCTGGGAAGATCCCTCATGCTGCGGAGTGGCTGGGCCCATGAACCATGGCCGCTGAGCCTGCACGTCCAGAGCCTGTGCTCCACAGCAGGAGAGGCCACAACAGTGAGAGGCCCACATACCACACACACACAAAAAACCTTTTGCACAGCAAAGGAAAACATTAAGAAGACGAAAAGACAACCCTCAGAATGGGAGAAATTATTTACAAATGAAATAACTGACAAAGGATTAACCTCCAAAATTTACAAGCCACTCATGCAGCTCAGTGTCAAAAAAGACAAATAACCCAATCCCAAAATGGGCAGAAGACCTAAATAGACATTTCTCCAAAGGAGATATACAGATTGCTAACTAACACATGAAAGGATGCTCAACATCACTAATCATTAGGGAAATGCAAATCAAAACTACAGTGAGATATCACCTCACAGTAGTCAGAATGGCCCTCATCAAAAAATCTACAAACAATACATGCTGGAGCGGGTGTGGAGAAAAGAGAACACTCTTGCACTGTTGGTGGGAATATAAATTGATACAGCCACTATGGAGAACAGTATGGAGGTTCCTTAAAAAACTAAAATTAGAACTACCATAGGACCCAGCAATCCCACTACTGGGCATATACCCTGAGAAAACCATAATTCAAAAAGAGTCATGTACCAAAATGTTCATTGCAGCTCTATATACAATAGTTAGGACATGGAAGCAACCTAAGTGTCCATCAACAGATGAATGGATAAAGAAGATGTGGCACATATATACAATGGAATATTACTCAGCCATAAAAAGAAACAAAATTGAGTTATTTGTAGTGAGGTGGATGGACGTAGAGTCTGTCATACAGAGTGAAGTAAGTCAGAAAGAGAAAAACAAATACCGTATGCTAACACATATATATGGAATCTAAAAAAAAAAAAAAGTCATGAAGAACCTGGGGGCAAGACGGGAATAAAGACACAGACCTACTAGAGAATGGTCTTGAGGATACGGGGAGGGGGAAGGGTAAGCTGAGACAAAGTGAGAGAGCGGCATGTACATATATACACTACCAAACGTAAAATAGATAGCTAGTGGGAAGAAGCTGCATAGCACAGGGAGATCAGCTCGATGCTTTGTGACCACCTAGAGAGGTGGGATAGAGAGGGTGGGAGGGAGGGAGACGCAAGAGGGAGGAGATATGGGGACATATGTATATGTATAACTGATTCACTTTGTGATAAAGCAGAAACTAACACACCATTGTAAAACAATTATACTCCAATAAACATGTTAAAAATAAGTAAATAAAATAAATTTTTAAAAAAGTAAAATGACTTCCTGAACGTCCTTGCACATACATCCTTGTGCACATACAGAAGTGTTTTGTTAGGACAGATTCATAGAAATAAATTGCTAGGCCAAAAGGTGTGCGTAAGTAAACTGATATTGAGCCCATGTCTTCAGATATGATTGTCACAGTAAATTCTTGAACGTTTGCATGTGAATCATCTGCAGTTTTACAGGGTTTCCTCGGCCTCACATTGCTCACTGATGTGACGTGTGGAAGGACGTGGGGTTTTGGGCTCTGAAGCATGCCAATTCAAAAGACTTTAGGAATTAAAAGAAAAGATACAATTCGTCTTATTTTCAATTCATGGATAATGCAAGTTGATTATGTTGTTAATTAGAATATAGCCTCCTATTCCAATGTAACTCCTTATTGCCCATGTTCAGGTAGGCTGCAGATTAAAGCACGCCTCCTTGGGCTTGCAGCTGAAAGGAGTTTGGCTGCAGGTTGGGTATTGGCTCAGCCTCTGTTCCAGCCCCAAGAAGGAGGCAGATCATCAGGAACAATAATCCTACTGATTAAACAATAGCTGCCTAATCTAGCATCAAATCAGTGCTCCAAGCACTGCCGAGAGATCTTTTTGTTCTCCTTTTTAAATGTATAATTCTACCTCTTAATTTAATACAGGCAATTCTCCTACTTTATACAGTCATGATAATAAAAATGACTTTTACTGTTGGGAGGTTTTAAAACTTTTTCAAAGATCCTTTTCATGTTTACTTATTTTGAATCTTACAGTAACACTGAGGCAGGGAAGATTTTTATAGCTGAGGAAGCCACATGATTTCTAAAAATCATACAACAGTAATGAGAGCACTGGGATTAGAAATTCCAAATATACTAATTCCAGTGTTGTTTGCACTACATCAAACCATGGAAAAGCAAGAGTTACTGGGAGATATCAATATTCAGAAATAGGTTGCTTTGCTTCTCGAAATATTTCAAAAGACAAGTGATGGACTAGCCAGCCTATAGAACTGTTTTACGCATTTTTATAAGAACGATCTCTTTTCAGGCTGTACTACAGTTCTAATAATGGACATTATGATTTTAATAGCTATGTGCTTCATAAAATGCAGCTCAGGGAAATCGCTTAGAATATCTGAAACCATCATAAACTAGGCAATTTCCCCTGGGATAACAGGGCTATAGAAATGCTTTATTATCTCTGACTCCAAATACGTATAAGGATTAAGTCCAACCACATTGTTACAGCAAAATTAATATACTGTGTTTATAACAGACACAATTTTTTCACCCTCATCATTAAAATATATGTGAAAATATATATGTGGCCTTAATTGGCAGATTCCAACATTCTGTTCCACCCAGTTACATAAATAGCACCCGTGTCCTAAAGAATAATGGATGTATCCTCCCAAATGTATTCATACATGGGTAATGTTTCCATCACCCACATTCTTGTCTACATTTAAAGTGATGGAGACGTCAAGGACACATGGTCTCACGTGGCCAGGGAAGCATATTTGCTCACTGTTTCTGGTTTATAAGCTAATTGGAATTTTAAAAAGATTTGCCACATTATCCTGGCAGATGGTATTTTGCTTTATCATTATTCATGGGTATTAATGACTTCCCTCTGGAGCATGTGTATCCTGTCTATTTTGAATTTCATTACATTTCATGCTGACTGCTCCAAACAGAGTCAGATCCAGTATTTTCTGTGTGGCGCATAAGCTGCCGATTTTTTGGTTGGTCAAAGTTTTAGGCTTGATTAGGAATTAAGTAACTCTTTGAAATGAAGAAAACCTTTTTCTTCTCTGTCCTGAGGATTACATTGCATTTCTTATTTTGTTGAGCTCCTACAGGATAGCGTGTGATATCTGGTATATATGAAGACAATTCCAGAATGGATGCGTCTTTCATTAGCCTGAGATAATTAGATATCCTTTCTTTGTAGAAAGGTTGGGGTTTCCTTCCTAAATGGAGAAAATGTGTGAGAACATGATGGAATAATCCGGCCCCAGAAATTCATTTTTTAATTAATTCCTTCAACAAATACATATTAGAGAACAGCCTTTTCTTTGTTTCCTTGATCTCTAGAATGCTTACGCCTAAATGAGGCAGCTGGCAGACCTGATTCCAATGAGCTAATTGCCTGAGGGAAACAGTATGGGACAGTAGAGCAGCACAGAGCTGAGAACTGTAGTAGGTGGAGGCCATAGTCCTTACTTGGGGGTAACAAAAAGCCAGAGGAGTAGGATGTATATGGAACCTTCTGATAAAAAGAAAGCTTTTCTGCAACCAGAGGACACAGGTGTCGTTGGAACGTTCGAGAATGGGAGCTGGGGCTAGGGTAGCCAGACCTGGTGGCCTCGCTTCCTGCAATCCCCTTGCTGGATTACAGACACCATGGCCACCTTCACACCCATCCTCCCAAACTTTCAAGAATGATTGTATTTTAACTAACCCAACATTGTAAATCAATTGCACTCCCATAAAAATTAAACCAAAACAAAACACAATGTAGGGGTTCTAGGTGGCAAAAAAAAAAAAAAGAAAAAGAAAAAAAAAGAGAATGATTATATTTTGGTGCTGCCACTCAGCTGCTGTCATAACTCCTTTTGCAATCAGAGTGAGACTATAGTGATGGTAGAGTCTAAAAGATGTGGATGATGAGGTGATATCATGACCATATGGTAAGGTCGTGACTTTCTAGTTATGATTTTGGAACCAAGGATCCTTCCAAACTGAAATATAAAGTGATATTTTGGCATACTTTTCTAAAAAGACACTTATTTAGTCATTGTTCAACAACCATTTTCCATGTATGTTAAGTCCTAGGGCTACTAATAGCACTAAAGTTCAGTGAACATTGTGGTTAATCGAATTATACTTTGGAACTCTATTCCTCCACCTCACCCTCATAGGAGCAGATATTCTCCCTTCATTGATGTTGGACTTGACTGTGTGACTGTCTTTGTCTAACAGGATGTTATCAGACATGATACAGTAGATACTTGAAGGTTGCTTGTGTTGAAGGATATATGCTCTTGACAATATTGAGTCTTCCAATCTGTAAACATGCTATATCTCTTCATTTACTTAGGTCTTCTTTTTTTTTATCTCAGTAATATTTTGTAGTTTTTAGTGTACTTTCATATATTTTATTAATTTATTTTTAAATATTTCATTTTTTGATGAATGGCATTTTTCTGTTTCTATTTTTAGCTATTATATAGAAATGTAATTGACCTTATATTCTGCAACCCTGTAGATTCCAAAGGATTTTTTTTAAACATAGACAATGATGTTATCTATAAGTAAAGACAATTTTATTTCTTCCTTTCCAATTTGGACATCTTTATTTTACTTACCTTATTGCAGTGGCTAGGAATTCCAGTACAAAGCTGAATGGAAATGGTGAAAGCTGATCAGGAAAGTTTTTTCCTGCATCTATTGAGATGATCATATTTTTGCTGGATTATCATTCTTTTTTCATTTATTAATATGGTGATTTGATTGATTTCCAAAAGCTAAGCAATTTTGCCTTTCTGGGTTAAAATTCTCTTAGTTATGATTATTATCCTTTTTATATATTGCTGGATTCATTTGATAATGTTTTGTCAAAGATTTTAAAATCTATGTTTATGATGAATATTGACCTGTGGTTTTCTTTTATTTATTTATTTATTTGTTTGTTTGTTTGTTTGTTTTTATTATTTTTTTTTTTTGCGGTATGTGGGCCTCTCACTGTTGTAGCCTCTCCCGTTGCAGATCACAGGCTCCGGATGCGCAGGCTCAGCAGCCATGGCTTACGGGCCCAGCTGCTCCGTGGCATGTGAGATCTTCCCGGACTGGGGCACGAACCTGCGTCCCCTGCATCGGCAGGCAGACTCTCAACCACTGCGCCACCAGGGAAGCCCAAAAAATGCATTCTTAAGTGATGCAACCCTTTTGGAACAAATGAAAAATTTCTATGGGAATGTTTGTAATTCCCATCTTTAATATACTTTCTTCACTGGGTTTCCAAGACATTAACCTCTCTTGGTTTGCCTCCTGCATTACTGGTTACTGCATTATCAGTTTCTTTGCTGATTCTTCTCTTCTCCTGGCCTCTACTTGTGTTGGAGTGCCCTAAGGCTATGTCTTTGGATTTCATTTTTTTGATCTCATCTATCCTCATGGCTTCAAATAGCATCTATACACTGGCAGCTCCTAATTGTATGTTTCTAGCCGAGTCCTCTCTCCTGAACTACAGATTCATGTGTCCAACTACCTGCTCAACATCTTCCTTTGGATATCAGAGTTGACCTCTTAACTTCAAAACTTGACTCCTACTTCTTCCCTCAAGCTGATCTAGCCTCAAGCTCCCTCATCTCTGTTAATGGCAACTCTATAATCTTCCAGTTGCTCATATCCCAAATCTCGGAGTTATCCTTGACAATTCTTTTTCTCTTTCTCACACTCTGCATCTAATCTGGTAAGACTTTGGTTCTACCTTAAGCATCTCCAAGATGTGTTTAGAATCTGACCACTTCTCACTATCTCTATTGCTACCACCCTGGGCCAAGCCACCATCACCCTTTGCATGGACTACTGCAGTAGCTTCCTGAAATGTCTACCTTGCTTTGCTCTTTCCCCTTCTACAACAGACTTTTCAAAACAGCAGACAGAATGATCCTTTTAAAATGAAGTAGGATCATGGTTACCCCTTTGCTCAAAATCCTGCAGTGATTCCCTATTTTACTCAAAGTAAAACATAAAGTGTTTCAAATAGCTGTCAAAGCCCTTCAAGATCCAGCCTCTGGCATCTCCCAGCTTCTCCCATTCTCTCCTTTGCTTACTCCCTTCCAACCTCACTGGCCTCATTGCTGTTTCTAGAACACAAGAAGGATACACCCATATTATGGCCTTTGGGCTGGTTGTTCCCTTTGCCTGGAATGCTCCTCCTCTTGCTATGTTTGGATAATTGTCTCACGTCACGTGTCTGCTCAACTTCACCTTTTCCATGTGGCTGACCCTGACTGCCCTATTTAATATTGACCTCAGCTCCATCCACCACCCCACCCATGCTGCCTCTGCTCCCAGCACTTACCCTGCTATACTCCCCCATCCCCCAACTTGTAACCTTCTAACTCACTGTATAGTTTATCCACGAGCTCATGGTTATTTTCTATCTCCGATGCTAGAAACTAAGCTACACGATGGCAGGATTTGTATCTGTTTTCTTCACTGATGTATCCCTGGTGCCTAGAATAGTGCCTGGCCCAGAGTAGATGTTTAGTAAATATTTGGTGCAGGATTGAATGAATCCCCATCCACAGAGGGAGGAGTTGCAGGAGGCTTTAGGGCAGCAGACAAATTGAGAAAGCAACACTTAAGTTGGAGGTCAAACTCAACATTGACCTAAAGCTCCTGACTATGTGTGTCGATCGAAAATGCCTATGACATAATGGCTGTGCTCTTCTCTAATGAAAAAAGGGACAACAAACATGATAGTGATTGTATGGGAAGTTTTTTAGCAGGGACACATCTGAAAAGTGCTGAAAAAGTGTTTAAATAGAGTTTCTCTTGAATCCAGAAAACTCAAACCCTCCATTGAAGCTATTTGCCACCATAACATCCTTTTTAGACTTATGGGAAGAATTACATTCTTATGTTTATTTTTTAATCTTTTTGGCTACGTTGGGTCATTGTTGCTGCGTGCGGGCTTTCTCCAGTTGCGGCGAGCGGGGGCTACACTTCGTTGGGGTGTGCGGGCTTCTCATTGTGGTGGCTTCTCTTGTTGCGGAGCATGGGCTCTAGAGTGCAGGCTCAGTAGTTGTGGCTCACGGGCTTAGTTGCTCTGCGGCACGTGGGATCTTCCTGCACCAGGGCTTGAACCCATGTCCCCTGCACTGGCAGGTGAATTCTTAACCACTGTGCCACCAGGGAAGTCCTACATTCTTATTTTAAATAAAACCCAGAGTTTTGCTGGTAACCTGTCCAAGCCTGGAGTGAAGCAAAAACAAGAACCAGAGGCAGAGGAATTTCTGATCCTTAACACTGTTGGAATTAAGTATGTGGTTGGTCTTGGGTGGTGGCTATTTTCATAAGAAATACACTTGTGTATTTGTAGACCTTGAGGTGAATTTCTCAGAAACACTGACTTTTACCTCACTAAGATTGAGAATTTGTTCCACTTCTGGAATGAATAAGCAAACATTGTTTAGTCTCAATTCCTCTTCAAATTCAGGACTCTGGTTAGGTTTCGATGGGGGCTGCTTGGCAAAGAACCCAGTCCATCCATAGAGGCATGCTTCAGCATGGAGTACAGCACACAATAGTCTGCATTATGATTATGCTACAGCTGAGGGCTGTAGCCACTTGATAGAGCTCCTCTATGTTAATGACACTACAATAGAAATTATTTATTCTTGTGGTTGTACTGAAGGGTAGGGACCAGGGGGCTCTCACAGAGCCCAGAATTCGAGTGCCTCCTTTAATTTTGCACCCTAGGCATCTCACTTGCCTTACCCTTGTCGTCGTGGTGCTGCTGTAATCTGTTCCCATTCTGAACCAATTGGAGTTGGCATTAGATGCTCCAGGAAATCTACAATTTCTTCATGCTGAACTCCCTTAAATAGTGTCACCATTTTGATTCTGATAGTCTCTGGCCTTGGACAAACCTTTCCTTGTTAGCGTCTTGAAATTATGGAGAGCTCTCTGTGGAAACTGTTATTTTTTGGAATAAATAGTACCATTTGCTGCTGGAAAAGAGCATTTTCCTCCTATTTCCCTCTTTCCTCCCAAAAGGTTGTCTTTCCTTTTCCCACAAACATCATTTATTGCATTTCTGTTGCCAAATCATTGTGTTTTTGATAACAATAAGAATCTGGTGGAAAGTTTTTATAAACTAGCAATTGGGTTTAAACAAAGGCTTAAGGGTCAAGTTCTGATTAGTTGGACTCCTGAAAAGTTCTAACTAGAATGATGAATCCAGTTTTTTTATACATTAGGGGAATCCTTTACTGATTTTTCTTTTTAAATACAGACTTTTGTATGTGATATTGCATTAGGAAAGACTAAACAGGTCAGCTCCTTGTAGCTCTGTATCTGTTGCTTTGGTCAGATCACATGAATTTACTCGGGTTATGATAAGAAACTCTGCACCTGCACAGGGATGATGCTCCATGAGTATGATTCATCGACCAACTATATTGTCAGAAAAAATTCAGAAGTTGGTTTTTCTGGGGAAAGGCACGAACAGATCAGAGTCTTGAGAGCTAGTGATAATAATGAATATGCTTATAATGTGCAAAGACTGCTATCACATATCTTTTTTTTTTTTTTTTTTTTTTTTCGGTACGCGGGCCTCTCACTGTTGTGGCCTCTCCCGTTTCGGAGCACAGGCTCTGGACTTGCAGGCTCAGCGGCCATGGCTCATGGACCCAGCCGCTCCGTGGCATGTGGGATCTTCTCGGACCGGAGCATGAACCCGTGTCCCTGCATCGGCAGGTGGACTCTCAACCACTGCACCACCAGGGAATCCCTATCACATATCTTAAATAAGCTTCATGATAATCACATGAGCTAACTCTTATTATTATTATTCTTATACAGTTGATCCTTGAACAATGCAAAGGTTAGGGGCACAGACCCTCAGCCCAGCTGAAAATCTGCACGTAACTTATAACTTATCCTATATATCCAAGGTTCCTCTATATCCACAGTTCCACATCCACAGATTCAACCAACCTTGGATCATGTAGGGCTGTAATATTTACTACTGGAAAAAATCTGCATATAAGTGGACCCCTGAACGTCAAACCCATGTTATTCCAGGTTCAACATTATTTATTTTAGATGAGCTAAGGAATATTCAAAGAATGTAGTAATGTCTAGAATTACAAAGGAAGAGGTGTGATTTGTTACCAGGTCTATTTTATAAAGGGGACAGAGAAGTTAATGCCATTGAAAGAAGATTTTTATTACTTACATTTCCTGAGAGGAGAGAGCACACACCATGCCATGTAGGAGCATATGGGGAAGTACCGGAGTCAGTCAGGAGGCAGAAAGAAAAGGGAAAAATATAGGTACAACCTTATTGGGATTTCTGCCAGAAAGGCAAGGCAGATTAAACACTTTGGGATTGGCTAGTTTGAATAATTCCAGCAAGTTTTGGGGCTTGGGGTTGTCCCAAGATGTCTGGCCCTGGGTTGATATATGACAGGGGAAATACTGACTTGGTGTTAGTGAGATAAAGGAGGTGGTTGGGGGTATGGGCTTGAGATTGGTTGGAGAGTTTGTAATATGACTCTTGTGCAACTGAGAAAGCTGGATAGCAGGGGAGATGTAAACAAATTTGGTCATTAGTTTGGCCCCGTGATTAATGAATGCCAAATAGACAAATACAGTCCAAGAAAATACAGTTAGAACAAAACGGTATCAGGGCAGAAACTTGACTCCAGATGTAAAGCTCTTTCCATGAAACCATCCAAACTCATCAAATTCTCCCTCTTCCGGCCTCCACATCCCTTACCCCACTCCAAACCTCCTAGTTTGCAACATTAGTTCATCAACCACTCAGCTGCTTTAGTTGGAAACCTGACCCATCTGCTACATCCTTCAATTCTACTCCTGAATATCTCTTCAACTGGTCCTCTTCTTTCTCTCTGCCTACTGCCCTTGCCTTGGGTCAGGCTGTCTCAACTTCTCAGTCTCATAATCCTATACCTACACCCAACTAGCTTCATCCTGTTTCCAGAATGATCACTCATAAATGACAGATTTGATTACATTACTCCCTTGCTTACATCCTACATGCCTCCCTATCTCCTTCATATTTCTCAGTAGAATACAAAGGGTCTTTCATGATTTGATCTTTGCTCTTCTCCTAGCTGTCTATCCTACAAAACTATGATATTGTGTCCATCTACTGACCTGAGCCACAATCCTAGGGCTGGTGCATAATAGGATCTTATTAAATGTTTGGAGAATGAAGATATAGATAGATAGATAGATGATAGATAGATAGATATAGATAGATAGATAGATAGATGGAGAGAGAGAGACAAAGACAGAGACAGAGAGAGAAAGATTGAAATTCTTAACCAAATTGGTTCTCTTAAAGAATTGAGTTTTATTGGCGTGCAGGAATGGACTCACTGCTAGTTTTATTTTGGTTACTGTTAACTTTTTCTTAAAAGATCTGTAAGATTCTTGTGCCTAGGATAGGGAGTATAATGCATCCAGGGTATCAGTGTCTTATAGTTCAAATCTCTTGCAGTTAAGAACCAGGCCTGGAATAGAGGCACTGTCCTGAAGATTGTTTTAAGTACCACAAGGGGATGCTAGAGAGCAACAGAAACTCTAAAGAAACTTCTTTAAAATGTCCCCTTTTGGCCACATCCTCATTTCCTTGGTCTTGGTAGGAAGTAAGATGTTTTCTTCCATTTGGGGTAACATTTACTTAGTGGATATGGCTCTGCTGTGGATTACCCATATTTGTCTGCTTGTAATAATTTTCTTTATAGCAATCCCTCAAAGAGCTTTTTCCGTCTTCCCTGCTGTGTGGAGGGACTCCTAATATGCTTTCCTAGTCCTCAACTTTTTTTTTTTTTTAATTAATTTATTTATTTAATTTTTGGCTGCATTGGGTCTTAGTTGTGGTTAGTGGGATCTTCGCTGCAGTGCACGGGCTCCTCGTTGTGCGGTGTGGGTTTCTCTCTAGTTGTGGTCCGTGTGCTCAGTAGTTGTGGCATGCAGGCTTAGTTGCCCTGCGGCATGTGGGAATCTTAGTTCCCTGACCAGGGATTAAACCTGCGTCCCCTGAATTGGAAGGCGGATTCTTAACCACTGGACCACCAGGGAAGTCCCTGGTCTCAACTTCTTGAATGCAATCTAAATCGACGTGGTTTTCAGAGGAAAGGAATAATGTTGGCCCATGTATCCACCATGGAACCAGCTAGCAGAGCAAGCATCTTTGTATCAATTGCTAAAAGGTGCCTCTTTTGGATGAACGAGTTATGAAAAGTGCCACTGCTTCCAGGGTGACCTGACCTGACCCCATGGTAGACTTTGGGAGCTAAGTTTAGGCTGGATTTCAACCCTCACCCCTTTGGCCAGGCAACCTGGAGACAGAATTCCAGAAGAATTAACGGACCAAAGGGAATTGAGAATAACATGAGGTTTAAGAACTTTTTTTTTTTTTTTTTTTGGCTGCACCACATGGCTTGTGGGATCTTAGGTCCCTGGCCAGAGATTGAACCCACACCCCCTGCAGTGGAAGCATGGAGTCTTAACCACTAGACTGCCAGGGAAGTCCCCTATATAGATATATATTTTTAAATTATTTTCTGGAAATTTTACGAGGGAACTTTGTACAGGATGAGTGTGCATCCCATGCCTGGAGACACCTGCACTTTCCTAGTTGTCTGAAATGTCTGAAATAGGTCTTAATCACAATGAGCACTATTTCTGTATTTCTTTTCTGTATGTGGAATTAACATTCCCTTGTGATTCAAACACGCTCAATTACTGAGTCCCAAGGGGAGGTGTTTAGGATGATCTGCTTTGGTTGTTGCACTGTCAGTTCAACACATTGTAGGAAACATGGAAAATTTCCCTGATGTTATATGAAAGAACATTTTCATGCACCAGCCTAGCCTGATTTATTCTTTCCTGTGCATTCTTACAGTCTCCTTCTTGAATTCACTGTCTTGTCTGATTATCACAAGAACCATCTATCAGTTAGATTACATTTGACTGCATACATCACAAAATCTAAATATCAGTAGCTTATATAGTATAGAGGTTCATTTCTAATTTCACATCAAAGCAGCCTGGAAGTCACCTAGGCTGGTATAGTAGCTCCACAGGCATCAGAGACCCAGAAACTATCTTCCTGTCCATTCCTCCACCCTTTGTGTGTGGCTTTCATCTTTATAATTACCTCATGGTCCAAGATGGTCACCAGAGCCCCAGCCATCAGGCCCGAGTTCCAGGGAGAAAATAAAGGAAGGTAAAAGAGCAAAACGTACTTGCCTCCTTGCTGAGTCAACCCCCTTAGGAGTCTTATTCCACAACTTCCATTTGTATCCCATTAGCCATTCCTATCTGCAAAGGAAGCTGGGAAATGTTTTCTAGCTGGGCACACTGAGACTCTTGACAATATAGGAGTTTGTTATATAGGGAGAATGGATATGGGGTAGGCAACTAGCAGCCTCTACCACATATGAGAATTCAATCTGTTGCCCAGGACAATACAGAGATTAGAAAACAAAATGTAAGAGGAGTTACACACCGAGAGTTGCTGCATTGTCTTCATACAGTCAATGAACGCCTGTCTTTTCAGTGGCTTCTGGGTGGAGTCAATCCCTCCTCCTGTCTTATCTTGAACCCACCTAGCTTCACTTACCATCAGTATATTCTCTATTTCCAGTGCTGTCCTCTCTCCTGGGCTCCAGACTCACATAGACAATTACCAACTTGATAGCTCCTCCTGTAAGACACACAGGACCCTCAAATTCAAGAGGTCCCCAGATGAGCCTGGACACCTGCTCCTCCTCCAGTGTCCACGTACCGGATGCTTGAGCCCCAGACCTGCATGTCACCTGGACTCCTTCTCCTGGCTCCCTACACTCTCCAAGTTCTGCTTCCTAAGTCACTCCTGAATCCTCCCTCCACTCCATCTCCGTGACCATCTATAAGGTCATCCCCCATCACCTCTCACCTGGACAGTGGCCACAGCCTCTTGACTGGTCTAGCCTTGTCCATTCTTCCCTCTCTCCAATACATGCTACACACAACAGCCAGATAAATTATCATTAAAAAACCCCACCAGCCCAATTATGTCACTCCATACCTTCCTGCCAATCGATGGCTTCTTATTGCCCTTAGGGAGAAGTCAATAACAAGGACTAAAAGGCCCTGAGTGATCTGGTCTCTGCCCACATCACTTTGCATCACTCTCCCCTTCACTCTGGCCCAGCCTCATTTGTCCCGCTGATGAACTAAGTTCTTTCCCATTTCAGACATCGGCATGGGCGGTTCTCACTGCCTGGAATGCTCTCTTCTTGGATCTCTACCTCTTCATTTAGTGAATCGCCATGAATTATTTGAGGTCTCAGACCCATGCACTCCAAAACCATGCCAGGTGCTCACTGTACTTGTCCTTTGAAGCCTTCATCTGCTTTCTAATTACCTGCTCAATTGTAAGTTCCTTGAAGGTAGGCCCCCTCTGTCTTTTTCCTTCCTGTTTTCCCCGTGCCTGGCACAGCACTTAGCACATATTCATTCGATGACACAATCCTTCATTCATTTACTCATTAACTCAGAAGTATTTGTCGATCTTCCTGTCCTCATTTACAGTTCAGTGGTGGGGAAAGACTTAGCAAAATAAGTACCCAAATAATTACTTCATAAGAGTTCTGATCAGAGCTGCAAGTAGAAGGATAGGGCATTATGAATATATGTAAAAAGGGGCTCCAACCTTGTCTTAGAGGGACAAGGAAAAGTGAGTTTTCTATCAAGGACATAAATGGGACTTTTTTTTTTTTTTTTTGCAGTATGCGGGCCTCTCACTGTTGTGGCCTCTCCCATTGTGGAGCACAGGCTCCGGACATGCAGGCTCAGCGGCTATGGCTCACGGGACCAGCCGCTCCGTGGCATGTGGGATCTTCCAGGACCGGGGCACGAACCCGTGTCCCCTGCATCGGCAGGCGGACTCTCAACCACTGCGTCACCAGGGAAGCCCAATGGGAATGTTTTTGCCATGTCAACTTCAACCCCTCTCTGCATCCCCATCCCTAGCCTTACACTGGACCAACAAATATAAACCCAGTGCGAGACAAGTTCAGCTGAAACCTTTTTTAACCCATCAGTTTCCATAACGCTATCTTCTCAAAGCTTCTGATGTCAGAAAAATAATCCAGGAATTTGCTGCTAATTCCTCTGCCTCTCCCTCCGCCATTTTCCTGCCCATTTTTCTACCGTCAGACACTCTCTGCCATCTTAGGCTGGTTCCGCTTTTATTGGAACCTGTGTAGAACAAGGCTCCATTATACCAAGCTAAACATGCCCCCCTATTCATCATGCCTTAGGCTCCTGAATTGGGTCACCTTGGGTAAGTGAGATTGTGGCGGCCCTTATGAGTCTGTAGTCTGTGATGGCCCCAGGATAATGAACAAGAGGGGCTTAGAGATGGCAAGGGGTCCTAGGGGACTGGACTTAAAGCCCTCTCTCTATATAAGTAAAAATAGCAGTTTGTAAAAATGCCTTTATTCAAGTTTATATAAAATTGAAGAAATATATACATCATGAACGAATAAGAACATCAAGGAGGGTTTGATGGCAGGTCTGATGAAGTTTATAGGGTGGTTAACCGCCAACGAATTCTCCACACCAGCCATCCTTTGACATCAGCTGTTGCTTACAACCTACTGACATCCTTGAGATGTGATGAGCCTTTGTTGGCAGCCAAGCACTGCTGTGTTTTGAAAGTCAGCCCACGAACAACGATCAAGTTCCTGGCTGGAATTTAGACGTCAGAGACTTCATTTTGTGCGTTTTAATCTTTGGACACCCAGATTTCTCGTGGGCAGACCTCCACCTCCCTTATCCACAGGGTAAAAATTTCATGTGAAATCTTTGGGCAAGGGGCTGGGGGAGCCCACCCAGACCCAGACCCAGACCCATGCTCCTTACCTGAGTGGGTAAGTAATCCCCAAGACCTTTGGCGAATTCTTGACTTCCTGTCCAAAGCAGCAAGTTGGCCACAAGGGGGAAGCATCACACAGAGATAGCGCTCTGGCTGGACCTGTTCTTTGTTCTGGCTTTCCTATTGTCATCCACAAAAGGAGGGCAGGTGAGCCCCACGGCAGGGGGCTGCTGTTCAGCCGTGACCATGCCTTCCTGTGGTCTTATCATGGCCATACAGTGAATGGACACTCAATGAATAGTCATTTACATTCATGAATATGCAGGATTTAATTTATTAATGAAATTTAAGCAAATCACTGAAAAAGAAGTGGCAAATTTGTAGATTCTGAAGAGTCATCATGTGCTGAAAACTGGGAATCAGAGGATCTTGTTCCAGGGCTGACCCCGAAGTGCACTCACTGGTTGTGTGCCTTCAGGCACATCTCTTAACCTCACCTTTCATATGGTCTCCAAAGGCTCTTTCTGTCTGTATCGCAGGGCTGATGTGAGGAAGAAGCAGGAGAGCATGGGCGCAAGCACTTAGAAAAATGGTCAAGCAGGATTGGAAATCTACTAGCAGTACGTTTTAGGTGAGTAAAGAAAATGCAGCTGGTTAGATCTCTATACTGATGGGATTTTTCTGAGGTGGGCAGTGCGTGCGTGTGTGTGTGTGTGTGTGTGTGTGTGTGTGTGTGTGTGTGACTCAATTTGGTGCAACTGAATCGAAATCTTAGCTCGATTTAATCATTTAGACCATCTCTTCAGACTAGGGTGCCAACTGTCCTGGTTCACCAGGATTTTCCCAGGTTTAAAACTCAAAGTCCTGTGCCTGGGAATCCCCCTCTGTCCCAGGACAATGAGGACTCAGTGTCTTTGAGACGCTTGTTCAGGCTTCCACTCCCCTCTCTTCTCTAGGAAGTCACTGGTAGAATGAGGAAGATGGTTCACCTGATTCAGATTCAGAGCAGTGAAGAGGAGCCCGGGCCTTTGGATCCCTGTGGAATTTTCTGGATCCTGTTTTGAGGGTAGCAGGACTGGACAGCTTCAGAGATTGTTTGGGTTCCCGCTACAGCTCTCATCTGGGGCCTTTGATCACCAAGTCTCCATCTACTCCACTCCTGAAGCTTTGCCCTCAGGCCAGGTCCCCAGCCCTCGAGGCTCCTGCAAACAGGAACCAAATGGGCCAGGACCTTGATCGTGGGCTCCCAGCCTCCAGAACCATGAGAAGTAAATGTCTGTTGATTAACGCCCCTACCCTGGCCCCGGAGCTGAGACCCTGCCCAAAGTCTTTCAGTGCCGCCCTGCCGTCCACCCCAAACTTCATGGCAGCTCATCTGTTTTGTGTGTGTTGGGGGGTGATGGCCCTGCTTCCTGGGTGCTGGGCCCAGCAGGTGGGCGTGGTGCTCACAGGGCAGAGGCCACCAGAGGCATTGGGGCAGGCAGCTTCACAGTCTTCCAGCCATGGAGACTTGGTCCAAGAGCTCAGTCCATGCCTGCCTGCAGCCTGGTGTGCAAAAGGGCCTGACTCCTGGAACGTGTTCCTTGTCTCCCCTTCACCATAGGCCTGGGCACTTCTGGTTACCTGCTTACCATGGGGAGGACTTGGGGAGCCAGAAGTGCTGCCTCAGGCTCACTCGATTATCCCCTCTTCTGTAACGTCCATCACTGCCCTTGTCATATTAGAAGTGACAGCATCAGGTGTGGACTTTTCCCAGAAGCTTGAAACCCCTCCCACGGGGTGCCAGGGGAAGTGTGCGCTAGCCCAGATGTTTTCAGTCTTCCTCGTTCATATTTGGGGTTCTGCCCCTGGGTGGGCAGAACTCTAAGATGACCCCAGGATTCCCAGCCTTTGGTGTACTCACCCTCCTAGTATTCAATAAAACACTAACCTAGGTGCTGCTGCAGAGGGATTGTACAGATTCATTGACCTTAAGAGAGGGAGACTACCCAGGTGAGCCAGACCTACTCACATGTGCCTTTTAACCAGATCTGGAGGTCGTAGACAGAGGAGTCAGAGAGATTGGAGACATGAGACACATGGCAAGGAGCCCAGGGCAGCCTTTAGTTGCTGAGAGTCATGCCTGGGTGACAGCTAGCAAGACAACGGGACCCCAGTCCTACAGCTGCAAGGAAAGGAATTCTACTAACAGCTGGCATGAGCTTTGAAGCAGATTTTTCCCTAGTTGATCCTCCAGGTAGAAATACAGCCAGCTGACACCTTGACTTCTGCCCCGTGAGACCCTGAGCTGAGGACTGGCTAAAACATGCTAGGCTCCTGACCAATGGAAACTAAGATAATAAATTTGTATTGTTTTAAGCCACTAAGTTTGTGGTAATTTGTTACCCAGCATAGAAAACAAATACAATGCCCCTACTTAGGGAGAGGGTTCGAAGATGGAGAGGGGAAGCATCCTTTTATCTTCCTTCCTCCTCAAACCTTTCCTCCCTTTTCTTCCCTACAGTTCTTCCAGTTGGAAGGGGCAGGCTTTTCCTGCCTCAGAACAGCCAGGTCTGTGGCCTTACTGCCACGTGAGAAGGACTATCTTCTCTACTGCTCTGAGAAAATCTATGATCCGAAACTCTAGACGGGAAATGACTCCTGCTCTGGATGTTCTAGAATGATTTGGAACTGGAGACACCCAAAGGTTAATATGGTGGCTTACCACCCCCCAAGTATTGTCCCATTATATGCTACAAAGATGCAAACATTATATGTGCCTGCAGTAAATGCTGAAAAGCTGGTGTTGATTCTGAACAACGAGCAAAACAATTTTTACCCTTTACCATGTTCTGAAGAGGTCTTCAGCCCTGCTCAAAGTGGCTGGTTCTTTATTTTCTCTTTCACATTAATTTATTTCACAAATGTTGTCTCAACTCCCTGATATGCTCAGTGCTATTGTGGCTTGAAATACCCGGTGGCAACAGATTTGGTATTGGCAAACCATCTACCCATTTTCAAAAATTTGTGCCCATCACTGGGGGCACTCAGCAATGTGTCAGGGTCTATTAGAAGTCACAGGATCAAAGTAGTGCTTTATACTGGAGGGTCAATTTTATTCAGAGATTAAGAGAATAAGCTAAGTGTTTTCAATATGTCATTTAAAACGTATTTTTAATATTTAAAAGAAATAGTGGTACGTTTTGGAGGAGAATGGAGCATATGTATGAATCTTGAAGACAAAAACAAGCAATTTCAAAGCATTTATAGACTCATTTTAGGCTGTGACTCCAGACTCTGGGGCCATGTGACAATTCTATTCTACTATTGGCAACCCACTGGAAGATGGTTTTAGAAGACCATTGCCCATCTGTATGGAGAAAAGGAAAGGGGAGGGAGAAAGGAGGAGGAGGTGCCACCTAGGAGTTTATGGGAAGACTGAAGAATTGGTGGTGTTGAAGTTGGTCCATTGCCATCGAAGGAGCACTGAAGACCAAGGGCTGGTTAAAGTCATAGACTCAAACGTGCGAAGCGAAAACTTTAGTTATGGGTTACTTTGTTTGTTTGTTTTCTAAGTTTATTTTATTCAGGTAGAGTTGATTTACAATGTTGTGTTAATTTCTGCTGTACAGCAAAGTGATTCAGTTATACATATATATATATACATTCTATGGACTGTTTTTAGCTGTATAAATGAAACTATGCTTTTTGGGGGATACATTTTTTTGGTACATTTGGTATATTTCCAAATATTCAACCAGAGACACCTTCCCTCAGAGAGGGTCAGGACTTTTTATTTGGAAAGCTCAGAGAAATAAGGAGTCAAAGTTAAGGATTTTTAAAAAATATTTATTTATTTATTTGGCTGCGCTGGGTCTTAGTAGCGGCACATGGGATCTTTAGTTGAGGCATGTGGGCTCTTAGTTACAGCAAGCAGGATCTAGTTCCCTGACCAGGAATCAAACCCGGTCCCCTGATTGGGAGCATGGAGTCTTAACCACTGGACCACCAAGGAAGCACCCAAAGTTGAGGATCTGATGGCCAAAATAGACTCTTAATGCCTGATTTGGGAAAGTCACACATTGAATTGCAAGAGTCAGGCCCATGAGAGAAAAAATAATATATTTTCCCAAATTCCAAAAGTCTTTAAGTATTCAGTACTGGGGCTTGGAGGACTGAGCGTATATATATATATATATATATATATATTTTTTTTTTTTTTCCTATAACTACAGAGCTAGGAGAATGTAGGCTATGACCAATTCAATTTTCTGCCACATAGGAAGGCAATTTCAAACTTTCTGAACTGGGAGGTGTTTGGGGGGAGAGGAGAGAAGAGAGTAAGACAAAGCAAAGGACCCTGGGAAGGTGGGCAGTGGACTCTCTGTGGGCAGGTTTGGGGGTGAGAAGACAGAGGAAGTTTTACCCCATATCCTGTGGGGATGGGAGCTTGTCAAATTGCCTATACAATAAAAGGGTTAAATTAAATCTTTGAATTCTGTGAGCTCTTCCAGGTCTGAATTTCTATGATTCTAAATCTTCTTATGCAGATTGGGTGGATATTTCAAAAATCCAGATTATCAGCTTTGCTGGAATTTTTTGAGTTTCTTCTGATTGTGAAATATCTGTCATATTGGGGTTATGGGGATTACAGAGAGGTATGAGGTAGGGATCACAATTCCTCTGCTCCCAGCTCCCTTTTCTATCATGAACTGAGGTGTGGGTTGTCAGCCCCACGGACCTTTATGGGGACTCAATCTCATGAGCCTTCAGATTTTTTTCTTTGCACTTAGAGAGTAATTCCAGGAAGCAAAACAGTGACCAGTGGGAAATAAAAAATCCCAGTGAGGAGACCCATAGGAACTGTTGATCACCTCTTCCTCTTATGCTTCATTTTTTTTTTAAAGAGCTGAGATACAGTTTATATACCATACACATTCATCCATTTAAAGTGTGCAACTCAATGGTGTGTTAGTTTCTGCTTTATAACAAAGTGAAAGCAATTATACGCCAATAAAGATGCTAAAAAAAAGTGTACAACTCAGTGGTTGTTAGTATGTTTAAAGATACGTGCAGCCATCACCACAGTTAATTTTAGAACATTTTCATCACCCCAGCACAAAGCCCTATATCCCTTAGCTCTCATCCCCTTTCCTCACCAGAATCTTCTTCTCTCAGCCATGGCAATCACTGATACGCTTTCTGCCTCTATAGATTTCCGTTCTGGACATTTCATACTTATGAAATCATATAATATGTGGTCTTCTGTGACTAGCTTCTTTCACTTATGACGTCTTCAAGGTTCATCCGTGTTGTAACATATGTCAGAACTTTATTCCTTTTGATGACAAAATAATGCATTGTATTTTTTAATTGAAGTATAGTTGATTTACAATATTGTGTTAGTTGCAGGTGTACAGCAAAGTGATTCAGTTATACATATATATATATATATTATTTTTTCTGAATCTTTTCCATTATAGGTTATTACAAGATATTGAATACCGTTCCCTATGCTATACAGTAAATCCTTGTTGTTTATTTTATATATAGTTGTGCATAATCCCTTGTATCGATATGCCATATCTTATTTATCCATTTGTCAGATGATGGACATTTGGATTGTTTCCACCTATACTTCATTTTGTGTGTCCTGCAGTGTCTGTAGTTCTACTACTAGGCACCTAACGATGAGACCTATTTTCCTTTCCTAAAAATGTAAGTGGACTAGGAAAACCTGATGTGTCTGGGATTCAGAGAAATCAAGTTCCATACCTGTCAAGTGGTGCATCAAGATGGTGCTCAGGAAAGAACTTCAGAGATGTCCAGGGTCTCATGTTCCCTCAGAGGTGATCAGCCTCAGGAGACTTGACCTGCATCTACCCAACTTACTAGCCCAAACCAGCAAACCACCTGATAAGTCAGGAGCTATTTTATAAATTTACAATGCCTCCAAACAGACCTGGAATCAGGAGTTGGCTGGTTTATACATGATCTCCCTGTAGGAAAGTCTACACGAGAAGTCAGATTACTACCAGAAGGTTGCCTTGTGAGTACCGCTGCAGGTACAGGAGACTGGCTCTCAGGAATTGACATGTAAGCCATAATAGCTGGACAACTTTGATAAGTGTCTGATAGGCATTCTTCCAGTCAGGGCATGGTTTCTCAGCAGTGCTGGATAAATACTGACCAACTTTTGTTGTTTTCACCATCTTCTTCTCATTCCAAGCTGAACACTAGCTTTCTATGTATATTGAGATTTTATAATGTAATTATTTTAAACAGTAATATCCAAACTTTTTTTATTGTGCACCCCTATGATTAAAACTTTTTGAGTGCAAAATCTATATACGTTTATTTATTTATAAAGTATATACATGTACTACTACCAATTTGTATATTAAAATGGAGATGTATTTATTTCTCTAAATTAAATTGAATCTAAATTGAAATAGTAATTTTTTTCCCTATACCCCAAATTGTCTTGTCCTCTCCACTTAAAGAGTGCTGTTTTAGAACTTTTTGTTTTTGCGTTAAATCCATCCCAGACTTAAAGTTACACTTTAATCATCTGATTTTTTACTTGGGTTGACTCTCATTTGTACTGACCTTACAAATCTATCTTTTAAAGTAGGTTATTTAGATGAGATCAGAAAGGCTGCTTTATCTGTTTTATATTGATTCCATTACTTTCCATTTTAGGTAAGGTGACATTTCCTATTCATTTCCCAAAATTCCAGGGGGCAGCCTACTGCAGCCTTCTAATCACAGACTAAAATCTTACAGAGGAGCTAATGTTCTGCACTTAGGCTTCTCTGAGAAGAGAAATGGTGGAGATGAGTGTCTGGGGGTGTCACTCCTAGCAGGAATGTGGGTTGATGGCACCAAGATGGTGAAATTGGGGTTAGTAATAGAACTTGGGAATTGGCAAGAATCATTGAGCGGCAAAGCTCTTAGAAGCAGGCACTGCACTCTGCCTGCCTAACTATGCCCTCTAACGTAGTGATTCAGCTGTAGAGATGTCAGAGGAACTAAAGTGAAGCTGGAGTCCCAGAGCAGAGAACATGATAGTTCCAGAAAATTCTTTGGTCATAATTGAGAGACACCAGTAAACTAGGATTTGGGTACCCTGGAGAGAACACTTGGGGCTCCAAATAAAGGATTTGCTGGGTTCCAGATGAAAAGGAATCTGCTTCCTGAGAGACAGGATTGCTAAAAGATAGAATTCTGTCCTTGGACTGTGTCAGTGGCTCTTTACATTGGTTGCAAACTGGAATCACCTGAGGAGCTGTTAAAATTCCTGATGCCGGGCTTCCCTGGTGGGGCAGTGGTTGAGAGTCTGCCTGCCGATGCAGGGGATGCGGGTTCGTGCCCCGGTCCAAGAAGATCCCACGTGCTGCAGAGCGGCTGGGCCCGTGAGCCATGGCCGCTGAGCCTGCGCGTCCGGAGCCTGTGCACCGCAACGGGAGAGGCCACAACAGTGAGAGGCCCGTGTACCGCAAAAAAAGAAAAAAAGAAAAAAAAATTACTGATGCCTGAGTCTCTCCACTGGAATTTTTTTAAAAACACTTCAGCTGATTCTAAGGTGCAGCCAAGGTTGGAACCATTGGACTAGAGGGAAGAAGAATGGAGTGACCTCAGGAGATACAGGAGGAAGCTTGGGGGGAAGAAAGTGGCCTCAGTCATCCTAGAAGGGTGAACCACAGAGCCTTCTGTGACCTCATTCCTCAGGCTCCCATCGACACTGTGAAGAGGGTATTCGGAAAGAGAAGGCAATGGGGGAAAGGCTGGGATTTCTATGGCACCTCAGGAAGGTGGCCATGGAAACTTGTGTTTGGGGGCTACCGTCAGTCTTGGTTATAACAGTAGCTGTGACCCAGTAACTCCTTTGCGACGACAGTGCAGGACACAGAGAAAGTGCTCCATATTGCATCCTTTTCCTTCCCAGTCCTTTCTGGGTCTCTCTGCACGGGTGTTCTCTGGCCTAACATCTTATTTCCCTTCAATTCCACCATTTTCCAGGCATGGGAAGGAAGGCAAGAGAATGGCTTCCTCTGACCTAGAAATACCTGGGAGAATCTGGCATACGGTCTTCGGCAGGCATGAGAGTGAACGTGCTGCAGCTGCAGCTGCAGTTCCCAAAATGAATTCCTTAGATGCTGCTTCCTGAAGATGTTCTCCTCTGTGTCCACGCAAGCTTGGGAAACGCAGCGAGCTTCAGTGCCCTCGTTGAGATTCAAGCTGCCCCTCAGGATAGAAAATGCCCTGAGATCTTCCGCAGAAAGAGACCTGTTTGTTTTTCTTTAACTCTCGTGTCCCAACTCATCTGGCCATGGAATTGTTTTTTTCTGCTCAGCACATTAACATCTTGCCTCTTTCTCATGACACACTTTTGGGAAACTGCCCCAGAAACTACAATCGGTGGCTTCATTCACAAAGGACAAAGAAGGCAGCTGCATCCTGTACACACGAAATGGGGCAAGCACCCCAGTTGGGCCCTGGCCTCCCACTGAAACTGTGCCCTTTTCCACCCGCTCTACCACCCCCTTCCTGTTGCCATGGCAATGCCCCTGGAGAGTTAGGACCAGGCTCTCTATTTCTTTCCTACACCCCTCCTCCTCACCCGCCTTTGTATCTAGAAGAGTGCTGAACACGCAGTAGGTGATGTTTTGAAACATTGATTGATGGAGAGTTGGGGGGGTTCATTTGGACCATCTGCAGGTGGGCTGGGGAGGAGGAGACGGCATCCTATGGTTTGCATCTATGTATCTGGTAGAAGAGCCAGCCAAGAGGGTGGGAGAGTGCAGGTCTGGGAACTCACATAGCCTTGGCATTGCCTGGTTTTTTGTTTTGTTTTGTTTTGTTTGTTTAATGCTGAATCACAAATATTTCACAAATTAGAGATGGCGAAGGGCACATCCAAAAAAGAAAATATTTTGATTTCTTGGTATGTTTGGTTCAGGGGTGAATTTTTCTTTCAGTAAAATTTCTGGTCATGTTGCTTGCTAAGATGTTGTTTTTGTAATAAATAATTTTCTTTTAAGTCTGAGAAGAAAAGGATGTCCTACTTTCTCCTCTGTCTCTAACTGGTGACCGTATTTTCAAAGACCCAAACCAGGACACAGTCTGATTGATACACAGCCTCACAGAATATTTGAAATAGGGGGCCTGGCAGGACCGAGTATTTGTGTGTGTGTGTGTGTTTAGAGTTATTTTTTATTGAGGTAACATTGGTTTATAACATTATATGAGTTTCATGTGTACAGCATTATATTTCTACTTCTGTATGCCCTACAGCATGCTCACCACCAAAAATTTAGTTTCCATCTGTCACCATATAGTGATTCCCTGTACCCAGTTGGCCCTCCACCCCATGCCCCACCAGAGGGTACTCTGGTAGCCACTACTATGATCTGGGATAGATATTTGAAATGGAGGTGCCAGTCACTCTGAGAAAATCGGGCGTCCTAGCTGCTGTGCTTGGATGCTTCATGAGTAGCATCATTTCTAAACTATAGAGTCAGTGAGGCCAGTTTTGGTATCCATTGATGAAACCTGGGTACTATCCACATATTTTCTAAATTGATGTCCACATTTACAAATTTTATTTATTGCTGCAAAGAGCAGCCTTCCCAGAGAGGGGAAAAAAACCCCAGAAATTCTATTCAGTGTTTAAGTACATGAAAGACCCAGTTATCTCCAGTTTGCTCTGCTGCCGCAGCCTGACCTTGGGCACTCTATGAATGAAAGGTTTGTGGGCATCTGCCTGATGCAAACCAAGTGCCTGGGAAAGCCTCACACTACTGTTTCTGTCTCCCAGCCGGCTGAGAAGGCTTCCCAGGGTCTGCAAGTACCAGTTCTTCAGGCGTGAGCACTGGCGGAGGATTATAATTTAAATCAGCTGGTTCTTACTTTCTTAAGTGTGAAAAAAGGCCAGTGATTAGGAGTGCATGCATGTGTGCGTGTGATGGGCTAGCATTTGTGGAGAATCTGCTGTGAGCTGAGAACTGTACCTATGAGATATATAAACTGATGTCTGCTTATTGATATTTGTATCTAATAGATAGATATCAATTTATATATCTCTATCTATTGATATGTACATATTTATAGATAAATATAAATATATACCATTTTATATATGTCAGCTATATAGCTATATATATTTATTTCAGATATGTATCTGAATATATATCAATATATATCAAATATGTATCAATATATCTATATCTATCATTTAATTTTATTTTTATAACTTTGTTTTAGTACTAATAAGGAGAAAAGGAAATGGAAGCTGAAAGTGGGTAAATACATAATATGAACCACATAGGTCAGCCTGTAACTTTCAGCTTACTTGTATTCAGCTCTGACTCCTTTAAAGAGACACTTGGGGCTTCCCTGGTGGCGCAGTAGTTAAGAATCCGCCTGCCAATGAAGGGGACGTGGGTTCGAGCCCTGGTCCGGGAAGATCCCACATGCAGCAGAGCAACTAAACCCATGCTCCACAACTACTGAGCCTGCGCTCTAGAGCCTGAGAGCCACAACTACTGAAGCCCGCGTGCCTTAGAGCCCGTGCTCTGCAACAAGAGAAGCCACCGCAGTGAGAAGCCCGCGCACCGTAACAAAGAATAGCTCCCGCTCACCGCAACTAGAGAAAGCCCGTGTGCAGCAACGAAGACCCAACGCAGCCAAAAATAAATTAAAATAAAAATTAAAAAATAAAGAGATGCCTGTTTCTTTAACCTTGGTCATGGCCAGGGGGCATGTTTAAACCTCTGATAGGAGAGCATTTTCATGAATGAGAAATATGAGTCTCCCCATCTGCCTGCTTAGGGCCCACATTCCAAGTGGGATGATCAATACAGCACCTACCTCTTCTTGCATGATTTTACAGCAGGATCTACCTCTTTGAGAAAGGACCACAAGACTGTAGACTGGAGATGCCAACAGGACACAAACAGTATTAGAATAGGTGAGTAAAATCAAAAGCTACTTTTTGTATATAACAACATAAAAATTCTTATTTCCCTAAGTCAGTTGGAAGGAAGCATCAAATCAAACAAATTAAGACTGTAAGATGAGAGTAGGATGAATTGGGAGATTAGGACTGACATATATACACTACCATGTGTAAAATAGATAGCTAGTGGGAACCTGCTGTATAGCACAGGGAGCTCAGCACGGTGCTCTGTGATGACATAGATGGGTGGGACTGGGGGGTGGAGGGAGGTCCAAGAGAGAGGGGATATATGTATACATATAGCTGATTCACTTCGTTGTACAGCAGAGACTAACACAACATTGTAAAACAATTATACTCCAATTAAAAAAAAACTGTAAGATGAAAGGCTAGGGGCCTTGGATTGTATTGATTTCTGAAAGAATGGCTGGTTAGTGCAAAGGAATGAATAATAAATGAAATTTCAGTGTCCACTCTCAAGAGTCTAGACTAGCACTGTCCAGTAGGAATATAATGAGAGATGCAAATGTGAGCCACATATGTAATTTTAAATTTGCTAGTAGCCACGTTTAAAATGTAAAAAGAACCAGGTGAAATTAATTTTGACAATGTTATTTATCCTAATATATCTAAAATATTATCATTTTAACATATAATAAATTGTTAACAAGATATTTTACATACCAAGCCTCAGAAATCTGGTATCTTATACTTACAATATACCTCAGTTCTGACTAACCACATTTTAAGTGCCCAGTAGCTGCATGTGGTTGGTGGCTACATACTGGAAATCAGATTCAGACCTTTAAATAAACCTAATCTAGTAGTTATAAGGCTGAAAAAAAAAGGAAGTCATCTAAATATTTGAAAATGCTGCATAAACAATCGTCCATCTATACAATGGAATCTTAGGTATTCATTAAAAATAATGTTATAGAAGAGAATTTATATAAAATGTGTTCAAGAGATAGCAGGAACTAGAGTCTAAATAACACTTTATTTTTTGCCAGAAAGACATTTTGTTTATTTTAGATGAAGTAAACTGAATAATATACAAACATCAATTCTCTCCAACAGAGTTAATTGACAAATACATTTAAGTCAAAGTCATTAATAAATGTGGATCCTGATAATTCAACATATGACCTGAGAATATTATTTATGCTACTTTTCACTCTGATTTCACCTAAAGCAATAACTATACTTTATTTGTGTCCATGATCATAAATTAATAACACCTCAAAAAATTCAAATTCCATCTAGATAGAGCAATAGCAAGTGTTAAATAATTCTTTAAAGACAGCATACTCTAAAGGGGAGCAGAGAAATGGAGCCGGAGTGAAAGAGGGATGTCGGGGCAACACACGTTTGTTCATTATTTGTTTCTTTGTTTCAGATGGGAGAGATTACAGTATGTTTGCTGACTGATAGAATGGGGGGAACAATTGATAAGAAGTGAATTGCAGAGTGAACCTTTGAGCTGGTGAAAGGAAGTTGGATGGAGTGTAGAATGGAGACAGTGGCGTTAGGACCAGACAGTTCATCCTCTGTACCAGGGATGGCAAAGCATGTGGGCACACGTGTGGGGCTGGGAGATGGCGGGGAAGAATGTAGAGGTTCTCTCCTTATTGCTTCAACTTGCTCGGTGAAATAGGAAGCAAACGTTGTTGTATCCTGAAGGAGTTACTCCAAGGTGCTACACGTGTTTCTCTCCATTAAGTGGGAATTACGGGCATTTTAAATGATCTTCTTTTTGCTTTTGTAGTTTTGATTTCTAACAAGTGTGTAATATTATATATTTTTTCTTAGTAATAGGTGTCATCTCCCAGTGCCCTCCTTTCCTGCTGCTCATAAAGGTGATCCTAACCAGCCCTGCCATTTACCCATTATATGTCCTTGAAGGAGTTACTTGTGTCTTGGTTTCTTCGTTAGTAAAATGGGGGATGTTGATGTCTGTGCTATTTAATCCACTGGGTTGGAAGAGTATTAAATGAGAAAATGTAAGCAAAAATACTTTGAGGGCTTCCCTGGTGGCACAGTGGTTGAGAGTCCACATGCCGATGCAGGGGACACGGGTTCGTGCCCTGGTCCAGGAGGATCCCACATGCCGCAGAGCGGCTGGGCCCGTGAGCCATGGCCACTGAGCCTGTGCGTCCGGAGCCTGTGCTCCGCAATGGGAGAGGCCACAACAGTGAGAGGCCCGCGTACCGGGAAAAAAAAAAACAAAAAACAAACAAACTTTGAAAAAGAATCAGCAAGGCATGGATATAAAATGTTCTTGCTGTGGTTATTTCTGGTCTTGATAGGGAAGTATGAGGCAGGGGCAAGATCTAAGAATAGGATGGAATCATCAATTCACCTCTCACAAGCTACAAAATAGTTTTAAGAGTAAAAACGACTTTTCTGATTCAGACAGTGCTGCATTCTTTTGTTAAGCTTCTGATTAAAAGCTTTATGCTAAACTCTGGAAAACAAAATATGAAACATGTTTCCTTTGCTGTTACATTAGGTTAACTTGATTATTTGATGCTCTAAGCTAAACTGTTTCCTACTGAGACGTTTTTCTTTTTTGGCTTCAGATACATTAATTGTGACATTTACCCACATTTTTGCATTTGTATTCAAAACCACCCAGAGAATATATAACCATGATTATTCTTTTGTTATATTTTTTCAAATTACTGTAATTGCATTGTTAGATATGCTTCAGCACATGGGCCCTGCTGGTTTGTCATCATTAGACACCTTCATAGAACTCTACTAAATAAAAAAATCACAAGATGAAGATAAAACGACTTATTTAAGGCACTTTGCATGAATTAAGTAATGATAGTGGAGTCACATAACTCTTCCTCAAGTATAATTCTGAACTGCTTTTGTGTTTACTGGCATTTGAATATTTCATTGTCAGCCTCAAGGATTATAAAATGAAAAGACAATACAGAGTTTTTGCTGTTGTACAATGTGTAGACTATTAAAGATAAATGCTCGTTAATCTTTGCTTTCAACTTATTTACATCTCCTCCTTTTTTATTGTTAGTGTAACCCCAGCTTTAAAGACCATTTTGAAAAATGAGAAAAACACAACCATCTCATCATCTGAATATAACCATTTCGTATTCTTGGTCCATCTTTGTCCTTTCACATATACAGCCTTCCATGGTTGCAATATAAATTGCAAGGTAAATTGTATGTATACAATTTTGAATATGCATTTGTGGAGTTGTATTTAAAAGAGTGTTTCTCAGGTACAGAATAATTGCCCAAGTTATGTCAAAACTTGGTTGTGTTAGAAAAATTCTGAGATCAGGAGACCTTGTGGGGAGGAACACCCTCTGGATGGGGGGTCAGGAGCAAGATCTGATGTGGTTGCGGTAGATGTCTTCTCAGATGGTCCTTGATTAAAATTTTGAGCATTTTTAGCTCCTATTTTGAGGAAAATCCTATGATTTACACTGTCTCAAAACCATTTCAACAACGAAATGTTTTTCGCAATTGCTGTCGCTTATTTCACACACCACCATGTTTCAAGCTTGTGGTAGGTTGATTGCAAATGTGACCCCAATGTTTTACCCCTCCTTGTATCCTCACCCTTTGCAATGTGACTTTGCAACTATTCCCATTAAGAAATACAATCTGTTCACCATCCCTGGAATCTGGGCTGTGCTCCTGTTATACTTTGGCCAGCAGGATGCAACAGAAGCAATGGTGTGTCAATTCCGAGCTTAGGACTCAGAGCTTGTCCTCAGAGATTGTGTGCACATCCACAATAGCCTGCACCAGCCTGCCAGAGGGTGAGAGACCATGTGGATTAGGGCCAAGTCAGCCCAGCAGAGGCTCAGCCCCCAGCCAACCACCAGCTGACCACAGATGCATGGGTGAGCCCAGTCAAGATGAACTGAGCAGGCCCAGGTGAGCAGATCTGCTCAGCTGAGTACTCATACATGGTTGTTCTTTTTTTTTTTTTTTTTTCTTGCGGTACGCGGGCCTCTCACTGTTGCGGCCTCTCCCGTTGTGGAGCACAGGCTCTGGACGTGCAGGCTCAGCAGCCATGGCTCACGGGCCCAGCTGCTCCGCGGCATGTGGGATCCTCCCGGACCAGGGCATGAACACGTGCCTCCTGCATCGGCATGTGGACTCTCAACCACTGCGCCACCAGGGAAGCCCTATGGTTGCTCTTTTAAGCCACTAAGTTGTAGGGTGATTTATTGTACAGAATTATTTTGGTAATACATAACTGATATAAAGTCCTATCACATTTTGACACTTGGCAAATTCTATTGGATAATTTTTCCCCTTGAGTTTCTGTTGTCACAGTAAGTTAATATTGGAGTGGGAGGCTATAGAGAGGACACATGCTTGGCTTCCATTGCCATTACCCATCTTCCACGAAAGGCCAAGGATTGCTAGAGACTATAGATTGACTGAGAAGTACTTTGAATCCCCATTGAATGCTTGAGCTCAGACAATCTACCTTAGGGCTTTCATGCTTCTTTCTTCAATGGGCTGAATGTGAAGTAGGACTGCTGTTATTTTATTTTTTCCCTTTTTTAACGAATCCATCAAGCCTATAATCTCTTCTCAACAGATTTTCAAATGAGCAGGAAACTGAAAAAGATAAATGAAAGTTGGAGTGGTATTGTTAAGGGAGAAATAGTCTCTGTAACTGCAGGTACCGTCTAATTAACCTCAGAATCAGGCAAGGACCCTGAGAATAGAAGTGCCCAATTCACAAGCAACTAACTCAACCACCTGAAATTTAAGCAATTCATCCTTTTGTAGGGGAGGTGCTGTGGCTGCTGTTGTTATTTATTTTCATTCTAATTTTAAATGATTTAGGGTATAAATGTACCTTCATTCAGATGCAGTATTTCTCAGTACAGTGTGTGTGTGACAGATTCCTCCTATGGAGTTACATCACTGATGGGCTCAGGTATCTCACAGGTCAAGTGAGTTCCCAGACAGCAGTAACCCCTCAGCAAACAGCCAGTCTTGTCCTCTGTATGGCATTGAGTTCCTGATTTCTTATTAATATGCTCTGATAAGGAGGTCGATTTAATCTATTTGAAGAAGAGGGAGAATGAACTAAATCTGTTCTTCCCCCATCTTTTAAACGTTCATTGTACATGTTCCATGGTAAAAATGGCACATACATTACTATCATTTTTATTTTTAATTAGAAAACTTATTTCTGCTCATTTCACACATCTTATTGTACAGGAAACAGTCTTACATACGTATCTGAAATAATGTACCATCACACACTTTGTTTAAAGGCAAAGCACCACAGGTAAAGCTAATCAGCTGTCCAGGGCTCTCACCTTATGGGATCTTCCTTCCTGATTTTACATTAATTTCTGAAAGTCAGAAATGTCATCTCCGAAAAAATGTTAAGGGGTTTGTAAAAATAATTACCTAATTCAATATGAGAGCTGTAGAAGTGGAGTATATTTTCTTTAAGAAACGAAAAACTAAGAAGAAAATGCCAGTTAACATCACTGGCACGTCAATATAGACCAGCAGAAAAGATTCTGTTGTAAGCCTGTCTCCTTGATACCAAGAAGACATTCTAGCCCAAGCTTTTAATATGCTTCCTGTGTTTTCACTAGATGCTTCTTTTCTGTTGCTTTTCATTCATCCTTTTCCATATTTCAAATCAGAGTGTTGGTATAGCCTTTAAAACTTCATTAACAGGAGCAAATCCAGTATCCATTGATTTATTCTCAAAAGACACTCTCACCCATCAGATTGCCCAGCAGTTTCATTCTCATGAATACTTTAGCCATGAGAAAACTCAACAGAACACAGATGAATCCAGTGAATACAAGAAGGAGTCTAGGGCTTCCCTGGTGGTGCAGTGGTTAAGAATCCACCTGCCAATGCAGGGGACACGGGTTCGAGCCCTGGGTCCGGAAGATCCCACATGCTGCAGAGCAACTGAGCCAGTGCGCCACAACTACCGAGCCTGCGCTCTACAGTCCACGAGCCACAACTACTGAAGCCCGTGCACCTAGACCCTGTGCTCCACAACAAGAGAAGCCACCGCAATGTGAAGCCCACGCACCGCAAAGAAGAGTAGCCCCCGCTCGCCGCAATTAGAGAAAGCCCGCGTGCAGCAATGAAGACTCAACACAGCCAAAAATCATAAATAAGTAAATAAATTTATATTTTTAAAAAGCTATTAAAAAAAAGAAGTCTATTTAGTTTTGGAGAGTTTGGTGCCTTGGATCAGTCGAGGATTATGAAACCCAAACCTCCCACTGTAGACAGAAAGCTGGATGTGAGTCCTTCATACTATGTCGTCCATTTACTCCCTAGGCCAAGAAAGCTGTGGGCCTCTGCTGCCCATGCTCGTCAGTCACAGAGCCAGCACTTGAAGTTCGACAGTAACATCATAAATTGTTCCTCCGGCGTTGAGGAAGTAAGACACCACCACCTGAGCGCACACCATCACGGTCAATGGCAATGTGCACCCAGGGTGGCTTCTTCAGCCTCGGACTGGGTCATTCGAACACTAAGAATAGGACTTGGTACAAAGCCTCCGTGTTGGCCATGGCAGGGGAGGCATTCCACAATTATTTTTAAAATTATTTAAAAATTTTGTTTTATTCAAGTATAGTTGATTTACAATGTTGTGTTAATTTATGCTGGACAGCAAAGTGATTCAGTTATACATATACGTATATACAATCTTTTTCATATTCTTTTCCATTACGGTTTATCATAGGATATTGAATATAGTTCCTGTGCTATACAGGAGGACCTTGTTTATATATATATTTTTAAGTTGTAAAGTACAGAAAAATAGAAGGAAGAAAAGTAGACCCTCATAATCCTATGAATAGTTTTGGAGCATTTATTTCCAGTCTTATAAGTATTTTTCTAGACATAATTGGGAATGCAAATGAATAAACAAACAGAAGACATATAAAACCTAAATTCAATCTTCTGTAATTAAAAATAAATCTTTGAAATGAAAAAAAAAAACCTAAATAGGGGGAGGAACAAAGTCAGAAATTAAGTGGATTTGGAATACGAGTGTCATGTGCCATTAAAGAATGAGGGTGATCCAGGTGCCAGAGGGTGGTGGTAGTGAAGAGCAGGTTGAAGTGGTGGACAGGCAGGCTTAGGTCAGGACTTGGCAGAGAGCAAAATTCACCATTAATAACAAAAAGCAGAGTGGACATATATCTGGAGCTTCGTAAGTGCCAGGCATCGTGCTAATCGCTCTCTATATGGTAACCCATTTAATTCTCCTAACAACCCTGTGATTAAAGTGTTACTGTTACCCCCATTTATACAGGAGGAAATATTAAATAACTTGCCCAAGGGTGGAGCTGGGGTTCAAATCCATGCCGTCTGTTTACAGTGTACTTGCTCTTAAATGCTATGTGACTGTATTATTATTTTCTTTATTATCATTGTCAATCTGGACTCCCCACGGGACTCCAACAGGCACCTTAGCCGTTTAGAAGGAGCGCGTTTGGCACAGCTGTGGAGAGTGTCACCTCACCATTGTAATGATTTTTTTTTTTTTTTTTTTTTTTTTTTTTTTTTGCGGTACGCGGGCCTCTCACTGTCGTGGTCTCTCCCGTTGCGGAGCGCAGGCTCAGCGGCCATGGCTCACGGGCCCAGCCGCTCCGCGGCATGTGGGATCTTCCCGGACAGGGGCACGAACCCGTGTCCCCTGCATCGGCAGGCAGACTCTCAACCACTGCGCCACCAGGGAAGCCCTGCAATGATTTTTTGACTTTCAAGCATATTCCTCTGAAACCGAAATCCGAGTGTCATCCATCACCGTTGATTTGTGCTAGTGCCTATCAGTACCTTTTCTTCTTTCCACTTTTCTTTCAGAGCACAATAAATTATATTCAAACGGCAGTCATGGAGGAAACTTTCCTTTCCTCCTTCATCAACAACGCTGATCGATGGGCGCGAAAGCCCCTGGCAAGCAGCATCTGCTCTAACTCAAGGATCCCCGCCGGAGCAGAGGATGAAATTAACAGACAGAGAGCAGTTTTGCAGCTCAACACTTGTGCAAGTCTGGCCCATGCACACATCATTAGCAACTCTATTTGAGAAGCAGGATCAAGGAGGTGAGCAGGAGAGGGGATCTCATTAAAGAGGTATTCAAGGAAGAGGAAATTCAGAGCATTTAGGTAAAGCTTCATGGCTAAAATAGATGAACAAAGAGCCAGGTACGTTTGGGGGGTGTTGACAGACAATTTACATAATTTTGCCTCTGCATCCTCCAAAACAGAGTCATGTTTTGCTGCCTATTTTACTTAGCTCCGTGGGCTAGAGCGAAGCCTTTATGAGGGCAAAGATTTTGCTGTCCTGTTCATTGCTGTAATCTGGGCTTGTAGCATATAAAATTAAATATTCATGGAATGAGTTAATGTATACTTGCTCGAAGTTTACCTTGACCTGAGCTAGGCAGATAAGGTCTGGCTTGCTCAGCAGGAATCAAAGCAATATGCATGCCAGAAGAATGGTAACTTCTAACTAAAACTGATGGTTAATTAAAGTGTATGGAATCAGTGGTAAAATATTAGTGGAATGCCTCTCGTGTGCCCACCATTATTCTAGGCAACAGAGGAGATACAATGGAAGCACAACACAAGGAAGATTGTGATTGACCAGGCATGCTCTAAGTTCATTACTAAAGGCTTGCTATTGGCCAGGCATGTTCTAATTTCATTATTAGCATTAGCATGTTCAATTCTGTCAACACCACCTACGGGGTAGGTTGGTAAAGTACAAGTGTGATCATCTCCGTTTGACATACAAGGCAACTAGTACCAGGTCAATTTAGTAACCTGCCCAGAGTTCTAGGCTGGCAAATGTGGAGCTGGGATTCCCCCCACCATGCTCTTTACTGCCATTCTCTGTGTTCTCAGCCCGTTAGGAATTTACCCTTCATTTGAGGACACAAAAGGAACACAAAAGGAACGCAAATGTGGAGCTGGGATTCCCCCCACCATGCTCTTTACTGCCATTCTCTGTGTTCTCAGCCCGTTAGGAATTTACCCTTCATTTGAGGACACAGAAGGAACACATATGAAGCAGAGAACAACTAAATCTTAAACTCTGTGACCCTGGCAGCAAAAGGGAGAGGAGTAAGTGTAGACTGGAGTTTTGAGAGAGAACTTCTGGAAGGGGGCTGTACTGGATCTGTCTAGAATTCATCACTGGTTTGTCTGTATATCAACGTCTCCATCCTCTCATCCACTCCTCCACTCAATCTTCCCATACACTCACCTAACAAACATTTTTTGAGCTCCAACTACATGCCAGGCCCTGAGCACTGCGGTGGTGGATTTTGTGCTGAAGTAGTCATATGTTAGCAGTCTTAGCTTCTCTGCCTGGGAGGGCTAAGATGGAACCACACGCACACACCAACAAAGGGTCTCCTCTAGGAAAGACTGTTTGGTGCTGTCCATCAAAACTGAGAATGTGCATACCTTTAGTACTGCAATCCCGCCTGCTGGAATTTACCCATGGTGAAGTGACCTGTGCACGAGGGTATTCTCTGCTGTACTGTTTTCAACAACAAAGCATTAGAAATAGCCCCACATTCATCTAAAGGGGACTGCTTAAATAAAACATGAGCGTACACCCAAAGAGATTACTAAGCAGCCATAAATAGAAGTGAAGAAGCTAAAATGAGAATATCTTTAAGACATTTAAGTGAAAAATATCAAAGAGCCTATGTATAGTGGGCTACCATTTAGGTAAAAGATGGGGAATATAAACATACTTGGTAGGCTATCTATAAAATATCTCCGGAAAGATACACCAGACACTGATCACGTCTGTGGCTTTCAGTGGAGGAAGCAGGTAGTTGAATGGCAGGAGAGATTTTCACTGGATACCATTTTATATATTTTGAATTTGGAACCTTGTAAATGTATTGCCTATATTCCCCTACAAAACACTCTTTCTCTTTCAAAAATTCATGCACCCAGATCCAAGTATTAATGGTGTATCTATGAGTGCCAGAGTTTTCATTTTGGTCCCCTGAATCTTTCAAGGCACCAAGAATGGAATCTTAGGTGCCAGGATGGAGTGACATCTGGAACCCACAGCAGCCTGACTCGTACCTGAAGTGCTGTGACATTTGGTTTCTGTCCTTGGCTGGCCCAGATACCCTCCCCTTTTCCTCTTCTTTGGCCGAGGGGCTTCTCCCCAGACCTTGGGTTTGCAATTTGCAAGACGGTGGTCAGGGTGGGCCTCACTGAGAAAGTGACATTTGTTCAAGGCTTGAAGTCAATGAGGGAATGAGTCCCGAGGGTATTGGAGGAGGGATTCCAGAAGGACGGAATAGCAAGGTCAAAGAATTGGAGGCAGGAGTATGCCGAGCAAGGTGGCAGGTGTGTCTAGAATGGAGTAAACAAGAGGGAGGGAAGAGCTGAAGACAAAGGAGTAAGCGGCAGTCTGTGTGGGGCTGAGGGAGGTGTGGACAGGAGGTCTTCCTCTCCCTTCCTTGAGATTCGACATCCAGACACTGCCTGTTTGTCCATCTCATGTCCCAGTTCTGCCAACTTGCTGCTGCCTGGTTCCTGAGACCCAGTCCCTGTCCTGCACTCAGATCTGGTTTTGGTTTCACAACCTCATGCCCAGTCCTGGTGACCAGTCCAGGGACCTGGTCTCTCCCAGGTTGGGGAATGGAGCTCGAATTCCAGTTTGCACTGGAAGTGCAGCCAGTTCAGTCCCCACAGGGACTATGGGCACCCTGAGGACAGACAGGAGCAAGGAATGCAGAGACTCATCTTTCAACCCCCCATGCTACATTGGGCTTCCTCATAATTCTCAAATGGCACGCCTTTACCTCGGGTACCCTTGGACTTGGATCCCTCATCTTCAGTCGCTCCTTCCCCACCTTGTGTGACTCAGTTCCTATTTCACTCAGATGAGTCTCAAATGCCCTCCTCCTCAGAGAGGCCTTCCCTGACCTCCTGATGTAAGGCAACACCTCCTGTCCCCTCAATCCCCTTACTTGCCTGAATGTTTTCAATACACATATAGAGGTGTCTGTTGTCTGTCTCTCTCTGCTTGAATACCAGCGTGGGTGCAGTTAGGACTTTATCTAGAACCCCCAAAGCTGTGGGTGGTTTAGCTTCCTGGTCCTTTGCCTCAGTGAGTGAGTCTGGTTCCTGATTTTGGTCCCTCCCAGTCATCCCTGTCCCACTGGAGAACCAGGCTCTGCCCATGCTGGCATGGGGGGGTCCTAGGAATTAGGAGAAGATGTACCATCAGCTAGAATGGTATCAGGGCATCCCAGGAGCACCATGCCCTAACTCTGCTCCCTATCCTGGAGCAGAAGAACGCAGAAATGAGGAGACAACGTCCTCCAACATTTTACAGGAAGAAAATACAGGGTCCTTTTACTTGCTCAGAATTGCATTGCCCTTGATCTTAGCAGAGCTTTAAGAGGAGTGTGAAGTGCTCATAATTTTAAGGGTCACGGTTGTCATGACGTGACAATCTAATTTTGTTCTTACTGATTCTTTGTTCTTCAGAAGCAGCTTTGTTGCTAGTAGATTGGGGTTCAAATTCTGGCTCTGGCATTTGCTGACATTGGGCAAATCAAGCCATTCTGGACCTGTTTCCTCATCAACAATGGGCTGGGGGGGACGTGTAGGAATGAGGGGTAATGTCTACCTCCCTCCGTTAGCAGATGGAAAGTGTGGAGTACAGTCTTTGGTACGTAGTAAGTGCTTATTTAATGTTCAGCCCTCTCCTCCTTCCTCAGCCCTCCTCCACATCCCCCACCATGAAAGGTCTTTTCCATGTACTTAGTGGTCCAATATTGCCTGCAAGCTGTGAGAACTTGGAAATGCAGCACACATCCTGAAAAGAATCATTCTCCCATCGCTGCGGGCAGGAGTGCCTCACCCACTGTCCTCTGGAAAGCCAGGAACAAGGAGGGGTTCAGTTTCTTGCCTTTTTCCCATTTCTCGCTCCTGGAGGGAAAATGAACAGGAGAATGCAAGCCAGAGACCTCAAACCATATTACATCTGGGGCTGCCTGCGTCTGAGGGGAGGGCCATCAATGCAGACTCCATCGTTTGTGCATTCAAACTTCCAGTGATGGGCAGGTTAACCTATTCCTACTATTTATAGTTAAACTTGATTGAGTAGCTACTGTGTATGTACCTCAGCTCACTCTGTTTAAGTGTTAACTTGCCCAGGGAATATCTCTAAGGAAGATACCAGTAACTCCTTAGAAGCTTAGAGAGAATCTTTTTCCTTTTCTTCCCAGTTATCTTAAAATGCAACAGTTGGGCGATTTATTAAGCATTTTAAATTTACTATTGGGTACCTCTTACAACTTGCCTGAGGGTGGCAACATTTACAGGGATCTCCCTAATTTCCCAGTGGCTCCCCAAATGCGCACTAGGACTTTTGTTTTCATTTTGAAGGAACTCATAGAAATGTAATGATCCTAAGGGGGGTGTAAATGGTTGAGAGATAGATATTAAGAAAATGTAAATGTTCCATTTTACATTATTAACGAGGACAGCTGAAGAGCCGTGCTGGCAGCAGGCACAACTTTTAGATTCTCTTAAGTATGTCTGTGCCACCAACAGCAGGTGAAGGGCAAAGTGGGCCCCCCAGCGCTGTAGTTGTCTATTCCTAGGGCATCCCTTACACTTGCTCCCAGGGATCCAGGAAGGAGCAATATCAAAGGGGATCCCCTTCCTCAGCCACATTAGCTTCTCTGACGCTCCGACTATGAGGAAGATGGTTGAGGTGGGGGGATAGTTGACTCCAACAGCCAAATAACCAGAGTCTGGGACTGCTTTTGGGCATTGGAGCTCTAGGAGTATGGCGGGGTGGAGTTGGATGGCAGAGACTCTAATAAGCCTGATGGTCCATAACCTTGAACCCTTAAGCACCTCAAGTACTGCTTCATTTATGGGGATTCCTGCCACACCCCTAAACTAGCCTCTTCCATGATGATAAACCTTCCAGACCCTATCTCCATTGACCTTTTTCATGAGATGATTTACTCAAAGTGAGTGTTTATTTTCTCTAATGCCAAACCTTTAAAACTCATATAATTTCTTAACAGCTTTCCATTTGAGCCATCATAAAAGTATCATCTTAAGTGGATAGCAAAAGTCTTAAACATTTGACTCCGTATTTCTAGCCCAAGGACATAAGTGAGGGTCTGGGAAAAGATGACTACTAGGATATTTGTCTCAATATTGATAGAGAAAAAAATTAGAATCAACCTAGTTATTCATCAATAGAGAGTGGGTTAAATGTCATGACGTATCCATATGACGGAATATTGTGGAGTCATGAAAAATGTCATAGAATTGTACTTATGGACATACAAATATGTTCAGAAGTACTAAGTGAGAAAAAAAGCAAGATGCAAAACTGCATGTGCAGTATGATAATAATAAAAGTCACCATTTATTGAGTTTTTACTGTGTGTCAAGCATTGTGTTGTGTACTTTTCCTGCATTATCCCAGATAATCCTAACCATACTCCAATGAGGTAGGAGGTATATTTGTTATTTCTAAGATGAGAAAAATGTGGCTTGAGGAAATTAACTTACTTGCCATTATAGACTGAATGTTTGTGTCTCCCCAAATTCATATGTTGAAACCTAATCCCTAATGTGATGGTATTTGGAGGTGGGGCTTCTGGGAGGTAATTAGATCACGAGGGCAGAGCCCTTATGAAAGAGAGTAGTGCCCTTACAGAACCCTAGAGAGTTCCCTGTCCCTTTCACCATGTGAGGACATAACAAAAAGATGTCTATGAATCAGGAAGGGGGGTGTCTCACCAGACACTGAATCTACCAGAGCCTTGATCTTGGACTTCTCAGCCTCCAGAAGTATAAGAAATAAATTTCTGTTGTCCAAGCCACCCGATCTATGGTATTCTGTTATAGCAACCTGAATGGACTAAGATGCTTGCTCAAGGTCACATGCAAAGCTGAGATTCAAGCTCTAATTACTGTAGTCTATAATCACATGTGCTTAAATATACATGTGCTCAAAGAGATAGAGGGGTATCTGAAAAGATACATAACACAACGTTCATGGTAGTTAATTCAGGATGATAGGATAACAGACAATTTTAATTTTCTTCTTTTTGCCTATTTATATATTCTAATTTAACTTCAGTGAACAGGTATTCTTTCTTTTTCCTTCCTTCTTTCCTTCCTTCCTTCCTTCTTCCTTTCTTTCTTTTTCTCTCTTTTTTTTCTTTCCTTCATTCACTTGTTCAACAAATATTTGTGGAAGGCTTTCTGCATTCCAGGCACTGTTCTAGATTGGGAACAAAACTAACAAAAATCCTTGTTCTCATAGAGCTTATGTTCTAATGGAGGGGACAGACAGACAATGAATCACATAAATAAGTACATAGTAAATTTGACTGTAATCATGCAATGGATAAAAATAAAACAGGGAAGGGACATAAGGAGTGCCAGGGCAGGGGACTGTGACTGCAATTTCTAAGAGGGTGAGTCAATGTTGGCCTCAATGAGAATATGACATTTGGGCAAAGACTTGAGAGTAATGAAGGAGACAGGCAGGCAGAGAAGTGGGGAAAAGTGTTCTAGGCAGAGTGGAGATGAGCAGAGGCCTGGAGACAAGAATATACCCGGAGGACTCAAGGACAAACAGAGAGGCCCGGGTGGCTGGAGTAGAGTAAGAGATGGGCAGAGAGGAGGGGATTAGGTCAGAGATGTATCAGGGGCAATAAGGATCTGCAGGCTGCTGGGAAGACTTGGACTTTTCTGAGCAAAATGGGGTATATAGAGGGTAAGTGTTTTTGGCGGTGAGGTGGCATGATCTGGCTTATTTTCACAGGATAACTCTGGTTCCTGCGTGGAGAATAGTTGTGGGGGAATAGGCAATCACAGAAGCAGACAGAACAGTTAAGAGGCTACTGAAATCACCCAGGCCAGAGAGCTAGTGGCTTGGACTAGGGAAAGGTTTCTCCACCTATGCGCTATTGATATTTTAGGCTGGATAATTTGTTGTGAGGCCTGTCTTGTGCTTTGAGGGGTGTTTAGCAGCATCCCTGGCCTCTACCTACTAGGTGCCAGTAGTGTCCTCTTCATTGTGACAACTGAAAGTGCCTGCAGATGTTGCCAGATAGCCACTGGGAGGTGAAATTAGCAAGTGTGGTTGGCAACCTCTGGACCAGGGTGATAGCCATGGAGGTGTGAGAAGCCATCAGATTCAGGATTTGTTGGGTTTAGTTAGAGAGAGAGGAGTCAAAGCTGACTCCAGGGTTGTGGCCTGAGCAGCTGGAGGGATGGAGCTGCCATTGACTGAGATGGGGGAAGACCATCAGTGAAACAATTTTGAAGGCAGGGCTGTCTGGAGTGCACATGAGAGGTCCGGACTGGATTGAAGTGCATGTAATACTCATTGCTTATATGATTTTAGAAGGGGCAGAAAGGAGTTAATGGTTAAGATCATGGAGGTATTAATGGTGTGACAATGGCCACGGGGAAGGAAGCATTTCCAAGGGGTCTGGGGATGTTGCAGTCACAGACTTATTCTGGGAGGTCAAGCATTCTCCTGTTGGAGACTCAAGAGTCACATGTATCATATCTCAGTGAGGATTAGTGGTTACTCTGCACTTTAGATTCTTTCTGTTAGGAGAGGTCACCAGTTTATCTCTGAAACTTTAGGACCAAAGCAATGGCTGCGGCCACACCTCTACTCTCCACAGCCTTGGATCAATATTGAATTATTTACTATCGTACTTTTGCTTTAATTATTCAATGTTTGGTTTTATCCCAGAAAAGAGAGCAGCATGGTTTGGAGGAGAACCTGGCACCTGAATACCTTGCATATCTGATTTATCAAACTGCAAAAACATCCATTCTCTCTGGTTACAAAAATTCCATTGTGCTGTACCTACAATTCGTTGTCTACAGCCTGAGCTGAAAAGTATTTGCTAAAGCACAGCTATATATAGAAACTTCTTATCTGTCTGAAGATATAAACAACTGCAGGAAGTTTGGAATATGTTGCTAGGAATGTTCTCTTGGTTTCCTTGTCACAGAGTTTCTTGCCATTCTGTAGGGAATGTGTTGCTTTCTATTTGGTATGTGGTTTCTGTTGCTCCCCTCTTCCTAAACTTTCAGCAGACGCTCTTCCTACTTCACTGCTGAAGAAACTGCTTAATAAAAACGGCGCCCTGTTTTCCAGTGAGTGTGCAGATTTTGCAAGGTCTAGGAAGACAGTAAAATCTCTCTATTTCAGAAAGTAGGTGGCAGTGGGGATGAGTCAGGAGGGAGAGACAGGAAAAGCCCTGACTTTAAATTAATGAAAATTCTGAGCTCAAGAATTTTGGTTTTACTTTATTTCTTTTAAGTAAATATAATAACAAAAACTAAACTGATAAAAATTCTTTAAGTAGAAGTCCTGCTGGAATACTCTTTAATAAGTGTGAGAATGTGTGCACATTCTCACATATATAATGTGCACATATAAATAATGTGTGCACATATATAGTGTGTGCACATTATTGGTAAAGTGCTTTAAAAATATTCTGCAAAGAGAATTTTTCAAGAGTGTCTATGTTATTAACTAAATTGGTACATGGAAAAAACGCAATTTCACAAAGTCTGTGTTAGTGGGTTACAATCAATGATGGTGATCTTCCCTCAGTGTTACAAGGCTTGCCCACTTGTCTAATTGAGGTGATCCCTTTGACAGGGGATGGTATTTTAAACATAAATTAAGGTTAAGAATAATAGAAATAATTAATCATAAAGGGTTTTTTAAACTTTTTTTTTCAAATTTATGCTATAGGTCCATTAAATCATAAGTTTATTTTACCTTCTTAAATTCAGATAAACTAAGCATTGCTCTGCTTTTTGTTTTTTTCATCTGATCAAAGAAACAATGGTAGGGGGCTTCCCTGGTGGCGCAGTGGTTGAGAGTCCGCCTGCCGATGCAGGGGACACGGGTTCGTACCCCGGTCCGGGAGGATCCCACATGCGGCAGAGCGGCTGGGCCCGTGAGCCATGGCCGCTGAGCCTGCGCGTCCGGAGCCTGTGCTCCACAACGAGAGAGGCCACAACAGTGAGAGGCCTGCGTACGGCAAAAAAAAAAAAAAAAAGAAAGAAAGAAAGAAAGAAACACAGGTAGAATTGCTTACATTATATTCAGGGTCTAAGAACTGAGGTCTTCACTTCCTTACTATATCCTTAGCAAAACCACTGCCTAGATGGCTTCCTAATTCCCCCAAACCACATGTTTATGGACATTTAGGAGACTTGTAGAATCTGTCCAATAGAACTTTCTGCAATGATGGAAATGGTCCACATCTGCTTTGTCCAATGGTAGCCACCAGGCATATGTGGCTGTTGAGCACATGAAATGTGACTACTGCTGATGAACTGAACTTTTAATTTTAATTCATTTTAATCTTCATAGCTACATGTACCTAGTGACTAGTCTACTACACAGCACAGATTCTAGGCAGTGTACTACAGAAATAGAATTCTATATAAATGTAACATCATCCTTTCCCTCTTTCTTCTCCCCTCCATCTCTGCCACCCTTCCATCCTTCCTTCCTTAAACATGCTCTGAGTACCTACCACATGCAGGCTCTGTGCTTGGTACCAGGGAGTAGATATTACAGTGATTTCTCTGCCCTCAAGGAATTAACAAAGGTTGGGATGACAGTGACAGGTTGTAGGAAGAATAGATGTATAGTCTTCGTTGTTGTGCGCAGGCTTTCTCTAGTTGTGGCGAGCGGGGGCTACTCTTTGTTGTGGTGCGTGGGTTTCTCATTGCAGTGGTCTCACTTGTTGCAGAGCACAGGCTCTAGAGCGCAGGCTCAGTAGTTGTGGCACATGGGCTCTAGAGCACAGGCACAGTAGTTGTGGTGCATGGGCTTAGTTGCTCCGCAGCATGTGGTATCTTCCCGGACCAGGGCTTGAAACCATGTCCCCTGCATTGGCAGGTGGATTCTTAACCACTGCACCACCAGGGAAGCCCAATGTAGTGGTTTTAAATGAGTGAGGATGGAGAAGACCAAGGAAGAACTGGTGCAGGAGGCTTCAGAGCATGAGGATGGAAGAATCTGGAGAAAAGCATGAGTGTCTGGGTCGCAGTTTGTCTTGGTCTAGGAATTAAGCCTAGAAACCTAGTCAAGAAGGTCTCTGGCTCTTTTGTATACATTGTCACCAAAAGAGTGTTCTGATTGGACCCAGAATAGCCAGGAAATAAAACAGAAGCTAATGACATGTTGGCCCGCCAGGCAGAAGAAAGCCTGGGTCATGTTCGTGATTGTCCCTGGAATGTACTGTGGGCTCCAACTGTGATTAACTATATATATAGTTCCTGCCTCAGGATTTCCAGTGCAGTCCTTGTTCTTTATACCCCAATGGCTGTCTGAGTGTGACGTTTCCAATGAGTCATCTCTGAAGAGGACAAGCAAACGATTCTGCTTTGAGCACACATTTATGGAATGAGGGAATAAAAGGAAAAGACCTGGATTCCTGTGACTAACTAAGTTAAAGATTACACTACCCAGTACTTGAGCAATGGTTATGAAAGAGGTGGAGGGCCTAAGTCAACAGATGTCCTGTTGAAGTTTTGCTGGAAACCAAGGGTTCTAGTCATCATTCATTCATTGTATTCCACATCCATGTATTCATTCAACTGACATCTGTTTAAGATCTTTACTATGCCAGTAACATGGACACAGTAGGGAAGAAGACTTATGATATATTGGGGGAGATAGATGTTAAGCAAATAATTATAAAATCTAAAATAATTGATTTAAACTTTTAATGTCAGCTCTGAAGAAAAGTTACAGGGTACATTATAGAGAAATTTGATCTAATCTGCGAATCATGGAAGGATCTCTGAGGAGGTGACATGTTAGTTGAATAGTTGCTCAGGCCAGGTTGGAGAACATGGCTTTTTAAGCAGAGGAAACAATGCACTGTACTCTTCCTTCTTAGCCCCTTTTGTGACTGGCATTACGTAGCCATTTATTTAATTACTTGTTTACAATTCTATCTCCTCATCTAGACTGCCCCAGGAGATCAGGAGCTGCAATGGTCTTGGTCACTGCAGCACCTTCAATGTCCAGCCCAGTGCCTGGCACATATCAGATACTCAGTAAAAATTTATTAACTATAAAATATGTATCACATGTGTAGAAGCTCAGAAGTAAGAAGGGATTTGGAGCATTTAAGTGTCTGAAAGGAGGCTGGTGTGGGAAAGCATACAGTGAGGGATGGAGAGGTTCAGATAGGGATATAGAAGTTATTCTGGGCCCTGTAGGCTATGTGAAGGATTTGGGGACTCTGTCCAAAGACAAGTTGGGAAACTATAGAAAGGTATTAAGTAAAGAAGTGATGCAATCAGATTGCATTTTAAAAATATTTGTCTGCTTGCTGTATGAGGAATAGATTGGAAAGGAGCAAGGGTGGACACAGCAAGATTAATTAGGATGCTTATGTAGTGGTTCAGGTGAAACATGATGGTGTCTTGGACTATGGAGATGGAAAGAGAAATGGATGGATACAAGAGATCAACTAAAAAGACAAATATACTGATTGAAAAAATGGTCAAAGGATCTAAATAGACATTTCTTCAAAGAAAATATGCAAATGGACAATAAGCACATGAAAAGATGCTCAACATCATTAGCCATCAGGGCTATGCAAATCAAAGCCACAATGAGATACCAATAAAATGTTAAATGTCAATTGGATCTCAAAAAAAAAAAAGACTCAAAAAATTGGGTATAGCAGGAACATACCTGAACATTATAAAGGCCATATATGACAAACTCACAGCTAACACCATACTCAACAGTGACAGGTTGAAAGCTTTTTCTTTAAGATCAGGAACAAGGCAAGGGTACTCATCCTCATCACTCCTTTTCAATATAGTACTGGAAGCCCCTAATCAAAGCAATTAGGCAAGAACAAGTAACAAAAGGCATACAAATCAGAAAGGAAGAAGTAAAATTGTCTCTGTTTTCAGATGATATGAACTTATAGATAGAAAATCATTGATTCCACACACATCCAAAAAAAAAAAAAAAAACCCAAAACCAAAAACCTGTTAGAATTAATCAACAAATTCAATAAACTTGCAGGATACAAAATCAACATACAAGAATCAGTTGTATTACTACACACTAACAATTAAATATTTTAAAAAGTAATACAGAAAATAATCCCAATTCCAATAGCTTCAAGAACAATAAAAAACTTAGGAATAAGTTTAACCAGTGAGGTGAAAGATCTCTACACTGAAACTATACAACTTCAATGAAAGTAATTGAATAAGACATGATTAAATGGAAAGATATCCCATTTTCATGGATCAGAAGAATCAATATTGTTAAAAATGTCCATACTAAAAATGTCCATACTACCCAAAGCTATCTATAGATTCAGTCTAATCCTTATCAAAATTCTAATGCCATTTTTCACAGGAATAGAAAAAAACATCCTAAAACTCATATAGAACCATGAAAGAACCTGAAGAGCCAAAGCAATCCTGAGAAAGAAGAACAAAGCTGGAGACAATACACGTCCAGATTTCAAACTATATCACGAAGCTATAGTAATCAAAACAGTATGGTATTGACTTAAAAATATACAAATAAACCTATGGAACAGAATTGAGAGCTCATGCATATATGGTTAACCAATATTTGACAAGGGAGCCAAGAATCCTCAATGGGGAAAGGATAGTATTTTCAATAAATGGTGTTTGGAAAACTGGATATCCACATGTGAAAGAATGAAATTGAACCCCTATCTTGTACCACTCACAAAATTAACTCAAAATGAATTAATGACTTAAATGCAAGAACTAAAACTAAAACTCCTGGAAGAAAGAAAACATAGGGGAAAAATCTCCTTGACATTGGTCTTGGCAATGATCTTTGGATATAACACCAAAAGCACAAGCAACAAAAGCAAAAATCAGCAAGTGGGATTACATCCAGCTAAAAACCTTCTGCCCAGCAAAAGAAACAATCAACAAAATGAAAGACAACTTGCAGAGAAAATATTTTCAAACCATCTCTCTGATATGAGCTTAATATCCAAAATATATAAGGAATTCGTACAACTTGATCGCAAAAAAAACCCCAAATAATCCAATTGAAAAATGAGCAGAGGACATGAATAGACATTTTTCCAAAGAAGATTATGTACATGAAAAGAAGCTCAACGTCGCTAATCATCTGGGAAATGCAAATCAAAAACACAATGAGGTATCAGCTCACACCGGTTATAATGACTATCATCAAAAAGATAAGAGATAATAAGTCTTGGCCAGGTTGTGGAGAAAAGGCAACCCTTGTGCACTGTTATTTGGAATATAATTGGCATAGCCACATGGGAAATATTTTGAAATTTCCTCAAAAAATTGAAAATAGAACTAGCATATCACCCAGCAATCCCACCTCTGGATATGTATATCCAAGGAAAAAAGATATATATCCAAGGAAATGAAATCACTATCTGGAAGAGCTATCTGCATCCCCACGTTCATTGCAGCATTAATTACAATAGCCAAGATATGGAAACCATCTAAGTGTTCACTGACAGATGAATGGATAAGGAAAATGTGGTATATAGATGTATATGTGGAATACCATAAAAAAGAAGAAAATCCTGCCATTTTGACAGCATGGATCAACCTTGAGGGCATTATGCTCAGTGACATAAGTCAGACTGAGAAAGACAAGTACTATATGATCTCACTTATATGTGGAATCTAAAAAAGAAAATGACAACAGGAGAGAAAGACACAGGAAGAAGAGATGGGAAAGCATAGAAGAGAAAATGAAAGTAATAAATCCAAATGCTTTGAAAGTTGTCTCTAAGAGCCCCAGGAAAGTGTATCCTCACATGAAGCCTGTAGTTTGGGCACAGAAGTTGAGGTTGTGAAGAAATCCCAGTAATAGCTACAGCTTGGTTATTTAAACTATCGTTCACTGAGGGGAACAATTTCGAGCTTTCCTGGAAGCACTTCAACTTTAAAGACCCTCTTATCTGCCATGCCATTAGGGGAACCGGCATGGCAGCCATTAGATTAACTTAATAGACTTTTGTATAACATTTATCAACATCCATATAGCAGCAATACCATACAGAAATGCCAGCAGGGATGTACAAAGCATGTAACTAGTGAGAGTGAGATCAATGGGAAGCATCAAAGAGTTGAAGGCTCTTGATATGTATTAAATAATAATAGCTTCCCCCAGGGTCCCCATGACATGGCAGATGAGAGGGTCTTTAAAGTTTAACTGCTCCCACCGGAGAAGCTAGACAGTTTCATCCCCAGGGCAAACAATCAGAGAAAGGACAAAAACACTCTTAAGCGGGCTCATAGATTAAAGAGACATGTCTACCTATGAGTGGTATATGTGATAGGTTTGCATTGGTTAATCCCTTTTCTGTCCTGAGGCCTGGGGATGCTCTGTGATGTTTACATGACTTGAGAGAGGGAAGAGTTAGAGGCTCCCAGAGCAAAGCAGCAGGAATTGGCTGTCCAAGTCAGCCCATGTCTGGATGCATAAGTGTTGGACTCAAGGGCGAGTTTTCAGGGGGCCATATTTGACCATAGATCCAGACCACATTCTCAATGGCGTTATTGGTGATAAGGGTGATATTCTGATCTCCATCTGCTCAACTGAGGTCATTATCTGAATATGGATGGAGAGCATGGGTGTTATTTCTTGGGCTTCCTAAAGCCCCACTATCTGTTGCAAGAACCCAGAACCATGAGATATTGACAAGGTTAAGCATTTGGAGAGCAAAGTAACAGTTGGAAAGTGAGGTTTCTGAAGTTGTATTGCTTTGGGTAGGTGTAAGCCTTAGGCTTAGTAAGTGGGATTTCTACCCGGGTGGGGCGTTGCTCCTATGGAAACTATTCACAGGGAGTGGCTGGTTTTGTTCTGACATGGGTCTTAGTGGCCACTTGCTTTTTCAACCTCATGGTGCTGAGCGCTGCCACTTGACTTGAAGCTTCGCATGCACTGCTTGGCATAGGCACTGGTTTGTGGGCAAGGCTGTGTCAGAGATTAGATCATTTTAAGTGTGAGTGGGCAGGACAATATTTGCTGCTTTTATTGCATTTCTTAGCTGTGTCTACAGGCAGAGTATTCAAACTGAAAAAAAGAAAAAAGCTGTTTCATGCATGCCATAGAACACTAAGATATGAGGTAATGGCTTAAATTGTTAGTGTCAGACCCAGGAAACAATGTGACAGAAGACACCCCCAAATCTGCTAACTGCCTTTGGGTCCCCAGGAGGCAACTGGAGGTGTAACCCACAACTATCTGGCTTGTCTATTGGTTCCTAACATGTGATTTCATACTGACTCTAGACTTGTTTATTATATAAGCTCTGACCATGGCTTTAGATGGCTTCACCATAAGGTGATGGGTTTTGTTGATAAGCAGACCAAAAAAAAAAAAAAAGGAAGAAAAAAGAACTTTCATTATAAAGATAATGTGCCATCCTCTTGAGATGAGGCAGAGAAACAATTAAATAACACTATTGCACACTCAAAGTCCAAGAGGGCAATGAAAAGGACCCATGTCTGGAACTTTCTGTCTCTAGAAATCAGGTTGATCTGAATATTAGGGAAGAACCAGAGTGGCATGAAAAATATGTCTCCTTCTTACCACCAGGACAGGAATATAGGTAGAATGAGAGTGAAACACAGGAGAGCAGGCTGATAAGGCTGGAGGAAGAGAAAGTTTTCCTTAGAAGAAAGGGTGCTATATTTCAGATACAGAAAGAAAGATAACCAAGAAGCCTAAGCTAGAGAAACAGGAAGAGGAGATGCATATAGGTGTGCTGACTCTTAACAAGGAGTTAGGAAGAAGGAGATGCTTCAGTTGTCATAAAATCTGAAGACATGGATCAGGGATCGATGAAATCTAACAGATGAAGAGAGGCAAGAGAAGTGTCCAGAATGGCTTCTCCAGAAGGAGCTAAAATGTAGAAAAACTGGGAGGAAGCAGTCTCTTAGAGATGTTGGTAGAACCCACAGTAAGAGCAATCAGGGAGCCAACCTTGAAAATTGAGACAACTATCCAAAGTCATTATATAATATGGAGAGGAGGGCTGACTAGAAGAATCAACATAAAACATCATAGTATTATTGGGTGTGCACCAATGATTAATGCAAAGAAGCATGCAGGCTTTACCTGTTAGCTGGGGATTCTTGACCAATAAATTTCTAGAATTACAACATTAAAGGAAGACCTAGCAAAGATGGGACTTCCTTAAGGGAGGCAGACAAGCATGGTTTAGATGTTAGTCTAATAGGTCTCCTGCGTCACTCCCTGAGTAGGTCACCCATCCCTACTCAGGGAGTGACAGTGGCCAGATTTGAACAATAATTGTTTCTGCCAGTCTTACAACTCGCTGACTTTATGTGTCTCACCTTGAAAGACCAGATGTGAGAAACATGTTAGAAAACATAGTAGGGGCCATGCAAGAGAGGAAGGAAGGAAGGAGGACACTTGAATCCTGCAAATGTGCTAGGTCTCCTCAGGGAAGAGGAAAGGGGAACAGCTCCAAAAGTAGGTTAAACTGTTAGAAATTCACTTCTCTGAGAGGAGCAGGGGAATAGTAGAGGGAAATGGAACATGGTGTGTGTCCCTTGGCTGCAAGTAAGAACAGAGCAGGGAGCAATGGTCCTTGAAGGCTGGAACCATTAAAGTTTGAGGAAAACTGCATCCTGGGAAGCACACAGCAGAGGTTTGGATCCTCACTCGCTGCCCCAGGGCACAGATTCTTGATTCAGCTATGGCATGTTCAATTCAGGGATCTGCCAACGGTAGTTCTTCACTGGAAGTAAAAACGAAGGCGAGGGGAACAGCTCCCCAGGAAGCAGGTTTTACCAGCCTCGGCAATTCTGATTCTCTTCTAGATGATTGAAGCACCATGGTGACCCAATATTAACTGCCTACTCACAGTTCCAAGAGAATCTGGGGCCAGTGCCCTACCCTCTGTTCATGATGGAGGTGTCGACACACAGGACTCAAAGAGAAATGGACGCAAAGAATATTCCTCTTTCTCCTCAGATATCAAGTCTCTGCTATGGTCTTTGGCAATATCACACACTAATTCTAGAAACCTACTTTTTCCTGGAATAGCTCAGAGTGCTTTTGTTTTTTAATTTTGTGGGTATAAAGCTAGTGTTATAATAATTATATGTCTTATTAAATCTCTGGATTCTTTAGAAAGATGACATTCATGAGAGACTTTGAGCCTTGAAGAAACTATATCCATCCCAATGAGAGGAAGATACAAGATAGTTGTAGAAAGAATCAAAACTGCCTCCCACCACACCCACTTTTTTTTTTTTTTTTTTGCATTAAGAACTCTGATTTCAGCTCAAAAATTTTGGACCTTGGGCTCACAAGGACAACTTGTTTTGCTTTAACGATGGATTCCTTTGGATTTTAATCTGCAAGAGGATTTAGTCCTTGGACTTATATTTCTCCCCAAGAGTTTGATAATAAAAAATATTTTTATTATTGGAATATCTTTACATTGTCACTACATCTAATTTCAGAACCTTGGATGAGCTGTATTGGATGACATGTTTTGCTATGGGAAATAGAAGTGAGAGTGAATTTTCAGCCTTCGATTAATACACTATTTGATCCTTGGTTCAGGTGCTGGTCAGATCCATTTGTGAACTTTCTGGTGGCAAAATCTGTACTCCCACCTACAGATGCAGAGGATCCATTAAGGAACAATGGCAAGTGGTACCAGGAGGAGACCTCAGGAAAGTGGAAAAGAACTCTCACCAGGACACAGTGTGTTCCTCCTCCCATGCCTCTGCTCTGGAAACTTCCATTGAGTAACTTTCCTGGCTCTTCTCTGTCCTATGTGAGTGGTGAATTTGGGAGCAGGATCAGTTTCCTTCAGCTTCTCTCTCTTGGACTCTACCTGCCTGCAGAGAGGGCACATTCTGGAATGGATGCCCAGCTACAAACTAAGTGTAGTGGGGCAGGCTCTGTCCAGCAGGGGATGCCGTGTGGTCCAGCACTAATTATGGCTGATGGATTATTGAATTCAAAGAAGTAGAATCAGTTAGTTCACTTGGCAGACATGGGGTCATATCCTCCAACATTGCTTTTGATCAGCGATCTCCATCTGTCTGACTTTCGTGTCTACCCATTAGTTCTCTTTTCTACAGAAAAATCATAGTGTGTACATTGCACTATTGACTTATATATTTGGCTCTGACTCATCAAGGAGAAGAACATGGAGATTACAGTAAAAGAGACATTTCCAAGGTTGTAGCCAGCCCAGAGGTTCTTGGTGGCAGTAGAGGCAACCCTGATGACTAAAAGAAATTCAAGACTCTCATTCCAGAACCTGTAAGCATAAGACACATGTGATATTGTGATTTATAATAAGACATATGTAATTGGTCTTCATCCCCATTTCTGCCGCAGAAATCCTTGGAATTTCACATGAAGAGAGTGATAAATGTCTTCTTATTATGTTAATGAAGTGACTTTTGGAAGGCACCTAAGGATAGGAGCTGGTTGCCAGGAGAACCAATCAAAGTGACTGGAGGGTTGGAACTTTCATTCCCACCTCCCTGACCTCTGGGGAGAAGAAAGGAGCTGGAGGTTGAATTGATTGCCAATGGCTGATGATTTCATCAGCCATGCCTACGTAATGAAGTCTCCATCAAAACCCCCAAGAGACCTTTGACCTATGGGAGGTCAGAGCTGTCATGGTGGCATCTCCAGACTCTGAGTTTCCAGGGAAACACGATGAAATGACTCCCATTCCCACTCCTAATTTTGAGCAAATGCACATGGAAAAACCCCCAATTCTTCATTTTCGAATTGTTTTACAAAGTCTACTTTTTATGCCAATCTCCATTCTTCCTTTCAGCAAAATTGATTAAGAGAACATTCATTTCTTGTGTAGGCTGTCTGGTGGAATGTATATGCCCTCAGGCTAGGTTATTTTAATTTTGACTAAACTGAGAAGATTGGAATCTGGGAAGGAGAATGATATACCTCCAGGTGCCCACTCCAAATATTTGTTCCTTACTGTAAAACTAGGAGATAGTATGTTCTCTCCCCCAACATGTATATATGCTGCCCACATCCCCTCCCCAACTCAGTCTTAGAGTAGGTGGGACATTCTAGTTGGTCCTGCAAAGATGCTCTTTGTCACCAATGCCACATCTCACACTGTGTGCTATTTCTGTCCTGCTCTGTAACAGGGTCATTTCTCTATAACAGGGTGATTTCCCTGAGGAAAAAAAAGCTTTTCTGGACCCAGGACATACACAGGATCCAGCACTGGGTTGCTGCTGTGGACTGAATTGTGTCCCCCAAATTCACATATTGAAGCCCTAACCTCCCAATGTGATGGTATTTGGAGATGGAGTCTTTGGGAGATAATTAGGTTTAGATGAGGTCATGAGGGTGGGGCCTGCATCTTAGGATTGGTGTCCTTATAATAAGAGGAAGAGACACAAGAGCTCATTTTCTATCCTGCCATGTATAAGCCAGGAAGAGAGCTCTCACCAGAAAACGACCATGCTGGCACCCTGATCCCTGACTTCCAGCCTCCAGAACAGTAAGAAAATACATTTCTGTTGTTTAATCCACCAAGTCTGTGGCACTTTTCTGTGACAGCTCTGGAAATCTAATATGGTCCCTCATCCAAGTACAGTTGTCCCTTGAACAACACGAGTTTGAATTGTGCAGGTCCACTTATATGCAGACTTTTTCAACAATAAATACTATAATACTACATGATTCATGGGCCACAGAGGGCCTTCTGTAAGATGCTCAGATTTTCAACTGTGTGGAGGGTCTGCACCCCAAACTTGAGTTGTTCAAGGGTCAGTTGTACTTCTGAAGCCCAAGCACATTCCTGTTATTGGAGTTCATGAGACAACACATTAGCCTGATGATAAATTCTTATTTTATCCCAAGCTATTTTGAGTTGGGTTTTTATCACTTGCAACCAAAGAGTCTTGATTAATACAGTACTGATAAACAAGAGGGATACAATCAGTAAAGGAAGGAGGGAAAACACATTCTGAAAGTGCAGAGGCACAGAAGACCAAGGATGGCTGGAGTGTGAGGCTTGAGGAGCAGGCAGGAGCCAGGTCACAGAGGGTCTTTTACACTATAGCATGAGATCTCTGAGGTAGGTAAGCACTCACTGAAGTAACCTAAGCAGGAAATGAGATGATCATATTCAGATTTTTGAAAAATAACTAACCCCAGGAGGAAGTGAACTAGGAGGAAATAAGTTAGAATGCAATACAGGATTCTACATGAGAAATTATGATGCCTGAACTAAGAGTCTAACCATAGGGAGATGGCCAGATTCAAGGGCACTATTAGAAGGCAAAGCTGACAGGTCTTGGTGACCATTTAGTGCTCAAAGTTGAGAGGGAGGGAGAAATCAAGGGCGACTCCCAGGCGTCTTGCTCAGGTAATGAACGGTGCTGCCTATCGTGGGACAGAAGCTGCAGACAGAGGGCAGGTTTGAGAAGTAGATGAGATGGACTTGGTTTGGCACGTGTACCTTGAGGAGGGCTTTGGGGACTTTTACTATGAAGTTGTTCAGTATGACATATGAGGCTGCAGCTGTGGAAAAGTCCAGGCTGGAGGGTAACCATGGGCACAATGAGACTGTCCAGAGGGAGGAGGGAGGAGAACAAGAATGAGAAAGAGGAGCCTTAGATGAGACAGAGAAGAAGCGGCCACGGGGAGGAGGAAAAACAAGAAATAGAGGTTTCAATGGGGAGGAGTTGTTCAGAAGTGTCAAGGACAGCGACAGAGGAAGCCAAGTAAGGATGGAGGAGTTTCCACTGGCTGTCAGAGGACCGCTGGTGACCTTGGAGAGGTAGACCCCTTGCACGGAGCACAGAAGGCTGAGACAGCAGGGGTCCAGGTATCATGGGTTGAGGAATAAACAGGGGAGTGGGGTCTTGGGATGACAATGGCAGAAGTGAATGTGGACAGCTCCTTGGAGAAATTTGGTTGTCAAGGGAAGGAAGGAGTTGGGGGCTAGAAGGCTGTTCATATGCTGAAAGAACATTTGTTTGTTTGCTTAGCCAAAAGTATTTCAGCATATTTTTATACTGAGAAGATAAAATTTGTATAGAGTATTTGAATGCAAGAGGACGAGGATGATGATAAATAATTTATAAATAATTATTGCACACTTACTAAGTGCCACACAGTTGGTGAACACAACACACAGGGTCTTGAGGATTCTACATGCTATAGCAGCTCAAAATTAAGGAGGTGGAGTAGTGAATGGCAGAGGACATGGCAGGGAAAGATGAGACTTGTGCAAAGGGAGGAATTCCAAGTTCACTGAGGGGAAGAAGGAAATGATGGATGGGGATACAGGTGACTTCATCAGTGCAACAGCAGGAAGTTGATGGTGCCTCTGCTCTTCTGTGAAGCAGGTGCTGAAGTTATCTGTTGCATGGAGGATGTGGCGTGCAAAGTTTGAGAAAGGCAGAGTTGGAATTCTTGAGAGGTGTGGGGTAAGAAGTTGATTAAATGACACAGATCACTGAAGAGACATTTGCAATAATGAGGGCCTGGCTGAAACAAATGACCATAAATGTGTAATGTCCCAAACTCATGAAGTCATTTGATTTTCTCCAGCAGAGCCTCCTTACCTGGTACAGGCTCTGAGAAGGGGGGCCACCGACTTGCTGTGTGCTTGTGCTCCTAAGTTCACTCATTTTAATCACCACCTCGATGGTTCAATGGCGGATGCCTAGAATTTGGCATTGAGGATTTGGCGAGCAAGACCAGGGTCCAGGGAAGAGAGTGCTGTGATGGACTAGCAATGCCTCCAGGGTTTTGGTTTTTGGAGGCAAGAACGCCACATTTATGGTGACTCTGATCCAAGTGACCCCATAGCTCATCCAGCTGAAAAAACGATAATGCGTGTGTCAGGACCCCTGATGACATTGACACCCTGTGAGCTTACTATTACCATGAAGCTTGGGTAATATTTTGAGATATTAATCGATGGGTTTGTTTTTCTTGCTCTACTGTCCCTTTTTCTTTTTTCCTGTTTAAGCAAGTAGCAGGCCCTGTGCTCACCATCTTGGGGGACATGTGTGTCTAGCAGGAGAACAGATAGCAAGCAGGTCTTTCTGCCTTTGTTTTCCAAAAGCCTAAACCCTTGGAGTAAGTGGATTGGCCTGTAAAGACAAAGCATATTGGCCAGAAGAAGGGGAAAAACTGAATGTGTTAGTTTCCTAGGACCGCCGTCACAAAGTTCCAAGACGTAAGTGGATTGAAATAGTAAAAGTTTACTGTCTCACGTTTCTAGAAGTTAGGAGTCCAAAATTAAGGTGTCAGAAGGACCAGGTTCCCCCTGGTAGCTCTAGGGAAGAAGGCTTCTTTGCCTCTTCCAGCTTCTGGTGTTTGCTGGAATGCTTGGAATTTCTTAGCTTAGAGACGCATGACTCCAGTTATGTGACTGTCTCCTACCTGTGTGTCTTCACGTAGCCTTCCTCCTGTGCGTGTCCATCTCTGTTTCCAAATCTCCCCTTCTTATAAGAACACCAGTCGTATTGGACTAGGGCCCACCCTAATTACCTAATTTTAACTTCATTACCTCTGTCAAGACCCTATTTCCAAATAAGGTTACATTCTAAGGTACTTAGAGTTAGGATTTCCACGTACCTTTACGAGGGGGACACAACTCAACCGAAAACACTGGAGTTACCATCCTCCTGCTCTGTACTGATTGGCTTTCTGGCATAGTGGAAAGGGTAGCAATAAGATTCAAGAGAGAAGGGCTTCAGTGATGGGGCATCCAGTTAGAAAGACCATGGGCCCTCCAGGAGCTGGGGGGCCAGGTCAACAGGGCCACCTTAATGCCCATCTGTGTGGACTGAGTGCCTTCTCCATGGACCCCCAGATGCCCTGAAACCCTGGAGCACAAACCTGGTGGAGGGGGGGCTTATCTCACAAAGAAATGGGGGTTATCCTTAACAGTTGTGACAGATCATTTAAAATGTTATGTTTCTTGTATCGTTAAGCCTGTGAACCAAGGTCTACGCCCACTGCACCTGTCGTTGACGTGTCCCCCAGCAAGCTGTCAGTACTGCCTGTACTTCTTTTCACCCAGGCTCTCAATAAGCCACATACTGATCTTGCCAGCAGCTATGTTTTCTAGGAACTGTTTATCATCGACTACCTGCTTTTTCTCTCCCATACAGATTTTTCTGTTTAATACTGCTAGAATCGATACTGGTATATTCTACACACACACAAAAAAAACCTATTGCATTTTTAAAAGAAAGGGAGGGTGTACCCTAGAAAACAATCTGCCTGGTCACTTTATCTCTTTCTTTTTCTTTCTCTTCTTTTTTCAAAGAGTAAAATCTTTTGATACATACCACAGATAGAGTCAAAGGGAAAAATTATCTATGGAAAAGAATATGATTTCATAATTGGAGAAGGAACTGTGTTCAGAGATGGAAAGCATACAGTCATTTTCTAGAGTGAAAAGCAATTTCCCTCAAACACAAGTCATAACTTTTTATCCTGTTCACAATTTTCAAGTTTCCATATTTCCCCAGAAAAATAAACCCCAATTTCCTGACCTTGTTTTAAAACTTAGTTTTGGGAAACCTGCCACTCAGCTGGTCCACAGTCATTGATTTACAGGAGGAAGCCTCATCCTGCAGCAAATCAATAGCTGGGGGTGCCTCAGGCCTTGGTCTCACCCCCTTTTATGTCTAATTGGTTGTGTGATCTCAGAGGGAAAATAAAATTAGGGCCTCAATTTTGCTTATTTCATCAGAAAATGCAATTTAAAAAAATCAAAGATTCATTCTTCTTCAATCATTCTTTTGTCAAATATTGAGTACCTCCTATGAGATGGGCACAGAGCTAGGCACTGGAGATACAGTGAAGAGGATGCAGCTCCCCATCTGGGAAGACAGGCATACATGTTAAATCAAAACCTTGATAAATGCCAAGAAAGGAGGTACCAGGTGTTATATAAAGGAGTAAAAGGAAAATTTGAGCTTGTCTGAGATTCAAGGAAGGATTCTAAGGAAGGACCCTTCATGCCCTAATCTGTAGACAAGTAGGAGTTAATCAAGCAAAGGCATAGGGAGTGAGCATTTTAGACAGAGGGTCCAACGTATGAAAAACTGTGATGTGGGAGGGAAAACAGTGTGCACAAAAGACTGAAAGATGAGTGCAGAGTGGAGCAACAAGGCTAAGAGGTAGGCAGAGCCAGCATGTGCTCATGCAGGGCCTTCCCAGCCATGAGGAAGACTTGGTATTTATCCCAAAGCAGTGAATGGGAACTGTGGTGCCCATGTGTGGTGTGTGTGTGTGTGTGATCATCTATCCACATCATCCTTTGACAACAGGTGCCACTCATAAAAAGTGAGTCTCCACAGACATAGAAAACAAATTTATGGTTACCATAAAGGGGACATGGCGGGGAGGGAGAGAGAAATCAGGAGCCTGAGATTAACAGATACACACTACTATATATAAAATAGATAAACAACAAGGACTTACTGTATAACACAGGGAAATGTATTCAGTATCTTGTAATAACCTGCAATGGAAAAGAATCTAAAAAAGAATGGGTATATGCATATGTATAAATGAATCACTTTGCTGTACATCTGAAACTAACACAACATTTTAAGTCAACTGTACTTCAACAAAAAAAGACTCAGATTGATTCAACCTATGAATAAATACTTTAGGGAAAAAAGAGTGAGTCTTTAAAATTCTTTGAGATTCTAATTTAGAAGACAGTTTTTGGTTCGTGAGATCCTCAGGTGTGTCCCTTAGCTCACCATCTATCACAGAGAACCAAGACTGAACTGTGATCAGTATGTGAGCCCACTGCAGCTACAAGCTTGCCTGTACTGGATGATACCATCTTTATTAAAAATATAGACAAGTAGGTAATTACACAGATGATCTGGAAAGATGCACATCGAAATGTCATCTCTGGATTATGAGATTTGTCAGTGAATTTCAATTTTCTTTTTTGGTACATGTCATATTCTCCAAGGTTTGGAGAGTTATTTTTTTAAAGAGCTCCCTGAAAATAGAACTGAGAGTAGGTAAGTGTCAGATTCACATACAAGTCACCAGGCACACAGGGCCTTTCTACTTGGGAATGGAGTAGGATGGGATCAGGTTACCATGAGGGCTGGGGCTCCAAAGAAATACAAAGAAAGGAGGGTGCTATGGACTGAATTGTGTCCCCCCCACCACCACCAAATTCATATGTTGAAGCCCTAACCTCCGGAGTGGCTGTATTTGGAATAAAGAGGTTATTCAGGTTAAATGAGGACAAAAGGGTGGTCCCTGAGCTGATAGGTTTAGTGTTGCTATAAGAACAGACACCAGAGAACGTGCTGTCACTCTGCCATGTGGGGTCACAGCAAAAAGACGTCCATCTACAAGGCTTCCATCTACAAGGAGGTTGGCTCTTGCTAGAAACCGAATCTGCTGACATCTTGACATTGGACTTCTCAGACGAGTAATCAATGTTGTTTAAGCCAGCCGGTCTATGGTATTTTGTTATGGCACCTAAGCTGACTGAGACAAAGAGGGCTAAACTCCATGGTGGCACTCCCTCTGGGAAGACTTCACAGAGAAGGAGAAATGTAAGTTGCACCTTGTTCGACGTCATTCCATTTCAAGTTATCTATGTTCTTTTTATGAAGAAAAATCATGTCACCATCTAACCAAAAAAACAAAACCCCAAAAAACCAATAGATCCCAGTAAGAAGTACTTAAAGTATAGTAAGTGTGTCCTAATGTGTATCCATGTGCAGGTAATGCTTGGAGGGACAGAAACACTGGCCCCAAATAAGATTTGAACCAAGTTCTCTATCCACTGAGACAGAAAGAAACAGGGATTTTGCACTGCACTCTATGCTAAAGGATCTTGGCACCCAGACTCCTAGAGGACTTCATTCAGTGAGTAGGACAACATTACAGGGGTAGCACAGACATAAGAGGGGACTCTTGTCCAGGCAGAAGCAGAGAGCATCTCAGAGGAAGTGGGGTTAAAACCAAATTCTGAAGAATGGATAGGAGTTCACCAAGTAGATGAGGAGAGAGGGAGAGAGAGAGAGAGAGAGAGAGAGAGAGAGAGAGAGAGAGAGGGAGAGAGGGAGAGGGAGAGAGGGAGAGGGAGAGGAGGAAAGAGAAAGGGGTCTCTTACATGCACATGAGGGCAGGAACTGTATCTTCTTGTTCTCTGTGCCTGATACATTAGCTGATGCTCAAAAACAGTTTGTAGAGTGAATGGGTAGAGGGACACGGAGGGCAGAGGAGGCAGTATGTGCAAAGGCACTGGGGCCAGAAGCAGCATAAGATGTTTGAAAAATTCCAAGCTGTCTGATATTATTGGAGCTGTGGGAAGTGGGGGTGGGGTGGGGTGGAAGTCGGGAGGGAGGCCAGGGAAGAAGGGAGTGGAGCACAAAGGAGACAGGGTTGGAGAGGTAAACAGGGGCTAGGTCATGCAGGACCTTGTACGTTGCACTTGGAAGTCTGGACTTGGTTCTGTGGGCAATGGCATCATAGATTTGTTGGCAGGTGGCCGAATCAGGGTGGTAACCCAGGTCTCGGGATCCTAGCCCAGGTTTCCCTTATTTCCACCCAACACCTTTCTCTTTACCCATCTTTACCTGTGACTTTGCAGGGAGGTGCCCGGCACCAGAGGCCGGAAGGCAGGGCCAGGCAAGGACATATATCCAGGCAGGTTTTCCAATGTCTGGTCCTCAGACAGAGCTGAAAATGGTAAGCTGTTTTCTCTTTCTTTTTCCCTCTGTCCCTTTTCCTCAGACCCGGGGTCCCCACTGCTCACTGCCCCGACACTGCGCAAGCTGCTCTCTGACTGGCACATAGCAATTTGGGGGTTGATGGGTGAAAAACTGGAGAAGCTCCGAGGCCGGTCTGAGGCAGGGAGGTGAGAGGTACCATCTGTGACTGTAGGGAGGTTGTGTAGAGCAACAGCCAGGAGAGGAGCTGGCATTCCTGCAGCCCCAGAGCCAGCGGCAGCTGCTGAGAAGAGCATGGAAGCCTGGCTGAGAGCGGGAGGCTGTTCTGAAGAAAGGCAATACCATACAGCTTTGTCAAGTACATTGAGTGAGAATGAAAGTCTTACCTGTCTGCCTCTGTTCCACCCCCGGCCCCATGCACCAGCCACCATCCATAGCCAGCTTCTGCCTTCACCTTCCGATCCCAGACTGGCAGAAACAGTGATAGGAAGGTTCCCATCATACATGCCCCACACAGTGTGAAAACCCCAGCCCTGTTGCTAGGCCATGTGGTGCCTTCTGCAAACTAGTTAAAGACACCCATTCTCTAGACTCTACAGCCGCCTGCTGTGAACCACCTTCATCGCCACTTTTGCATGTCCCCAAGTGCTCTCCAATAAGTCCCCTGTCCAAAGGAGACACTCTCGGGAAATCCTGAGGTCCAAGAATAAAACAAAGCAGGTACATTTTTAAAGTGCATTTTCAAGACTGTACTTCAGTTACATGTGAAACAGAAGCCCAAATCAAAGATGCTGTAGCCCCTCTCCCTTCATCTCTGTCATGAGTCATCCTGGTATCTGAGCCCCAGGATGAGGCCCCAGATGCTTCCATGGGACTCACTCTCTGCATGCTACAGATGGTTCTGGCTTCATACATATTTCATCTGTCTGAGTGTGTGTGGTTTGGGGCGAATGAAAGCAAAGTGATTTTTTTGTCTCCGGCTTTGCCTTCAATATTTAGAGACTGTATTTCCACCAGAGCCTCCGAGATGTAACTAAATGCAAACAATCCCTGCCAATGTGCAGCCGAGCTTTCTGCAGAGAGAGGGGCTCGAGGTTGTAGATTCCCATTAGCAAATTGGCATCTCATGCTCTCTTCTCCCCAATGGGCTCTTGTATGAAGCTGAAATGCCAAGTTCTTTCCCCAGAGAAATGTTTCCCTCCCACAGTACATTTCAATCAGACATGTCACACATCCCCAACTGTAACCAGCTATCTCTCCACCAGCCTCCTGTATGGTATAACTGACATCAGATGAGCTCATCACATGCAGAAGTGCTGGGGCCATAGATCTTTCAAAAGATTAAACGGAGGCGCCAAATCAGGCACCAAAGTGGGGGTTAGAAAGTACAGTGAATGACAGAGACAAAGGCTGTTCAGATTCCCTGCAAGATTAAGAAACTATCAGAAAGGGCCAGAAGTTCTGTAATTGGGCTGGGCCTATCTCATTCAGATCTCTGAAGGTGTTTATCAGTCCCTTTTTGTCTCCCAAGGAGATTAAAAAAAGGGCAGTAGAATAGAAATAGTCATTTTGGATATTTTTATTTCCACATATATCTCCTCTGAAGCAGTCAGATCTCATCATGTCACTATACTGCTTATAATCTGATGGCTCCGGGGCTCACAGAAAATAGCACACATGTCTTAGCATGAAAGACTCTTCCAAACCTATCTCGTTGCACTTGCCTGGTCTCCTTGCCGGTTGCTCACTTGTGCTTGAATTATATTTGACTCCTTGGGACTCTCATGCATCCTAACACCACATGTCTTTGCTTACACTGTTTGCAGTGCCATTCCACAAGTCGTGTCCATGGTCTTCTCCAGCTCAGCCTGCAGGAGCTCCCTCCAGGAGAAACTCCCATTGTGGGAGAATTCGTACTTGCACATCTGCCTTACAAAAATCTTCATCAATTCCCTTATTATAACATTGTCAGATGGTATGGTTACCCTTTGCTCACACATCTGCTCCCTTCCTGGACTCTGAGCTCCCGTCTTGATATCTGAGTTTATTCTTCTCTTTTTTTTAAAATTTATTTATTTTATTTTTGGCTGCGTTGGGTCTTCGTTGCTGCACACAGGCTTTCTCTAGCTGCGGCGAGCGGGGGCTACTCTTTGTTGCAGTGCGCGGGCTTCTCATTGCGGTGGCTTCTCTTGCTGCGGAGCACGGGCTCTAGGCGCGGTGGCTTCAGTAGTTGTGGCACGTGGGCCCAGTAGTTGTGGCTCGCGGGCTCTAGAGTGCAGGCTCAGTAGTTGTGGCGCACGGGCTTAGTTGCTCCACGGCATGTGGGATCTTCCCGGACCAGGGCTTGAACCTGTGTCCCCTGCATTGGCAGGCAGATTCTTAACCGCTGTGCCACCAGGGAAGCTCATGAGCCTATTCTTCTTTGAAACCCTGGCTCTTAGCAGGGGGTCTATGAATATTTGCTGGATTGAATGGAATGGAGTGGAATTACATTTTAAAGAAGAGATGGAATACCCAATCTGTATGTGACTGGTAAGACCCAGTGGAATGTTCTAGCAGGGTTTAGAGTAGGTTTACATTGTTACATAAGTAACTCTGATGAGGAAATTAATTGTAGAACTCTTAAGGAAACAAAACTATAATATTTTACTTGAATATTTACTTGTATTATTCATTCATCCAACTACTGCTTATTTAAGGTATGCTACAGTGTTCTAGATACCAGGGATTCAGCAGCGAACCAAACAGATAAAAATTCTTGCCCTCCTGGGACATATATTTTAGAACTCAGAGTGCAGTGGTTAGGGTAGGCTCAGGGTTCAATTTCTAGCTTGGTCACTTACTAGCTGTGTGATCTTGGGAAAATTACTTAACCTTTCAGTGTCTCAGTTTCCTCATCTGTAAAATGGAGATAGAATAGTGTCTACTGCATAAGGTTGTTGCAGAGATAAATAAGTTAATACACGTTAATACACTTAGAATAATGCCCAGCATATAGTATACATCCAACAAGTGTTAGTTATTATTATCGAACAGTTCATTTTACAACTGAGAAAAGAGAGGTACAGACTCCACATTGGGTGGTTGCTCTACTTTCTCACTCAGGTGCCCCCAGAAGAAATCAGCCTGTAAATACCTGTTTTCCCTCTGTCGCTTTCCTAGAATTGCCCCCTCCATCCCACTCTGGGTCCTCACCCTTTTCCTTGATTAACACTTACATGTCCTTAAGGTCTTAGTTTAGAATCATTCTGTCTGGAATGTCCACAAATATAGAAATCAGAGCTATTGGAATAAAATGAAGTCGGGTTCACTGCAGAGTGTCCATCCAGGTACATATACTGACATTATATTTAGAGGTGCATTATTCAGACGAGCTCTCTACTGTGCATCAATCTCATTGCTCAACCTCATGTTCTCCAGAGAGAGCCAATGGGAGATTCTGGGCAGTTTCTGTAGGAATGAAAATCACCTCTCTTAAGTACTCAGCGTAGGGTCCTGTCACTTACTACTTGTGTGATCTTGAACAAGTTATCATTTCTCCCTATCTTAGCTTTATCATCTGAGAAAGGGGAGCTGGTTGCCAAATAACTGCCTATCTAAGTCAAAGTGAGAATTAAATGGGACAATTATGCAAAGCCTTTAGTACAGTGCCTGCAATATAGCAAGCATTCAATAAATAACAACAATTCTTATTAATTCTTATTTTTCAATGAATCAAATTGCTTTCTTATCCAATCACTTGACTCCATGGTATGTTACTTAAATGCCAACTCTGGAAAGGAGCAAGCATTGCAGCAAATATTCTCCTTAATATGAATTGCTTCCTTAATTATCATAAAAGACTTTGCAAAACACACAAATCTAGTGCCTTTTACCCGCGATTCCTTTCTTCACTTCAATAAACACTTTTTGAGGATATTGGTAGAGATCGGCCAGGTTTCCTTCAGTAACAATCTCTACATCTAGTTTAAAACACTGAAGGTTTATTTCTTGTTCATGCTATGTGCCCACGGAGGGCTGGCAAGGGAACCCTGCTCATGGAAGTCACTCAGTGACCCTGGGGAGCGGGCAGCCATCATCTGAAATATTGTTGTTGCTCATGGCCAGAGGGAAAAGAGAGCTGTGGATGGTTTCAAACCAGCAAATAAGTGCCTCAGCCTAGAAGTGGCCCTCATCACTGTGCCCCCCACTCACTGAGCACCGGTCACCTGCCCACTCACGCCCAAGGGAGCCAGCAGTGCAATTCCAGAAAGGGGGGTGGGATCCCAGTGCAATTCCAGGAAGGCCACATTTGACTAGGATGACAATCCCAAGATACCAACTATATGCAAAGCACTCTGACGGCCCAGTTGAAGATAGGATGATACATACATTGCGACCTTGCTCCTCAGGTGACCTACGATCTGGCAGGAGAGATAAGGGACAGCAGAAGGCAGAATAGGACAGATACTGCTTCTGAGCTTCCAGCCGCATTCCACTGAGCCTAGAGGATGAACAGAGTGATTAATTCCCACAGCACTGCCGGGGACACAAGAAATTCATTACAGGGGGCCTGGCAAGGACTACAACGATGTTATCTGGGAGATGAGAACCAGGGTAGTAATAGCTCATCATTTTTAAAGTTCTAGTGAAGGCTGTCATCATCAACTCCATCATTTATTTAAGCATCTATATGTCTGTGTGATGGGCCAAGCAAGCAGCAGATGTGGTCCTGCCCTCTTGGAGAGCTTGGGAACTAGGGAGCCTCAGGCAGACCGTCCATGGCGGGGGACGGGGGGGTGGGAATCGGGAATAGGGAATGACACACACCGGGACATGCTCACATTCCATCTCACACATGATTCAGCTTTTCAATCATAGTTACTGGGCACTAATTTGGTGGAGAAGACAGGGAAGACAATTGCGGAAACAGAGAAAGATGTGGAAGCCGGGGTCTTACCTTCAAGGTGTTTATGAAGTATATAGAAAGATAACACAGAGATGCAGGGGAAATAGCACAATCAAAATATAGTAGATGGGACTTCCCTGGCGATCCACTGGTTAAGGCTCCACACTGCCATTTCAGGGTGCGGGTTCAATCCCTGGTTGGAGAACTAAGATCCTGCATCATGCTGCATAGGATCTCTAATATATATATATTAGAGATTAGTGCCTAAATGAGGGATTCAGATGTGTTCTATAGCATCTGAGGAGGGAAAGAAGGCTCCTCTGGTGAGAGTCTGGGGGCACAATCAGAGGAGGCAGACCCCCTTTACCTTGAAGATGGGTAAGTTTTTGGTTGATGGAAAAAAGAGACGGCATGGGCAATGGTAAGTGAAAAGTGGTTAGGAAGGAAGGTGAAAAGTCCAAGTAGGGTTTAGCCAAAAGAGGGGCTTTGTGTAGATGAGCGGTGGTCAGAAAGGAAGGGAGGCTGGAGACATGTGGTAGCTTCCAGGGTTGAATTATCCACAGGGCAGTGGAAGTTCTTTGAAAAGATGCAAACTAATATTTATGAAGCATCAACCATTCAAGGTCAAGTTCTGTGTGAGACACCTTACATCTATCAGTGTATTTTATCTTCGCACCAATTTGCAGAGGTTAGCAGGTGTATATATGAGGGAACAAGCTCAGAGATCACCTGGGAATAAGGGGCAGGGCTGAGGATCACACCCAGGACTTCGTGGCATTGAACTCTGTGCCTCTCCTATCACGCTGCACTGATTGTCCATCAAGACAGTGGCGTGGGACTGTCAGGAAGTTACACGGCACGTTAAGAAGATCAAGCAAACTGTGGCAGCAAGAGATACTAGTGGCAGGGAGATTGATAAGGAAACAATTATGCAAATCAAAATTTGGGTAAGGGCCTGAATTGAGATAATGACGGGGAAATGGGTGTGACCATGAACTGTGGGGAAGTCACAAGAACGTGCCACGTTGGGAAGAAAGATGGTGATTTGTAGACACATGAGTTTGAAGAAGACAGAGAACCAGCTTGTTATTTGGTGTTATGAGACCAGATGAATGATGTGTTTATGGATAGACACACAGATACTGAGGCCTGAGGCAAGCTACTTCACCTCCATAAGCCTCAGTTTCCCCCTCTGTCAGGATTACTGTAAGGGTCAATGAGGGAAAGCATGCAAAGCATTGAACAGTGTCCAAGAAACCATCAGAGCATCTGAGTAGTGGTAGCTGATATTTTATTAGAGAGAGGTGTCAGAGTTTAGGAGTGTGCCTTCTTTCCCACAGTGAGTTGCCTGGTGGGCTCTGGAAACTGCCTACAGCTTCCATCCGGACAATTTGTCTGATTAATTCTCTTGAGTTTGCCCATTTGGACAGTACACCTGCCCTTCTGCATCCCCACATCCATGGGGGTCCTCCATGGTTTGGGGGGAGGCTGACCTGCCCTGCAGTGTGGTGAGCTTGGGGTGTCTGGGTCTCCTAAATGAGGAAGAAATGGACCAACCTTCCTAGTCCCCTGTGCTTATGGAACTGGCTAAGCCTCTTCTGTACATCAGCAAAAGATACTCTCTTTAGGTGGAGTCACTGCATGTACTATACCAGGTGAGTGTTTGAGAAAAGAGACCCTCAACCCCAAACCACTATCCCCACAAGGTCACATAAACACTCCTCGTTCTTATCAGACAGCAATGTTATCTGGTGCCGAGAGAATTTCATAAACAAACTTGGATGTGCAATAAAAAAAAAGTCCCCACGCTAGGCAGGCAATCAAATTTCTACATCTTAAAAGCCCCAGTGAAATACATACATAGTAACCAGGTTTGTCCTCATGAAAGTCATTCTGCCACCCTCCGACTCATCATAAAAAGATCTATATTAAAAAGCAGCAGCATCATGTCCATAAAAGATTGAAGCAAAAAAATGTGATGTTGAGTCTGATTCTTGCAGAGCCTAAGGCAACCTTAGCACAAGGCAATGCTCCCAGGAACGCCAGGGTAACAAAAGCCAGCTAGTTATTTAATAAAGTCAAGGAGTACCTGAAACTGTATACTTGTATATAACTCATTAGAGACTGAAGAACAATCAGAAGAGCATAGCTGAATTTTTTACTGTTCTGTTAACACTCTCATCACCTGCCACCCCAGCCCCAAGCAAGTCTTGAGGATATAAATATTACCAGCTTTGATATTTATTTTATCCATACACGCCTGCATGTTTCATCAAAATCAGACATCAGTTGCCAGTGACGACTCCTGTTGTCACAGTCACCTGGCTTTCTCTCTTGCTTTCTCTGCTTGTCCCCTTCATTAAAGCCAGTTTGAATTTCAGTCCCCAGGCCTAAGAGAGTTCTTGTAATTGGGTAAATTGACATAGAGTGAGTTGGTAACTTCGCTCATGGTGGTTACCTTCTTGACCTCTCAACAGGCCCACCTTGAGAAGAGGTTCAGGGACACCTGCCGTGGGGCCCATCTGTCATGGGCAGAAGCAGATGGCATGGCCTCATGGGATAACATTTGCAGGATTGTGCAAACAAGTGTAGCAGATGATGGCGTGATATGGTCCCGGTGGAAGTCCCAGCCTCGTGGAATATAAAAGCTAGAACATACTGGAGACCTATTTAGTGACAGAGGAAGATACTGGGGCCAAGAGGGTCGCGATGACCTGTCAATCAAAGCTCAACTTCTAAAAGCCTCAATTCCCTAATCTAGGAAATGGTGGGACTGAAATAAGAATGCAATGAGATCACTTGTAAATTCCACGTGTAAGGACTTCTCTTCCCTCTCAAGCATCACTTGGTCCTGCCTGCATCCTACAGCCTGATGCAGAGATGTTAGTATCCCAGGTCCCCCATCGCCTCCTCTTCGGGGGTCACTCAGTGCTACCTACCACCTCTCCTGCATCCCCTTGCTCTTCTCCGTGAGGTAGAGGAGATAGCTGTGTGGTAGAGGGTGGGGTCCAGCGAGCCTGGACTGAACCCACGTGCCCCAACTGGGGCCTGTCTGTAATCAGGGAAGACCTGGACCAGCTGCTCTAAGAGGACATCAAGGGCAGGAGGGAGGTGTAACAGCACCCAGCACTGGCTCTCAGGGTCCCTCCTCCACATTCCCCTCCCCCCAACATTTGCTGTGTGCTCTCCTCAAACCAAAAGGCCCCCCTGCCTTCTTCAAGCAGGAGGAGTGGGCTTGGCAAGGGTAAAAGTGAGATCGGGGAGGCCAAGTGCTGTGAGGGGAAGATGGGTGTTTTATTCCTTCAATGCTGGGGGCTGACTTTTTAGAAAGAGGAGGCCTGGGGCTTCCCTGGTGGCGCAGTGGTTGAGAGTCCGCCTGCCGATGCAGGGGACACGGGTTCACGCCCCGGTCCGGGAAGATCCCACATGCCGCGAAGTGGCTGGGCCCGTGAGCCATGGCCGCTGAGCCTGCGCGTCTGGAGCCTGTGCTCTGCAACGGGAGAGGCCACAACAGTGAGAGGCCCGCGTACCGCAAAAACAAACAAACAAAAGAGGAGGTCTGTACCACAGAGCTGCTGATAAGATCACATGTAAATTTCAGTTTCTGGAGTGGCTCAGGTGTGCTACAGATCAGAGCTCACACCAAAGCCCCCCACCTCGTGGCTGAGCCTCCCATCCCCCGTCCCAAGGGCAGAGCTGACTGTTCGTCCCCCTCCTACTTGAACCCAGGCAGGGATGAAGCCACTCCCTGAGTTCTTGTGCCTCTATGCTGGCTACAGCCTCATCTCCAGCCTGTAGGAGCAGGGGAGGAGATCTTTCTGGATGAGATATCCTCACACAGCCTAGGTCACATGGGACAGTGAGGGAGAACCTTCTCTTAGCTCCATCTTAATTTGTAGTGATTAACTTAGAACAAGATGGAGAAACAGCCACGGGTCCCTTCCTCTCAATCCTAGCAGTGTCCAATGATTGTGTCACAGGCACTGCTCCCTGGCCTGCAGCCTTTCATCTTGGTCCCAGCTGTGTGGGTCCACACAGTCCAATGGGCACATCAGCTTTGGTTGTAGACTCAAAGCCCCTCCCCTCGGGGCATTTCTGTCAAGTGCTGCTATCAGCCCTCAGATAGGGAAGTAGGAGAGGGTTACACTTTACCCTCTGACTTGCTTGTGGGACTATGGGAAACTCCATAAGGTTTGACTAAGACGCTGGGTTACAGTGAGTAAAAACAGGACAAAATATTTGGATTTAAGATTACCACAGGAAATCTCTGACCTGGAGCTACCCATAATTCTCCCAACCTGGCTGCTTTCCCAGAGGGTCTCTCTGAGTTATCAGTGGGACCTGGGCTTCTGGAACTAGGACAGGCAGAACTCATAATTTTTCCTTGTCACTTTTGCCCATAATTATCATCATGCTAGCCAGACTGGATTGAGGAAATAAGCCAAGACAAGGGGAGAAAATTAGTGTGGGCCATGAGGCAGGGGTCCGTTTTTTTCTTGGAGCATCGGATGGGAACATCATCTTCTCCCTTCAGGAAGCCCTCCACCCTTTTACCTATACATCCTCTCTCACTTCTGACTGTCACAACCTTCCAAGGCATGCTCTAAAGCAGAGAAGAAAAGAAAACTTTATACCATCCTTGAAAGGACTGTAATTCTGAGATTCGAGGAGAGTGTGCCAAGATACCTCTGTTAATTAAACTCATTTTGACTGGAATTTATTCCTTATCCACTTCCTAAGATGTTATTGACAGCTTCCAACAAAAGATGCAGATATAAGAGAGCAAAAATTCAATTATTTAATCAAAATTCAATGAGACTCTAACATGTGCAAGGTACGGGGTTGAGGGGAGTTCATCTTTGTGCAGAGAGCAGGGGCTTTGGAATAGCTTATAGCTGTGTAATGTGAGCAACTTATTCAATATCTTTGAGTATCAGTTTCCTCTTCTGTAAAACAAAGTTGATAATCATAGCACCTACCTCACAGGACTGTTGTATGGACTTAAGTATATGTGAAGTGAATGTAAATTGCAGTCTCTGACAATTAACTGAGCACTTAATACACAGTAACTACTGTTGTAATTATTTCTGAACCAGGAAAGAAAATGATGGTGGGGACATTGTCCCTGCTCCGTAGGAGAGACAGAGGTGGGGAAGGAGTTGAAGTATTTGGGGAGGAGCACACAGGGTGCCCAGTGAGTAGGGTATGAGCAATAGGAAGAAGGAAGTAGGGGGGAAGAAGGAAGTAGGTGGGAAGAAGGAAGTAGGCTATCTCGGTACAAGGTCTATCTTTGAATTTATTCTGTCAGCCATGAAAAGCCACTGAAGCCACTTGACAATTTAGAAAGATCATGTTGATAATAATGTTGAGAATGAATTAAAGTAGGAAGAGACAGGAGGCTGTTATGGACCTGTCGTAAGACATGAGGTAGAGGTAAAATAACATTTTTAGGACCTTTGCAGGGGAGAGGGAAAGTCAGGGACAGAGTCCAAAGCTTCTGGCTTGTGTTATGTGGGATGCTTCACTAGAATATCAGCTCCATGAAAGCAGGGATCTCGGCTTTATACACTGATGTGTCCCAATCTCCTATAACAGTGTTTGGCACATAGTAAGTGCTCAACAAGTATTTGTTGAATGAGTGAGTGGATGAGAGTGATATTAACCAAGGAAGGAAATAGAGGGAGATTAGTGAGTTTGAGGGTGAAGATAATGAGTTGATTCTAGGTGTGCTGAATTTTGAGTGACCTCTGGGACATTCAAGTGAAAATGTCTCAGGTGAAAAATGGAAGTTTGGGTTTGATATTCAGGACAGAAAGCTGGGCTGGAGCAGAGTTTTGGAATCATTGGCCTAGAGAGATGGTTGAAATCATGGAAAGATGAAAGTCAACTTGGGAAAGTCTGTAGAACAGGAAGAGAAAATGGTCAAGAATGGAAACTTGGGTGAAGACTCACACCCGGGAAGGGACGGGTAGATATAGGAAGAAGAGCCCAGGGGATGGAGGAAGGATAAAGACCAGACACAAAAGCAGGAGACAGTATAGCGTGTTGTTTTATAGACTCTGAGACGTAGCTTCAAGAAAGGAGTAGTCGTGCTAGCTGCCACAGAGGGTTTGGGTAGGAAGGGGTCACAGAGGGCTACTTGATCTGGCGGTTGGGTCGTCATCAGCGAGCTTATGAGCTATAGGGATAGATGTGGGCTCTTGGGGGCCAACAGAAAGGATTTCTGACTGTTTTACACTTCCTTTTTCCAAATAATCAGCAAATTATTCTAAATTGTTTTAATTAAATGCAAAACCAAATAGGCACATTCATGCAATACGAAGGAGTGACTTCCAATTTATAATGTCCTTGCTCAGCAATAATGTCACCAATTTAAACATCAGATTAAAAAATAGAAATGTTTGGGGCTTCCCTGGTGGCGCAGTGGTTGAGACTCCGTCTGCCAATGCAGGGGACACGGGTTCGTGCCCCGGTCCGGGAGGATCCCACATGCCGCGGAGCGGCTGGGCCCGTGAGCCGTGGCCGCTGAGCCTGCGCATCCGGAGCCTGTGCTCCGCCACGGGAGAGGTTACAACAGTGAGAGACCCGCGTACCGCAAAAAAAAAAAAAAAAAATAGAAATGTTCAAGTTCTAATAATATTGTTAGCTTTCCCACTTGGCTTCCATGTGATATTTTAGGTTATTCCTGTAACTATTAAGAGTGCTCTTATCTACACAATTTGGGAGCAAGTTGTCACTTCAGAGAACTTTAAATTGGGTGTGTTCTTGCCTCTGCGTCTATGAAAACTTCATCTTCCTTAAATGTCATTTTCTGAACTTTAGATATGCAAACTTAGAGTGAAGCTCCAAAATGCAATGATTTCTTTTTACAACCATGGTTAGATTTGTCTAAATCATTTGGTCAGCTCAGACAGCTGTATTAAAATTTTTCCAAAAAAATGACAGAAACCAGAACATGCTATCTAAAGTATACATCCTCTCCTAATGTTTTGGAAAGCCGATGGCACATACTTCATAGGCAAGGCCCTTGTTCTCAGGACTGTTCCATATGAATAACCAAGTACTGGTTATGCATTGTTACATAAACTCGACCTTTCCTAGCTCAGCCGCTCAGCTGAGGCCTGGCCCTGAGGAAGGTTGCCCAGATTTGCAGCCTCGTGTAGCATTTGATTGATAGAGTGCAGTATTCCTGTTCATATAAATATTTTAAGTTGGAAAAAACCCTTTTGTTATTTTTCCCTCTGCCTAAGAAATACTTCTACGAATGCTTCCCATAACAGAGCCTTTCTCTGCCTTCAGTAACTCTGCCCCGGGTGACAAGGAAATAGCTTCTTGGCACTGTTGGTTTTCCACAACTGTTTTAAACATGGTGAGAGAAGTTGCAGAGCCACACCACTGTAAGGAAGATAGAAAAGATCCTCATTTCCTGTAAACTGTTCATCCTTTCTCCTTGCCATTTCCAGATGTGGGAAAAATTAACAACTGCTTTAATATGGAAGCAAGTATACCCATTATACTATTAACCTCAGAGAGTCCAATTTCTTTGAAAGTTTCTAATTTCCACCCATTGTGTTATGGTGCAACCTGTAATTCGGATTTTTATCCAAGAATTGCTTCTTCTAGGAAGCCTTCTGTGACTAATTCCAGGCCATATGTCTCTTCCTTCTTGTAGTGTGTGTATGTGCACAGGTATGTGAGTACGTGTCCGTGTGTCCGTATGTGTGTGTGACTTGCCTTTCCCCCCTTTATCCTTCTGTGTTATTTTCTTTTTGTTTGTTCAGATATTTGCCTCCCCCATCCCCCTCATTGATCTGCAAAATCCTCCAGAACAAAGATTATATCTTCTTTTTCTTTTGTTTTCCAGTTCAAAGTATCTAGCCAGAGATTAGGCATCAAAGAAGCATTGAATCAGCGCTCTTGGAGGAAGCGATGTTAGGACAGAAAACCAGATGCCAGGATCTGGGATGGTACCCCTTCCTCCTGACTAGTACATTTTGCTCTGTGATTCTTATCCTATGCTGCTTCAAAGGGGATTCATGAATCCTCTGGAACTGTAGCAAAGTGTTAGTGAAATTGTGCTTGTGTGTGTGTGTATGCCCACTTTTCTGGGGACAAAGTCTTTAGCTGTCATCAGATTCAAAGGGGTCCAAGATCCTCAAAGGCTCTCCCTCCTCTTGGTGCTGGCAACTGCACAGTGCAAGGACCCAGTGCTTTCCTAGAACCAATAAAGGGTCTTCCAGACATGAGGAATTTTACCATTAAAAGCCTGAGGGATGAGAGGGAGTTGGGGAAGAAGTGTTCTGAGTTGGCCAGAGGCAAATTTGGCTGGGAGTCCTAGTATGCAGGGATCCCCCCTCCATGGTTATCAACACGACCCAAACATCCAGTGTGTTTGGCATTCATCTTCTTCCTCTCCCCATCCCCAAGCTTTTACTTCTATTGGTTTTTGCACGCTGTATCCCAGTTATGAATCCTGATAGCAATGATTTCCTTAATGCATTCCAGACAGTGACTGCTGACATGGAAGCAAACCCTTAGGAAGAAGAATTGGAAAAAGGGAAAAAGAAAGAGAAAGATATAAAAATATAAAGACAGACTATTAAATTAAACCAGCCTTCAAATATATATATGTATGTATATATATATATATATATATATATATATATATATGACAATTTCATAGAGAGCCTCCTATGTCACTTAAAGGGAAAAGAGCTCGCTAACCTGGAAACAGAAAGATGAGTGATTTTTAAGTGCATGTTTCAAATAAATTATCTGAGTTCATTAGTACCAATATTCCTAATGAACACTTAGGACTGGTGTGAATCACGTCTCTGCTGACTCCATTAGGGAACCGATGAGCGAACAGTTGAAGTGGGATCACAGAGAGAGATGCTGAGAGGTCTGTGATTTAGAAGGTGGGCAGCTCTCCTCCGAGAGGTTTGAGTGTCCTCTAACTTCACACAAACGGGACCTCCCAAGCCCTGCTGCAGAGGCAGCCTCTGGTTAAGAGATGCAGAGTCGGGTCCTTCACGGAGGCTCGTAGGAAATTTGCACTGGTGGTTCGCTCATTGCCATGGCAACCACTCAAATGCAGAAGGGCACATACATTTGTTCATTTTTACAATTATTCTATTATTTATATTGAGGTATCTCTGAGAGGATGATACATTTCTGGGGAGGAGCCAGAAAAGCTATTCCTGAGACAAAAAAGACAATTAATCACAGGTGCCCCAAAGTGGAAATACATGTTTGCTAATCACTAGGGGCACCATCCATTCCCACCTAGCCTAAAGGGAAATCTTCAATACACAGTGGGATTTTCTGCTACTCACAAAAGAGGGAAATTGGCAGGTCTCACTTATCAAACCCCGTTTTCAGCAATCTGCAGACAATTTCTTTGCCAGATCTGTTTCTTTCTTGATCTGGAGTTTTCTCACAGTGCATGGTTCATTATACTTAATTATCTAGAATATGTCCCTACATCCAAAAGTAAGGTGGCTTTTTGAAAACTCACCTGAGAAAACTTCCTATTTGACTCTGAAAACGTAATGCAAAATCTAGGCTTAAAATGTAATGAATTTTGTTTTTTGACAAATCTTGCAGAATAAATGAATAAATAAACAAGCAAACACATAAACAAGCAAATAAGTAAATCCCCAAACCCTTTAATATTTCATGTGGATAATTTGATCTGCTTCTAATTTTTGCTGATTTGATTTCAGGGATTTAGAGTAAAAAGTATAGAGTAAAAAGTAAAAAGTTCCTGTGGAGAAATAGTGAGAGAAAATTTCAATCAAGGGTGCAGAGATGTGTGGTCAAAGATATTCCTCTTAGAGCATTATTATTACAAAATTATGTGACAGACATAGCTGCATATATAATAATTTAACACATATAAAATGTAGTGCATATGTAATACATATATACTAGAACTAACTTCAAAGTTCAAAAATAGGAAATTGGTTTAATTATAGTTTATGCAAACAATGGAATATCTGCAGTCATTAGCTAGTAAGAATGATGATGTAGGCAAATTTGTTGACATAGAATAATGCCTATGATGTATTGAGTGTTTAAAAACTAAGAAAGCAAGAACAAAAGGGCAGATTAAAAAATGTGTATTTTGTCATCAAATTTTGCTTTCAAAATCTTCTATGTCTACTTTGTGTTTATAGAGAAAAAAATTAGAAGTAGCATCGTTGAAAGTTTAATAGTCATTATCTCTGGTGATGGGATTGTATGTGATCTTTCTTGTTTTTTCCTCTCTTCATAGAACATGAGCAGAATAGTGATATAATTGCAGTTGTATTCTATGATTTATTAATTACCTATTATGTGTCAGAGGGAGTTGAGTAGGGATAGAACATGGCTCCATAAGTAGGTGAAACTTACAACCCTGATGTTTTTCACATCATGCCCCATTCAACAGAAATGCAATTTGTCAGTGTTAAATATGCTCTTTTTTGTGTGTCACACTCCTACTAAGTCTTCTCTTGAGATTCTTCTGAATTCTATACACTTTAAGGATTTTAAAAAGATAGCAGATCATTTGATCTCATTTAAATAAAAGATTTTAGTCCCAACAAGCAAACTACAGATGAAATGAACATATGGGTGACAGACTGGATATAAACACAATGTCTGAAATTGACAGGGATTAGTATCCAAATCGGAGGAACTCCTAAAACCAAAACCAGTAAAGGATGTGAATAGGAAGTGAGAGTTATTTTATCCCAGAGATACCCACAAACAGGTCCATAATGTAACCTGCAGAAGAATATTCCTAGAAGTGATATTATACATTTTGGAATTTGCAAGCAACCTAGATATTAATCAGTAGGGTTATAGATATTGTTTACACAGTAAACAAAAGCTATGTACTAGATGTACAAACAGCAACATGAATAGATCCTAAAAACAGTGTCGAGTAAAAAAATAAGAAAAAAATGAGATCTTTAAGTCAACAGCTCTTGGTAAATTATAAGTGCGAATATAAATAAAATAATACTATGAATTTCACAAGGATATAAGCATGTTTAAAGACATAAGGATATAAGCATGTTTAAAGACATAAATATATTAGAGTGGATGTCTTTGGGAAAGGGCAATGGGAGAGAGAAGAGAATTGAAAATAAAAATAAATGGAAAACAGCCTTTCTTTCCATTATTTTCTGAAACAGAGAGTGTATGTATGAGAATTTCTCAAATCTTAACCAATTCAAAGGCTGAAATGTTGGGTGAAATGATATTTTGGAGGGTACAAAAGAGTTTCATATGTGTAAAACCTGGAAATACTCTCACATCTGATATCCAGTTTATTAGTATATCCCTTTGTCTCTTCCTTCAAATTATATATGGAATCTGCCTACTTCTTTTCACCTCCACTTCTACCATCTTAGTATAATTCATTGTCTTCTTTTGCCATAACTAATGCAATTGTCTCCAAACAGGTCTCCTTGCCTCTCCAGGCCCCTTACCCAGATCTCCCTGCACCTCACCGCCCCACCCCTCCCCTGCAAAATCAAATCTCCAAACAGAAGCCAACGTGATGTTTTAAATGCCTCGTTCAGGTCATACTACTGTTTAACCAAGAACCTGACAATGGTTTCCCATCTAACAGAAAAACGTTTTGGTTTTTTTGTTGTTGTTGTTTTTCAATTTTTTTTGGCTGCGCCGGGTGTCATGCGGGACCTTAGCTCTCCGACCAGAGATTGAACCCGCGCCCCCTGCAGTGGAAGCCCAGAGTCTTAACCACTGGACCGCCAGGGAAGTCCAATTTTTTGTATACATAGGTCTACAAGGCTCTCCATGACCTAGAACTGCCCCCATCCCCAGCACACCTCTACAACTTCAAATCCCATGTCAGGACCTTTGTATTTGCCACTTCCTCAGCCCAGCCCGGGACCCTAATCCCTGCTCAAGGTCACCTCCTCAGAGAGGTCTTCCCTAATTGCCCTGTCTAAAATAGCAAAGCCACTTTTCTCTTTTCCATCTAACCTCTTTACCTGTTTAATTTTTTCTTTATGGCATTAATTACCACACAACAGAGTATTTGTCACCAGATGCACTTACCCCACTAGAAAGAGAGTGCCTTGAGGATAGGGACATCCTTTGATGTCCGAGTCAGTTTTCAGTGCCCTCAATAAACACTACTTGAGAGAATCAACCAATGAATGAATGAAGAAAATGAGGCGGAAGAGAGAGAGAGAGAGACAGGCAGACAGAGAAAGAGAGAAAAGAGAGACCTGCTCTCTGTTGGAGCCACCATGCTTGAAGTAAGAATGATTCTTTTGGACTAATCCTTCTCTTCCTCCTTCCCTTTCTGACTTCCTCCCTGGATTTCTTTCTTTCTTTCTTCCTTTCTTTCTTTCTTTCTTTCTTTCTTTCTTTCTTTTTTAACATCTTTATTGGTGTATAATTGCTTTACAATAGTGTGTTAGTTTCTGCTGTATAACAAAGTTAATCAGCTTTATATACACATATATCCCCAGATCTCCTCCCTCTTGCGTCTCCCTCCCACCCTCCCTATCCCACCCCTCTAGGTGGTCACAATGCACTGAGCTGATCTCCCTGTGCTATGTGGCTGCTTCCCACTAGCTATCTATTTTACATTTGGTAGTGTGTATATGTCCATGCCACTCTCTCACTTTGTCACAGCTTACCCTTCCCCCTCCCTGTGTCCTCAAGTCCATTCTCTATGTCTGCGTCTTTATTCCTGTCCTCCCCTAGGTTCTTCAGAACCATTTTCTTTTTAGATTCCATATATATTGTATTTGTTTTTCTCTTTCTGACTTGCTTCACTCTGTATGACAGACTCTAGGTCCATCCACCTCACCACAAATAACTCAATTTCGTTTCTTTTCATGGCTGAAAAATATTCCATTGTATATATGTGCCACATCTTCTTTATCCATTCATCTGTCGATGGACACTTTTAGGTTGCTTCCATGTCCTGGCTATTGTAAATAGAGCTGCAATGGACATTGTGGTACATGACTTTTTGAATTATGGTTTTCTCAGGGCATATGCCCAGTAGTGGGATTGCTGGGTCATATGGTAGTTCTATTTTTAGTTATTGAAGGAACCTCCATACTATTCTCCATAGTGGCTGTATCAATTTACATTCCTACCAACAGTGCAAGAGGGTTCCCTTTTCTCCACACCCTCTCCAGCATGTATTCTTTGTAGATTTTTTGATGATGGCCATTCTGACTGGTATGGGGTGATACCTCATTGTAGTTTTGGATTGCATTTATCTAATGATTAGTGATGTTGAGCATCCTTTCATGTGTTTGTTGGCAATCTGTATATCTTCTTTGGAGAAATGTCTATTTAGGTCTTCTGCCCATTTTTGGATAAGGTTGTTTGTTTTTTGATATTGAGCTGCATGAGTTGCTTGTAAATTTTGGAGATTAATTCTTTGTCAGTTGCTTCATTTGTAAATATTTTCTCCCATTCTGAGGGTTGTCTTTTCATCTTGTTTATGGTTTCCTTTGTTGTGCAAAAGCTTTGAAGTTTCATTAGATCCCATTTGTTTATTTTTGTTTTTATTTCTATTTCTCTGGGAGGTGGGTCAAAAAGGATCTTGCTGTGATTTATGTCATAGAGTGTTCTGCCTATGTTTTCCTCTAAGAGTTTTATAGTGCCTGGCATTACATTTAGCTCTTTAAGCCATTTTGAGTTTATTTTTGTGTTTGGTGTTAGGGAGTATTCTAATTTCATTCTTTTACAGGTAGCTGTCCAGTTTTCCCAGCACCACTTATTGAAGAAGCCGTCTTTTCTCCATTGTATATTCTTGCCTCCTTTATCAAAAATAAGGTGACCATATATGCATGGATTTATCTCTGGGCTTTCTATCCTGTTCCATTGATCTATATTTCTGTTTTTGTGCCAGTACCATACTGTCTTGATTACTGTAGCTTTGTCTGAAGTCAGGGAGCCCGATTCCTCCAGCTCTGTTTTCGTTTCTCAAGATTGCTTTGACTATTCGGGGTCTTTTGTGTTTCCATACTAACTGTGAAATTTTTTGTTCTAGTTCTGTGAAAAGTGCCATTGGTAGTTTGATAGGGATTTCATTGAATCTTTAGATTGCTTTGGGTAGTATAGTCATTTTCACAATGTTGATTCTTCCAATCCAAGAACATGGTATATCTCTCCATCTCTTTGTATCATCCTTAATTTCTTTCATCAGTGTCTTATAGTTTTCTGCATACAGGTCTTTTGTCTCCTTAGGTAGGTTTATTCCTAGGTATTTTATTCTCTTTGTTGCAGTGATAAATGGGAGTGTTTCCTTAATTTCTCTTTCAGATTTTTCATCATTAGTGTATAGGAATGCAAGAGATTTCTGTGCATTAATTTTGTATCCTGCTACTTTACCAAATTCATTGATTAGCTCTAGTAGTTTTCTGGTAGCATCTTTAGGATTCTCTATGTATAGTATCATGTCATCTGCAAACAGTGACAGCCTTACTTCTTCTTTTCCGATTTGGATTCCTTTATTATTTTTAATTCTCTGATTGCTGTGGCTAAAACTTCCAAAACTGTGTTGAATAATAATGGTGAGAGTGGGCAACCTTGTCTTGTTTCTGATCTTAGAGGAAATGGTTTCATTTTTTCACCATTGAGGACGATGTTGGCTGTGGGTTTGTCATATATGGCCTTTATTATGTTGAGGAAAGTTCCCTCTATGACTACTTTCTGGAGGGTTTTTATCATAAATTGGTGTTGAATTTTGTCAAAATCTTTTTCTGCATCTATTGAGATGATCATATGGTTTATCTCCTTCATTTTGTTAATATGGTTTATCACATTGATTGATTTGTATATATTGAAGAATCCTTGCATTCCTGGGATAAACCCTACTTGATCATGGTGTATGATCCTTTTAATGTGCTGTTGGATTCTGTTTGCTAGTATTTTGTTGAGGTTTTTTGCATCTATGTTCATCAGTGATATTGGCCTGTAGTTTTCTTTCTTTGTGACATCTTTGTCTGGTTTTGGTATCAGGGTGATGATGGCTTCATAGAATGAGTTTGGGAGTTTTCCTCCCTCTGCTATATGTTGAAAGAGTTTGAGAAAGATAGGTGTTAGCTCTTCTCAAAATGTTTGATAGAAGTCACCTGTGAAGCCATCTGGTCCTGAGCTTCTGTTTGTTGGAAGGTTGTTAATCACGGTTTCAATTTCAGTGCTTGTGATTGGTCTGTTATATTTTCTGTTTCTTCCTGGTTCAGTCTCAGAAGGTTGTGCTTTTCTTAGAATTTGCCCATTTCTTCCAGTTTATCCATTTTATTGGCATATAGTTGCTTGTAGTAATCTCTCATGATCCTTTCTATTTCTGCAGTGTCAGCTGTTACTTTTCTTTTTTCATTTATAATTCTATAGATTTGAGTCTCCCTCCTTTTTCTCTTGATGAGTCTGCCTAATGGTTTATCAATTTTGTTTATCTTCTCAAAGAACCAGCTTTTAGTATTATTGATCTTTGTTATTGTTTCTTTCATTTCTTTTTCATTTATTTCTGATCTTTATGATTTCTTTCCTTCTGTTGACTTTGGATGTTTTTTGCTCTTCTTTTTCTAACTGTTTTAGGTGTAAGGTTAGGTTGTTTATTTGAGATGTGTCTTGTTTCTTGAGTTAGGTTTATATTACTATAAACTTCCCTCTTAGAACTGCTTTTGCTGCATCCCATAGGTATTAGGTTGTCGTGTTTTCATTGTCATTTGTTTCTAGGTATTTTTTGATTTCCTCTGTGATTTCTTCAGTGACCTCTTGATTATTTAGTAGTGTACTGTTTAGCCTCCATGTGTTTGTAGTTTTTACAGATTTTTTTCCTGTGATTGATATCTAGTCTCATAGCGTTGTGGTCAGAAAAGATGCTAGATACAATTTCAATTTTCTTAAATTTACCAAGGCTTGATTTGTGACCCAGGATATGATCTATCCTGGAGAATGTTCCACGAGCACTTGAGAAGAAAGTGTATTCTGTTGTATTTGGATGGAATGCCCTATAAATATCAATTAAGTCCATCTTGTTTAATGTATCATTTAAAGCTTGTGTTTCCGTATTTATTTTCATTTTGGATGATCTGTCCATTGGTGAAAGTGGGGTGTTAAATTCCCCTACTATGATTGTGCTATTGTTGTTTTCCCCTTTTATGGCTGTTAGCATTTACCTTATGCACTGAGGTGCTCCTATGTGGAGTGCATAAATATTTACAATTGTTATATCATCTTGGATTGATCCCTTGATCATTATGTAGTGTCCTTGTTTGCCTCTTGTAATAGTCTTTATTTTAAAGTCTATTTTGTCTGATATGAGAATTGCTACTCCAGCTTTCTTTTGATTTCCATTGGCATGGAAAATCGTTTTCCATCCCCTCACTTTCAGTCTGTATGTGTCCCTAGGTCTGAAGTAGGTCTCTTGTACACAGCATATACGCGGGTCTTGTTTTTTATCCATTCAGCCAGTCTATGTCTCTTGGTTGGAGCATTTATCCATTTACATTTAAGGTAATTATCGATATGTATGTTCCTATTACCATTTTCTTAATTGTTTTGGGTTTATTATTGTAGGTCTTTTCTTTCTCGTGTGTTTCCTGCCTAGAAAAGTTCCTTTAGCTTTTGCTGTAAAGCTGGTTTAGTGGTGCTGAATTCCCTTAGCTTTTGCTTGTCTCTAAAGGCTTCCATTTCTCTGTCGAATCTGAATGAGATCCTTGCTGGGTAGAGTAATCTTGGTTGTAGGTTTTTCCCTTTCATCACTTTAAATATGTCTGCCACACCCTTCTGGCTTGCAGAGTTTCTGATCATTTTCTGAAAGATCAGCTCTTAACCTTATGGGGATTCCCTTGTATGTTATTTGTGTTTTTCCCTTGTTGCTTGTAATATTTTTTCTTTGTATTTAATTTTTGATAGTTTGATTAATATGTGTCTTGGCATGTTTCTCCTTGGACTTATCCTGTATGGGACTCTCTATGCTTCCTGGACTTGATTGACTATTTCCTTTCCCATATTAGGGAAGTTTTCAACTATAATCTCTTCAAATATTTTCTCAGTCCCTTTCTTTTTCTCTTCTTGTTCTGGGACCCCTGTAATTCGAATGTTGGTGCATTCATTTTTGTCCCAGACGTCTCTGAGACTGTTCTCAATTCTTTTCATTCTTTTTTCTTTATTCTGCTCTGTGGTAGTTATTTCCATTATTTTATCTTCCAGGTCACTTATCCGTTTTCCTGCCTTAATTATTCTGCTATTGATTCCTTCTAAAGAATTTTTTTTCTTTTACTGTGTTGTTCATCATTGTTTGTTTGCTTGTTGGTTCTTCTAGGTCCTTGTTAAACGTTTCTTGTATTTTCTCCATTCTATTGCCAAGATTTTGGATCATCTTTACTATCATTACTCTGAATTCTTTTTCAAGTAGACTACCTATTTCTTCTTCATTTGTTTGGTGGTGGGTTTTTACCTTGCTCCTTCATCTGCTGTGTGTTTCTCTGTCTTCTTATTTGGCTTTAACTTACTGTGTTTGGGATCTCCTTTTTGCTGGCTGCAGGTTCATAATTCCCATTGTTTTTGGTGTCTGCCCCCAGTGGCTAAGGTTGGTTCAGGTGGTTGTGTAGGTTTCCTGGTGGAGGGGGCTGGTGCCTGTGTTCTGATGGATGAGGCTGAATCTTTTCTTTCTGGTGGGCAGGACAACATCCGATGCTTTGTTTTGGGGTGTATATGACCTTATTATGATTTTAGGCCACCTCTCTGCTAATGGGTGGGGTTGTGTTCCTGTCTTGCTAGTTGTTTGGCATAGGGTGTCCAGCACTGGAGCTTGCTGCTCGTTGAGTGGAGCTGGGTCTTAACGTTGAGATGGAGATCTCTGGGAGATCTTTCACTGTTTGATATTACGTGGAGCCAGGAGGTCTCTGGTGGACCAATGTTCTGAACTCAGCTCTCTCACCTCAGAGGCACAGGCTTGACATCTGGCCGGAGCACCAAGACCCTGTCAGCCACATAGCTCAGAAGAAAAGGGAGGAAAAAAGAAAGAAAGAAGAAAAATAAATAAATAATTAAAATATTAAAAATTAAAAAATTAAAAAGTAATAGAGAAAAAAAGAAAGAACGAAAGAAGAGAGCAACCAAACCAAAACACTAATCCACTCTTGATAATACATGCTAAAAACTATACTTAAAAAAGAAAATGGACAGACAGAACCATAGGACAAATGGTGAAAGCAAAGCTATACAGACAAAATCACACAAAGACACATACACATACACACTCACAAAAAGAGAAAAAGGAAAAAAATATATATATCTATATATAAAAAAATAAGGAGGAAGAGAATAACCAAATCAATAAACAAATCTACCAATGATAATGAACTCTAAATACTAAACTAAGGTAAACATAAAACCAGAAACAAATTTGATGCAGAAAGCAAACCTCAAGTCTACAGTTGCTCCCACAGTCCACTGCCTCAGTTTTGGGATGATTCATTGTCTATTCAGGTATTCCAGAGATGCAGGGTACATCAAGTTGATTGTGGAGATTTAATCCGCTGCTCCTGAGGCTGCTGGGAGAGATGTCCCTTCCTCTTCTTTGTTCGCACAGCTTCCGGGGTTCAGCTGTGGATTTGGCCCCGCCTCTGAGTGTAGGTCACCTGAGGGCATATTTTGGGAAGTCTGAGGTCTTCTGCCAATGTTTAGTAGGTGTTCTGTAGGAGTTTTTCCACATGTTGATGTATTTCTGTTGTATTTGTGGGGAGGAAGGTGATCTCCACATCCCACTCCTCCTCCATGTTTAAGGTCTCTCCCCTCCCTGGCTTTCTTTCAAGTGTGGGTATTGATCGAGAAGTGACTGCAACAGGGAGTGGAGGCTTATTCTGACTGTGTCCAGGAAGTAGCACCTACTGCCTATTTCTACCAACCCCGGGAAGAACTTGTACATTTGAGGAAGCTAAGTACCTTTTCAAACAGGTATAGACAGCCCTAAAGATAGACATTACATTTCTTTTCTATTTTAAAAGCACGTCTATCCCTGAACATTTAGAAAAGTCAGATAAGCAAAAAGTAAAAAATACAGATATCCAGTAACTTCAGTATCCTGAGATAACTTCTGGTAATATTTTTATTTATTCCTTTGCAATTTATTTTTCTCTACATTTTCACTCTGATATGCTCATACCTACCTTAAAAAAACAAAAAGTGGGATTTAAAAAAATGAAACTTGGGCTTCCCTGGTGGCGCAGCTGCTGAGAGTCCGATTGCCGATGCAGGGGACACAGGTCCATGCCCCGGTCTGGGAGGATCCCACATGCTGCGGAGCGGGTAGGTTCGTGAGCCATGGCCGCTGAGCCTGTGCGTCCGGAGCCTGTGCTCTGCAGCAGGAGAGGCCACAACAGTGAGAGGCTCGCGTGCCGCAAAAAAAAAAAAAAAAAGAAAAAAAGAAAAAAACTTTATAAGAACAGCATTTCACCTCTACGGTTTTCCTTCCAAAAGAACATAACCCTAATCAAATCACGAACAAAATATCAGGCAAATCCCAACTGAGGGACATTCTACAAAATATCTGACCATTAATCCTCGAAACTTTCAAGATCATCAAAAAGAAGGAAAGTTTGAGAAACTGTGACAACCAAGAGGAGCCTGAGGAGACATGATGACATTGTTACGTGGGGTCCTGGATGGGATCCTTGAACAGAAAAAGAACATTAGGAGGAAACTGAGGAAATCTGAATAAGACATGAATTAGTTAATAATAAGACATTTATATTAGTTCATTAATTGTGATTGACATACCACAGAAGTGTAAGATATAAATAATAGAGGAAACTGTGAGTGTGTGTGCATTGGGGGGATGGAGTGCATGGGAACCATGTACTATACTCACGATTTTTCTGTAAACCTAAAACTTCCAAAATTAAAAGTTTAGTTTTAAATTGGCATTCGACATACTATACCTGAAATATATTGTGCCCTGCATAAGGAAAAAAAAAGATTGCTCTGGAAATGCGTCCTGTTTAGCAAGACTTTTCATCCCCATTCAGAATAAACCCTCGCTTTCCAATCACTGTTGAGTGAGGCAGGTAGATAGAGCTTTTTTCTGGGTTAAGGACACACACCACCCCCTCCCTGACCCTGAGTTGTGTAATTAGCTTTCTGTCAGGTATAGCCTGAGGATTTACATGTTTTGCCATGTTTAGGTTTTGGCTTAGAGCTCAGTTGTGTTATTTTAAGATCCTTGGCCTTTACAGGAAAAGGGAAACATGGAAAACACATCAATTTTTACAAAACTACATGTCTAATGAAAATAATTTACATGGAAGTGAGCAATCAGATGAGACTTGGAAGTCAGCAGTCCTGTTCAGAGAACTGTCTGCATGGAATTTCCTTGTTTTAAGAAAAGGTTTTTGTAAATCAACTATACTTCAATAAAAAAAATACTATCATTAAAAAAAAGAAAAGCTTTTTACATAGTCTGTGAAAAGAAGGAGAGTTTATCAGTTTCTCCTCTGAAAAAGGTAGAAGGGTGAAAAATTGGATCTATTTTGCAATCAATTCAAATAGGGATTTCCTGGGTGGTCCAGTGGTTAAGACTCTGCCCTTCCAATGCAGGGGGCAAGGGTTTGATCCGTGGTGAGGGAACTAAGATCACACATGCCACATGGTGTGGCCAGGAAAAAAAACAAGATATAATAAATAATGCATGTGTATTTATTCTATACATAAATGTGATAGATAGAAAGATAAACCGATAGATATAGATATTTTAGAGAGCTCTAACACATAATATGATCTAACACATCTATATACATATTACATGTTAGATCATATTATGTGTTAGAGCTCTCTCTCTCTCACTCTCAAGTATAATACAAATACCTATAAAACAAACACCCCACACTCATCACACAGTTCAAGAGAGAATATTTCAGTATCTTTGAATTCTCCTCTGTAATCCTCGCTAATCACATCCCTCATCCTTTCCCTGGAGATAACCACTGTCCTGAATTTTATATTTATTATTCTCTTGTTGTCTTTATAGTTATTACCAGACAAAAATGTACCTCTAAAGAATATCTTTTTAGTTTTGTGTATTTTTGAGTTTATATAAATGGAATTAGATGGAATGAATGAATACCTCTGTGACTTGTTTATTCACTCAACAGTATGGGCATTTTTAGTGTGTGTTTATTTGTTGTTTATGTTTTCCTTTCTGTAAAATATCTTTTCATAACTTATATCTGCTTTTCTATTTTTTTATACTTTTTTAAAAATTGGAGTGTAATTGCTTTACAATGTTGTGTTAGTTTCTGCTGTACAATGAAGTGAATCAGCTATATGTATACCTATATCCCCTCCCTCTTGGACCTCCCTTCCTGTTCCCCACCCCATCCTACCCATCTAGGTCGTCACAGAGCACCGAGCCAAGCTTCCTGTGTTTTATAGCATGTTCCCACTAGTTACCTATTTTACGCATGGTAGTGTATATATGTCAATCCTAATCTCCCAATTCGTCCCATCCTAACCTTCCCCCACCCACCATGTCCACATGTCCGTTCTCTACGTCTACGTCCCTATTCCTGCCCTGCAAATATGTTCATCTGTACCATTTTTCTAGATTCCACATATATTATCTCCTTTTCTATTGAGTTACCATTTTCTTATGAAATTTTAGGAGTTTTAAAATATTGATATTTACATTCTGGATACTAATCATTTGTTGGTTATATATATGGTAAGTATTTTGTCCTAGTTTTAGCTTATGTTTAAACTTTCTTTGTTGTCTTTTGAATAAAGAGCTTTTAATATTAACTTAATCAAATGACAATTTTCTTTTCAGTAAGTGCTTTTTGTCTTGTTTAAGAAAGTCTTCCCTGCTTCAAAGGTCTTAAGATAGTCTCGCTTATTTTCTTTTTAAAGTTTAAAAAATTTTAGATTCACATCTAGGTGCTTGCTCCAACTAGAATTCACTTTTGTGTAAGATGAGAGAAATAGTCCCATTTCATTTTTTGAAAATATTTCTCTGTTGTCTTCTGAGTCTCAATGCTGCCGTTGAGAAGTCAATTTTTTATCTACCTCTCCTTTCTATATAATATATCTTTTCTCTTTTAAAGGATCTTAAAGGATCTTTTCTTTGTTATTGTGATCTGAAGTTTCACCAGCATGGATCTGGTTTGGGTTTCTTTGCTTGTGATTTGGGCTTCCTGAATCTGATCATTTGTGTCTTTCATCAATTATAGAGAATTCTTGGCTAATAACTTTTTAATTTTACATCTTCCCCATTGTCTGTATTACTTCCTTCTGATATGTTATTCCATGTATTTTTAACCTCCTGAGTCTACCTTCTAGGTACCTCAAACCATCATATAGTCAGTCCATGATATAGTGTCTCTACTGCATTCTTGGCAATGCCTTCAGATCTGTTTTCTGGTTCACTAATTCTCTTGTCAATGGTTTCTAATATGATATATACTATGTCCACTAAATCTCTGATTTTATTTAGTATACTTTACTTATTTTTAGAAGTTCTATTTGGCTTTTATTCATACTTCCCTGCTCATTAAAAAAAAACTTTATAATATGAAAAACTTCAAACATACCAAAGGAAAGAGAATAGTATAGTAAATCCCGATTTATTCACTATCCAGCATCAACAATGAACAATTCATGGCTAATCTTGTTTCTTCTGTATTTCTGCCTACTTCTTCTTGCACTCCGGATAACAGTGAAGCAAATCCCAGACATCACATCATTTTATCTGTAAGAGTTAAATATGTATCTCTAATAGACAAGAATTCTCCTTTTAAAACAAATAGTACCATTCTCTTACCTTCCTAAAAACCCTTTGTAATTCCTTAATATCAAATATTCCAAGTCTCTCAAAAAATATTTTCTGGTTCCTTAGTCATATTTTTTAACATCCCTTTAATTTCTTTGTATGTAATTAAATATATTTAATTTAAATTTTATATCTAGTTTTTCCAATTCATGTGGTTCTGATATTATTATTATTATTATTATTATTATTTTTGCGGTACGTGGGCCTCTCACTGTTGTGACCTCTCCTGTTGCGGAGCACAGGCTCCAGACGCGCAGGCTCAGTAGCCATGGCTCACAGGCCCAGCCGCTCTGCAGCAAGTGGGATCTTCCCGGACCGGGGCACGAACCCGTGTCCCCTGCATCGGAAGACGGACTCTCAACCGCTGTGCCACCAGGGAAGCCCTGATATTATTATTTATTGTTCCTGCTGCTCCTACTCATAGTGGTTTGTCTCCTTGTTGTGTCTGCAATTTTTTTTTTTTTTTTACTGTGAACTTATGGTCATTGAAATGTTTCTGTAGACATTTTTTGAGACTTTGATTAATACCCATTGGAATTAATAATTTCCTCAGAGATTTGTGATTGCTTCTTTAGGCACCTTGGGTCATTACTAACCTGTAATCATTTAAATTCAGTTCTCAGGCTGGGTTTTTCAGGCCACTCAAGTAAGATGAATTTTGACACTAAACCTAGATGATGGTCACCTTGTGGTTAGTAATTCTCAGAGAAGCATTTATTTTCCTTTTTACCCAGAGTCAAAGCTGACAGAGGCAAAAGTTCCTACTGGGTTCTTGCTGTGATGTTAAATTTCTTTTTCTAGTTTGTCTTCACTGGGGCTGGTTGCGTTTTGTAGGACTTGCTCTATGCAAGGGTCTCAATTTGCCTTCCTAGCTTGTGTAAACCCCAAGCATTGTCTCCTGTCCCCAGCACATGCTTATATCCTGTTAAAAAATTCTTCACAACCATGTATTGGCAGATTTCCTGAAGACAAGATTTAGCTTTAATGCCCGATTACTGCTTTGGATTCATAACTTTTTACTATTTTATCCTATGAGTATTTCTTTCATTTTTTAAACTCAGCTAAGCATTTTAAATTATATTATGAATATTTCATCCAGAATTTTGAGGAGTTCTGTCCTGGGATTTCTCAGGATATCCAGTGTACTATCACATTCCCAGAAAGAGGATCCAAATTATGCCTTAAGCCTGGCCAGACTCTCCACCTGGAATTAGCCTCCTTCAAAGTGTCTCCCAAGTGTACCTGAGACCTTCCAATTCAGGGGGCTGTCTGATGGACTCCTAGGTTCAGATCTTTTACACCCTGCACTTTTCTATTCTGGCTTCCTCACTGACCATCACACCTCTACTGCTGATGACCCTCATGAGTTCCTCGCTCTGCTTTGGGAAGTTGTCCTTCACTGGACCACCACTGTCACTACCATTTTTGGTCTTTGTCTGAGACACTTTTCTTCCTGTCCTTATTTTATCCCCTGTCCTCAGTTTTCTAAAGCACAGAAGGTATGTGAGAGAGAGTATCATAACACAGAGATCTGCTTACAACTACCACCCGGTGTCAGACCCATCCTCAGGGCTTCTGGATCACCTACCCCTCTGCATCTCTCAAGCCTGTTGCGACGTAACAATGGCTAGTTTACTTTCCAGTACCTAGGGTCCTGTACTCATGGATGAGGTTTGGAATCCAAGCTAAAATTTACAGTCTTGGAGAATGGAATTTTCACTCTCCTCTTCCCAGGCCAGGCCCCAACTCCCCAGTTCCTATTTTCCTTTCCAGGAAGGATTGCCTTCCATAGTCCTTGGAAGGAGGATTTTTTTTTTTTTTTCTTTCAGAAAAGTCCAGGGAAATAGGGCCTTACCTTATGACCTCCTACTTCCAAGACACCCCAATACTAGTCTGACTTTAGTACACTGTCCAACATCTGGACATTTTAGTCTCTAAAATAGGAGTTTATCAGTCCTTTTTAGTTTAGACTACATTGAGTCTAGTCCATTTCTTTTTCTGATGCCCTGTACAAGATGACTTAGAAAAGAAACATATACAAACTTCTCTAAAGATACATAATACTAAAGAGGTACTGAGCAGTGTGAAGTCATATTTAGAAGAATAACTACTCTTTAAGGGACAAATTGTCTGCAGAGATGCAACTCACTCTAAGACATCTTCCACATTTACCTGACTAAACAGAACACTACATTTTGAAATTCAGGTTACTTCCCTGCATTGGGGCTTTTCCCATGAACAATGAGTGGAATATGCCTTAGATTTGCATAATTAATAGTCCCCAAAGTGATGGTTGTTCCAGAAGAAAACAAACAAATAAATGAACAAAAACAATAACCGGCCTCAAAATTAAACTCAAGTCTTCACCTGGGACCTCCTTCCCCTATAAACACACTTATAAATAAAAGCTGCAACTTTTTAAATTGTAGTTTTCCAACCACTGTACTCATATATTTTCTAATAAGAATCTTTGTTTCATCTAAGATACCCCCTTACATATCTTTCACAATATACTACAAAGCAATGTCTTACTCTGAGTGGATTCTTATTAAATGTATGTTTATGCCACACGTTAGTGTGAATAATTTCACTCATACTTCTTTTTTCCTACTATGCCATGGAAATGGGGGCTTTGATGGAAGCACCTGAGATCTTTAAATCCCTGCTCTGGCAAACATTGCATGACCTTGGCTAACTTATTTTCTCTAAGCTTCAGCGTCCTTGTGAAAATATTGCTATAGTAAAGAACTTAGCCAAATGTTTCAATGAATATTAATACTCTCCTCTATTTCCTTCTGCCATGGCTCAGCCTCAAGATGCTAGAGGCCACTTGGCTCTGGGGATGGCCAGGGGAAGCCGGGTCCCAGACCACTCATGCTCACACTTTTTTTTTAATGTTGTTATTTTATTTAAAATTTTTTTTATTGAAATACAGTTGATTTACAATGTTGTGTTAGTTTCAGTTGTACAGCAAAGTGATTCAGTTATATATATATATACATATATATATACATATACATATATATATATATGTGTATGTATATACATACACACATATATATATATGTGTATGTATAGGTTCTTTTTTAGACTCTTCCATTATAGATTATTGCAATATATTGCGTATAGTTTCCTGTGCTATATAGTAGGTCCTTGTTGGTTATCTATTTCGTGTATGGTAGTGTGTATATTTTAATCCCAAACTTCTAATTAATCCCTCCCCCTCCTTTCCCCTTTGGTAACCATAAGTTTGTTTCCTATGTCTGTGAGACTATTTCTGTTTTGTAAATAAGTTCATTTGTATCATTTTTTAAGATTCCACATATAAGCAACATCATATGATATTTGTCTTTCTCTGTCAGGCTTACTTCACTTAGTATGATAATCTCTATCTAGGTCCATCCATGTTGCTGAAAATGGCATGCCCACACTTCTGAGTTCTATAGATAATTTGTCATTGTACTCTAACACTCCCAATTCAGAAATTCTACTTGGTGTTTCTTCTATACATTTGTGAGATGTTTATGAAAACAAGAAAAGAATCAGGGAAGGCTAAAGCCCTATAAATCAGTATTTTTCAAACCATTGGTTTTGACTCATTAGAGAATCCTGAAATTAATTTCATGGACAACCAACAGTTTGAAAAATTAAATAGTAAAATAGAAAGAAATGTTCATAATAAGAGGAAGTAATATTTAGTGAAAATTTATATAAAATGAGTCACATTATGTGTCCAATCTATTCCTTAGAGTAGGTTGCAATCAAAACCGTTTGAGAAACACTGCTTTATTTTATTTTATTTTTATTTTATTTTTTTATTAGTTTCTGCTTTATAACAAAGTGAATCAGTCATACATATACATCTGTTCCCACATCCCTTCCCTCATGCATCTCCCTCCCTCCCACCCTCCCCATCCCACCCCTCCAGGCGGAAACACTGCTTTAAATTGTTCTGATACAGTCAAAATTCCTTTTAAATTCTGCAAAAATAAAGTAACAGAGGTGAATATTCCCAGATAAACAATAATAGCATGTGCCATGTAGCAGTTTGATTGTGTTATTTGTTCCAGTTCTTCACACCTCTGTGTCTACATTCTTTCCTGAGAAACTTGTTGTGTGTTCCCATTCTGACCCTGCACTCAGTCATGTGATTTGATTTGGCCAATAAGATATTAGCAAATGAAATGCAGGAAAAGAACTCATGAAATTGGGCTTGCACTTACTCTTACCCTTTGCTGTCACCATGAGAATATGTCCAGGCTAGTCTGTTGGAGGATGAAAATCACATGGAGAAGAGTGGAATTGCCCTAGTCTCCCAGCCAAGGCCATCCTGGACCTGCTGACAGCCAGCCAACCACCACACCTCTGAAGCAGCCCAGAGAAGACCAGAAGAACCACCCAGCTGAGCCCAGCCCAAATTGGCCAACATGCCTACTCATGAGTTAAATAAGTGTGTATTTTTATATGCAATGAGTTGTTTGTTATGGAACATTATTGTGGCAATAGATACTTGATATACCCCATTGGGAGATCTTAGTCAATAATAATATTCACAATAATAATAATCATTACAATAAAATATGCAGCAATTTTTCAAAGACCAACTCATTAAGTAATTTCAAAAAATGCTTCTCATCTTCTACTTCACATTGCAGTGGGTGCCACAAAAGGACTTTTACTTAGGAAAGGGCTTATTCAATTGTTTTAATAGAAGACAAGATGGCAGAAGAAGTATTCCTGTCCAAAGCTATTCAACCAGGTTCTGTTACCAAGAGAGCTGGATTCAACCACTCAAGAATTCTCTTTATCAGGGCTACCAAAAGTTGCAGTCCTCACCCATTTTCCAAAATAAAAACCCCAGTTCCTGCCCATTCTTCTGGATCTACCTCAATTTTCATAAAAGTTCCTGTGAGATGTTGGTTTGAATAATTAGAAATGACATTTTGCTTGCAAGCAAAACAGAGGCCCTTTCCTCAGGAAACCACAATGACATGAATATCCTCAGAGTACATATTGTCCTCCAAATAACCTGATTTGTTTTCCCTAAATTTGCATTTTCATTTGATCATTAAAGGTGAGTTTGCCCAAGATGAAAAGACAACCCTCAGAATGCGAGAAAATATTTGCAAATGAAGCAACTGACAAAGGATTAATCTCCAAAATTTACAAGAAGCTCATGCAGCTCAATATCAAAAAAACAAACAACCCAATCCAAAAATGGGCAGAAGACCTAAATAGACATTTCTCCAAAGAAGATATAAAGATTGCCAACAAACACATGAAAGAATGCTCAACATCATTAATCTTTAGAGAAATGCAAATCAAAACTACAGTGAGGGGCTTCACTGGTGGCGCAGTGGTTGAGAGTCCACCTGCCGATGCAGGGGACACGGATTAGTGCCCCGGTCTGGGAGGATCCCGCATGCCACGGAGTGGCTGGGCCCGTGAGCCATGGTCACTGAGCCTGAGCGTCCAGAGCCTGTGCTCCGCAATGGGAAAGGCCACAACAGTGAGAGGCCCGCGTACCGCAAAAAAAACAAAAACAAACTACAGTGAGATACCATCTCACACTGGTCAGAATGGCCATCATCAAAATATCTACAAACAATAAATGCTGGAGAGGGTGTGGAGAAAAGGGAACCCTCTTGCACTGTTGGTGGGAATGTAAATTGATACAGCCACTATGGAGAACAGTATGGAGGTTCCTTAAAAAACTACAAATAGAACTACCATACAACCCAGCAATCCCACTACTGGGCATATACCCTGAGAAAATCATAATTCAAAAAGAGTCATGTACCACAATGTTCACTGCAGCTCTATTTACAATAGCCAGGACATGGAAGCAACCTAAGTGTCCATCAACAGATGAATAAATAAAGAAGATGTGGCACATATATACAATGGAATATTACTCAGCCATAAAAAGAAATGAAATTGAGTTATTTGTAGTGAGGTTGATGGACCTAGAGTCTGTCATACAGAGTGAAGTAAGTCAGAAAGAGAAAAACAAATACCGTATGCTAACACATATATATGAAATCTTTTAAAAAAAGAATGTTCATGAAGAACCTAGGGGCAAGACGGGAATAAAGTCACAGACCTACTAGAGAATAGACTTGAGGATATGGGGAGGGGGAAGGGTAAGCTGGGACGAAGTGAGAGAGCAGCATGGACATATATACACTACCAAATGTGAAATAGATAGCTAGTGGGAAGCAGCCACATAGCACAGGGAGATCAGCTCGGTGCTTTGTGACCACCTAGAGGGGTGGGAGGGAGGGAGATGCAAGAGGGAAGAGATATGGGGATATATGTATATGTATAACTGATTCACTTTGTTATATAACAGAAACTAACACACCATTGTAAAGCAGTTATACTCCAATAAAGATGTTAAAAAAAAAAAAAAAGAGGAGTTTGCCTTTGTAACAGGAGACCTGTGATTCCCTTGACGAGTCTAGTTTGTCCTGTTGGCTATCACAGCAGGATCCTGGGGCCATTTGCTCATGGAACATTCAGTTTGCAGGGACTACCAGTCATCTAACAAAAGATGCCCCTAAGAATGTGTGCTCAGCCCAGCCATCAGTGAGGGCATAAGGAGTGGCAAAGTGGCAGTGAGATTGTAGTGGGGGAGTTTTGAGGTACTTTTACAGACCCCATATCAATAGGTTAAGAAAATATCAATTGCCCATGCTAAAGAATTGGGTGTATGTATATTGACGGGGAGAGAATGGAGCACAGGGCAAAATCCTTCAAAGCCATCCCCTGGCACCAGCAAACTTTCATCAGTTAGACAGACCTGATAGTTTTGGATTTAAAAACCCCAAATACCCTGTGTCCTATTGATAATGGGGCTAGTAAGATGTGACTTCACACACACCTCAAATATAAGTGTCTAGCAATGGCTTATGATCTTGAAAGAAGAAATTTATCTGGGCATCTTTGATGTGCTGGACTGCATGCAGGGTGCTGGTAAGCTACAGACAAATGAGACCCAATCCCTGCCATCAAAGAGGACCTACTCTGCAATTGCTTGATGTGTTCATCTCTGTGACCCCAGGGAAGAGGTCAATATTTTAGCTCTTTGAGGACTTAATTTCAATAGCACACTGGGGTTTTACTCATCCCTTACAAAATTTTCTCTGATTCTTTGACAGCTCGGTTATCATTTGTGTCTTCTGACGCTTTACTTTGAGTTATTTTGGAGTTTGCATTCAGTACAGATAGGTCTCCAATACAAAATCTTCATTAAATGAATGTAGAAACAATCATGTTTTTTAAATGTCTCAAAATGAGTGGTCAGTTGGTTTGGCAGAATTCACAGGAAAGAAGTACACGTGTTGGTATGCGCACACACCAAAATGCTTACCGAAACCTCATCTAATATATATTTTTAAGAACATAAATACTTTTTCAGCTAAGGATCTTAGGTTGACTTGAATCAAATTCGACTTACATTTCTTGCAGTGCTTAAAGCTTGGTTTGAAACTTAAATACTTGGGTTCAAAATATTTCAGCTTTTAACTAAAATCCTTTGGAGTCCATCAAAATGGTAGATTAAGTATGCTTACTCCAATCCCCTGCCTCACAAAATGGACCTGCAAATCTATTTTAGTGAATGTTTTACATAAGCCCTTTCTTGAGAAATGGTTAATAAGTAAATTTAAGATAATCTGTTTTATTTAGAAAAACAAAACATTTCTGAGTGCATTTAAAATAAGATTTGCTTTATTAAGGGTATTTTTCATTACCCTTGGAATCATGTAAATTATACAGACATGAAATTGTTTAAAACAATAATTTTGCCCTACTCGTGCACTTAAGTGTTTTTTTTCTTTCATATGTTACTTATCACATGTCTTTATGTGTTAAGAATTTATTATTTTTATGAAATAAGAATCTTTATAAGAGAGCCCATTTTTACATTATCACCAATATTTATAATCACAGAATGATACACACATACATCATTTACAGTTTTGTTTAGGGTTAGATTCTTTTTGCTCTAAGTGACTGTAATTATTCTAACTAAAAGATCTCATAAAGGCTTTTAAAATTAATCTGTATCGGGGCCTCCCTGGTGGCGCAGTGGTTGAGAGTCCACCTGCCGATGCAGGGGACACGGGTTCGTGCCCCGGTCCGGGAGGATCCCACATGCCGCGGAGCAGCTGGGCCCGTGAGCCATGGACGCTGAGCCTGCGCGTCCAGAGCCTGTGCTCCGCAACGGGAGAGGCTGCAACAGTGAGAGGCCCGCGTACCGCAAAAAAAAAAAAAAAAAAATTAATCTGTATCAATATCCCCTGACTATAGATATAATTCATCATCATGTATTCTAAGACTGTCTTCTACTTTCAGGGAGACCAATGGGTTGGGTGTAGCATAATTTAGTTATAGTATTGTAGAGCTGGAAAGAACTCAACATAATCTAGGTCCATTTTACACAGGCAATGATTTGGCTTATAAAGTTTAAGTGATATGTTTTCCCTTCTAACCTTACATACAAAGATGATTTCAGAATTGTTGAGCCTGGAGATGGCAGTTGGGGTAAATTCTACATAATTATCCCCAGTGAGTCTTTTACCAACCACCTATCCTCTTCCCAGAATGCAGTACAAGAGCAAAATGCCAGGCTGCCTGCAGGAGTTATGGATGGGTAGTATGGTTGATGTGAAACTATGGTGTGTTCTCCATCACTCATAGAACACACCTGATGCTGAACACTTACACCAGAAACCAAAGCAACAGGAAGGAGATGACCAGAGGGAATAATAAATGACTCCACAGGGGATGACATGCTGATTTGATTCTTGCAAATATTGACTTAGTTGTATGGCCTGAAGGTTTGTGTCCCCTCAAAATTCATATGTTGAATCCTAGCCTCCAAAGTGATGATATTTGGAGGTGGGAACTTTGGTGGTTTGGTCTTGAGGGTAGAGCACTCATGAATGAGATTAGTGCTCCTATAAAAGAGACCCCAAAGAGCTCCCTCCCACCTTCCATCCTGTGAGGACGGAAGGGAGAAGATGGAGAAGAGAGAGAAGAGGGCCTCTGTCTATGTCTAGGAAGCAGGCTCTCACCAGACACTGAATCTGCTGGCACCTGGATCTTGAACTTTCCAGGCTCCAGAACAGTGAGAAATAAATGTCTGTTGTTCAAGCCATCCAGTCCATGGTATATTTTTATAGCAGCCCAAACAGACTAAGGTACTTATGAATCAAACTTTTTGCTAGAACTGACAGATGATAGTTTCTCAGAGTCAGAGGGTTTCACAGTCATCTGTCACCCAAGATCAGATGTACAGAATGACCCAGACATGTCTGAGGCTTGTGGGTCCTGTTGCTGAGACAATGAAGCATGGACTTGATAAGGTTCCTGACTCATGATCATTTATGATAACATGGCAAATGTTGCCTTCAAAGAGGTTGGCAACTATCAAAATTTCCTTGAAGAGGAAATTCCCTATTGAAAATTACCAGTGTTCAGGTGACTAGTTGAATCTGTTTCTTGGGTTTGAGGAGACAGTGAAGAATAACAGAAAGAACCCAGGCTTTACAGGGAAACAAACCAGGATTTGAACCTTAGCTCTACTGCACGGTCACTGTGTGGTTCATCTGTAAAATGGGGGTAATAAGACTGCCCTTGCAACGTGGTTTTAAGAATTAGATGCTGGTGTATACAAGATCCATAATAAGTGCTCAATGAGTGCTAGTTATTAATTTTCCTCCATCCATGTGTAAGAGGACAATAATGGCATAATGATCTCTATTCCTTATTAGATGCCAGGCAAAAACTTTATAAACTCTCTTTTGAATCTTCATAACAATCCTTAGACCCAGGTATTATTGATATTTTTCATAAATAAGAAACTTAGATTCCGTAAGGTTAAGTAGCATACATACCAAAGTCACTTGGAAAGTAAGCTGCAGAGACAGGGTTCAAACCCAGATATGTTCCACTTATCACCACTATTCTACACTCTCTCCTCACATCCTTTGGAATCAGGATGCTGATTCTACTCTATGGACGGTCCTTCTTTGCATGTCTTTTTAGGCTGAAAGAGAAGCCATGATTGACTAATAACGATTTTAAAAAATCTCAGAACTAATTCTTTGAAATGCATGTGGTGGGGAAAAGCTCCAGATTTCCGCAGTTCTAGTGGAGACCCTCAGGAACCAAGGTGAAACTAGAAAGCAGTGAGACAGATGTTTGACTTTTAGCTTAAACAGTGGAATTTTTAGTGCTCTGTGTTTGTTTTAGAACATACTTTATAGCAGTTGCTGTTGAAATGATGGGAAGATAGAAATCTCTTTTAGCATTTGGAACTTTCTTTTTTCATTTTCTTTGAGTGGCAGTGTTATGACTGGCTTCAGAAGATGAAGTTTTTAAGACATTTATGCTAACTTCCGACATTAGCAGATTTCCTCTAGCTCCGCTGTAGTAAAATTCGGGTAAACAATTTTATTCCATGCCTTCCATTAACAAGGTCAAAAGATTAAAACATACAAGGGCTGTGTTCCTTTCAGTCTAACAAAGCATTTAGCTGGGATTACACTTACCGTCTTGGGGTTTTCTTGCTTCTTAAAGACTGTTCTGATTTCCTTGATTGAAGCTGTCTAGTGACTCTGTTACCTGGACTTGTAGTTGGAGACAGTGGTTGAAGGGGAGCCTGAAGGCTCTTTCTTCTGTGCTGGGGTCCTGCAGGTCCTAACATGCTAAAGCTTGGGAAATGGCCTTACAGCCTGATTTGTAGACTAGAATGCCAATTGTAGAATTACAGAAGTGAATTTGTTACTTTGCTGATTTGTCCTTTTGTCAGTATTACTGTATCTGGAAAGACAAATAACCATCAGTTAATCCATCAGCAAATAGTTTAGGAAAGTTTAAAGAGTACCTACCATGCTATGGATACCATGGCAGTTACAAGGAAGTGTAATATACTGGAATGAGCAAGAGATCCTGGAGAAGAAAGCTCAAGTCTGATGATGATGATGATAATGACAATGACAGTGATGATAGTGATGGTAACTATCAATTACTGAGCATCTTTCATGTATCAGGATCAAGAGTCTGCCTGTTTCTAAAACTCCTACTCTTTCTAACATGTCCACGTCCCTGTAACTGCCACAGGGCTATAGCATGGTAAATATTCTGTAGGTAGCTCGCAGAATAATGTTCCATGGTTAGGAAGTAACAGGGTCAGGGACACTAGTGATATGACATCAGAAGTATAAATTAAGTCCCTTCGCCCCTCTAAACTTTATTTTCCTAGGAATAATTATACTTATGAGGTATCAAAAGGTAGTTGTAAGAGGCTTATACAAAGTACCAGGTGTGTGGAAGATGTTTCATAATTGGTAGTAATTATTAATATTATTAGACATAGCCTTGCCCTCTAAGAAGTCTCTGTGATGTGGAAGGGAGTTTTAAGAGGAATATGGTCAACAGTGGTAAGTACCAGAGAGAGGCCAAAACTTCAGGATAGTAAGAACGGGTAATAATGTTTTGTTACCATGGAGTTACTGGAAAAGGAACTCAGGTAGGTCATGAGGCTGGGCCAACTGGAAATTCATACACCTCTTTCCTGCATACAGTGCCTTAGTCAAGGTCATGCAATATTCTGTTTTTCACTAGCTCCACACTGGGACTGCATTAATACTGATTCCCCGTGCCTCACCTCCCCGGTCCTTGGGTGGCTATGTTTATGTCCCTATGGCAGACTCAGATCCATCATTCCGTTCATCCCATTCTTCTGAAGCTGTCCTCTACGCCATAGCTTCCCTCCTGCCCAGGAGAGGCTGATTATGTTCCCAGGGAAGCTGTCTGCAGCCTTAGCCTCGGGGTTTGTAAGTGAATAGAAGACACTAAAAAGTTATAGTCTACTGAAGGCTGCACCAGGAGACTGAAAGGATGGGAACTTTCTCCTTCCTCTGTGACTTGCTGAACTGCAGTTGTCATTAACTTTGTTTTCTAGCTCGTTAACTCCAGATGGAGAGGCGATAAAATGCTGCTCCATTTTGCAGAGACAATTGTTCCAGCAAATTTCTGTACTTGTTTTGGTCTTCGTTTAGGACAAATTTAAATTTATGTAAACAAAATCTTCCTTCTCCTGAATATTTCAGCTTTTCCTTTTTTCCCCTTGATTGCTCTAAGTCTGAGTGAGAGCAGCACTGCACCTCAGATGCCCTTTTATTGAGGCATCTCAAAGAACTTTGCTGAAAAGCATCTCAGAGGTGATTTTTAACTAATTAATTAACTATTGAGTGGGCCAAAAGATTTGTTCGTTTTTTTCCGTAAGATGGCTCTAGTAGCACTTAGTGGTGTTTAGCTTCATTCGAAACAATTTTGTTAGATTGTATGTGACAGCTGTCATATCAGCATGCATTTAAAAAAAGACTTATCAAAATTGGTGAATTTTTGTGTAGCCATTTTAATATTGAAGATGGAAGAAAAAAAGCAACATTTTAGGCCTATTATACTTTACTATTTCAAGAAAGGTAAAAACGCAACTGAAACATGCAAAAAAGACTTGTGCAGTGTATGGAGAAACTGTTGTGACTGATCGAATGTGTCAAAAGTGGTTTGCGAAGTTTCGTGCTGGAGATTTCTTGCTGGATGATACTCCATGGTCAGGTAGACCAGTTGAAATTGATAGTGATCAAATCAAGACATTAATTGAGAACAATCAATGTTATACCACGCGGGAGATAGCTGACATACTCAAAATATCCAAATCAAGCATTGAAAATCATTTGCATTGGCTTGGGTATGTTAATTGCTTTGAAGTTTGGGTTCCACATAAGTTAAGCAAAAAAAGCCTTCTTGACCATATTTCCACATGTGATCCTCTACTTAAAGGTAATGAAAATGTTCCGTTTTTAAAACAAATTGTGATGGGAGATGAAAAGTGGATACTGTACAATAATGTGGAACGGAAGAGATCGTGGGGCAAGTGAAATGAATCACCACCAACCACACCAAACGCCAGTCTTCATCCAAAGAAGGTGATGTTGTTTATACGGTGGGATTGGAAGGGAGTCCTCTATTATGAGCTCCTTCTGGAAAACCAAACGATTAATTCCAACAAGTACTGCTCCCAATTAGACCAACTGAAAGCAGCACTCGACGAAAAGCATCCAGAATTAGTCAACAGAAAACGCATAATCTTCCATCAGGATAATGCAAGACTGCATGTTTCTTTGATGACCAGGCAAAAACTGTTACAGCTTGGCTGGGAAGTTCTGATTCATCCGCTGTATTCACCAGACATGGCACCTTCGGATTTCCATTTATTTAGGTCTTTACAAAATTCTCTTAATGGAAAAAATTTCAATTCCCTGGAAGACTGTAAAAGGCACCTAGAGCAGTTCTTGGCTCAAAAAGATAAAAAGTTTTGGGAAGATGGAATTATGAAGTTGCCTGAAAAATGGCAGAAGGTAGTGGAACAAAAGGGTGAATACATTGTTCAATAAAGTTCTTGGTGAAAATAAAAAATGTGTCTTTTTTAAAAAAACTTAAAAAACAAAGGCACGTTTTGGCCAACCCAATAATTAATTATCTTACAGAATTTAAAAAATAGGTAATATATATTTATGGTAAAGTTTTCAAACAGAGCAAAAGGGTAAATAGTGAAAAGTATGTCTCCTTTCCTGATTCCCCCCCCCCTTTTTTTTTACAGCATGTTAGTGGCAGGATACAATCCAATCTGAACACAGACGAAATCTGAAGCTTTGTATTATGAAAAATGAATGTTTCTACTTTATCAATGTTGTAAATTTGCAAACTGTGAACATAATGAATTTACTGACAAAGAATGACACCTGTAACTAAATATGCTATGATCAATGACCACAACAGCAAAAGCCATAGAGAAGGAGAGCAGAGAGAAATAAAGAGAGAGCACATTAAATGTGGGTGAAGTGCAAGGCCCAGACTCTGACAGGGCTCCTTGAGATCCACTTTGTCATTTCCAAGTTACCATGTGACCAGCTCATGGAAGTGTGGTACACATATACAATGGAATATTACTCAGCCATAAAAAAGAACGAAATTGGGTCATTTGTAGAGGTGTGGATAGACCTAGAGTCTGTCATACAGAATGAAGTAATCCAGAGAGAAAAACAAGTATTGTATATTAACACATATATGTGGAATCTTGAAATATGGTACAGATGAACCCATTTGCAGGGCAGGAATAGAGATGTAGATGTAGAGAACGGACATGTGGACATGTGGGGAAGGGGAGGATGGAACAAATTGGGAGATTAGGTTTGACATAAATACACTACCATGTGTAAAATAGATAGCTAGTGGGAACCTGCTGTATAGCACAGGGAGCTCAGCTCGGTGCTCTGTGACAACCTAGATGGGTGGGATGGGGGGGTGGGAGGGAAGTCCAAGAGGGAGGAGATATACGTATACATATAGCTGATTCACTTCATTGTACAGCAGAAACTAACACAACATTGTAAAGCAATTGTACTCCAAAAAAACAAAACAAGAACTCATTAGGAACTTTGGGGTGAAATGTAACATGGATGTCAGACTCTTCCTCCAATTAACACTTCACAAAAACTACCTCCTTTGTCCACCCCATCAGAATAATTCATAAGGGCAGCCAAGGTCCTCTTCCCTAGCTCTACAAAAAACTTCAAAAATTGTTTAGAGGAAAATATAAAATCTACATGCTCATCTCAAATTTCAAGAAAAGTTTCACATTTCATCCTGGCCATCCTGACATTCTTATTACTTCCCAGCATGAAACTAAAAACAGAAGAATCTGTTTATGATACTTACCCTTAGGTGTTTCTTCCCAAGGTCTGTTCCCATTAAAAAAAACCAAAATCAAACAAAACGAAAACTCTAAAAGTCCAAGGAAAGCCTCAAGAGTATTTCTGTGCCCCCCACCCAGGCTGCTTTAAATTTCCTCATAAGCCTGATTTCCTTGTGTCTACTGGGTTTGGCCCAGAGAAAATACAAACCAATTTCTCCTCATGGCTTTTGTTTTTCATTCACTGCTTAAGAGTATTATGACCAAGACGGTCATTGGAAGTTCAGTTGAGCAACTCAACAAAAGATTTTAAAAGTTAAAATATTTCACACATGGATCATAAATGATAAATTCTACCTCTACCCCACTTCCATGCCCTTCATCCTCCTCATATTCTCCAGGCTTTGAAGCATTTCTCCAATAGAACTAATAAACCAATATGTTATGAACAGATTTAATCTCAGGCCAACCAGAACCAGGATTTCATCATTATGAATTAACTAAATAATAATATAATTAACCATGTCTATTCCAGTGATTATTCTACAGTAGTAAATAAATAATGCAGTATGTATTTGTCAGATCAGTTAGTCTCTTCTATTCTCTGCTTTCTTCTCCATAACTTTTTTTCCTACTTAATTTCTAAATTCACTTAAAATTATGTACTGCAGCAAGCGACTCATCATGGAGAATCTGCCTCTCCAGCAATATGTAGTTCCTGGCATATAAATTTCATTTAAGGATTGATTCTAAGTTCCTTGAGGCCAAGCTCTGTGTCTTACATTATGTTACCTCTGCCGTCCCTAATGTGCTATGAGTTAAGGACAACTGAGTGACTTAGTACGTGGAGGAATAGAGAGAACCAGTGGTGGACGAGCAGGTAGATGAGAAGGATGTTATGAAATTTGAATTTGGCACGTGAAATAAAAGGCTCAAAAATTTAGGAAAGTCAGGGGCTTCCCTGGTGGCGCAGTGGTTGAGAGTCCGCCTGCCGATGCAGGGGACACGGGTTCATGCCCCGGTCTGGGAAGATCCCACATGCCGTGGAGCGGCTGGGCCTGTGAGCCATGGCCGCTGAGCCTGCACATCTGGAGCCTGTGCTCCGCAACAGGAGAGGCCACAACAGTGAGAGGCCCGCCTACCGCAAAAAAAAAAAAAAAAAAAAAAAAAATTTTAGGAAGGTCAAAGGAGTGTTATGGACCTCAAAGATAACCATAAAGGGTTAAAGCAGCAGCTGAGAGATAATACATGCAGATTTCTTAGAAAAGTGAAGATCATAACAAACCACTAGAAGTTTCCAACACTTTTTTAAGTTAGAGGACTAAAACTGTATATTGCTTCTTTCCAAAATTTTCAGTTGTGAAAATTAGTCTACCTTCCAAACATGTTTGGAATACATGAGTTGCCCATCTGCCTTCTTTGCTATTTATTGAGAAAGACTATGCTCAGAGTCATTGGAAAAGTAATTCTCTCTTGATTTTTCAAGAAAATCCCAGATGTGACCTGCACATTGATAACAGAGAATTTAGTTTGCTGACAAGAACCGAATTGGATTTTGGTTGTATATTTTTAAGTAGGGTTGCTATACTTTTTTTCTTTTTTCAAGGACAAATTCAAAAATCTTCTTTCCCCCTGTCCATGACTATTACTCTGATGGGAAACTCCACTAGAATATAAATATATTTTAGATGGCAAAAAATCCAACTGACAAATATTTTTTAAAAATCCACCTGTGAGATCAAAGCACCAAATTCGACTCTAAGAACGTATTCCTGGAAATGTACGATTAATCCCCTAATCGCTCAATCAATAATAGTACCTGAGAGAGTCTGAGTGATTATGCACACCAGCTGCTGGAAATTAAGTTACTTTGTTTAAAATGACCAGTTCTGTAGTGGAATTTATCACTTGAACCCTGGCATTATTTAAACACCAGGCAGCATGATCCAGTGCTACAAACTCTCAATCATGTACTACCCTGTATCTATTAGTGTTGCTGGGATGATGCTTTGCCCTGAAGTAATGATAATAAATTTCAATTGGTTAATACAAATGATGGGCCTTATTGTTAAAGTAATTTGAGAGTGAGAAAAGGAAATTATTATGAAATATATGTTGTCACATAAATTTGCATTTGGACCAAGCAGTGGACTCTGGGTGGGAGTTGAAGACACTATTAATAGGTTCTTTTTAACTTGAGTACAACTTGTAAAGCAAAAATTTTGCCCAGGAGATAAACTTCTGAAATAACTCCCAAAGTAAATATAAAATGACCACCACAGAAACAAGAATGTGATGATATTAAAATTTTTCTTTTGAAATACCTGATAGAATTCAAAGAAAATAACTGCATCTCAGGGATTTTAGAAAAAACTTGCATATTAAGAAAAACTGGAAGGGAAATAGTCATGTTGGGCTGGTAGTATTATTTTATTTTATTTTATTTTATTTTTGCAGTATGCGGACTTCTCACTGTTGTGGCCTCTCCCGTTGCGGAGCACAGGTTCCGGACGCGCAAGCTCAGTGGCCATGGCTCACGGGCCCAGCCGCTCCGCAGCATGTGGCATCCTCGCGGACCGGGGCACGAACCCGTGTCCCCTGCGTCGGCAGGCGGGCTCTCAACCACTGCACCACCAGGGAAGCCTGGGCTGGTAGTATTATGCATGTGTTTTGTTCTATTTTATTCTCCCCAATTTTTTTTTTTTCTTCTGTACGCGGGCCTCTCACTGTTGTGGCCTCTCCTGTTGCGGAGCACAGGCTCCGGACGCGCAGGCTCAGTGGCCATGGCTCACAGACCTAGCCGTTCCGCGGCATGTGAGATCTTCCCGGACGGGGGCACGAACCCGTGTCCCCTGAAACGGCAGGCGGACTCTCATCCACTGTGCCACCAGGGAAGCCCTATTCTCCCCAATTTTATAAATTGTTGTAATAAAAAGAAAATGGCTCAATTGTTCTCTTAGTTCCAGGGTTTAATTGATGGAGTCAGAGTGCTCAGGGCATCTGTTTGTTCTCTGTAATGGTCTACTGTTTGCAAAAGCTATTGTGGGGTTTTTATTAAGACCTGGAGGAAAAGAAGAAGGGATGTGTGTGTGTGTGTGTGTGTGTGTGTGTGTGTACAGTTCTTTCTTATAAAGCTGTCCTTTTTTGCTGCATGAAAGAGTATTTCGGGCTTCCCTGGTGGTGCGGTGGTTAAGAATCCGCCTGCCAATGCAAGGGACACGGTCCGAACCCCGGTCCGGGAAGATCCCACATGCCACGGAGCAACTAAGCCCATGCACCACAAGTACTGAACCTGCGCTCTAGAGCCCGCGAGCCACAACTACTGAAGCCCGCGTGCCTAGAGCCCTTGCTCCACAACAAGAGAAGCCACCACAATGAGAAGCCCGTGCACCGCAACAAAGAGTAGCCCCTGCTCACCACAACTAGAGGAAGCCCACGCACAGCAACGAAGACCCAACCCAGCCATAAATAAATAAATAAATAAATAAATAAATAAATTTATTTTTTTTTTAAGAGTATTTTCTTTTTACACATTCTCTTTCTCTCCTTCGATGCCTGTTCTCTAGGACAACTTGATGAAAAAATCTCCAGTCAATGAAAGATCCCCTGGTTACAAGTAATTATGCTTTCCTATACTACATTATTGTCTCTACATTTGTAAAATCAATATTGTATTCTGTAGAAAAACACATGATTGCTACACCCTTCAGCAAACTTTCTTCATTAAGATAACTTTAAACTTAGTAGGTTTAGATAATTTTCAAGTCACTTGCAAAATACAATAATAATATAGCACTTAACGTTTGTAAAATCAGTGCTTTACAGTCATTCTAAGATAATAAATTATGGCCTTATATTTTAAAATAACATTGAGAGAGAAGATAATATTGAACAGTGGATGAAGTGGGGAAATATGTATTCGAGACTTTGCTACTCTTAGTCTCCTAGCAGGTTTTCGACTCAGTTTCCCCATCTGTGCAACGGTCAAAATGTTTCTTCTCTGACTCAGAAAACTGATGTAATAATGCTCTACAAGGATTGGCTGCTTTCCCAGTTTTGTGCAGGTATTTTTCTTTTCTTTTTTTTTTTTCCTGAGGTCTCTGCAAACCACAAGGAAGAATTTTTCATTCTCTCCAAGAACAGGTCCTGCTCTTCTTAACTCATTCTACCATGTATTCGAGCTTAGAGAACAAAAGGTTTCATCCTCCCTTGTCCTGGGATTCACAGACATGGACCTACATGCAATCAGAGAGCCCTTAAGCTGCTGAGAGAATTCTTTTCAGTGAATCATGATGCTCACTGTAGCCAGAGAGACCATCCAAAGCCACTGTCTCAGGCACTCAGTCTTTCCGCACGAGAGCTCCTTGCAGGCACTAAGCTGAATTGCTCTCTCGCAATAATATTCCATGCACCAAAATGTCTCTGGAGAACCTTTAGCTTATTGTCATCTGTGGAAAATAGGAAGCCTGCACAGAGCTTTCTAAATTCCTCATTCATTTGGCAGGATCTTGAAACAGGTCATAGCCGAGAGCAGAAATAGTGGAAAATGAACCCCAGGATAACTTATGAAATATGTGAGCTTGCAGTCACCTTGACATCCAGTTTCTTTATGGTCTGTCTTTTTGATTCTCCAATATTTTCCCTTAAGCATTTTGATGTGATTTTGCAGTTGTTGTTCACAATAAAATGTAAGGATTTCAGGGTATCGACTTTCTTTCCTTCAAGGATATGGCAACAGAAACCCAGGGACTTCTTTGTTCTAGCCGTAGGAGAGAGGAAAAATTCTGCTGGTCTCTGAAATACCAGGTGAGGAGTTAGAAGGCAGGCTATGGGAGGTGGGAGGCTCGGGCACTGGATGAGGAGAAGGGAACACTGTCCAAAGGGGCCATGCAGCCTGGGAGGGGTGCCTTCAGGAAGAGCTTGTAAACAGGATCCAGAGAAGAATTGTCTATATTTAAAGGCAAAATGGAACTAGGAGAGGTAAAACAGTCCTTGAAGATTTGGTTGAGGACTGGGACTGAGTTTTTTAAGCTTGGGGCAGTATTAAATTCTTAATGACCTCATAGGTCATTAGGTGCTGGAGAGGCCAACACTCCATATTTTCTCCATTAAAAGTGGGCTAGGGCCTCCCTGGTGGCGCAGTGGTTGAGAGTCCGCCTGCCGATGCGGGGAATGCGGGTTCGTGCCCCGGTCTGGGAGGATCCCACGTGCTGCGGAGCGGCTGGGCCTGTGAGCCATGGCCGCTGAGCCTGCGCGTCCGGAGCCTGTGTTCCGCAACGGGAGAGGCCGCAGCGGTGAGAGGTCCGCGTACCGCAAAAAAAAAAAAAAAAAAGTGGGCTAAACAGATCCATTTCTGCCAACATGAAACCTATGGGGGAGCAGATATTAATCTTGTAATTATCCAGATCAATAATAGTTATAAAATAAGAAAAGTACCATGAATGACAGAAAACTGCAAGGAGTTCAAGGAATATACACAAATCTCACATACAACTGCTGCAGTTGTGGATCACTAAGAGATTTCCTTAAGGTGGAGACATTTGGGCAGAGATCAGTAGGTTCTCCTGGTAATGAGAAACATCTCTGTGAGCTGCAGAGACAGGCAGAGTCCTCAGGAGACGGCCTCAGAGGGATGATTCTGGGATGAGGAAAGAGTGTTGGAGAGAAGATTTTCTCATGGATTGTGGGTTCCTGAGCACCGGGTGGGAACATCTGGGAGGGGAGGAAATCATGGGAGGCTGAGTGAAGGCCTCACCCACTCCCGACCCTTCCCTTACAAGGGACTGATGAAGTAATCCATTCTCCAAATTTGCTGCATTGTTCCAAAGTGGATCTGGAATTTCCATCTCTTGACCTCAGCCTGACCTTTTGTCAGGAAGAACTAGAAACCCTTAAAAGTAGCTGTGAATATCCAGAGGAGCCTTTTTTTTTTAAAACAAGTTTATTGGAGTAAAATTGCTTTACAATGTCTTGTTAGTTTCTGGTGTATAACAAAGTGAATCAGCTATACATATAAATATATCCCCATATCTCCTCCCTCTTGCGTTTCCCTCCCACCCTCCCTATCCCACCCCTCTAGGTGGTCACAAAGCACTGAGCTGATCTCCCTATGTGATGCAGCTGCTTCCCACTAGCTATCTATTTTACATTTGGTAGTGTATACATGTCCATGCCACTCTCTCACTTCGTCCCAGCTTACCCTTCCCCCCCCCATGTCCTCAAGTCCATTCTCTACATTTGCGTCTTTATTCCTGTCCTGCCCCTAGGTTCTTCAGAACCATTTTTTTTAGATTCCATATATATGGTATTTTTCTCTTTCTGACTTGCTTCACTCTGTATGACAGACTCTAGGTCCATCCACCTCACTACAAATAACTCAATTTCGTTTCTTTTTATGGCTGAGTAATATTCCATTGTATATATGTGCCACATCCTCTTTATCCATTCATCTGTCGATGGACACTTAGGTTGCTTCCATGTCCTGGCTACCCCAGCTTTCTTTTGAGTTCCATTAGCATGGAATATCTTTTTCCATCCCTTCACTTTCAGTCTGTATGTGTCCCTAGGTCTGAAGTGGGCCTCTTGTAGACAACATATACACGGGTCTTGTTTTTGTATCCATTCAGCCAGTCTATGTCTCTTGGTTGGAACATTTAATCCATTTACATTTAAGGTGATTGTCAATATGTATGTTCCTATTACCATTTTCTTAATTGTTTTGGGTTTGTTATTGTAGGTCTTTTCCTTCTCTTGTGTTTCCTGCCTAGGGAAGTTCCTTTAGCATTTGTTGTAAAGGTGGTTTGGTGGTGCTGAATTCTCTTAGCTTTTGCTTGTAAAGGTTTTAATTTCTCTGTCAAATCTGAATGAGATCCTTGTGGGGTAGAGTAATCTTGGTTGTAGGTTTTTCCCTTTCATCACTTTAAATATGTCTACCACTCCCTTCTGGCTTGCAGAATTTCTGCTGAAAGATCAGCTGTTAACCTTATGGGGATTCCCTTGTATGTTATTTGTTGTTTTTCCATTGCTGCTTGTAATATTTTTTCTGTGAATTTAATTTTTGATAGTTTGATTAATATGTGTCTTGGCGTGTTTCTCCTTGGATTTATCCTGTATGGGACTCTCTGAACTTCCTGGACTTGATTGACTATTTCCTTTCCCATATTAGGGAAGTTTTCAACTATAATCTCTTCAAATATTTTCTCAGTCCCTTTCTTTTTCTCTTCTCCTTCTTGGACCCCTATAATTCGAATCTTGGCGCATTTAATGTTGTCCCAGAGGTCTCTTAGACTATTCTCAATTCTTTTCATTCTTTTTTCTTTATTCTGCTCTGTGGTAGTTATTTCCACTATTTTATCTTCCAGGTCACTTATCCATTCTTCTGCCTCATTTATTCTGCTATTGATTCCTTCTACAGAATTTTTAATTTCATTTATTGTGCTGTTCATCATTGTTTGTTTGCTCGTTAGTTCTTCTAGTTCCTTGTTAAACGTTTCTTGTATTTTCTCCATTCTATTTCCAAGATTTTGGGTCATCTTTACTATCATTACTCTGAATTCTTTTTCAGGTAGACTGCCTATTTCCTCTTCATTTGTTTGGTCTAGTGGGTTTTTACCTTGCTCCTTCATCTGCTGTGTGTTTCTCTATCTTCTTATTTTGCTTTAATTTACTGTGCTTGGGGTCTCCTTTTTGCAGGCTGCAGTTTCATAGTTTCTGTTGTTTTTGATGTCTGTCCCCAGTGGCTAAGGTTGTTTCATTGGGCTGTGTAGGCTTCCTGGTGGAGGGGACTGGTGCCTGTGTTCTGGTGGATGAGGCTGGATCTTGTCTTTATGGTGGGCAGTTCCACATCCAGTGGTGTGTTTTGAGGTGTCTGTGACCTTATTATGATTTTAAGTCATCTCTCTGCTAATGGGTGGGGCTGTGTTTCTGTCTTGCTAGTTGTTTGGCATAGGGTGTCCAGTACTGTGGCTTGCTGATCATTGAGTGGAGCTGGGTCTTATGTTGAGATGGAGAACTCTGGGAGAGTTTTCACTCTTTTCTTTTTTTTTTTTTTTTTTGCAGTACATGGGCCTCTCACTGTTGTGGCCTCTCCCGTTGCGGAGCACAGGCTCCAGACACGCAGGCTCAGCAGCCATGGCTCACGGGCCCAGCTGCTCCGCGGCATGTGGGATCTTCCCGGACTGGGGCACAAACCCGTGTCCCCTGCATCAGCAGGTGGACTCTCAACCACTGCGCCACCAGGGAAGCCCAAGAGTTTTCACTCTTTGATATTACATGGAGCTGGGAAGTCGCTGGTGCGTCAACATCCTGAACTCGGCTCTCCCACCTCAGGGGCACAGGCTGGACATCCAGCTGGAGGACCAAGACCCTTTCAGACACACAGCTCAGAAGAAAAAGGAGAAAAAAAAGAAAGAAAAAAAATAATTAAATAAAATAATTAAAATTAAAAGTAAAAAAAAAAATTTAAATAAAAAAATAAAAAGTAATAAAGAAGAAAAAAGAAAGAGCGCAAACAAACCAAATAACAAATACATCAGTGATAACAAGTGCTAAAAACTATACTTCAAACAAACAAAAAAACAGACAGACAGAACCCTAGGACAAATGGTGAAAGCAAAGCTATACAGACAAAATCACATAAAGAAACATACACATATACACTCACAAAAAGAGAAAAAGGAAAAAAATATATATATAAAAGGAAGGAGGAACAGAGCAACCAAATCAATAAACAAATTTACCAATGATAATAAACTCTAAATACTATACTAAGATAAACATAAAACCAGATACAAATTAGGTGCAGAAAGCAAACCCCAAGTCTACAGTTGCTCCCAAAGTCCACCTCCTCAATTTTGGGATGATTCATTGTCTATTCAGGTATTCCACAGATGCTGGGTACATCAAGTTGATTGTGGAGATTTAATCCGCTGCTCCTGAGGCTTCTGGGAGAGATTTCCCTTTCTCTTCTTTGTTCGCACAGCTCCCGGGGTTCAGGTTTGGATTTGGCCCCGCCTCTGCGTGTAGGTCACCTGAGGGTGTCTGTTCTTCGCTCAGACAGGATGGGGTTAAAGGAGCAGCTGATTCGGGGGCTCTGGCTCACTCGGAGGGAGGGGTATGGATGCGGGGCGAGCCTGTGGCGGCAGAAGCCGGCATGACGTTGCACCAGCTCGAGGCGCGCCATGCATTCTCCTGGGGAAGTTGTCCCTGGATCCCGGGACCCTGGCAGTGTCGGGCTGCACAGGCTCCTGGGAGGGGAGGTGTGGATAGTGACCTGTGCTTGCACTGAGGCTTCTTGGTGGCTGCAGCAGCAGCTTTAGCGTCTCATGCCCATCTCTGGTGTCCACGCTGATAGCTGCGGCTCACGCCCGTCTCTGGAGCTCGTTTAGGCGGTGCTCTGAATCCCCTCTCCTCATGCACCCTGAAACAATGGTCTCTTGCCTCTTCACTAGGTCCAGACTTTTTCCCGGACTCCCTTCCGGCTAGCCGTAGCGCACTAGCCCCCTTCAGGCAGTGTTCACGCCACCAACCCCAGTCCTCTCCCTGGGATCCGACCGAAGCCCGAGCCTCAGCTCCCAGCCCTCGCCCGCCCCGGCAGGTGAGCAGACAAGCCTCTCAGGCTGGTGAGTGCTGATCGGCCCCGATCCTCTGTGCGGAAATCTATCCGCTTTGTCCTCTGCACCCCTGTTGCTGCACTCTCCTCCGTGGCTCCAAAGCTTCCCCGCTCTGCCCCCCGCAGTCTCTGTCCGTGAAGGGGCTTCCTAGTGTGTGGAAACCTTTCCTCCTTCACAGCTCCCTCCCCCAGGTGCAGGTCCCATCCCCATTCTTTGGTCTCTGTTTTTCCTTTTTTCTCTTGCCCTACCCAGGTACGTGGAGAGTTTCTTGCCTTTTGGGAAGTCTGAGGTCTTCTGCCAGCGTTCAGTAGGTGTTCTGTAGGAGTTATTCCACATGTAGATGTATTTCTGATGTATTTGTGGGGAGGAAGGTGATCTCCATGTCTTACTCCTCCACCACCTTGAAGGTTTCCTCCAGAGGAGTCTTAATACTAAACTCTTCGGGAATTTGGGAAATGGAAGGAAATCAACCAAAAAGGTACTTCTTAGGGGATGTCAGGAAACAGGGCTTTGGGATAGAGTGGCTGCTGCCTCCTGCTGCCAGAAAAGAGAGCAAGTGACAGTTCAATTTGGGGATGAAAAACCTCTCACTTAGAAAGATGAATCTCAGATTGTCCCAGTCACTCAGATGGAAGGCATTTCATGGTTTGGCAGTCTGGAAGTTTTCTGCTTTATCTCATTTTCAAAGAAGCACCGGGTCCTGCTCTGTCTAAAATGGTAGTCACTAGGCACATGTGGCTACTGAATGCTTGAAATGTGGGTGGTCCAAATTGCACTGTGCTGTAGGTACAAAATACACACACTGGAGTTCAAAGACTTAGTATGAAGAAAAGCATGGAAAAGATCCTACTCATTTTTTTTTTTTTTTTTTTTTTTTTTTTTTTTTTGTGGTACGCGGGCCTCTCACTGTTGTGGCCTCTCCCATTGCAGAGCACAGGCTCCGGACGTGCAGGCTCAGCAGCCTTGGCTCACGGGCCCAGCCGCTCTGCAGCATGTGGGATCTTACCGGACTGGGGCACGAACCCGTGTCCCCTGCATCGGCAGGCGGACCCTCAACCACTGTGCCACCAGGGAAGCCCCTTACTCATATTTTTAATTGATTCCTCAGTGACATGATGATGTCCTAGATATACTGACTTCAATAAAAACCATTATCAAAATTAATTTCTCTTCTTTCTTTTTCCTTTTCTTAGATGTGGTTACTAGAAAGTTTAGAATGACCTGTTGATATTTGTGCCTCATACTAGATTTCTACTGGACAGCCCTGGTCTAGTCAGACAGACGATCACCTTCTCCGTTTCATCTCTCCTTCCAGAGATCACAACTTTACCCACCACAGCAGCAGAACTCAGAAGATCAGTAGTGGAAGAGAAGTACCACCTGATTCTGTATCCATTTCAATATGCTGCATTCTCCTTACCTCAGCAATCTGAGACAGAACAAAAAAATACGTGTGGCCTGTCTAAACCCTAGGCTTTAATATCTGCTTCCTTGAAGTTCCTGTTGATGGAGGGAGGGATTGGCTGCTCTTCTGTCTGCTCCCCTGAGCTCTTCATCTGCCTGGCATCCCAGACACTTGTGCATTGAGAATTGTTCCTGCTGGCTCCGCTGCTCACAGATGTAGCTTTGGGAAAGGACCTGCAACAGTTCTCAGAGCATCAGGGAAAAAGGCGGCATCGGGCCAGAATTTTTTCCTTCCAAATGCAGTATTTATAAATGCAGCTGCGAAGTGCTGGCTTCCCCTCGGCACAGAGCCCGTACACTTGCCACCTCTGTTTTCCTTGAGACTGGAAGAGGCCTCTCCCGGGGGAATCTGCATTTTAAGATGGAATTCTTCAAAGCCCCAAAGGCCTGCCATGTACAAAAGAAAAAAAAAAAAAGGCACTAAATGAGGTAATGTCAACTTGATGGCAGACAGTGAGGACAATTTTGCCCCCTACTCCCTCTCCTTGTCAAGTCAGCCCCAAGGAAACATCTTGAGTTAATCTTAAAATGACCTATTGGAAATGGATTTGGAGGAGAATTCTAAAGATATAGAGGGATTTGGGTTAAGAGAGAGTAGATGAGGTCCTGAGAGTAATAGGTAGCATTTATTAAGCCTTTTCATGGGCCAAAGCCCTACTGGAAGCGTTAATTCACCCCATCTTCATAACAGTCCTATATGGTGAATACAACTGTTACTTCCATTTTACAGAAGTGTAAATTGAGGCAAGGCGTCATTATATCCATTGCTTAAAGTCATAGGCTGATAAACAGCAAGACTGCTGAGGGCCTAACTCCAGAGCCCATGCCTGGAACCTCTATACGTCCCTGTCTCTCACGTGGGAAGGGAGTGAAGAAGAAGCGAGTGAGCTTGGCTTCATCTATCTGCTGAAAGCAACTTTAATCTTCCCTCATATAAGTTCCAAAACTTTATGAGCCTGCAGACATTTCTGTAGCCTCTGAAATATTCATGATCCTTGCTACACTTAATGCAAGGGCTCGGATTGCCTTGGCTCCCCTCAGCGGTGATGGAGAGCATATTGCACGGCAGATAACTTCCTATCTGTGATACTTAAAACTGCAGCCCTCTAAAATGTAAGTTTCTTGAGGGAGAAGTTTTTCTGATTTGTCTGTGTGTTCTCAGTTCCCAGGAGAGTGTCTGGCTTGTAGTCGGTGTTCACTAAACTACAACTAACCCTTTCCTTCCAGTCCTACTTGAGTAGAAATGAAGAAGAGTTAATACCATTCCTGTCCCAAAGAAGTAACGGGACAGTTACTCAACAGAAGATCATGGTAATATATTTATTATCTCTTATATAATCTTTTAAATTCTTTTCACCCCAGAAATTTTAATTACCAACGGGCAAATGTTTCTCTAATTCTTTGGACGTAATTCCGGTGTCACAGTCAAATAATTGAACTGTAAATTTTAACCAGAATAACTACAAGCAAGTAAACAAACTAAATAATGCAAACATTCCTATTTAACAGACTTTCTTGGATTAAAAAGAAATATTTTTGGTAACCGATCGTTTCAGAGAACGCATTATCTTCTATTCATTGCATTTATCCTTCCTCAAAAAGTATAAAACAAGTGTTCATTTTTTGTGAGTCAAAATTGCAACATGTATAAATAATTGGTTTTCAGTGATGCACACAAAAAACATCAGAATTTGTTTTAAGTGTAGGAGCAACTGTGGGATATAATTACAGAGTGTGCAGTTCATCACCCTCTTGCTCATTAGTATCTAAGGACCCTCTAATGGATGTTCATTGTTTCTTGGGAATCAAATATGGCAGGTCAAATCCAAAGAAGATAATTTTCCCTGGTTGTCAAATAGATAATAGTTTCAAAAGCAAATCAATAACCATATCCAAATCAATTGCAACATTTAGAAGTCTACTCAAAACCCAAATCCCAATTTGATTAGCACTTCAAAAGAAGTATTAATTACAGAGATATAAAATATGCTATGTAAAGCTTACCTCTTCTTATTCGACCCCTCCTCTTTCGATTTCAGTGGGTAGTAGGCAAAAAGTGCACATTGGCTTTGGTTTCAGCGGTCGGGGATAGGCGACAAAAGCTTTCTTATATAACTAGTGTGTATGTTTGTGTGGGCCTACTCACAACCATTCCTGGCATCGCTGCAAAATTCATAGTGATTTCTTTGTTTTGCAAATTTTGCAAACTTTGGCTTACATTTATAATTCTAAACTGCAATCAAAATTCTGTGGCTTTGGGCCCTGGCCTCTAGAGCATTCCCTCTGGGTTAACCTGCAAAGATGAGGGAATGAGTGGGTCCTTATAAACTTATAAGCTAGCCGGCTTGGCTTCAAATGCCAGCTTTGGAAGTGAAAGTACATAGGCTCAAAAGCCCTTGGGCACCACCTGCCACACTTGTTATATTATTTACTGCTGTGGCTGCCCCTGTCCTCACCCCTAAATTAATGCAACTCGTAAGCTGATCCTGAAGTCTGAAGAGGAGTTGGTAAGATGGAGAAGGGCAGGGATGGGGGAGGTGTTCCAGAGGGTGGGAACAACCTGTGCCCATGTTCAAAGGCCAGAGAGAGATGGCACATCTGAGGAGCTGAGAGTAGGATGCAAACAATGGAGCATTGTTTGCATGTGAAGATGAGGCTGAAGTAGCAGTCGCGGTTAGATCCTGGAGAGTTGAACATAACATACACCCCCATGTCCCAATCGATGGCATCATTTGGAAGACCAGTGCCCACTCAAAACTCAAACTCCAATTTGATTGGTGCTCAGAAAGAAATGTTAACAATAAGTATCCAAAATATACTATGTAGAGCTTACCTCATTTCATTGGCTCTTGCCCTTCTGTTTTAGTGGGTAGCATAGGCTAAAGGGGCATATTGGCTGAGGTTGAAACTTTATTCTGAAGGCTAAGGCCGTTTGTTGAAATTTTTTAAAGATGAAAACAACAAAATTAGATTTTAATTTTAGAAAAGATAAAAAACATTCTAAAGATGTGGTAATGGAAAAGCAAAGAGAGAGAGACAGAGACAGGGACAGAGACAGAGACAGAGACACAGAGAGAAGAGAGATGAATGGATAGGTCTTTAAGATGTAGAAATAACAGTCTTTGATGATCTGATGAAGGGGGTGAGTTTAGGCTAACACCCAGGTTCCCAGGTCAGGTAACTTGAAGGATGATGGTACCATTGATGAAAATAGGTATTATTAACTATTATAGTTATTATTAAGGCACAAATATGGGTGAGAGGATAGAGACTTAAGAAGATAATGTAGGACTTCCCTGGTGGTGCAGTGGTTAAGAATCTGCCTGCCAGTGCAGACAGGTTTGAGCCCTGGTCCAGGAAGATCCCACATGCCACGGAGCAGCTAAGCCTGTGCACCACAACTACTGAGCCTGTGCTCTAGAGCCTGCGAGCCACTACTGAAGCCCACGCACCTAGAGCCTGTGCTCCGCAACAAGAGAAGCCACCACAGTGAGAAGCCCACATACTGCAACAAAGAGCAGCCCCTCCTCGCCGCGACTAGAGAAAGCCCACACGCAGCAAAGACCCAATGCAGCCAAAATACATTTAAAAATGTATTTTATAAAAAGATATTGTAGCTTTATATTTTTCTGTAGCATGTAACTCTAATGTGCACAGCTGAATGAGGAAAACCAACAACAACATCATTAAAAACAGCAAAGGGATGTCCACGTCCCACCCCCCACTTAAACCAGAAGTTCTGGTTTAAGTAGTTAGGCAGTGTTTGTTTGTTTGTTTTTTCTCATGATAAAAAAACACAACATGAAATTTACACTTTTAACGGATCTTTAAAGGTACAGTACAGTATTTTTTAATTATCTGTACATTGTCATACAGCACATCTCTAAAACTTTTTCATTTTACATGATTGAAACACTATACTCATTGAATAGCAAGTCTTCATTTCTCCCTCCTAGTCCTTGGCAATCACCATTCTACTTTCTGCTACTGTGAGTTTTGTGAGTTTGACTACTTTGGTTATCTCATATAAGTTGAATCATGCAGTATTTGTCTCTCTATGACTGGCTTATTTTACTTAGCATAATGTCCTCAAGTTGTATCCATGTTGTAGCATGACAGGATTTCCTTCTTTCTTAAAGCTGAATAATATTCCATTGTATGAATATACCACATCTTCTGTATCTATTCATCTGTTGATGAACATTTAGGTTGGTTCCATATCTTGGCTATGGTGAACTATGCTGCAGTGAATACTGAGTGTAAATATCTCTTCGAGATCCCAGTTTCTTCTGGATGAATACCTAGATGTGGGATGGTTGGATCATACTGTAGTTCTATTTTTCACTTTTTGAGGAACATCCATACTATTTTCCACAATGGCTACACCATTTTACATTTCCACCAACAGTGCTCAACCAGGTATAGAGAGTTAGTCCCTGACTATGTATTCATTCATTCATGAAATACTTCTTGAGTTCACTCTAGGTATCAGTGCCTTTCTGGGTCCTCTAGTTTTATTGTTTCCAGTCAACTAGCCCTGTGAAGTAGGTATTATTGTACCCATTTTACAGATAAATGAGTGGCAAAGAATGGTACAACAGAGTCACACAGTTAAGAAGTGACTAGAACATCAGTTCCATAAAGGCAGGGATCTTTGCCCTGTCCACTGCTGTATCCATAATCCCAGGACACTGTCTGGTATTGTAAGCACTCAAAATATATTGGTGGAAGAGGCTGAGCTGGAGATTGGATGTGGTTCTGTTAGCTGTGTCTGGATCTGCTGCTTTCCCCTCATACCTAGGTGCCTTCAGCTCGACCTCTCCTTGCCTTCCCCCTCTTAATTCAGAGGAAGCAGTGTCTCCCCCACCCCACCCCAGGCAGCTTTGCATGGCTGCATCTTATTTTGTGAGGCTGTGAGGGATGCATCTGACTGGGTCCTTGAGCGCATTGTGGAGAAGGCATTTATTCATCCAGGAAATATCCATTTACATACTAAAATCTGGTTGCTCTGGAAGGTTAGATGAATACAGTATCTATTGTGTATCTGCAGGGAGCTAAATATGTCAAATTCAGCAGTATTTAACAAAATACTATGTCATAGTAGTAACAGAGTAACAATCAAGAAATGGTTTCAGTGAAAATATCCAGAATGCCCTATATTGACAAAGCTATTTTAACTTCATCTCTTAATTGAAATTATTTTCACTTGTATTTTAACAATCTTTGCACTATTAAATGACACTCTGTTTCCAAAATATGCCTGATAAAATAAAAACACGAACTTGTTTCTGCAGCTTAAATGTGAAAGCTTTCAGGAAAAAAAAAAAAAAGAAATGGAATATATGTACCGTTTTCTATAATTTTTATTTTATCATTTTAGAGTACTCAGATGAGGATTTGAGAAATCTTCATGTCACTCTCTTAATAAAGCCACAGTGAGCACTTAATGCTGCTTCCACTTCCCCCACACAAACTTTCTAATTATAAAAGGACCTTTTCAGACTTATTCAGGGCATATAATCTTATTTGCAGCTCCTAATTGGAGGGCTGTGTTTGTTGAAAAGAACAGAAGTCTTCAGTCATTTAGAACAAAGCTGGCTCATCAACCCCTGTGGGAAGAAAAGAACTATTTATTTTATCCGTTAATCCCAAATACAAACACAATAAAGCTGTCTTTTCTAATAGTGACCTATTTCATGTTAAATTGGGATAAAGCTAGCTTTGCTCAATAAGACTATTGTGGTCAACAAAAAAAGTCAATCTTATTAGGATTCCCACTGAATACCTTCCAATAATTTATCCTTTAAAATGCTGAGCCCAAATCCCAGTTGAATTCTTTATGTTGTCTGACACAAAATGCAAATATGGAAGGGAAATAACCTCAACTAGTGAGCCCCATCTAGTGACAGGGAAGTAAATTGCTGTTCAAAAACCTGGTCTGTAATTATCCCCTACCTTTAATCTGATTTTTAAATTTTTCTATCTGTGCCCAAGCCCTTATGTTTTATTTTCTCTCTGGTTTTTTTGCCTATACTTTTATTTCTGAGAATAGATAATTCTTTATACCAAGCAATTTTTTTTTCTTTTTTGTAATTAAAGTATAGTTGATTTACTAGACTTTTCTTGATAACTTAAATTTCAGTTTTTAAAAAATTAACATTGCTGAAAATTAGCCACATTTCCCCATTTATAGTTGAATTTTAAAATGTGGACAGCCATAGGGACTTCCCTGGTGGTCCAGGGGCTTAGGCTCCATGCTTCCAATGCAGGGGGTCAGGGGTCTAGATCCCGTATGCCGCAGTGACAATGCCGTGTGCTGCAACTAAGACCCGATACAGCCAAATAAATTAATAAAATAAATATAAAAAAAAATAAAATGTGGGTGGCCATATTCCTTGAATAGCACTATGTAGCATTTATATATTAAACTGCTTGATGTAAATAATATTATTCATTTATCAAATGTATTTAATCAAAAGATTCCAAAGGTTCTTTATGCATAAGAACTTTAGAGGAACAAGACTGGGTCATAGAAAAATCCAGTGAGACATCTAAGGACATTAAAGCTTTCAAAGCTTACTTATTTGGGCAATATCTACATTTGACAATTATAGTGGCTCAGAGGTCAGTTCCTTTTAGCTGACTACATTAGAAGTTAATTTTGGTGTCTCTGCATTCCATGCTTCTGCATTTGTTGACTTTTACTATCACAATAATAAACATGTCAAAAAACAGAATAAGGCTACATCAGGGATCAACTCCAGTCATACATGGGAAATGCTTCTGTTAATGATTCTGCCTTATAAATGCAAACTTTCTTTGTTCCCAGAAAAAACAAGTTGATAATAGCCATATGTCATTTTTTTTTTTTTTTTTTTTTTGCGGTACGCGGGCCTCTCACTATTGTGGCCTTTCCCGTTGCGGATCACAGGCTCCGGACGCGCAGGCTCAGCGGCCATGGCTCACGGGCCCAGCCGCTCCGCGGCATGTAGGATCCTCCCGGACCGGGGCACGAACCCGTGTCCCCTGCATTGGCAGGCGGACTCCCAACCACTGCACCACCAGGGAAGCCCCATATGTCATTTTTAAGTGAAATAGAACATATTCCTCAATTTATCTACACTTGAGTTATTTTCAAAAATATCTTTCCACTAGCCTATGTGCCCAAACACCAGAAGCAGACCTAGGTATAGGAGGTTTCTGGGTTATGGAGGAAAGAACCAAGGACTCAAGTTCAAATCCTAACATTACCCTTCACTGGCTGCATGACCTTGGGATAGTCTTACCTCCCATGAAGTTCCCATGAGCTCAGACTATGAAGCAGATGATGCCTGCTTCTCCACTTCCCAGCTGCTAGACTTTAGACAAATAATTCTCAAAGCCTTGATTTCCTTAATGTGTATCATGATATTTACTTCATAAATTTGTTATGAGGAATTGATTGAGTAAAGCGTGTGAGTTGCTGAGCTCGGGGTCTGGCACATACAGAGTGCTCAGTAAGTATTATTATCACTTACAAAATGGAGGGACAAACGTCCACCTCTCAAGACTGTTGGGAAGACCCAACGAGATGACATTTGGGAATGTGTTGGTCAACTCTTCGGCACTCTGTAAATGTTATGGATTAGAACAAACCTAGTAGGACACATAGAGAAGGGCTAAGAGAGAAGGAAGGAGGTTGTAATTGGAGAACATGGGGCTTTCATAGATCAGCACAAGCTCTATGTGCTGAATAGCATTTTTGTAGGTTTAGTGATTTGTACTGTTGGCTTCCATTCTGTTGGGGGATGCAAATTCCTGAAGAGAATGGAATGATCAAGTTTGAAGGGGAATTATATAATTTGGTTTCCTCATTCTATTGAGGAAACCAATGCTCCTTTCTTCTACAGAGCTCTTTGAGCACTTGAAATATTTTAGGAATTTTAAATGTTTTGTTTAATGTCTGCCTTTGCTTCTGGATGGTAAGTGCCATGAGGACAGGGGCCATGGCTGTTTGATTCCCACTATACTCTCGGTCATGGCTCAGGGTCCAGCACAGTGTCTGGTTCATTGTCTACACATGGTAATTGCTGACAAGCTCAGAGATGTCACACAGCAAGGAAGTTGAGAGCACACACTCTGCAGGGAGGAAAAGCTGGGTACAAATTTGACCTCTCTGATTTACATCCTGTGTGACCTTGGGCAAGTTACTTAGCTTCTCTGATCCTCAGTTTCCTTAACTGTAAAACAGGACTAATAATGACAAAGCCTATTTCATAGGGTTGTTGCAGAGATTAATGAGCTAATTCATGTCTAGTGCCTAAAACCATGTATCAATAACTATTAATTTTTCTAAACCAAGATAAAGTCGACCAAGATAAAGTCGATCAGAGGGAGTTCTGGAACAAGAATCCTACCTAGGTCTTGCTCTTTATTTTTATTCCTCCAATATTCCTCAACCCCTCTGCCCAGACCACTTTCTAAAACCATTCAATCTAATCAGATAAAAATAGCAACACAAAATAAAGTATTGGGCAATTCACTTAGAAGTGCTGCAATCTCTCAAAATACTAGCAGCAAGTTTCAGGAACTCATTTGAATAGTGATAAAGGGCTTATTATTGCTAATAACCTCCCAAAGTCTAAAGCACAGAGCTGACAGAGCATTTTATATTTTGCTTAACAGTTGGTCCTTAAGGGTTTGATGATCAGATACAGGCATGGCTGGATTATGAAAATGGCATGTTTAAAAATATCTCTACGACTCACTCCTAGATGACTTTTAGCAAGTGAACTAACTGTTAGCCTCCTGGAAGATTACATGTCAAGATAATTAACTCTCTGTCACATGGACTCTCTATGTTTCAAATCTCATTCTCCTTTCTTTCCTATGTCTCTTAGTTGACACAACTCATTATTACTTTATGCCCGAGTTCTTCAATTTCTTGTCAGTGCACACATAAACCATCTCCTTTTTCATGACTTATCACACCTAACACTCAATTCACACTATTTTGATGTTATATTTTACAATTCTCTGTGCATCCAAATATCATAGAAAACAAAGATCAAGTTAGCCAGGTAAAGCAGATATAGGAGCATTGCCTATGATAACCCATCCTCCTAGCTCTCCTTGCTCTTCAGAGGCCCATGTGCCACAGAGAAAGTGAAATGCAGTTTCCCATTTCATTTCATGACCAGAGGACTGTGAATTTCTACTTTCATTGTCTAACGTTGGAGTCTGTGTGATTTTCCATTTCATTATTCTCTACGACCTGGACTTGGCCTTATGCAACTGGAGAATAACTTTCTCTTTTCTATTATAAATGGAGCCAATGAAAAGCTAGACTAAAAAAGAAAAAGCTGGAATGGGGAATTATCCAAAGGAACCATACAATTATAGAAATTTCTGGCTGGAAGAATGTTGAAAGGCCACCTGTCCACCTCCCTGCACCTTAGCCTGCCCATGCCAATCCAGCAGGTAAATTTTTGCTCCTGTTTCAGAAGAATCCACAGGATACGATGCCTCTGCCCTCCATTTAAGAAAGTTCTTCGTGTATGCAGCTTAATACCTTTTCCCCCTCCAGTTCAGATTCTTTCCTTTCTGTTGTTAGGAATGAGTTGCTTAGTTTCATGTCAACTGGAAATACAGATCTTCCTTGACTTATGATGGGGTTGTATCTCAATAAACCCATGGTAAGTTGAAAATATCGTAAGTCAAAATGGGTTTAATACACTTAAGCCCAGAACATCATAGCTGAGCCTAGCTCACCTTAAACATGCCTACAGTTGGGCAAAATCATCTGACACAAAGCCTGTATTATAGTCAGGCTACTGCTGCCCAGCGTCTCGAGAGAGTGTCTTACCAACATCACTAGCTCGGGAAAAGAGCAAACCTCAAAATTTTGAAGTACAGTCTTTATTGAACGTGTATTACTTTTGCACCATCATAAAGTTGAAAATTTGTTGAGCCATCATAAGTCTGTACGTCTGTACAGATATCCCTCAGGCAGGAAGGCGAACCTACTTCACCACCCAGCCCTTTCCCTGCCCATGACCTTCGGAGTTTGCTTCTCTGCTGTTGCCACAAGTTGATTAATTGTAGAAATTCCAGAATTTCCTGAAAATAGTCTTGAACTGAACCAGTGTTTGAGGTAGAAGAAAAGAGGACAAGGAATGTTTTCCGTCTTTCCTTTGCCAGCATCACGGCACCATTCCTTAGACGCTGACTACTTCCTAGCCCACACCCACCTTCACAGCTCAGAAAAGGGGGGACAAAATCGAAGACTTATCGAAGACCTATCTAACAGATTTAGCTTCATGCTTGGCTCCATCCCAAATCCAGCTCTTCTCAAAACTCTAAGGAAGGGCCTAAGAGTTTTCTAAGACTTATTCAGACCCAGGAATTGTTCCCCAAAGACCTAAAACATGCAGGAAATATCCTGTACCCCACTCCCACCTGCGATCATGAGCATAGGTCCTTAATTAACTTATTTTTAATGCTGAGCATGACTTGATAGATCATGACTTGTTGACCTATTTTCGACATGCATCTGTCTTAGGTTTTTTAACCCAGCAATTAGTCCATTGAACTCTAGGTGATCTGGCAATACATGTAATGAAAAGAGCACGAGTTTGGGAGTCAGGCCAACCTTGGTCTGATGCTCCACTATTTCATTTACTGTAGAAGGACTTTGGTCAAGTTGCTTAACTCTAACCTTCAAGTTTCTTGTGTGTAAAATGGAGCTAATACCAACTTCAGAGTTTGATATGAGGATTAAAGAAAGAGCTAACATGGATTGGGGTTTGGGGTTAGTAATGCAAACTATTATATATAGGATGGATAAACAACAAGGTCCTACTGTATAGCACAGAGAACTATACTCAATATTCTGTGATAAACCATAATGGAAAAGAATATGAAAAAGAATGTATGTATATGTATAACTGAATCACTTTGCTGTATAGCAGAAATTAACACATCACTGTAAAAATCTATACTTCAATTTTTTAAAAATTAAAAAACAGAAGAAAGAGTTAACATATGGAAAGCACCCAGCACAGTGCCTGGCGTAAGCTAATTGCTTCAAACAAATTTCTCTCCTCCACCGGCTATAGGGACAGAGCTACCCAGCACCATGGCTTTCAATGGCTTCATCACTGAAACGGAGCTGCCTTAATAGCAACCCTCAGTGGGACTGTTAATAGCAGAGACAGTGAGTATAATTATAAGGGTCTTCACCATGTACTTGTGCTGTGCCCAGTATTGTGTTGGAATCTGAGAACAGAAAGGCAGGAGGACTCATGGTCCCATCTCATGGCACCCATCTCATGGCATCCAACAACACAGAAGCAGCGGTGGCATATGTGAGGTCCTTTCATGAATACCTCAGCCCGGAGTCATAATTCAGTGTTGGAAAGATTTCAGAAGGCCTAATCACCAAGAAGATTATGGTGCTGCCACCCGGACATATTTAAAAATAAAAACAGTACTAAACCATAATTAAGTGTAGAGACGCAGAGCAACGTTCTGATATTTTTCCCACTGCAAGGACAAGTCCTAGTACTTCTTTTGAAAGATCAATTTTCAGAAAAAATTTTAAAACGATGTTGCGGGGGTGCCCTCATTTGTAGGTAACTAGTCTGCTGGTAGCGTAACACAGCATGACCCCAAAGGCTATCCCAATGTTCAGTGACTGCATCAGAAGGCAGGCTGAGAGCACAGAAGCCAGGGGTCTCAATAATTCACAAACTACTTGACAAATCCCACAAAGAATGGAGAGGTGATTGTACATTTTGAGACAGGTTCAAATCAACATTTAAAAAAGTAAATTGAAACCCTCTCCAAACATATGGGTGGACTGGGATGGACTTTTCACAAACGGGACAATAGAAAGGTCATATTTAGATAAGCAAGTTGTAGAATCAATTACATATTATGTCTTAAAAGCTGACCTCACCACTGAACTGCACCATCTGGATCTGTTACAATAGAGACAAATTGCCAGGAATGATGGTGACAGGAGATATTCACCAGTATGTGAAGGCACTGTTTTTTCTTTGTTTTTTGCTTTCTTTAATGGAAGACGTTCTCTCTGAAGGATACAGTCCCACTCGCAGGCAAGTTTGCAGTACCTGGTGAGACTTATCTGGAGATCTAGCTAACAACCCTCACATTTGGAGCCACTCACCTTTACACCACAAATCAAACAGAGAAGCACCAGGAAAGGCCTAGAAACCCTGACAGAGAACTTTTTCAAGCAGAGATGAAACCAATTTACATAGCCACTGTAAATAGTTAATAAAATCCATTTTACATTCCATCTACTTAGATTTCCATTACATCCTGTTCTGTTTCAAACACACATTTTTCTTTTGGATTGTTAGGCAATAAAAAGTCAAGCCATTTATCAAGCAGTGTCTTAGAATTCTTTTCAAATGTTTTACCATTTTCAGGAAATACTGTGGCTTCTATAATTAATCTCCCAGTAGAAAGCTGTTTCAGAAAGACGCCGGTACAGCAGAAAGAAAAGTCTTTTCTTTATGAGAGTTTTTTGGTTCTTCTGAGTGGAAATGTTCAGAAACAGGTGCTGGTGGTATTGTCACATATTGCAAACTGTCCATTTCAGATAAAGAGGGAAAAAAACAATAGAGTATGGATTCCTTCTCCCAAAACTGTCCTGTGACAGAGCTGTTGTTAAATGGGCCACACAGGCAACTCAGTGTTGGGCTAAGATGAGAGTCACTCTTCAGAGCAAGCCTGGGTTTCCACAGTTCTTACGCCTGATGAAAACAGAAGTAACGTGAGGAGTCCCTCTCCACACACCCACTGCCCTTGTCTTTAGTAATATCAGCTACAATTTCCATGTCTCAGGCCTAGTTTTAATCATTTTACACATATTCACTCACTTAATCCTCAAAACAATTCTCTGAGGAGGGTACAGATATGATACCCAGTTTTCAGATTAGAAAACTGATGCTAGGGATTCCCCTGGTGGTCCAGTGGTTAAGACTCTGCACTTCCAGTGCAGGGGGCATAGGTTCAATCCCTGGTCGGGGAACTAGGATCCCACATGCCAAGTGGTATGGCAAAAAAAAAAAAAAAAGAAAGAAGAAAAAGAAAATTGATGCCAGGGCAGACTCCCCGAGGAGTGAGTCCAATAGCCAAATCCAGGCAGCCTGGCTGAGTCCAGCCTCACAGTGCAGCCGCTGCAGGCAGTAGGATGTACCATTTTCAATTCTCACCATCTCCTTTGTGCCGGCACACAGTAGGGCCATTCAGTCATCTCATTCTCCATGGAAATGGAGGCACGTGGGTGCTACGTGGTTTGCCAAAAGTCATGTACAAGACAGTTAGGAGCTCAGGATCCTTGACTTTTAGGCCAACTTTTCCTACTTTATAGCCTTCTTCCTCTTCATGTAAAAAATAAATAAATAAAACCAACAAAACCCAAGCTCTTGTTTTACTTCTTTCTATGATGTGCCCTCCTGTGTCCCAGGAAAGGGCAGGAGGCCTTGTTGGCCTGTGATACCGAGCAGAGCAAACCTCACTCTGGGCTTGGGTTCTGCTCGAAGTATCCATGGTTCTGCTCCTCGAAGGCAAATATGTGGTTTGTTTGACCTCCCACCTGAATTGAAGGTGTTGAAATGACTTAGTCTCCTCCTCAGACAGGTTAATAATAAATATTAAGAAGTGTTCCCAACTTTAGGGTATGCAAGGGATCCAGAAAACAATTCGGGAAACCAGAGGATCTGGATGATCTCCAGGGTAATGTTCTGGTTTCCTCCAAGAAACTTGATGGGGAGATCATCTTTACTTCAGTGCTGAGTTTACATGTTTGTTTGTTTCATTTTAGCTTTTTTTAAATTTAATTTTTATTTTATATGGGGGTATAGTTGACTTACCATGTTGTGTTAGTTTCAGGTGTACAGCAAAATGGTTCAGTTATACATATACATATATACATTCTTCTTCAGATTCTTTTCCCATATAGGTTATTACAGAATATTGAGGAGAGTTCTCTGTATACAATAGGTCCTTGCTGATGATCTATTTTATATATAGTAGTGTGTTTATGTTCATCTCAACCTCCTATTTTATCCCTCTCCTCCTCATTTTGGCTTTTAAACAGAGTGATGCTGAGGGCTCAGGTGGCTTCTGTGGGCCAATCTGACCCCCAGATCAACCTCAATCTGAAGACATTTAGGCATCATTTCATCTGCATGGCAACCTGACGCACTTACCAGGGTGTTTTCTTCCCACACGAGGGGAGAGCTTGGTTGTGATGAAACCACAGGCAATGCAGTGCACAGGTAGGACTCAGCCTCTAACAATGTCACCTGATGAAGCAGACAATCATCCTCATGCACGGAAAATCTTGAGTCACGTGAATGCCATCTGTATTTATTAGAGTACAGAAAACAGGAAAAGAGGGCTCATGCCAAACGAGTATTTAGGAGAGTTTTATAAAGGGAGCATTTTATAAAGATGGGGGCAGGGTGAGATAGGGGTAGGGGGTTAAGAGGTACAAACTACTATGTATAAAATAAACTACGAGGATGTATTGGACAGCACAGGGAATACAGCCAATATTTTATAATAACTACAAATGGAGTATAATCTATAAAAATTTTGAATCACTATGTTGTACACCTGAAACTAATATAATATTTTAAATCAACTATACCACAATTTAAAAAGTCATAAACTCTCAAGAAATATGGGAAAATATGAACAATGGCAGGTTAAGTGAAGAAGCAGGAAAAAAACTTATTCATATGTCATGTTTATGACTATTAAATATGTTGACTATTAATGGCAAAACAAAAATTATAAGAGCTGTGTTTAGGTTATGGGTATTTTTCTCTTTTTTGCTAAACTTGTAATGGTATTATTCCATTTTTCTAATGCAAAAATAAATAAAAGACTTTTTAAGGAGTTAAAAAAAAAAAAGCTGGGGGCAGGGTTTAGAGAGATAACACAAGATATGGTGCAGTATCCCAGGGCTAGAACCCACAGGGAGCCATCACCCTTAGATTTAAAGGGAATGGTTTATGGGAACCAGAAAGAGCGCTGCATGGGGAGAGCCATGTGACAGTAGCTGTGACTTCTTAGAGGGACACAGAAACCCACGGTGAATCCAGACACAGGGGGAGATGGGGGGCTAGACACTCCAACTGCAACTCCCCTGCCCATTGACCAAACCCAACTGGAGAGCAAGGTAGCCTAACAGATGCAGTCCATGGGGGAGAGCCTGCCAGGGCCCAGTGCAGGGAGGGGGGCAGAGGGAAGATACCCAGCTCACCATCTCATTAAGTTTCTGAGGTACAATAACATCAGCACGCCCTCCTGCTGTGACATGAGTAGTTTAATGAAGAATTAATTAGATAAAAATACCCTCTGCGTACATGGAATTAAGCGGCTAATTTTATGCCAATGGCAGAAATTAGCATTGTAAATTCCTCATTGTGTTTTATGAGTCAGAACTGGATGCACCTAAGAGTCCTAGGAATATGAACCTCAAAACAGGCCCTCTGATAACTTGCAAAGGAGAGCCAGTGGAAATCTGCCCCTGCCACGACAATGGCCACAATTGAACAGGAATGTAGGTTTAAGAAAGAGGGTCATTGGAAGTTGAAATTATTGACATAAAATCTCTTGGAGGCACCCATTGCACTGAGAGGCCATATTTTAATGGAGTTAATAAAGCCTGTTTTTTTTGTCTTACCTTGTTTTGTCTGGCTTCCTTTAGCAGTTTAGGTAGAAGACTAACCAGAAGGAGGGAAGATGGGGAAATCTGGAGAAGCATCCTGGGGTACATTAGAGATGCCCAAAGTCAATTAGACTACCCAGAGATCACGGTGAACCAAGGTCCCAATCACCTGGCTGGGGTCTCTCTTATCGGAGAGCATTTGGTGTTTGGATAACAGCATGATGTGGTGTTTCAAACAAAGGCTTTGGAGTCCAGCTGTTAGCTGGGTCACCTTGAGTGAGTTAGATAACCTATAGAAGCCTCAGTTTCTTGCTTAATGAAATGGGGACAATACCTATTTCTTCTAGGTTTGTTTTGTGAATTAAATGAGATCATGTATTTAAAATACTTGAAACAGTATCTAGCACATAACTGATGTTCAATAAATAGCATATATGTGTCTAGAAATGTATTCATATATAGAGACAGATATATGCATATCTATTTATAACTAGAACCATCTGGCCTTCATAAGGGGTGGGAGTGATCATGATTGGTCACAGGGGTCCTTTGGCCATGAGAATGCAGCATGACAAGAGGCTCTTCCTTTTTCTTCCTCTTTCTAGCGGCCCCTCTCCAAAAACGTACATACTTAAGTTAGCTCTCTCCTTTCAGCTGTGTCCCCAAATTCTTCCTGACCCTATATCCTGAGACACATATATCCATATATGTACCTTAGAGATTGTTCTCTTTTAAAAATTCTGATTGAGTAATTAACATACACTTACTAAGTTAATTGTAAGTTTTTAGTATTTAGGATATCATAACAAAGTCTTAGATGCCCCATCTCTTCCGCTGTCTTCTCTCATCTCACAAACTGCTTTATGGTGAAAGTGATGGTTTTTCTAAAGTTCTGGTATGATTTGGGAGCAGAGGTCATAAAATTCTGTTTGTTACACTTTAATTTGACCAGAATGGAACTAAAGATTTCAATTTAGTGGATATATTTGTTTATTTCACTTATTACTGACTGAAGAATGCACCTTAGCCTCACCATGAATGCTGGTTTAAAAATGTTATGGGGCTTCCCTGGTGGCACAGTGGTTGAGAGTCTGCCTGCCAATGCAGGGGACGCAGGTTCGTGCCCCGGTCTGGGAGGATCCCACATGCTGCTGAGCGGCTGGGCCCGTGAGCCATGGCCGCTGAGCCTGCACGTCCGGAGCCTGTGCTCCGCAACGGGAGAGGCCACAGCAGTGAGAGGCCCGCAAACCACAAAAAAAAAAAAAAAAAAAAGTTATGTATTTTTAATATTTTTAAGGGATTTTAAAATGTGTTGCCTTAGGTGATTAATGCAAATGCAAAAGATTCCACAATTCCACTAGCTCATTAGAAATTTCATTCTTGGGCCTATGTTCTTGAAAGGTATTGACCCCTATAAACAGCTAATACTGTAAAAGCTGACAGGCCAGTTTAACCTCCTAATTGTATTCTCTGCATCCTGCCTTTGACCTTCCAGAGACAACTTGATGGGTTTCTGCCATATTAATTACTCCTTGCTGTTTTTCAGTGATCCTTTAACAATCCAAGCCTAGTGGATGAATGCATGAACCTTTCTAGGCTCCAGGGAAGAAGCTGGAATGACAATTTAAAAGCACCCAATGTAATTTTTCACTACCAACATTATTTTCTTTCCCTATAATGGTGAAAAATGACCTCTGGAGTGATTTTGTATTTGTTGTATTCTATAAGTTCTTGCAAATTTTTGACACTTTCTAAAATACCTTTGAAACTATGAGGTGTTATCTGGAATACCCTCCTTTGATTATTATGCATTATATAATCAATACATTTATTACTAGGCAATATTACTTTAACACCTGAGTCTTTTTTTTTCATTTTTATTTTTATTTTATTTTTACTATAGATGCTTTCATCAGCTGTGGTATTTTTTAATATACAATTTTTAAAGGTTATACTCCATTTACAGTTATTACAAAATATTGGCTATATTCTCTGTGTTGTACAACACATACTTGTAGCCTACTGTACACCCAATAGTTTGTACCTCTCAATCTCCCAACCCTAGATTGCATGCCACCCTCCTACTGATAACCATTAGTTTGTTCTCTATATCTGTTAGTCTGCTTTTTTTGTTGTTATATTCACTAGTTTGTTGTATTTTTTAGATTCCACATGTAAGTTTAACACCTGAGCCTTAACTTTGTCTTAAGTGTCATTAATGAGACCTAATATGCAAAGGTTCATTTAATTTTCCACTCCTAATACTCTTTGTCTGAGGTTGAGTTTGTCTTCTTAATGAACTAGCCAACAGTCATGATTGCTGAACAGTCTTCCTCCCTCCTTGTTTGTTAGACCACTTGCAGTTTACACTTTCCCTCTTCCTCTCCTTCGTATGGAACAGGACTTCACCTGTGTGGGTCCTTTTCCTCTCCCTGCACTGAGCCATTTCAGAATTAGATCTGAACATTTCCAATGTCTGCATTTGGAAGGCTACTTACAGCTCAGCCCATTCTCATGGACCGTGTGAGGGTTTTAAATGGAAGTCCCCTATGCCAAAACTGGATTCTAGAATCCAATTTTTTCCTGCTCCCTGTCTCCCTTCATCACTCAGGTCTTTTGATTCAACAACTCTCTCTAGCCATATTTTCTTTAATGGCAAAATGTGATTGAATAGGAATCAAGTAATTTGGATGGAGTCTCAAGTCTCCCATCTATATCCCTGTGTCTATTTATGCATGTGTACGTGATTTGTGTGAAGCAATTTACACTTAATCCACACAACAATCCTGCAAGACAGATACTAGGATGGAGACTTTTTCGGTGAGAGACAGCTTAGAGGGTTTAAATGATTCATTGAACTGGGTTTAAATAATTTACCTGAGTTAGTACTAGTGGACCTGAAATTAAAACACAGCTTTACCGGACTCTAGAGTGTGTGCTTTTAACTACTACATTATACTGAAAATTTAAAAGCTTAAGTCACTTGGCTTTTTGGTGCCTGTCCTGGGTTCATTGAGAAGCAGTGATTGAGAATGCAAGAGTCTAGAGGCTGGATTTGAAATCTGTCTCCTTCACTTACTGGTTGTGTGACATTGGACAAGTTACTTTTTCTTTGCTTTGGTTTCCTCAACTATGAAATGGGGAAAAATATGAGCAACAAAACTCCTCAGGCCACATGAAGGATTATATTCATGTAAAGTACTTAGGGCTGACACACAGTAGATGCTCTTTAAAAGCAGCAATAATAAAAACAGTTCAATAAATGTTAGCAAGTATTGTTATTATTGCCTTATTCGCCCCAACTAGATCTGATGTAGTGTCTACTCTGAGTGATTGCTCTAATCATTCTCGTTGAGCCCTTGAAAGTCTAAAGTTCTCTGGTTGTATATTGTCGATAAAATCTACTTCTTATTCCTCAGCCTAGAACGCGATGGTAGAAGAAGGTTGGGGGAAGCTTGCTTGGGTGTAGGGACTAGGCATGGTACTGAAACGGCAGGAGTGATAAGTCTTGCCCTTCATCAGCTGCAAAAAATGTGTGGTTATGTGGATAAGACCAGGAGGGAGAACTAAGAAATTTGGCTATCAACCTGTGCTGCAGGCTTGTTATCGACACTTGGGTAATTTACATAATCTAAAACTCAAGCTCGTTATCCTTTCTAGGAAGAGGAGGAAACCATATCTATGCAACCTAATTTCAGAGAAAGATTAGGAAGCAGAAAAAGAAGTTAAAAATTGAGAGGATAATAATAGCTTTGTATCTTTATATCACCAATGGACTCTCCTCTAGGGAGCAGGAAATGGATAGGGCCAAGCCAGATAGGTAATTACTAGGGAATGAATAAACGGATATCTGGCAATCAGTAGGATGCTTACTACGGGCAAGGAGTTGCCCCTGACATCATGCAAAGATACATAAAGAACAAAGTCCTGCCTTAAAGGGGAGGTGATTTATTTAGTGAGCAAGATATAAAATGATAACTAATAAAGGAGTTTCTATACTGGGTGAGTGGTGCAATCCAAAAGGCTAGAGGGCAAATGTTCCCATTATAAACACCTGCTGCACCATTTAATTAAGTGAGGCTTTTATATTACAGGACTGGGTTGGACTACTTTGCTCTCAATCTTCAACAGTGTGTAAACATTTAAGTAGAATTCTTAAGATTTAACCTAAACTCATTTTTAAAAGTTAATTTTAGCTCCTCTGGGGGTTGGGGGTCAGAGACATCTCTGAGAAGTTATCAGAAGCTCTGAAGCATCTCCCAGAAATCTGCACAAAAACTTCCAAGTCTGCGTATGATTGTAGAAGGTTGACAGATCCCCTAAAATCCACGCATGAACCTCTAGCATGAGCAACTGTGTTATAGACACTCAATTACCCATAGTTTCCCAAATCTTACCAGATCTCAGTGACTTTTTCTGGTTAGCTTTGGCTGTTTTAAATAATGCTATAGTCATGATTCTTGGAATTAATATATCTTTTTAAAAAACAAAAAAAACTTCAAACTGATTTTATACACAGTAAGGCAGGAATTGCTATTTGTCCCCCAGTATCTATCATAGGCTTCTTCCATAGCAATGGAATTTTTAACTGGGCAGAACAAAATGAAGGCCACATTGTCCATCCACATGTTACCATGTCCCTAAGGTCTAGCCAATCGCTGTAGATGGAAGTGGTGTAAAGCTCCCTCTGAACCCTCCTCAACAAACAACTCAAGGGTGCCCTTTTCTTCCTTTTTACCTCTTCCCCTGTCCAGCTGCTTGGAACATGGATCTGACAGCTGAAATGTCTTCTTGGACTGTGGGACAAGGGATACCTCCAGGGGACCACAGATCTGAAAGAAGGAAGGAGCCTGGATCTTCAAGGAGCAGGGAGGGGAGCCATCACAGTGGTCTTGAATATTGTCTTCTAAACTTTGACATAAGAGGGAACTAAACTTCCCCATTTAAGTTGCTGCTGTTTTTTATTTTTCTATTACTTGTAGCTAAACCTAATTCTAACTTACAGATACAATCCCTAGCACTTTAAAGCTGTTGTCATCTTGCCTCCTGACATCTTTGCTGCTAATGAGAAGAATAATCTGTCTTTCTGGTAGCTTTTAGGATTACCTTTGTATGTTTTGCAGTTTCTCTTCAGTGTATATAGGTACAGATTTGTTTTCAGCTATCCTGTTATGTCTTGGTGTTCCTGATTGCCCATGTCCTTTTATTCAGTCATGAGAAATTCTCACCCTACACCTCTTTAAATATTGTGCCTCCATGTTTCCTCTAGTTCCTCTGAAACTCTTACTCAAAATTTGTTGGAGCCTCCCAATCAAGATTTCATGTATTGGGCTTCCCTGGTGGTGCAGTGGTTAAGAATCTGCCTGCCAATGTAGGGGACACGGGTTTGAGCCCTGGTCCAGGAAGATCCACATGCCACGGAGCAACTAAGCCCGTGGAATTTCCTATAGAAAACATATAGTTGAATTTTGGTTTTTTTAAACCCCTTCTGATAATCCTTATCTTTTCATTAGTGTATTTAGACCATTCACATTTAAAGTGATTATTGATATAGTTGCATTAATACCAACCATGTTTGTAATTCTTTTCTATTTGTTGCATTGTTCTTTGTTTTTTTTCCCCCTCTTTTTCTTCCTTCTTTGGTTTTTATTGAGCTGTTTAATGATTCAATTTTATCTCCTCTCTTAGCCTATCAATTCTGATGATTGCGCTGTCTCTTTAGACTTTGACTTTTCTTATCTTTTACTGTGTCTTGCAATGTTTTGTTGAAAGATATACATGATGTATCTGGTAGTAGGAACTAAGGTAAGTAAGACTTTGGTGTGAAGTTGTATATTAATCTGGCTAAAAGTTGGGCTCTGTTTAATGTTTTCTGTAGCTACAGAGTTCAGAGTTTTCAAATTACTCTAGTCTCCTTGTTTTTGGTTTCTTTCTTGGTTTCTCTAAGAAGTTCTTCTCAGAGAGAGTCTTTGTCTAACAGCTCTTTCAACTGTAATCCACTGTTATTATATTGGAGCCTTGTGGATGTGGTGGGAAGGTGAGGGAGAGAGAGTGTTCTATAATCTTATTTAATCAAACTCTCTTTTAGTGGGCTATATCCCTGAGCTGAGACCTTCACAACTGTTTCTCAGCTTTTTTCCCTCTCTTAGGTGAAACAAGAGGGCTAGAAGGGGATGAAATAGGAAAGATGTCCTTTCCCCAGCTGGGATAAGGCTCTGACACATTCTTATCCCTGGAAAATAGGCATTTGTTGTGGAAAAAAGCTCTTCGTGTATTTCATACAGTTTATTCTTTCCTTCCTTCTGCTCAAGCCACAAAGAGATATTTCTCAGATCATGACTCTAAGAATCTGGTGGGGCTCCTGGAGGAAAAATCCATGAAACTGTGGGGGAGATTCCTCCTGAGACTAGATCCCCAGGAATTTCTCACCCTCATGCTAGTCTATAATCAGTTTCCCAGTAATTCATCGGAATTGCTATTTGAATATTCCTACCAGGTTATGGCTCCAGTATCTTCTACTACAGATAATCAGATCGCTGCTGTGACTCTCTGAATTCACCTCTTTAGTTCTCTGATCAGTTCATGAAAAGTTGTTGATTTTCAATCTGTTCAGCTTTTTGTTGTTATAAGGACAGGAGTGATGACTTCCAAGCTCTGTTCATGTTGGAACTGAAACCGAAAGTCATTTGGGGGATTTCTATTAATTCATGCATTCTGTATATTTTTATTATTGTCATTGTATTATTATTATTATTATTGTTGTTGTTATTATTTCTTCCTTTCTGTCTCATGACTTTTGGTTCTTTTTTATGGATGGCATTCCTTTCTCTATTTCTTAGATGTCCTTAAATATGCTTACAGAGTCATTTTCCATTTGAATAATAGGTGCCAGTGAAAGAACAGTCAACTAATTTTCAGGGGTAAATTGATCTCTTGATTTTTATGTTGTTAGCTAACTTCCTTAGATTTCTTTTTCCTTCTGTGTTTTAGAATTTTGGTTTATAAGTGCATCTTGAGCAGAAGGGGTTTGTTTTATTTTGTTTCTCTCTTTGTATTTTGTGGATGTCTCAATCAGACCCCTTAGGTTCTTGATTAGAAACTCCGCATTCTGTTGGAAACTCAGGGTGCCTGTCCTCTGGTGAGGTTGAAGATAGCGTCTATGCCCTCACCCACTCTAGCAGGCAGCAGCAGGCAGCTGGCTCTGCTTCCTCCCTCTTCCCTAGGCATGGAGCTTTATAGTAGCTCCATATATATTTCAGCTCCATATATAATCCAGGTGGTGGGAACAGACCTTCTGCTTTGCTTCCTGCTTTGTGCTTCTGATTCATGCAGAAGTTTACCTTGTTTTGGAATGAGGGTTGTATCTGTTTTATTTTTCTCTTTTAAAACTTGATCTAACATTTATTTGGAGTCGATCAGGGCCTGAGAGCATGAATTTACAATACCCTCTGGCCCAGAAGACATGTTCCATGTATCTTAGCAACAACTCTATGAAATATACAAAGTCAGGCTTTATATACCCATTTTACAAGTGCAAAGAGAGCGTAACAGGTGCTTAGTGGAAGGGCTAGAACTAGTGAGTAGGCATCCCGATTCTGTCTCCAACAGGTGATATTCGTAATTATATCAAACCCACCCTGTTCATAGCTCACAATATTTTCTTGCTTACTTCGTTTGGAATCTGGGCTGTAATGGAGAAATTCTACAGTGGGTAAGCCAAATGTCCCATTTACTACTTAATCACAAGGTGCTTCTACTTTAGAACCAGTGGTTTCTGCCTGCAGGTTTCTGAGCTATTGGCTGAGCTTCCTGACGTTCTTTCAGTGTATCCGTTCCTTTATGTGCTCTACGCAGAGACACTTATGCAGATTTCATATCCTTCTCCGCAGTCTTCAATCACACAGACAGTTTTTTAATGACTTCAAATCCACTCCACTTGGGGCTCTCCCTCTCCCTCTAATCTGATATCTTTGTCAGATTTCATCGCCTAGAGATTGGAGCCCCTGTGGGTTCATGGGGGAGGGAGGGGGGAGAAGAGTGTTTATGTTTATGCTTTTCTTGATTTTTATGGCCCTCATTACCCAAAGCTGTGTGAAATTGAGGGAAACATATTTGGCCTGAACCCTGGAGCCATCTGTTCAACCTGCTCAAGATATTAGTGGTTGACTGTTTACTAAATAGACTACCCTGAGTGGCAGCCTGAGGGCTGAGGCTGGGGCTTCTGTTAATCGTTAAGCATTTAACAAACAGTTGGGACTCTTGCTGGCTTTGCTATCACTGCTTTCAGAAGCAACGTTCTGTACCCTGCCATCAGCCACAGAACAAGAGATGGGCTTTCTAGTGTGCTGACTGTGAGCATTTCCAACAGGCTTGGGCTGCCACGCCCAAGCAGTGGTGGTCATGTCATTCTTCAGGAGATGTGACATGTGTGCTTTTGTTGTTGACTTTATCTTTGCCAACACACGTGGGTGTCTAACGTTGGCTGGGAAGCTGGGCTCTAGGGTGGAGTGAAGGTTTCACATTGTTGACAATTTAATGCTTGGAGAGATATGTGCTTTGGTGAGGTCTCTCCCTTGTGACTTTTGCCCTTTCTCTAATCCTTTGCATAAACACTGCCTTGAAAACTGTTTATGAAGTATCTGCAAAGGCACATGAAACTGTTGGTAAACAGTCGTGGTGAATAACATTTACTCATGGTCAGATTTCTGAGCCTGAGTTTATTTTTGATGGGATTTAGTGTCTGGGGCAAATCTTTGGGAAGCTGCAAACAGAGGCTGAACCTCTCTGCCTAATTCTTGTGACAGATTAGAGTTCATGACAGAAATGGCAATTTAGCCTTGGGAATGGAATGGATATGAAAACCTTCTCCCAAAGTCTCCGTATTCTAAATAGGAATCTCTACTAGTTGAAAGTATAAAAAAGAGGAAAATAATCATGAAGTCACAGAAAGGTAGAGAGAGCCAAAGCAGTCCATATTTTTGGTTAAAAAGGGAAGAGGAAAATTTGGAGGCAAGAAAGCCTCAGATCTAGTAGAGTGTGGAGCTGGCTGGTGCGGCTCTTAAGAGCAGTTTGTGTTTCTTTCTTTCCAACTTTGTTTTCGGGAAGATGAGGTTGGTGGCTTCAAACAACTATGAAGATGATAACTTGATCTAGACCGATGATGGGTGGGGAAGGTTTCCATGAGAAAGTGTGGACTAAGCTGGGATCTGAAGGATTGGTAGGAGTTTAACCTGGTGAGCAGAAGTGAGTGATGGAGGAGGTTTAAGCAGAGAGAAGAAAACATACGGTAGCCTTGTATTATGTAGGAACACGTGTCCTTTTAAGCAAATTAGTGATGGGTTGTAGAGCTGGGGAGCAAGGGGCAGGCGTAGTGACATGCAATGAACTGTGTTAATTCACTTATATTAATCCAAGAGTGGGGCTTCCCTGGTGACGCAGTGGTTGAGAATCTGCCTGCTAATGCAGGGGACACGGGTTCGAGCCCTGGTCTGGGAGGATCCCACATGCCGCGGGGCAACTAGGCCCATGAGCCACAACTACTGAGCCTGCACGTCTGGAGCCTGTGCTCTGCAACAAGAGAGGCCGCGATAGTGAGAAGGCCCGTGCACTGCGATGAAGAGTGGCCCCCGCTTGCCACAACTAGAGAAAGCCCTCGCACAGAAACGAAGACCCAACCCAGCAAAAATAAATAAATAAAATTAGGAATTAAAATCATTTTTTAAAAAAAGAAGAGTAACAGAGAGCTATTGGATCAGATTTGTGCTTTCCTTAAAAAAAAAAAATTCACTTTGGCTACAACATGGAGAACTGATTAGAGGGGAAGGGAGAAGATAGGGACACAAGTTAGAGGCTATTATTGCATATTCCAGGTGAGAGGAATTCTGCACAAGGCTAATGGCAGAAGTGATGAGGATAAGGGGGTGTATTTAGGAGATGTTTAAGATAGAAAACTGAAGAGACCTGATGATATGTTAAATGTAGAGATAGCAAGAGAGGGGGAGCTTGTCAAGGATGACCCCAAGAGTTTTTACTTTGGAGATTTAATTGATAATGGCTCTGCTTACTAAGACTGAGAACCAGAAGTGGGAAAAAATCCATGAGTTTGGATTGGATATGTGGAGTTAAAATACCTTTTCAACGTGTATAATGTAGGTCTCTAGTAGATCCTTTGGATATGCAGATTTGGAGCAGCACGAAGAGGTCTAGAGCTATCTGCATCTAGGTGGTAACTGAAGCGATGATGATCGTAATGAGGTCCTAAGGGAAGATTACAGAAAGAGAAGAGGAGAGGGCCCAAGCAGTACCTTGAGAATGGAAATATTTTGATGACTCAGTAGGGGAGAAGGAGCCTGCAAAGGAGGGAGGGAGTAGTCAGGGAGGAAAACCAAGAAAGATGAGACTGGGGGTGAAAAAGGGGATCTTGTTAGGGGAATGAAAATGCTCTAAACTGATTTATGATGATGGTTATATCAGTTGGTAAAGTTACTAAAAAGTATTGAATTGGACACTTAAAATAGATGATCTTTATGACATACAAAATATACCTCAATAACACTATTAAACGACAGCAACAAGAGAGTGTGGAACTAAAGAAAAGAAAGGATGAGTCTTTCAAGAAGCAAGGAATCTACATTTGTACATCATTTGTCACCCAAAGTCCAGAGTTACATTAGGGTTCACCCTTGGTGTTGTGCATTCTGTGGGTTTTGACAAATGTATAATGACATGTATCCACCATTGTAATATCATGCAGAATTGTTTCACTGCCCTAAGAATCCTCTATGCTCTGCCTATTCATCCCTCCCTCTCCACAACCCCTGGAAACTACCAATCTTCTACTGCCTCCATAGTTTTACCTTTTCCAGATTATCATATAGTTGGAATCATACAGTATGAGCCTTTTCAGACTGACTTATTTCAGTTAATAATATGCATTTAAGTTTCCTCTGTGTCTTTTCATGGCTCGATTGCTCTTGTATTTTTTGTTTTGTTTTAGCAATGAATAATATATCATTTTCTGGATATACCAGTTTATTTATCCACTTACCTACTGAAAGACATCTTGGTTGCTTCCAGGTTTGGCAATTATGAATAAAGCTGCTGTTAAAAAAAAAAAAAAAAGAAGCAAGGAATGGTGATGCGTATTGAATGTTGATAAATATAGTAAGAAAAGGACTGATGGTCACTAACAAATTGAGAACTTTAAACAGACATGTAATGCAAAAACAATGGTCCAAATATTGGATAACGTAATACTGTACAAATACTGACCTATATTTTGAAATGATATCTTCAAGATTAGTGAAAAGATGCACAAGACTCGGCCCCTCCTTGTTCTCAAATAGAGCCTAAATAGAGATGTTTGTTATTCCCTCTGCATGATATGACAACTAGGAAATGGATTCTGACAAGGCAATTCTATTACAATCGGAATATTTGTGTTAAGAATTAGGCTCCATATGTGATCAAACAATATATTTACTCTAGAAGTCCAAGACATTCAGAGAATACTATAAAACTCTTCTTAAATGATCAGATGGTTACAAAGGAATTATGTGTCAAATAAAATCATCTTCATAAACATATGATCAGTACCTCGTCCAGCATATGGCTTAGAGTAGGTGTTCAATAAATATTTGTTGTGACCCAAACTCAGAAGTTAGAAAAGTGAGAGTGTTTATGAATCATTATTTAAATCTATAATACAAATTACTACAGTAGCAAAACTCAGACGAGCACAATATCATATCAAAATAAAAGACCAAACCCATGTGGGTAATTTACAAGCTTTCTCCATTTAGAAAGAGTTCACTAGCTCTTCATTAGTTCTTACTCATTTTTCACTTGATTACCCAAGTCAGTTTAAACTGCTCAGCTGAAATATACATGTAAATAAATCCTTCTTTTACCACAGCCGTCTTTTGGGATTTATTTTTGCAACGGATATTGTCTTATTTCACTTATCTTTTATTTGAGCCATTAGTCTGAAAATGACATTTATGCCATTTTAATTCCCTGTCCTAACCAATAAATTCCTCTGACTTCTAAATTAGGACACATTCAAGAAAACACGAACCAAAGGCTTTTTTCAGCTGAGCTTCTTAATGTAGGTGGCTTTGGAAGGCTGTTGACATGTGATTGCCAATCCAAATTTTTAATGAAACATTTCAACTGAATTTAAATGACTTTTCTAAACTAGTTTTTAGGAAATGACTCAGGTCATTCGATGTTTACTAAATTTCCTGAACTCATACTTACAATAGCAACCCAATGTTATTCTCTGAGAACAGGAAATCAGGGAGCAGAACTACAGTTGACAGAGATATTTCTTTTTTTTTTTTTTTTTTTTTTTTTTTTTTTTTTTGAGTTTTTAATATATTTAATTATAGATCTAAGACTTAAAGTTTTTTTTTTTTTTTTTTTTTTTTGGTCAATTACTTTTTTTTTTTTTTTTTTTCCATTGTTTTTATTAGTTTCTGCTTTATAACAAAGTGAATCAGTCATACATATACATCTGTTCCCACATCCCCTCCCTCATGCATCTCCCTCCCTCCCACCCTCCCCATCCCTCCCCTCCAGGCAGTCACAAAGCACCGAGCTGATCTCCCTGTGCTCTGCGGCTGCTGACAGAGATATTTCTGAAGGAGGAAGTTGGCGAGGACAGAGATGACCCAGAAATGACCAGTTTTTGACAGAATTTTAGATAAGAATCCATCTGTGTGGCTTGATTGTGCTGTACTGTTAGATCTGACTTCTTTAATATGTCTTCCCTACCGACACATCTGTTTCTACTAGCTGGAATTCATAATGTTAGAATAATCAACAATATCAGAGAAGTATTTGGGCTATGCAGCAATCATACAAAATTAGGACATCTGCTCTTCACCCTATTGACCAAAACTCTCCATTCAGTGACACTAGAGAAGTTTGGTAGCTCTCTTGTGGGTTCATACACTTCTGTTCTCACAAGTCAAGTTGTCTGTTTACCAAGAGTCCACTGTCTCTGTACTTGTCATTGCCATTATGTAATAAATTTATATATATATATATAATTACACAATGAGACACCATATCAGAGAGAAAACAATATTTCTATGAAAACTAGGTTGAATGCTTTGGAAAGACTAAGATGAGTTGCCCTAAAGTGCTGTTGGATGAGGTGTGAGCAAGGCAACAGTAAAGATTGGGTGGGAGGATATTACAAAAGTATAGTTTCTGTTTAAGGTTTCTGTTCTTGGTTCTCACTTCACTTAAAAAAGTCAAAACTGGAAAGAGTGTGCAATGCAATATGGATCCATTTATATAAGAAATTCAACAGGGACTTCCCTGGTGGTGCAGTGGTTAAGAATCCGCCTGCCAATGCGGGGGACACGGGTTCGAGTCCTGGTCTGAGAAGATCCCACATGCTGTGGAGCAACTAAGCCCATGTGCCACAACTACTGAGCCTTCACTCTAGAGCCTGCGAGCCACAACCGCTGAGCCCATGAGCCACAACTACTTAAGCCCATGCGCCTAGAGCCCATGCTTTGCAACAAGAGAAGCCACTGCAATGAGAAGCCCATGCACCGCAAGGAAGAGTAGCCCCCGCTCGCCACAACTATAGAAAGCCCGCATGCAGCAACGAGGACCCAATACAGCCAAAGATAAATTAATTAATTAATTAATTTTAAAAAAAAGAAATTTAACATGGAACACTAATCACAAGACAAGGTCTGGAGCTAAAATCAAAAGGTTGGTGAAATAACACCCATTTATATGTTTTAAATTCAAATAAAATGCTTAAGGCATGTAAAAGTAATTTTCCATAACTCTTCACTTTCACCAATATTTTTTTTTTTTTTTTTTTTTTTTTCTGTACGCGGGCCTCTCACTGCTGTGGCCTCTCCCGTTGCGGAGCACAGGCTCCGGACACACAGGCTCCGCGGCCATGGCTCGCGGGCCCAGCCGCTCCGCGGCATGTGGGATCCTCCGGGATCGGGGCACGAACCCGTGTCCCCTGCATCGGCAGGCGGACTCTCAACCACTGCGCCACCAGGGAGGCCCTCACCAATATTTTTGATGAACCAATTAATAATAGGGTAAGAGGACTTCAACTATTGTGATTTTCCCAAGGCACCGTCTATTTCCTCTAAAATACCCTCCCTCACTCCCCATGTGTATTTCCCCCTAGTTCTCTCTCTCTCTCTCTGTTTTCCTTAACTCTTATTCATCTTTCAAGTCCTATGACTCCAACTCCAGCTCAAACACTAACTCTTCCTGTCCCTTTTTTTTTCTTATTGAAAATTTATTTTAATCTCTAAGTACTGTTGTTAGTTTGAATTGCTCACAGAAATCTATTCCACCCAAAAGGGAAATGTAAAGTGCTTCTAGCAGTGCAAACACAGTTGGAATGACCTATTCAAAGGTTTCCCACTAGAGTCTGCAGAAAATGTAAATGTAATAAAATCACAAATCAGATGTTTCTATTTTTTGGACCACAGGAGATTTGCAAAATCGCTTTGATTTTTAAAACCCATCAAATGTTTTTTCAATTTGAGATTATCCTCAATCTCAGCATCTCTGTGCTGAGTCTATCACTTTAGGACTATACTTAATGCAGAGTTTGTATTGTAGTCTATTAATTTATTTAACACACTTCATTATCTTTGGGTCGCTTTGGGGTCAGTCTCCATTGGTTGTCCTTTTCTCTTGAGAATGTTTCACATTTTCCTGTTTCTTCATATGTCAAGTAATTTTGTTGGGTCATATCCTGGACATTGTGAATGTTATATTGTGGTGACTCTGGATTATGCTATATTCCTCTAAAGAGTATTTACTTTGTTTTAGCAGATACTTTAATTAGCTGCATTCAACATGCAAACTCTGTCTTTTGGGCAGCAACTCAAATCTCAGTTCAGTTCATTCATCCTTCGTCTGTCTGCAGTCTACATGACACATGCACTGTTCAAGGGTCAGACAGAGATTCAGGCAGAGTTTATACACAGAATTTGGATCCTCTCTCTCTGATTCTTTTCCTTTCCATGATCCCCCTCTCACTCACCAGTGAATTTTTAAAAATAGAATTTTAACCATTCCACCCCTCATGGCACATTAAGTCTAAAAGCCAGTAAAATAGGAAACTCACCCAGTGTTGTTTCCTTCTTCCAAGTGTCAATTCCTTTCTAGAAGCTTCCTACTCTTGTTCACTCTCCAGTTCCTTCAAGTAGTTGGGTTTTTTGTTTGTTTGTTTGGTTGGTTTTTTTAAATTTTATCCAGAGTTGATAGTTGTTATCTGTGAGAGAATTGGTCTGCTAGGAGTTTATGCATCCTACCAGAAGCAGAAGCATCTTATTATCTTTGTATTTCTATGTCTAAATAATGTCTGACACATTATATAGGCCCCCAGGAAACATTTTGTGTTGGACAGAATTAAATAGAAGTGCATTGCTAAAATGAACAAATACATTAAAGGCAAGGGAAAATGAAAGCTTGTTCTCATTAGTTCATATTGATTTTTTAAAAAATCATACCTAGAAGGCATAAAGATCTTAATCAAGGGGAGATGAAAAATAGGAGCAGCGAGTTCCCATGATGGCCAGACTTGGCATTAGCCAGGAAGCCACTAAAAAGTCAGGCCTAGGGCTATGGCATCCACAGGGTCAAGAAGCATCTGGGAGAGTTTTAACTTGTCCAACCCTGGACACGATTCTACCAACAGAGTGAGCTTCCCTAGCTCCTGGAGTTACTAAGCCTCAGAATGAACATCTGCCTCATGAGACATCCCCTTGAAAAATCTGTTAAAGTTAGTTTAGACAATAACAGAGTCACAATTGGCTAAAAGATGATAAACAGAACAGCACAATAAATAGCAATTACCCGCCAGGGAGGTGTCTGCAGGGGCGTGAGAGGCTGGGGCCCTCATTTACTAGCCCCAGCTGGGGCTGGGCCTTTTCTCATTTACTATCTTTATTAATGACCTGCAAGGGGTGTAAGCAGCTTGCTAATGAAGTGGCAGCCAGGCCTGCAGCGGGAGCCACCGGCGTTGCAAAGAGAATAACAACCAAGCTGATATAACAAGGGTAGGACACCAGGCAGAAAAATCAGAGGCATGAGATTCAGCAGGGAGGGAATATTGTAACTGTCATGAGAAGAATAATCAGAAGTGCAGCTTTCTGATGGCAGGGCGTAGAGACAAATGCCAAGAAACAAATACCTGGAAAGAATCTGAAAATGTAAGGTTGAAACATGGCAACTGACAGATGGCAGTTGTGGGGTGAAATTCCATAACAACTGCTTCCCTCCTTCTGACTTTGCAGATTATAAATGTCATTGAGATGTGAAAGGACAGGGAGGTCCTCAAGACCCCAGGAAGAGGGAAAGCTCTGCTCCCTGCGATGCCTCCATGTTCCTGTGGTTCTCTGTGCTGCTGGTTTCCCAGTGTGAGACTGGCCCAGGCCTAGCTTGGCAGCCCCTTCCTGGTCCTGGTCCACAGGGAGAGACATCACAGCGGGTAAATATGGGAACCCGAATACAGGACATTAGGATCCCTGACTATCCCATGCAAAGAATTACCTTCCACCCAGAGTCATTTGTGTATTTAATGAACTTCACAGCTCTTAGATCTATCAAAGATGATCTTGTTTATCCATTCATTTACTTATTGTCTGTCTTCCCCACAAGAACATGAGGTCCCACAGAGACAGAGGTTACATTTGTTGTGTTCACCTCTACAGTGTTTATGCTGAGGTCAGTGCCTGGCTCAGAATAATCAGGAAACAAATCTTTGCTGAACAAACGATTGAAGAAATGAATCCTGTCCTAGGTGCTCATTTTACAAAGGAGGAAACGGAGTCACAAAGGGACACAGTGACTTGACTGTAGTCACACGGGGGTGGCTGAGCCTGGCCTGGCACCCAGTTCTACTGACTCCCAGCACCATTCTCAGGCCTCACCTCCTTCAGGGCTTCAACCCAAAGGCACCTTCTCAGGAGGCCTTCCCCGGCCACCCTGTGGAGAGAAAACTCCACCCCCTCCACCAGCTAACACTCCACACTCTTCTCCTGGCTCTATTTTACTCTTCCCCTAACCCATGAGCACCTATCATCACTCTTTGTATTTTATCTTGTTCATTGTATGTCTCTTCTTATAGAACACAGGCTGCATGAGAGCAGGCATTTTGGTCTGTTGTGTTCATTGATGTATCCCCAGCATCCAGCACAATCCCCAACACAGAGTAGATAATAAGCATTTGCTGCTGAGCATTGAATAGGCAGGACTATGGCCCTCAGCCTTTAGGGACACATTAGGACCCAGTTTCCACAAGTCGGATGCAACTCAAATGAGGGGCTAGTAGAGACAGAACTTTAAAAATAAACTTGTGTTCTTAGTACCTTTGGCCAAGTTTGCCAAGTCTCCATTTTCCCATCTACAAAATGGGATTACATGATGATTAAACGATACCCTTTCTGTAGACCCTTTAGCGTGTGTCTGTTACATAGTAGGTGCTCAATAAACCCGATATCTCCCCTGCTCTTAAACTGTCCCGGTGAGGATCCACAATAGGGTCCTTGGATCTAAGAATCCAAAGAAAATGCAGAAAGCCCCTTGAAATGAGTGCCGAGGAGGTAAAAACATGAGCCATGTGGAGCATGCTGGGGGACCAGTGAGACGGCACCTTCCTGCCTGCCTTCACTGTCTGCCCCATGCACACTTCACTCTGAGGGCAGAAGACAAGCTGTTAATCAAAGCAAAGGAAAAGCCCTGACTGGGATCTTCCCACTGTTCTGGGAGCATGTGCAAAGGGGCTGTAGGTCAGGAGGCGGGGCTCCCGAGAAAGTGAGGGAGTGAGGCAGAGGGAGCTAAGGACAGGCTGCCTCCTTGTCTTCCTGATTAGAGGCGGATGCTGTCACGTGACCAGGTGAAGTGCCTGCTGAAAGGGCCAGTGGGGAGCTTCAGGAGCCCTACGTGTGCTGTTTTCTCCCCGGGGCCCTGCTAACTGCCCCGACTTTCAGCTTTATTTGATTCCTCTGAGTACAGCCAAGTCACAGGAAGAGAGCAGTTGCCTGTGAAGGCATAAGGCGGGTGTTGGACCCCCTAATCCCCCCCACCCCACTCTGCAGGCCCCAGACCACCTGCTCCCACTAGGGCACCCTTGGGAGGGAGTATATGCACAGTGGTTAAAGCACTGGTTTCTTGTTCCATCTCTGTCAGTTACTAGTTGGGGCAGGTCACTTAGCTTATCTAAGTTCAGTTTTCCTGTCTGTAAAATGGGCATACTAACAGTAGCTATTTCATGGCGTTGCTAAGGATTTTAAACGAGATGATCCATGTAAAGTGCCTGACCCTTGGCCAGTGCTCAATAAATGTTAGCTATTGCCATTGTTGTTGCTGCTGCTGGAGTACAGCAGTGGAAAACACAGACAAAATGCCTGCCCTGATGCAGCCTACATTCTACAGGGAACGGCAAATAATGAGCCAGATAAAAACATAGAGCCCATGGTAGTCATGGTAAGTGCTCAGGAAGGAAACAGTCGGAAAGGGAGTGTGGAGTGTTGGCTGGTGGAGGGGGTGGAGTTTTCTCTCCACAGGGTGGCCGGGGAAGGCCTCCTGAGAAGGTGCCTTTGGGTTGAAGCCCTGAAGGAGGTGAGGCCTGAGAATGGTGCTGAGAGTCAGAAGAACTGGGTGCCAGGCCAGGCTCAGCCACCCCCGTGTGACTACAGTCAAGTCACTGTGTCCCTTTGTGACTCCGTTTCCTCCTTTGTAAAATGAGCACCTAGGACAGGATTCATTTCTTCAATCATTTGTTCAGCAAAGATTTGTTTCCTGTTTATTGTCCGTCAGGGCCAGGCCTAGACATGGATGTTGCAGGGGGGACACTACAGACGAGGCCCCTGTCCTCATGGGACCTCATGTTCTTGTGGGGAAAACAGACAACATATAAAGGAATAAGTGAATATGATCATCTTTGATAGACCTAAGAAGTATGAAGCGAATAGAAAACATAAAACGACCGTGGGTGGGAAGTCATTCTTCCAGCAGCAGCATCAGGGGTCCTAATGTCCCATGTTCCTCGTCCTGCTACCTACCTGCCTGTGACATCTCCTCCAGGCAGGTTCTGTCCTGTCGGGCCATGTGGTCTCCAGATCAAGAGAAAATACTCAAGAGCTGACAAGTCCCAACTATCCTGTGCAGGAGATGAGATATGGGCTTGTGGTTTCTTTCCAAAGACGTCCTAATTGAGGATGAGAACTGGTGAACTCGGCCCACGGACAGCCTGCAGGTGCACAAAGTATTCTGGCGCCCTGAGAACACTCAGCTCGCAGGAGAGCAAGCAGCAGCTTGCAGGAGATGACAGGCATACACTTTCCACCTCTCCTACCTTTGCAAACAAGTTATTAGCAGTTTTACATTTTCCCTTAGGGGAATGAGTGCTGGTTGACCTTGGCGCCTTTCTGGCACGAAGCCATCTAGTCCTGCTTATAGCTCCGTAGCTAAAGAAGGAAGAAAGGAAGAAAAGAAGGGAGGGAGGGAGAAAGGAAGGGAAGGATGGAGGTAGGGAAGAAGAAAGGAAAGAGAAAAGGAATAAAAATACTACCTCAAAGGCTTGTTACAAAACAGACTGAAACTCACCTTAATGATCATCGACAATGAGTGGGTTCTTTGGGGTCACATGTCTCCAAAGGCTTTCGATACATTTTCTGGAACTTCTGCTTCTTGAAGAGATGCAGAGGGAAAAGTGCATGGGTGTATTAGCACATTTAGGAAGGGGTCTAAGCTTTCTTCACCATAATAATCTGCCCTTTTATTTCACTTCCTCCAGGCTTAATGGAAATTAAGTTTCAAGGGATTCAAGGCTTTCATGTCACAGGTGGAGAAACTAGTTCATAGCCCAGAAAATAATGGCAGGTTGTATGTTAGGTTCAACGCCGAGCTCCCTCATTTTCATCTAGCAAATCAAATTTCTTAATAATAATAACAATAGCTCACATAAGTTGAGGCACAGATCTGAACCCTTACACGCATCATCTCTCTTAACTTGAATAACCTTGATCCTTGCAGGGAGTCACTGTACCAGCGCTTGCTTTGACTGAGTATGTGGGTTTGCCTAATCCTGGAATTCAGTATCAAGAAGGCTGCCTATGTGAACTACATTCTCCAATGTCAGCTTTCTCAATAAAGGTGATACTTTAGTTTCCAGGCTGCCTTGCTCCTTTGTCTTATGTCTCAATGAGTTCTGCACTTGGTCAGGGAAGAGAAGTACTGGTCATTGGGCTCTCCCAAACCCCCAGAGGAGCCTATTTCATACAGCTGCCTTCTGCACACACACACACACACAGCCTGTAGGTTTGTTGCATCCTTTTCTCCATCACAGCAAACATTGTGTGTACCGTTATGACATTCCTGAAAACAGACTCTGAGCAGGCATTGGCCTGCCCAGCCAATAGACAGAAAGTGAGGCCCACCAGCCGTCAGAGTTCACCATAGATGGGAGTCCAGACCTTCTACTTAGGAGAAAGCAGAGCTCAGAACCCACTGAGTCCACAGTTCCCTTGCATAGGGCCCATCATCCCTGCTGCAGCTGACCGGAGCTGGGTGGGTACCCAGCCCAGGAGTAGCCCGTCTATAGATGTGTGTGAGGCCTGGCACTAGAGCAACAGGGGCAATGTCATTGTTAAAGATAAGGACAATGACTACTGTTCATCAACCATTTCCTATGTACCAGGCATTGGGCTAAGTGCTTAACACTCGTTATCTTATTTAGCCCTCCCGTGCCAAATAAGTATTAGTATTACCATTGTATAGATGTGGATATGAAATCACACAGAGGTGAAGATAACTTGGCCAGAAGACAGAGAGAGAGAGGAGAGACAGAAAGAGAGAGAGGTGTAGTTCAAAAGTACAGTTGACCTTTGAACAACACGGGGGTTAGGGGCACCACCGGTCCCCCCAGTTGAAAATCCACATATAACTTTATGGTCACCCCTCTGTATCCGTGGTTCCTCTGCATCAGCAGATTTAGCCAACCATGGATCACATAGTACTAGAGTATGTATTTATTGAAAAAAATCTGCTTTTAAGAGGACCCACGTAGTTCCAACCTGCATTGTTCAAGGGTCACCTGTAAAATACAACACTGTGACTATCAGCGTGAGCTTAGGAACTAAAATGGCTGCATTTGAATTTGTTACACTTGGCTCTGGTCTTTGGCACATGTAACCTAGGCCAATAATGGTACCCACCTCAAAGGACTGCTACAAAGTTTAGAAGGGTTAAACTTGTGAAGAGCTTAGAAAAGTGCCTGGCCCCTAATATTGGGTTGGCCAAATGTTTGTTTGGGTTTTTCTGTTCCATCTTCCATCTTATTTGGCCAACCCATATATATGTTCAGTAAATATTAACAATTAACACCATTCTCTTTCCTTACCCACAAATAGCTCTGTGATATCATGTAATGGCAAAGTTGTCAAATCAAAACTAATTTTCATAAGATGGCTATTATTATTAATATTTTAATATCTCATAGGCACATGGGGGATGAACAATGTTTCCTTCCATGAAGAAGGAGCTCCACATATGTTACACTAGGGTGGCCTCTCTGTCTACTCACTTACTCTTCCCTTTTTGTTCATTCCATTAATATTTTTTGAAAACCTTATTTGTGGCAAGTAGTTTTCCTAAGTATTGGGAATATAGCAGTGAACAAGCTGCTGCAGAAAAAAATTTGTAGAAAAAAAATCACCGCCCTCATGGAGTCTCTATTCAAATGAATGATATATTTCCTGCACGTTCTGATTTTACTCAGTTTTCTAGCCGCTCCACGGCATGTGGGATCTTCCCGGACCCGGGCACGAACCCGTGTCCCCTGCATTGGCAGGCGGACTCTCGACCACTGCACCACCAGGGAAGCCCTTTACTCAGTATTTTGATGACCTTCTTCTGTCCTTCTCCTGAATCTGGATCTGGGCACTGTCCTCTTGTCACAACTTCACAGCCACCAGGGCTACACTGGAAAAGACATGCAAAGAATGACTTCATCTGATTGGTCCGTCTGGAAGGTGATGCTTGGGGCCCAGCTCCCGTCTCTTCTGCAGGGCACACATGCTTCTGTGCTCCTCCATGCTTGAAAGTTTTAGAGGGGCCACATCTGTGGTCATCCAGGCCCATCTACGACTGGGTAGGCTGATTTGCCTAATTCTGGATCAAGAACCCAACTGCTTGCGTATGTAATCCACATTCTCCGATATCAGCTTTGTCAGTGAAAAAAGATGATTTTGTTTCCTGGCTGCCTTATACTTTTGTCTGACTTTTTAAATGGCTCAGAGGTTGATCACGGAAGAGGAGCGATGTTTACTGAGCTCTCTCAAGTGCCCACGGGGGGTTCCTTTGACCACTGCCTTCTTCACACACAGCAGGCACTGTTTAATACACAGCTAATCTGTAACTTCATATCCAACATCAGTCAAGGATTGACAAATGTTTATTATAAAGTAACTGGCAAGGAAATCTCTCTTCTCTAGAGGAGAACACTGAAGGATTTAATTTACTGAGCCTGGCATAATAGTGTCAGGGGGTCAAAGGCATGCTTAACAACTTGAGTGGGTGTTTTCTGTTGCCTGTTTACAGTGAGCGATGAACATTACTCAACAGTTAATGACAGACATTAAGTTGTAATTATACATTAATTATAATGTATATGTATTTAAGCATACTTGTTTTATATGTATACATACCACTTACAGTCATTCCTAGTTCAAGTTTTTGTTTTTTTTTTTAAGAAGATGTTGGGGGCTTCCCTGGTGGCGCAGTGGTTGAGGGTCCTCTTGCCGATGCCGGGGACGCGGGTTTGTGCCCCGGTCCGGGAGGATCCCACAGGCCGCGGAGCGGCTGGGCCCGTGAGCCATGGCCACTGGGCCTGCGCATCCGGAGCCTGTGCTCCGCAACGGGAGAGGCCACGGCAGTGGGAGGCCCGCGTACCGCAAAAAAAAAAAAAAAAAAAAAAAAAAAAAGATGTTGGGGGTAGGAGTTTATTAATTAATTAATTAATTTTTGCTGTGTTGGGTCTTCGTTTCTGTGCGAGGGCTTTCTCTAGTTGTGGCAAGCGGGGGCCACTCTTCATCGCAGTGCGCGGGCCTCTCACTGTCACGGCCTCTCTTGCTGCGGAGCACAGGCTCCAGACGCGCAGGCGCAGTAGTTGTGGCTCACGGGCCTAGTTGCTCGGCAGCATGTGGGATCTTCCCAGACCAGGGCTTGAACCCGTGTCCCCTGCATTAGCAGGCAGATTCTCAACCACTGCACCACCAGGGAAGCCCCTCTAGTTCAAGTTTTATAACACTCAGGGAATCGTGGCTTAGCTCAAGAGGGCATGAGCAAGGTTTCAACTTCTAAAACTCAATTAATGTAAATTCACTTCAATTTGAAAAAGACAAGATCGTCTACATGGCACATTGGTAGTGGGGTGATGGGATGGACTAGAAAAATTAAAATTGTGTCCAAAAACCAAAGGGAAATCTTTTTTAATCTTCAAAACTGGAGGTTTTGACTCCTTGATCTGATCTTCAAGCTCTTTTCCAGCCATATTTCTACAGATCCTGAAATTTCATGGTTGTCTTTTTAGCCACACCAAACAAGGTAAGTTTTTCTTACAAACTAGCTGCTTTCATCCAGCATAGACTCACACGTTTACAGGCAGCAAAAATGAACACTGAACAGCTACCTAAAATTCTTAAGACTTTTACAGTCACACAAATCTTTTGTATCTGTGTTACCCACCATTTTTTTAAAAGGAAAGATTGGTTTAAAAGCACATACTCCTTTATTTAATTCAGAGCATTAAGTACAGTCACTTTGGTTACAATGTGACTCCTAGTTTGCCAGACTTCAGTGTGTGTCCCACAAATCCTACCATGAGCTTTCCCCACCTCCTCCTCCCATGCTCTCTTCAGGGTCACCTTTCTCCCCAGCCCTCCTTCAACCTGAGGTATCTGGTCAGACCTGCTGGTCCAATCCTGAAGCCTTCTGTGTAGCATGCTATGATCAGACTTTTTTTAGAAAACAATAATTTTCTTCAAGCTAATGGAGGTGATGGTAGTGACAAGATAGAGCTATTTGTTTATGTGTTTCCTTTATTCAACAAATCTTGTCTAACCCCCAGTGTATTGTAGAAACTATGATAAGGGCTGACGATGTAAGAATGATCAAGGCACTCTCCAGTGTGCTTGCACTCTCCAGGTCCTGAAGGTGCTCAGAAATGAGATAAGAATCAGTAGTGTCTGGGAGACTTGCTACCACTTCCTCCTGTGCCCAAGGCAAACATTCATAATCAATCATGGCACTTCTTCCCCCTTTGAACTTAGATTCAACGTCACAGTCCATTTCCACCCAGTGCTCTAAGAAACCATCATCAATGAATTGGATCCAAGATCTGAGACCCAGTGAAGTGTATTTACCATTTCCAAAGTCAGGCCAGAGAGAGAGAGTGGGAATGGATTGGGGAGGAATACTAGATTATCCCAGGCAGACTCTTTTGGGCAAGATCTGGTTAAATCGGGCTTCTTGATTGGGGGAACCAGACGTGCAAGCATTAGTATAGTCAGTTCTCATCATACCAGGCACCATGCTAAATGATTTCATGCAACATCTCATGTGACCCTCATAACAAGCTTATGAGCTCAGTACTGCCATTATCTCGAATTTGAAGAAAAGTTATGCACAGCAAGGCTACCTAATGCACCCCAAGTCTCACAACTAGAGTGATAAAGTAGGTGGATGCAAAGTCCAGCTAACTCAAGAGCAACACAAGTTCCGAAGTGAAGTGTGAGCCACTGGGACATCTCAAGCTTCTCTAGCTATATGTTTATTTTTCATCCAAAAACAAAACAAAAAATGTATGATGTGGATTGTCACTGGAGTCACTGGTACCCTCAGTTTGAATGCCAAATTGTTACTTGTCACACATAGCATGGAAGACACCCTGCAGGCGGAGAGCAGGTCTCCAAGGCAGAGGGTTGGCCATGGTGCCCTCTTTCTTCCACCTTCTTCAGCCAGGCAGAGCGGCTGCTGTTCACACATACGTGGTTACCATGTTATCCTAGACAGTAGTATCAGCAATCCTTTCCATTGAGATGGATGACACTATTTTGAAACACCCAGAGATTCACAGGTTATCTTATGGAAAAGTTCTGAATAGACTTGTCAGACTTAAAGATGAGTTCCACATTTTTCTTTTACAAGCACAAAGTGTTTCATATTTCAGACCTTTACTCTGATGACAAATAGAGATTTGTGAAAAAATAAACACACTTCCTCTGTCCCCTCAAGGTAAAGGTAACATTTTAACAACTAGGAAAGTCTTTCTAAAGAAACTTGCCTATGAAAAGAGCACTTGGAAACGGTATGAATTTTTGTCTGTTGGTACAGTGTAAATGTGCCACGTGTCAGCACTCTTTAAAAAGTTGGAAATATAAATTTTAACCTGTTTAAAGAGCTTCCACACAAAGAGTTTCAGTGGATTTTGAGCTGTTTAGGGGAGCCCTGTTTCCTAACAGACTCTCACGATCGTTCCCTGAGCTGCCTGGGGTGACCCTAACACTGCATTGTCCCAGCCCAGCTCAGTGTGGTCCCTGGCCACACTCTCCCCATCTGCCACCTAGGCTAAGAGGCTGGCTACCCTTCCCTTCCATCAGCACAGCTAAGCCAGGTGTCAACAGAGGAATCAGGAAGAGTTAATGTAATCCCCTCACAGTTTAAAGCTGGGGGAAAGATTATCTAGAGGCTCAAGGGTTGCGTGGAGCTGTTTGAACATGAATGGGCACACCGTCTGGAACGGAAATCGTTTTCCCCCTCCCTCCTCTTTCACCTCGGCCTCCCAGGAGTCCACGCCTGCCACCCCGAGGCTTGTCTTCAGGCCTGATGACAGCAGGTGCTCATTCTGCAGGCAACTGGCAAAACTGACTTTCTACCTGGAAGGCTTTCTTTAATCCATGTCCCTGGTGTCAGTTTGGTTGGTCTTTGAGTGTCTCTGCGCAGTCAGTGATGGAGTACCTGAGTATTCAGGACTCCTCAGAGGCATTGATTAACCTTCCAGTCTGTAAATACCTCCTCTGTTACATCCATTGTTTTCCCTCTGGTTCCAGGACTTGTCCTCAGGTTACAGGTACCCTATCCCAGGGCCTGGCCTTTCTTGACCCTGGCTTCCTCACCAATCTGGTTTTTTCCCTTCCCACTTCTTTCTCCAATCTCAGAAGAACCTTAGGCTAAAATGGAATTGTTCTTGGGCATGGTGGCAGGTGACTTAAAAGCAGGAAGAGCTTTTTCTCTTTCTCTTTTAAAAACAAATTCATAGAGAATAAGCAGACCAAATCTCAGGGGCTAGAAGCCAGAAGAGATGTTATGGCTGCGGCTGGAGGGGTACGGTCTGCAGCGGGCAGGGAGAAACCTTCAAGGGTCATAGAAATGTTCTTTCACTTGATCTGGGTCATCATAACACAGGTGTACCTATGCTAAATATTCATTGAGCTGTACGCTCAAGATGTGTGTACTCTAAGGTATGAGAATTACATCAAATTCTAAAAGGAGAGTAAAATTACAACTAGCTACGCTCTTCAGGGTGTGGGTGTTGAGAAGCTGGTAAGGTGCTCGGACGGGGAGGCACCTGAAGTCACACTGAGCCGTCAGCAGCCGAGCAGACACTCTACTCCCCCCACAAAGGTTTGCTGGGCTCCGTGGAAGTCACTGGATGGACTGAGCCAAGGCTGACCCTGAGCAGATCCCAGAATTTTAAAAATCCATCCTCAACACTATTGCAAAACAGACACAATGCCCTGTGCTCTGCGTGCATTATCTCATTTAATCCCCACAATAATCCCGTGATGGGGGGTGTTACCCTCATTACACAGAGGAGGAACCTGAGCCCCCAGAGCTGGGTGTGTGGTCCTGGGTCACACGGCACATTGTGTAACAAGCCCGATGCCCTCGTCACAATCCTGCAGCATTAGTCTCTCAGTTAGAATGTCCTGGTGGACAATTTTCTTTCTTTTGATCCAAAACGTGACTGTTTTTCTTTGCTAGGTGGGCATTTCATTCCTTACTCTATATTGTGATAACAGAAAAGTGGCATATTGATTGACCCAGGGGGTGGGTTCCCTGAGAAACCTTGCTCTGGGGACTTTGCCCTCCCACTCCTCACCAATGAGGAAAAATGGAATTTTAAAAGTCTGTAATTTAGTGCCCAAGAGAGGAGTCTTGGGCCCAGTGGTCCCCCTCCAGTTCTCTGTAGCGGTTGGCAGCCAGCACCTGAGGTATTATATTTCCGCAGCATTTCTGCTCTCTCAGGAGGGGACACTTTAACTTTTTAAAGGTATAAGTGAATAGGGGTAAATCCAAACCTTCTCAGAGTAATCTACACTGGCGTCTTTACGTAGCCGCTTTTTAAGACCCCCGTGCTTTTGGTGTTTTGGATTCTGGCACACACACTGGCAATGTCCATCCTGTTCTCCCACTGAGTAGAGTGTGATGCTTTGAATTGTCAGGGGCCCTGTGGTATACTGTGTAGGGCACAGCTGTGGAATCTTAGAACCTGTTCTATATCCTGTTCTGCCCCTTAGTATTCTCAAGTCCTTAAGCAAATTACTTCACCTCTCTGAGCCACATTTCCCTCCTTTGTAAAATGAAGGTGGTTACTGAATTAAACACTAGCACCAGTAACAATACAGTCACCCCCTCCTTATCCTCAGGGGATTGGCCCCAGGAGTCCCCAGCATATACCCAAATTCTCAGATGCTCAAGTCCCAAGTTGGCCCTCCATATCTGTGATTCCACATCCAAGGAGGATTCAACCAACGTGGATCTTGTAGTACTATATGTATTTATTGAAAACATCTACCTATAAGTGGACTATCACAGTTCAAACCTGTGTTGTTCAAGCGTCAACAGTACCTTTAATCGGGCCTGTTCTATGTGCCAGGCACTTTTCATACCTGGACTCACTTACAACATTCTTACAGCAGCCATATGAACTCAGATCCACTGTTATCCCCTGTTCAGAGATTAATAAATTGAGACGCAGGCCGCAATTACGTGGCAGAGTCAGGATTTAATTTGTTCTGCCTGATCCAGAGCCTAATGTCTTAACTGCCATGCTTCTTCTATTCCCCCCTCAAAATGTCACTGGCAGGCTTTTTTTTTTTTTTTTTTTTTTGCGGTACGCGGGCCTCTCACTGTTGTGGCCTCTCCCGTTGCGGAACACAGGCTCTGGATGCGCAGGCTCAGCGGCCATGGCTCACGGGCCCAGCCGCTCCGCGGCATGTGGGACCTTCCCGGACTGGGGCACGAACCCGTGTCCCCTGCATTGGCAGGCGAACTCTCAACCACTGCGCCACCAGGGAAGCCCTGGCAGGCATTTTTAATATTCGTGATGGCACTTTGTAGACAATTAAGCAAAATAAAAATCTTAATACCATTATTATTATTCTAACTACATGCAAGGAGAATGAGAAATGAGACACAGTCCATGCCTTTGAGAAATTTATAGTCTCAAAGATTCCAAATCACACACACACACATCAAAATATAAACTAAAAAAGCCCAACTGTGTCTAGCACACAACCAACAAAAATTGTAAAGGGAAATAATACACGTGCCCAGGGGCTGCTGGAATCTCTAGAATGTCTGGAGCCAGATGGCACTCATGTGAAAATATCTCCCAGGAGTATTCTGCAGTCTGACTAAAGGTGAGAGAAGCATTCCAGGTGGGGAATGGCCTGTTACATTTCAGGGGGACCTGGGGTTGGAGCCAACAGTGCAGGTTGCCTGGGTAAGGCAGGGCACACAAGTCGGGTGTTGGGCTTAGTAAGAAGCAGCACAGAGGTGAGGGAGGTGTTTGCCAGGGGCCTATGAGGCCACATTATCTAAGGCCCTAATTGGATCCGCAACACTGTAATGAACCACCATGGGTGTCTGACCAGAGACGTGATGGGATTCAAAGTACATCAGAGGAAGGCACACCAAAAAGGCTGGTGAAGAAAAACAGCCCAAGGTGAGGAGTGTGTTGCTAATAATTCAGGGACAAGGTGGACACGCTTCCAGAGAGGAAGAATCTGTGATGGTTTGGGGAACTATTAAAGGGGAAGAATCTCCCCATGGGAACCCGGCCCCTTGAAGGCTGGACAGTACAACACTCCTGCTGCCCTGGTGTAGAAAGCATACCATGCATGAACATGCCTAACCAGACTTATTGAGGGACAGAATGCATACACGATGCAAATGAAAGTGGAGTCAAGAATTAGATTCATAGTCACTATTTACTACTGAGGGACCAGGACACCGGAGGTACCATCGATGATTTTGTGACACTGAAGATTTGACATTCAGGAAAGCAATGATCTTGGGTAAATTTGCAAGTGGCATATGATATATATGGGGATTCTTGTCTAGAAACAAGATGTGATGTTCAGAAAATGTGAGAAGTCAGGACTAGATGTTTTTTGTGGACAAGGGGGTATCCGCTAAGATTCTGATTTTCAAGCAACAGCAACTTACTCTAGCTGATTTATACAGAAATTGATTTACTGAAATGAGAGTTCCTAATTCACAGAGTCACTGGGGAGTTGGAGCACCAGGCAAAGAACATCCGTTGCCATCACTTAGATCCCTAACCCTATGGGTAGACGCGTTGGCGTCCCCATCAGCACCTCTGGAACTACTGCCCTGGTGGACAGGTTGTTACTGCCACCTGCTCTACCCCAGGAAGAATTCTTCACTCTCCTTGATTTTTGTGTCAGAGAACCCCAGACGCTGCGTCTAATGGACAGAACCTAGGTCGTTCCCACACTCAAGCAGCAAGAGAAGCCTAGAGAGCATTGGAAGCTCTCACAGGCTGACTGCGGTGAGGAAGGTGAATTCAGAGACTGCCGTGCCGGGATCTCCCCTCCCCCCGCCCCCCACCCCGAGGCCTGGCTTCACCCACTGAGAGTGTAGATGGGTGCTGATGTGGTGGACCCACTCCTCCATTCTTTCAGATTATCTCCCTTCAGCCCCATTCAATACCTGTAATTAAGAGTCATCTGTTTACATTAAGAGACTCTTCCAGTTTAAAATATAAATACCTCTGGAAAGAAACACACTTCACTTTGTTGTCATTATTAGTGCACTTTCATGCACTAACTTTCAGGGCTGGGGGTTAAAAGCCGGCCCAGAAGCTTGGCAGGAAGTGGGCCAAATATAAACTCTTGTAAAGATTTGTAGCCAGTCCTCCCTCGCTTAGGGACCCCTGCCCCCTCCGCTACCAAGTTTTTTTCACTCATGTGCCCTCAGTACCCTAATCAATTTGTCATGGCACATCCAATAGGGTAAGTGTTTTGATGAGATAGAAATGAGAGTGGAAAGAAAAGGAGATTCATTTTTTTTAAAGTAACTATTTTAATACTCTTTTTCCCTTTTTTTTTAAACCCCGCATTTGTTTATTTATTTATTTTTGGCTGTGTTGGGTCTTCGTTTCTGTGCGAGGGCTTTCTCTAGTTGTGGCAAGCGAGGGCCACTCTTCATCACGGTGCGCGGGCCTCTCACTATTGCACCCTCTCTTGCTGCGGAGCACCGGCTCCAGATGTGCAGGCTCAGTAGCTGTGGCTCACGGGCCTAGTTGCTCCGCGGCATGTGGGATCTTCCCAGACCAAGGCTCGAACCCATGTCCCCTGCATTAGCAGGCAGATTCAACCACTGTGCTATCAGGAAAGCCCCAGAGATTCATTTTTTTGTATTGCTCCTCCTATGTGCAATGCCATGAGGATGGGGCTTGAATTCCCATTTCACAGATGGTGAAAATGAAGCTGGGGGATGTGACTTGCCCAAGGCCACACAGCTGGGACAGTGCAGAGATAGGTTTCAAAGCCAGTACTATTGGTCTCGGAAGCCTGATAGCTCCCCCTGCACTATATTGTCTCTCCACGAAAGGAGAGGGGACCTGAGTGCCAAAGAGTAGGGGAAATGTGCACCTTGGTCCAATGGGTTAAAGGAATGGAATACGTTCTGGGGATGTCCCAGGACTGCCCTGGCATAAATGTGCTGCGTTTCTCTGGAAGAGGGTATGCAGGAATGAGGGAGAGAGAAAGCCACGGAAAACCAACTCCTATTTTATGACTTTACTGGCACCCAAGATGCTATTTGTCAGGCATCTTCTGGTTGCAAATAACAGAAACCCAACTCAACTGGACTAACAGGAAATGGAAATCGTTGGGTACTGGGCATGGAAAACATTCTAGGAGTTCTCTCAATCTCTCTCCACCTCTCAGCTCAGCTTTCCTCTGTCTGCTTCAGTCCCAGGCAGCCTGTCCCTGTGTGGTGGCAGAGGTGGCCAGTTACAGTTCTAGACTGATGTCTCACCAGCTAATCACTCCCTGCCCCACCAGCTGAAACAGCAGGTCTCAAGGTGCTGCAGTGCCCCAATTGTGAGGGCCTTGAGTTCACACCTGCCTCCGCAACCAAGGATTCATCAGCCTCATCTCCATCACAGAGCCTGAGAATGGCTCCCCAAAGGAACGCCAAAGTGCTGGCACCATAGGAAGGGATGCTGGAGAGGCCAAGCCCCTGATATCCACTAAAATGTAAGCTTCATAAAGACAGGGAGTTGATTTTTGTCTTGTTTTTAATTTGCTTTGTTTACTGCTGTATCCCCAGGGCTTCAAACAGGCTCAGCACATGCTAGGCACACTCAAAATCACTTGTTGAACAAATGATGACATAAATGAATAAATGTCCTACAGACCATGATGTCTGGGATGCCAGGAAATGGGAGAGTGGGCACACCGTGCTTACAGATGCATGTAGAGAGCAGAATCTCTTACCTTTAGATGAGTCATGTGTCATTGAACGAAGGTCACTCACTGCAATGTTGGCGTTCAGAGCATGTCAATCACTGCGTTGAATGGAGCCCTGGAACACCAGGCTCTGATAAGAGCAGCTTTCCAGTCTGGTTGCTCACAATCCACCTTGCATGAAGGATGCCGTGTCTCTTTTTCTTTCAGGGCATTGTCTACAAGAGAGATGTGCCCTATGCATTGCTGCCCTTTCTCCCCACATTCCCCCTGTGAGGTGGAAAGCCAGTGTGGTGATACCTGCTCCCTTAGAATTCATGGGCTGGTAGGAGCCTGGGGGGTGGAATTCCAGAATAACCACTAAATTGCTGTTAATTGGTCTTACATTCTCTCTCAATATGCTAACCCAGTGCCTTGAAGTGTGTTTTGGGGAGCACATGTACCTTAATCCCCCAAATTACCCCCCTCCACTTTCATTAGTACCATTTGGTTTTCCCTGGCATGTTGGAACAATGGAGCTTTTTGAATTAATGGGAATGTGCTCAGTCAACTTGTCTCAGCCAAACTTGAATTTGTCTGAAAAATGGCTGCAGAGACATTGGATCTGGAAACACTTTCAAAGACAAAAACAAAAACAACTCTCAGAATAGTCATTGCAATAAACAGCCTGGTTAATATGCACCCAATGTATTTTGCCATTGTGGAAAGGGAGCTTAATTTGCTGTAACATGATGTAGCTATTAGAGTTTGTTTCCCCTCCTCCTCCTCCTCCTCTTCCTTCTAGTTAATTTGGAGTGGAGATAAATCTTAAAAACAGACTAATGCGGGCTTCCCTGGTGGCGCAGTGGTTGAGAGTCCGCCTGCCGATGCAGGGGACACAGGTTCGTGCCCCAGTCCAGGAAGATCCCACATGCCGCGGAGCGGCTGGGCCCGTGAGCCATGGCCGCTGGGCCTGCGCGTCCAGAGCCTGTGCTCCGCAACGGGAGAGGCCACAGCAGTGACAGGCCCGTGTACTGCAAAAAAAACAAAAAAAAACCAAAAACAGACTAAGACAGCACAGCAGGGACTCTGAAAATTCATTTGGGTTTTGCTTCCACAGTGCCCCTTTGCTGTATTCTGGGCAATTAGAACTAATGTAAGAAGATAAAGTGTTATCAAAGTGGCTCATGAATAGCACAGACCCTGTTGGATGCGTGGAATACTTAGCGCCTGACAAGGGGTTCCTTGGGCACCACTGGAAGTTGAAACAATCTCTGTGGCCCCAGTAACTGTCCTGAATACGACAGAAGGGTAGGTAAGAGGCCCACACTCAGTGGGCTGTCAACTCTTTAACTCTTACAGCATTCCGGAGGAGTAGACAAGCTTCTGGACTGTCAGCTCCTAAGCTGGAAACAAAGGCTCCAGGAGCTGAACAATTTCCCTCGGGCAACTCGTCTGAGTCAGTGACAGAAGCTGAGGTTCATCGTCTACAAAAACATGACAGTGTTCCCAGCGTTAACCTCCATATCCCTCCCTTAGTATTGAGGTTTTGATCCCTGGCATTTTTCTCCCTTGATCCAGGCAGTCACATCTACTGTTGCTTTTGTCTGCTCTTATTACTACTCTCCTTTTGACCTTCACATGCCTTCAGCCATCCCATATTTCATTGACTCTAGATGCCATCCATTATAAGATGAACCACTATTTTATGTAATGCTGAAAAAGAAGAAATACTGCCAATTAAAGATGACATGACATTGATCATGATTTCAGAGATGTTAAAATATGGGGGGAAAGAAGTATCTTACAATCCGTAAAATGTAGTATGTTAATTGTCTGCTCAGATTAAGAACGTCTTTTTTTTTTTTTTTTTTTTTTTCCCGGTACGCGGGCCTCTCACTGCTGTGGCCTCTCCCGTTGCGGAGCACAGGCTCCGGACACGCAGGCCCAGTGGCCATGGCTCACGGGCCCAGCCGCTCCGCGGCATGTGGGATCTTCCCGGACCAGGGCACGAACCCGTGTCCCCTGCATCGGCAAGCGGACTCTCAACCACTGAGCCACCAGGGAAGCCCCAGAACGTCTTTTCTTCAAGTAGTGGGTTTGGGGAAGCAGTTCTTCCTCCCCTCCAACCCTGGGGGTCCTACTGTGAGTTGCCTCTCATGTACTCTGCTTCTCTGGCTACAGAACGAAAGCATGAAACCCAAATGGGGCAGAGCAGGGGACCCTCGCTGGGATTCTCTAACATAAGTAAGGCGGTGCTTACTTAGTTTAAATAAGTGTCTCTGGTGACAAAGAAGACATGGGCCCTGGAAGTTTGGGCAGGCAACGTGCCAGACTGGGAGAAGCATGGTTTGAGAAAATGAGCCAGTCATAGGAGGAGCAGCTGAAACAGAGATGGAAGAGAGTCTCAACAGGGTTGAGCTCTTTGAATGCATTTGTCCCTGAGACGGGGTGCAATAGCACCAGTAAATTGCCCCTTTGCTCAATCAGGAGTGGGTTTTTGTCTCTTGCTCCAAGAAGCCTCTTTTTCAAGACACCAAGAGAGCAGCTAAACCAGCAGTATCTCTCCCTCTCTCCTTTAGGCTTACTCACCTTGAACCTACTGTGATGTGAAGACAGTGGGCAGAAATGACGACATCCCCTGCTTGTATCTTGAAAGTCAAGCTACTGACTCCTACTACCAAGGGCTGTGAACACTAGGGTCCTGCCTCCTTCTTCACCAAGAAACTAGACTTTTGTTTGTTGGTTGGTTGGTTTGTTTTTTGAATTGTATTTTTTTTCTATACAGCAGGTTCTTATTAGTTATCTATTTTATGCATATATATATATATTTTAACACTGATTTTCAATTTTTTAAAGAAAGAGAAAACCAAAATACTTCTGACTGGGAGGAGGGGGTAGGGAGAGGTCAAGCAAAAGAGCAAATATATCCTAGGAAAAAGCAAAGAACTAAAAAAAAGAACAACAATCTGATTTTCTCTCTTAAAGTCCCTTCGGCTGACAATGCATTCCTGACTCCTTTTTCAAAACCTGGCTGGTGGAAAGGGTAGGTGTGGTTTGAAAATTAAGAATGAACTTCTTGGGAATTGTAGAATTTAAAATGTGGGTAAACAAGGCCCAACAGAACCTAGAGTTGTGCACAGACAGTGATACTTCCAGGTTTCTGAGGTTTGCTAATGAATACTTTCCAAAAACTTTTCTATATAAACCTGTAAAAATCAGCAGGTTTTTTTAGATTAGAGCTATGCTAATCCACTTACCCTGCTTCAACCCTTCAGTTGTTCCCAGAACCTCTGATTTTCTATTGCAGAGAAAGGCAAGTGGAAAATTGTTTTTGAGGTTTCTTTTGTGCAGTAATAATCTTGGGCTGTCCCCACCTTGCTGTGTCCTTGCATGCACCTTGTAAATTGATTCCAAACTGCTCCCTTATTCAAAAACCTAATTCCCTTGGAAACCAGAAAGAAAATGAATAGTGGTAAAAGCCCATTTTATTAGTATTAAGATCAAAATCTTCATTACAAAAATATGTTTGTCCTTCGGTGCCTTTCAAGTCAGAAATATTCATTATGAATTGGTGTTAACCTCACATTTCTGTAATATTTTCCATCCAGACGGATCTCAAAGTTGTAGAGTTGTCTAACTCTTAATGACAAAAAAGAAAAAAACACTTCCTTCTCCCGCACCCAAGAATTTCATTACCCTTTCCCCCCACCTTTTTTTGTAGTAACACTTCTTTATAGTTTTCTGAAGGTTTATTAACTTTTTACGGGGAGAAACATTGAATGGAGGTAATATTATTACCTTATGGACCTTTGATCAGAGCTTTCTCCCCAAAGAATGCCTTTTGTTGGAAAATACTGAATGAGAGAAAAGTATAACCTTCCACGAAGTGATCATTTAAGTATTATGCTTACATTGAGCCTGTCAGGAAGTGCAGCGCTGCCTGTTTTCTTTCTAGAGGGGGAAAAAAGAAAAGAAGTTTGAAACATAATCACCACATATCACAATATCACCAGCTTTTGAAGTTATCTGAACAAGAACTGTTATTAATCTGATTCATTAATGAAAACACTCCCTCCACTACAATCTGAGCAAGAAATGCTTAAATGCCTTTGAGATTTCTGCAGTATCACCTTTCTCCCTCTCTGTCTCCTTCCACCTGGAGTCACTGAAGCCCTCCACAGGCCACCTCATTCTGTGACAGTGTCATGTCTGATATAATTTGCAGAGTCAGTTACCCACAGTCAGTTTTTGCCTGTGAGGTTGGGACGGAATTCATCCAGTGGCTGGTATGCCCCCACGGGCCCCTGAGTGGCAGAGTGTCCCAGGACCCCTTTTTGGTGTGGGCTAGAGGCCTGGCCTGCTCCATCCTCCTCCAAGTCCCTGTTAGGACATCAGCCTCTATCCACCTGACTCTGGTTCTTAACAGTCTCCCAGTGTAATCTCTTGAACACCTGTTTCTCTTACCTTCACATCATCTCTTTTCGCTTCCTCTGATGTCAGACATTCATTTAACTTTTGGTAAGCTATCCCCTGCCATGTTCATAGTTCCTGTGGTCTGGGTAGGTGTGACATCTTAGCCCCAGCCCTAGCAGTTAACACACAGCCCAAACCCGGCCAGTTGGTGTATTTACTGCTTCAGCCATGGTGACTGGTTCAGAGATGAGCATGTGACACAAGTTGATCCAATGAGAATCAGTGCTTGGAGCTGGATTAAAACTGTTGGCTAGGAGAAGCCCTTTCCACTACACCGTTTCTCAGCTGTGACTCTATTGACATATTAGTCCAGGTAATTCTGGGCGGTGTGGGGGGGTGCTGTCCGATCCCTTGTAAGATGTTTAACAGCATCCCTGGCCCGAACCCGCTGGTTGCTAATAGCAACTCCCCCATCTCCAATCGTGATAACCCAAAATGTCTCCCGGGGGAGGCAAATGTCTCCGGTGGGGGGAGGGGAACAAAATTACTCACAGTTGAGAACCACTGCACTAGGTTGAAACTGTGAGATGTGTGCCTGGAAGTGCTGGGGGACTTTATGTGAAGAAAATATGCCTGATGGTGATGCCAATATATAGGAAGGTAGAGTCAAGAGAATACACAGACCAAGACCAAATGACATTGTTTATTTTCCTAAGTTTTTTGTGCTCCTGTACATGAAGCCAATCCCACTCCTTTTTGGGACTGAGAACAGGGTGAAAATGTCTGTTCTCACCACTTCTATTCAACGTTGTACTATGTAGGCCCTAGCCAGGGCCATCATGCAAGTACTACAAGTAAAAGACACAGAGGTTGGAAAGAAAAAACAAGCTGTCTTTATTTGTATATAATACAATCTTCTAGATAGAAAATTCTAAGAAATCTGCTTTTAAAAACCCTATTAGAACTAAAAAGTAAGTTTATAGTAAGGTTGCAAGATAAAAATCAATATACAGATTTCAATTGTATTTCTAGACGCTAGCAATGAGTGATTATACACTGCAATTTAAAACCAATACTATTTAAAACAGCATCAAAACTATGAAATTCTTACAGATAAATTTCACAAAATACGTGTAAGACCTATAACCTGAAAATCAAAGGAGAGATATACTAGACTAATAGTCACAAGAATAAAATTTGTTAAGATGTCAAATCTTTCCAAGTTAGCCTATAGATTCAGTGCATCCTAATCAAAAGCTCAACAGGCTTTCTAAATAGAAATTGACAAGCCAATTCTAAAATTTATGTGGAAATGCAAATATCCTATAATACCCAAAACAATTTTACAAAAAAAAAAAACAAAACAAAACCAAGTTCTTACACTAGAATACTTACACTACTTGATTCAATACCTATTATAAAGCTACAGTAATAAAGACAGTCTGGTATTGGCATAAATATAGACAAAAAAAAATATAGTATAGAGTACAGAAATGTACCCAAACCCATATGGCTAATTGATTTTTTTACAAAGGTGTCAAGAAAATTCAAGGGGAAAAGACAATCTTTTCAAAAAATGGTCTAAGAACAATTGGCTATCCATATTCCACCCCCTCTCCAAAATAGAATCTCATTTATTATCTAACATTGTATACAAAAATTAACTCAAAATGGATCATAGATGTCATGTAAAACATAACACTATAAAATTCTGGAAGAAAGAATAAGAGAAAGGCTTGGTGATCTGGGGTTAGGCAAACAATTTTTAAAATAGGACTCAAAAAGTAGGAAGCGAGCTTCCCCAGTGGCGCAGTGGTTGAGAGTCCGCCTGCTGATGCAGGGGACACGGGTTCGTGCCCCGGTCCGGGAAGATCCTACATGCCGTGGAGCGGCTGGGCCCGTGAGCCATGGCCGCTGAGCCTGCGCGTCTGGAGCCTGTGCTCCGCAACGGGAGAGGCCACAGCAGTGAGAGGCCTGCGTACCGCAAAAAAAAAAAAAAAAGCAGGAAGCATAAAAGAAGAAAGTTCTAAATTTTATTCCATTAAAGATGTTACTCTTTAAAAGACACCATTAATAAAATGAATATTTTTGAAGACTATATTTGCAAAACCATGTCTGCTAAAAGGCTTATATTCAGAATATATTTAAAAAATTATTTCAACTCAACAAACAGAAGATAAGTTACCAAGTAAAAAATTGGCAACAGATTTGAACTGAGATTTCATCAAAAAAAATATATGGATGGCAAACAAATACATGAAAAGATGCTCAAAACTGTTAACCATTAGGGAAATACAACTTAAAACCAAAAGGCATACCACAATATACCTACCAGAATGACTAACATTAAAAAGACTGACAATACCAACTGTTAGCAAGGGTGTAGAGCAACTGTAACTCTCATTTATTGTTGCTGGGAATACAAAATAATACAGCCATGTTGAAAAAAGTTGGCAACTTCTTAAAAACTAGGTGATTACCATATGACCTAGCAATTCCATTTCTATGTATTAGCCCAAGAGAAATGAAAACATATATCCATACAAATACTTATGTGTGAATGTTCTCTTCAGCTTTATTAATAAGATCACCAAACCAGAAATAAGCCAAGTGTCCATCACCACATGAATGAATAAATAACTTGTGACATATCCATACCATAGAAATGGTATTTAGCAATAAAAAGGAATGATACATGGTTTAATATTGCATTATGCTAAGTTTAAAAAGCACAAAAGACTATATGCTCTATGATTCTATTTATATAATATTCTAGGCAAAGCAAAATTCTGGTAACATAAAGCAGATCAGTGGTTGCCAGGAGTCAATGGGTTGGGAAGGCAATTGACCTCAAAGGGCCACAAGGCAATATTTGGAGTAATGAAAATGTTCTGTATCTATTTTGGTGGTAGTTACATGACGGCCGCATTTGTCAAAACTCATCAAATTGTACATCTAAAATAGATGCGTTTTATCATATGTAATTCTATCCCAGTAAAGCTGCCTTCAAAACCCAAGGCATCTACATCTGTATTGTATGAAAGTAAGAATGCTGTAAACCAAAGGTCAGCAAACTTCTTCCATAAAGGACTGAACAGTAAATATTTTAGCTTTTGCGTGTGTATAGTCTCTGTCACAACTACTCAACTCTGCCTTTGTAGGGCCAAAGCAAGTACAGACAATAGGTAAATGAATGGCTGTGGCAGTGTTTCAATAAAACTTTATTTAAGACACTGAAATTTATATTTCATATCATTTCCATATGTCATGAAATATTATTCTTCCTCTGATTTCTTCCCTCAAACCATTTACAAATGTAAAAACTATTCTTAGCTAGCAGGCCATACAAAGGCAGGTGGCAGACCAGATTTGACCCACAGGCTGTAGTTTGCCAACTCCTTCTATAAACATATGTTAGTAAAAATACAACAATTATCATGAGTATATCAAAGTGATGATGATGCAGGTGAAATTTCTAATATTCCATTCATGTTTACATGTTAGAGATCTGTGGAGACTAGAAATAACAAGCTCTATATTTTATGTATTCTTCAATAGTACATATTTGTTTGCTATATTAATATATTTTTAAATTCATTTTATTTTATTATTTTTTATTTTATTTTTGGCTTTGTTGGGTCTTTGCTGCTGCACGCTGGCTTTCTCTAGTTGTGGCGAGCGGGAGCTACTCTTTGCTGCGGTGCACAGTCTTCTCATTGTGGTGGCTTCTCTTGTTGCAGAGCACAGGCTCTAGGCACGGGGGCTTCAGTAGCTGTGGCTCGCAGGCTCAGTAGTTGTGGCTCGCAGGCTCTAGAGCGCAGGCTTGGTAGTTGTGGCGCATGGGCATAGTTGCTCCACGGCATGTGGGATCTTCTCGGACCAGGGCTCAAACCCACCCGTGTCCCCTGCATTGGCAGGCAGATTCTTAACCACTGCACCACCAGGGAAGCCCTGCTGTACTAATATTACTCCAAAGTAGTGGGCTTAAAAAAATCAAGTCTTATTTTATTAAATAAGTTCAGCTTTCAAAACTTAGGACATATATATAAATTCATTTTCCCTTGTAAAAAAATTTTAATACATTTAAATTATTTTTAAAAGCTTTAATTAGGACTTCCCTGGTGGAACAGTGGTTAGTAATCTGCCTGCCAATGCAGGGGACACAGATTCGAGCCCTGGTGTGAGAAGATCCCACATGCCGCGGAGCAACTAAGCCCGTGCACCACAACTACTGAACCTGCACTCTAGAGCCCACAAGCCACAACTACTGAGCCCACACACCACAACTACTGAAGCCCACGCACCTAGAGCCCGTGCTCCACAACAAGAGAAGCCACCACAATAAAAAGCCTGCACACCGCAACGAAGAGTAACCCCTCGCTCGCTGCAACAATGCCTGCATGCGGCAACAAAGACCCAACGCAGCCAAAAGAAAAAAAAAACAAACTTTAATTAATACTCAGTCCAAACCCTATACTTCCACTCCCATTTTCCCCCTTTGCCTTCTGTCTAATTCCTAAGGTGACAGCAGGGACTTTGCACTTGCTATACTGTCTGGAATGTTCTTCCCCCCGCATGACATTACTTCCTGTAGGTTTCTGCTCAAAAACCCTCTTATTACTAAAGAACTTCAATAACAAGCTGCTCTCTTAGTCCTTTTACTCTCCTTTCCTTTTTCTCCTTAGCACTTACTGCCATTTGCCACATTGCATCTTTACTTGTTTATTTGCTTATTTTCTGTCTTTTCTCACTAGAATAAGCTCCATGAAGGTGAAGACTTTGCATTTGTCCATACTGTGTAATCCCAGGGCTTAAAGGGTGTCTGGCAAATAGTTGGTGCTTGATAATTTGCTGAGTGAATAATCTGTGAATACACAAAAGAGGACATCTTTCCGGGGAACATCATCCAACAACTGCCGTATAGTGAGCAAAAAGTATGCTGAGAATCACTGGCTTGAGACATCCAATGATGGTGGGGAAAAACACCAATTCACACCAGCCAGGTGGCCCTGCCACTCAGGAAAGCAGGCAAACCTCACTAAGGGAGCCAGGTGCTACAGACCCCTGAGAACCCCTAAAGGAAAGATCTTTCCTTTGGGAAGTACATCTCACAAGGTTTTGAGCAGTTTTTTTTTTTTTCCTTTTTTTTGCGGTACGCGGGCGTCTCACTGTTGTGGCCTTTCCCGTTGCAGAGCACAGGCTCCAGACGCACAGGCTCAGCGGCCATGGCTCACGGGCCCAGCCGCTCTGTGGCATGTGGGACCTTCCCGGACCGGGGCACGAACCCATGCACCCTGCTTCGGCAGGAGGACTCTCAACCACTGCGCCACCAGGGAAGCCCTTGAGCAATTTTTATAATGGAGAACTTCATTAACCACGTCTTCTGCTGAAGAAGTAATGACCATCTCTTTTCCTTTTCCTTAGCTTAATTAAACTCCTTTCTAACATTTTCTTGTTGAAATGCTTGTAAATATAAAGGGCAGATTCTTTAGTAGGAGCGTATTTCCTAGCTTTCAGAGAGGAGGTCTGAGTGAAGAAGAGTGTGCTTGATTCCCAGAAGGCAATTCAAGCCTCCTGAGTCAAGATGCCCACAGCACAAGGGTTATAACACAGCATATTTCTTTACAAAGTCCATTTCGATGTCTCAGAGCTGCAGTGTCAAACTGTAGAAATCTATGCCTTTGAAGTTCTTGACATATAATGTTGACATTTTCAGACTCTCAGCTCTATGATGAAAGATTAGAATGATGGTGGTGAACAAGAATGACCTATAGAAAGACGTTTTCTGAAGTGGTAAAAACAGTTTTTTTTTTAAATGGATGGAGAATTTTTCTTTTAAATTAATAGTTGACTATGAAGGAAAAAAAAGAGAGAAACTAGATCCAAAAAACCTACAAACTGGTTTTAATTTTCTTTACAAAATCTTATAGGAACTCACAAATACAAGTTTTGAACAAACTTGTGTTTGAAACATCTTCCTGTCTTGCCACACAGTTGAAAATATTTTCATGGGAAAAATAGGATCTATATTTTTCTAATACTTAAGAATTTTGTCCAAACGAATCTGGTGTTGACACGTAAAAATTAGAGCTTGACTAAGTTTGAATTCAGATACTGTTCTCTAAATATTTGTTGGGATAAATTGGGAATTTAGGATTAACAGATACACACTACTATATATAAAATAGATAAACAAGGACCTACTGTACAGCAAAGGGAATGTATTCAATACCTTGTGATAATCTATAACGGAAAAGAATCTGAAAAAGAATATATATACATATATATCTGAATCACTTTGCTGTACACCTGAAACTAACACGGTATTGTAAATCAACTATACTGCAATAAAAATTAAAATTAAAATTTAAAAAAATACTTGTTCTGACTCTTGGCCTTGAAGGAGAACATTGAGTTCTCTCTCTCTGCTATGTACGATATTTACTTGACTCTAAGACACACTTATTTGCATTTTAACATTTTGAAATCAGAATATCTTATAATGCATGGTGTCTCCTAATTATATGTCAGCAATTTTTCTTTCTTTGTGGTATGCAAAATAATATTAAATCTCACACTTGATATCATCTTAGATTCCATGAAATTAGATGTACATGAAGCTTTTTTTTTTTTTTATTCTATTCCCAATCAGGGACCATTTCTCCCTCCCAACTCTGGCCTCCCACCCCTTGATTCTTTACGAAGCTTACAGCAAAGCCCAACACAAAAGAAAGACTTAAGACTATTAAGTATTAATAGTAGACTCTCTGGTTTCATGACAATGGTTCTTTTGTGATTATTAAGGCTCAGTACTTCTAAATGGATAAGTTTTATCTTATATTTTCAGAACCTATACTTTTATAACTCACAGGAACAAAGTTATTAGCAAGCACCTGTTTAGTATGAGTTGCTGTGAATGTCTCAGCCTCAATATAATTTCTTCCTTTTCTTGGTTTTCTTTTCTTTCAGTAGCCAGATTCCTTACCTACTGATTGCTTAGATAATAAGTCTGAATTTAATCCAGGATTTGGTTTAGGAAATTATATAATATTTATGTCACATTTTACACATGTCCGGCAACTACTTCTCCTGCAAGGAGCATTGGCACCAATTAAATATTAAGGGTGGTGAGCTGGGAGCACCTTGCTTCTGGATCAGGCCCCCAGAGTGCAGGTCAGATCTCCTGGGAAGGGTATGAGCTCTGGAGCCAGAGACCTGAGTTTGAATCCTGCCTGTGCCACTTGCTAATTGTGTGATCTTATATGCAAAATCGGAACAAGAATATCTATCCTGGGCTTCCCTGGTGGCGCAGTGGTTGAGAGTCCGCCTGCTGATGCAGGGGACACGAGTTCGTGCCCTGGTCCGGGAGGATCCCACATGCTGCAGAGCAGCTGGGCCCGTGAGCCATGGCCGCTGAGCCTGAGCGTCCGGAGTCTGTGCTCCCCAACGGGAGAGGCCACAGCAGTGAGAGGCCCGCGTACCGCAAAAAAAAAAAAAAAAAAACAAACAAAAAACCAGAATATCTATCCTGCAAGGTTATTGTAAACATTGGATGTGCAGAAAGTGTTTGACCGTAGAAGCGGCTTGAAAAATGGTGGTTAATAGCATTGTTCACCATCTCGTATAAGACAGGGTGAAGCCAGGAGAAATTTGAGGAGTTGCTGCACCCTTTAGCCTCCTCCAATGTTCTTGTTTGTTCCTTTTAGATCTCAGTGTTTTGATATTTATACTTTTGCCCTGTCCCAATCAAGAATCATACAAGCTTAGAACTGCCCTCTGCTGGATATCTTTTATCACAGTTTCATTTATCTGTTATCACCTACTTACTTTTCAACAGGAATTTAAAGTGAGCCAGACAGGCCTGGGTTGGAATTCTGGCTCTACTGCTCACCATCTGTGTCACTCTGGGCATGTGCTTAACCTGTGTGTTAGGGTTCTCCAGAAAAACAGAACTAATAGGATATGTACATATATGTCTTGGGGGGGGGTGTATATATGTGTATAAGTGAGTATACACCCCCACACACATATATATGGAATTGGCTCATGTGACTATGGAGGCTGACAAGTCCCTTGATCTGCAAGGTAAGTCAGAACCTGCAGACCCAGGAAAACTGATGGTGTAGTTCCAGTCCAAAGGCCAGCAGACTCAAGACCCAGGGAGCATGGAGTTTCAGTTCAAGTCTGAAGGCAGGAAAAAGTCCGTGTCACAGTTCGAAGGCAGTCAAGCTGGAAGAATTCTCTTTTACTCATGGAAGTGTCGATGCTTTTACTCTATTCAGGCCTTCAACTGATTGGAAGAGGCTCACCCACAGCAGGGAGGGCCATCTTACTTTACTCAATCTACTAATTTAAACGTTAATCTCATTCAAAACACCCTCATAGAAACACTCAGAATAATATTTGACCAAATATCTGGGACCCTACCCTGGCTCAGTGAAGCTGCCATATAAGTGACCATCGTAATCTGTCTGGGCCTCACTGTCCTTTTTGTACAATAAAAAGGAGATAATAATCCTATTATATCAGGGCATTGCTGTTGGGAGCAATTGAGACCATATATTCAAGGTTCCTGGTATTCAATAAAGGCCAATTTCCCCCTCTCATTTTCCTTCCTGAAATAGTCAGTATTTCAGGCATTTGTGAACAGGTCAAGGGGCTGTTTTGGTCTTACATCTTTTCCTTTGCCCCTGAAACCGTGTTATACTCATGATCCATCCCACCTCAACTTTATCCCCCAACAAAATGTCAACATGTCATCTCCACAATTCAAGCAGTCCTTCTCCTGTAAACTTCGTGGCATCTAAACATCACCTGGCAAGGAGAACAGACCCAGTTTTACACTTGGGGAAGAGTCCTGTCCCCAAATCTGATCTATCTCTGTCCATCGAAGACTGTCTCCTTCCTGTCTTTGGCGTTCCTTGGTGATGCAAAGCAAATCCACAGGCCAAAGCAGCCAAACCTTCTCCAAAATCTAGAACATTTTGTGAGCAGTCCCAGTGCTCTGCTTGCCCTTCACCTCTCTTGCAATGCAGATTGCTTGGGTAGTAAGTGCAATGAGCTGGGAATTTTACTTGCTCAAGTGCTGGGTGAGTGCACTCAAACATCACCTCAAAATCCCCCTGCGTTTTCTTCCTCAATATTCCACTTGGGCCTCTGTTTACATGATCACCACATCTTCCTTCCAAATTGCACCCTAACTCCCATTCTGTTTCTTTCCACTGTTACAATTTCCAGATTACAGTGATTTCTTTCCAGTGTGCTTAATATTGAGTAAATCAATAGAGCTATACTATTTTCCATCAATTTGATCGTAAGTGAATTGAATCTTTTTTCGTTTGAGATGGGGAAGCTGTTGCGTAAGGCCACAGAGAGAACAATGAGGACTATAGCGTGCTGGTCTGTGTTATCCTCAACTCGACAATATCTTTTCACTTTGACCTTTGCTGCCGTCTCTTTAGATTCTAATTCCTAGTGTTCATCTCACTTTGAGGGCAGCTCACTTCACCAAAATCAAAAGAAAAGGAGAAATGGGCAACTAAATATTTGTCTTTTCTTAGTAATATTAAAATAACCACAATCCGTGGAAGAAAATATCTTTCTTCTTGTTTCAATGCAATGTGATTACAGATCTTAAATTTAAATCCAAGTCATCCTGTCTCAAATAATATATTCAGTCCAACTGCATATATTTCTTCCTTTTGGGTCTTTTTGGGAAAATGTGACATATACAGCCAAAGTTTAAAACTGTTGTCAGAAAATCAGCTTGTATGAGTAAGTTTGGACTTTCAGAAGACTGCTGGCATACAACTTCCTGCCCTCCTGATACTTAAATATACATAAATGCCAAAGATAATTTTGATTGAAAAATCAAAACAAAAATATTCTCTTGGAAATGAGTCACCCTTTGACTGAATTAAATGGCCCTGTACCCACAGCCAGTGTTTCTGCCTTTGGTGGAATCTCTGGCCACACAGTAAGGTGCTTGACCCCAGGTTTCTGGCCTTGTAACTAGAATGAGATGGTGGTAGTGTAGAGGGCAGAGGTCAGGGGCCAGTCAGCCACACTACATCTTTCTCTCCCTGCTACTCTCTGAACAGGTGGTTCCCATCAATAAGTCTTTGCTTTGCTCTCTGAAAGGCCTGAATCCCCACTTGCATTCACTTATTCATCTACTTCATTCCAAGAAAACAGGCCATATGGTATTTGTGTTTACAATGATTCTTTGCTGTTTCCAGATTGCGCATAGGCTCATAAAGTAAGCCTTACTATTGTAAGTGCAAAGGTCAAGTGTTATGGCTCTGCTTAGCAACTCCTGCATAATGAAATTGGAGCCCAGAAGGAAAGCAGAGTCCGGACCAGATGAAACACTGATTAATGGATGGTGTGTAAAGGACACATTTAATACCATACACAGACACTCCTCTTGATGATAACATGGGGAGCAGCTTCCCCTTCCTATTGGCATTCACCATGAGGATAGATTCTACCTACTTAGGATCTACTGAATCTTTTCATCTATACACACATACACACCACGAATCACACCAGGCACCTCCTATGCTGGGTCAAATGCTCCACCCCTAGATGCTCTAATTCATAGCTGACCATTTCTTCCCAAAACACTAATCCCAAGCCTCTGCTCCTGGAGATATTTGCCAGGCTGGTTATTGCTTCTTTACTTTAACTGATCATTCAAAACTCACCACCATCCCCAGTCTGCCTGTGTTTTGCTCAACAAAATTCACATGGCAGTTTGTGAGATCTAGTCCCATTTTAACAGGGAAGAAAATTGTGTATCAAAAAAGTACATTAGGAGATGTGACTTCTGGTCTAGATGGCTCATATAAATGGTTAACTCCTGTTAAATCATTCATTCATTTATTCACTCATTCATTTACTCATGCATCTATCATATATGTTTTGAGAGCCTACTGTGTGCCAGGTATTGTTTCAGCTATGAGAATACAGCAGTGACCCAGGTAGTCACGTGCCATTCTCCATGAATATTATAGTTGTGGGGGGGGGGGCGGGCAGTCAAAAACAAACACACAAAGAAACAGGAACATTTTAGATTTTGTCATGATTACCACTATGAATAAAATCAAACAAACCAATGTAGTAAAAAAGGAGAGGGAATTACTTTTTTCAAATTTTTTTCTTTTTTTTTTAAATGAACATTAGTAAAGAAAAATATTTTTGTTCCCATTTGTGTGTGTTTGTGTCTGCGTGTGTGTGTGTGTGTGTAGTGATAGCACTTAATATCTACTCTCTTAGCCAGCTTTAAGTATACATTACTGTATTATTAACCATAGTCATCATGTTATACATTAGATCTCCAGAAATTATTCATCTTATAACTGGAAGTTTGTATTCTTTTACCAGTATCTCCCCATTTCTCCAACCCCCCAGCCTCGGCAACTATTGCTCTACTCTGGTTCTGAGCAAAACTTTTTTAGATTCTACATATAGATGAGATGGTGTAGTATTTGTCTTTATGCGCCTGGCTTATTTCACTTAGCATAATGTCCTCAGGTTCGTCCAGGTTGTGGCAAAAGCCAGGATTTCCATCTTTTTTATGGCTGAATAATACTCCATTGTACGTATATACTTTTTTTTATCCATTCATCCATTGATGGACACAGATTGTTTCCATATCTTGGCTATTATGAATATTACTGCAATGAACATGGGAATACAGATATCTCTTTCATATACTGTTTTCATTGTTTTGAATATATACTCAGAAGTGGAATTGCTGGATGATATGGTAGGTCTATTTTTAATTTTTTGAGGAAACTTCATACTATTTTCCATAATGGTTCTACCAGTTTACATTCCCATTAATAGTGTACAAATATTCCCTTTTCTCCACCTCCCTGATAAACATTCATCTCTTGCCTTTTTGATAACGGCTAACCTAACAGGTTGAAGTGATATCTCATTGTGGTTTCGATTTGCATTTCCCTGATGATTAGTGATGTTGAGCACCTTTTCATATACCTGCTGGCCATTTATATGTCTTCTTTGGAAAAATGTATATTTAGATCCTTTGCCCATTTTTAAATCAGGTTGTTTTTATGGCTATTGAGTTGTATGAGTTCCTGATATATTTTGGATATTAACTCCTTATCAGGTATACGATTTACAAATACTTTCTCCCACTTGTTATGTTGCTTTTTCACTCTGTAGATCATTTTCTTTGCAGTACAGAAGCTTTTTAGTTTGATGTAGTCTCACTTGCTCATTTTTGCTTTTGTTGCTTCTGCTTTTAATGTCATATTCAAAAAAATCCTTGCTAAGACCAGTGTCGAGTAGCTTTCTCCTATGTTTTCTTCCAAGAGTTTTATGGTTTCAAGTCTTATATTCAAGTCTTTAATCAATTTTCAGTTAAGTTTTGTGAGTGAGGTAAGGTAAGGGTCCAATTTCATTCTTTTACACATGGATATCCAGTTTTCCTAATGCATTTATTAAAGAGACTATCCTTTCCCTATTGCATATTCTTGGTGCCTTTGTTGAAGATTAATTGATGATATATGTGTGACTTTTTTCTGGGCTCTCTATTCTGTTCCATTGATCTATGTGTCTGTTTTTATTTCAGTGCCATAGTGTTTGATTTCTATAGCTTTGGAATATATTTTAAAATCAGGAAATGTGATGCCTCCAGTTTTTTCTTCTTTCTCAAGATTGCTTGGCTATTTGGGGTCTTTTGTAGATCCTTAGGAATTTTAGGTTTTTTTCCTATTTCCGTGGAAAATGTCATTGAAATTTTTATAGGTATTACATTGAATCTGTATCTTATTTTGAGTAGTATGGACATTTTAACAATATTAATTCTTACAATCATGAACACAGAATCTCTTCTTATTTATTTTTGTCTTCAATTTCTTGGATCAATATCTTTTTTTTTTAATCCATTTAGCCTCTCTTTGTTTTTTGTTTTGTTTTGTTTTGTTTTGTTTTGTTTGCGGTACGTGGGCTTCTCACTGTTGTGGCCTCCCCCATTGTGGAGCACAGGCTCCAGACGCACAGGCTCAGTGGCCATGGCTCATGGGCCTAGCCGCTCCACGGGATGTAGGATCCTCCCAGACCAGGGCACGAACCCGTGTCCCCTGCATCGGCAGGCGGACTCTCAACCACTGCGCCACCAGGGAAGCCCTCTTTGTCTTTTGATTACATAATTTGATCCATTTACATTTAAAGTAATTATTGATAGGTAAGGTCTTACTATGATCATTTTGCTAATTGTTTTCTGACTGTTTTGTAGTTCCTTTACTCCTTTCTTTCTCTTTGCTATATTTTTGTGATTTGTTGATTTTTTGTAGTGCTATGTTTTGATTCCTTTCTCTATATCTTTTTTTTGTATCTTCTGTAGGTTTATGCTTTGTGGTTACTATAAGGTTTACATAAAACATAGTTATGTAGTCATTTTAAGCTGACAACAACTTAAATGCAATCTCATACGAAAACTGTATACTTTTAATTCTCTCTCTGCCACATTTTATGCTATTGATGGCACATTTTACATCTTTTTATATTGTGTACCTATTAACACATTATTGTAGCTATAATTATTTTTAATACACTTGTCTTTTAACTTTTATATTAGACTTAGAAGTGATTTATATGCCACCATTACAATTTTAGAGTATTCTAAATTTGACTTTATATTTACTGCTACTGGTGATTTTTATACTTTAATGTTTTCATATGGTTGCTTAGCAGTCTTTCATTTCAACTTGGAGAACACCCATTAGCATTTCTTGTAAGGAAGGTCTAATGGTGATGGACTTCCTCAGCTTCTGTTTTGGGAATGTCTTTATCTATTCTTCAATCTTTGAAGGACAGCTTTGCTGCATATAATATTCTTGGTTGTCAGGTATTTTTTCTTTCAGCACTTTGAATATATCATACCACTCCCACCTGATCTGCAAGATTTCTGCTGAGAAATATGCTAATAACTTCATGGGAGTTCCCTTATTAAGAACAAGTCTCTTTCTTTTGCTGCTTTCAAAATTCTCTCTTTGTCTTTGACTTTTAACAGTTTGATTATATTGTATTAGGGTAATCTGCTTTAGGTTGCTCTTAATTGGGGTCCTTTGAGCTTTTTGTGTCTGGATGATTATATACCTCATAAGAGCTGGGAAGTTTTCATCTATTATTCCTTTAAATAAACTTTCTGCCCCCTTTTCTGTCTCTTCTCCTTCTCAATACACATAATGTGTATGTTTGTTTGCTTGATGGTGTCCTATAGCTTTTGAATGCTTTATCCATTTTGTTTTCATTCCTTTTGTTGCCCCTTTCTTAGTCTGTTAGGGCTGCTATAACAAAATATCACAGACAGGGTGGCTTATTAACAACAGAAATTTATTTCTCACAGTTCTGGAGGCGGAAAGTCTGAGATCAGGGTTCCAGCATGGTTGAATGAGGGCTGTCTTCTGGGTTTCAGACTTCTTACTGTGTCTTCACATGATAGAAGGTACTAAGGAGTATGTTGAGATCTCTTTTATGAGAATGTTAATCCTGTTCAAGAGAGCTCCACCCTCATGACCTCATCGCTTCCCAAAGCCCCACCTCATAATACTATTACATTGGGCATTAGGATTCACCATATGAAGTTGAGAGGTATACATTCAGACTCTTGTATTCCTCTAGCTGATCAATTTCAAATGACCTGTCTTTGAGTTTGCTGATTCTTTCTTCTGCCTGATTGAGTCTGCTTTTGAAGTTCTCTATTGAATTTTTCAGTTCTGTCTTCAGCTCCAAGATTTCTATTTCATTCTCTGTTACAGTTTTTATTTCCTTATTAAACTTCTCATTTTGTTCACGCATTGTTTTCCTGATTCTGTTTAGTTACCTATCCATGCTGTCTTTCATCTCATTGAGCTTCTTCAATATGGCTATCTTGACCTCTTTGTCAAGCGATTCAGAGATCCCTAACCCTTTGGGGTTGATTACTCTAGCTTTATTAGCTTCTTTGGTACTGTCAGGTTTGCCAGATCCTTTATAATTCATGTCGCCTTGCATTGGTGTCTGTGCCTTTGAAGGAGCAAACACCTCTCCTAGTCTTTATAGACTGGTTTCACAGGTAAAGACCTGCTATTGTTGGATCTCCAGGCTGAGGGATTGCCTTTGGGCTTGCAGTCAAGCAGGGTTGAAGCTAAGTCCCATGGCTGCTGCCAGGTCTGTAGTGAGGTCTGAAGTTTGTGGATCTGTTACCAGGAGCTCAGGCAGGTGTGGATTCTGTCTGGCATCTGGATGGATGGGATGGATGGCTTCTAGGACCTTGGCCAGGAGGGCTGGCACTGGGACAAAAATCATTTTCAGGTCTGTAGAGAGTAGGCCTGTGACCAGGTGTACAAGTGGGTATGGCTCTTGTTGGGTCCTCTGAAGAACACCGGAAAAGTCACTGGGAAGGTTGCTGGGCAGGTAGAATCAGCCCTTGACTACAGCTGAGAGGGGCTGGAACCGAATCACGAGGATGCTTCATGATCCACAGCTGGAGTAGAGGTCTTCAGGCCTGCCTCCAGAGGGCACAGACAGACGCGCCCCTTGCCAAGTAGGCAAGACCACTCTGGGACCATGGCTTAGAGGGGCTGGAGCCAAGTTACAGGGCTGTTTCAAGATCCTCAATTGGACCAGGAGCACAGACAGGCGTGACTCCCTCGGAGTCTCCGGGCAGGAAAGACTGCTACCAGAGCAAGGCTGTGAGGAGCTAGAGCCAGTATGGGGCCATGTCAAGATCAACAGTCTAACTGAGGCCAGCAGGCCTACCTCTGAGGGCACAGTTGGGGTGTCTCCCTCTGGGTCCCGGTGCAGACAGGATCACTGAAAGTGGCTGTGAAGAGCTGGAGCTAAGTTACAGGGCTGCTTCAAAATCTGCCAAACCAAGTTTGGCAGACCTATCTTTGGGGGGCAGGGATGCATGTGTGTCTCCTTGCAGGTCACTGGATGGGAAGGAGTATTCCCAGCTAATCAACAGACAAACCAGTGTCCACAGAACCTTGGAGGGCTGGACCAGGCTCTTTCTGGGCACACATCTTCTTCCACCCAGAACCTTCCTATTCATCACTATTATGCTCCTTGCCAGTGGGTGACCCTTGCCTCATCGTGCTGTTATAAAGAGATATTTTCCAAGTTTACTCCTCTCCTTCCCTTCCCTTCCCTTTCCTCCCTCCCTCCCTCCCTCCTTCCCTCCCTCCCTCCCTCCTTTCCTTCCTTCCTTCCTTTCCTCCCCTCCCCTCCTTCCTTCCTTTTTCTTTTTCCTCATTACTAACCATCCCAAATCTGGTTTCTATGCTGTCTTCTGGATTCACCAGTTACCTAATGCTTTTTTTCTCTGCATCTAAAAAACACATCTAACTCTTTGTATTCCCATTTCTCCCTCTGCCCGAAGCATGCATTGAAGTCAGATTCAGAACCCTTCTATTCAAAGCCTATTGCTTTTTCGCTGATAGACTTGACCCATGATTCTAAGTGTGTTTTCATCTCCCAGTGATGGTTAGTCCCTACCCTTTGCAGAGTGCTGAGGGCCAAAAGCTGTTAAGCAATGTATACACATTATTGCATTGAAACCTCACCTACCCTAGGAGGTGGGTACTCTTATTAGTCCCTTTTTGCAGATGTGGAAAATAGACTCAGATAAGCCCAAGAGCACACAACTAGTAAGAGCCAGAGGTGGGGTTCAAATTCAGGGACTGAGACGGCAAAAGCCCAGCTCTAACCTCTGGGTTATTCCAGTCAGACCCTGTTAGAATGTGGATGAGCCCTTTCCTGTATTCTTGTATTTTTGCACTGCAGTATTCCACCAAGATCCATGTCAAGTCTGATTTCTATTACTTTTGTTTGTATTCTCTCTCCTAAATTGCTTTAATCTCTAAATCCCTGTTATTACATTCCTTCCTCTTACAACTCTGGTTTTTCTAAATATGCCTAATATCATGTCATAATTAAGGTCCTAACCCTAGCTCACATGCTCAAATCCTGAAAGCATCAAAGCAAAGTTGCCTGAGGCAGAAACAAAGAAATGAAAATGTATTATTAGCATTTCAGCAATGTATTGGGAGCTCTCACAAAGAACCAAAAGCTGTGTGGTGCATACAAAGACATCACCCTGTTCTCTAGATGGGGTGTGCAGATGACCCTGCTTTTAAAAAGGGATGTTGTGTTCTCATCGTGAATTTATCCAGAGGTCACTGCTGAGAGATGACTGTTCTTACAGATTGCTCCTGTCTGGGAGCCTTCTGTCGGGGGAATGTCAGGAGGTATTTTAAGCTCACAGGGGAGGTAGGTTTTTAGCCACAATTCTGTAGGCCTTCTCCCAGCGACAACTCTAAGAGTGTCCTCAGGAAAAGGTCACTGGTTAGCATGTCTTCTGCAGGCAAGTCTACAGGAAAGAATAAGCCTTGAAGTTTTCTCTAAAAGTCACCCAACCCCTGACCTAGTTGAAAACCCCATAGCTGCAGGCCTTGGGCCAAGGACTTGCAGAGCAATGGAGGCCTTCTCCAGTAACACTCTTGGTAGAGGAAAGGTCTCAGCTGTCATGGAAGGCCCTTGGAGGGAGGTTGGGGAGGAGCCAATCCCCAGGCAAAATGACCTGTTCTCCCTTGGAATGGAATGCCCAAGGATATCTGTTAACCACCTTGACCTTGCTCAGCTCTCTCCATGCTGTATGAGCATGATTGCGTTTGAATCCATCACCATATTCATTCATCCTTCCTTCTTACCTTTCAGTAATCAATTTCATTTCACAAATATTTGTTGACTCTCTGATATAAACAAGCACTGTGCTAGGAACATGAGATACATGTGATGAACACAGCACTGTGCTTCCAGCTATGGCTGAGAGAGAAAAACAGCAAACAAGTGAATGTCCAAGTGGTTCATTATAATTAGAAGCATATTTACTAGGAAGTTAATAAAACATAAGCTTTGGGGTAAGCTTTGGTGTCTCTGGTTTGCACAGGCCTCTTCCAAGGCCCCAAGAGGCTGTGAGTATGGGGTGGGGGTGGGACACAGGCTAGCAATTTATGCATAAGCTCACATGTTTTTGTAAAGTTTGCAAAAGTAATATATTTTTGCATTCTCTTTCTTAAAGAAGGCTCCCCAAATGTATAACCTTCAGCCTGATTGCAATGTAAAGAGCTGTGCATAGATTACCACCTACACACAGCAGCAAAAACTGCATTCTGGCCTTTTCTGGAAAAGTAAATGTGAGACACGTCTGCCATTGCTGTAAACAAACCTGTTCTCATTTGCCTATTTTCTTTCACAATTGCTTCAGGTTTGCTTGTATGCAAATACACATTGATAACACTCAGCCTGGGGTGACAGTGGAACTCCTCTATCATTCAAAAGTGGAATTTAAAGGTAACCCCGTGAGCAACTCATTGTGAACTGAACATCTACCTGTTTAGCCTCTGCCGTCCTTACCACAGAGAGAAAATAGGGAGGGCTAAAAAAGGTAAGGATGACTGGAAAGCAGCATTAATATTCTTCTGAGAATGAGGACCTGAGTGGGGTCTTACATTGAAAGTTGAGGAAAGAAAGCTGCAAGAAAGCCATTGAGGACAGGAAGTTCCAAGGACTTGATTGATGGATAGACAGACAGATGTATACTGTATATGAAATAAGTATATTTTCCCATTTTGTTAATAATATTATTAAATAATGTAGAAATTTAGAAAACACAGAAAAATAGGAAGAAAAGCAAATAATGTACAGTCGTACCAGCCACATATAACTATAGTTAACAGCTTGGCATGTGTCTTTCCAGGAAGTAGGGAAAAAGAAAAACCTCTCTCAAAAATTCCAGTATCAAAAGAAAGCAACTTTAGTATTTTGCTGTAATTCCTCACAGATTTTTTCCCTTGTGTTTGTTATAGAAGTTTGTGCTTGTACAAAATACATAGATCTGAAAGCAGAGTGAATATTCTGGAAACTGATGGAGTGAAAGACTCAAGCATTTGTACTACCTTTCCTATGTAAACTACAATTTAAGGTAAACAAACAGCTGAAGAGGAAAAGTTCTTTTTTATAGAAGCATCCCTGCTAATAAATATAGATGGAATGACAGAACTAGAAAATCATCATTACATTAGGTTAGGCAAAGAATTCTTATATGGGAGATGAAAAATACAAAACATAAAAGAAAACAATTGATCAGTTATAAACATTTGCTATTCCAAAGATACTTTAATAAAATGGAAATGTGAGCCCTAGACTTAGGGAAATTATTTGTAAAATATATATCTGATAAAGGACTAGTATCTAAAATATATAAAGAACTCTTATAACTCAATAAGACAATTAAAGTGGAAAATAACTATAAATGGAGTATAACCTTTAAAAATTGTGAATCACTGTGTTGTATACCTGAAACTTATATGATATTGTAAATCAACTATACCACAATTAAAAATAAATAAATAAATATATAAAAATTCTTTAGATGGATGAAAACTTGGACACATCACTAAAGATTTAGACACATACACATACATGTGTATATGAAAAACAAATAAACGCATAAAAATGCTCAACATCATTAATAATTAGAGTCATGAGACTTAAAATCATAATGTGATAGCATTACATATCCACAATAAAAACTAAAATTAAAAAGACTACAATACTGAATGTTAGCAAGGATGGCAAGCAATGGGAACTCTCAGCCATGCTGCTCAGAATGTACAGCCACTTTATAAAGTAAATTGGCCTTTTCTTATAAAATAAAATATATACCTACCAAATGACCCAGCAGTTCCTCTCCCAGGTATTAACTCAAGAGAAAATGAAAACACATGTCAGAGAGAGATTTGCATGCAAATTATTATAGTAGCTTTATTCCTAATAGCTCAAACTGTTAGCAATCTAAATGTCAATCATCAGATGAATAGAAAATAAATTGTGATATACCCATACAACAAAATACAGCTCAGTAATAAAAATAAATAAACTACTGATACACACAATAACATGGCTGAATCTGAACACATTCTGCTAAGTGAAAGAAGCCAGACAGAAAAGACTACAATTATGATGGTATTTATATGAAATTCTACAAGAGGAAAACGCTAGTGAAATAAAACAGATCAGTGATTTTTAGGGGCCAAGAGTGAGGAAAGGTGGTTATTGATTGCAAAGAGGCCTAAGGAGAGTCTTTTTGGTGACAGGAATATTCTATAACTTGATCATGGAGCTGTGTATATTTATACACTTGGGGTACCATATATACTGTGGTGCTGGATATCCACATGTGATGTTGTATACTGTATACATTGGCCAACACTCATTGAACTGTGTACTTTAAATGGTTGAAATCTGCTGTATGTATATTGTACTTCGAGAAAGCTGATCTGTCACACCACTTTTCATAGCCTTACTAAAGGGATCAAACCCAAGTCTGTTCAAGTCTCTGGATCCAGATGCCAGTTTTTAGGAAACTTAGAGGAGAGAAGAAGATGCTGAGCTGCACCATGAGTATACAATCAACACAATCCACACTCTGGGACACTGGGCAGGCCACACAGCCCAGGTTCTTTAACAGGTAAATTATAAGGAAAAGAAAATAGTAGAGAGGAAGCTTGTAAATTAAAAAAGACTTAGTGACAATTCAAGTTTTAAAAAATCGGGAAGGCTGAACTCTGGTGTCTTGGTTGATGAGACCATAAGAAACATAAGGAAGTGATTATTATAAAAATCAGGATAGTGATTACATCTGGAGGGTATTATGGGCTGAACTGTGCCCTCTTCCTCCCCCACCAAATGCATATGTTGAAGTCCTAACACCCTGTACCTCAGAATGTGACTGCATTTGGAAAAAGAGCCTTTAAAGAGGTAATTAAGGTTAAATAAGGTCTTTAAGGTCCTTAGGGTGGACCCTAATCCAATGTGTCCTTATAAGAAGAGGAGATTCGGGCACAGACACCCACATGCACAGAGGAAAGATCACGTGAGGGCACAGCAAGAAGGCAGCTGTCTGCAAGCCAGAAAGAGAGGCCTTAGAGAGAATCAACTTTGCCAACACCTTGGTCTTGGACTTCTAGCCTCCAGAACTGTGAGGGGATACATTTGTGTTGTTTAAGCCACTCATTCTGTGGCAGCCCTGGCAAACTAATCCAGAGGGAGACAAGGGCTTGTGGGTGGATGGAGCACAGATGGGGTCACTGACAAAGTTCAATTTCTTATTCTAAGTGGTGGTTACAAGGGTGTTTGCCTTATAATAATTCTTAATCTCTATATTTGTTTTGTGCAGTTTTCTGTGCCTGTCTTTTATTTTATAATAACAACGTTGAGGACTTCCCTGGTGGTGCAGTGGTTGAGAGTCTGCCTGCTATTGCAGGGGACACGGGTTCATGCCCCGGTCCGGGAAGATCCCACATGCCGCGGAGCAGCTGGGCCCGCTGGGCCTGCGTGTCCGGAGCCTGTGCTTCGCAACGGGAGAGGCCACATCAGTGAGAGGCCCACGTAGCGCAAAAAAAAAAAAAAAAAAAAAAAAAAAAAAAAAAAAAAAAACCAAAAACGTTGAAAACAAAAATGGAAACAAGAATTAGTTGGAAACAAAGATTATCTAGGCAACAGGTGAGGTTGGTTTGGACTGGGGTGGTGGTAGAGAATTTGGTGAGAATTGGGCCGATTCTTGATACATTTTCTAGAATAGGAGGATGCAGGAGAGATAAGGTCTAAAAGAACTGCCATGATGGGTAGGAGGGTGAAGGTTTAGATTAACTGGTGGTGAGTTGGAAATTGTTAAAGCTGGGTGATGGGAACATGGGAGTTTATAACATTGTTCTATCTACTTTTATATATGCTTCAAATTTTTCATGTTAAAAAACAAAACGAGGGAAAATGACAGTAATAAACAAAAAAAAGTTGCTTTATCATTATTTTCCATACGTTGTGCCTATTTAGTATTTCAGTTGTCACTTTTTATCTTAGTCTGTTTTTTTCACATACATTTCTGCTCTTGTTTTGTAGAGTTTCTTTGCATCCCATTGAAGATCCTCAATGAGTTTTTAAAATGTTCCTCTGATTCTCATAAATCATTTTCGAAGGTCTGCTATCCCTCTGAGCCTTTAGGATAATCTTTAATTTTCTTCTTCAGTATTATTTTTATAGGCCTATGTGCCCTACTTTTTTTAGGTTTCATCTTCAAATGTGGGGACCCCTGTCCAGACTGTGTTTTCCAAAAGGACCAGGTATGAGGACAGTCATTGTTTCCATTCCCTATTCACCTGGATACTGAATCTCCTTCTCAGAGCTGCAGTTCAAGGGCATGTTTGTTAAATGATTCGCAGGCCAATTCCTGGTGTCTGTTATTTGGGCCTTTTTTAGAGCAGTCAAACCTATATCCCAACTAACACACTTGAATAATTACATGCTTTTTTGTTCTTATTTTAACATCTTAGGCCTTGTAATCTCTTAGAATCTGCACAATCCTTCCCTGATATGTACTTGGAGACCCCAGATAAGGAAATCTCTTTTTTTTTTAACCCTGGTGGTGGCACACAATTCTGAAATTGAGCAATAAGATGGGGCATTGTCCATTTCATCACATGATTGCAGGGCTCTTAGGTTGCTACTGTGTGTAGCCCATAAAATTCATCTAAGATAGGTAGCTCAGGATACTATGTCCCCAGCATCCCCCATGCAGGCAAAATCATGCCCCTCACCAGACATTTTAAAACTTGCTTGTAGACATTCTATCTCTTAAGCCTGTGCTTTACCCAGGAGCCTGGAGCCATGAGGATTTCCCCAGCCTGTTAAAAATAGTTGCACTGGTCCTAAGATTTTGACAACAGTCTAATCAAAACTTCAGTCCTACCATGAGGTACTACTTCACATCTACTAGATTGGCTATAATAAAAAAAAAATGTTGGTGAGCATGTGGAGAAGTGGGAACCTTTGTGCATTGCTGGTGGGGAAAGTAAAATGGTGCACCTGCTGTGGGAACAAGTTTGGAGATTCCTCAAAAAGTTACATGTAGAATTACCATATGATTAGCAATTTTACTCCTAGGAATGTATACAAAAGAATTGAAAGCAGACACTCAAACAGATATTTGTACCCGCATGTCCATAGCAGCTTTATTCATAATAGCCAAAAGGTGGAAACAACCCAAGTGTCCATCAACAGATGAGTGGATAAACAAATGTGTGAATTGTATATGCACCAATGGAATACTAGTCAACCATGAAAAGGAATGAAGTTTTGATATATGCTACAATATGGGTGGGCCACTCTGCTTAGTGAAATAAGCCAGATACAGAAGGACGAATACTGCATGATTCCACTTATACAAGGTACCTAGAATAGACAAAATCATAGAGACAGAAAGTAGAATAGAGGTTACCAGGAGCTAGTGGGGAAGGAGATGATGGGCAGTTACTGTTTAGTGGATACAGAGTTTATATTGGAGACGATGAAAAAGTTTCGGGCGTAGATAGTGGCAAAGGTTATATAACATTATGAGTGTGTGAAATATCACTGAATTGTATGCTTAAAATTGGTTAGTGATAAAAAATTATTAGGTATATTTTACCACAACAAAAGATATATCTCTTTAAAACAAAGACAAACGTCAGTCCCTCACCCAGAAAATTTTATGATGCCAATGACTGTCACAAAACTCTTCATTAGCAGAGTAGTGTTATCTTTAACATTATTGCCCCCAGAAACAGTGCACACAGATACACTTTGTGCAGTGCGTGACCTATATAACCTTACATGATGGCCCTGATCTCCTTCCCATATAAAAGTAGTAAAAACCATGGTTTCATCCAATCTGATTTTTTTGGGGGGGTGGGGAGGAGGGAGGGGGAGGGATACATTTCTTGGTAAGACAGCACAGTCTTTCCTAAACTCAAGTAAAATATATACAAAGAGGCAGCAAAAGTTGAAATCTTACAACCCCCAAAATCAGAATTGGAATTTAATCTATTGTAAGAATCTACACAAAATCCTCATCTACAAGGCCAAGGGAACCGGACTGAAAAACACAATAGCAGACCACACCTTGAAGCAGAGAAAGATCCACTGTGGAACAGGGTCTGCATCTCGTACAACCACAGGGGGCACATTCACGTCATAGTCTACAAGGCCAGACCACTGAGCCACGTGGCTAAATGTAGCAGCCACGTTGTGGAAAACACATACGAACAATCCCTACCTCCCCCTGAGCTCCCGGTTACTCTCAATTCAGAAACACAAATCCTGTCCTCATCAGAAATGCCAGAGCCATCTCCCTTTTACTTGGATGCTGGGTTTTGAGACCGCCAGACAATCGTTTTCTTCCCCAACCCATACAGCTGCTCCCTCTTCAGATACTGCAGTTCTCTAAAAGCAAATGAGCAGAAAGCAGGAACTTGGAGGAGGGAAGGGAGGAAATAGGCTGTGACAATTGTATCTTTGGACGTGTAAATTAAATGAAAAGTTAAAGCAAAATTCTATGTGAGGAGAAGAAAAAAGTGCCCCGAAGCATACTAGGGATTATCATTTTTGACCTACTGCATCTCTTCAATCTCTCAGAAGAGTTAAGTAGTGAGAGTGAGACAAAAATCCCATTTCAGCCTTGCAGAACCTCAAGAGATGAGAGTAGAGGTGATATTAAAAACATTTAACAACTGGTATGGCAAGGGCATGAATCATGCAGAAGGTATGCTACCCATTACCCAATAACTTTGCCAGTGATACTACAGTATAGTTTGGATGAGAGCTTCTTAGGCACTCAGAACTGGTGTAGGAACTCTCTTCTGGTTGACATTCACAGTGCCCTGATTGATGGGAACTTGATCCAAGTTACCTGAGTACCTATATTTCAGTCCTTGTTCTAGCTTACTCTTTAGCCTATGGCTTGCCCCAGTGATTCTTTTCCTTGGTGTGACAGAGGTGGCTTGTTATCATCACACAATCCATTCTTCCTTTCTTCTGTGGTTTAGAAGTAATAGAAGTAGGGAATCTAGTCATCCAGCTAAGGACTACATTTCCCAGCCTTCTTTGCAGCTATGTGTGGCCATGTGACTAGATCACCACCAATGGGATGTGAGCCAAAGTCATGCCCTTAAAAAAAGGAGTGGACTGTGCCCCCCTCTCATCTCATTCTACCATCTCAGTGCCTGGAGTGTGGACCTGGCTTGAAAGCCGAGGTAGTCATCTTACCCAGAGGAAGGAATCCAGGGAAGGAAATGCAGAACAACTCTAGAAAGAACTTTGTTCTCTGAAGGTTGTGGAGCTACTCTATCCTTCCCCAGTGGTTTCTTCTCTTGCCCCATATACCACCATTACACCATCAACTGTTCAACTCTCCTGAAATGCAGCAAGGGAACCTCAACATATAAACTCTATACCAATCAGGTAGACACACACAACACTATTTGGCATAGGTGAACTTTCATGTGCATATGGATCGCCTGAAGATCTTGTTAAAATACATAGTCTATTTCAGTAGATCTGAGCTGGAGCCTGAAATTCAGCATTTCTAACAAGCTGTGATGCTGCCATTGCTGGTCCAACCACACTTTGAGAAGTGAGGGTCTAAAGCACTGATCCTGGTTACTGAGTGGCCCCTGCCCTCACTCTACTTTCAGTCTCCACGGTTGTCCAGGTCTTTGAACCAGGGTGCATCTACCCTTCCATTCCCCCTCCTGCCCAAGGCCTGTCAAACACAATGATCCTTTCTGATGTGATGCCTGGTCTTATACCGGCTTTAAGGCCAGGCTCTCCTGCAGAGTGAAAGGCATGTCCAGATGTGTGGCCCCAGACAATAGGTAGTCCTAGAGCAGGCAGGTAGCATCAGAGAAGTTACTCTCAGGTTAGAGTCTTTATTCAAATGCCCCTTTCTCCATGAGGTCTTCCCTTTCCGGGCCATTTTCTCTAAATCTGCAACCCCACCCTGCATTCCTCCCCTGTTATTTCTGTTATTCCACCCCTCTCCCACCCTTAAAGACCTTATTACCATCTAACATACTACGTATTTTATGTGTTTATTTTATTTATTTTCTATCTCCTCCCACTGGAATGTAAGCTACCACCTGTATTTCTTTAGAGGATGAATGACAGACAGGTGATGCTCAGTAAATAGAGAAATGGGGCTCAACAGAGATGGCTGCAGGGAGGATGGAAGGGAGATGGAACTGCTGTCTTTGTGGACTACCAGGCTGGGTGCCGAGGCAGGTAGGTCCTCGGACACCTCAGATAACACAGTGATCTTTTATATAAGACCAGATCTCAAAAAATCCAGCTACGATCCCCCTGCCACTGCTGTTAATCCTCATTTGTGGAATCTCACTCGTGATAGCCATCATCCACCTTGCAACGCTGGAGGGTGGATATTACTGCTCCCGTTTGACAGATGAGGATAAAGGCTTAGAGAATGTAAATATTTATTCAAGAAACAGAGTTGGGATCTAAATCCAATCCTATTTAATTTCAAAGACATGAGGGTTTCGATGTGGGAGTTCTAGAGTAAAGCTGGGTCTGCCAGTGAGGGTCAAATGGCTCCAGTTTTCAGGGGAAAAAAGGGTGAAGAGGCTGCGAGCAGGCAGGCAGTGCGTGTATCTTCCTGGGTTCTCTACCCCAGGGATCCTATTTTCATCTCTCTTCTGACTACTGGCCTTGGGCCCCTCTTCCCACCAACTCCTTCCTTATGTGAAACAGATTATTCTAATGATGTCACCCACCTATCCACCTTCAACTCTTCACAAATCTGTCTCCCAGAAATGCCAGACCACCGGGCCCACAGTCCCCTCTCCTTCCACAGCCTCGCCCGGGAGGGACAGCAATGAAGCAGGGTCCAAGAGGGCACACGCACCGCCACCCCTCACACTCACTGCCCAATACATTAGGGGACACCCCTTAGTCCATAATCACTTCAGATGTCAGCAGACATACGACACAGCCAAAAGCATGGCCAGTGCTCTTCTGAGAAAGATAATTTTGTCACTATTCACTTCCCTTCAATTCCACAAGCATTTGCTGAGTGCCTGCCAGCGAGCCTGTTCAGGAGACCCACCTCTGGGGTGTGGCGGGGGGCAATGGGAGGAGGGCATCCTTAAAGCTGAGGGAAGGATTTCTAGCTTCTATTTTGCTCCCTGCCCCCGGGCTGTTATTAAAGCTGGCACACGTCCTCAAACAGAACCCACACCCACAACCTGGCCCTTCTGACCAGCGAGGTCTGTCTCCATTACTAAAGCTTCCCTGAAATGACGGTGATGGGGACAGCCCCGGATAACTGCAGCCTCCCTCTTCCTGTGAGTGACACAAAATCATGCCCTGTATTTAGAAAGTGTCCTTCTCCAGCAAACTTCAGTGGCCTGTGAGACATAATCTCATTCATTCTCCCAACAGCTTGGTGAGGCTGAGAGGGAGCAGGTATCCTTTGTCAACCCTGCTTGCCTCGTTTCTAGAGGAGAGAACTGAGACCCAGAGAAATTAAGCTCCATCTGAGTCCGTGAGAGAGCCAGTAATAAAACCCAAGTTTCCTGACCCCTGCCCACCAGCTGCCCATTCATCCCTTCCTGATAGCCTGAGCACAAGGGGGATTTTTTCTATTTCTACCCATGAGGACTTAACAAAAAGGTTAGTTTTGTGAATCTGTGCTTCTTTGCAGAGTAGAACAGGTGAGCCAGCCTAAATAAAAGACAGAAGAGAATTCAGGGTTTAAAATAAATGAGAAGCAAGGAGAAGACTGAGGGTGGGCAGATGGGTGAGTGCAGTGGGATGGGCTTCAAAGCTTTGAATTGCTGAGATCTCTGTGGATCTCAGGTAACACCTGAGAGCAGAGGCGTGTGCTCTACGGTGGACATGACACACAATGAATGGTGGTCCATGACTCACACGCAAGGATTAATGCCTCATTTATTTTTCAGGCTTCATCGGTTTTTGAAATATTCAAAACAAAGGCAGATGGCTGTGGTTTATGGTTCTGCCTTCTCAGATATGGCTGCTCAGATGCCCAGGTTGTTGATAAATAAGGAACAGGGCATGGCTCTGAATAGAATGATAACAGCCAACACTTATCCATCACTTACTCTGAGGCAGATATAACTATTTATGTGTTTTATATTCAGGCCTCCCAACAATCCTATGAAGTCATATTATTATCCCCATTTTACTTTTGAGAAGATTGAGGCTTAAGGAATATGGCTAATGGGCCCAATATGCTTTGCCCTCTAACATTCCCAGAGCTGTTGAAATGGTTCTGCAAGGAAAGACTGACTAATTCATACAACAAGGAGTTCCATGATGGACACTGGAATTTTTTATTCCCAATAATGCAAGTAAAATGGCGGGATGAATAGTCAATACAGTCACGGATGTGGAAAACAAACTTATGGTTACCAAGAGATAAGGGGGAGAGGGATAAATTGGGAGATTGGGACTGATATGTACATACCACTATATATAAAATAGATAACTAATAATAACCTGCCGTATAGTACAGGGAACTCTACTCAATACTCTGTAATGACCTACATGGGCAAAGAATCTAAAAAAAAAATAAAGTGGATATATGTATATGTATAACTGATTCACTTTAAAAAAGAGGGGGAGGTATCTTTGATTACAAAGAATTCAATTAAAAACACCTTGAAGATATTCTATTCTAGAGATCTTTAAAAAATCTTTTAACTTAGAAAGTAAATGGAAAAATATGTATAGACGAGATCCTGAAGAAATGCTAATGGCTAATGAGAATACAAAAAAATGTTAAACCTCCAGTAATCAGGGAACCACAAATTAAAACAATAGCAGAATACCATTTTTCTCTGTAAAATTAGGAAAAAGAAAAGACAATATCCATTGATAGGGGAGATGCTGTTGATGTATATGTAAATTGGTAAAGACCACGGAAGACAGTTTGATGTTTCTCTCAAAATTAAATGTGAATACCATTTGGCTATCTGCTATGGGCTGATGTTTCTGTCTCCAAAATTCATATGTTGAAACTTCACCCCCAAGGTGATAATATTAGGCGATGGGACCTTTAGGAGGTAATTAGGTCATAAGGGCAAAATCCGCATGAATGGGATTAGTACCCTTTTAATAAGAGGCCCCAGAGAGCTAGATAGCCCCTTCCACCATGTGAGGTTATAACAAAAATGTTTTTATGAGGAAGTGAGTCCTTACCAGAGACCAGATCTGCTGGTACCATGATCTTGGACTTTTAGCCTCCAGAACTGTGAGAAATAAATGTTTGTTATTATTAACCACTCAGTTTATGATATTTTTGTTATAGCATACCCAAACAGACTAAGACACCAGCGGTTTCTCTTCTGGGTACCTATTCTATAGAAATACCCACCTCGTACTCAGAGATGGATAGAAAGGATGTTCATTGCAGCATTTTATTTAATGGTGAAAAATTAGGGGCAACCTAAATGCCCAATAGGGGAGTACATTAGTCAGACTACACTAGCTTATGCTGTGGTTAAAAAAAAAAATTAGTGGGTTAATGTAGCCAAGGGTAAGTTCTTACTCACTGCAAGGTTTGCTCTGCATCCAGGCAGTCCCTGGGGCCACTTCCCTTCATGTTGAGATGCAGCAGTCTAGGCTGCCTTGCTCTTGTGGCTCCACCATCTCAACAGGAGGCCTTCTCCATTGTCACAAGGGATGGAGTGCTGGAGGGCTGCACAACTGCAATTAAATACTTCAGCCCAGCAGTGACACAGGGCACTTCCACTCTCGACCAGAGTTAGTCATGTGGCTCCAAGTAACTATAATGAGGAGCAAGTATAATCCATTCACACATTCAGAGGAGAAAAAAAACTGGATATGGTGAGCACTAAAAGTCTCCACCCCAGGGAGTGGCTAAATGGGATAACCATGCTGGGGAATATTATGCAGCCATTAAAAAGCATTAAGTGGATCTAGATTTAGCAATAAGAAAAGATCTTCAAGCTTCAAGACTTTAAAAAGCAAATGCCTTAAACAATTTGATCTCATTTATGTTAAAAAAGAAGTATGTTTGTATACATTTACATGTGTGCAAATGCATAGCAAAAAATCTATCTAGAAAGATACATGAAAGTAGTGACTAGTTCTGAGGAAAAGAGCTGGATTGGAGAAAGGACCCAGATGGAAAGTGTCTTTCAACTTTCATTGTATATTTTTCTACACTGTTCCTCTCTTTTACAGTGAGATTGCATTCGAATATTTATTATAGATTAAAATTGTTTTTATTCTCTAAAAAAAGGTAAACATATCTGAGAACCTCTTCTCTCTAGGAGCTCTGGAAAAAGCTTCCAGAAAATGTTTTTCCCAAAATGCAAATATATCAGTTTGAGCCAATTAGTTACCTGTAGGTTGCTGCCATAGCCAGAGGCCCTTAGGCATAAAGGGTATTTTGAAAAACCATTGTCTTAGGTCTATTCCCTGGAAACAGACTCTGACACAGAGATTTCTTGGCAACTGTTTGATAGGGACTGAGCTCAGTCCCGTGAGGGATGACAGAAGCAAGATGGTGCAGTTACGTGTGGTTCTGTCACGCAGTCACAATGCAGGCCTTAGTCAATCATACTGGTGACTCAGGCCCTTCAGAATTATTCTGAATTAAGGCCAAGTGTTCCCTTTCCACTTACCAGACATCCACCAGCCCCTCCCCATTGGGGCTGCCCAGGGTGGCAGTGTGACAGTGGCCAAGGGCATCCCAGGGAGATATTGAGCTGAGATCTCTCAGCCACCAACACTTCTAGCAACTGGGGAAATGAGGGGCCCCTCACCAAGGATCCCACTAGCAACACACACCTAACTTTATCTAGAACCATGGTTTAACTAATAGCATAACAAGAGCTTGACCTGGGGGACAGGAATCCGGGTCTTACATAGAATAGTACTTAGCATTAGTAGACTCTCAGTGAATATTTGTTGAATGAATGAACGGTGTCAGCCTTGGCCCAGGTTTTCAGAATCCTAAGGGGCCTATAAAGTGGTTCAGGGTCCAGGATCCCCTAAGGCTGAATCTCCATGCAATGCAGAAACAAATCAGGTTGATTCTGGGCCTCAGACTCTCTGGACCTCACCCTGTTGGTTCCCATTAATTGCAAAGGAGTAGAAGGGGTACCTGGAGGCTCCAGGGAGGCTGATAACCCAGACTGTGGATCATCCATGCTTTGAGTTTCTCCTCCTTCTCTTCCCTTCCATTTGCCCCACCTGATCCCTTCTCTGCACTTTCTTCTAAGGGCATCCAGATGAAGAGGGAGGAAATAAAGCTCCAGACAGATGATTTGCTGCTAGAGGGAGGCCCTGGAGAAAATATTACAGTCATAGAGGGGGAGAGCTGGGGTGCCTAAAAGCACCTTGAAATACATTCTGTAATCGTTTCATAAGACTCCAACTGATTATTGGTTAGAATGGGTTGAAGCCCTTGGAATGTTCTAGAGCAGTGCTTCTCAAATTTCAATGTGCCTACAAATATCTCACTGTCTTGTTAAGATGCAGATTCTGATTCAGAAGGTCTGGAGTAAGGCCCAAGATTCTGTGTGATGATACGCATGCTACTGGTCCACGGCCAGATGATGCCCATGCTGCTGGTCCACAGCCCACACTTGGAGTAGCTGAGGCTTTAGAGAAAGAGATTATAGATTCGTCACTGATTTAGAGTCAACATTATACATCACCGCGTGGCACTTCGAGCCTGCTGGGCACTGTGCTAAGTGCTTTGAACACTCTTCCTCACTCAGTTTTCAAAGAGCCCTCTAAATGGCTATTATTGAGGATAATTCCCATTTTACAGCAGGGAGAACTGAGGCCCAGAGCGATTAAACAACCAGCTAGCATGTGGTGAAGCCAGCCTTCCAACCCAGGTCCGTCAGAGCCCGGGTCCCGAGTTCCTAGCCACTCCATAGAAGAGCATAGCTTTGAGGCACCTTTTTCTGTGGTTATGTTTTCTGTAAGTCCTCGGCCGTGACCCTGGCTTGCTGAGAAGGGAAAGGCACCTGAGTCCTTAACAGAAGCATCAAGACTTTGCGTCTCATCCAGAGTGGGAGATGATGCTGACTTACCCAGCGGCTTATCTCCGTAGATCTGCCGCTGGTGCTTAGCTGCTCCGCCTGGTACCTCGAGCACCGAGCAGCATCATGGAGCAGAAGGCACGGACCGTGCGGAGACACCCCGCCGCTACTGGCCGCCAAGCCGAGTCAGCAGCGGGGGCGCAGCGCCAGAACCTGGGGGCGCCACCTCCGCAGCTTCCCGGCTCAGCTGCGCTCTCAGTTCACACGCGGTCGCTGCGCCCGCCTTCCCCGAGCTCAGCTGAAATACTGCTTAGCTCAGCCTGGAAGTGCAACCTAAATTCACCCCTTGGGCCAGGAGACACTTCCTCACCAGATGCTCTTCTCCAACCAGCTCATGGGTAATGGGAGGTGACAGGCTGAGCGCGGGGACCTGGGGCGGGAGGTTGAGCCACTGCCAGCTGAGCGCGCTTCTCCCAGAAAGGCGCAGACGGTGAAGGCGTGGAACTGCGTTCCTGCACTTCTGGACGACGACAGTCACGGTACAGGGCCACGTCTGCACGGGGCAGGGGGAGGGGAGGGGGAGCAAGGCAGGGATTTCACTTATTTTCAAGCCCAAATGCTCCACTTTTTTTAGATTTGGGGGGTTCCTGTCGCTGTGGGTAGCTCCTATTCCTTGGGGGTCCCAGCCTCATTATCAGAGTCCACTGTGGCAAATCTTGACAAAACTATGGGAATTTTCCTGGGATTCAACACAAACTGAGGCGTCCAAAAATACACAATTTCTAGGCAAAGTGTTTTCCCATTTATCCCTCAGCCCATATGGCACCTTTGTAAGAATTAGAAGTACCTCTCCTGGAGCAAGGCAACACATGGGAGCAAGACAGGCACGTGGAAGAGGACACAGCCAGACATAGGAGTTCTGGCTCGGTGAGCAGAGCATGGCCTGGCTTTCAGCATCCATTTGCCCCATGCAGTTGGTGCCCCTTGTTCAGTGAACGACACATACGACCATACCAGATGACCAATCTTCCTTTCCTCCTTCCTTCTTTCTTTCATCTATTGTTTATTGAATACATTTTCTGTGTTCTCTGCTTGCTGGCTTTTCCCTCCACCCTCCCCACTGTGTAGCTAATGCAAATCTAAAGATAAATAAGATACGGTCCCTGACTTCAGGAGGCTTGCACTCTAGTAGGGGAGGTGGCCATGTAAACAGATAAATCGCTAGGATTTTGATATTTAGGACTGAATAATTTATATGCAGCTACAGTAAGGGACTCAGGGACTTCCCTGGTGGCACAGTGGTTAAGACTCCACACTCCCAGTGCAGGGGGCTGGGGTTCGATCCCTGGTCAGGGAACTAGATCCCGCATGCATGCCACAACTAAGAGCTCGCATGCCACAAGTAAGGAGCCTGCGAGCCACAACTAAGGAGCCCACGTGCTGCAACTAAGACCTGGAGCAACCAAATAAATAAATAAATATTTTTAAAAATAATAATAAAGTCAGGGAATCAGGCTGACTCATACCAGGACTAAAAGCCTAGGAACTTATTTCCTCAAGACCAATGAATGCATAGTGGTGGAAGTTCTTGGAAGTACAACTGGAAAACATTTGGTGTCTAGAATCCTGACTTCTCTCTAAGAGACATGGACAGTGTTAACAGGGAGGAAGCCTTTGCTCTGTGAACACCTTGATGGGTCTGCAACAGCATGTTTGGGAGAAGGCTGAATTGCTCTGCTATTTGGGAGAGGGGGATTTTAAACAGGTTGAGGACACTGGGGAATAGGGGAGGAGACAGAATGACAGAACTCTCCATGGAAGAGAGGCCAACAGAAAAAACTCATGAAGGATAAATTTTCAAGTTACATCTGCTGTGGCGGATGCTATTAAAGTCTTTACTATATGACCCTCCCCCTCAAAAAAAAATACCACATCATTACAGTCCACTTATAATATGGAACTGCCTGGGGTAAGGGGAGGAGACCAAGGAAGACTATGGATCCTTTTAAGTTGTCATGAGTCAAAACCATAAGTGCTAGAGGCAAAGAAGACCATGAGAATATTAATCCATGAGCATTCACACAATTACTGGGAAATTTCTCAGAAATCAATTACTTCGATTTCTCAGGCCATGAAATTGGGGATTCAAGACAATTTCAGGCAGCTCTTGAGGAGCAGCTGATATCTATCTAGGTTGGAGCAATAATGCTTTCAAACTTGTTTGTTGTGTTGTCAACACAGGGTCATGTTCAAATGCGTCCAGCAACCAGGAGGGTAAAGGGGTGAAGCGGACTGGGTGTGAGGCAACAGGGAGTGGTGGAGACTGTGGTAAGAGGGCAGGTTCCACTGGAAGCAGACAACAGCCACCCAGCTCCAGCCAAGTGTTGCCTTGCAAGAGTGCAAGCCCAGTGTTGTCAGTCCACATTTTAAGAGAAAGCCAGAAATGTAGATGCTTGAGAAAAACCACAACTAAAAAAAAGTTAACTAATTCAGAAAATATTTTTACACTTCAGGGGTCAAAAATAATGTCTTAAGCTGTATCTGGTTTCTAATTTAGAAGACAGAGAAATACAGAGGCAAGATCAGTTTTGGGAGCCAGTAATTAAATGAATGACATTAGTCAGTGAGCCATGATAGAAGGAGCTCTGGCCCAGAAGTCCTAAGTTCAGGGTTCCAGGCTCTGCTCTGCTACTAATTGTCTGTGTGGCCTCAGTAAAATAATTTACAAACTCCAAGCCTTAGTTTCTTTATCCGTGAAATGAAGGCATTACATCTGATGCTCTTTTAGAGTCGGAATTCCCATTATTGAGGGAGCAGAATGAAAAATAAGCCCTGGGTGTGTTTCCAAAAGTATTGAATTCATTGACATTATTGTGTGTCTGCACGGTGCATTGCATTGATCATGGGATTCTTGCTTACTCTGAAAAAGTAAACATAAACTCCAAAAGCACCTTAATTATTTTGCCTGCCTGAGAAAAATGCTTTCTAAGAAGTGGAAGAAGCGCCTCCACCATGGGGAGTAGCGTTACTGACACTATCAGCAGGTGAGTTCCAGGGTGTGTCAGTGACGATAGGAGTGCTGGTATATTTCCTATTCAGACTGACATGGCTCGGAGGTAGAAAGCTAACTGATGTTTGTTCAATAATAGCAAGATATGTCACAGCATCTTTTGTCAGCTTAGAGTAAAACCCTGGGGAAAATATGTTGCAGACAGTTGCAGATGTTTGGAGATGAAAAGATGTTGCCCTGAAAATGCCTGAGGCGTGGTCCGCTGCTCTGCCTGTTGGCAAACCTCCTTTTCCGGCACTAGGACCCTCCACTGGATCCCCCATCCCCGAGGCTGCTTGGGACAAGCAGAGTCGCAGCTAGTCCTTCGAGTTTTATCTGGAACCTCAGGACAGCCCCACCCTCTTCAGGGATTTGGGGGTGGGAAGGAGGTTGAGAAGCAGCAGCAGAGAACGGGTGGGTGAGGAGAAGATTCAGAACTCTGAGATTTGAGTAACTTTAGGAGGCAGTGCTGTTTGTGGAACATTTCATTCTTGATAGCTACTGTCACATTCTAGTCATTAGGCTGCATTTACTCGTGGGTTGTAGAAATTACTTCCCATGGGAAATGAAAGCAATTCCTTGTTTTCAAAGGGTGCTTTGTTTTCTAGGAGAAGAAACTAAAACATATGATGGTGCAGCCAACTATAGCCTACATAGCCTGCTAGGTCAGTCCTGGTTCAAGTTCATTACTCAGCATGACCAGATGAATAAGTAACCAAGAAATAATAATGATGATAATAATAATAGGTGCATTGCACCTATTATGAAGGTGCACTTGTTGAGCACCTTCTGTTTGCCAAGCTCTGAGCTGAGCATTTACATATGTATTTCAATTAATCCCTAAAGATACCCTGGGCACTCTCACTAGCCCCATTTTACAGATGAGGAAACTGAGGCTTAAAGAAGCTAAATACATTCACTCAAATTAACACAACTGGGGACTCAAACCTGATCTGTCTGACTCTGTAGGCCATTCTTGTAACTACCCACCCCTGAATACACTACATTTGTCATTCCAGAAATAAAAACTCTCCCAGCAAATACTATAGGAATAAGGAGTGAATGAAACAAGCAGGAGGGCATAAAACAGACAGCGGCGTCTCTGAAACTGGAGTCATCCACGTGAATTCCAGCTTTAATGTATTACATCCATTAGGTGGCACCTGCTTCCCTTCTGTGCTCCAGGTGTGGGCATCCCGAGGTTCACGCATCTGCAAACTGAAATGAGATGGTACAGCTGTAGGGAGAAATGTGAGCTGCAGTTCCTGCTCCCTGACTCCTCGGCCAGGCCAGCCGAAACGAATCCTTCCCTTGTTGGCATTTATATAAAGCCTCTAGCTGTAGCACCAATAGACTGTCCCCCATTGTCCTGGGTATTCTCATTTATTTTTATTTATTTTATTTTATTTTTATTTATTTTTTATTAGTTTCTGCTTTATAACAAATTGAATAGTTATACATATACATCTGTTCCCATATCCCTTCCCTCTTGCGTCTCCTTTTGATTAGTTACAGTGAAGCCATAATAACTGGCTTCATTCTTTCCCCTTCACACCTGATAGAACACCAGGAGCTCCCGGGGCCCTTCCTGCCCTATGGTCTAGCATCAAGCCAAGATCAATCCCACCTGAGCAATAATGATGAATTAAATCCTTTCGTCCTTCATATCCCATTTTTCAGTTTGCAAAGAGTTTCAAACACATTTCGCAGTGACATCATTAGCCAATGGGAGATGAGTGAGAAGTCTAATGTGTCCCCGCCCGTAGCACACCGAGTTCCTCTCATTTCTCAGGAGACCAAGGCACGTGAAAAGGTTTGGGTTTGGGGCTCTGATGCTAGGAGCGAGGCGAGAGTGCCCAACCCCCGGCTCCTTTGATGTTAAGAAAGAGTTTATCAAAGAATAGAAGGCCAAGGCCTTAGTGCCACTGGTGACGTGGCATCTTCAGTTGGGTGTCTCCACTGAGGTGTCCCCTACCTTCAAGGTGGTTGAGGATTTAAGTTTATTCTTTGGAGGAGCCAGCAGCCTGCATCACAGAGGGCACAGAGCAGGGGCCTCCTGGCCCTCCCGGTCCTGCCTGTCCCCTCCCAATACTGGACCCCTCTCCGTTTGCCAGTAGCTCTAGGGGACATGTTTTTCATTGGTCAACAGTCTCTCCCAAGCTTCAGCACATGGGACCCTCCCAGCCCCTGGATTCCAACCCAGTTCCTAAATCGGACACTGTTTCATCCTTACGTAAAAGAAGAGAAACTTTCTAATTTAAAACCATACAGAGTGTGACATATCGTTTAGCCAAGCACATTAGTGAGCTCCAAGCTTTGGAGCCGGCAAGAGAAGCCAGACTTAAGTTTGGAGATAGGGACTGGAGGAGATGAATTGTTCCGCGAAACGATTCCCAGAAAATCTTTCCATGCTACTGAAAGCCAAGAAGAGTGAGGGGCTTGAGGCATGAATTACAGTGGGAGACAGATGACTGAGTTGTCAGAAATGGCCAAGGTGGTTCGCAGAAATGAAAGTCCAATACTTAACTTTTAGTTTTCAGGGCTGGGCTGTGAAGTCCTTCTGATGCCCCAGAGTCAGCAAGGCCTGAGTTATTCACATATGAGGGAAGTGAGTTGTTCTGTACAAAAAGTAAGGAAAAAGAGGCGTTTCACGACTGGAAGCAGAGGAGAACCAAGGAGTGAGGTGTAAGGAGGGCAGAGTTTGAATGCAACCAAGTTTCTTTCCATGAGAAAATAATCCACAAGGAACTGCAGAACCCTTCTGGGCATGGGATGGGGGAGCGTGAGATAACAGAGTAATGGTGATACCTGGGGGGCAGTCACCAATCCTGTACAGAAGCCAGGGCAAGTGGCAAGTAGTATATCCCCATTTTTTTTTTTTTTTCTTCGCTGCATTGGGTCTTCGTTGCTGCGCGTGGACTTTCTCTAGTTGTGGCGAGCGGGGGCCACTCCTCGTTGTGGTGCATGGGCTTCTCATTGCAGTGGCTTCTCTTGTTGCGGAGCACGGGCCCTAGAGCTCGCGGGCTTCAGTAGTTGTGGTGTGCAAGTTCAGTACTTGTGGCGCATGGGCTTAGTTGCTCCACGGCATGTGAGATCTTCCCGGACCGTGTCCCCTGCATTGTCAGGCGGACTCTTAACCACTGCACCACCAGGGAAGTCCCAATATATCCCCATTTGACAGATGAGAAAACCAAGATCCAGAGAAGTTACAATATCTGCCCAATGTCACACACCTAGCAAATGGGGAAGTCCAGATTACGATGCTCCATGTGCTATTTCTAGTTGAAAAATTCCTCACCGTTATTTGCCAACTAAAAGGCAACCAGAAAAAAATAATCAAAAATAAATGAGCACCTTCTGTATACTTTGTTATAACTCATTACATCATCAGCCTTCTCCTCACTGTGTTATTCTGCTCTAAACTTCACCATCAGTGACACTTAGAGCAGAAGGAAGGAAAGGGTCATGTTCAATGCAAGAGCTGTCGCTGGGGCAGACCAGCTAGGTCGGACATCACAGCAGCGAACACTGAGGCGTGGGCAAGGGATGGGAGTCTTAGTGAAGCCAGTGGAGAATGTGCCCCAACCATGCCCAAGCTGAGCTCCACGGGACAGGGAGTCCTTACAGACCCTGTGCTGTGCGTGTCGGGGAGATGGGGGCAGAGATCCCCACCCCTCTGTATTTTCTTCCTCTGCAGAAATCCTACCAAGGTTCTTCCACGTTGGCACAGTGCTCCATCTGACGACCTGCTCAGGGAATGAAACCTTCTTTCTGCCTTGTGACCTCCTCCTCCATGGACCGTTTCCTGCGTGATTTGGGCAGTTTGCATAACCTTTCACACACCCCATCGCCCTCACCCCACCCCCGCCCTGGCTGAGCTCTTTGTGGGCACTTACTGGGTAATTGTTGGTTGATTCCTTGATGTTTTTGCCACGAAACTTGTGATTCTCACATGATTCTGAATAAGAAACAGGCTGAACACACATCGTCTATTATTTGTAGGTGGCCTTGTGCATTTCTTCCAGTGCATGCTCTAGTAAGTAATCCTGGTGCTTTCTCCTGATGGCTGCTGTCCCTGGAACTGTCCCTGATGGCTGCTGTCCCTGAGGCTGTCACCTAATGACTTCATTCCCAGAGGCTGTCCCTGATTGCCTCTGTCCCTAGGGCCACTTCCAGCACTCTGCCCAGTGCTGAGAAAGAGAAGAGCAGTCAAGCCATAGAATTCTAGGATAGAGAAACAAAGGCCCTCTGCTGGGGTAGGACTCAGTGGTCAGCTGATCTTACCTCTCTGTTTGTCTGTGATGCTCCCACTTAAGTCTGTTGTAATTATTAATCTTTTCCAATCTCAAAATGTCCTGGTGTGGGTGATAAATTATATATGATCACCCAACTTCAGTGATCATCTAAAGTGATTTTTAAGCTTTCCCTTAGCCTGGAGGACCTTTTCTTCAAACAGTTACTCCCAATGCCGATGTGTAAAACAGAAAAAAATGGAAGCTGTTCTGGCTGAAGGGAGTGGGTGAAGGGAGGCTGAACCACCCCCATCTACCCAACACACACCACGCCCCTCCATCACTGTCCCACCCACCTGCTGTGGCAGCCCTCCCCTCAGCCAATGGGAGTCTTGAAGCTCAATGCATCACCTGTGAAACCCACTACTTTAATTTTAAGATGAGGGAACTGAGGCCAATGGAGAGGTAAAGGGATTACGTAAGGCCAAACCACTAGGTAATGGAAGAGCCCAAGCTAGAAATTCATAGTGGTATCTCCACCATGCCAAGTCTCCTTCCAGTTTGCCAAATGGTCTTAAAACTAAGTGGCTATATTCCCAGTTTTGTGCTACCTTTTCATTATAAATTTTTTTATGATATGTATATATATTTACTATATTTTTTCTATGTATATTTGCTATATATATATTTATATATGTATGTCAAGGATGTATCTCCTATAACATTTATGTGAAATTTCCATCATGGGGAAAATGGTAGGGAGTTAAAAATCACCTAATTGACACTTGAGAAGGCCACAAGGCACAACAAGGGAATTGCTTTGTGCTAAGTTGACTCAGTGTGAATTGTGTATGTATTATTAAAGTAAACAGGGCTTGGGGACAAATGCCTTTTCTAGAGACTGTATCCTTGCAACCATTTGGATGGGCTTCATTAATCCCAAGAAGCAGACCTCAAAAAGTCAAACAGGAAGCGGCACTCCTGCTGTTGTATAAAATAAACACTCCGTCCCTCCCCCCAGCACAGAGCTCTCCTTTTGTCTGAGGGCTTCATTCAGAACAACAGTTGGCAAATCTAAACGGAAACTATGCCCTATCTTGGAAGCACAGCTTCTCCAAGCCCCTCGTTGTTTAAAGAGCTGCCCACCTTCCCCTCTCCCTTCTGCTCCCACCTGCCAGCAGGCAGTTTCCACTTGAGCCCTGTACAAGAAAAGCCCTGTACTGAATGCAAATCAGAAAGCGATGTGACCATTTTATGGCCTAAGGAAGGCCTGCATGTGGCAGCTTCTGGGTGGAGGGCAGGTTGTGTTCTTTTATTTTAACCTGGTTTTAGTTTGACTCAGGCACTGCCTGTTTCTCAGGGGAACAAGAGCCTCTAACTCTGGCCCACACAGATGAATTTGTCCACAGGCAGAAAGCAATCATTTCCCTCTCCTTGGGCAGAAGAGAAACAGCCTGACAAGGTGGGGCTGAGCGTGGGCTTGCCTCACCCTTCTCACCAGCTGACTCAGAGTATTTGCATAGTTGGGATTCTGAGGAAATGCTGAAGTCCGTCAGAGCACAGGCTCTGGATGATCTATGCAAAGTATGTCTCCCTGTTCTGAGGCAGAGAGCACCAACGTGCTGACATTAGAAACAACATAGTAGACATAAAATCTGATATTTCTTAAAATCTTACTCTGGGCTTGTTCCTCTAATTTAAGCCTCACAAAACCCCTTTTGGGTGGTAACTGTGATGATCCCATTTCAGAGAGGCAGAAACAGGATTTGATAAAGATGAAAGGACTTCCCCAGTCACTCAGCAAGGGAGTGGTAAAGAAGGATTTGAACCTGTGCAGTCCAGCCCCAGAGGCTGCCTCTTACCAACCAAACCCAGGAAGCACCCAGGCTTGGGCTGAGGCTGCCCAAACCTCTGTGTGTTCACAGATCACAGGGGGCTCTTGTCAAAAATGCATATTCTGGGCTTCCCTGGTGGCACAGTGGTTGAGAGTCCGCCTGCCGATGCAGGGGACACGGGTTCGTGCCCCAGTCCGGGAAGATCCCACATGCCGCGGAGCGGCTGGGCCTGTGAGCCATGGCTGCTGAGCCTGCGCGTCTGGAGCCTGTGCTCCACAACGAGAGAGGCCACAACAGTGAGAGGCCCGTGTACCGCAAATAATAATAATAATAATAATAATAATAATAATAATAATAATAATAATAATAATGATAATTGCATATTCTGGTTCAGGAGTTCTGGATGCGCCAGACACTCTGCATTTCTAAAAAGCTTCCAGGCAATGCCGATGCTGTCGCCGGGCGGGAAGATTCTAGGGCAGCTCTCAACAAACTTTTTCTGTAAAGGGCCCGACGGGAAGTAGTTGAGGCTCTGTGGACCAGGGACAATCTCTGTTGCATATTCTTCTTTTTCTTTTTAATCTGGTACAAGCTTTAGAATAGAACATCATCCTCAGCTCTTGGATCATGGGCTGCATTTGCCAGGGCAGCGGTGCACCGTTCCCTGACCTAGAGCAGAGCAGGTAGAGTGGCCAGGCCCATAGCCTGTCATCTCCGGTCAGCGGGTATGAGCTGCAGTCTGGATCTTCAATTAAGTCGGGCCGTCGGGGCAGTAAGGTCCCAGACAGGCTGCCTCCACCGGGGCCACTTTTGGTTACAGAGAGGAAGGAGGCTGACCTACACCCGAAGGGATCTGTCGGGATGATGAAGGGTCTGGACTCCCGGGCGTGCAGAGAGGGCTGGAACATAGGGGTCTGCGGGCTCGGGGAACGGAGTGGGTGGGCATTGCCTCACACACTGCTGAGCCCTTTACCTCTGGTGAAGCAGGAGCAGAAGGTTATCAAAGGGGCTCCAGCGATGGGTGGAAGGATAACCCCCTTCAACTCGGAGTCTAAGATCCTATGATGCCAACGTGCGAGGCTAATCTGGATGCTGTCATGAGATAATCTGCACACACATGATCTGATTCTCTTGGGGTTTATCAGCAACCACAACGCAGAGAAGCTGCTGAGTTCGCCCCTATGACCCCTTATCTCTTGGCCCAGCCAGGGAACTGGGGCTGAAATTCCCCCGCTGCCCTGGCGGAAAGGGGACATCGCCCCAAGCTCCAGGCTCCAAAGTAGTGAATGAGGAGCCTCTGCTCAAGAACCTTCTCCAGGCGCTGGAGACCCTGTTCCTTTTTCATCTTTCTCAGAACTTCAAAATGAGGTGAAGTCATCTTACTTGCAGGAATTCGTTCTCTAAAATAATTATGAATATGAATAAAGACTTTGCCCCTCCTCAGGTGCAAAGGGTGGAGTAATTCATAGCCTCTCAGTCCTTCAAGGCTTCTCTCTGGTTTTCTTTGATCTATTCCCCCTCCTTTCTTTCATTCCCCTTCCTTTGACATAGGCTGTTGTGTGTAAAGTGCATCTTTTGGTTTGCCTGGATTCTTGCAAAATGTGTATTGTTTTGTAGGCATATATATATTTCACTTACTTAACCACTCTTTGTACATAACTTATTCTGTTTCTGGCTTTTTCACGCACCACCGTGTTTGAAAGATCCAACCTGTAGCTACATGTAACAGGATCTGTTTCTTCTAACATCTGCATGCACTCGATTCTCCAGGGACGCTCACCCAAGTTACCTCCAATTTCTTCTCATCACACACAGCACTGTGATGAAAACCTTATACATCTTTCTTTATGGACATGGGTAAGAAATTCTGCTTGATTGCTCTCCAGGGGGAAAATCGCTGGGCTGTCGGGTTTGTGAATACCTAATTTGACTTTATCTTGGTGGATGACTCTGGAGGAAAGTAGCACCAGCCCATCCTCCCACCGGCAGTAGAGCAGGGTCTTATCCCTTCATCTCTCCCAACACTTGCCATTAACGGCCTTCTCATTTTTCTAGTCTAATACTTATGAAGGGAGACCCCATTGTCACTTTAGTTTGTGCTTCTCTGATGCCTCCTGAGTTTGAGCATTTCTGCATATGCTTAATGGTCTTTGGGTTTTTTGTTTGTTTGTTGTTAACTGTCTGTTGCTGCTCTTCATCTACCTTCCCCATGCTATCCCTTACTTTCATCTCGATTTGCAGGAATCCCTGGAACATTCTAGAATCTAGATATCAGTCATTTGTGAGTTTTAGGCATTGCTGATATCTTCTCCCAGTCTGTTTGTGCCTTGCTCATGGTATCTTTTGTTGAACGGAAATCTTTCAAATGAATATAATTAAGTATATTTATTTTTTACCTCATGGCTTATACTTTTTTCCAGTTTTACACACAAAGTCCATCTATAATCCCAGGACACGAGAGTTTATCTTATTGTGTGATTTTACATGTCACGTTTAGGTCATCATATCACCTGGAGTTTACCCTTGAGTGCAGTCAGAGGAGAGGTACTAGTAATTTTTTCTTCTCAGTTTTCCCAGTAGGGTCTCATCTACCCAACAAACCTTGCTTTTCTTTTTCATTTGTGGTGCCACTTTGTCACATATTAAGTTCCCATATGTCCCTAGGTCTATCTCTGAGCTGGTAGCAAAGATTTAGTATCTGTGATATTCACTGTAACATTATTTTTAATAAAAATGCAAACAACCCTGATGTGCAACAGTTGAGAATTGATGAAATCCATCACAGTACATCTCTACAAGTAGACTTCCATGCAGGGGTTAAAACTGATATAACAAAAGGCTGCACAATGCCATGGATAGTTGTGTTTTATTGCTGACTGGAAACGGCAGATTCCAAAATAACATATAGTGAATGATCTTAAGTATGTAATAAACCATGCGTATACATGTATATAATTGGTAAACACTCAAATAGTATTGGTGGTTCTTTATGGACAGTAGGATTCTGGTGACAGAGTAAAGGAGGGAGCCGGGTGAGAGAACATTAGAAAAACCTGGCTTACTGGTGGAGCCACATTCTCAGCTGCAAAGCCCTATAGCTGTCTAGCATCAGTGATAAGGAAAGTAGGTATCTGGCTAGGGAGACCAGAACTTCTCCAACTTTAAGGTGCACATCAATTACCCAGGATCTTGTTAAACTGCAGATTCAGATTCAGTGGATGGGGAGGGACCTGAGATTCTGCATCTCTAACAAGCTCCCAGAGGATGCTGAGGCTCCAGGACCTCACTTTGGGTAGCAAGACCCTCCAAAGCCGATTCAGTTCTGCTTCTGGACAAGGCGCTGAGCTGGACAAAGAGCCAACAGCCTTTGCAGGTTACTTAGACGATGTGACCAAGAGTGGAGAGTTTAGGGCCTCCCTGGTGGCGCAGTGGTTGAGAGTCCGCCTGCCGATGCAGGGGATGCGGGTTCGTGCCCCGGTCTGGGAGGATTCCATATGCCGCGGAGCGGCTGGGCCCGTGGGCCATGGCCGCTGGGCCTGCGCATCCGGAGCCTGTGCTCCACAGCGGGAGAGGCCACAACAGTGAGAGGCCCACATACCGCAAAAAGAAAAAAAAAAAAAAAAAAAAAAGAGTGGAGAGTTTAGTTTACGTGCTGGTGTATGTTGTTTTGAGATTGTTGGTTTTGGAGGGGCCAGAACATGGAGGTGTGTATATAAGAATTGAAATATGACCTTGATCAGTAGTAAATATGGACCAGCAGACATCCTCTTGCCTTCTTCCCCTTGCCCTTCCCCTTCCCACAGTTGGATTTAGCCACCCATCTCCTCTCAGCAGTAAGGCCTGAGGTTGAGATAGGAAAGCAGGTGAGAGCCATCTGGCCCCAGGCATGCAGCCAGTCTCACGGACAGGGCTCACCTGGATAAGGCGAGGGTCACCCCTAAGTCCCCTCAGGAAAGTGTCCCCTGAATGGAGAATTTGAGGAGCATGAGCTTCAAGGCGAGGTCTCAATTATTGCTGAGAAAGAGTCAGGGACCTATATCCACCCCAGATGGCTAGAAAGCCCCTCCTCCTTCACTGCCCACTCGGTCCTGCTGCTGCTTTACAGCCCTGATAACCTGTTTTATAGGCGACCACAATTATATCTCCCTTACCAAACTGCTCCAAATAGCCAGTACAAGCAGATACTTTGTAATAGGCCTGGTGATTTTAACCGGCATTGTAGACAAAGGGAACTCACACAATAAATATCTGTTGGCTGATTGTCAGCTCAATGTACAGACTCTACAAAGTGTCCTACAACTTTTCCATTGTGTTCTTACTTGTGAGCATTTACAGCCTGGTCATCAGCATATACAAACCCCTGCTATCATTACTATTCAACTAAATTTCACATTTCATATGGGCCATGTACCAGGCACAGGTACTTTCACATTTATTTTATCACCTCATCCCTAGAACAATCCTGGAGTCTAGTTATTACAATGAAAATATCAAGGTTCAGAGAGGTTAGGTAACTTGCCTAAAGTAACACAGGTTGTAAATGAGAAATCTCCAGTGAGGGGAAGGAAGAAAAGAAAGTGACAAGTGGATTGTTGGATATGTTGAAGAGTTTGTCTTGAATGGAGTTCTTGGCTCAGAGTGAAGGCAAAGCTCTGAGGGGTAATGTGTTCCTGTGCCCCTAACTAGAATAGACCTCCAGTGATGTTTCCTAGGCTATGGGAGACCCTGTTGGTTTCCTAAGTTATGGAAAGTCATGGCTACCTCCTCCTTGATAACAGATTCCGGTTTTGTTCAAGTGGCAATGCATATAGCCCCAGGGGATAATCATCATTGATCTAAGCTAGACATGGCAATCTCCTTCCTCTTTACCAGTGATTAATTGTGGGCATCAGACCACACAGGAGATGAACAAGAAGATCTATGGGGACTTCCTGGAAAGTCTTCCTTTCTGATAAGATAGAGATCCATAAAGAGAAAGTCCGTTTCCCACAACCAACCTTCCTTCCTTCCTGCTTAGGCTGGTGTATTATGAAGATGTGATACTTTGCATTTAGGCAGCCATCTTGTAACCATGAGGAGAAACGTAGCCTAACACACTGAGGATGGCAGAGCTACAGATGGAAAGAGACTGGGGTCCTTGATTATCTTGTTGATCAACCAAACAGCCCTGGAACCTCTACCTCCAGACTTCTTAAAATGTGAGCTAATGAAGCACCTTTATAATTTAGCCTGACTTGTTGGTCAGATATTCTGTTACTTATAAGCAAAAGCACCATAATGATACAAGGGCCTTCACTCGGCTTCCTTTCTGGTTAGAGGCTAAGCATTTCCACACAAATCGCTCTGTCTTAGATTGATGTCTCGGTCTAGAATTGCTCTTCATCTGGTCTCCTCAATATCTTCCTACCAGGGCTTCTTTGTGTTGGCAATTGGTTCAGTCTAGCATTGGCTACAAATCAGGGAAGAGTCTTCATTATTCTACAGTGAGTAGTCAGTCTACTCTTCTACTTTTTTCATCTTTGTAAAACTCAGCCCACCTCTTTACGGAAGAAGGACCACCATATTACATGTCAGAGTATTCTGCTTTTGACAATATACTTACTTCTAGCAGTGTGTTTTATATTTTCATATTACTAATTAGTGCCCTTTCACTTCAGCTTGAGGAACTCTTTCAGCATTTCTTGTAAAACAGGTCTAGTTGTGATGAGTTCCCTCCGCTTTGGTTTGCCTGGGAGAATCTTTACCTCCCTTTCATTTCTGAAGGACAAGTTTGCCTTGTGTGGTCCTTGGAGGGTGCTTTCAGGCTTTTCCACCACCTGAAGGTTGTTGGAATCCTCACTGGTGCTTCCAAGGCCAGTGGCTAGGGACCAGGGCAGGCAGTGGTGGCGGGCGGAGCTGTTAGTGTGCACACACTCAGCTGGGGAGGCCAGGTGCAGGAGCCTGTGTACTGGCAGGGGCTGGTTGCAGACACACATGTAGTGGTAAGAGCCAGGGCCAGCTGTGGGCAGACTAGTAGCTCTGGGGGCCCTGGCCATCAGCGTGCCCTTCTGTGGGTGCAGGGTCTTACCTGGACACATGCATGGCAGCAGAGGCCAGAGACAGGAGTTGGGCAGGTGCAGGGCTACCAGGGCTGGTTTTAGGAGCACCCAGGGGTGGAGGTCAGTGACAGAAGTCAGGGCCTGATCCAGGCCCACAAGCAGCTGTGTGAGCGCTGGCTGTCAGCATGTACTCCTGGGGCTTCAGGGTCTCACAGGGACATGTGCTTGGAGGTGGAGGTCAGTGGTGGGGTCAGGCTGGGAGTGTGCAGGTGCTGGAGGGACTAGCTCTGAGTGTGCACACAGCAGTGGGAGGCAACCGCAGGAGTCTGGACTGGTGTCTTACACTTGCCTGGCCACAGCGGGATAAGTGGGGAGGGACACAAAGGGCTGGCATCTGTGAGTGCAAAAACCTGTGGTGGGAAAACGTCAGTGGCCAGATCTGCAGGGGTTATAGAGTGGCTGTGCAGGCCATTGATTTCTTCAGTGGCAAAAGCTGCTGGGGTCCTTTGCAGAGCAGGTCACTGGAACCACGGTTGCTTCCACTGCGTGGCTGATACGCGTTAATCCCTGCTCTTCTTCCTTGTTCCTGGTCATTTCCATACATCTTAGCTTTATGCCTCTGCGTGAAGGGGTGAAACGGAAATGGGTCCTTGTGCAGGTTCCTGGAAGGCTAGGGAAGCTGGTTGCTCACCTCACTCTCTCTTTCCCAGTGACGAGAACTCTTTCTAGCTGGGAAGTTCATTACTGATCTGAACAGTGCGGGCCTGAGGGATGGGATGATGCAGGCAAGATGAAGCTGGTCTTCTTTCCCTTTTTGTGCAGTTATTCTCAGGTGTTTTGTTCTGCTGTGTTGCTGAAGTTCCTTAAGTGGAATCCTGAGCTCTCCCAAAGCTATTTTTGTTCATGGATACCTGTATAACTGTTGATCTTTGTAGGGGAACAGAGGCTGGAGTCTCCTACTCCACCATTTTGGTCAGAAATGCCCTTAAATGGATATGCCTTGCATTCCATCTGATGTGGAGAGGCCTTGTGATGTAGTGGGAAAGATCAGAGACTCCAAGCCAGGCCCCCTGGGTGTGAATCCAGGCAGTTGTGTGACCTTGGATACAAATTCAACATCTTAGTGTAGCTTTTCCTAGGAGCAGACCCTGAAATAGCCATTTGAGTGCAAGTAGTTTACTTGGAAGTAATTCTGGAAAATATGCATAGGGGAGGGGGAAAGTGAGGTGGGGAAGGGAAAGAGGTCAACAAGTGTTTGTTACTAAGCAAGTTTCCACTGTGAAGAGCTGGAGTGTAAGCCCTCCAGGGACACCATAGCACACATGCCTCTGAGTTCTCACACTCAAGGGGCCAGGGAGCCAGGGAAGTTATATACTGACTCTTGTCAGTCATTGGTTGAGGGCTGCTTTCAGGGGACGATAATTTCCCAGCACACCTGACCTACTACACGTGGGCAGAGAAAGCTCTCAGAACAGCGATGGTAGCCATTGGAACTTGGCCTGGCAAGGGCTGAAATGGTGAAGGCTGAAGGGATACAGGGAGGATCCCACAGTATCTGCTACATTTACTTTTCTCATCTTTAAAGTGGGACAATGATAGTATCTACCTCATAGGCTTATTGGGAGGTTTATGTAAGTTAACAGAGGAAAGTGCTTCGATCAGAGCCTGGCGTAGAGTAAGCACCACTTAAGTGTTAACTGTTATCACTTGAAGTTCTTTGCCTCTCTGTGATGTAAAAGCGTCTTTGCGACCATACACCTCAAAAATGTTTAGTGAAGTTTGCTCAACTTATGAATGCTTAGGGAGAAGAGGGGCTTGTGGGACAAGAGGAGGAGCTCACATTCACCCCAGGTCCCTGCTGCACACTCAGAGGTAGTCCACATGGAAGCAGTGGTCGCGGGGAGAGGGGGGTCAAGGCTGTAAACCCTCAGCTGGCAGTTTGCTCACACTCTGGAGGGCTATGGGTTTCTGCGGGGCATGGATTTGGGAATTCGATCCCAGCTCTTCTATATCTCAAAGGACATGGAGGCTGCAGCTGCCATCTGGGTTAGGTACTAGATTGTAAGCTTCCTGAAGGCAAGGACTCTGCATTCATTGCTGGATTCTCCCTGCTTCTCTCCTGGCTTGGGGTAGATGCTCGATAATTGAGTATTGAGTAGATGAGCATGAAAAGAGCTCAGAAAAGCAGGAAGCGCTTGTTTTCCTCTACAGTCTTGGGTGAGGGACAGCATTCCCCTATGCAACCCCTCCGCTAGGGGCCCACTTGTCTCCCTTGCCTCTCAGCCAACAGACCCAGGAAGTAACCTGCACCTGACCCTGGCATGGGTGAGCTCCCCGCTCTCCATGGCTCCACCTAGAATACAACGGACAAGTTGTATGCATTTATACCAACACATACTTTTTTTTTTTTTTTTTTTTTTTTTTTGCGGTACGTGGGCCTCTCACTGTTGTGGCCTCTCCCGTTGTGGAGCACAGGCTCCGGACGCGCAGGCTCAGCGGCCATGGCTCACGGGCCCAGCCGCTCCGTGGCATGTGGGATCCTCCCAGACCGGGGCACGAACCTGTGTCCCCTGCTTCAGCAGGCGGACTCTCAACCACTGTGCCACCAGGGAAGCCCCAACACATACATTTTAAATGGGCTCCCACTTCTTCCTGAAAGGAATGCAAAAACTCTGTTGGAACCAAAAACATTTTATAATTATGTATCGCCAGTTAGTGAGGGAACACAAAGTGCTCAGCAAATCTGATCTCATGAGTCCTCTCAACAGCCCCAAGGGAAGAAGTTGGCAAGAGTACTTATCCTCCCTGGACTGAGGTTCAGGAGGCCAAGTGACATGTGCCAGAGCCACCAAGAGGGTGCTCCAGGGAGCCCGGGTAATGGCAAGGGAATGGAAAATTCAAGAGAGAAAGTACAAGGACTCTGTCTTGTACCGTGGACCAGGGGGTGTTGCAAGGGGGTGGTCCTGTCCATGCTCACTGCAGCATTACAGAGACAGCAAAACCTAGAAATGGCCCAATGTCCCTTAGTACAGGACCTGATAGATGGATTACGGTACAAACAATGAGATACTATTTAGCCATTCAAAAAGATCTGTGTGTTCTGACATGGAAAGTTGTCCAAGCTATTTAAATGAAAAATGCAAGTTGCAAAATAATATATATGATATAATCTCTGATACTATAAAACAGATATTGTATAATATTAAGGGGAAAGTCTAAAAGAATGTACACCAAATTATATATGAAATATGATTATATATGTCTTTGTGTGTAAATATTTTCAAGGAAGGTCTAGAAGAATGTGTAACAATGGTCATCAATACAGATTGAATTAAAATTACTTTTACTTTCTTAATCACATTTGTTACATGTTGAATTTTTTTTGCAATGTGCATGTTTTTCTCAGGGAATCAAGTTAAAATTTTCTAAAAACCAGAAAAAAGGGAAATCCCTTATGTCACCCAGAAAGTATTAAAAATAGAAAATAAAACTATTAAAATGTGCTCACATTGTTTTCTTTCGTTAAAAAAAAGCACCAGGAATGTTTTTCTTGATGTGAAGAATTTGGAAAAATTCCACTAGAGTTCCTATTTAGTTCCTCCTGTGCAGTAAAATTTGGATCATATACTCTGTTTTGTAAACATATGGCCCTGAATCTGCAAAACCAAAATACAGAACTGAAATCTTTCCTTTTCCTTGATGTTTTTATCCATGAGACAGGCCTGACTGTTTTGCACACTGGATAACAAACATTAGCAGAAGAGCAAACAACCCCATCCCAAGAAGGGATTCAAAATGTCAACAACTCAACATGTTCATGAGCTCTTAGACAATAGACATGAATTGTGTTATGTCATTGAACTTTAACTTTAAAACCTCAGATCGTTGTGTTTCACAACAAAGCAAATGTACTTAACACAACTGAACTGTACACTTGGAAAGGGTTAAGGTGGTGAATTTTATGCTATGTGTTTCTTATTACAATAAAAATGCAAAAATCCCAAAAACCCAAACCAAAACTCAGTTGGCTGAGGTCTAAGATATAGTGTAAGGTAAAGAAAGGAGAGGGTGAGGTCAAGTAGGGCTGGTTAAAGTTTCAGGTCTTGAAATCAGACCTTGGACAGGTTGCACTCCTTCCTTTGGTTCTTGTCCACGTGTCTGAGTGGCTATCATGTGCCAGGCACAGGAGAAGGTACAGATACAGTGACTAGCAGGGCGGGAGGCATACCTGCCCTGGTGCAGTGACTTAACCTCTCAGCCACAAGTGTCCACCTGAAAGTAGGGAAGAATAAGACATAGGCCCCCCATGCTTTCTTAGAGGCTGGGAATGTACTACCAAGGCCAGAACCTATCTGTAGGGACCCCAGAATCTCATGGGAGACAGACAAATGGACCAATATCTGAATTCAGATCATCTTCCCCTTCGGGACAGGGTCTGTCCACAGCCTGTTGCCCTTCCAGCTTCTCAGCCACTTGTAAAGGACAAGAACAGGAAAGGCAAGGTTGGTGTCCTCATCCTCCCTTACCAGTGAGGTTGGATGAAGTCCTTATGGTTTAGGATGAAAACCATGATGGTGGGCTTCCCTGGTGGTGCCGTGGTTGAGAGTACACCTGCTGATGCAGGGGACGCGGGTTCATGCCCCGGTCCAGGAAGATCCCCCATGCCGCGGAGCGGCTGGGCCCGTGAGCCATGGCCGCTGAGCCTGCGCATCCAGAGCCTGTGCTCCGCAATGGGAGAGGCCACAACAGTGAGAGGCCCGCGTACCGCAAAAAAATAAAACAAAACCATGATGGTCACATGGAATCTCCTGTGAGTTCACAGGGGAGGCCCATCGGGTAATGACGGTGGGAATGAAAGGAGCGGAGCGGGAGGGAGTTACAGTGCGTCAGGCACTGAGCTGGGCATGTTTATTATCTCCACATGCCCTCATGACCACAGTCGGGATGACTTTGACGGGGAAGGCGGCTGTTTCCGGCATTGTTTTGAGTGCTTTGTCTGTATTGACTCATTGAATGCCCACAGTGACACTATGAGGGGAGGCACTTTCATTATTCGTTTTTTACAAATAAGGGAACTGAGGTGCGGGGAGAATTAGCTAGCTAGTAAGTGGTGGAGTTAAGAGTATAACCCAGGCAATTAAAATGTAGAGCAGAGGCACTTAACCATTATATCCTATTATTCTTCTTCACACGTTAACGCATAAGGAAACCACGGCTCAACAAGGTTAAGTGGTCTGTGCAAGAGCCCGTGCAGAGAGCTAGGTTTGGCATCAGCAATTTCTGACTTCAAAGCCTATACTCTGTAAACCATGACACTCTCTTGCAATGCCGCAGGCCGTGAAAATCTCCAGAATAATGAGGGCCAACCCGAGGCCTGTGGCTGATGGGCAGAGCTGCAGAACCAGCCCTACTCTGTGGCTGGCTCCTTGGGCTGCAGGGATGGGGGCATAAGGCTCACTTGGCTTTCTGCCCAGGACAGATGGACTCCTCCACCACCATCTGGGAGCGCCCTCACTCCTAGTACCCGCTCCTGTATGCTCATCTGGATATTCATGCATTCATTCAACAAATATTTATTGAACTATTTGTCAGGCCCTGTTCTAGGCGCTGGGGATCAAGTAGTGAGCCAAACCATCAAAAATGGTTTTGTGGACTTCCCTGGTGGCGCAGTGGTTAAGAATCCGCCTGCCAATGCAGGGGACACGGGTTCAAGCCCTGGTCCGGGAAGATCCCACATGCTGCGGAGCAACGAAGCCCGTGCGCCACAACTACTGAGCCTGTGCTCTAGAGCCCACGAGCCACAGCTTCTGAGCCCACGTGCCTACAGCCCATGCTCTGCAACAGGAGAAGCCACCACAATGAGAAGCCCGTGCACCGCAACAAAGAGTAGCCCCCGCTCACCACAACTAGAGAAAGCCCACGCACAGCAACAAAGACCCAATGCAGCCAAAAATAAATAAATATTTTTTTTAAAAAAAAATGGTTCTGTACTTGGGCTCCAGAATCCGTGTTCTTGCCTCCATCCTCTTCCCCATCCATAAATGCTAGGAATGAGCTGCTCTGTAAGTCACTGGCACGGTCCATCTGCAGGAGTCTGCTAGCCCATATGGTGCTTTGTGCACATTAAAGTAAGGTGCCCCCTCTGGGTACATGGAGTATCACAGGCCCCCAGCAAGGAGGGTGGAAGGTGGGCTAGATTTCAACCCCCATCAAACCTCTAGTCCAGGCATCTTGGGGTAGGGCACAATGTATGGCAGGGCAGGTAGCTGTCCCCTCTCCTCCCCTCTGAGAGAAGTGTTCTTTTTTTTTTTTTTTTTTTTTTGCGGTACGCAGGCCTCTCACTGTTGTGGTCTCTCCCGTTGCGGAGCACAGGCTCTGGACACGCAGGCCCAATGGCCATGGCTCACGGGCCCAGCCGCTCCGCGGCATGTGGGATTTTCCCGGACCAGGACACGAACCCGTGTCCCCTGCATCAGCAGGCGGACCCTCAACCACTGCACAACCAGGGAAGCCCCAAGAGAAGTGTTCTTGATGTCCAAGGTCAATGCCCTCAATTCCCACGTGACCCCATCTCCCACCTGCTTAGCCAGGTCCCCATTCACTCCAACTTATGTAAGCGGGGCCCTGTAGGCCTTCAGCTCTTCATTAATCACCCACTGCAAGACCCATCAGACGCACCTTGTCCACCTCCCTGGACCCCGTCCTCTTCCTCCTCCTATCTGTCAGCTGCTGGGATCTCTCCCTCCCAGTGTGCCCTGCACTACCCTGAACCCAGTGTCCAGCCATCCTGGATGTGGCTATCACATATCCAAGAGCCATTCTGACTATGGGGCCATGGTGAGGTGTGCCAACCCCTCACCTTTGTAAACAAAAGGCACTAGACACCTGTTCAACAGCAGAATTGTATAAACATGTAACTATCAGGATGATGTCTTCATTCCCAACTCCATTCTGATGTTGGATGGAGATGCTGTTTAATTACTAGAAGGTTGTTTAGGAGTAGCACTCAAAATATAGAAGAGATCTATTCTTCAAAGGTGAAAAGTTATGGTTTTAAAAATCTATTTTTACATAACCCATGATTGGATAATTCACCTGCTCAACCCCTATGTATCCTCAGGTCATTTCTTCCTGGTAGCTTTCTCAGATCACCTCCCCTTCACCACCCCTGCCTCTGGTTGGGTGCCCTCCTCTGTGTACCTTCCAGAGCACCAGATCTTGCCCATCTAACAATCATCCTATGAATTGTAATTGCTCATTTGCTGCTGTACCATTCCCCCAGTGGACTGTAGGTTCTGTGAGAACGAGAACTGAGCCTTGTTCACCTTTATATCCTCAGCACCTAGCACAGACCCTAGCAAGAACTCAGTAAATGTTTGGGAACTAAATAAAAGGTATTTATTTGTATGGGAAAAAATTGGCTTCAATACCAAGCTGGACTTTTCCCCAGTAATGGAAACCCTGCCTTATTCTGGAAAGAGTGAATGAAATGGGAAGCTATGGTCTGTCCCAAGACAAACCCTCATAAATCAGAAATTAGTATCCCATGGGGCAATTCCATTTGTTTGTTTGTGTATTCATTCATTTATTCATTCACTCACTCATCATAGGCATTTATTGAACACTTTTGTGTTTCCAGGGATTCTATAGGGACAAAGGTAGGCAAAGCTCCTGCCCTCACAGAGCTTATCCTCTAGTAGGAGTGGGAGGGCTTGGGACAGGGAGGGTGGGCACAGAGGGAAGACAGACCACAAGTTTTCCCTAGTTGGTAACGTAAACTACAGCGAAACATCGTTGCTTAGAATGCCTTTCATTTGCCCTAGCTACTTCAGAATAGTGCAATGGTTAATTTGTCAAGCAGTGGCATCAGACAGCTTAGAAGCAAATTCTTAATCTATGACTTACTAGTTAGTTTGGGCAAACCACATGACCTTTCCAAGCTTCAGTTTCCTCATGGGGTGATGATGGTAACATCCCATCATCACCCACCATCTTCATGGCTGGCTGAGAGCAGGGCCAATAAATGTCAGCAATGACTCTTCCTCACCAATGAAGCAGTTTGGGAGAAGGTCTCTGGACACCAATTCATATGCACTATGATATGAAATAATAATATGAAAGCATTATTTTAATTCCTCACTTTCATTGGCTCATGCTAAGCTTTGCTAGGGGGTAACTGGCTTAATTTAGCGCTCTGGGTTGTGCAATATTTGCATTTGATCTTTGAGTCCAGGCTCAGTTCCCAGAGGCCCCTGAGCAGACAAAGATGTTGTCCATAAGCTTTAAGCAGGAACGTAGAACAGGCAGTGGTGTGAATACAGCACGGAAGACTCTGTTTGGGTTCTGGCCATTGAAATTATAGCCCAAATGACTATCTTGGAAATCCTGGAGCTAATTTCCCTTTATTACTGAACTTGAAATTGCTAGGTTAAATAAAAGCAGATTTTAATCAACTGCATTATAAACAAAAGGCACAGATGGCAGGGAAAGATTGACTGATAACAGCAAAGTCCCCTAGAAACTCTGGAACACCCCTGGGGGTGGGGACTGCTAAAGACTATGGCTCCCTGCTTTGTTTTACTCTTGCATTTATGAATTCCAGGAACTCCTTTCCTGGAAGTAAATAGCTGCCATCAACAGGATATTAGTGGGTGAATGTCCTTTGAAGCCACAGAGGAAAAAACTGTCAATTAAGGTCTGAATAGGTTAAGGGGGGCAATTGGCTGTCCACAGGGTATTCATCAGCTCCTCATCCTACCAGGAAGAGACATCAGTGTTTAAATGAAGGAGGGGAACACAAGTGGGATAACAGAGGGGGCAATCAGAGAGAATGTTGAAGGCAGTTTAAATAAATCATTTACCAGAAGATTCTAAATTCACCTCACTTCTCTTAATCCTTCTCTCATACAAAGCACACACAGATACACACATGCCTTAGACTCAAATCTCAAACAACTTCCACATACTCCATGTTGAATCATGATTCCATGTCACCCTAACACCATGGCCACCATCCTTTGGTCTTGACTCAAGCAAGGCCAATCATATTCCTAAATCCTGACCCTAATCTTTAAGCAGAGTAGAATGGCCTCAGGTGAACCAAGAGAGCTCTGTCCCAGGAGTTTAAAGCTACAACTAAGAAAATAAGTCATTTGTGTGTTGGAATGCCTGAGTACTTGAAGGCATACATCGGATATTTCAAAGTTAGGAAGGTGGACCTAGGTGAAAATGAGTCCCAGATGAAAAGATCTAAATGAATGCTAGGGCTTGGATAAATTGGATCATGTACACTAACCAAAAATGGATGGCTCAATAAAATCAAATATTCCAAAGGGCTTGTTTCCTGTCACTCTTGTGTATTAGAGAAAGGATAATACACAGTAGTCCCTGGCTCTCAAAGTGTGGCCCCAGGACCCTGGAGCAGGTGCCAAGACCTTTTCAGGGGATCTGTAGAGTCAAAGCTGCTTTCATAATAATACTAGAGTACTGTTTGCCTTTTTCACTCTTATTTTCTTGTGAGTATACAGTGGAGTTTTCTGGAGCCTACATGGCGTGTGATATCACAACAGACTGGATGAAGTAGCAAATATGAGAATCCAGCTGTCTTCAGCCAGATATTAGAGATTTGCAAAAACTGTAGAGCAATGTGACTTCTTTTCATTACATTTTTTTTAGTTTCTTAATATAGTTATTTTCATAAAAATTGTATTTATGTTAACACACAACATGCTTATTATTACTATTCCTCAACTGATTAATAAGTATTTTTAAGTTTGTCATTTTAAATTCCTAAAGTAGCAAATATTCACAGACATATCAACACAAGTCAATGCATATCAACCAAAGCTCTTCGGTGTCTGTAATAATTTTTAAGAGTGTGAAGGCCTCCTGAGACCAAACAATCTGAGAACCTCTGCGTAGAAGACTTGAAGTGTGGCAATGCTTTTTTCCAGCATTAGAAACAATGTGTAATAAGCCCAAATATTTGTCTTTAATCACCATCAGCCAGACATGGCAAAGAAGGACATTTAAAAGGGAAATAGGAAAATACCATGGAGAAAGGTTCTTATATCAGAGGCTATGCTGCAAGCCCAGATCACACGCCCTTCACACAGGCAAAAGAGTGCCCTGGATCACAAACGATGGGCTTGGGGAAAGCCTGATTTCTGATGGTTCCTGGGGAATTGGAGATGACGCTGCATCAGGGCTCAGGCTAATAGCTTCTTTCTGCTTGGACGAATCCTTTCCTGCTCAGGAGAGATGCACTGCTGAGTGAGGAAGAAGAGGAGTTTCTCTTCTACAGGCCTGGGGACATCCCTTTCCTGGGAGACACAGGCAAATACCAGGCCCTACACAACAGACCCCTAATTTAACAGCCTTGGACATCACTGGTAATCAGACCTGAACCCACTTGGTGTTTAAAAAATAAGTAATAATAATAGCAATAGTTCTGTTGTAACCTTGCACATTTGCAGGGGAGCTCTCCCAGCTGTGGAGAGACACAGCACTGAGACTCCATAGGTCAAGTAGAAACCAGGTGCCGCATTGTACAGGGACAGGCTGAGCTCTCGGCTAATACCTTGGACCCTGGTCTGGTGCCAGCTGGATGGCACACAGAAATGGGACCCTGGTCCAGCCAGGGGCTTCTGGTTCCAGCTCAGTGTTTGGAGCCTGCAAACTTCTTTGGTCCTTTGACCATGGTTCCTGCCCCCAGCCCTTCCAAGGTGAGCCGCTGGAGCTTCCTTATTAGAGAAATAAAACAAATGTCCGATCGATACCTCAGGAAACCCGTCAAGAGGCGTAAAACGGATCAATAGCCTAGATTTGATTAGGCTTTTTTATTTCTCATAATGGTAACAAACTATTCACTTTGATGGTTTAGAAAACAAAATGAAGATTTTTTTCAGGCATTGTGCACACTTGCATGTGGATTAGCCAATCCAGGAAATGATTGAGAGAGCGGGGAAATGGACTTGGGGCTAGTCATTTTGTTAATGAAGTAATCAATTGCTGTATTTATGTTCCAGCTTCTTAGAAGAAGTTAAGTTAGCCTATAAAAATATACAACAAAGTAATTGAAACGGAGGAAGTAAACAGATTACTTGTCAAATACCCTGAACTCCCAGAGTTAATGAAAATTAAGGAAAAGGAAGACAGGGGGTTTTCAACGGAGGAAGGCATTTAGTTCCAACAATAGCCAACATTTCTGTGGAATCACGAAGCAGATCCAGAAACTTTTGTGAAAATGGAAAAGAGTTAACCTACAATAAGTGAACACGTTTACACACATGACTGTCTAGATTTCTGTTGGAGTCTTAATAGTATAGTCTTGTAAAGATACCCTCATATACTTTAAACATTAATTTTAAATTCAAAAAAAATAAAATAAATCAATAGATGAGGCAATCAGGCCAAGGAGATAATAGTGTTAGAAAATAAGAGAAAACTAGGATTAAGGTCAGTGGATAAACCAGTTGGAGATGGAAGGCTACAGTTTCACCTTGAGCTTTCTAGCACCCAGCACAAGGAAAATAACACAATAAGCCAAATATTTCTCAAGGTTCATTAAATAAAACCAGATCATCTTCAAGGGAGGATGTTCAGCTGTTTAATGTGAAGAATTTTTCCCTGAATTGATTGAATGGCATTTGTTCCTGAATGATTGGAGGTGGTTTAACAGCTTAGTAAACTTAGTAAAGCATGAAAGTAATTATCCAGCCAACTGGTAGTCTTCAGATTTGGATAAATGTTTTCCTTGTACTTTCTACCTGGCAATATTAGTAACACTAATCCTCTACATCTAAATAAAATCTGATGAAAAGGAAATGCCTCTGAGAAAAGGAAAATAAACTATTCAAATAAAATATTTATTAGAACTAATACTGAGAACTTAAGAGCCATGAAAGTTAGAGTTCAAGTTCTGGCTCTGACTTGCTTGCTGTGCTATCCTAGGTATGTTACATAATCTCTCTGAGTCTTGTTTCATCTTCTATAAAATGGTAACTATAATAATACCTACCTCATAGGGCGCTATGAGGATTAAGTAATGCATATAAAACATTTACCAGAGTGCCTTGTCTATAATAAGCACTCAATAAACATCAGATTATGACCAAAGAACTTCTGCTATACAAACTCATCAAATGTTCACCATAACTCTGTTAATTATGCCCTCTGTTAAGATGGAATTTATTATTACCTTATTCTGTGGACTGAGATAGAGATGTAATTTGCCTAACATACACAGAAACATTTGGTGAAGTGAAGGATTATCTATGTGATCCAAATAAAAGAGCTACTCTGAAGGCCCTGTGATTCCACCATTAGATATTTCTTCTTTGGCATTAATCTGTTTTTAAATGTGAATAATAACCCATGAGTGTAGCACATTAAGAGTTTATGATTTATTGGAGAAAGGAGATGTGGGATGCTCATGATAGTCCACACAGATAACTAGAATGTAGTAATCTTATTGTGCTTTCATTGTATCTTTTAAATAATTAACTTCTATTAATGACAAGGTTAATTGTTATTCATTTACAGAAGTGATATACAATTTCTTTTTTCAATAAATATACTTGAGTTTTAGAGTTGGCTGAGTTGAAGAAGAAAGAAATGCAACTGGTGAATGGATATGGCAAAAGTCACAGTGGCTGTGTCTAGACATCTGTGGTTTGGAAACTGCTACACTGCCGGGTAAAGTATATACTCCTGGACCTGTCTTGTGAGGCTTTCTCTGCTATGGCCACTGCTTAAGTTTCCAGTGTCTTTTCTCAAAATTCCCTATACTCCAGTCACATAGAAGTACTTGCTATTTCCCTGGGTGAGGTTGGGGCACAGCTTTTTTTGTCTGTATAATCTAGTTCTACTCATTGGAATGTTCTTTCCTTCCTCACCAACTCAACAAGTGAATTCCTTCAAGCCCACTCTGCAAAACCTTTCCAGATACCACTGGTGACAGCCCTGTTCAACCATAACCAAAATAAGCAGAGTGAATTCTTCATTCATTTGTGCTGCTTGGTCTAAGGACAATCTCACCGGAGTATGACGTCTTCTAGGGACTGTGCTCTGTGTGTGCTTATGAATAATGTATAGTCTTATTGTTAAGTGCAGGGTTTTATAAGTATTTATATCATCAAGCTTGTAATTGTGTTTTTCAAGTCTTCTGTATCTTTTACAATTTTTGTACTCTTATTAATCTACTAGTATATAAAAATCTACAATTATGCTGAGTTTGTAAATTTCTCCTTATAATTTGACATGTTTGATTTCTATGTTTCCATGGCATATTATTCAGTGCCTACAAGTTCACAATTGTGGCATCTTTTTGGTTGGTTGTAACCATATCCTGTGTACCTCTGTTTCCCACAGTTAGCTGGATATTGAATCAAGAATGGAATTTGATCAAAATTATTACTCCATTAGAGGTTCAGAAAGCCTGTGGTCAAGGAAAAAGAGAGCACATCTGCTGGTAACAGAGCTCTATCCCCTTTAGAAGTTATAGGCTAGAGCCCAGGGCCACCCAGCTTTCCAAGGGCCTATGGAGGTGGGGAGCCTATAAAAAAGTAATGGCTCCCTAATATGTAGAGAAAAACTATAAAACCAAAATTTATAAGTATTTATTATCTTCAATGATAGTTAAATTTAATATTTATAAAATGTCATTATAAATTGAAAACAATCTATAGAGTAGATTTTCTTACTTTACCAGAATTCCCAAGGATAAACAATATGTCAAAAAATCATAAGCAATTGTAAATTAAATGTTTTTAAAATAATAAGTAATTTGATAAGCAAAGTTATATTTTAAAATTTTAATATATTTGGGGCAAAAAGAAGTAGAAAATACATGGGACTATGAGAGTCTTAAAATGGCTCAGGTTAAGGGGATCTCAGAGACATCTTGAAGGAAATGAATTTAAATGGAGCCCTAAAGAATGGTTAGGTTTTTAACCAAAGCAGTCAAAGTGGAAGAGGGGATTTTGCACAGAGATAATAGCGATAGCACAGAGGCCAAAATGCACACTAAGATTTAAAGGACAGAGAGGAATTTCGCTTGGGGGAGGGGATGGGGGCTGAAACCCTCAAACCCTGAAAGGCCTTGAATGCCTTGACTGGAGGTTGAAAATTCTCTATTTGAAATGCAGGGACCAAAGTGAATTTGTTTTCCTCTTGGTCTGGGCCATCTGGCTTCCGACAAGGAATACAGTAGTTAGGAATAAAGAGGCCAAGAGGCCAGAATGGTCTATTACTCCCCACTTCCCTCCCTGACAGGGCTGCCCCCCTAACGCCTGCACAACCATCCATTAACACACAATTAATCCCCTGGCTTTTTCAGAGCCTGGACCTCCAACCTCTCCCACCCCTTGGCAATTAAGGTCCTGCCAATTAAAAGGCCAGAGAGAACAGGTGTGTTTCACACTCGGTTTCACTTTCCTGCAAGGTGCCATATGGGTAGCCCCAAAGACCACAGACGTCTTTGTTCATTTAACAGTATCTGTTGGTAGCCAGCAGTCTCTCGGCCTGTTGGTAACCTCAGTGGGAGCAGGAAGGGTAGGGAACCTCATTGCTCCTGCTAATTCCTCTACTTCAGGGCTTGGCTTAATGCGTGGAGCCCCACCTGGGAAGGTAGCTTCCTGAGGGCACTGCCCTGCCCTAGGCATCCCTCCATTCATTCATTCATTCAGTTAGTCAACACCATCCACTGAGCCAGGAGGAGCCACCACTCTGCTATTATGTGGGAGATTCAAAATGGGTAAGAGGGAATTCCCTGGTGGTCCAGTGGGTAAGACTCTGAGCTCCCAATGCAGGGGGCATTGGGTTCGATCCCTGGTCAGGGAACTAGATCCTGCAGGCATGCTGCAACCAAGATCCCATGTGCCACAACTAAGACCCAGAGGAGCCAAAATAAGTAAACAAATAAATAAATATTCAAAACAGGTAAGAAATGGTGAGAGATTACAGCTTAGTAGAGGAAAAAGTAAGCTTATATAGTTCTTATTTTATGTCCAGTTTTGTTCTACACCCTGTACAAATATTAACTCATTTAATCCATATAACAACCTTATTAAGAAAATAGATATTACCATTATCCCTATTTTACAAATGTGGAAACAGGTATTAAAAGTTTAAGTAACTTTCCCAAGTTCACCCAACTTGCCAACAGTTCAGAGATACTAAGTGATAGAAATGAACTTTGGATCAGGGAACCTACTCCAGGATCCAAGTTCTTAACTGGATGGAGACCTATGAGAGACATATTAGGAAATTAATTCTGTGAAGCCCAGACCTCAGGTAGCGACAAGTGTACCCTAGCCCAACCCCAAATGATCATCATTCCCCCAAAGTAAACCAAAGGCCCAAATCTGGGCTATCCTGGCTGCAGGGATTGAGTGGGGGCTGAGATCTATCCTGCCTCTGATCAAGGCTCAGCTGTATCAGCCAGGGGAGGAGAAGCCTTGTAGCAATTGTTTGCTTTTAAAGTGGCCCATTTTCTAATTCATACAAAGACACCGTATGTACCACCCCTATGCTGCATGCAAACAGGCCTTTGATTGAAAGACCAGGATATGACCAAAAGTTTCTCTTGGGAGTTGAGATAATAAACCACTGTTGCCTAACAACTTCTCTGGCTTGAGCTGACCTCCTCCTCCAAGCCAGCTAATCCCAGCTTCATTACCGAGTTTGAGTTTCACTGTTCATCTGGCAGAAGAGCAATGCCCCAAACAAAGAGGAATGGCTAACTCTGAGGAAGGGGGCTTTGTCAGGAGTCACCGTAGGCAGACACCTGGGGAGGCAGCACTGCATCCTTAGGAAGGATGAACGAAGGCTTCTGAGTAAGGTGGCAAAGGACTTACTGGGAAATACAAAGGCGACAAGGATCTAGGGGCTGACAATCAAGCCTCCCCATGATTCTTTGAAGAGGTAATCAGAAAAAAAAAGCTGTCCAAGCAGCAAAGTGTTATAGAGTAATAACAGTTCTCAACCCTCTTGGTCTGTTCAGGCTGCTGTAAAAGAATACCATAGACTGGCTGGTTTCACAAACAACAGACATTTATTTCTCACAATCTGGAGGCTGCGAAATCCAAGATCGAGGCACAGCAGATTGAGTGTCTGGGAGAGCCAGAATCATGGTTCACTGACAGCCAGATTGAGTGTCTGGGAGAGCCAGAATCATGGTTCTCTGACAGCCATCTTCTCTCCGTGTCCTCACATGGTGGAAGAGGCAAGGGAGTTCTCTGGGGCCTGTTCTATGAGGGCACTAATGCCATTCGTGAGGGCTCCATCCTCATGACCTAATCACCTCTCAAAGACCCCCACCTCCTAATACTATCACAGTGGGTATTAGGCTTCAACCTATGAATTTTCAGGGAAGGAGGGACACACACATTCAGTTTGTAGCAGACCCAAAGTCTGTTTTTAATACAAGTATCATGTAACTCTTCCTTTATTACCTTGAAATGAAATGTATGGCTAATATAACCACCCTCATACATAATTTTTAAAAAATCAATGTAATATGAGGGTAATAAAAGGAGAGTAATTTATAACAAACTAACATGTATTTCAGTCACAAATGCTTAGGCATGACCACACCAAGATGTAATGATGTCTGTCAGGGCTGTATCTTCACAAAGAAGCACTAAGAATGCATGATCACAGACACTGACAAATTCAGCTGAGATGTGTTGGCAACTTGTATGCCATGAGGGTATTACCATTGGTGACATAATCTTTGAAAATGGTGAAATTGCATGGGACTGTCCTATGCATTGCCAGTGGTGCTCTAGTGGTCAGAAGCACAGGTGCCAGCCTGGAGTTGCGATTGGTGTCTGAGGTCTTGTGGGTCTGAGCGCTTCACCTATGGGGTCTGCGCCCTCTGGGCAGTAAGTGTCAGTGAAATGTATGACACCAAGAACTAAAGAATTGTTTGGTGTGTCAGCAGTGGTGTGAGGAAGGGTGTAGAGAGGAAATAGTAGTTTATTTAAACATGAGAATACAGGCATACCTCGTTTTATTGCACTTCTTTTTATTGTACTTCATAAATAGTACATTTTTTACAAATTGAAGGTTTGTGGCAGTCCCCGGTTGATCAAGTCTATTGGCACCATTTTTCCAACACCATTATCTTTTAAAGTATGTACTTGGGTTTTTTTAAATTATTAATTAATTAATTTTTTGGGCCACACCACACAGCTTGTGGGATCTTAGTTCCCCGACCAAGGATCCAACCCATGCCCCCTGCAGTAGAAATGTGGAGTCCTAACTACTGGACCGCCAGGGAATTCCTGTACTTGTTTTTTTAGACATAATGATATTGCACTCTTATTGGACTACAGTACAGTATAAATATAATTTTTATAGGCACTGGGAAACTAAAAAACTCATGTGACATTTTACTGTGATATTTGCTTTATTGCAGTGATCTAGAACTGAGCACACAATACCTCAGAGGTTTGCTGTAATAAATTACAGTAAAAAATAAAGAATAAAAAAGCACAAGATAAGTAGACAAAGATATGTTTAATTTGTACTTGCTGTTGAACTACATGGAGGAAATAGAGATCCTAGTTTCCAGTGGCCAAGGTTCCTCAACTCTCCCACCATGTCACAGGAACGAGATTTCTAGTACTTTGTCACATGTGCAACACTCACATGATACACACACAGATATACTCATGTAGCTTTTATACACTGAGGGCTTCCATAGTTCTGTGTCAAGAGGAATTAAAAGCCTCTGGGCTACAAAGTTGTGACCTAGCTGCCCTGGGGGGACAGGAAAGCAGAAACACGACTGGCTCAGAAGGAAGATAAATATTCTGTCTCCCTTGCACCTTGGAGGCTTGGGACAGAAGATGGTGAGGGAAGAATGTGGGTTCATAGTAGAAGAAAAGTTCCAGCCCCCCTAAGAGGCCTTTCCAGGTGTCTTCTCCACTCGCAGTTCGAACTGACCACTCCTCTTTTTGTCACACATTATCCAGGGCAGTGTCGAGATGCTTTGTTACACTTCTTTTTTCATATGTCTGGATCTTCCTACCAAGTTATGAAGCATTTGGAGGCAGAGGCTCTGTTTTTCTTTTTGTTTTTTTCTTTATTTTAACCCCAGAATTTTGATGAGAACCTGGAAGGAGGAGAGTAGGTATCCAGCAGAATTTTATTGAATGAATAGAAGGAAGGAAGGAATAGAGAGAGGGAAGGAGAGAGCCAGATCAGACACTTCTCTGTAGCCTGTCTGTCTCAACCCCCCTAGGTTTTCCAACACACAAAAAAGAGGTTTACCAGCAGCAGCAGTCTGACTAATGAGCTCAGAGGCAAGAAGAAAGAAAGAATGATGGACAGATGATGATAGATAGATAGATAGATAGATAGATAGATAGACAGATAGATGATATGGTCCATTCAGCTGCTATTGTTAGAGAAGCTCTCAGCAGTGAATAAGTCTCTCATTCTGCAATTAGAAGTAAAAGGGTTTAAAATGCAAATTCCTGGATAAAATACACATGGACGGACTTCCCTGGTGGCGCAGTGGTTGAGAGTCCACCTGCCGATGCAGGGGATGCGGGTTCGTGCCCCGGTCCGGGAAGATCCCACATGCCGTGGAGCGGCTGGGCCCGTGAGCCATGGTCGCTGAGCCTGCGCATCCAGAGCCTGTGCTCCGCAGCGAGAGAGGCCACAACAGTGAGAGACCCGCGTACCGCAAAAAAAAAAAAAAATACACATGGACATGATAGAGTTTTAAGCAAAGTGTAAAGGATAATATTGGATTGTTTCCTATTTTGAAAGAAAATGGGACAGTCTGTTGGTGGGAGAGAATGCTTCTGAAGAGGCAGATGATCTCAAAAAAGGGACCCAGGCCCCGAGGGCCAAACTCTGCAAAGTTCACCCTCCTCTGTGCCCACAGGTGCTAGCTGCCAGCCCGGCTGGTCATGCTATGACACCCTGAGGGCCCCTTTCCATGCCTACCTCGGCAGGCTGCTGCTCCCAGCAGAAAATAAACTGTTCATGAGGCATTTTAAAGCAGTTACTTAAAAAGACAGCATCACGTGACCCTGGGAAGGCTGCGTAAACCCCAGCATGTAGGAATCTTGAGATAAGCTTTCCATTTTACTGAGCACTGCTCAAGCGCTTCCTAGAAGATTGTGTTTGAGCCCTGTAATTAAAGAGGGAAGAGGAGGACTGGGAGAGGTTCTGAGAAGAATTGTGAGGATATTAAAGGGTAGGAAACAATAAAGCTTACGGGAAAAAAAAGAGAAGTTGAAAGAACTGGGATTATTTAGACTGAAGGATAGAGGGTCAAGGAGCAGAATAACAATGATCCTCAAACACACTCATTCTGGTGTCTGAGAACAGGGCTAATTCCTCCCTGATAAAATAACCATTTGGGGCCCAGCTGCTCTCTCTGTACGGACTTGTTAGCAAAGAAGACAGAACTCAACAAAAGAAAGAGTTGAGTGGTCAGGCGGTCACATGATGCCTGACTGGCCTGGATCTTGGTCACGTGCCCTTGGCAGGGCCTAGGGACCCAGGGTGAGCATGAAGCCTGGGAGGAGGTGCAATTCTTTCTGGACAGTATAAAAGCCCAACAGCATTAGTAAAAACCTTACTGTGGGACTTCCCTGGTGGCGCAGTGGTTAAGAATCTGCCTGCCAGGGCAGGGGACACGAGTTCAAGCCGTCGTCTTGGAAGATCCCACATGCTGCGGAGCAACTAAGCCCGTGTACCACAACTACTGAGCTTGCGCTCTAGAGCCCGCGAGTCACAACTACTGAAGTCCGTGCGCCATAACTACTGAAGCCCGCGCGCCACAACTACTGAAGCCCACGTGACTAAAGCCCGTGTTCTGCAACAAGAGAAGCCACCGCAATGAGAAGCCCGCGCACCGTAACGAAGAGTAGCCCCCGCTCACTGCAACTAGAGAAATCCCGTGCGCAGCAATGATGACCCAACACAGCCAAAAATAAATACATAAATAAATACATAAATAAACAAAAACCTCAGTGTGAGCTTAAGAAATAATCCCCCCCAACCAGGTTTATTTATCCATTAAAAAAGTTTATTTTCCCAATGTAAAAATAATATACACTGTTAAAGGAAACCAGTTGCTTCCTAAATAAAAGCAAGTCCAGATCTTCAGAGTTGTCAACTGAAGGAGAACTCTGTGTGTGTGTGTGTGTGTGTGTGTGTGTGAGAGACAGAGAGACAGAGAGGGAAGTGGAGGTGTAAGTGCAGTAGGAGGTTGGAGGGTAGCTAGGACATTAAAATGACGCTTTCCTGAGGTCTTGGGACCTTATCATCTGGAAACTTGATTTACACACAATCCATGTTTACAAAGTCATGGTTTTCTGGTCTTCAACCTGCGACCCCTGCAGAGATGCCTTCCTGTGTGTATCCTGCTCCAGCTATTGGGAGTGAGGAAGTTGTCAGCCCCTGTAATAACATCAAGCCTTCATCCTACCAATGGCGATGGCGTTAAATAGAGATTCTCAGGATGGGAGTTGGCCATCCATCCCTTCCCAGATCTCTTTCCCAATTCTCCCACCATTTCCAACCTTAGAGAACCAGGAATCAACTCTATGAAAGAAGCAGACAAATATCAAAATTACGGAGGAATAAAAGTGGGGAAACCTTCCCTGGCCCACAATACAAAGACATTCATAATAGCATGTGTGTATATGATTTTGCAATTTTTTTCACCTATTTTAATTAAGTTATTCTAATTGCAATGGTGTGTACAGTATAGAATCCATTTTTATAAATATGTATGTATATGCATACTTACATTAAAAAGACTGGGAGGAATTAAACCAATATACAACTATGGTTATCTCTAGATGTGGGATTATAACTTATTTTATTTGTGATGTTGTCATTATTTGCATCCTCCAAATGAATGTACTTCACGTTCATAAAAAGAAGAGAGACATTATTGCACAACTATAACATAACCCTTTCCCGTATCATTATGAACTCTGTGACCACACCATTTCTAATGGCTTTTTGGTCAAGGGGGTGTTCAATATTTCACTTAATCATTCCTCTCCCCACTACTGAAGTTAGACTGTTTCAAATAAAAGGACATATTCTCAGTAGGATCACTTGCATAAGGTAGATTCCCAAAGGTGAAGTTACCAAATTAAATGGTTTGAATACTGTTAAATATACCCACTTTCTCTAATGACAAACAGGTTCTGCTTCTAATTCCCATTTTTTAAGCTCATATATATTTTTTTATCTTCTGCTGAATTTGGGGCTCGCATGCTCTTATTGTCCCTGCCTTCCTGTGTTATTGAGCCCTGTAGTCTTTCTGTCTTCATTTCTCTCTCTAGTTCCCTTGCAGATGCCTTGAGGCACCCAGTGTTATGGTTTTTCCGTGGGCATGCTTCCTTCCAGCTCCTGCCAAGGAGATGACACTATTATTAGCTTCCAAACTTCCATTTCCATCTTCTTGAAATTTAGGACACAAGGAAGAAGTAACAAGCATGCTAAAGTGTCAGGACCGTGGCGTCTGCCCTGAGGGGTTGTCACAAGCAATAAATGCCTACTCTATGCTAACACCATGAATAGCCTCAAAAAAATTAATAAACCTAGGGTCATTTACACACTTTTGATGATATTTCTTTGAAGCCTTGAATACAGCATATTGTTTCCCATGCCTATCTAGATAGGCAGCCATAAAAGATGGTGGGTTATTTTTAAGTTTCTGCATTGCATGTGATTTACAGACTTACAGACGTAAACACTCTACTTCTTGCGTTCACGTGTTGCCTGAAAAAATTAGCCAAACTGCTCCATTGTGAATGTAAGCATTAGGACCCTGACTTAAATAGATTTCCCACTGCTGAACATTCGTGATCTGGGCCAGGGGGTCCCTGACTTTTTCAGAGTTGTGTTATTGTTCGTTTTATGTAATAACACCCATTCTTTGCATTCCCCATCTTCATCTCACAGCCTATCGAGCCTTTATTACTTTGGTCACATTCATAGAATTTCAGAGCTATTAAAGACTTTTTAAAAATTGAGATGAAATTCATATGACATGAACTTAACCATCTTAAAAAGAACAATTCAGTGACATTTAGTGCATTCAGAATATGAAATGCATCTTGCAATTCAATCACCACCCCATCTAGCTCCAATCATTTTTATCACCCCAAAGGAAACCCTATACTTATTAAGCTGTTATTCCACTTTATTTCCTTTCCCAAGCTCGTGGCACTTACCAATCTGCTTTCTGTCTCCATGGATTTGCCTCTTTTGGATAATTCATATAAATGGAATCTTGCAATATGTGACTTTCGTCATGCTTTTTTCACTTAACATAATATCTTCGAGGTTCAACCACGTATCAGTACTTCATTCCTTTTCATGGTTGAATAATATTCCATTGTATACATATACCACAATTTGTTTGTCCATTGTATACATGTACCCTTATTTGCTGTTAAGGGATGAATATCCTTTAGTAGATATTTGGGTTGCTTCCACCTTCTGACTGCTGTGATTAATGCTGCTATGAACATGTGTGTACACATAGTCGAGTACCTGTTTTTAATTCTTTGGGCTATATACCTAGGAGTAGAATTGCTGAGTCATATGATGATTCTCTGTTTAACTTTTTGAGGAACGGCCAAACTGTTTTCCATAGGAGCAGAACCATTTTACATTCCTACCAGATGTACAAGAGTTCCAATTTCTCCACATTCTCACTAACATTTGCTTTCCTTTTTCAAATTATTATTATTATGGCCATCCTAGTAGATGTGAAGTGGTATCTCATTGTGGGTTTTTTAGGGTTTTTTTTTTTTTTTTTTGGCTGTGTTCAGTCTTCATTGTTGCGCACGGGCTTTCTCTAGTTGCGGAGAGTGGGGGCTACTCTTCGCTTTGTGCGGGCTTCTCATTGCGGTGGCTTCTCTTGTTGCGAGCACGGGCTCTAGACACACGGGCTTCAGTAGTTGTGGCTCGCGGGGTCTAGAGCGCAGGCTCAGGAGTTGTGGTGCAAGGGCTTAGTTGCTCCGTGGCATGTGGGATCTTCCTGGACCAGGGCCTGAACCCGTGTCCCCTGCATTGGCAGGCAGATTCTTAACCACTGCGCCACCAGGGAAGTCCCTCTCATTGTGGGGGTTTTTTTGTTTGTTTGTTTTTTAACATCTTTATTGAAGTATAATTGCTTTACAATGGTGTGTTAGTTTCTGCTTTATAACAAAGTGAATCAGTTATACATATACATATGTTCCCATATCTCTTCCCTCTTGCATCTCCCTCCCTCCCACCCTCCCTATCCCATCCCTCTAGGTGGTCACAAAGCACCGAGCTGATCTCCCTGTGCTATGTGGCTGCTTCCCACTAGCTATTTATTTTACTTTTGGTAGTGTATATATGTCCATGCCACTCTCTCACTTTGTCACAGCTTACCCTTCCCCATGCCCATATCCTCAAGTCCATTCTCTAGTAGATCTGTGCCTTTATTCCTCTCTTACCCCTAGGTTCTTCATGACCTTTTTTTTTTTTCTTAGATTCCATATATATGTGTTAGCATACGGTATTTGTTTTTCTCTTTCTGACTTACTTCACTCTGTATGACAGTCTCTAGGTCTATCCACCTCATTACAAATAACTCAGTTTCATTCCTTTTTATGGCTGAGTAATATTCCATTGTATGTATGTGCCACATCTTCTTTATCCATTCATCTGTTGATGAACACTTAGGTTGCTTCCATGTCCTGACTATTGTAAATAGAGCTGCAATGAACATTTTGGTAGATGACTCTTTGAATTCTGGTTTTCTCAGTGTATATGCCCAGTAGTGGGATTGCTGAGTCGTATGGTAGTTCTATTTTTAGTTTTTTAAGGAACCTCCATACTGTTCTCCATAGTGGCTGTATCAGTTTACATTCCCACCAACAGTGTAAGAGTGTTCCCTTTTCTCCACACCCTCTCCAGCATTTATTGTTTCTAGATTTTTTGATGATGGCCATTCTGACTGGTGTGAGATGATATCTCTTTGTGGTTTTGAATTGCATTTCCTTAATGACTAATCACACTGAGGATCTTTTCATGTGCTTATTGGCCAATTGTATATCTTCTTTGAAGTAATGGCCATCCAAGTCCTTTGTCCATTTTTTATTTGGATTATTTATTTGTTGTTGAGTTCTCAGAGGATCTCAGTGGGACTCAGGTCCAGCTGCCTACGGCAGTGTCCAGCTCAATAACATCTTTCTGTTGTCTTCCCTCTCCCTGGGACACTATTTCCAGTCCCCTACTCTTATTTACTGGGATCATTTCCCAAAATAAATTTTCTTCATGAAAGCCCTTGTCTACTTTCTGGAGGAAATCCAGGCTAAGTCATGCCTCAGGATAGGTACTGTTATTATCCCCATTTTACAGATGAGGAAACAGAGGTTCAGATAGTTTAGAAAACTTCTCTTTGGTGCATAGCTGGTAAATGGCAAAGCAAAGAATTATGCCTATCTGATTTCAGATTACGGTTACACTCTCCTCTCTCCAATTCTGATTGGTATTTATGTCCTTCTCATTGTCCCATTATCCCAGGAGCCACGTCTCTACAAACTCATCCCAAGTCCAAAGATGTCTCTTTGTGTCCAGCTCCACCAGCCTCTTCTACCTTCTGTGGGATGTAATTCCCAACTTCAGAAGGACCAAATCCAAATGTCTCTTCATGTTGCCTGGTAACATTACTAATGGCTAACATTTATCAAGCTCTGCCTAGGTACAAAGCTCTGTTCCAAGTCTATTACATATATCAGCTCACTTAATTCTCACCACAACCCTATGAAGTAGGCACTGCTATTATTCCACCTTACCAGTGAGGAAACTGAGGCACATGGAAGGTAAGTAACTTGCCAAAGACACACCCTTTTAAGAAAGGGATCCAGTCTTTATTTTATTATTATTATTTTTTTTAACTGAGGGCTCTTATCCCCATGTTGGTTTTTTTTTTTATGGCTGTGTTGGGTCTTCGTTTCTGTGCGAGGGCTTTCTCTAGTTGTGGCAAGTGGGGGCCACTCCTCATCGCGGTGCACGGGCCTCTCACTATCGCGGTCTCTCTTGTTGCGGAGCGCAGGCTCAGTAATTGTGGCTCGCGGGGCCAGCTGCTCCGTGGCATGTGGGATCTTCCCAGACCAGGGCTCGAACCAGTGTATCCTGCATTGGCAGGCGGACTCTCAACCACTGTGCCACCAGGGAAGCCCCCAGGGAAGCCCCCAGGGATCCAGTCTTATCAGGCTAGCAGTATGACTAGAGCCTGTGCTCTTAGCTATTGCCTTCAGGAGAACGCAGATGATTGAAGTTGGCTGACTAAAGTAAATAGTGGGTATCGGGGCAAACTGGGGAGCACATGATACAAGGAGGGGAGTGGGGATGAGGAAGCAATAAGCTACTCTGCTGCAGTTGATGGTTGCCTTGAGGCAATTCCAGTCTTCTAATTTTTTAGGGAATCCAAAAATTCAGATTTTTTGATAAAATCTTCTAATTTGTTTAAGACTATTGACTTATTCATATTTAAATTACTCTGTTTGGGATTTCCCTGATGGCGCAGTGGTTGGGAATCTGCCTGCCAGTGCAGGGGACACGGGTTTGAGCCCTGGTCCGGGAAGATCCCACATGCCGCGGAGCAACTAAGTCCATGTGCCACAACTACTGAAGCCCGCGTGCCTAGAGCCCATACTCCACAAGAGAAGCCACCGCAATGAGAAACCCACGCACCGCAGCGAGGAGTGGCACCCCCTTGCTGCAACTGGAGAAGGCCTGCACGCAACAACAAAGACCCAACGCAGACAGAAAATAATTAATTAATTATTTTTTAAAAATAGTGGGGTTTTTTTAATTAATTAATTAATTAATTAAATACCCTGTTCAAGCTAAACCAAATAGGTATATTAATCAGATTTAGCCTTCTAGGTCCCAGTTTGCAAACTCTGCTTAGCTATTTGAAATTTGACACTTTGAGTTCGTCTTTTCACAAAATGTAGTATCATTGTCACAGAGGACTGGCAATGGAGTCCCTAACTTCTGGAAAAGAAAAGATTAATCAGGAAGAGTGATCTATGGGATCACTTTAATTGTCATAAACCACCTGGAACAACTGCTTCTATTATAAGCAGCCAACTGGATATCGCATTTTGATGGAATATTTGGTCACAGAGATTGATGCTGGCTTATGCACCTCTAAGTTTTTAGTAATGGAACAAAGATCAAGTATTCTATACTAGTTATAAATCTAGTCTTTATATTGTATATTTTATAATACAATATTTTATTCTGATTGAAAAAGGCAATATAGAAAATGTGAAAAATACGAAAAATGGTTAAGAATATAATAATCATTCATAATCCTGCTCAGAGAAAATATCAACATTTATGTATGTTTCCTTCCAGTCTTTTTTTTCTAGAAATAGAATAATTCTTATACATAGGTCTTAAAGGAATTTGAGGCTGTTAAAGAATTTGAATATAGTATGATATAGACTCAAACTGAAGAAGTTCAATTCTGCCTGGTTCAAAGCCACTTAAAGTGATTTTCATGTTTTCACATTATTGTAGTATAAGCATTTTCAGATTGCTTGAAGTGACATATTTTTCCTGTCTTCTTCCTTGCTTCTCAGTTTTCTAACATTGCTTTTTTAGCATTAAATTAAGTTTTCATACATATTTTTAAGTTATAATAAATTTTGTGAGCTTCTTTCGAGGATTTCTTGACAACCATAAGTTATACTTGTGCTTATGCAAAATAAAAGTAATTCAGAAAGAGTCCAGGACTGGGAATCCCATCCATGGGCTATAATAAAAGTGTTTGAGACACGGTGGGGAGGGGAGGGGGGGTGGGATGAATTGGGAGATTGGGATTGACATATGTGCACTGCCATGTGTAAAACAGATAGCTAGTGGGAACCTGCTGTATAGCTCAGGGAACTCAGCTTCGTGCTCTGCGGTGACCTAGATGGGTGGGACTGGGTGGGGGGGGCTGTTGGGAGGGAGGCCCAAGATGGAGGAGATATATGTATACATATAACTGATTCACTTCATTGTACGACAGAAACTAACACAACATTGTAAAGCAACTATACCCCAATTTTTTTTTAAGTTTAAAAAAAATTTTCTTTAAAGTGTTTGATTGAAGATTTCTTCCAGTGTGTAAAAACACTGGAAGAAAGTAAAGCACTTTATGAAGCTATATTCATCCTCTCCAGCCACCTGGATATCACAAGTATTGATGAGGCAATAACTAATCTACTATATAAGAATTTAGCAGTCTAAGATCCCATACAGCTTTGCATTAAATGCTGGTCTTGTTACCCTAATCCATTTCCTTCTTTCTCCTTCCTAACAGACTTTGGGGAATTCCCTGGTGGTCCAGTGGTTAGGACTTTGAGCTTCCACTGAAGGGGGAACCGGTTCGATCCCTGGTCCAGGAAGATCCCACAAGCCCTTGTGGCACAGCCAAAAAAAAAAAAGACCCTAATTTTTGATCAGACACCCACTGATCAAATAATCCTATTTATTCTAAGCCAATCTCCTGTTGACTGCTATTGATCTAGGGATAAGTGTGAGACCTACAGTGGCCCAATCAGATGGAAGGGAAGATTTTATTCCAGGACTCTCTCTCCTGCTGTACCTAAACAAGGGAACAAGTACTTGGCCCAGAAGGCCACTAGCAATGAAATTGCAACCAAGAATTAAATCGCCTTAGGCTAAAGCTGAAGCAGAAGACAGCAGCGGAAACAGGTACAGAGTCCACGTCCTTGGGATTACATGGAGCCTCAGGGCATACGGCATCTGAGGACTGTCCAACTGTGGACTCCCAATTCTGCAAGATAACACCTTTCCTTTTTGTTTTAGTCAATTTTGCATCAATATTTTTCTGTTACTCGCAGCCAAAAGCATCCTAACTGGTACAAGCTCTATAAAGCTCAGTTTGTTTCCAAGCTTCAAGATGCCACTATTGGTTCTATATTACCCAGAAGTTAGATGAACCAAAACTGTTCTATATTTTTTCTATTGGTATAAAAAAGCAAATCATGATAGAGGGCATACTAAGAACTTAGTTTTAAGAAATTCACCACCAACAGGGTGAATTTTACAGCAGAGTAAACTATAGCTCAATAAACCTGACTTTAAAAAACAAAATAAGTTTTAAAATATCACCACCAACAAAGATTTCTACCAGTTATATGCATGTTTAAGTACTCAATAATGGCATCATGCTCTTCATCTTTCAGTTCTGCCATCCTTGGTATGCTTGATTCAGCCTCTGGGGTTGGGACAAGACCTATACTCCCCAAAGCAAGGGAAATTGAGCAAACGAAAGCCTCTACTAGCTAGGGTGATGGGGGAAGGAAGGAATGACTTTCATGTAGGCAACGGAGGGTGTTTACCACAGTCAATTTTGAGTTTATTGTGCATTCACTCCAATAAATCTTCTATGCCTACATCTTCAGTAACATTGAATATAATTATGACTATTATTGCCATCAAGCAAAAATTTCAAAACACATATTAGAAATTAAGGAAGTCATGCACTTAAAAGAGGAAGGGTGTAAAATCATGGAATCCCAGAAAATCATATCGTCTTTTTTGTTACATATCAAAGAGCTGACACATACCAAGCTTAGAGTCATCTAAAATCCTGAGGTCTTTTTCAGTGAAACTTATTATTATTAATTCATGACTCTTTTCAAATCTTTGTTTAACCATTTTGAAGGTCCTAATGTCTCTTAATGAGATGAATTAGTTAATTAATTAATTTGCATTTGTGACCCCTTAAATTACCTAGAGCACAGACAAAATGTTATTTATTTAGATTAGCTTATATAAACTAAGAATAAACCTGCAAGGAACATGGCCAAACCTCAAAAACATGATGCTGAGTGAAAGAAGTCTGACACAAGAGAGTATGTTCTGTATGAATCCAAACTTTGAAGTTCAAGGACAGACAAAATTAATTTATGATGACGGCAATCAGAACAGTTGTGAGGCAGGAGAGACTGCGGAAGGACAAAGGAGCTTTCTGTAAAGATGGAAATATTTTGTGTTTTATCTTGGGTGGTGGTTAATGGTTGTATATAATCACCCAAAGTCATCACACTGAACATTAAGATCTCTGCATTTTAATTGATATTAATAATATTTCAATAAAAGCATTAAAAATAAAAAATAAAGTTCCTGCAGACTCAGGAACTACCTAAACAGCCATCAAGAGGTGACACAAAACATGGCACATATATACACTGAAATAATACTCAGCTTTAAAAAGAATGAGGCAGATCCATGAGCACTGAAATAGGATGATCTCCAAGGTAAGTCTTTAAGTTAAAAAAAAAAATAAGATCTGGACTGTTATGTCGAATCTATGGTCATTTTTGTATGTTTGTACATGTGTAGAACTAACTCTGGAGAGACACATGAGGCACCAGGGGCAGTGGTTGTCTCTAGGGAGGGAAGCAGTAGGGTGAAGGTGAGTATGGGAGTGAAAGAGGGTATGGGGAGACCGAGTTTTCACTGTATGTATATTTTTGGATGGAAAAAATCAACATTAATGTATTATTTGGGGGTACAGTTTGGTTGTAATTACATGGGCTTAAATTACTGACACAGAGCATTGTTGGCTGTTATAATAACCCTTAAATAGTGGCAGCCAGATGTAAGACAGATACACTGGCATTTTCTGTTGGGTTGTGTTCATGTCAGCCCTGCCATGGAAAAATTTTTTTTTTTTTACACATCTTTATTGGAGTATAACTGCTTTGCAATGGTGGGTTAGTTTCTGCTGTATAACAAAGTGAATCAGCTATACATATACGTATATCCCCATATCTCCTCCCTCCTGCGACTCCCTCCCACCCTCCCTATCCCACCCCTCTAGGTGGTCACAAAGCACCGAGCTGATCTCCCTGTGCCATGCAGCTGCTTTGCCATGGAAATTTTGACTGCTACTATGTCCAGAGCTGAAGGAATCTTTTGTTCGTCATTTGTCGGGTGGTGTAAATATCATTTCAGGTAAAAGTTACTGGTCTCCTGGTGATCCCTCCTGGGGTCATTTTCTGGGGTGAACAGCTGACCTTGATTGTTGCTGCTGGATCACGGTATGTGTTCATAAGGACTCACTTCATTGTATATTTTTGAACTATTAAAATATGTTACCATGTGCATCTATATTGCCAACTTAAATAAATTAAATCGAAAAGAGTAAAGATACAGAGGAAGAGTTAAAAACAGGCCAAAACTGGGCTTCCCTGGTGGCGCAGTGGTTGAGAGTCCGCCTGCCGATGCAGGGGACACGGGTTCGTGCCCTGGTCCGGGAAGATCCCACATGCCGTGGAGCGGCTAGGCCCGTGAGCCATGGCTGCTAAGCCTGCGTGTCCGGAGCCTGTGCTCCACAACGGGAGAGGCCACAACAGTGAGAGAGACCCGCGTACCGCAAAAACAAACAAACAAAAAATAAACAGGCCAAAACTACTTGCAGTAATTAAGATGATCTATATATTCACTATCCTATGATGAACCATAATGGAAAAGAATGTGAAAAAGAATGTATATATATGTATAACTGAATCACTTTGCTGTACAGCAGAAATTAACACAACGTTGTAAAACAACTATACTTCAATAAAAAAAAAAAAAAAGATGATCCAGACACTAACATGGAGTGAATCTTATCCACTGGGCCTGTCAATCAGCCTTCCTGGGGACTGATAGACCACTATCTAACTGCACCTCTCAAGTGGCACGTATTGCATCATCCTTGAGATCTTGATTCACTTTCTCTAAGCATAAGGTTTATCTTCATGGCTAGATTGTAAGTAACCTTGAGAGTAGGTACCTAGTCTTATACTTTGTAGGAGAGGGGGGAGAACCTACCCATCGCTCACAAATAGCTGGCAGCTAGATAAATATTTAATCATTAAAGTAAGTAAGTAATAAGTGTGAAGGCTCTGTTTATCTCAACACCTAAAGTCATTGCTAATTATCATGTGAGACTGTAATGACCCCAAAGAGGTTCTAACCAGCTGAGATATATTTTGATTTTTGCTTTTATATTTCAATATTATATTGATGTGACTCACTTAAAAAATATATTGTCCCCAAAATTTGTAAGTAAAATATGTGTAACTCAAATCCTATTTTAAAGTGTTCTGGGAGCTTATTATTTAAAATGGTTTACCTTGCTGGAGTTTTAAAAATAGATATAATACTCCCATCAGTAACATTGTAATATTTTTGTGAGATGAATAATCACAGTATAATTAATCTATTTCCTAAATTTAAAAGTCTAGGTCATATATTTCCTACAGCAAGCCTCCACTGTGCTTGGGTTAACACCAAAATGACCTTTTTCCTGGGTCATACAAGTAAATCTTAAATTACTCTCCCTTTTTATTTTTATTATTGAATGAGGGAGAACGCAATTATTAAAGGGGAAAGGAGACAGGATAATAAAAGACAAAGGCATGACCTAGAATATTGGAAAAACGGAGACCCAGAAGCTTTGGATGACAATGAGGGGAAGAGAAAGATTGTCCCTGGGAGAAAAGAGGTCACTTACTGAGGAAGCAGTGGACGCAGGTGGCCTGGGTGGGGAGGACTGTGGCAGGGAGGCAAGGAAAGATCTGCAAGGAACAAGCTCCTGAATCTAAAGAAGGTTGAAATAAGACGGAACCGGTGAGAAATTTGAGAGTCGGGCTAGGTCAGGGCTGAGCTAATTGTTTGTTTCTGAATATTGAAAGGCAATCTTGAGTTTGAGGTTTTCTCAAATAGGGCACATCTTTACATAGAAAACCACAGTGGTCTCATGGAGGTTCAGAGCCCCAGTACAGTCTCTGCCCAGAACAAATATAACACTGCAGTGAAGTTCACCACCTAGGTGTCGGCTCTTTGGTGACTTTGTTTTTGTTTTGTTTTTTTTTAAAGATGTTGGGGGTATGAGTTTATTAATGTATTTATTTATCTTTGCTGTGTTGGGTCTTCGCCTCTGTCCGAGGGTCCTCCCCAGCCGCGGCAAGTGGGGACCACTCTTCATCGCGGTGTGTGGGCCTCTCACTGTTGTGGCCTCTCTTGCTGCAGAGCACAGGTTCCAGACATGCAGGCTTCAGTAGTTGTGGCTCACGGGCCCAGTTGCTCCGCGGCATGTGGGATCCTCCCAGACCAGGGCTCGAACCCGTGTCCCCTGCATTAGCAGGCAGACTCTCAACCACTGCGCCACCAGGGAAGCCCTGTTTTGTTTTTAAAGGCAGGTTTTTGCTTGTTTCCTGTTTGTTTACTGCTCGGGTGCCTTGGAGAACTGTTCTGAAGCACAGGGGCAAACCATTTTCTGACCCCTGTGACTGCTCATAAGGAGATAGCTTCCCCAAGATGGGACCCATCTCCCCCTCACAAAGCCAGCCCCCCTCCATCTTGCTCTGTGGTACTGATGCAGGGTCAGGGGACGGGGAGAGGCAGGGTCACTACTACTTATTTACTTTGTTCATTGTCTTTCCTCACTGGACTGTCTGCCCCATGTGGTCAGGATTGCTCTCTGTCTTGTACACTACTGCACACTCCCCAGCACCTAACACAGTGCCTGGTTCAGAGTGCACACTCTAAATATTTGTTGAAGAAACGAATGAATTGGTTGCAGGCCTACCTTCTTGCGCTCAGGTAGGAATGGCAGGTTTCAGGGAATGAGAAGAGGGAGAGTATCAAGTACATGCTGGGTTCTTTACATAAGATATCTGTCTCAATGTTGGGAGTTGGCCTAAGCCAATTTCGTCATTCAACAGTCACGGTTCTTCTGGTAAGAATTAGCTGCCTCTGGCCATTGAGGTGGGTTAAAGTTATCAATTCCCTCTTCTCCAACCTCCCCCAATAAGATGGTATGTTTCAATGAAAGTGTGTCCTAGACCAGCCTTTTGTTAAAGTATAAACATTGATTGGCAGGCAGGCACAAAAACAGCCATACGCCCTGTTCTTAAGTGCAGAGAAACCCTATTCCTCATCCGCAGCCTTCTGACTGCACTTTGCGTGGGAAGCTCACTTGTAGCCTGTCCATAGGATTCTGACTGGTGGATTAGCCAACCTTCCAAATGCATCTCGGGACAGAGCCCTCTGTTAATGGAGAGGCGGATGCAAGGGCAAACAGAGCTCAGGATGGAGATGCAGCTCTGAAAGTACGAGGATTCTTCCTCTTCCTTCAGGTAAGGGCAGTGGGGCTTGCTAAAACTTTCTAGCCAAACTCATATCTTAAATGACACTCATGTCACCAATGGAAAAAAAAATGTGGCACATCCGTATACCAGTTCATGAACCTTTTGGTGTGTATTTTCTTAATGATACTTGAAATTCTTAAACTGCCCCCTCTGCGGTGGGGACTCCTAATTAGATTAATTCATTAGATTAATTTAAATGCTAAATCACCACCCCCTTTTCCCTTGCTTCCTCCCCCTGTGCACACACATTTGCAAGGAAAATTAATTTACAGGTACACATAGGTTTAGTCCGAGGTACTGCAGGTTACCACATAGACCATGCAATTCCCGAAAATTTTCTGGAGTAAAAGTAAGAAGAGCAAATGCTTATAAAGTGCTTATTACACGCTCAGGATCTGTACATATCTGACCTTCACAACAATTCCACTATGATTACCCTGATTTTACAGATAAGGAAGCGGAGGCCCAGAGAAGAAGGAACACCTCCCAGCTCACGCTGCTGAGATGAGATCAGGGCCAAGATCAAACTCACTGTGGAGTTTCAGAGCCCATGCTCTTAGCCACTATATTCTGCTGCATCTCTTTCTGATAATAAGAATTATTGGAATATTACCGGTGTTCAGAGTCCCCAGCATTTCTTTATCCCTTTTATGCTGTGAAAGAAAAAGTGTTAGCTGACAACTGCTGTAGAAGTTTCAGGCACGGAGCTACAGTTTGAGCAAATCTGTGCATGGGTGCCGATTCTGGAATGTAAAACTATCCTATAGATCACATTCTTTTTCATCCCAAATGAAAGTTTGATTTCTGAGCCTCCAAAGAAGAAATAATATTCAGGCAATTCCTTTACTATATTTTTTTTTAATTTTTTTTTTTTTTTTTTTTTTTTTTTTTTTTTTTTTTTTGCAGTATGCGGGCCTCTCACCGCTGTGGCCTCCCCCGCTGCGGAGCACAGGCTCCGGACGCGCAGGCTCCGGACGCGCAGGCTCAGCGGCCATGGCTCACGGGCCCAGCCGCTCCGCGGCATATGGGATCCTCCCAGACCGGGGCACGAACCCGTATCCCCTGCATCGGCAGGCGGACTCTCAACCACTTGCGCCACCAGGGAGGCCCCCTTTACTATATTTTAAAATAAAAAATATCGATGAAAACCTCAGCTAAATTTAATACCTAAAATGTTAATATTTGGTATATTTGGAAAGTAACAACTCTGAGGCAGCTTTTTACCTTTTCATGCTGAAATTAGCTACCAGGAAACATCACTAAGACTCTTCAAGTGACTCACAACTGCTGAGGAGATAAGAACGTGGGCTTTGGATTCAGCAAGACTGGGTTGGAAGCCCAGCTCCAACACTAAATGTATGTTTTTGTGCATCTTCACCTCTAAGCCTCAGCTCCTTATTTATGAGATGGGAGTAATGCGCATATGTGTGCCTAGCCCATAACAGACCATAAAGTATAGCAATCATTATTAGAAGGTTAATCATTCAGGGGGATTAGCATTTAATTGAGGCTCCTGAGGACAAACAGCCTCCAAGTCCCAAAAGAAAGAAGGATTGCCCTGACTTTTCAAATTGCTCTCCCTGGAAAGCCACTCACCACCTTGCTTAGAGTCTAAATATTTTGAGAACTCTGGTTATTGCTATATATATATAATCACTCAGCTTGGCTGGGTTGGTTGCCCTTGTTTGGGGCAAGTTCTATGTAACCTGCTTTATGTAATCATACAGGATGAGCCAAACTCAGGTTGTTCTCTTTGGCTGACCCTCCCATCTCATGTGAAGATGTCATTTGAAATAGCTAAAGGGCTGCTTTGTGGATGTAAGGGCAGAATTAGAACCAGCAGGTTAGGAATTTTCCCAGCATAGATATGAACTCAATGGAATGTGAAGTAGTTATCTCCCTGTCACTGGAAGCATTCAAGGAAGCTTACTAATTACAAGATTGGTGGAAAGAATATTCTTTCTTTAGACAGAACATGGGACTGAACAGTAAAGATAAGAAGAGTAATAAAAATCATGGCTTTCAAACATTGAAGTGCTAGATGCTTCACATATTTTAATTTATTTAATTCTCATAGGAATCTTTTCCATCTTTTATAGTTGTAGCCCTTTTGCATATCACTAAACCAAAGTTCAGAAAGGTTAAATTATTTAACAAATCTCTCACAGCTTGAATAATTAACACTGGGACTTGAATCTAGAAGTATGCTATTATTTTATAGTTTCAGATGTCTAAAACCTGCTTGTTATAAGGTCATCCATGAGAACAATGAAGCTGTATATTGAAGATCGAAAATTGACATCTGAAGTGGTGAATGACAGGTATCATCTCATACCAGCCTCGGCATTCGAGTTATATTTTTATTTTGTTTTTCGTGCATACAATTGTAAATGGTGTGGTGTTTTCACTGTCCTCTTAGATATCTCTGGATACTCTTCAGTTGCACTAATTCAGAATTTAGAGAGACGATCAGGACATTTTGTTTGAAGTCTGAATAATGAACAGTATCTAACAACCACATGCCTGCCTTATCACAGTACAGAAGTCAGACTAGAAATACACAAAGCTTACAGAAACTGCTAAAACGATCTATGATATGATATAATCATCACATGGCAGTTACTCACTCAATGAATTCTCTGAGAGGCACTGGAACACACTGGTTAGCAGCATAAGCTTTGAAGTAGCCCAGCACCACTTCCACTAACTATGACCCTGAGCAAGATTCTTCAGCTCTTTCAGCCTCAATTTTACAAACGAGGATTGTCAAGAATTAACCAAGCCCATCTGGTCGTTTACAATTACGAAGTTCTTGCCAGAAGGCAGAGGTAAGCTCCAACAGGGAGAAGCAGGTCTCTCCCACAGCATCCTGGACACAGAAAATATGTTATAATACCACATTCTGCAACATACAAGCACTAATTAAATAGCCATTCAGTGTTATTTTACGAAAGGTCAGGGAAGTGTGAACGCTCTGTCCTTTTAGACACTTTGAAAGCACCTTGTGTGAAAGTTTCACTTCGGGCAGGTGCAGCAGTATTCCAGCAGCTTTGCTCAGCTAACCGTCTGGTCAGTCAGTTGACATATGTATGATCTTCCATTAAATGCTACATTTAGAAGAAATCAGAATCCTAAACACAGGGTTCGAAGGGCGTAGGCTATTGTGCTAGCTAGGTTCTTATTTCCTACTCATTCAAGGGCAGGAGCACCTATTCATTATTTCTAGCCAGTTCACTCATTCTTGAAAACTATTCATTTCTCCAATGAAATGTCATTTCTAACATCCATTATGCTAATTAGAAAACCTTCTGGTGTTGTGCAGAAATAATGACAGCGGAGTCTGAGTTTTGGATTAGAGTCTTTAAAATGCTAACTAACCCTCTGGATTATATAGTTTCTTTTTAAGGAACAGCAAATGTTAACTAATGTCCGCAGGATAGAGATTAAAGTTCATACACACCACACTGAAGAAGTTTAAAGTGAATGACAGATAATATAATGGTGGTAAAAACACCCTCACAGAAATGTTTGTGAGAATTAATAACAGCTAATATATATTGAATGCTTACTATGTGCCAAGTACTATACTCAATAGTTTATGTGCATCTTCTCATTTAATTATCATAAAAACACTGTGAGGAAGATATTATTAAATGACTTATGATTAAATAATCAAATAAATAGTCAAATAGTTATTAGTCAATTGGCTACTAGTTAGCATTATTCCTAGTGCATCCTATGCATATTATAAATAGTAACTATTCTTACGTTGCAGGTCTGATTATTGTGTTAACTTACAACACATTATTGCATCGATGGTCTCTAATATGTTAAATTTTGTATATTGCGTATTGGGATGGATATGTAGGGGTTTTTTGGGTTTTTTTGATGTGTAGTTTTTTAAAGTCTCAGCTTTTTAAATGTTTACTAATACTTTAAAAATGAGGTTTGAATAAAATATTCATGGATTCCTTGAAGCTTTTCCCTCCCTTAGATCCCAGTTTGATGACATTGGCCTAAATGACTAGCCACTATTCAGGGTTCATCCTAGTGTTAAGCCTCTGTGATTCTATTACCACTAAGGGCAAAAATCTAAGATCTGTTGAAGTCCAACCTTCCAACCAATGAACAAAATCCAGCTACTCTTTATTTCAAATTCCAATCAATGTAAAGACCATGATGAATTAGAGGAGTCATTATGATTTTCACTCACAGTTTTCTTCTCATTGAATAAACATGATTATTTCCAGTTTGCTAGTCATCCCTCTCTTTCATTCTCTCTCTCTTTCTATGCATTGTGGGTTCCTGGCTTTAAATATTAGAGCGTTTTCATAAAGTTTTGTGATCTATACTTTTCAAGGAGTATATGCTCCTGACTCACAAGACTAGCCAAAGTATCAGGATGAGAAGGAGGTGCCTCGCCATAGGGCTTCTAATTGCAGATCAGAAGCTTCCAGGTTTGAGGCTAATACTTTCAGTAGCCTCCTGATGGGCTGTATCGTCTTCTCTTCGTTTTTTTTTCTGGAACTGGAAGTCATAATTCTTCCCTTCTGGTATCAGAGTGGGCCACTAAAGTAACAGGAACGAGTGAAGCCAAGAGAAATAACTTCCTTCAGGGGAGTGTAGACATCAGTGTAAAAAGAAAAAAAAAAAAAAAAGGATAACTTCAAACAAGCCACAGAATGTGAACTTTCCCCAAAGTGGAAGCATGTGACAAAATTTTTAAAAGGTCTGGCTTTATAGCTGGGTCTCTGGAGGGAATGAAAAGCTAAAAGGCATGGACATCATGACAAACTGTGACTAGATACAGAAGACACAGAGACGGCAAAACGCCGAAGGCAAACAGCACATACAAAAAGAAAAGCTAATTCAAAACCGGAGAGATAATTACCTAGATTAAAAGAGCAAGCACCCTTCTTAAATTTTCAGAGGAAGGTTATAAAAATCACTTAATTTAAAATAAAGTGTACCTTTTTTTTTTTTTTTTTTTTTTTTTTGGTACGCGGGCCTCTCACTGCCGTGGCCTCTCCCGTTGCGGAGCACAGGCTCCGGACGTGCAGGCCCAGTGGCCATGGCTCACGGACCCAGCCGCTCCGCGGCATGCGGGATCCTCCTGGACTGGGGCACGAACCCGTGTCCCTTGCATCGGCAGGTGGACTCTCAACTACTGCGCCACCAGGGAAGCCCTAAAGTGTACCTTTTGATACAAACCCTGAAGCCAAAAAACGTACTATAATTAATTTTAGATCAACTTTTGTATGAAGGGGAATATTTTGCATCTGTTTGTCAAATTTGCAAACATAACAAGCGATTAATGACCCCGAAACCCAATAAAGTCATTACCAAGCTAATAAAGACAATCATACCCGAGATCCACAGTTAGTCAACCCAAAGATGGAAAAGACTGAATGAGCTAAATGAAGTCAGATGATGGATTAAAAAGCTGAAAACAAAACAAAACAAAACAAAACCACTCATTAATGGAGAAATTAAGAAAACTGCTACCAACTTCTGCCATTTCCTGTCACCTCAGGCCATCTCTGATCTCCCCTCTTGTCTATTGACTGCCTAACTTCGATTACAAGGCACTGAGGCGGACCCATCTCGTGTCTCCATTCCATGTTGAGCATCTCCTTGGCATTAAAGGGAGTATATTCTGTGGTTCATTAGTTCATTCATCCAGCAAATGATTACTAAATGCATATTGAGAGCAAAGCATTGATTTGAGTTTGTTAATTATACAAAGATTAGAAGATAGGACCTGTGCCCTTGGAGGAGTTAACAGTCCGGTGAGGGACACATACATAAAAGTAATTACAATATAATACGCATACGTATATAAAAATAATTGCAACGCAGAGGACCTTTGAGAAAGGTGTATTGTGAGCCAGGGAAGGAGGCTGAAGTCACCTGGGGAGGAGGTCGAGCTTCAGCTGAGCTGAGCGTCAATGGCTGAGAAGCTGTTTTCTGTGAGGATCGCTATGAACTGCCCAAAGCCCATTGGGTCATAGGCGACCCTTTAATTCACTTTGCTAAATAATCCCTGCTGAAGAAGTCTGAGGCTTTAGTTACTTTCTCAGTCTTACAACTACCAAAAAAAAGCAAGCATCAGAAAAAAATCTGCCAAACGTACAGCATTTATAAAGAAATACTCATTAACAAGGAAGCACAAAGCAGTTCCTGTCTGTCAGTTATACGAAGTGGCAGCTCTCTGTCCTTTTGGGTGCTTTGTGTGCTCAGACCACCACTTACAAGACAATTTCAGTTCAGCTAGACAGAACCACATTCCAGAGACAGGATTCTCTTAGCCTTAAGGTTGGCATCAAGCAACCATAAATCCTCCTAAACCAATGGCTGGACTTGGGACCATTTAGGAATTCAGGTTCAAGGGCCATCCCTACAAATGCAAGCTATAGGTCTCCTAATTCTTATATTCTGCATCCTGGAGTGAAAAGCGTCTCTAAAATATTTTGGCCATTCCACATTTACCACCTTCAATTTCACCATGAAAGTTCATTTTAAATATTCATCTTGCTATTTAAGAGGCCATCAATTTCACCAACGGAGAAAAAAATGCTGGCCATTGACAACGCTACTTTGCACATCCTCAGGTGTTGATCAGGATCTAGCTAACAAGGGGCACTGTGGTAAACTCTGTAGAGCTGCACTGTCCAATATGGTAGCCACTAGCCACGTGTGGCTGTGGACGCTTCAGCTAGGCCAAAGCGAGATATTCTATAAGTGTAAGATACACGCCAAAATTGGAAGACTTAGTACAAACAAACTAAATAAAATAAAGTAGCTCATTAATAATTTTATATGTCAAACTAATATTTTATATATATTGGGTTATGTAAAATATATTACAAAAATTAATTTCACCTGTTTCTTAACATTTTAAAAGTGACTGTTAGCAAAGCTCATACTAAGTATGTGGCTTACGTTACATTTCCATTGGACAGAACTGCTCTAGGATATATGGAATTCCAAAGTAGAAAGCTTGCTGGTCTTCCCATGACTGTGCATTTCCAGTGAAAATGCCAGTAGCCTGAGGTAAAGTTGTATACAACTTACCTAAAGTGGCATGTCCATAACATCAAACTGTATATGCTAAAGTGTTTTAAAATAGATTTATTTATTTACTTATTGATTACCTCACAAGACAAATAAAAGCTGTACTGACATGGGGATTTATATTCTCTCTGGGGTAGACAGAAAGTAAAGACATAAATAACAAAAAATCAGAAAACCGTTAAGAATTGTACAGGAAGTTAAAATGGGGTGGTGTGTGGTAAAGAGTGATTGGGCAGCTACTTTAAATGGATAATCAGAGAAGTCCTCTCTGAGGAAATGACATTTAAAATCATATCTGAATGACATGAAGGAGGCAGACATGCAAACATGGGTCTGGGGGGGAAGGCAGTGGGGAAGAGGGTTGCTCAGGTCAGGGAAATAGCTAATGCACACACTCAAATGTGGGGTGAGCTTGGCTTGAGGGGAAAGCAAATAAAGATATTATTAAGTCCACGGTGTACAGTAAGATCTCCTAGGGAGAGAATGTAGGTGGAAAAGGAGAAGGGGCCAGTTTCAAGCCCTGGAAAGCTTCTCCATTTAGAGACTGAATGGAGGAGACATCTGCAAAAGGGAAAAAGAATCAGGGAATTCAAACAAAAAACTGAGAGAGTGTGGTGTCACTGAGGCCAAGAGCTGAGGCCGTTTCAAGAAGAGCAAGTAGCTGTACAGAAGGTGTATTACTGAATGGTCAGATGACTACTGCTTTCTACTGCATGTGGTCATTCAGCATTTTGCAAAAGCAGTCTCTGCTGGGCATTGGGAGTGGAATCCATCGAGAATAGGTTGAGGAGAGAATGTGAGACGAAAGCTCTAGTCAGCCCTTTTAAGCTGTTTTTCTGTGACAGGAGAGAGCCATGTTGGGTCTGAGGAACAGTAGAGACAGCTGAATGTAGGTAACCTTGAGCATGTTACTGCTGAAAGGAAGAGGGAGCAAAAGTAGATGGACAAGGTCAAATGGCAAAAGGCATCTTGTGCTATAACAGAGGGAAGGGAAACTACTGGAGGGTACTTAGCAGAGGAGCATACCTATCAAATATAAGTGGAAAGGGGAAGAGGAGGAAACACAGTAGGGGGTTTGGATTATAAGAGGAGGTATCTTCCATGTACATTCTCCCCATTGTTGGGTTCTACAAATCTCATGGAAAGTTCTCAAGGAAGGTTGTTAAGGAGAGTTAGCAGTGCAGAAATCCTTAGTAGAGAAAGGCCAATTCACCTAAAGTCAATTCACCAAAATTCAATTTGCTGAATGATCAATTCACTTAATTTGCCAAACTTTTCTATTAACCACAAAGTTTTCATGGAATGCACAGAAAGCTAATTTGCTGAAAGTCAAATTGCTAAAATTAAACTGCTGAATGGCCAGCTCACCAAAGTATCAATTCACAACTCTATATTATGAAGTTTATAGTATAAATGGAAAAATGGGCAAAGGGCGTGGAGAGTCAGTTCACAGAAGGGAAAGCCCTACTGGTTACAAAGTGTATACAGAGATGTCCAACCTCACTAATAATCAAAGCAATGAAAACTTTTAAAACACTGAGATCCTACTTTACATACATCAGGATGACAAACACTGCACAGGAAGATAATACCAAATATTGGCAATTGACACAAGTTGGAATCTCCAAATAACAAATTCTCGGCTTAAACTTAGTGTGCAAGACGTTTACTGGGAAGTGCTCATAGGATCAACATCTGTGGAGGGAGGTAGAGAGGAGACAGGAGACATGAGTTGCATTGCTGTCCCAAAGAAAGCCTCAGCCAGCCCCACAGGGAACACTAAAGCTGGGCTCACCCCTCAGAGTTGACCCAGCAAGGGTGTAAGAGATTTATATCCCCTCAATTGGACGATGGCTCACTGGTAGTTTTTTCCAGCTGAGAACATTCCTGAAAGGGCTGACGGCCAAAGACCCTCTTCCAGCAATCTTCCTAGTAGCTGGAGGATTGAATTCCTCATTCCTGAAGGGGGATCTGAAAGTCGTGCAAGTGTAGGGTTGGATGTTGTCTTTATTTTTAAATATTAAAATTTGGTTCATAATGGATTTCTTGCATTGATTTTGATTGTTAAAAATATTGCATTAAAATATTATCTTAAATAGTGCTGCTGTGAACATTGGGGTGCATGTGTCTTTTTGAATTAGAATTTTCATCTTTTCCAGATATATGCCCAGGAGTGGGATTGCTGGATCATACAGTAGCTCTATTTTCTGTTGAAGGAAACTCCATACTGTTTTCCATAGTGGCTGCACTAATTTACATTCCCACCAACAGTGTAGGAGGGTTCCCTTTTCTCTACACCATCTCCAGCATTTATTATTTGTAGACTTTTTGATGATGGCATTATGACCAGTGTGAGGTGATACCTCATTGTGGTTTTGATTTGCATTTTTCTAATAATTAATGATGTTGAGCATCTTTTCATGGGCCTATTGGCCATCTGTATGACTTCTTTGGAGAAATCACAATAGCTAAGACATGGAAACAACCCAGGCGTCCATCAATAGATAGTTGGCTTAAGAAGACAATGGAATATTAGTCATAAAAAAGAATGCAACATTGTCATTTGCAGCAACATGGATGGACCTAGAGAATATTATACTTAGTGAAGTAAGTCAGACAAAGACAAATATTACATGATATCACTTACATGTAGATCTAAAAAATAATACAAATGAATCCATATATACAAAACAGAAACAGGGCTTCCCTGGTGGCGCAGTGGTTGAGAGTCCACCTGCCGATGCAGAGGACACGGGTTCGTGCCCCGGTTCGGGAAGATCCCACATGCCGTGGAGTGGCTGGGCCCATGAGCCATGGCTGCTAAGCCTGTGCTCCACAACGGGAGAGGCCACAACAGTGAGAGGCCCATGTACCGCCAAAAAAAAAAAAAAAAAAAAAAAACACCAGAAACAGATTCACAGACAGAGAAAACAAACATGGTTACCAAAGGGAAAAGGTGGGGGGAGGAATAAATTAAGAGTTTGGGATTAACAGACACAAACTACTATTCACAAAGTAGATAAGCAACAAGGATTTACTGTATAACACAAGGAACTGTATTCAATATCTCATAATAACCTGTAATGGAAAATTATCTGGAAAAATTTACATATAAAACTGAATCACGGGACTTCCCTGGTGGGGCAGTGGTTAAGAATCTGCCTGCCAGGAGGGAGGGGATGTGGGAACAGATGTATATGTATGACTGATTCACTTTGTTGTAAAGCAGAGACTAATAAAAAAAAAAATGTCTTTTAAAAAAAAAAAAAGAATCTGCCTGCCAATGCAGGAGACACGGGTTTGAGCCCTGGTCGAGGAAGATCCCACATGCCGTGGAGCAACTAAGCCCGTGAGCCACAACTACTGAGCTCGCGTGCCACAACTACTGAAGCCCATGCTCCTAGAGCCCGTGCTCCACAACAAGAGAAGCCACAGCAATGAGAAACCTGTGCACCCCAAGGAAGAGTAGCCCCTGCTCACCACAACTAGAGAAAGCCCGTGGTGCACAGCAACGAAGACACAGCGCAGCCAAAAATAAATAATAATTAATTAATTTTAAAAAATTGAATCACTTTGCTGTACACCTGAAACCAACACAATATTGTAAATCAACTATAGTTCAATTTTAAAATGTTATCTTATTACTAAGTTTGTTGGCACTCCCTTAAATTTTCCCTCCATTTCCCAGCCCTGCCTCTGGTGATTGTCTAAACTGGTTAGCCATTTAGGGAAACAAGCTGACAATACTTGGTGACATTACATGTGCTTATGCCCTGTGATGTAGCAATCGGCCTCTTGGTGTATACTCCAGAAAAATTGTCTCATTCTTCAGTAAGGGCGTGTGTATAAGGATGTGCATCAGAAAATTGTTTCTGGTAGAGATCTGGAGACAACCTAGAGGTCCATTGCTAGGGTATTGATAGTAAAATGGTTTGGATGCATCCTATAGAATACAAAGCAGCAGTTTCATGCAGTGAACTGAATATACAAAGATCAACATGGATAGATCTTTAAAACAGAGTAAGAAACAGAAGGATATTTATAGCACAATTCTATGTCTGTAAATCAAAAGCAAACATACAAAACACTAGTGAGGATCCACGCATTTTAAGGACATAGAGCAAAGACATTAGAGTCCCCACAGAGGCAGTGAATGGGACTGGAGACTGGAGATGAAGAAGGAATATAAAATATAATAAAACATGAGAAGGACCTTGTATGGGTCAATGATGACAATGTTTTATAAAGTAAGGAGAATGATTAACTCAATTTGCTAACCTGTAAAGATCAAAATAAAAGAAGACAATTAATTTTAAATTTTAATGTCAAATTATGGTACATGAAATGGTTTCAAATGCCTTTAAGGACTGCCAGCTTGTCGTTAACGCTATAGTGCAGACTTGGTTTTTGGTGTGCCACAGCTGGTTCACCCCAACTGTTTAGAAACAGATTTGTCAGTCCAACTCAACTGAATTTCAATTTTGTATGTGTCTCACACTTCAGACACTAATCCCTTCTCAAGAGCTTGAAATATAGGCAAAATATTTATTTGAACTAGCTGATTTACAAATCTGTGAATTGAGACATACTAAAGACAGTGAACTGAAATAAAATGTACTGAAATAGAGAAACCTGTCCTACCATTCATGAAATTCTTGTCATCCAAAATACATTCAATCTAACTTGAAATGCCAATGAAATTCTCATTCCCCATAGTCGTTGACCTAAAATATAGAAAAATCTGGAATATAGTGAACTTTGGTCACAAAGATACAGCTAGACTTGAACTAAAATTAAGTTAAAAGTAAACCAAAGTAAAACTTCAAACTCATCAACTGATATTTCATGAAAATCTTTTAAACCTGCTAAAAATAATTCCATCCAAAAAATTAAGGTACGCATTATGAACAATGAAAAGAAAAAGGTACATTGATAAACAAGGCAAATTTGTTTGAAAATCTGGCTCATCATGTAGAGATTTGCTCTTCAGTGAATTGGCCTGGAGTATAAGGGACTAATTAATCATTTCCTCTTCCCTCTTCAAGTCAGCCTTTGACATTCATCAGAACTGTGGGCTCCTGGATCAAAATGCTGGGGGTGGGATTGGGGGAGGGGCCATGAGATTGGCCCTAGATCAGCTCATCTTCAAGGACAGTCCCAACCACCACGTGCCAGAATTTCAATACATCCCCATCTCCCGGAATCTGACTGCAGGAAACCAAGTGGAAAAAATTAACCTTGGGCTGAATCCAGTCCTTTTGCAGCTGCAGCCCAAATGGCCTTTTTAAAAGCACATGTTGGATCATGCCACTCCCCAGCTTAAACCATTTCAAGGACTCAGGATCAAGTTCAACGGCATCTCAGGACGTACAAGGTCCCTCAAAGTGGGCCTGCCTCTCCAACCTAAGCTGAAGCCCCTTCCTTCTCCCCACTCTCCTGTTCCCTTTGCTCGGGCTGTACTTAGCTCTTAGTATTTCCTAGGCACTCCATGGCTGCTGGGCTTTTCTTTACCCATGCTGTTCCCTCTGCCAGAAACACTCTCTTCCTATACCTCCCACCCCGAAGTGCCTGCCTTGCTAATCTTCCATCCCCAAATGCCTGCTAGCTAACTTTTATGGCTCCTGTTAGGCATGACTTTTTTCAGGAAGACTGAAATGAAGAAGACTGCAACCAGTACTACAGTAATGGGGTATAATTACATTTATATACATCTTGTAAGCAGAAGCACTCATTGCCTTTTATTCCAGGCTCACTTTTCAAGAATGTTTGTATAGCAAACAACCTAAGAAGATAGAGATAGTCACTCCCTGCAAATCAAAGAGCAGGTACACTTGCTGCCCATTTGAAAACATTCAAGGGACTTCCCTGGCCGTCCAGTGGTTAAGACTCTGCGCTTCCACTGCAAGGGGCACAGGTTCGATCCCTGATCGGGGAACTAAGATCCCGCAAGATGCGTGGTGTGGCAAAAAATAAATAAATAAATAGAAATTTTTTAAAATAAATAAAACAATTGAGTCCCCTAAGTTCAGGGCTCCTCTCCTGTAAGGCAACCCACTATGTGTGCCTGCAATGATCTGAGCTTAGCCATGTTGCCCCCATAGGACCTGGAGATCAGAAAAACTGACACAGACATGTTGTTCCTACAACTTGCTGCACAATGAGTAATCAAGTCCTTTGTCTCTGACCCACGAGTCTTAGGACTTCTGCCCGCATCCGTGAAACTGACACACTAACATGGTTGACTTGCAAGGAGGATAAAAAGAAATCCCTTTTCAGTTCTTGAAAGTAATATACCAATGTTAATATCCTGATTTTGGTGATTGTACTGTAGTTTAATAGCATTATGTCCTTGTTTGTGGGAAATACTAAAGTATTTAGGGGTGATGGGTCACCACGTGGGAAAGTTACTATTAAGGAAGAAAAAAAGGCTTTATACTGTACTTGTGACTTTTCTGTATGTTTGAGATTGTTTCAATTTTTTTTAAAAGATTGATCAGTGGGTTCAGGTGATTTTAGCCTGATCCATTCAATAAAATTTCCCCATCAACTTTTTTTTTTAACTAGACTTTATTTTTTAGAGACATTTTGAGTCCACAGCAAAATTGAGCAGAAGGTATAGATTTCCCATATATTTCCTGCCTTCACATACACACAGCCTCCTCTGCTACCAACATACTGCACCAGAGAGGTGCATATGTTACCATCAATTAACCTAAATTGACACATCATTATCACCTAAAGCCCATGGTTTACATTAGGGTTCACTCTTGCTGTTATATATTCTGTGGGTTTGGATGAATGTATTACATGTATCCACCATTAGAGTATCATACAATCATACAGCATAGTTTCACTGCCCCCATATTCTCTATGTTCTGCTTCTTTATCCCTTACTTTCCTATAACCCCCTGGCAACCACTGATCTTTTTACTATATCCATAGTTTTATCTTTTCCAGAATGTCATATAGTTGGAATCATACAGTATGTAGCCTTTTCAGACTGGTTTTTCTCACTTGGTAGTATGCATTTAAGCTTCCACCATGTCTTTTCATAGCTTGATAGTTCATTTCTTTTTAGCTCTAAACAATATCCCATTGTCTGGATGTACCACAGTTTATTTATCTATTCACCTACTGAAGGACGTCTTCGTTGCTTCAAGTTTTGGCAATTATGAGTAAAGCAGGTTTAAACATCCAAGTGTAGGTTTTTGTGTAGACATAATTTTTCAGTTCCCTTGGGTAAATACCAAGGAGTGCAATTGTTGGATCATATGGTAAGAGTATATGTAGTTTTAAAAGAAATGCCACTGTCTTCCAAAGTGGCTGTACCATTTTTCATTCCCACCAGCCATGAATGAGAGTTCCTATTGCTCCACATCCTTGCCAGCAGTTGATGTTGTCAGTGTTTTGGATTTTGGCCATTCTAACAGGTAAACAGTGGTAACTCATTGTTTTAATTTGCAATTTCCTAATGATGTATAATGTTGAGCATCTTTTCATATGTTTGTTTTCCATCTGTACATCTTTGATAAGGTATCTGTTCATTCTAAAAGCCATTCCATTTCCACAAATAGGTTGGCCAGATTCAACAAAACAGTTGTTTCTCTTCTTCTCAAGAAATTGACTTATATTTCTAATACTACAGAGTGAGAACTTATTGTTGTTAAGTTTGTCCCCAGATGTTGCTCTTGCATACATGATGTAATTGCCATTTTCTTTTCGTCCTAAATTCTTAGATTCTCCTGGAGTGCACTCTGTTCCAGAATCAGAACAGAGTCTTTTGCCCATTTTTTTAATCGAGTTGTTCATTATCAATAAGATAAGTTGAGTTTTAAGAGTTTAAGGGTTGAGTTTTGAGGTTTAGTTGAGTTCTGAGGTTTAGGGTTCTTTGTATATTTTGGGTAACAGTCCTTTATCAGACATGTCTTTGCAAATATTTTCTCCTGGCCAGTGGCATGTATTCTTATTCTCTTGACCATTAATTTTTTACTTAATGGTTTTGGCATCCACTGAAAATTATTGCCTAGACTCATTATTTCATTAGAGGTTCCCAAAATTGATGATTTTCTAATTCAATTATCCCTTCTGAATTTATTAGATGTAATTTTTACATAAGGAAGAATTTTTCCTCATCAGGTATTTGGTTGCTCTAAAAGTAAATTTATACAGGAAAAGCAGAAAACTGCCTGACTTTGTCCCTTTATTTTCAAAGTTCTGATTTGTTGCCTTAGGGAATGACCAAAGAAATTTGGTTTTGATTGTTTGTTTGCTTCAGATGGGCTCATAATTTTTATACATTTAATGTTTTCAATTCATAGCAGTCATTTTTCCTTTTGATATTCAAATTTCCCATCTCACATCAGTGAAAGCCCCTTCAAGATTAATCAAGTGGGGCTCCCCTGGTGGCCCAGTGGTTAAGAATCTGCCTGCCAAAGCAGGGGACACAGGTTTGATCCCTGGTCCGGGAAGATCCACATGCCGTGAAGAAACTAAGCCCGTGCACCACAAGTACTGAGCCTGTGCTCTAGAGCCCGCAAGCCGCAACTACTGAAGCCCGCATGCCTAGAGCCCGTGCTCCGCAACAGGAGAAGCCACTGCAAGGAGAAGCCACTGATATGAGAAGCCTATGCACTACAACGAAGTGTAGACCCTGCTCGCGACAGCTAGAGAAAGCCCTCACTCAACAACAAAGATCCAATGCAGCCAAAAATAGATAAATATAAAAATAAATAAATTTATTTTAAAAAAGATTAATCATGTCTTTTTGTCATGATTTTATTAGTTTTTTATTGCTTCCTTGCTTTGGGCACAGTAAGATATTACAGGCTCATCTTGGACATTTCTTGCCCAGCTCTGAAATCAGCCACTTCTCTAAGAAGCACTGATACCCTTTAGTAGGGAACTGGTGTTTACAGGTGGAAAGAGCTACAGGTGTTTGTTGTTACTGAGTTGTCATTAATTCCTGCCTTTTCAGTGGGCAGAGCTAAGACATATGCATTAAATCATGAGTCCATGCTGATACCTACAAGGTTTATATAACTTCTTTGATTTTATCCTTTTTCCCACATACTGAAAACCCTGGTTCCTAACAATCTTAATACAATTATTTATTTATCTTATACTACACAATACAATACTTATACTACAAGTATACTATAATGGTTTCAGAATAACAATACTTTAGAAAACACTAGTCTACAGATGCAGTTAAATATTTCTTCTTGGTTCTTATTTGTCCTTAGAATAGATTTCACTAGGGATGTACAGTCAAAATATTGGATTTTATCATCACTTGTTACGGATATCAACAGCCTTGTTTTGCCCAGTACTGAGGGTTTTCCCCAGATCCATGCTAAAACCTGGTCACACCAGGAGGGTTGTTCACCCTACTTGGAGTAATTCTCTACTTTTAATGATTAGTCACCAACTTGACATAGAGTTAAGCTCATTTGTTTCAGATCATTGTCAATAGTTGAAGAATTCTTTTTTTAATTTATTTTTTAACATAAAACATTTACATTGTTCCAAAGCCAAAATCATATGATGAGTCACATTCAGAGAAGTGTTGTTTCCATGTCAATCTCCTTCATTTTATTCTCTCTCTCCCCTTAGAAGTATCATTTTCATTAGGTTTCTTGTTTATTTGTTTATTCTACCATATTTCTTTTTTGAAAATGTAAGCAAGCACATAATATAGTGATATCTCCCTTTCTTACACAAAAGATAACGTTCTATAAACACCATTTTCATATACCATTTTTAAAAGTTTCCCCCGATTGGCATCGAATCTAGAATTGCAAAGCCATATACCTAAATAATCACACTTGTCATCCTCAGAACGACCCTAAACCTAAGATTCCAGAATTGGGGAAGAAAATCTAACAAGCCAGGGACTGAATGATATAAATAAGGCAGGTTAACTGGGATAGAAAATGCCAAATTTTTTCTCCTCACCAGACCCCTAGCATTACCTACTCAACCCCAAATAACTTTTTAAAATTATTGCTGAGCTCAGACCTAAGATGTGTAGGAATTTAATATAATGATGAGTCTTAGATGGTGAGAGGAATTGCTTTCAGCTTCCAGCTGCTGAGGATGGAAAACAGGTGATGAGAGGGAAGCAGGAAGGCCCTCTCATGTGGTCCAGTGTTGGGGCACCAGCGCCCAGAGTGAAAGGCACAGGGACTGCTTAGCCTTCTGCTGTAACGGGGCCCATGTCAGGAGCATGTGTGAGCTGCTTGCTTGGCTGTGTGAGATTCCACACTGGAGCTCTTTGTATGGTGTATGCACAGAAGCATCACAAGTGAAAGACTTTAGGGGCTGGAAGAGGAGTCATGGATGAGATCCAATGATTTCCTTGAGTGGAAAAGAAGAACAGGCTCCCATTTTTTTAATTTGTGAGGAGCCATGCTCACCTCTTTGCAAATTGGGCCCTGCAGCCTGCAGGCTGAGCACAGGCCAACTGTGGCTGCCAGTGTTCTAGGCAGGGCTGGCATGATCTGTGGGCCTAATTGGTGGCTGTCAACCTGGTGTAACTTAAGGACAGCCGCAAGCTCCTCCTGACCTCTCAGATTTCCTTCCTACCAGGGCCTTTGGAAAGGACACAGTCTTCTGAGCTCTTTTTGACAATAAAAGGATATCTTCTCTTGAAGGTCACTCTTTAAATGCATTTTTGCCAGTAGGGAGAAGGAGATATGGAAGCTATCACCAAATCCAGTAGGAAATTCAGATTCATGTGTAGAGGTGGAGGAGTAAAATGGTTAGAGCAAAGCCCCTGAAGATTGACTGCATGGGTTTGAATCCTAGCTCCACAATCCTCTTTAGGGACCCTGAGAATCTTTTTTTTTTTTTCCTGTGCTATGGTTTCTCACTTGCAAAAAAAGAAAAAAAACAAGGGCTTTTCCTAACTTACAAAGTTGCCATGCTCCTACAGCGGGTTGAAATGTGGGCTGCAAAAGATTTCCACTGAAACCTCAGAATGTGGTCTTATTTGGAATAAGGGTCTTTGCAGATGCAATTAAGGATCTAGAGATGAGATCATCCAGATTTAGGGTGGCCCTAAGTATAATGACCAGTGTCCTTATAAAAGGAAAGAGAGGAAGATTAGAGACACAGAGAGACAAAGGGAAAGCTCTGTGAAGACAGAATTAGAGACTGGACTGATGCATCTACAAGCCAAGGAATGAACGCCATGGATTTCCAGCAACCACCAGGAGCTAAGAGAGAAGCGTGGAAGGGAAACTTCCCCTGAGACTCCAGAAGAAAACAGCCCTGCCGATACCTTGATTACTGTCCTCCAGAGCTATGAAAAAGTAAATTTCTTTCATTTCAAGCCAAGTTGACGTAATTTGTTATGGTAGCCCTAGGAAACCAATACAGAGCCTAAGAGCAACAAAGCCTGGGAAGCAGTTCACAGAGCAAGAGCTCAATAAATGCTAGCACGGATTTCTTAGCTCAATTGAAACAAAGCAAAATTGGCTAACAGGATACATCAACTGGATGATAGCAGTGGGAACAAAACAAGAACCAGGCAGGGAAGAGACGCTTGGATCATCCATTCATTATCCACTGCTGCTCAAATATGCAAAGGAGAATATGAGCTGATTCTTGGCTTTGAGTAGCTTGTTATCTAATGGACAAAAAGTCTCACTACGGTGTGGCTTTCATCGACGTACTGGTGACTCTCAAATGTTTATCTCTAGTACAGACTTGTTGATTGATCAACTCCAGAATTATGGGATCCTGTGAGGCTGGGTTAGAGCGTCCCATCCTCACTTTCCAGCTGGGAAGCTTGGGTAAATAATTCAACATCCATGAATCTCAGTCTCCTCAGATCTTAAAATAGGCTGAGGAATATCTGCCTCTCAGGTTTTTAAATGAGAACACCTATTCAGGACACCCCGCTGGGTGCTTGACATGTGGAAGTGTTCAGAAACATTCATCCCTCTATCCCTGTGCAAATTCTTACAGGATACCCAATAGGAGCTTCAAACTCAACACAGCCCGAAGTGACCTCCTTTAGGAACTTCTCCCTTCAAAACCTGCCCTGGGGCTTCCCTGGTGGCGCAGTGGTTGAGAGTCCGCCTGCCAATGCAGGGGACACAGGTTCGTGCCCTGGTCCGGGAAGATCCCACATGCCGCGGAGTGGCTGGGCCCGTGAGCCATGGCCGCTGAGCCTGTGCGTCCGGTGCCTGTGCTCCACAACAGTGAGAGGCCCGCGTACCGCAAAAAAAAAAAAAACAAAAAACCACCTGCCCTGGCCCTTAATTTCCTGATCCAGTTAATATCATTGTCACCCTACTGTCTTCCAAATCCAAACTTAGAAGTTATCCTCTCCTCTCTTCTCTTTTCTTAGCCCTTGCATCCAGATAAACACAAGATCCTGCTTATTTTACCTTCCAACGAGCTCTCACATCTATCACTTTCTTGCCAGTTCTGCTGCCACTGCCTCCATTTGGGTGTTTCTCAATGTCCTTCCAGGGGTCTCCTTGCTCTATTCTAACAACCATATCCCAGCCCCCAGCCCCCAGTTCCTAGTCCTGCCTCTGCTTTACCATTGGACCTATAGTATAGCTATGGTCTTCAAATCTGATCTTGTTATTCTGCTGTTTTTAATCTTCCCATTGTTCCTGTTAACCTAGATGGCAGAGGTCAGGACCAGCATGCACTCTGAGAACATGGGAACCCTGGGAGAATTAAGAGCTGATGTGTTAAATCCCAGACACTCAGATGCCCAATGAGACAGGAAATAAAGGACAAAAGGTAAGGCAGGGCAGCCAGACTCAGACAGACTCACGGTCACACCTGTCTTCTGCTTGCAGGACTGTCTTGAATTAGTTGTAAGGAACGGGGCTGCAGGAAAGTTCAAGCAAGACTGTCCTCTCTCTCTGAGCCTGGGACTGAGAACCACAGAGTCAGGCTTAAATAAAATGAACAGGGGAATGTTCCAAAATTAGAAAGCTGTTGTGATTTTCTGGATTTTCTGAAACCTTAGCCGCAACAGCTGTACATGCAATAAGAAGTAAGAAAATACTTTCCTGCCATTCTCCCACCTTCCTTGAGTAGGACACTCCAGTCACAATTCTTTCCAAATACATCACACTGTTTTATGCCTCAGGGCCTTTGCACATGCTACAGTAAGTCCCCCACATACCAACCTTCAAGTCGTGAACTTTCAAAGATGTGAACATGCATTCCCATGTCCAATCATGTAAGTTAGTTCACGTCTGGCATACATTGTCACATGTGTGCATCCTCTACAAGTGGTTGTGCTTTTGTGTACTTTACTGTACAGTACTGTATAGAGTATAGTAGTACAGTATCTTTATTTCAAGCCCAGGATGTCCAGAAGCAAGCGTAAAACAGCAGATGTAGCTGGTACTACTATACTTTTCAAGGTACTGTACTGTAAGATTAAAAATGTTTTCTTTATTTTGTGTGTTTGTTTTCTATGTATTATTTGTGTGAAAAGTATTATAAACCCATTACAGTACAGTACTATATAGCCGATTGTGTTAGTTGGGTACCTAAGCTAACTTTGTTGGACTTACAAAGAAACTGGACTTACGAATACACTCTCAGAACTGAACTCGTTCGTATGTAGAGGACTTACTGTATCTATATTTATTTCTTTCATTTGGGACTGTCTATCTCCATTAGAATGTAAGCTCCAATGAGACCAGGCCTAGAATAGCGCCTGGTACATAGCAGGTGCTCAGTAAACACACAGTGAAAAAAATGATACTCTTCCTTCTTCTTGGAGTACCCACCCCCTTGTCTGCCTAGGGAACGGTCTATCTATCCTTCAAGACTCAGCTTCTACATGGCCTCGGACAAATCTCCCTGATCCTGCCTCACTCCCCCTCTCCTAACTCACTCCCTCTTGTGGACCCTTTGGGTTTCATCAGTGATCCTCTAGGACTGCATTTGTCCTGCCATTTACAACGTCTAAGAGACCATGGACCACAGAAGGCAGGGGCCAAGTCTTGCTGACAGAGGGCCCCAGTGCCCGTCCAGGGACAGCCATTGAGCGCCATTCATCATGAATGTTTGGGAAACCAGGAAGGGGAGCACCCAGCTCTGCCTGAAGGGTGTGGGGAGGTGAGGTAAGAGAAAGATTGCCAGGAGAGGGGAGGTTGGCAGAAGAGAGATGGGAGATGAGTCTTCAAGGGGGACAAAGGGACATTCCACGAGAGAAAAGACATCCCAAGGTCTACTCTAGGGTGTCTTTTGAGAAAAATGCTACTAAGGACTCCTGAGCTGTCCAACCTGAGTCCAAAAAAAGGGGGTTTAGTGGGTGACATCACTGCCTAAGAAGCAGCATTCTGTGTTTTCCCCCTGAGCCTACAGCCTCCTCAGCAGGGCCCTATTCCCAGCCTGGGTCAGGAGGCAGAACAAGAACCTGCAAATTGCTATTCCAGCAGCAGTTTTGCCTGCAAGCTTTCGGAGACCACACAATAGAAGTTTTCAAATAGGAAGTTTCAAGTAGCCACTGTGTAATGAGATCAAGACTGCCAGCATGTAACATGACAGGAAAAATATCATTTATGGCCGGCTTATGAATCCTATTTGCATAAAACTTATGAACCCAAGAGCACACACTCCCTACGCAGGGAAAATCAACAAGAGCTCTCCTGGCTTTTGTTTTCTCTGGATGGTGGCAGCCTATCAGGTGAATGAATAAGCCTTTGTGATGAGAGATTTCTTCAAAGCTGAACAATTCTACTCATAATGGATTCCTAAATACGCGAATGCATTCATTCAGACACTTCCTTTACTGCTGCATTGTAGAAATAAAGTCTTTGTGCTTAACTGTTTTACAACTCTTAAATCCCTGCCCACCCACTGACACACCCTTCCTACCCCACCTTCATATCCACCCATCCATCCAGGCACAGAGCTTCACACATCCTGTACCCATTGTATCCAGAGTATGTGCATATCTACAGAGGCTGGCCAGGGTGCTGAAAATTGCCTAAAGCCCTCATTCTCCTGGGCTGATCTTGAAGCTCACAAGGGCATAGTCCTTCAATCCTTTTAGAGGAAAAACACCCTTAACAGGCTCAGGTGAATTTTTTCCTAGGTAAATTGAAGCAGTTGAATTATATGAAGTTTGAAGTCCCTTCTCACATTTTAGAATTCTCAATTCCCTTCGCTCCACACTTCTCAATCTCACAACACAGCATAATACAAGTTAGCAAAGAGTAAGCGTAGCGTCCACTATGTAAGGACCTTCCTGTGCCTTCAGGGGGCACGAGCGTTTCTGCTAAAAACCCCCAAACCTTGGTTTTCATTGGTCCCAGTTGCTACTGCACTCAAAGAGTCAAATAAATAAAAATGAATTGAAACCCTACTCTGGACACTTAAGATAATGCCCTTTATGAGTGTTTCTAGACCCAATGTGTCTTCAAAGCTCCTTGGTTTGACTGACTAACAGTGTGGACTAAAAGGAGCCAGTATTAAGATGGGGTAACATGTCTGGACCTCAGAGGTGGTTAGGACCACAGCCAACAGCATGGCTCTGGTGGGTGGATGGGGGCCAGGAGGGTGGACTGGAAATTGTAGAAGGCGAGAGGGTCTGCAGAGAGCTGAGCAGGGAGCCAGGGAAGATGCGTTAGGGCAGAGAGGAGTGTGAGGACCTGAACATGAGCTCCTCCTGTGCGGGGCTTGCAATACCCCCTGCCCCCAGACAGCAGTATGGTTTAAAACTCCCTAGCCTAGTAGGGGCCAGAACAGGGATTGTAGATTCAAAAGCTTACTAAGGGATGGTGGCATAATTGTGGGAGACCTTGTTCCCCAGGGTGGGGAACAAAGCAGGGAGAGAAGGGGACTGTGTAGAGAGCAGGCACCTGGCTCTGGCCAATTGTTGATTTTAACGCACAGGGACTCAGCATCCCAAGGTCCGTCATTTGATGTGAAATTTGCACATTTCAAATATTAGCAACTAAAACAAATTTAGAATATTTTGTGTTCCAGACAAAACACCTCGGTGGGCCAATTTGGAACTCCAGTAGGATCTGTACACAGGCCAGAGTAATCAAAGACATTTCACCAGTGATGGGACATGAGGGCCTGGCCTGGGGAAGGGGTGTAGGGACCTCAGATAATCTGTGAAAGGAAGACAGGTCACCAATGCCAAAATAAACCTCAAAGTGAGGAAGACTAAGAATATTTGGAGTAATGGAAAGCTTGGCTTCCTCAGGAAAATTGTATAATCAGGGTCCGGGGACCCATGCTGTCCCAGGATATATATACCTGTGGTCAATACTGTTATCCCAGGAGCCACTCAGGGGAAAAAACAAAAACAAAAAAAACTCACTTCTGGAATACATGAAGCTTAAAAGAGATTGCTTCCAATTTATACCAGAAGAGGGAAATGAGGTCAGAAAAAGGTGAGAATAAATCAAAATACTTACATTATAGAAAGAGCTACACCCATCTGTTTCTTGATTGCAGGAAACTGAGCAATGCTTTTGGGAGGCCAGACTTCAAAACACAAACCTGTTTAGCTACGGCTTGATTACAGGCAATTCATGCCCTGAGATTCCCCTCTCACTATAGTTCAAAGTTTGTGTCCTTTAAATGGTGAGCTGATGATGTTGTATTACTGTGAATGCAGATGGATATTACAAATAAAGTGGGGCTGGGAAATCAATATTTTTTGAGCACCTACTATGTGCCAGGCCCTCTGGGGGGTGCTTCAGATATGACAACTGCTTTTGTTACTCATAGCATCTTTATGAGATAGGTCACTTTCATCATCCCCATTTTACAAATGAGGAAACGGAGGCACAGAATGGGAACATGACTTATTCAATGTCAGGGAGCTAATAATAAGTGGAAGAACTGGACTCTAAGCCAATTCAGTATAATAATAACAGCATCTAATACTTCTTCTCTCCTCTAAGGGATCTCTGAGCTACCTCTGACCTGTAACCTTCCATAATTAACTCCAGCCTGTCTTTATAGGGCTGTGAAGCTGAAATGAGATGACACATGTAAGCACTTAACACACTGACTTGCCCAATAAATGCGATTAATAGGTGTTATTATTAATAGAAGTAACTGGATCTGGCATTCAGAAGGCTCTGGTGACTGCAAGGGAGAGAGACAGGAGGGACAGGGACAGATTGCCATGGACTGGTAGGTGGCTGGAGGTGAAAAAGAGGAAGCAGCATGTATAGACCGCTCTATGGAAAAGTTTGGTGTTTGAAGTTTGTTTTCAAGAAAGTTGATTTACCACAACTGCTATGGACTGAATTGTGTACCTCCCAAATTCACGTGTTGAAGCCCTAACTGCCAATATGAGAATATTTGGAGATGGCCTTTGGGAGGTGATTAAGTCATGGGGTGGGGCCCCATGATGGGATTAGTGCCCTCATTGAGAGAAGATCTCTCTCTTTCTACGATCAGAGGACACAGCAAGAAGACGGCCACCTGCAAGCCAGGAAGAATGCTCTCACCAGACACTGAATCTGCTGCCAACTTGATCTTGGACTTCTCAGCTTCCAGAACTGTGAGAAATAAATGTCTACTGTTTAAGCCACCCAGGCTATGGTATTTGGTGACAACAGCCTGAGTTGATTAAGACAATGACTGTAAGTGGAAGAGGAGAGGCTGATGCTGCAAAGGACAAAGGTGCTGGTAAATGAAGAACAGCTCCAGGGCCTGGAGGGAAGGGCACCAGGAGCCCAGACAAGGTCAGCCCTGGAAAGGGGGAAGGATATATCTTCCCCTGAAACAGGGGAAAGAAGAAAGTGGGTAGACGACCCTGATATATTTTGATGTGAAAGGAAGAAAATTGAGGGACTAAAGTTTGACCTAATTCCAATGGAAGTGGAGAAAATGTCGTGGCTGACAGGGAGGAGAGAAGGAAAATGCTGGGTGTGGAGGAGCTAGGAAAAGGTGGCATGGCTTCCGTGGGGAACCATAACCATGGTTCCCTAGATTTTCCAGCACAGCCCTGATTTTAGGATTCTCCCCCGTCACCCTCTGTAAGTACATTCATATGGACACGCATACTTGCCAGACCTTATGCCCAATTTGGGATTCAAAAAAATAGTCCTACCAACCAAGGGTGAATAAAAGTAATGATGAGCAGCCTGAAACAGACATGAGATTAGACTAGATTAGACTAGATTAGAGCAAATGTGCACTGGATTCTATCAGTCAGGCTGGGGGACTCTAGTTCCACAGAACAGTCCAGAGAACCAGAAGCAGGGAAGGCTTTGCAAGGGGGACATGGTGGAAAACCAAAAATGATAGGATTCTATGGCAAAGATGAGAAGCAAGGCATTAGGATGGGAGCACCTCTTTCCCTATCCTGACCCAAAGTAAAGAAAGCTTACCTTATACTCAGGATTTCTCAAAATGTATTCCCCTTGGTCAAACAAACTTAGGAAGCACAGTGTATTTTCTCCACAGAGGATTTATATTACAAGTCACTGTGTTAAAGTCTCTGAGAAGTCCTACAGTAAAGAAACTTTGTGTCTGACAATGAAACACATGTATTTTATTTATTTTTTTTTTTAATTTTATTTATTTATTTATGGCTGTGTTGGCTCTTTGTTTCTGTGCGAGGGCTTTCTCTAGTTGTGGCAAGTGGGGGCCACTCCTCATCGTGGTGCGCGGGCCTCTCACTATCGCGGCCTCTCTTGTTGCGGAGCACAAGCTCCAGAGACGCAGGCTCAGTAATTGTGGCTCACAGGGCTAGTTACTCTGCGGCATGTGGGATCTTCCCAGACCAGGGCTTGAACCCGTGTCCCCTGCATTGGCAGGCAGATTCTCAACCACTGCGCCACCAGGGAAGCCCGAAACACATGTATTTTAATGAAACTGATCTCTGGGAAAATACTAGAGGTACTTGGAAGGACTACTTTAATCATCTACTAAGGGTTGGGGTGGCATTGAGTCGGTAAGGGACCTGCTTAAGAAACAACAGATGGGCCCTAAATGCCTGCTATGGAGAGTGAGACCAGTGAACTGCAGGAGTTTTGTTTTACTGAATGCAATATGCAGGTCTGGGGCCAAGACAAAAATTTTCTGGACAAAGAAGAAGAAGCTGGATTTGAATGAGGAAAGGACAGGTAGAAGGACTTCCATGTGTGCCAGGAAAATGGAATCTTGGAAAAGAGGTACATCTAGTGAGGATATTTAAGATAACTTTCTATGAGTATGGGGACAAAGCTTCTTCTTCATTTTTTCCAAGAAAATTTCAGCAAAGGCTGAAAAATAAAATCACAAAATAGCTGCATGTAGTTGAAATTCCCTTTGAAAATGGTAAGAGAGCTGAATGCCACATGGCATGGAGTTGAGATGGCAACATATTAAGATGGGGTAGGGGTGATGTCTGTCCAACTGGGTTCTCTCTGTTCAACTCAGTATTTCCCAAACTTATTTGTCCAAGAACCTGTTTTCTTTTCTTATAACACCTATTAACATCTCAGAACTGGCATTCCTCAGACCCAAATTTGGGAACACCTGGTCTTACTCATTCCACTTGCATATAATCTGACTAAAGTAGAAAGTTCTAAATTGAGAAAGTTCTAAATTTGACTTCTGGCAGAAATAACCAAGGATAATATTCAAAATACCTAACAAGTCCAGCATGAGTTCCAATAAATGAGTGGGTAACTGTCAGACCTGAACATTCAAGCTGAATATCAACCCTACAAAATCCTATTCTTTTCTTAGGCTACATTTAATTCTGGCACTGGAATTTAGACTTATCTCTTAATAGAACTGGAAGGGACCTTGAATACCTTATTCTTCAACTACCTTCTTGGATACAAGAGATAATAAATGGCAGGTTGGTGGCATAGTTGGGGCTGAAACCCCAACCCACTAATTATGGGGAACACTAGCAGTTACTCCATGAACTGCAGTGAATAAATCCCTACTAGAAATCCAAGACCAAAATCATCAAATGCTGCCCTCTTCCTCTTCACCCACCCTCCTCACCTACCATCTGTTTTGGGGCTACAGTTATGCAGAAAACCTGCATTTAGGAGCAAGACCACAGCAGTTGGGCTTTGCTTGGATGTGGAAGAAGGAACTCTTTGGACCTGTGTTAGTTAGGATGGGTTAGGCTGCAGTCATAAATAGACCCATACAGGTTATGGCTCAGCACAACAGAAGCTTATTTCTTGCTCACATGATAGTCCAGAATGGTTCCAGTTCTGGGGAGCTGGGGGATGGGGGTGGAAGCTCTTCAGTTATTCAGGAACCTAGGACGTAGGTTCCTACGTCACCTTCAGCATGTAGCTTCTGAGGTGGCTCAGGGGTTCTTCATCTCAGTCAGCAGGATGAAGGAGGACACGTGGTAGCATGTGAACTAGATTGGAAGCAACACACATCACTTCTGCTCCACTCCCATTGGCTGGAACTCAGTTATGTGGCCACAAGAGAGGACGGGAATGAACCAAGGAAAGCGAAGGAAGACATTTTGGTGAGTAGATCCTTTGACCTTCATTTTCCCATTAACTTATGAAGCATGAGGATTTAAGACATCAGCTTCTCCATCTGTAACTGTGAATAAAATAGAAAGAAATGACAATCAGCTTCACTGGTGTCTTTTTTTCTTTTTAATTTCCTAATGTTTCCAGTAGCCTGGTTTATGCTTGGGACAAAAACTGGCAAATGCTGATAGTAATGTAGAGTTCTTCTCTGAATCCTTATGTGTTCTGATCACCCCCCCTCCTTCCTCTCCATTCTATGAATGAAAGAGAAGTGCTGGATACTAGAAAGCCTATTGATCTAACAGACAGAAGATTTAGGTTCAAACCCTTCCACTTCCTAACTGTATGACCTAGGGCAAGTCCATTAGCCTTTTGGAGCACCAGTGTCCTTTAATTATAAATTAAAATTTTACATAGGAGCTCCACCAAGATATCTAGTCCCAGAAAGTGTAAGAGTCTCCTCCATCAGTTCCCATATAAATTCATATTAGGGTCCTTCTTGGAGGATTCATTTCAGGAATGGATTGGCATTGTTCACATAGGTTGACAAGTGCTCTATTTTGGGGCTGGGGGGGATGGAAGGCTAACCCAAAGATGCCATCGAAGTGTCACACTTGAATGCAGCCATTTTAGTGAGTCATCTGTCTCTCCTTGAAAGTAGAGACCAACTTTTCCATAAACTTGGTTTTGTTTTTTGTTTTTTTGCCATTTCCAAGCCACTGGTAGTCTGTCTAAATTTATGTCATTTTGTGTTTGAGTCAGTCCTTAAATTAAGATACAATGCAGAGAACTTCCCTGGTGGTCCAGTGGATAAGACTCTATGCTCCCAATGCAGGGGGCCTGGGTTCAACCCCTGGTCAGGGAACTAGATCCTGCATGCATACAGCAACTAAAAGTCTGCATGCCGTAACTAAGACATGGCACAGCCAAATAGATAAATAAATAAATATTTTAAAAAAGAAAAGATACAATGCAGAACATAGACTTGGAGAACTGGATTATGCACAGAAAAATCAGTGAAACTCATAATATATCATGAACTTGGGGCACATTTTTATTTTCCAAGATACATCAAGCTTCAGGATAAATTTTTTTGTACTTGTAGTATCAGTGATGATGATGATAATGATGACAATGGTGATGATTTATGATGATGATGATTTTGCATTAAGGATATAGCACTGATTTAATAGGAATACAAATAAGGGGTGGTGGTTGGGTAGAGATGGTTGTGGTTAGACTTGTCAAAGGGGAAAATTATGAAAAGATACATGCACCCCAATGTTCAGAGCAGTACTAAGTACAACACGCAAGACATGGAAGCAACCTAAATGTCCATCAACAGATGAATGGATAAAGAAGATGTGGTACATATATATACAATGGAATATTACTCAGCCATAAAAAAGAACAAAATAATGCCACTTGCAGCAACATGGATGGACTTGGAGAGCATTATGCTAAGTGAAATAAGGCAGACAGAGAAAGATAAATACTCTATGCTATTACTTATGTGTGGAATCTAAAAACTACAACAAACTAGTGAATATAACAAAAAAGAAGACTCACAGATGTAGAGAACAAACAAGTGGTTACCAGTGGGGAGGAGGGAGGGGCAATATGTGGGGTGGGAGGCACAAACTACTGGGTATAAAGATGGCTACTATTGGCACAAACTATTGGCTCAAGGATGTAGTGTACAACACAGGGAATATAGCCAATACTTTCTAATAACTATAAATGGAAAGTAACTAAAAATTGTATAAAAATTAAAAATTTTTTTAAAAAGAGGAAAATTATGAGCAAAATAGTAGAAAGGCAGAAATAGACATAGTTTACTAAAAGACAGTGGAAATTGATTTGGTTAATGAGCACTTCTTTTTTAAATTAATTAATTAATTAATTTTATTTTTGCCTGTGTTGTGTCTTCGTTGCTGTGCACGGGCTTTCTCTTGTTGCGGAGAGCGGGGGCTACTCTTCATTGCAGTGCATGGGTTTCTCATTGCAGTGGCTTCTCTTGTTGCAGAGCACGGGTTTCAGTAGTTGTGGCATGTTGGCTCAGTAGTTGTGGCGCACGGGCTTAGTTGCTCTGTGGCATGTGGGATCTTCTCGGACCAGGGCTCAAACCCATGTCCCCTGCATTGGCAGGCAGATTCTTAACCACTGCACTACCAGGGAAGTCCCTGCACACTATTTTGGTAGAAGGAGCAGACAAGAGGAGGGAGAGAAGGTCAAGAGAGGCAAAGAAGGAAAACCGACAAGGGCAGAGGAGACGAGGGTTAACCGGCATTTAGAATCCATTTCTATTGCCTCCTAGTATATATGTGCACAGCAAAAGCTAGAAAACAAAACACGACATTCCTCAGACATTTTCCCTCCCTCCGAAAGTGGGTTTGTGGATATTAACTGGGTTCTACCAACAAGGGCCAGGCTGCTCTGAGCATGCAACCTGTGTGAGCAAGGCCCCCTTGCTCAGCAGGGCTCCAGGTTCAGTTTAATGCTCTGCTGTCAAGGTCTGGAAATCCTGAATAATTTTAGCTTTGAATTTGTGTTTTATAAGTGAATTCCAATGGGACAACAGAGCACGTGTGTGAGCAGAGGAGATACACACCGATGTGGGTGTCTGTTACTGTTCCTTGCTGCCCATTCCCATGTAGCTTTAGGGGGACCCCATGAACAAAGAATCTACGTAGGAGGACATTTCCCCCTCCTCCAAGCCCCTGGCAGCCACTAAACTACTTTCTACCTCCATGGACTTACCTATTCTGGATAGTTCATATACAAAACTCAAAATGAGTACCCAGTAAGGACATTACCTACACAACTGAATAAGCAGGGCTTTCCACTTAGGCAGAACTTCCTTGAATACAGAAAGAAGGTAAAGACATTTTAAGATACATGAAGCACCAAGGTACCCTTATCATATCATTTCTTACTTGCATATTTTTTACTTTCCTATAATTAGGCAACCACTTATGCAGAAAATGAGGGAAAGGGAAAGCTATGGTAACCCATAGTTCCTTTTCTTTCTGTCTGTCCTTGCTCATGGTAAGCTGAAGGCACAGAGTATTGGTGGAATGTGTACATGTCAAAAAGTGAAATAAAAACAGTTGAGTTAGGGAATTCCCTGGTGGTCCAGTGGTTAAGACTCCATGCTTCCACTGCAAGGGCCATGGGTTCGATCCCTGGTCGGGGAACTAAGATCCCACATGCTGCAGCACGGCTTAAAAAAAAACAAAACACTTGAGTGAGTTATGTGCAGTGTTTCCATTGCTCTGATAAGAATAAAATATATATGCATATAGAAGCTATAAAATACAAATTGTGTGATTTTGGTGATTCTACATGCAAATTAAACTCTTTTATATTTGTATTTGAAACTGGCATTGCACAATGTAAAGATGAATGGTAAAACTCATGCTAGTAAATTTTTAACTTTTTCTCTCTGAGAAAGACATGAAATAGCAAATAAAAAACACAAGTCAAGAGAGAGACTGCAGAAGAAAGGGAAAAACTTTTTATTTTAGTACCTGTAACAGTACTTTTTGTCCTTCTTTTTGAACAAAGGGCCCTGCGTTTTCAATTGCAGTGGGCCCCATATATCATGGAGCAGGCCCTGTGCGTCAGTTTGATTTCCTCATGTGAGATCTGGGAGGCAAAATAGTGTGGATGCCATCTTCCTTCATCGCCACTGCTTTCCACGCAATTGCCACTGCCTGATACAGCCATGGCTCATGGTTTACGCTACTTTCATCACAAGATGAAAACAATAAGAATCCTAGAGTAAGGTTTAAATTAGGTAGGGTTCCTTCCCTATTTCAAAGGTAATTCAGGGGTTTGAGTCTAATAATATTTTTGAATTAATTTTCATTTTTATCGAGGTAATACTTTTATATAATTGAACATTTCACATAACATATGATTTTGTAAATTGAGTTGTAATTTGCGTATCATAAAATTCACCTTTTCAAAGAGTACCATTCCAGAGTTTTTAGTATAGTCACAAGGTTAGTCAACCATCACCACTATCTAATTCCATAATATTTCCATCACCCCCAAAAGAAACCCTGTACCTCCTGACAGTCGCTCCACATTGCTCCCTCCCTTAAGCCCCTGGCAACCACTCATCTCCTTTCTGCCTCTGTGGATTTGCCTATTCTGGATATTTCATATATCCATGCCATGTTTTGATTACCTATTCATCCACTGAAGTATAAAGTTTAAATGAAAAGAGGGATCCCTTGCTCCAGTCTTTCCTTCTCCTCACTCTTACTCCCCAAAGGAAGCCACTTTCTACTCTTGAGTCATTTCTCCTGGTCTGTACCTCCCTGTTTCCACATATCCTCTTTTTTTTTTTTTTTTTTTTTTTTGCGGTACGCGGGCCTCTCACTGCTGTGGCCTCTCCCATTGCGGAGCACAGGCTTCAGACACGCAGGCTCAGCGGCCATGGCTCACGGGCCCAGCCACTCCGCGGCATGTAGGATCTTCCCGGACCGGGGCACGAACCCGTGTCCCCTGCATCAGCAGGCGGACTCTCAACCACTGCGCCACCAGGAAAGCCCCCCACATATCCTCTTTATACTGCTATTTATTTGTAATTTTTAGATATTTATTATATTCCTACTTGGGAAGATGTGTCACTTTGACACCTCCACACAGACCTATTTTTTCTTCTTCCTTTCTCTTAATACAGTTACATGGACAATTTTTGGTTAAATCAGTATGTATTTAGTGGCCAGATTATTGTGACCATGTAAAATACTGTTCACTGCTGAGCCAAGAATTATACCATTATTACTTCTACTTTTCAGAGCCAGGAGAGTCATCTCTCTTCCTGATCTCCACTTGCTGGAATGCTGCAGGCTCAGGCCTTGGACCACTTCTTTTCTCTCTTTATACTCACTTTCTAGCCACCCTCCTGGCTTTCAATATTATCCAAATGCTATGACTCCCAAATTTATATTGTCATGCTCATCTTCATTTGCATTCCAGACACATGTCATCCATTGCTGACTTGACATTTCCACTTGGATGTCCCACAGGTACCATATATTTAACTTGTCCAAAACAGAATCCCTACCTCCTTTCCTCTGGAGCCACAAAATTTCCCATTTCAGGAAATGGCCCTTCCCTTCTTCCAGTTGGTTAGGCTCCAAACCTTGGAATTATCCCTGTCTCTTTTTTTCCCCTTTCATACCCTCTATCCAATCCACAGAAAATTTGGTCAACTCTACTTCAAAATATATAAAAAATCCAACCACTTCTCATCATTCCCTACTCTTACCATCCCAGGTCCAGGACACCATCAACTCTCACCTACACTATGGCAACAACCTCCTGACTGGTCTCCTTACTGCAATCCTTGCCTCCTTTTAAAACGTGAGTCATGTCACGTCACTCCTCTGCTCAAATCTCTCCAATGGTTTTCTGTCTCACTCAGATAAAAGGTGCTGTAAGATCTGGCTCTGCTGTGTCTTTGACCTCACCTCCTTCCATTCTTCCCCAACTTACTCTGTTCCATCAACATCGGCTTCCTTGCCACACATGGAACACTTTAAGTGCATTCTAGCCTCAGGGCCTTTGCACTTGCTGTTGCCCCACCCAGAATGCTTTTCTCCCATATAACAGCATGGCTGTCTTCCTTACTTCTCTAATGTCTTACCTGCTCAAATGTCACCTTATTGGGGTGGCTATTCCATTAGCCTCTATAAATCAACCCCCTATTGTGATTCTCTCTATACTCCTAATCTTGCTTTATTTCTCCTCCAATATTATCTCCAGTATTAGTATCACCTGACACATTATATATTTTTTTATTGTCTGCTGTCTTCCCCTGGAAGGCAGACATTGTCTGTTATATGTACTACTGTAATCCAGTGTCTAGAATGCGCCTGGAATACAGTAAGCACTAGAATACAGTAAATATTTGATGACTGAATGAATTAATTTAAAAGTGTCAATAAATGCATGTATTCAATCTACAGGTTGAATTCGGAAGCAGAATTTCGTATTCTGCAATTAAAAATTCTATGTAGTTTCCCCTCATAAATGCCTCCCTAGTTTGTGGGACTCTGTGTTTATGTCTCATTCTCTTCCACAGCCTGAAGCTCCTCAGAGGAATTCTCAGTGCCTGGCACAGAAGAGACCCTCAAATGTCAGTGGGACTGTAACATCTCAGGGATTTAAAGAACTAATGGGTATGGCTGCTCATAAAGGTAACATGTGGCTCATCCTTCAGACACATTTAAGGAGTGAACCCAATACATCTGAGATGGAGAATTCTCCAACCTCATTCATCCATTCATCCATGTATTCATTCAAGCATTCAATCTGATATGTATTGAGCACCTTCTTTGCGAAAGTCTCCAGTTCCTAAACACTTTCTATTGTATCTAAATGACCTGCCCTCCCCCATTACTGGTCTAAATGTTATTTCTTATTCTGACCTCAGTGAAGCTGGAGAACAGCTGGGTACCAGCATCTGTCTAATCACCCTTCATCCCTTGGCAACTATTAAGACATGCCAGGATGCTCTTTGCTGAGGCCTCTCAAATTGAAAATGGGGACACTCGGTATTCAAAATAAAAAGAGCCTTGACATTTGAATACTTGCCCCTCCTTTTTCCTGCCTGAGAGAAATGCCTGGTTGTTGACTTTCAGGGTCAGGCATAGGCAGCCCATCCTTCTGTAGGGCTGGTGTTTGGTTTGGCAGGTTGTTTTCATAGACAATGGGCACATTTTTGTAAGTCATCACAGCAGGAAGTACCCACCTTCTTGGAAGCAATGTGTGGCAGCATGAGAGAAGAGGGGTCATACTTTCTGTATGGAACTTGAATTCTATTCAGCTGGTATGGAGCAATTTTTTTAAATTAATTTATTTATTTATTTTTGGCTGTGTTGGGTCTTCGTTTCTGTGCGAGGGCTTTCTCTAGTTGTGGCAAGCGGGGGCCACTCTTCATCGCGGTACGCAGGCCTCTCACTGTCGCGACCTCTCTTGTTGCGGAGCACAGGCTCCAGACGCGCAGGCTCAGTAGTTGTGGCTCACGGGCTTAGTTGCTCCACGGCATGTGAGATCTTCCCAGACCAGAGCTCGAACCCGTGTCCCCTGCATTGGCAGGCAGATTCTCAACCACTGCGCCACCAGGGAAGCCCTGGAGCAATTTTTAAAATGTGCGCATAGAGATGAGGCCAAATTCAAAACCAGACCCCCAAGTCTAGCAGGAGGGCTATTTTGTAGTCAGGTCTTTAGAAGTTCTCTACAAGGTCATTGGGCTTGCTGTGCATCCTTCCAAACTCCCTGCTTTAGTTGCAATGAAAAGGTGTCCTTGGAGTGAGTTTCCTGAAACTCTGCTGTGTTATGTAAATAAACTTGTTTTGTAATCAAGTGGTGTGGGGTTTCTACAGTAGGGCCTTGTTTTTAGGTCAGAGGTCAAGAAAGCAGGGCAAGGACCAATCAACATAATTGTTTTGCAACAATTATTCACTGTTTTTGTTATCTTCTAAAAGGAGACCATTTGCAGGGTAAAGGGATGTTTTACTGCAAGAAACAAGAGGCAAAAATTCATTCTTAAAAAAACCCAAAAGCTGAACCTAATTCTTTTATATTAAGAGGAGATTCTTTGAAGCTCTCCTGTTGTATTTTAAATGATTCAGTTTACACAGATAGCTACTCATATACATACAATTTGTTTTACAACCAGCTTTTGGTTTTTGCTTTTTGCTGCCTGGTTCAGAGCCATCGTGTAAAAGACTATCATTTGTACGTGAGACATTAGTAGGGGAAATGGGCTCATCTGCTTAGAAAGGTGGTGGTGGTGGGGTGGGGTCAGTATATCAAACTGACTCCAGAGTGCATTTGCCTGTGAAAGGACCTATTCAGCCGTAGTGAGGTGGAGTTACAGCCCGGGGCCACACTGTTGGGAAGTGTTCCTGGACCTGCAGGTGGGGGTAGGCCTGGGGCTGGTTCCTGGTGCAGCTCCTGGCTTTGACTAGGCTCCTTTTGTTTTCCTCTGGGAGGTTGGCTCCGCTCTCCAGAAACCTGCTTGTGGCTGGTTCTCCTACCGGGTGCTTCTGTCCTTGGAAATGTACGGGCCATGAACACAGGGACAGCTCAGTTAGGACACACAGTTTGTAATTTAACTGATACATTTCTCTAGATATGCACAGCCTTCCTTCAGAAGTATTCTTTCCCCTTGACCTCATCCCTAGAAGGTATTTTCTTTTGCTCTAAGACATTTTCAGAATCCTGTGTTTATTAGCCTAACTTCCCAGCTCTTATTCTGTTCCCCATCTTACACGAAGGCCCCAGATCAGAGCTTTCCACCCACCTGGTGCCCTCAGCCTCTATGGGAGCTACATCCTCTTCACAAGGATGGAAGCAGGCTGGGGAGTCTTCTGGATTGAGTCCCTCAAAGCTCCTGTGCAGTCAAGTCACCCATTGACACAGGGCTAAATAAGCACTGGTTTTGATGGTAGATAAACTATCAGGAATAGATAGAAAAGAAGCAAGTTTCAGGGAGTTAAGTAACAGTCAGAAGACTACAAATTTCTTTCTTAATTCTACCATCAACTCCCTGTGTGACCTTGGGTTTCTAAAATGTATCATGAATGCAGAGAACCTCAGATAACTTCCCAGGGCTATTTTGAGCAATACATATTAATTGGCTAAGGAATGTGGTGATTACAAATGATTTTGTAAATGCAAAGCTTTATACATACTAAGTAATTTTTCTGCATGACTTACTAACAACTGGACTAAAAGCTACAGAGGGAAGTCCACATTGTCTCTATAATAATATATATACATATAAAATAAGATATATAATAATAAGAGCTAACAAATATGAAGCCTTTATGTCCCAGGAGCTGAGCTTAGATTACCTCGTATAATTTCCCCAACAATGCTTACGGGTCAATATTTTCATTTTCCACATTTTAGAGGTGAGGACACTGAGGCACAAAGGAGTTAAATAATTTCCCAAAGTCTTGCAGACAGAAAGGGCCAGAACTTCAACAATTCATTTTCATAATTGCTCTTCTCCACTCTGCTGTAATGCCCACCTAGATCTAGAAGTCTCTTAAACTACTGCAGAAAAGTTTGGTAATTCTGTTTCATTAAAATCTTCAGTCTATCAGATGAAATAATGAATACCTGCTGAATGATTATTTTGGCAGTTACACATATTAAACCATTTAATTCTCACTTCAACCCTAAGAAGTTGGTACTTATTCCCTGTATATGGATTAAGCACAAAGATGTTAAGAAACTTGTCCATGGTCACAGTTAGCAAGTGGTAGAGGCTGGCTTTGAACCTTGGGTAATCTGGATCCAGAGTTTGTGCTCTTTACCCATAAGTAACCCAACCAATGACCAAAAGTGTAGAGCAACATGTAGAATCCCGTCCCTGCCTCAAGGAGTGGACTTGACCAATAAACTAACTGTGTGATTTTGGACCACAGTTTCTTCATCTGTAAAATGGACGTTCTCCAAAGACTCTGCCAGCTCTGTAATTCTGTACTTTAACAAGTCTACATTTCTTTTTTTTTTTTTAATATTTATTTATTCATTTATTTAGGCTACGCTGGGTTTTAGCAGCAGCACGCGGGATCTTCATTGCGGCATGAAAGATCCTTTGTTGCAGCATGAGGGATCTTTAGTTGCGACATGAGGACTTCTTAGTTGCAGCATGCATGTGGGATCTAGTTCCCTGACCAGGGATCGAATCCAGACCCCCTGCATTGGGAGCGCAGAGTCTTACCTACTGGACCACCAGGGAAGTCTGCATTTCTTAACAGGAGTCTGGAGAGCAATCTTTGCAGCTTCAGGAACAAGTGGGTAGCAAACATCGCAATTGTAGGAATTTGAGAAGAGAAAGTCTACACAAGTTTGGTGCTTCCTGCAGGAGCCGTGGGATGCTTGAAACCAGAGGTGTTAGTGAGACTTCCAGGAGGTAAAACCTCTTGGCAAGAGAACAGTGTTGCGTTCCCAGGGGAAGTGAGAGCTGGTTGGGGCTCTAGAGGTGTGGTACAGAGGGGCCGTGGAGGACTCACCTAGAGTAGAAGGTAGGAAAACGGTTAAAACAACAACAACAACAAGAAGTAAAAGTGTTTTGTGAATTTGGATGTGATATTGGGAAAGGAAGAGAAGTTGCAATGTTATCATTCATAAAATGCAAATCTTATAGTAAGGGCAGCACATAAAGAAAGAGCATAAGGGCTTTGGAATGGGACAGACGTGGGTTTGATCCCACTTCTGCCACATTTTAGCCTGTGATCTAAGCGCCTTAATTTTCTCCTTGGTAGAATAGGGGTCACATAACACAGAGAAAGACTCAGTAAATGCTACGTTCCATTCTAACCAGCCAGGATTGCTTCTCTCCCGTCTCCACCCTCACCCCAGACCTAAGAAAGTCAAAAGCCAATGAACTCTTAGCAGTGATGAAAAGCTTTGATCTTAAAAGAGGAATGAAGACATCACATCCACCCCTGTTTTTCCTTTCAAATTGCCCTAGGCTCCCCGAAGAGCTTCACCCTGAGCTCCAAGAGGAAGGGATGGGAAGACAGGGTTGAGCAGCAAAAAAGCAACCCGAGGTTAGAGGAGATCAGCTTGCACCAGAAAGGTAAACCCAGGGAGTCTACTAAGAAAAGTCGTAATAGTAGTTCCTCCCCCCTTGGTCCTGTTTCCCCACTTGCACCCGGGGTAGGGCCTGGTATACAGACTCTGGCCAACAGCTGACTGGCTCCACTGGAGAGAGGGCTGTCAGAGGAGCAGCCTCCATCATCCTTCTGTTCAGGGTCCTCACAACAGAAGGAAGAGCAGCCTTGGCGTTACTCAAAGGGAAGAGTGGGATGGGGCAAGAGAGTCACATACAGAGATGCAAAAAGGCAAGTTGGAGCGACTGGAAAGAGCCTCCGTGTATTAGTTTCCTACTGCTGCTGTAACGAATCATCACAAACGATGGTTTAAAACAACACAGACAATTATCTTAAAGTTCCGGAGGCCAGAAATCTAAAATGGCTGGGAAGACCAGCCATCCTTCTGGAAGCTCTAGGGGAAAACTCATTTCTTTGCCTTTTCCAGCTTCTAGAAGCTACCTGTGTTTCTTTTTTTTTTTTTTTTTTTTTTTTTGCGGTACGCGGGCCTCTCACTGTTGTGGCCTCTCCCGTTGCAGAGCACAGGCTCTGGACGTGCAGGCTTAGTGGCCATGGCTCACGGGCCCAGCCGCTCCACGGCATGTGGGATCTTCCCGGACCGGGGCACGAACCCCGTGTCCCCTGCATCGGCAGGCGGACTCTCAACCACTGCGCCACCAGGGAAGCCCGTACCTGTGTTTCTTGACTTCTAGTTTTAGATTAGTCCCATCTCTGCTTCTATCTTCACATCTCCTTCTTGGACTCTGACCCTCCTGCCTCCCTCTTGTAAGGACCCCTGTGATGACATTGGGCCCACCTGGATAATCCAGGATCTCGCCCCATCTCAAGAGCCTTAATGTAATCACATCTGCAAAGTCCCTTTTGCCTTGGAAGGTAGCATATTCACAGGATCCAGGGATTAGACATCTTTGGAGCAGGCCATGATTCAGCCTGCCGCACTATCTAAAATTTGGTAACCAGAAATCTGATTTATCTCCTTATTAAATTGGTAATCTCAAAACAACTCACTTCACTCTAAACCTTGCTGTCTCCACCTGTAAAAAGGAAGTGACACTATTTTACTTGATTCCTTTTGGGCTCATTGGGGTCATCTACATAGGCTGTCCGCTCTTGTGCCTCGTGTGGCGTAGGGAATGGTAAATGTTGGATCGTCTCCCTCTTCTCTAGCACACAACAGATAGGCATTATAGGGTTAGAGGCTGGGAGGAGGCACTGGACCCTTGGGAGCTGTCACAGGTCGAATTCCTGGGAAAACAGACGTTGAGACTGAGATTTGTATGCAGGAAGTTTATTGGTGGATGGTCTCAGGATCAGCACCTGTGGGGTGTGTGGGACGTAGAACTGGGGAAGTTGGGCTGTGATGACGATGCAACAAAGGCCTCAACCTACCCAGTGGGGAGCTCAGAGATGACTCAGTTTAGGCTGAGGGGCTGAGCTTCTATATCCCTGCAGGTAGTCATTATACGAGGGTTGCCTGGGGAGGGGCACGACATTGGCCTAGGGGGCTTTCTCCCACAGAGGGTACCCCGGGAGGAGAACACATCAGCAGCCAGTGCTTCCAGAAGCTGGAGGAATGTGTGCCCCAGTTCCGCAGCAGGGACCTGGGGAGTGTACCCCGGTATCCGCTATAGCAGCTAACCTTTCTGTCTTATTGAGGGAAGACCAGAGAGAAAACGGGCCATAAGGGTCTTGACAGGCTATATAGTGCACAGGCTCAGAGGCTCAGAGCTTGTGCTCTCAGGCAGGTAAGTCTGACTTCATATCTCATTTCTACTTCTTCCTGATGTGTGATTTGGGGATGTCACTGTACCTCTCTGTGTCTCTGCTTCCTCGTCTCTAAATTAGAGGGTAATAGTATTAATCTTAGAATTGTCGTAAGGATTAAACAGACAGTCAGTGTAGAATTCTCAGCACAGTGCTTGACATCTGATGGGTCCCATACATGTTAGATTTTGTGGTTAATAATATTCTCACAACTCCTTTCCTACTTTATCTTTTCAACCCAAACCCAAGAGTTTAACATGTGAGCTGGAAAGGAAACAGAAGAATCCTACAAGAATACCCATCGTGACTTAAGACACATGTCACTAAAGCCGGGGGTGGAGGGCAGAGATTGGGGCTTAGAGAGTGGGAAGAGGGGTGTCAGGAGCACACACCGGGAGCCAGGCTGCCTAAGTGAGACTCCATGCCACTCACGAACTGGCCGGATGACCTTGGAGGGTCACTGTGGGAATTAAATGACATCATGAAAGTAAAGCGCTTCGGACACTGCCTGACGCATGGTAGGTACCATGTATGTTTGCCATTATTATTCTTAGGCTACAATGTATCCACAAAGGCAATATTAAGGGAAGAAGCCCTTGATTTAGACCTTGCAGGTTTCCCAAGAAGTTTAAATCACTTGGATATCCAGACTGAATTTCTGAAGTTGGCTACAAACTCTGTCTCTTCTGTTACTAGATTAAACCTCCAGTAGCACCAGTTCCCTGGCTTAAGTGTTTAATCATTTACAGCTGTCACCAGGTTGTCAAAGAGGGTGATGCTAGCTTTAGTTTGAGCTGGGACTGGATGAAGAAAAGGGGCTTAGGAAAAATTACTCCAGGGATCAGCTATAGGGATTGGTGTTCTTTGAGAATCCTGGACCTCCCTTCAAGATAACCTAAGGGTTGGTAAGAGAGACTAAACCTTTTATGCATTTTATGTCTTTTTCTTAATTCCTTTTTTACCTGGAATGTTAAAACTTGAGAAACTTCAAACACCCCAACGCTTATGTATCTGCCACTTTCTCTTATGTTGATGTTCTCCAATTTTCTTTCTCCCCAGTCCAAACCCATGCTGGAAAGGGTTACAGAAGATGTGACTGATCAGAATAAAACTGGGACTACACTACTGAATTAGGAGACAGAGTGGGGGGCTTTACCTCCTTGCAGAGAGGGTCCAGGCTCCAGGCTGAGAGCTCCTGCCCCATCCTCCACTCTCCTTTCCTTGCTCCTCTCTCTGTAACAAAAAGGTCAGATATTTACTTTGATTTTCCTTTTCAAATGTGCTTGATTTTCAAGCCCACCTTGTTGGGTTCCTACCACACAGAATAATAAAAATAAGCCACAGGAATCCCAAGTCACGGAGCCAGTTTGTTGGACTCATTTAATCTTTCTCCAAGATTAACTAATTAGTTTTATTTAGTTAAGAGTCACAGGAATGTTTCTCCTGCAACTATGGTGTCAAATTTTTTTTAAGCAAGTTAAAAAAAAAAGCAAAGTACGCAATAAAACAAACATGCAAAATATTTTGATAAGAGGGGAAATCATGCTGTCTGTATCTTTCAGAATCTGAAAACTCCTAGTGATCCAAGTTTTTGGCATTAAGGGAGATACTTAGCAGACAGGATCATGCCCCTGATTTTTAACTTTGTGGACTTAAACTCAGTGAAAGTCAGTTCACAGAGTTATTAATACTAGGCTGGAATGGACTGTCCATTTCCTGTACTGGCTTTTCATATCAGAAGTCAGAGTTGACCTTAAATATTGTGATTTTTATTTCCCAGAAAGAAAAAACGAGAAGAAAAGCAAACAGAGAGAGTCATGGGACTTGAAGGGAAAGCCCCCAATCAAAATGTGTCTGAAATCTATGCCCTGCTTTTTACTGCCAATGCTGCTCTCCTAGGGCAGTCTACTGTTACCTCTAACCGAGACTATTACTTACAATGGCCTCCTAATTTATTTCCCTGTATCAATGCTTGCCTGACTCCTGTGTGTTTTTCCCACACACAATGGCCAAGGTGATTTTCTAAAAGTTTAAATCAAATTATGTCACTCCCCTGACTAAAAGTCTATACTAATTTCCCTTGCACTTCATGTGAACCCAAAATTCTTTCTGTGAATACATGGCCCTGCTTGTCCTTGCAGGCTCAACCCACTATTTTCTAGCCCCACTAGACTTCACTTCCTTAAGTAAGATCTTTCAGGCCTCAGGACCTTTGCACATGTTGTTTCCTTTATTTAGAAAGCTTCCCTCCATCCTATTCCCTTCTTTCAAGTGACTCTCTCTTCTCCTCCCTTAGACCTCACCTTAAATGTCACTTCTTCAGGCAGAAATTTCCAGACTATTCTATTTAAACTAGGCTTCTCATTCTGGTCATTCGTCTCTGTTTTAGTCTTTACATAGTATTTATCATGATTTAGCATTATTTATTATTATTAATTTTTCTTTTTTTCTAGTTTATTTTCTGCTTCATGCACTTGAGTGTAGAGGGCTAAAAGCAGGTTTTTCTTATTCACCGTTGTATTCTTTCTGTCTAGCCGGGCAAATGGCATAAAGTAGGAACTCAACAAGTATCTGTTATCAAGAAATACTTTATTCTGATAGGAGGTTTTTTAGAAGGCTGCATTTTCAGGACTTCCCTGGTGGTCCAGTGGCTAAGACTCCACGCTCTCTATGCAGGGGCCCAGGTTTCAATCACTGGTCAGGGAACTAGATCCCACATGCTACAACTAAGACCCGGCTCAGCCAAATATATATATATATATATATATTAAAAGGCTGCATTTTCCATGAAGTAGTCTGCTTTTAAATTTTTAATTTTATTAAACTGTATATGACATGCTGAAGTGTCTGTTAAAATCATCTAGCTATAAATTTCACTGAGATTGTTTTCATCCCCTTGTTTCTCATGTTTTCATCCCCTTGTTTCTCATGTTTTCTTGTCTTGTCCTTTGTGGATTTTACGAATATGAATGTTTGCTAGAATGTAAGCATCACTTTGCCTGTTTTGTTCACTGCTGCATCTCCAGTATATAGAACAGTGCATGGCACATAGTAGGCATTATATATATATATATATATATATATATATATATATTGCTGTTACATAAAAGCTATCCAGGGTGAAAGTTCAAAACTGATTTAGCACTAAGACTGTAAACCCACAGAGCAATGGTTCTCACAATATAGAGTTTGCAAACTGGCAGAATATCAACTAGAAGGGCCCCACAGAAGTGTCTTGTTTAACCTGGGTAGTATTTTAAATTGTTTTAAATCAGTTACCTTTATTTAAAAATTGGGATATCATATAAAAATCCCAACTCCAACTTTTCTTGAAAAGCCAGAAGATTGAGCCACACCAGAACCTTGGTCACATGGCACAATGGGCTGAGGCTGGGGAGCACCTGCCCCTTTTGGAGGCCCATGTCCCCTCCATTTGCTTTTTCTAACACTTTGTGTTGACCCAAGGATCCTACCCTATTGCAACTGTCCTTAAAATAAGTGTGGGATTTTTTAATACATCTTTATTGGAGTATAATTGCTTCACAATACTGAGTTAGTTTCTGTTGTACAACAAAGGGAATCAGCCATATGCATACATCTGTCCCCATATCCCCTCCCTCTTGAGCCTCCCTATCCCATGTCTCTAGGTCATCACAAAGCACTGAGCTGATCTCCCTGTGCTATGCTGCTGCTTCCCACTAGCTATCTATTTTACATTCGGTAGAGTATATATGACAATTCTACTGTCACTTTGCCCCAGCTTCCCCCTCCCCTCCACCTCCCATGCCCTCAAGTCCATTCTCTGTGTCTACATCTTTATTCCTGCCCTGGCATTAGGTTCATCAGTACCATTTTTTATTTTTCAGATTCCATATATATGTGTTAGCATACGGTATTTGTTTTTCTCTTTCTGACTTACTTCACTCTGTATGACAGACTCTAGGTCCATCCACCTCACTACAAATAACTCAGTTTTGTTTCTTTTTATGGCTGAGAAATATTCCATTGTATATATGTGCCATATCTTCTTTATGCATTTGTCTGTCAATGGACATTTAGGTTGCTTCCATGTCCTGGCTATTGTAAATAGTGCTGCAATGACATTGGGGTACATGTCTCTTTTTGAATTATGGTTTTCTAAGGGTATATGCCCAGTAGTGGGATTGCTGGGTCATATGGTAGTTATAGTTTTAGTTATTTAAGGAACCTCTATACTTTCTCCATAGTGGTTGTATCAATTTACATTCCCGCCAACAGTGCAAGAGGGCTCCTTTTCCACCACACCCTTTCCAGCATTTATTTTTTCTAGATTTTTTGATAGTGGCCATTCTGACCAGTGCAAGGTGATACCTCATTGTAGTTTTTATTTGCATTTCTCTACTAATTAGTGATGTTGAGCATCTCTTCATGTGCCTCTTGGCCATCTGTATGTCAAAATTCAACACCAATTTATGATAAAAACTCTCCAGAAAAGGGGCAAGAGGGAACCTACCTCAACATAATAAAGGCCATATATGACAAACCCACAACAAACATTATACTCAATGGTGAAAAACTGAAAGCATTTCCACTAAGATCAGGAACAAGACAAGGATGTCCATTCTCGCCACTCTTATTCAAGATAGTTTTGGAAGTCCTAGCCATGGAAATCAGAGAAGAAAATGAAATAAAAGGAATACAAATTGGAAAAGAAGAAGTAAATCTGTCACTGTTTGCAGATGACATGATACTATACATAGAAAATCCTAAAGGTGCCACCAGAAAACTACTAGAACTTATCAATGAATTTGGTAAGGTTGCAGGATACAAAATTAATGCACAGAAATCTCTGACATTCCTCCACACTAATAATGAAAAATCAGGAAAATAAATTAAAGAAACAATCCCATTTACCATTGCAACAAAAAGAATAAAATACCTAGGAATAAACCTACCTAAGGAGGCGAAAGACCTGTACTCCGAAAACTAGAAAATGCTGATGAAACAAATCAAAGATGACATAAACAGATGGAGAAATATACCATGTTCTTGGATTGGAAGAAGTCAATATTGTGAAAATGACTCTACTACCCAAAGCAATCTACAGATTCAGTGCAATCCCTATCAAACTACCAATGGCATTCTTCACAGAATTAGAACAAAAAAGTTTACAATTCATACGGAAACACAAAAGACACCAAATGGCCAAAGCAGTCTTGAGAAAGAAAAACAGAGCTGGAGGAATCAGGCTCCCCAACTTTAAACTATACTACAAAACTACAGTAATCAAGACAGTATGGTACTGGCACAAAAACAGAAATATAGATCAATGGTACAGGATAGAAAGCCCAGAGATAAACCCATGCACATATGGTCACCTAATTTACAACAAAGGAGGCAAGAACATACAATGGAGAAAAGAGTCTCTTCAGTAAGTGGTGCTGGGAAAACTGGACAGCTACATGTAAAAGAATGAAATTAGAACACTCCCTAACATCATACACAAAAATAAACTCAAAATAGATTAGAGACCTAAATGTAAGATGGGACACCATAAAACTCTTAGAGGAAAACATAGGAAAAGCACACTTTGACATAAACCACAGCAAGATCTCTTTTGACCCACCTCCTAGAGTAATGGAAATAAAAACAAAAATAAACAGATGGACCTAGTTAAACTTCAAAGCTTTTGCACAGTGAAGGAAACCATACACAAGACGAAAAGACAACCCTCAGAATGGGAGAAAATATTTACAAATGAAAAAACAGACAAAGGATTAATCTCCAAAATACACAAACAGCTCATGGAGCTCAATATCAAAAAAAACAAACAGTGCAATTAAAAAACAGGTGGACCTAAATAGACATTTCACCTAAGTGTGGGATTTTAAAACTAGGTAAATACAGAATTTCACCAGAAAACCCATCAGGAATGAAGAATCAACTCGGAATATTTGTACAAGATTGAGATGCGTTAGGTCTGATTGGTCCTTCAGAGATTCATTCAAGGCGCTCTGCAAGTGGTGCAGTAGGTTAGTGGCTGGAATAGAAATCTATTACTATTCTTGAGATTTTCTTTGTTGTTAAATTCTGGGCATGGTACAAGAAGCTAGATGGATTTCTTCCTCTTAGGAGCAAGGTAACTCAGCTTATAAACATTGTTCAAGGACACCATGTCCCCAAAGAAAGGAGGAAACAAGAATAGTCATTATTTAAATCTTGCCTGGGCCATAAGCCTTGACAGTTGGCAAGCAGCCAGTGCCTGGACAAGTCAAAGTGCTTACTGTATTGATAGACGATGAGTTAGCAGCAGCAGAGGATCACCATCACCATCACCATCAATATCATCATCATCACCGATGAAATCTGAGTTTTTAATCTAGGCATTTGAAAACAAGTGAAGCCTCCATACAATGTAAGCAATTGGCTGAGCTTGATATAAAGAGGTTCAAGTTACATTTGATCAGGAAATACTTTGGCTCTGTCTGCAATCAGAGTCAAAAGAAAAAAGAAAAGGGATTTACTAGATCTAGAAATGAGTTATTGGCCTAAGCAAATCTGGGCTGATTTCAAAATGATAATTTATGATAAGCATTTTGCTTTTAGAATTTTATTTTTTGCCTCTATTCCCTTATTGTTTTGGTCACTGTGGGAAAAAATAGGACTGATGAGGGTAAAAACATCTAAGTACTGCAGAGTTTGATTTAGTCTAGCAATTAGATACATTTTTACAAGTGCTACTAATGGTCCCCTAAAATAAACTGTAATGCTATGAAAATGGATGTCATAGTCCAAAATTACTCATCTATTTTGAAATCTAATTCATAGCATCTACTTAAATATTTACAGGTTATAGTAAAAAAAAGTAAGAACTATTAAAATTATAAAATGTGTAAGTATGATTTATGAGGAATTTATCATTCGTGATTTAATTAAGTAGTTCATTGCAGCTGTTCAGGTTCATTCTTGAACAAAACTATCCTGCATCCAGCAATACTATTGAAAACCAAAAGTTTTACCACAACAGGGTTAGTTTTCTTTCTCCTTTTTTTTTTCTTTTCTAAAAGTGTGAAAAAAAAAAAAAAAAACCCCAAGAATCTAGGAAGTTGGAAGCTTTGTATAACGTGGTAAAAATTAACGGAAGAGTAGCAATGCTCCATGTTCAAGACCAGAGCCTTGGAATGGGATTCATCTGTAATTCCTGATATGGCCCATGTTGGTTCCCCAGCTTAGAGCAGCTGAGCTTTAGAATCGTTGAGAATCACTGATGGGGCTTACTAAAAATATACATGGGCCTGGAACCTCAGATTGCTAAATTCTAGGTTAGAACCTGGAAATCTATAGTTTGTAATGTTCCTCAGGTGTATCTGCTGATCTGCCATATTAAGAAAGCGCTAGTCTAGTTCCAGGGGATTTGAGAGATAGTAGAGGGACCTGAAATGGATCCATCATCCTGTTACCCATCAAATTCAAGCGAGCTTGGAGCCTATGTTCTGAACCAGGCAAGAGCCCTCCAGGCTAGTTCGGTCCTTACATTCCAATGTCTCAGATTCCAGTGCTGAATCCAAGGTGAATGATGATAAGGGGATTGGCAATTAGAGGGCTTGGGGTCTAGTCTTCTTTTTGCTTCCAACGAGCTGTGTGAAATCAATTCTTTTTTGCTTCCAACGAGCTGTGTGAAATCAATCTCCCCTGCAGCATATCCATCTATAAAACAAAGGAGTTGGGCTAAATGGTCCCAAAGATGAGGACTGCAAACCGGTGGCCTCAGGCCACATCCAGCCTGCAGATTGATTTCTCTAGGACCTACACGGTGCTTGAAAATGCATATCAATTCATTTCCCAGTAGGGAAATCACCCCCTCCCCCCACCCAGATCTAGATTTTCAGTTTCTCTTGGAAAATCGGAAATTCTGGGCAACAATGGGCCCCTCATTCTTACCCAACAAGTGTTGCCTGGTAGGGTAGGTTTGTTCCTTTTAAAAGGACCGTGAGGAACTTCCCTAGTGGTCAAGTGGTAAAGAATCCACTTTACAATGTAGGGGATGAGGGTTCGATCCCTGGTCAGGGAACTAAGATTCCACATGCCGCAGGGCAACTAAGCTCGCGTGCCACAACTACAGAGCCCACGTGCTCTGGATCCTGCACGCCACAAATAGAGAAGAGAAAACCCAGACGCCACAACTAGAGAGAAGCCTGCGCACAACAAAAGATCCTGCATGCCTCAAAGAAGATCCTGCGTGCTGCAACTAGGACTCAACACAGCCAAAAATAAATAAAATAAATAAATAATAAATAAATCTTTAAAGAAAAAGAAAAGGGCCACGAGCTCTTATATTCCAACCGTAACCACATTTCCTACCCACCAGCCTACTCATACATTTATGTTTCTGCTTGGTGCCTGCAGAGTTTGGAGCTGTTGATTCTTGCCCCAAGGTCATTCTCAAGACTAACATCCTTTGTCTCTAGATAGCATCATAAGGGTGGGTCCTTTAACCAGGCCTGTGTCTAACTGGCACCTCGGCAGCTGTTCAGTCCTCCTTAAATTTTGAGTCAGGAAAGCAACTTCTGCTGTTCCTTTTTCAGGGCCTAGGGATTCTTTAAGGAAGAAGCAAGAGAGTAGGAGCTTGAAAGACTGTGGTGACTGCTTCTTCAGAAAGGATCCAAAAAGCTGAAGTTTCATGTTTACAAATTCCCAAGTACAGTATACCCAAGTGGGCCTTATTTAGGCCAAATGTTTGTATCACTGGTTATGTGCTGTTCCACCAATTGCTAAACTGCCAGGTTTGCAAATTATAATGAAAATTGTATGGCACTGAGTCCAAAATCCTTGTACTGATATAATAATTGCTGTATGACTAGAATTACTGAAAGGAAGTGGCTTTTCTGGGAAAACAAAAGTGGGAAAAGTTCTTTTTTGCTTTTTCAGAAGCATCTTCAGCCTGAAGGTGGGATAATTGGGGTTGAGGGACTTGGGAAATACTACTGAACTGATATAAACCTGATTGTGATTTAATCAGATCTCAGTTATTGGAAGGATTGACCTATTCAGGACATGTTTTTCACACTACTTCCTCTTAAACACCTTCCTCAAAACACCAAATGCAAAGAGTGGCCAGTGTAGATACTATTCTCAGCTTCCCCAGGCAAATTAGCACCAAAAGCACACTCCCTATGATCACTTGATTAAAATCAAACATTTCTTGGTTCCCAGTTATGGGCATAATTCTATGTTATAAAAGATGGATAAAATTTGAGCCCAGAAGCTAGGATATATTACAAATATCTATGCAAGTGACAAAAATACCCATTAGATGTTTTGAAGGATTCTACTGTTGAGAAAGGAACAACGTGCTATGGGAATGGGAGGAGGGTATCATTTAGGTTGGGCCTGGAAGGATGGGATGAATTGGATGGTGAAATGACAAGGAGCATTTAGGCAAAGGGCCTGACAATAGCACATATGTTTGAGGAAACTTGCATGGTCTGCTATGACTGGAATTAAAGCTTCTTGGGTGATGAGAGAAATAAAAAAGCATGAGAATTGGCAAGAAATAAGGCTAAATTACAGCCAGATTGAGAAGGGTTTTGAATGTCATATTAAAACATTGGAGCATTCTTTTTAGGTAAGAGTGATACTCATTGAAGGTTTTTGAGGTAGACATTGAAATTAGCATATTTTTATTTTAGAAAAATAACTCTCCCTGCAGAGTGCAGCATGGATTGGAGAGGTGGGGCAGGGGAGACACAAAGTTATTTTGAGGTTTCTAACTTAGATTTGTTATTATTTTCTTCCTGAAATGTAAAAGGTAAAATATTTATTGATTTAGATTTTGTTCAATGATGTGGTTTAATGTTAGCTTAATATTAGAGTAAGAGACCTCCCTGGAAATTGAATTATTTTATTAAAATAAAGGATATATATTATTTTATTCTAATATACTTTTTTTTAATTGAAGTATAGTTGATTTACAATATTATATTAGTTTCAGGTGTACAACATAGTGATTCGGTATTTTTACAGATTATATTCCGTTAAAAGTTATTACACGAAAATGCTTATAATTCCCTGTGCTATACAGTATATCCTTGCTGCTTTTCTATTTTATACATAGTAACTTGTATCTCTTAATCCCATACCCCTAATTTGTCCCTCCCTTCTTCCCTCTCCCTTTTGGTAACTACTAGTTTGTTTTCTATGTCTGTGAGTCTGTTTTTGTTTTGCATATATGTTCATTTGTTTATTTTTTAGATTCCACATGTGATATCATACAGTATTTGTCTTTCTCTGTCTGACTTGTTTCACTAAGCATAATATTCTCTAGGTCCATCCATGCTGCTGCAAATGACAGAATTTCATTCTTTTTTATGGCTAGTATTCCATGGTATATATACACCATATCTTCTTTATCCATTCCTCTGTTGATTGCCACTTAGGTTGCTTCCATATCTTGGCTACTGTATATAGTGCTGCTATGAACATTGGGGTGCATGTATCTTTTCAAATTAGTGTTTTTGTCTTTTTCTGGATATATACCCAGACGTGGGATTGCTGGATCACATGGTAGTTCTATTTTTAGTTTTTTGAGGAATCTCCATGCTGTTTTCCAAAGTGGCTATATCAATTTACATATTCTAATATACTCTTTCATTAAAAAGTAGTGTAACTAAAAGAAATAACCACAGTACAATTATTTAAGGAATTCCCCCTCCTCTTTATGAATTTCCTAGGGTCTTTTCTTCTTCCTCCCCTTTTTCTTTTTCACCGATTCTAAGCAATTTTGCAGTACTTTGGAGTATAAAGTCTGGGCATTGAACCAGGGATGGTAATGTTTCAGATACAGGTTAGGGGTCTGAATGATCCTCGAGATCCCTGTTCTCTCCTGCTACAGATAGCTGAGAGTGTGATAAGATATATGGGATAGAAACTATCAAGTCAAATGTGGAAATAAGCCAATAAATAATAAATCTAATCATGACAAGAAGTAGGAATGCAAAAGAAGCATAACCCACTGAGAAGGAGAAAAAACATAACACATACTAATATTTCTAGTATGTTTTACATTGGTCCATTAAATATGGAACCTGTTTCAGCCTCATGGAAAGTGGGTGATTTTCAGTAGAGTCCGCCAATGAGAGGCCTTTGGGGATTTTGAAGGAAAAAGGAAGGCCTTATGTATAAAATACAATTACAACCATGTGAAGTATCTTCTTGCTGGGTCTGGTACTATTGAACTGCACTGAAACATAATTAAAAGTTCAATTCTTGTAAAATATGGAAAATGACAGCTGATAAGGACTATAAGACTGTTTCCTGAATTTCATATAACTTGGGATATATTCTGCCCACTGAGATGCAAGGTTGAAGAAAAATTCCATAGAATGAGGAAAGGCCGAACTTAATATTTCATTATTTTGCTATTACTCTTATTATTTTGGAGAACTATTCACAAACTGCTTTATGAGTATTTTCATTAAATATAATTATTGCTAATTATAAATCCATACTATCTTCATAAAAACAATACAATCTCAGACCGTTTTAGTTGAAAAGAGGGCAAAGAACAGTAAGCACACTCACCGAGTTCACACTTTGAGCAAAGTGAAGTCACCTGCCTCCAAGTTCCTACAGGGTTCCAGTGATGGACAGTAGGGCCCTATGCAATTCTCTGTTATGTAATCATAAAATCCACTGCTAATCCAAGATTATCTGCTCCCTTCCCACCAATACACCATGGCCAAGTTTAGGGCCTCCAAAATCCAACAGGTTTGGGTTGCAAAGCTGCTCTGTTGCTTACTAGCTGTGTGGTCTAGAGTAAGTTAGCTAACTGTCCTATGCCTCAGTTTCCAAATCTGTAAAATGAAGACAATAATCTCTTAGGGTGGTTTTGAGTGTTAAATGAGAAAATTCATCTAAAGCAGGGTTAATCCACCTTGGCACTGTTGACATCTGGGGCTGGATAATTCTTTGTTGTGGGCCAGTGGTCCTGTGCACTTTCAAATGTTTAGCAGCATCCCTGGCCTCCCTCCACTAAATGCCAATATCCTCCCTGTGCTCCCCTCTCCCCCAGACGTGAACATTAAAAATATCTCCGGGGGGCTTCCCTGGTGGCGCAGTGGTTGAGAGTCCGCTTGCTGATGCAGGGGACACGGGTTCGTGCCCTGGTCCAGGAAGATCCCACATGCCGTGGAGCGGCTGGGCCCGTGAGCCATGACCGCTGAGCCTGTGCGTCCGGAGCCTGTGCTCCGCAACGCGAGAGGCCACAGCAGTGAGAGGCCCACGTACCGCAAACAAACAAACAAAACAAAAACAAAAACAAAAAATATCTCCAGGCATTGCCAGTGTCCCCTGATGGGCAAAACCACCTCCCTCCCCTTAACTAATGATTTTACTACGATACTCGGCACATAGTGAGTGCTCAGAATACATTAGCTGTTATTATCATTTTGTATTGTCGTTAAGGAGCAATCTCTTTGTTTCTTTCCTTGGCCTTGATGAGAAGGTGCAGACAAATGGTCAAATGCATGGAGTAGGAAAGGATGAGCCACAAACCGTATCATCAGTTTCTGACAGTTTTGTTAAACATTGTGATTTCTTTCTTTTTTTTTTTTTTTTTTTTCTGCCACTAAGGAGAAGATGGTGACCCAACCCTTGGATCCTTCCTGATTTTTTCAGATTTTACCAGGCTCCACAGATGCCTGAGTAAAGAGAATGTTGTCACATTACCAAGCCTGCTGCGGAGAAAAGGGAAGATGATAATATGATTAAATCACTTGCCCGCTATTCTACAAGTTGTGCTCGGGTGAGCCAAGCCATCTGCAAATGTAATTTCCATGCATTTCTTCACCTCTCACCTTCCACCACCGCTATTACTTAACCCATTGACCCAGATAGCTGCTTATGAACATTTAACACATGTTGAAATGTTAGTGGGCTTTGAACAAAACATGAACAAGTTTCTGACTTGCTTTTAGCTCTTTGCCCTTGAACCATTACATGAGTAATTCTTAACACCTCTGCTCTACCATTGCTATAAACATGGCGAGTATTTTTTTTAGGATAAGAATGAACAATTTATGAAAAGAGTTGCCACCCCCCTGGCATGTAAGCTTTCATTCATTTACTGAATGTTGATGAGCCCCTATTATGCTGGACATTGTGTGCTAAGATCTCAATGAGCGGACATGGTGGTGGTTTTCTAGTTGCTGTGGTATGGGAAGCAGGGGAGGGGGGTCCTGGGAGACACAGACAGGTAAATGGGTCATTATAATACATCATAACACAGACAGGTAAATGGGTCATTATAATACATCATAACACAGAGTGAAAAGTCCTAAGACACAGAAGGTGTGTCATCCAACTGAAACACATAGTTGGGCCCCTAACTCAGTCTTCAAGGGTTAGACAAGTTGCCTCTATTCAAACACAAATAAAAAGAAAATTATCCCCACTTCCCTCATAAATAAATAAGTAAATCAATAAATTAATCAAGTAAGTAAGTAAGTCACACTGATGATAAAAATACAAAACTCTGGGGAATTTCCTGGCGGTCCAGTGGTTAAGACACCGCATTTTCACTGCCAGCCCGGGTTCAATCCCTGGTCGGGGGAACTAAGATCCCGCAAGCCTCACGGTGCAGCCAAAAAGAAAAAAACAATGCAAAAACTTTGTCTGACTTACTTCACTTAGTATGATAATCTCTAGGTCCATTCAGAAACTAACACAACATTGTAAATCAACTATACTTAAAAAGAAAAAAAACGGGCTTCCCTGGTGGCGCAGTGGTTGAGAATCCGCCCGCCGATGCAGGGAACACGGGTTCGTGCCCCGGTCCGGGAGGATCCCACATGCCGCGGAGTGGCTGGGCCCGTGAGCCATGGCCGCTGAGCCTGCGCGTCCGGAGCCTGTGCTGCGCAACGGGAGAAGCCACAACAGTGAGAGGCCCGGGTACCGCAAAAAAAAAGAAAGAAAGAAAAAAACCAAAAAAACCTCAATCAAGGGGGAACCTGAATGTTGGTGACATCTGAAGTGTGTAGCCCTGGGATATGCAAAATGCAAAAGTATTTGAGTATAGGAATATTTAATATTTATTAAACATAATTTTTTTTTTTTTTTTTTTGCGGTACGCGGGCCTCTCACTGCTGCGGCCTCTCCCGTTGCGGAGCACAGGCTCCGGACGCGCAGGCTCAGCGGCCATGGCTCACGGGCCCAGCCGCTCCGCGGCATGCGGGATCCTCCCGGACCGGGGCAAGAACCCGCGTCCCCTGCAACGGCAGGCAGACTCTCAACCACTGCGCCACCAGGGAAGCCCTAAACATAAATATTTCGTAATTCCTAAGTTCCATCCAGAAAATATTTGATGCAGCTAAATTTGGCAAATAGCAACTTATTTTTTATTTTTTACATGATAAAAGTAATACATAAATTTACTTGAATAAAAGTTCAAAGAGTACAGAAAGAAGCGAACTCCCCTACTTCCTTCCCCCTTCTCCAAATCTACCCTCCTTGCCTAACATGAACAGTTAACAGTTTGATGTATAGCCTTTCAGAAATGTAGTTCCATATTAGGTGGAACCATGCAAAATTGCTGTTTCCGTTGGTCAAAAGTGGTCAAATTATCAGTACCTTCGTAGGATTCCACCTAATAGTTAACATGATTTGAGTCATCTTGCACATATTACTCTGTGACTTCCCTTTTTCTTCAACAGCATATCTTTAAACTCTATGTGGATAAACAGAGATCAACCTTATTTCTTTGTCACATAACATCTCTAAAAGGATTATTTAAAAAAATAATCTTGAGATGACAGATTAAGGCTGATGATGGTAGAGCTGCTGGAAAAGTTACTCATCATTTGTTACCATTTGAAAAATAAACTGCTCGCCTGAGGTCAGCCTGACCAGAGCCCCAGTGCTTTCCAAGGGACCCAGTGTGCATGGTTAAGAAGCTTTTCAGTTTGCAAACAAAAGAACGGCCCATCCCCTCCCCTGTGCTGGGCTGGCTCTTGCTGCCTCATGTAATTTACCTTTCAGCCATCCAGCGTTTTCCGACTGCACTGTGCTGGGCTCCAGGCTGTCTGGGAGAGAGGCTGGCTGGCTCCAAGACCCAGAGCCCGTAGTCTGAAACTCAGACTAAGTTTTTGTGTTAACAACAAATGTTAACTTGGTTTCTGATGACTACTGGAGCCTTAGGCTAGTACCTGACCCTCCTAGATTGTTGTCTAGTATAATTTTTCATAATTGCTATTTTTCATAACAATGCCCTCAGAGGGCAATTTGAGTGGAAGCAGCCTTGGATTTATGGTCAGAAAACTTGCCTTTAAATGTCTGCTCCATTGTTAATTACAATGGATAGACTTCGGCTAAATCACTTCTCCTCACTGAACCACAGTTCATTTTAATAGCTATAAAATTAAGATAGTAAAAAAGATCTCTCATTTATTGGGTGCTTACTATATGCCAGGCACTGCTTTTAGCACTTTGCATATATTAACTCACAGCCGTGAGAGGTGGCTCTGGCCCTATTTTTACCCCATTTTACAGATGAGGAGACTGAGGTGTCGAGGTTAAATAACTTGCCCAGAGTCACATAGGCAGGGAGTGACAGGAATGAAAGCCAGAGGTGCAATGCTTGAAGAAGCTGAAAGAATATGAGCAGTTTTACCATCTCTTCCTGGCCACCAGCACAAAGAGTTGGTGGGGTTTTTTTCCTTTCAGTTATTGCCCCCAAATCAGAGAATCATCAACATTTTGGAGCAGGATGGAACCTCAGAGACTGTCAAGGGCAAACCTCTCAGGTTAAGGGAGAAAGATGCCGGGCCCAGAGCATCTAGGAGACTTGGACTCAAGCTTGCTGATGAGTTTGTTGGCAATCTGTATATCTTCTTTGGAGAAATGTCTATTTAGGTCTTCTGCCCATTTTTGGATTGGGTTGTTTGTTTTTTTGTTATTGAGCTGCATGGGCTGCTTGTAAATTTTGGAGATTAATCCTTTGTCAGTTGCCTCATTTGCAAATATTTTCTCCCATTCTGAGGGTTGTCTTTTGGTCTTGTTTATGGTTTCCTTTGCTGTGCAAAAGCTTTGAAGTTTCATTTGGTCCCATTTGTTTATTTTTGTTTTTATTTCCATTTCTCTAGGAGGTGGGTCAAAAAGGATCTTGCTGTGATTTATGTCATAGAATGTTCTGCCTATGTTTTCCTCTAAGAGTTTGATAGTGTCTGGTCTTACATTTAGGTCTTTAATCCATTTTGAGTTTATTTTTGTGTATGGTGTTAGGGAATGTTCTAATTTCATTCTTTTACATGTGGCTGTCCAGTTTTCCCAGCACCATTTATTGAAGAGGCTGTCTTTTCTCCACTGTATATTCTTCCCTCCTTTATCAAAGATAAGGTGACCATATGTATACAGATTGCCAACAAACACATGAAAGAATGATCAACATCATAAATCATTAGAGAAATGCAAATCAAAACTACAGTGAGATATCATCTCACACCGGTCAGAATGGCCATCATCAAAAAATCTAGAAACAATAAATGCTGGAGAGGGTGTGGAGAAAAGGGAACACTCTTGCACTGTTGGTGGGAATGTAAATTGATACAGCCACTATGGAGAACAGTATGGAGGTTCCTTAAAAATCCACAAATAGAACTACCATACAACCCAGCAATCCCACTACTGGGCTTATACCCTGAGAAAACCATAACTCAAAAAGAGTCATGTACCAAAATGTTCATTGTAGCTCTATTTACAATAGCCAGGACATGGAAGCAACCTAAGTGTCCATCAACAGATGAATGGATAAAGATGTGGCACATATATACAATGGAATATTACTCAGCCATAAAAAGAAACGAAATTGAGTTATTTGTAGTGAGGTGGATGGACCTAGAGTCTGTCATACAGAGTGAAGTAAGTCAGAAAGAGAAAAACAAATACTGTATACTAACACATATATATGGAATCTAAGAAAAAAAAAAGGTCATGAAGTACCTAGGAGTAAGATGGGAATAAAGACACAGACCTACTAGAGCATGGACTTGAGGATACGGGGAGGGGGAAGGGTAAGCTGGGACAAAGTGAGAGAGTGGCATGGACATATATACACTACCAAACGTAAAATAGGTAGCTAGTGGGAAGCAGCCGGAGATCAGCTCAGTGCTTTGTGACCACCTGGTGGGGGGGATAGGGAGGGTGGGAGGGAGGGGGATACAAGAGGGAAGAGATATGGGAACATATGTATATGTATAACTGATTCACTTTGTTATAAGCAGAAACTAACACACCACTGTAAAGCAATTATACTCCAATAAAGATGTTAAAAAAAAATAGCTTGCTGATGAGCCTGTGGAGGCGTTAATCTTGCTGCCCACTGCCCTCAGCCATTCCCATGGTTTTTCCCATTTGGTTAAATACTGCAAACAACTTTAAAAAAAAACCTGTTTATTGTGGAGAAAGTTAAACATCTACAATAGTATAATGGGCCGCAGGGGCCCTACTACCCAGCTTCAACAATCATCAGAAAAAGAAAAAACAACAACAACAACAACAATCATCAGCCAGTTGGCCAATCTGGCTTTGTCTGTATTCCCATCCACTCCCCACCTCCCAGTCCCCACTGGGTAATTTTGAAGGGAATCTCAGACATCATACATTTCATGATAAATAGTTTAGTATATATCTAAACTATAAGGACTCAATTTTTTAAAAATATATTTTTAATACATTTATTTACTTATTTATTTATTTTTGGCTGCGTTGGGTCTTCATAGCTGCGCACAGGCTTTCTCTAGTTGTGGCGAGCGGGGGCTACTCTTCGTTGCCTTGAGTGGCTTCTCATTGCGGTGGCTTCTCTTTTTGTGGAGCACGGGCTCTAGGCGTGTGGGTGGCACGTGGGATCAGTGGTTGTGGCGCATGGGCTTAGTTGCTCCGTGGCATGTGGGATCTTCCCAGACCAGGACTCAAACCCGTGTCCCCTGCATTGGCAGGGGAAGTCCCAATTTTAAAAAATATTTATTGAAGTATAGTTGATTTACAATATTGTGTACAGCATAGTGATTTGGGGTTTCTTTTTTTTTTTTTTTTTTGCAGTTATATTCCATTAAATGTTATTACAAGATGTTTGTTATAATTCCCTGTGCTATTCAATAAATCTTGTTGCTTATCTATTTTAAGTATAGTAGTTTGTATCTGTTAATCCCATATCCCTAATTTATCACACCTCCTTTTCCCCTTTGGTAGCCATAAGTTTGTTTTCTATGTCTGTGAGTCCTTTTCTGTTTTGCATATAGATTTATTTGTATTATTTTTTAGATTTCAAATATAAGTGATGCCATATCATATTTGTCTTTCTCTGAGTTATTTCACCAAGCATAATATTCTCTAGGTCCATCCATGTTGCTGCAGATGGCAATATTTCATTCTTTTTTATGGCTGAGTAAGGACTCTATTTAAAAAAAACTTTTTTTTTAATTTTTATCTATTTGGCTGCACTGGGTCTTAGTTGCAGCATGCGAACTCTTAGTTGCAGCATGCATGTGGGATCTAGCTCCCTGACCAGGGATCAAACCCTGGCGCCCCTGCATTGGGAGAGCGGAGTCTTAGCCACTGGACCACCAGGGAAGTCTCAGGACTCTATTTTTAATATTAGCACAATGCTATTACCTTAAAATAACAATAATCTCATCAAACAACCTGTCAGTGTTCAAATTGCTTGCCCCATTTAACGCACATTTTTTAAATAGTTTGCAGCAAGCAAGTTTTGAACTTTCAACAAGTACAAGACACTGTGGAAGACACAGAGATGGTGAGAAACAATCCCCACCCTTTGGTTCTGAACAGTTGAGGATGAAGTTGAAAACCTATTATCAAAGTGAAACAAACATGCACTGTGTGCAGAGGGAAGCAGCACAGGATGGATATTTGCTCATTGGCTGCCTGGGTTCAAGCTTACCTCCACCACTTACTAATCAGGTGACTGTAACTAAGTCACTTGACCTATCGGTGCCTTCCTCTCATCTGTAAAATGGGGTGAATGATAGACTGACCTCTAAGGGCTGTTTGGAAAAGAAATGTGTTAATACAGACAAACACTTCAATCAGCACACGAAACATCGTAATTACTCAATAAACATTATCTATTATTATTATATCCTGAAATGGTTATGACCCATTAATAAGTCTTAAAGGCATTTTATAGTAGAAAGGTGGGCAGTTCTGGTTATTATGGCATGAATAATTATAATACACAATAATAATTATTATGTATGAGGATGAGGATGATGATGATGATGATGATTTTGGCCAGGACTGATTTTTTTTTAATGTGCAAGTCAATGAAAATTAATTGACTTTAGGGGCTTCCCTGGTGGTGTAGTGGTTAAGAATCCGCATGCCAATGCAGGGGACACAGGTTCGAGCCCTGGTCCGGGAAGAACCCACATGCCGCGGAGCAACTGAGCCCGTGCACCACAGCTACTGAGCCTGCGCTCTAGAGCCCACGAGCCACAACTACTGAAGCCTGTGCGCCTAGAGCCTGTGCTCTGCAACAAGAGAAGCCACTGCAATGAGAAGCCTGCACATCGCAACAAAGACCCAATGCAGCCAAAAATAAATAAATAAAATAAATAAAGTTATTTAAAAAAATTAATTGACTTTTTCAATCACAATTTGCAAGTGCTTTTGAACTTGCATCCTCTCTCTCTCTCTCTCCCTCTCTCTGGGTTCACACCTCCTTCAAGCTGAGGGCTGAAGGACTCAATCCCTGCAGACACATGTCCAAGGCGTTTCTGTCTTAAAGGGCCCAAGGGGTAGAAGAGATCTGATTCCTAATTGAAATGAAGTGGCTGCCAAGAGCTTGGTATAATCTTTATGCTCAGGATAACCATTCATCCTGGAGGGTTTGGTTTATGTCTGTTGTCCCCTTTCACTCCCCAAAGTGTCTCAGACCCCTTCCTCATGCTCGTCCCTACCCCTTCCTGTCCTGTATATACCCCCATCTCCACGGACACTTTAACCACTGAAGGCCTGAGGACAAGCCATGAGCAGAGCTACTTCTGTCACTGGAAATGGTTTCTGCTACAGCACTGGTGTAACAAGGGCCATGCTCGCATTACTATCCCTTCAATTGTGGAAATAGTTCCTATCAATCAAGAATGAGGGGACTTCCCTGGCGGTCCAGTGGTTAAGACTCTGCGCTTCCACTGCTGGGGGCATGGGTTCAAACCCTGGTTGGGAACTAAGATCCCGCATGCTGTGTGGCAGGGACAAAAAAAAAAAAAAAAGAATGAGGGGAGTTTGGGATTAACACATACACACTACTATATATAAAATAGGTAAACAACAAAGGACTTACTGTGTAGCACAGGGAACTATACTCAATATCTTGTAATAATATATAATGGAAAAGAATCTGAAAAAGAATATATATCACTTTGCTGTATACTTGAAACTAACACAATATTATAAATTAACTATACTTCAATTTTAAAAAAAAGAATGAGGGGTGGGTCCCTAATCTGAGATTATTTAGTTGCAAATTTCAAGAACTGTAAGTAAACAATTCTGCTTCTTCCCTCCCTCACCAATCAGGAGACCTTATTTACATGTACTCTTTTTTGTGTGTGTTAAATACGTTTTTCCTCCCAGTATTTTCTTGACCATTTAATACTTTTAATCGTAAAGCAAGTTTTTCTTCCTTCCTTACTCCTGCAATGTGACTTCTTTATCAGATCCTAAGGAAAACGTCAAAAGGTGAAAAGATCATGGCACTCAGTATGAGATTAAGACAGATTTGGATTATACAAATTTATGACAATAATAATTCCAGAAAAAGAAGCTGGATTTCATGGACGCTGAATAAGCCCTGGTAAAATAAAAATTATAGGAAAAGGCACCCAGTTACGTAGTTCATCCATAATTCCATCTTGCAGACATTCGGTGACTACTGTGTGAATCATGTCTTCGTTTTGGGCAAGCCCTTCAGTGAGATCCACAGTTGAATTACAGCACAGTTTCCTCAAAGAATGTATTATTTAGTGGAGAGAAGCTGTGACAAGGTTACGAATAATTCTAATAAAAGGCAATGAAAGATATATGACTTTAAGAGATGCCTGAACAAAGTGCTGTGGGGATTTATGGAACACAAATGTGACTCTGAAGTTTAGAAATACTCCTAATTCTGGGAAGTAGCATGGATTTAGATAAGAGGCCCTATTGAGTTGTTTTCTGTTTATTCATTTTTGTACAGTGCCCCAGGAGGAGCAATTGTAAGTACTAAAATATATGAATATGTATGTATTTATATTTACATATAAATGACTCTAGGATTTTAAAATTGACACCTCCCACCCCCCTGCAACTTTTTCCATTTCTCACCGGACTCCTCCCTTCTGTTTTCTGATGTTAATTCCTCCATCTTGACTTCAGATTCTGTTTTTTTTGTTTTGTTTTTTTGTTTTTGCCACGCAGCCCGGTTTCGGGATCTTAGTTCCCAACCAGGGATCTAACCCGGAAGACAGTGAAAGCACTGAGTCCTGACCACTGGACCTCCAGGGAATTCCCTAGATTCTGTTTTCATCTCCCCTTCTCAATCATCCTCCCCCACCAGCTGGATCTTCCAAATCTCCCTCTTCTGGTGTTTTCACCTCAGCCTACAAACGGCTCAAGGCTTCCCAATCTTCCTTTGATCCCTTGGCCCACCCCCTCCTTTTTTATACCATTCAATTTCCTGAAAACGTACCAAGCAATAAATCTTGGATCCATCTCTTCACCTCTAATGTATTGCTCAACCCACTGCAGCCTGAATTCTGGCGTCACAAACTCAGTCTGTCTGTGTGTCTGGGTGTGTATCTGAGTGTGAGAGTATAGATTTAGTCACCAATGACCTCTAGGTTAACTAGGGAGGTGAGTTATCACAGGAATTAAGTACAGGAGCTATGGAGTCAGCCTCCAAGGGTTTGAATCCTGGTGTAAGTTTAGTGCAAGTTACTTAACTTCCTTGAGCTTCAGTTTCCTCAGCTATAAAGTAGGGGAGACCAAGAGTACCTACCTGGTATTTATTGTGAGGATGAAATGGGCTAGTTTATGTAAATAATTTGGAACTGGCTAGGCGTTGCCAGTTCTTATTATGATTACAAACCAAATGATGCTTTTCTGTCTTTATCTTATTTGACTTCCCTAAGAGATAGGCAACACCTGAACACTCCCACTCTCCTGAAAACTTCTTGTGCCACAGCCCTCTCTGTGTTTGCCTTTCTGACCCTTGCTTATCAGGATCCTTTGTGGGATCCTCTTTTTCTGCTTGTCCCTTAAATGTGGGTGTTTCCCTAGGTGTTGACATCAGCCTCTGTTTTCCTCAAGGGGGACACTCCATCTGGGGTGACCTCATCCAAACCCTTGGCTGCAGCCACCTCCCTATGGCCTGGCCTGTGCTGAGCTCCAGGCCTGGGTGTCTAGCTTGCATGATACCCACGAGCACCTCAGACCCACCAGGCCCACATCCTTCACTTTCCATTAAAAAACGTGCTTCTGGGGCTTCCCTGGTGGCGCAGTGGTTAAGAGTCTGCCTGCCGATGCAGGGGACATGGGTTCGTGCCCCGGTCCAGGAGGATCCCACATGCCGCGGAGCAGCTGGGCCCGTGAGCCATGGCCGCTGGGCCTGCGCGTCCGGAGCCTGTGCTCCGCAACGGGAGAGGCCACAACAGTGAGAGGCCCACGTAGCGCAAAAAAAAAAAAAAAAAAAAAAAAAAAAGTAAAAACCTGCTTCTGTGTCTTGCTGAAAGGAAGCATGTTGGAGCTGACATCAGAAATCGGTCCCTCTTTCCACTCACCTTCCACAGTACTGTTGGGGATCAAGGCCTACAGGTCTGCTCAGCATCTCTCTTTTTCACCCCCTCTCACCATTCTCACCTCCACAAACTTAATCCAGTTTACCACTCCTCCTGTGGATCACCACATTAAGCTCCTATTGTCTCAAGTCTTGGGCCCTTTCCATACATCCTTCACTGAGTCTTCCCACTATCTTTTCAAAATGTTAACCTTATCACATCTGGCCCCAGAGTAAAGTCCTTTAGTGACTCTTCATAGCTTGACCCTTCATCAGAGGATGAAGCTCATGATTCCTGGCATGAATAGCTCTTGTTTATCTCCGTCTCAACTCTTCCCTCCCTGTGAGGCCCTGCTGCACTACTTGTGGTTCATATGCCTCACGCTGGTTCTTGCCTCCAGCCCTTAGCGTGCGTGCTTCCTACCTCTCCCTGTTTTGCCTTGCTCTCCTCTGGATGCCTCAGAATCTGCCATCTTTTTGGGGGAGCTTCATGAGGCCACTGTACAACATGATCGAGGTGCTCTTCTGTGTTCAAACATCACCCTGTGCAGAGCTCTGTTAGAGCACCTGTAACCATTTCATCTTTGACCCCCTTATGTGTCTCTCTTCTTCCTCTGCACATCCCATGAGGACAGCATCTCTGTCTTGTCTATCTCTGCGTTCCCAGCACCAAATAGAGCACATCTGGCACATAGAAGGTGTTCAGTCAATACTGAGTGAAAGCTTGAACTAAGAACATACATTATCTTTTTTCATCCTCACAAACTGTGAGGGTTATCATTAGTACAGGGTCCACTAGTAAGGATCATATACTCATTTCTCCCATTTGATGGACAAAAGACTTTCAAATCGTTACTGGGAAAACAAGGTCTATTAAGGAGCAAACTTGAAAAGGATTATTCCCTCGATGTAGCAATTCCACCTCTAGGAATCTATCCTAAATAATTAATAGGAGGCAGGGAAGTTTTATTCACCAAGATCTTCATCACCAAGTAATTTATGATGAAGAAAACTGGAAAAAAATAGAGAAATGATTAAACATCCAGAATTATGGTATATAAATAGGATTGACTGAACATTATATTACCATTATATGGTATGTTTCCAAAGAATTTTTAATGATCTGGGACAACGCTTGTGTTATGATTAGTGAAAAAGCTAGAAAGAAAATTAGCAAATATTGTAAAATCAAATCATATAATGAAAAAAAAAAACCCCTTAGAATAGGCAGAGAAAAAAGGTTTGAAAGAAACACACCAGGGACTTCCCTGGTGGCGCAGTGGTTGGGAGTCTGCCTGCCAATGCAGGGACAGGGGTTTGAGCCCTGGTCCGGGAGGCTCCCACATGATGCACCCGTGTGCCACAACTATTGGAACTGCGTTCTGGAGCCCTTGAGCCACGGCTACTGAGCCCACGTGCCACAGCTGCTGAGGCCCGAGTGCCTAGAACCCATGCTTCTGTGCACCGCAATGAAGAGTGGCCCTCACTCGCCGCAACTAGAAAGGGCCTGTGAGCAGCAACGAAGACCCAACATAGCCAAAGAAAGAAAGAAAGAAAGAAAGAATTTCTTTGCTTGGCTCTGTGGAAAAAAAAAAAAAAAAAGAAACATATCAAAATGAACTCTTCAGTAATTATACCTTGGGTGATTTTTGTTTTGTTTTGTTCATTATAATTTTTGGTATTTTCTAAATTTTCTACCATAAGCATCTTTTACTTTTACAATCAGAAATAGAAAAAATCTTCAAATTACAGATTTGGGCTGTGTGAGATTACACTGAACATTTTTGGTTCTCTTTGTGTAGCATCATTCCTCCTTCTTCTGTTGAGAGGACCTCGGTTTTTCTTTGAGAACACAGTCCTCCCCATTCCCTCGTGATGTGGATGAAGTGGGCCCCCAACCCTAGCTCCAGGGATGGGAATGTGACCCAGGCCTGGCCCATCCTCATGTTCCATCTGTTTGGCTTCAGTGACTGGTTCTAGATGGGCATGTGACTTAAGCCAAATCAGTACTTCTGCAGGAGATGTTCCTGAGGGCAGAAAAGCTCTGCTTGCATTGGTACTAATGAGCTGTAAGTCTAGAGCTGCATATGAGGTCAGGGAAGCAATACAGGAAAGTATTGCTGAAGGATGGAGATGAAAAAGAATGCATGTGTGTTCACATGCACACACCCCACCTTCAAGTCTGATGACTTTGAGCTCTTAGATCTAGGAAAGTCTGGGACATTATCACCCCTTGACTTTCCAGTTATCTGGGCTAATACATTTTAGGTTTCTTTGTTTGCATAAACTCGTTTGCAACTTCTACAAGTTGCAATCAAGAGTTCTCATTAATACAATTACGCAAACAATAAAAATACATAAAGTATAATCCATGAAAGGGTCCAGGGCTAATCACAAAACAGAGTACAGAACTGGTCCCACAAATCCCACCTGAGATATAAAACATTTCCATTATTGTAAATGTTTCTACTGGACATGATCTAAAGTATAGTTTATTCCCCTGGAAGTTCACTCATAGCACCTTCTATATGCCTCCTTTTAGTACATAGCTGGCAGGGGGTACTATTAAAAATAGCTAATAACCCTAAAGGCACAAGGACTGGAAGCTCTCTGTTGTGCCTGGCCTTAAACCTTTAATTGCTGGATCTGGGGAGATTTGGGGTATCTCAAGGGAGGAGTCGGAGTAAGAGGGTACTAAGGTGTTTAGGGAGGTAGGTTTTTTTCCAATCAGTACAGAAAGATTTCAATATTCTACCAACCGATATGGCCAGCCTGGGTGTGTACAGGCTGAATACGAGCCCTGTTAACAGATATTTTAGTTTCTTATTTGGGTATCTGTTTTTCCTCCTGGAACAAGAATCCCTCTAGGTAGAGACTCCGTCTCACTGATTTTTGTAGCGTATGCTTATCTAGGTGCTCATAGGTGTTTTTGAATGGTGAACATGAATGATAGTCCAGCATTGTATAATTCCCTATTGTTTTTTATTTATTTTTTTCTGATAGACTTTTCCTGCCTAGAATTAAATTGCAATAGGGTCTCTTTTCAGCCACTCTTCTGAAGACTTGTTATCCTCTCCAGTATCAGTTGATTGAAGAAGAAAATTGTAAATTTTCTCTTTCAGGCAAAATGTTGATATTTTTAACACATAGTGATTTTTTTCCCCACTACAAATGATTTTAGAAATGAATCAAGATCCTAGAAACTTATGATTGCTTTGAGTGGTAGCTTTTATCTCTGCCATTTTAAGAAGAAGATGTGGTCTGATGGCCCTGAGCACAGAGCCCTTTGAATTTCAGTTCTCCCACAGCTGTGTGCCTTGAACCATTTGCTAGGACATGAGGGTGTGGGTTCCCACACTTGACTGTAAGGATTGCAGCAGGACCCACACCTGTCTATGAACAATGGTCCTCCCAGTGCCTAGCCCGTCCTTGTTCACAGTAGACACTTAGATGCTTATTGAATGAATAAATAAAAACATTTAAAGAGAGGCGATCATACATATTGATGAAGTAGTGATAATTTTTAAGTGATTAGCTTTTTTAAAAAAATTATTTTATTTATTTATTTTTGGCTGCGTTGGGTCTTCATGGCTGTGCGCGGGCTTTCTAGTTGCAGCAAGCGGGGGCTACTCTTCTTGTGGTGCGCAGGCTTCTCATTGCGGTGGCTTCTCTTGTTGCAGAGCAGGGGCTCTAAGGCGCGCGTGCTTCAGTAGTTGTGGTTAGTGGGCTCTAGAGCGCAGGCTCAGTAGTTGTGGCGCATGGGCTTAGTTGCTCCGCAGCATGTGGGATTTTCCCAGGCCAGGGCTCGAACCCCTACCTCCCCTGAATTGGCAGGCGGATTCTTAACCACTGAGCCACCAGGGAAGTCCAAGTGATTAGCTTTAAAAGTAACTTTTCTTAAACCAATTTAGGTCCTATCAACATCGAACAGGTGAGCTTTCAATATTAAATAAAGGGGGTGGCAGAGAATTGGTTAATTATAAATTTTGGCTGCTACTTTAGAGAAGAGTCTAGGTGTATCTAAATTATTCCATAGCTTTTTCTTATGGGCATTTCCCATTTCTTTTCCATTCTGAAGCTTTCTGGAGAGGTGTTTACTGATTTATTAGAATGCACAGAGAAAGCTCATCATACCTGGGGTCAGTCTTATAATGACTGGGTCTCCCCTCTTTTAGCTGTGTGATATTGGGCTACTTTTAGAATTGAAATAATATACATATCTGTTCCACGACCTCACAGAGCTGTTACTGTGAGCATGAAATAGCGTTCAGCCTAAGGAGGAACTATAAAACCCTCTACAGATACTGTTGTTTCCTTGGGTAAAGCACTTCCTAGGCCGTGAAACTTGGCTTAAGAGGTTCATTTTACTATTGTTTTGCCTTGGTACAGGCTAGGGCAGCTAAGAAGAACACAAGAATCCCCACCCCTGTAACTGTCGTCTGATAGAGAGGCAGAGAAACCCCACAGGAAAAAAAAAAAAAAAAAAAAAAGGCGCCCGGAGGGCTTCTAGACTTTGGCGCAAATGGATTTAAAAACTCGGGCTCCCAGAGAAAACTTCTCAAGGCCCCTTCCCACCCCAAAGCCCCAGTCTCCAGAAAGGTCTCAGCAGGGGCTTGTTGGGCAGAGGCCACGCCGACCAATAGAAGCCAACTGTGATCTTACAGGTTGAGGAGCAGGTGGAGAAACAGAGCATTAATAATTACCTACGCCTGGGCTCAGCTTTTTACCGCGGCGCCTGGCGCCACGCTTGATCCCCCTCGAATAACAGGAATAGAGAAGAAGGTCGGGGCCCAATCCCATCGCCCCCCCACCCCGTTCCTGTCTCCCGCACCACCTTCCACCACTAGCGGCGTCCAGCCTCCTCCCTCGGGAGCGTGCTCGAGGGGCGGAGGCGGACCTGTATTGTCTGGGGAGCACCTGCCAGGTGGCGGCCGGTCCCCTGATGTGCGCGTGGTGCCCAGCTTCACAAAGCGCGGGGGCAGCGCCACTCTCGTCCGGGAACCGCCTCTGGCAGCCCTATCATATCACAGGAGAGAAGAGGTGGGGAGATGAAGGGGCTCTGGGGTCAGGAGCGGGCGGCGAGGGCCGGTGTGCTCGCTCCCTACCCGCGGGCTCGGTCCCCTGGGATAAGCTCGTCGAAGACTCAGAGGTCAGACGCCACAGCCAGGGAGCAAGACCCTGGAGTGGGGGAGGGAGGGAGGGGAGGCGAGGAGGGGCGCGGAGAAGGGGCGTGGCCGGCACGCAGTGGGAGGGCGCTGGGAGGAGGGGCAGCTGCTCGGCGCTCGCAGCTCTGGGGGCCCGGCTTTGCCGCGCTCATTGCACTTGGGCGAGAGCAGGAACGGGGAACGGAGCTCCGCTCTCAGCGCAGCCACCGCGATGAGAGGCGCTCGCGGCGCCTGGGATTTCCTCTTCGTCCTGGTGCTCCTGCTCCGCGTCCAGACAGGTGGGAGGGCGCTGCGGGCACCCGGACCGCGTCCCCCGGCGTACCCTGTGCCCCACTAGGGTCCGAACACGTTGGGGTGTGTCGGGAGAGGTGGTTGCCGGCCCTCTGGTGCCGGGGCATTTCAGCCTCCGGGAAGATTCGGGGCGGCCCTGGTACTCTCCTGCGCCCTGCCCTGCTCACCTGCGCAGGGAGCGCCCTGTCGCTGGTGGTGGGCGCGCTGAGCTGGGGGTCTTCCGGGAATGGGGGCGGCGAGGGGGGCTTAGGCTGAGCGAGGTGAGGCTGAGGGCAGCGGGTTGCGTGCGAGTTTGGGGATGCTTTTGTGCGGAGGGTGAGCGGGCGCAGAGGCGGGCGGCGAGGGGGTTCGCATCCAGCGCTTTAATCTCCGCCGGGCGAGGCGCGACCGCTGCTTCCTTTTGTTAAAAGTTGTGCGTGTGTGACCGGCGCACCGGAGGACCGGCCCGCAGGTTCTCAGCCGCGCGGAGGGCGAAATTGGAGGAGAGCCTTTTCTTTGCTCTGCGGCGTCAGCTTTCCAAACCGCGGCGCTCTTTGTGCCCCAGAGCAGGGGACGGACCCTCTGCCTCTTCTGCTCCAGGCGCCATCCTGGACCCGAGTCGAAGACTGCGTTGTCCCCGGGTCCTTGGGTTATGCCTTTTGCACGGGGAGCGTGCCGCGTGCGGCTCTGTGGCCTCGAACCTGGAGGTGCGGCTCCAGAGACAACTTGGGTAGGGCGTGTGGAAAGCAGCCGCTAGGTTGCAGACTTTTTGCTTTTGTAGATTCCGTGCCCGAGGCTCGCCCCTTTCTGCCGGGTGCCGTTTCTTTCCTGCAACGCGCCTCGGAGCGGCTGAGGGCTGCGTTTGCTGCCTGCTCCCGGGGGAGGCGGGGACGGTGCGCCGGGACAGTGAGGTTCCTGACCCCAGCAGCCACCCACGCACGGCCGGAGTACCCGGCCAGGGTGGCAGGGCTCTGCAAGCCCCTCTACACTGTGTCTGCGACCTGTAATCGCAGGTCCCTGTTTTCTTTGGGAATTTTGAGATTCGCAACACCCGCTCCCATATGATATCTCTACTGGAGGGCTGCCTGAGGTGAGGGGTGGGAGATGGAGTGGAACTTTCTGCAAATCTTACTTACATCTTAAAGCTGTTATGAAAATCGGTTATATCTGCGCGGGAACTTGGGTCTTCAGGTGGAGGAGGATTTACAGGCTCCTGGAAGCCCTCAGATTCCTGTCCCTTCTCTTTTTGTTCTGGGCGTCGCTGGTGCGCAAGCAAGTGCAGGTCGCCCGGCTAACCCCTGAAGCCCTGCTTTTTCCCAGGTCTTTTTTTTTTTTTTTTTTTAACCTTTAAGGCTAACTTGATGATGTAAGGATAGAAAGTGAGTCTGAAGTGGAATTCAAGGGCTCCAAAGGAAGCATCGCTGTGAACTATTGTGGGACTATTGATAATCTACTGCTGATCAGTTTTCCCATAAAGTCTTAAGATGCAGCCTTCCCCTTCCCGGTCTTATAAGGCATTGTGAGGGCTTTCCTGTGGGGGAAGAGAGGTAGGAGGGATCTTGAATGAGTGTCCGGATTCCCGTGGCGGATTTGACTGCCTAAGTTTCAAATTAGACCTTTGGTCCTTTCCATCTTTTGGCCTTGACATTTTAATTTCAGTGAAGGGGTGTACACTGGACCTGACGGGCACACAAGAAAGGTAGACCACACATACTGTTTCCCATTTTTTAAATTAAATGAGTCAATTGCTCCCTTATTCCTCATAATTAGCCGGCTCCATCCAACAGATTTTTTTGGCAAAGGGGATTTTAAGGTCTGGCTCCTGGGGGGCAGTGTGGTGTAGTGACAAAGGCTTGTGCTGCCTTTCTGGTTCTCCTTTTCTCAGCTTCTGTTGGCTGTGTGCCGTTGTGCCAGTCCCTTAAATTTGTGGGAGCCCGGGGTCCTCAACAGGGCAGCAAGGGGTCTGCACCATGAAGGATCCTTTGGGTCCCAAATTCTCCTCTTCCAGTGTTATGAGCATAGACTCTACACTTCTTCTGAGCTCTTTCCCTGAATCCTTCCTGCCTCCTTGAAATTCCACTGCCTCCTGGTCACAGCGACCGCTTGGTGGTGTCCTACTGGTCTGCCTCTGGTTAAAGCAGGGAGATGTGTGTTCTCTCCAGTCCACACATGCTCCCCTACAGTTTCCCTTTGAGGCCTAGGAGGTGCCAACTCTGCAGGACCCTCCATCATCACCACGTCCGCCCCGCCCCAGTGTTTACAACTCCTGTGCCCAGCAGGATGAACCTGCAGTGAATAGTGAATCATACCCTCCCCTCGTTCCTGCAGGTGTGAGGCTAGAGTCACCCCCAGCAGCTGGACACATAACATTCTGAATTACTATCGTGCTGGAAATAACACGATGGTCTTATAAAAGGGAACCCAGATAATTCATTTATCCCCTTTCTGGTGTTTCCCACCCATCCACACATTTTTTTCTTCAGACTTTATAAACCATTCATGCTGTGCTATTGCAGCATGTTTTCTAGGGTGCCTCCAATTTTACGTTAGTGCCAGACCCAGTGCTGGTGCCTTTGCCTGCAATTTCCAGTCCTGTCAACAAGCCCTGGAGGTAGTCTTGTTACCATCCCTCCCATTAAAGCTGGAGAAACTGGCTGAGGATAAGCCAGTTCCCAGAATAATCAGGGGTGAAGCCTGAGGTTGGCCCCATATGCCCAGCTGTATATCCAATCACATGATTTCTCAGAATCAGTTGTAAAGTGAGATTTATTTGAAACTCTTCTATATCATATGCCAGACATTGTTGGAGGTTCTGGGAATATAGGATGGCCAAGATCATTACTTTCCCAGTGTTGGTGAAAAAGACCTAGATTTCCTGTCATACAATGTCTGAGTTAGTGTTCTCAATTTGAGGGGAGTATTCATTGAAGGGGGAGTCATTCAATGATAGCTTCCCTGAGGGGTATGTAGGCATTTGACGCTGGGTATGAGGGCTTTAGGTGTTAGCTGTCCTATTCCAGGTAGAGTCTCTCCAAAATGAAGATGCACTGTCTCTAAAATGATGGTGCAAGTTAGTTGAAAAATTTTTCCATCCCCACTGCAAAAAACTAAAAGTGGTCTTAGCATTATATACTTGTGGGGTACTTGGGAGAGAGAAAAACCCCAGGGATGGGTAACATCATTGGCTGTTTACCCTGGACGAGCACAGTGAGATATAATGGCATCTCAGCACTCAAAGCCTTTCTTTTTCCAAAACAAATGCTCATCAGCAATGTGCCAAGTTATTTTGTGGGCTTCCCTTGGAGCACGTTTACGTACAGATGTTGTTGTGATAGATTTTGCTGCTGTTGTTGACGGCCCTTAGAAGTTGCCCTGAGGATTTTGACTCATTTCCTCAAGTCTCCCCGAGCTGATTAAAGAAGGACACCAGGAAATGAGCCGCGGTGTCCTGAGCGGGAATTCTTGAAGCTGGACTATAGTGCAGGGACCCCTCAAAGGCAGCGGTCAAGGCTGCAGCGGCATTTTCTCCAGAATGAATTTAGTTTAACAGCTGATAGGCTAAGGAAGTGCTTAATGTTGCTTCATTCACATATGGTAACTTTTTTAAAAAGGGGACTTGAAGGACATTTGAAGAAATCCTAAGCATGCAAAATTTCACCTGCAGTCTCTGTAACTTGGATATTTTTGTGGCTGCACATCCAGAGTGAAGAGGGCCTACAAGGGAGTCACCAGAGGTAAAAGTTTGAATCTAGGCCGAATCCAGTGTAAATCTTTGTCTTGAAAGCAGAGAGGACTTGTGAGGAAGCCTAGCCTGGCAGCTCTAGTCTCTGACATTTTGGACCCGAGACAGCCCATCGTTTGACTTCAGACTCTTAACTGCAAACTCATAGCCCTTGCTTGGATGTGTTTCGTTTGGCCCACATGATGCTTTTTTTAGAAAACATTGGGGCAGTATTTAAAATATGGAGAATTTATATCAAGATGTAGGTTTCTTTATTCTCTCGAAGAATCGAAAACTCCCCATCTTTAGATGGGACCTCTACTCTTTCCATTGCTCTAGACAGTACCACTCTATACTGCCAGTTGGGCTTTTAGGCATTTAGCCTTGGGTCCCGGTGAGCACAGGTGGGACCACTCAGGTACCTAGTGGAAGGAGCACAGGCCTAAGGAATGAAAACAGCCTTGTATTAGTCTGCTGGCTCCGTGACTGACAGCTTTGTGACCTTGGAACAAATTGCTTACCCTTGCTGAGCTTCACTCTTTCATCCTAGTTTTAGCAGTGTGACTTTGGGGAAATTACTTAACCTCTCTGTACCAGTAAATGTGTGGCTACATATAAAGTTTTTAGAATGGTACTGCCTGGCACGCTCATGGTACAAGCTCAACACATGTTAAGCTCTGTACATATTTATTATCTGTAAATTAGGAATTATTGCTGTCCCTAAAATGGGAATAATGCCTTCTCTAATATGATTACTCTAAAGATTAGAAACAGATTCTTGTAAAGATACTTGGCACAGGGTCTGGGATGGCATAGGCACCTAACAAATGAAGAAATTCCATGAGTATGTAGAATCTGACTATTTCTCTTTATAATCCTTGCACGCAGATACCAATAGGTACTAACTTGACAGCTTTTAAAAGGAAATAAACTTTAATTTTTGTCTTGAGTTTTACATAGCTTTTGACAAAACAGTTGGGAATCACTAGTATTAAAGAGTGAACAGATCTTGGACTATTTTTTCCCCCAGGGGGGGAGAAAAACCCAGAAGATTTTTTTTTAACATCTTTATTGGAGTGTAATTGCTTTACAATGTTGTATTAGTTTCTGCTGTATAACAAAGTGAACCAGCTATATGTATACATACATCCCCCAGAAGATTTCTCTAGTGAAAACATTCATACCTTCTAATTTTTCCATTCATCTTATGCTTTAGCCTTAATGCTTACATTTTGGTTACGAAATGCGTTGGTTAGCTATTTTCTACTGCATACCTTTCTGACAGTTAGGTTTTTAAGGCTTTTGCAAACTTTAAAGTTTAAGCTAAATTGTTATTCAGGGCATGAGGCATCAGAGTTAAGAATTTGGGCTCTGAAGTTGACAAGTTTGTCCAGCTTGGCCTCTTGCCAGCTCTGTGACCTGGGACGAGACCCTTCACCTCTGCTTAAGCTTCAATTCCTCATCTGTAAAATGGGGATGATGGCATAGGCCTACTGAAAGGAGTAAATTAGATCATGCACGAAACACACTTTGCATAGCGTCCCTTACAGGGAAGGCACGGGGACTCCACCATCAGGCTGATTTTATGTTTCTTTTTCAGTATTTGTCTCTTAGGAAAGAAATTTGGAAATGGTTTTAAACCAGATTGTATAGAAGGGTTTCTTTTAGTATTAAGATGAAGCTTATCCATTCAATGTCTAGTTTTTTTTAAAAGGTTCGCAGATAGTATTACTGCATACTTCTCTCCCTGGTTCTTTGTTTAACCTTATTTACAGGCTGCTTTCCACCAAAGGGAATATAGCTTTCTGGATAAAAGTTTAGGAGGGGAAAGTTCTGTAAATGGCCCAATTTCTCAATGAATAAGTAAGTGTAGTTCACAGAGGGTCCATGAACCCTATTGCCTTGTAAAGTGGCATTGAAAGCACCTTGAGAAGGGAGGAGCTTTTCCGTGACTATATGAGGCCCTTCCCTAGCTGTGAGGGACCAAGCTGAGCTTGTCCGTTGCCCTGGGCTGGACACACAGCAGTGCTCAGGCAATACTGGTTTAAGTTCTCTCCTGTTCTCCAGCACTTGTACAGAGCTTTGAACTAGTGAATGCTGAGTCAACATTTCAGATTCAGTTTAACAAAGGATGATCAATCCCTATGCCTTGGGCCTTGTAGGGACTATACGTGTGGGCTCTGGGGGTGGGGTAGGAACAGAGTAAGAGCAGAGCCAACAATTCAAAGAGAGAATTGGTGTCGTAAGAAGTGCAAAGTGCCCAGGCAATATTTCCCAGGAGAGGAGTTTCCGTCTTGGTGGGCATGTGATAGAGATCAGGGATCAGTCCATGTTGGAGATAATATTTGACATTAATTTCTAAACTTTAAAAGAGGGTAGAGTGTCTGTAGTGGAGGCTTGTGTTGGAAAAAGCTTCTGAAACAGGGAGCAAGAAATTAAGATCTTATTTGAAGATTTTCAAATCTTTCAGTTGGTGTTAGGACTCGGGGTAGAGAATTGGAGGTGAAGAGGCTGCAAAGGTGGCCTCTGATTAGCCTCAAGGAGCACTGGAGGGGGAGGGTGTATTTAGTGTTGAGTTTGGTCCAGATTCTGAAAAAAACTTTGAAGTCAAGGTTACGGCGGACTTGACCCAGTAGTGGCCCTCCCAGCTTTGCTTGCTAGTCCAGGGCTGTTTGCTCTGCTATTCTGTCCTGTTAAGCACACTCCCCAACCTGCTCCAAAAACTTGGACATCCCCTTGCTGTGGGCAGCCAAAACTAAGGGAGGGGTGTGTGTGTGTTTAAATTTTAGTAAAATGCACGTAACATAAAATTTACCATCTTAACCATTTTTTTGTTGTACAGTTCAGTGGTGTTAATTACATGCACGTTGTTGTGTAACCCGTATCCAGCACACTTACATCTTGCAAAACCAAAACCCTCTACTCATGAAACACTCCCTGAGCCCCTGACAACCATTATTCTACTTTCTGTCTGTATGAGTTTGACACTCTAGGGACCTCATTCAGTATTTGTTTTGTGACTGGCTTATTTCATTTAGCATACTGTCCTCAAGGTTTATCTGTGTTACAGCGCATGTCAGAATTTCCTTCCTTTTTAAGGAAGGCAGTGTATGTCTATGTATATGTATGTACTGACCACATTTTTTTCTCCATTCATCCATCTATGAGCACTTGTGTTGCTTGCCCCTTTTGGCTATTGTGACGAATGCTGTTATGAACATGGGTGTACAGATATCTAGGGGAGAGTTTCTGAGGGGCCTCTGTTAGGATGGTTAGGCCCATGGCTGAGAGCTATGTGTTGATGGGAAGCTGGGCAGAGGGACCATCGGTCATACTCTTTAGATGGTTAGGTGGTCTCTGGATGAAGGAGTGAGTGCTTGCGTGTTGGGGTGCATGCTCTGGAAAGAAGGGGGAACACTTAAAAGACATGAGGAAGATAAAGGTGGCAGACTTAGTTACTTTGCTTGGCAAATTTACAGGCATCTTGGATGTGCCAGGCACTGACGAGATTGTGGGGAAGGGGAACAGAAACTATTGTGGGTGTGGTAACGGAGATCTGGGGGTGCTATGGAGTTCACAGAAATAAAGCCAAGAAGAGGAGCCCGTTTGAAAGAGGGCATATGATGCTGGACTCTGCTATGTTTGTTTATTGATTATTTACAGGCTGCATTGACTTGACACTTAACTTCATAGACACGATGATAGATATAAATGAAAATCTTCTTAGGGTCAGGTCCATGTAAAAAACTAAACCCCAAAGGTCACAGACCATGGCTCTATAATATTACAGTAGGATTTGGGGATTATAAAGAATTGTGTGTTGTGTACCCATCGTGTCACGAAAAGTAAATTTTCATGAAAAGAAATCGATGGCAGGAAGATAATTCTTCATTAGTCTCTGCATTAGACTATTTTAAAAATATGTTTATTGGTTTTCTCAGAGAACAAAATGGATGTTTTAGGCACAGAAGAGGTCGTAGAGTTGATTAAAGCTTTGGGTAATAGGCCCTTTGAAGGCAACTTAAAGAATTGGAATTTTGAAGCCTGGAGAAGATAAGGTAAAGGAAGGTTTAGTGAATGACAGTCTTCAAATATTTGTAGTATGTGAGTGAAGAATGGGACAAAATGAGAATAGTTGCAATTGCCCCAGAAAAAAATTGAGGTTTTTTTTTTTTTTTTAGGGAAAATTCTTTGATTGGAAGGGTTGGAAAAGACTTTATTGTGTTACCAGAGTTATAGGGCCTTAGCTATAGGTATGAGAAAAGCCAAAAGTAATTGTCATTCTGAAATGGCTAGGTCCTGCCCACCTCAGTTGGCTTGATGACCCTTTAAGGGCCCAGCTGAAATCTTTCTAAATAAAATAACCAGCTGTTTTTCTCTCTTCACTGCCTCGGCTGTGGGGTGGACTGTTTCTTATAAATTCTGGGTAGACTCTAACACGATCCTCACAGTTTTTGGTTATATTGAAAATAGCCAATAAAGAACTCACACCTAAAAAGGGGTTATTGATCGATCTATTGGAGTTAGGGACAGTGGATCTAACCACAGGATGAATTGTGCAGTGCACGATAGCTTAAGCTGAGTGCCAAAATAAGAAAAACAAGGAAGTTCGAGGTCTAGAGAAATCTATAATCGACCATAATTAGCCCTAACCTAAGAATGATTGTGCTCTGTGATCACCCGACTGACTGTTGATTCCGAGACACAGCCAGCCATGCTGCGTGTAGGCTGACAGGTCTGTAAGGGTGAAGGAAGTCCTTTTCCCTTGATTACTCAGGGATGGACTGTTCAGTCTGTGGTTTACCCAGCACCCTCACTTCCCTTCCCACCTGTCCCTTCCCTTTGGTCATTTCGTGGTCATGGCTCAGTGGCACGTTAGATCAGCCAGTGGTCCAGCAGGGGAAGGTGGTAGAAATGAAATTGCAAGTGGGCAGTCTCTGGTTGATTACATCATTTCACTTGTCATGTCAACATGCATGATGATTTCTGAGATGTGATCCCTGCCTTCAAGGAGCCTGGGATCTGTGGAAACATAAATGCTTGGTGTAGATGCTAACATAGTAAGATTTGTAATAAGATTTAAATACTAGAGCTGGTCCAGAAGCCAGGACACATATTCATTTGCATTGGGTTGGAGGAATGAGCATCATTTCTTGAGTAGAATGGCTGATTCCAAGGAAGATCTGGGACCTGAGTTAAATCTTGAAGAATGGGGCAGGAATTGGTCAAGGTGTGAACAGCAGAAGTAGAGGTTTACAGTTAGCTGAAAGACTCCCATAGAAAAAAATCTCTGTGGAGACGAGCAGAAGATGAGATAGGATAATTTTTAGGGCACCTGGATTTTTCTTCAGTAACTGCAGTGTCTCCTGCGGTACCATATGTGATGAGATTTTTGTATGTGTAATCTGGTCAGAGAAATAACTTTAAGAAACGGAAGAGTATAGGTCTCACTTTTTTTTTAAATAGGTCTCACTTTTGCATGATATTACATATATTGTATGCACAGTACAAATCCAGAGTAGGTCCACGGATGTGTACTTTGAGTTGCTTTTAAGTCCAGGGCTAATTACCCTCCCATACCTCCTACTCCCCACCCCCACTCCCCCCCAGCCAAGATCACAGATTTTGTAGGCTCAACATCTGATAGTAGCAAGAGATGGTCTTTGAGTCTCTGCTTCTTAACAAATTTTAAATATTTATTAAAATTATAAGTCAGGGGGCTTCCCTGGTGGCGCAGTGGTTGAGGGTCCACCTGCCGATGCAGGGGATGTGGGTTTGTGTCCAGGTCCGGGAAGATCCCACATGCCCGCGGAGTGGCTGGGCCCGTGAGCCATGGCCGCTGGGCCTGCGCGTCTGGAGCCTGTGCTCTGCAATGGGAGAGGCCGCCGCAGTGAAAGGCCCTCAAAAAAAAGATAAGTCAGGAATGTAACCGTCTGCATAAATTCACTTATTCAACCAACCAACCAGGCAACCTGGCAACAAATGAAACCCCCAAGCCTGATAAGAGTCCTGACTGGCTTAGGCCATCTTGGGATTCTGCTGTAGGTTCCCTAGCCCTGAATTTAGAAGGTAATTAAAAGGTAATGAGGGGTGCTGGTCACTGCCCTTCCCAAAGCAGTGAGCCTTGGGGAGGAGGTGCCTGTTTGTGGCGGGCAGAAATCTATCACTTAAGGAAAAAGTGTGAGTGATGGTACTTTCCAGGGAATGCCTTGTTCTTGACCTAATGGATTAAAAAATAATAGGGAAAATGAAAAGAGGAGAAATCCTTACTTTTTTCCTTGTGTCTCTAAGTTCTTCAGTGAGGCAAAACATCCCACTTCATTTGGGTTTATCCCAGGTGACTCACGTTATTTCAAAAGGTGTTATAAAATTCTTGAAAACAATCAGGGCTGCCAGTAATTTAAATGTGATGGCCTATGCAGACTCGTTAGCAGAGGAATTGCTTTGCAGGGTTAGAACAAAGGTGGCGTTGTCACAAAGAACCTTGGAAATTATTTGGTGTCTCTTTTTAGTGGAAGGAAGTATTTATAGAAAGGGATCTAATGTAGATGTGGCTTCTGAGGAAAACATTTACTAGCGATTTTGTGTGGCATTTGGCTGTTATTCTCCTTGGCTAGTGCATGCTTAAAAAAACCAAAACTATTTAAAAAATTGAAAATTATACTACTTGGAAAGACTATGGGTCCGTTATAAAGTGATAAGTTTTTAAGTTTATAAATGTTAAAATGCATTTCCAACCTAATTTTCACAATGTAGATTTCTTTTTTAACGGCTGATGGAAGATTTTCATTTCAAGGAATGGTCTGTTAAAACTGCACGGACTGGTCTTTCGGCTTTTCGTCATTGTTAAGTCAAACCAGGATTCTTACTCCAAAAATATGTCTTTAGAATCACCACTTGAAAACAGTTAATTGGGATGTTTAAAGGTTTTTCTCCTATTTTAGTATAGTCAGTATATTTACTACAGGGAAATAGTAGACAAGTTTCTAGCTCAAGCAAAATGTATCACTTTCATGAAAAAGAACCCCCCTTTCCAGCTTTTTAAAATAAACTAGCATATGTAGAAGGGTTTATGAATTTTTTAGGAGATCTGAATGTGTAGCCTAATTTCCATTCCAGTCTTTTCAAGGGATAGTATTTTAAATGATCACCTTCGTTTCAGAATGACTGCCTTCTAAGAAGAAGCTGGCCAGGATGCCGAAAGAGCTCAGGTAGTGAGCAGCATGCCATTAGGTGAGGACAAATCCAAGGCAGGTGCAGATGGCTTGTCTCTCCATTCGGAAAACTTGGAACAGCAACTCTGGGCATAAAGCTGTAGTGCTTAAGATTTACAGTTTCATTCTGTTAGTCCCTTCAGTATCTTTTAAACGGACCCTACACGTACCAGGGATTTATAGATTTGTTCACAAATAATTACTGACGCAGTAGGGGGGCGAGTGGTATAGCTGTAAACACACCAGGCAAAAATCCTTGTCCTCTTGGGGCTTATGTTCTAGTGAATTCTTTTTCTTTCATGAGTCCAGGTCCACAAAGAGCCCAGAAGGAAGAAAAAGTCTAGAGTCTCTCAGAGAAAACGCCTTCATTTAGATTTATTTCAGTTTCTTATTATGGTCAATTAAGGAAGGAAGCAGGGAAAGGCAAGGTTTCTCAGAGGGTGGGGACGGGGTTCACAGGGAAGGAGGGACCAGAGGCGGCAAAAATGAAGTTAGGTAGGGGTGGGTTGGGGAAGGGCCTGGGTTGGGGCCGACTCAGGAGGAGCTTTGTGAGATGTTTGTCACTTGAGTCCCGTCTGCCCCGTCAGTGCCCTTGGAAGGGCTGAGCATCACACGCCAGTCTTCCAGCTGGTCACGGCTCCAGTCTTTGTAACTTCAGCCTCTCCAGCAGGTATGAGGATGTACTGATGAAGGATGTACCGAAGGGGGTGGCAGAAATGTCTGCAATGCCGGGCGAACACAGATAGGTGTCTTCACTTTCAGGACTTTGTGGAGCCTTGAATGTGCCAAGTGCATCGTCCGTCTGTGGCTTTGGAACCATTTTTCCCAGAATGGACCAGAATGCTTTTTCACAGCTGAGAGAGGATGCTTCAGGGGTCCAGGCTGAATGCTCTCCAGTACGGCTCCAAGGACTGGAGGCTCTGCACCTCCTTTATTTATTTATTTTTTCTTTCCTGTACACGGGCCTCTCACTGTTGTGGCCTCTCCCGTTGCGGAGCACAGGCTCCGGATATGCAGGCTCAGCGGCCATGGCTCACGGGCCCAGCCGCTCCGCGGCATGTGGGATCTTCCCGGACCGGGGCACGAACCCGTGTCCCCTGCATCGGCAGGCGGACTCTCAACCACTGCGCCACCAGGGAAGCCCCTGCACCTCCTTTTTAAATTCTTTCATCTTTTTCTTGTCGAAATCTGACCACCTTCAGTTTTTAATAATACCTGTATTTAACTAATGGCACTTTTGAGTCTGACAGAGCGCCATTTAGCCACCGTCTGTTATACTGGGCATGGTGTGCCAACTCCCGTGTTGCTGCAGCCAGCCTGGGTGAGGTGACAGGGTGACTTCATCTGACTTTGCATTTTAGCCTTAGGGTGGCCTTTCAGAGTTCCATGCAGTGATAAGCCCTCCAGCTTCAAATCAGGGACTCCCCCAGATGAGAATTGACACTGTTGGTGCCCAGGACTGGAAAGTTCCTTCTCTGTCAAGTCTTGGGCATGGAGTAGGGCTCGTGCTGCCTTTAGTATTGTTAGTGTTGATCCTCAGGAAGGAATCCAAGATAAACACTGTCCAGGGACAGAAAGTGGTACCCTCTTGAGTTATGGGCAGGAAGGCATCCACTGACCACAGCTGCGATTGAAGGCATTAAGGTAGATACTCAGGTGCTTGGTACCATGTCAGTTAACAATTTCGATGAAACCAACAGCTTTAGGTATACAAGTGTGGATGCTTAAGTAATTATGAAATCAGTTGCCTTAAAGCACTTGGTTTAGATTTGACGAAAGACTATAGTATTTCTAAGCCGGAGAATTATTTTTATCTGGTGTCATCATCCTTGGTTAGCACCTATTGTTTTGGGTGAGAATTTCAGGGCCTAAATTTAAATAGACCCTGTTTAAGTTTGCTATCAGTTGACTAGGAAAGAATTTAAAGAAAAAGGGGGGTGTCCTATGACTTCTAGGCTGGGTTATTTGAAAACCTATTAGCCATTTTATTTCAAGATGGAGGACTTGAATCTCACGTTAACTTTAAAAAATATGTAACTTTGGGCTTCCCTGGTGGCGCAGTGGTTGAGAGTCTGCCTGCTGATGCAGGGGACACAGGTTCGTGCCCCGGTCCGGGAAAATCCCACATGCCGCGGAGCGGCTGGGCCCGTGAGCCATGGCCGCTGAGCCTGCGCGTCCGGAGCCTGTGCTCTGCAACGGGAGAGGCCACAACAGTGAGAGGCCCGTGTAACGCAAAAAAAAAAAAAAAAAAAAAAGTAACTTTAAAATACATAGAAATGTAAGTATATATATATTTATCATGGGACCATCTCACACACGGAGAATAGTGAACGAACCCTCATATACCTATCATCCAGCTTCAGCAGTTGGATCAACACCAGTCTTTCTGCTTTACCTCTACCCACTTCATCCTCCCATTTTTTTTGGCCGCCCCACGTGGCTTGTGGGATCTTAGTTCCCCGACCACGGAACGAACCCGGGTCCACAGCAGTGAAGGCCAATGTCCTAACCACTGTACCACCAGGGAATTCCCTCCACCCTCCCATTATTTTGAAACATTAGCATCATAGAATTGCATCTGTGAACATTTTCAGTATGTAGCTCTAAAATAGAAAGGTTCCCTTCCCTAAACATAATGATGATGCCAATGTCCCAGCCTTCCAAAGCAATAAAATTCCACAGTGTCATTGAGTAACCAAGATTCACATTTCCCTTATTGAAAATAAATATAAAGACATATAGGAATATACAAATATTTGATAGACTCTAAGCAAGAGCCATATATGGCAGTTTGTTGATATGGCTTTTTAAGTCATTTCTTATAGGTTCTATTCCCCAATGTTTGTTGAAGAAAACTGAGGATTAGTCCTGTGCAGTTATCCACAGTCCGAATGCTGCTGCCTGCATTCCTGTGGTGCTGTTTAACATGTTCTCTGTTCCCTGAATTTCCTGTAAATTGGTCATTTAGAGGTGTGATCATACTCAGGTTTGATTTCTTTTTTAGTAAGATGACTTAATAGATGGTGTGTTCCTCTATTATTCTATTTTCTTTCCCTTTTTTGGATATACCGTTGGGTACTTAAAAAGATTTGTGTTTTCTGTTCTAATGGTTGCCTTTATACTTATACCTTTATATGATACCCTTGGTTCGCTCTTTTTGGGGCTCTATTTTCTATTGGTTTCCTTCCGTGAGTAACAATTTAAATTAGCTAGTAGCCTGTCCTTCCCTCTCCCTTTTCTCCCCTACTTGGGATTTGAAGTAATATCCTTTTACTCTAAGGCAATCAGCAAGCATATTCTACTTTGCAGATACTCTCCCTCCCCTAATTTTTCTGATAACTGCACCAAAACTACTTTATCAGAATATACAGCAATCACATACTCTGTTGTCTCCTTTGTTACCACCATTTAATCTTAGTTGCACAAGTAAATATAGTTTTAATGCTTGCCACTAGTTCTTATGTTCTGTCTTTTCTGACATTTTGGTTTTCTGAAGCTCATCCTCTAACAGATACCTCAGGAAGCATTCATGGGAAGTGTTTCCTGAATTATGTTCACAACAGCTTGTCTGTAGCCTTCGCTTTTATACTTACTTTTATACTTACTTGGCTCATCTTTTCTTTGCTCAAGGATCTTTAATATTTTACTATATTGTCTTTTGCCATAAAGTGTTGTCAAAGTCTGCTGGCAATCTGATTTTCTTTCCCTCATATTTAACTTGGTATGTTTGCCTAGATACCCTAAGGCCTGTTTTTTGCCTTTATTCTTTGAAGTCCAGTAGTTCTATAGTGTTAGATGCTCTGGGTTGATTTTTTCAGGGACATACTGTGCTACTTTAGTAAGTACAGTATCCTCCCATATCTGCAAGGGGTTGGTTCCAGGACCTCCATGGCTACCAAAATCCTGGATGCTCAAGTTCCTTATATAAAATGGCACAGTACAGCCGGCTCTCTGTATTGTGGTTGTGGAACCTGCAGACACAGAGGGCTGACTGTAATTTCAAACTTTCTTGTAGTGTAGCTTTTGCTGTTTGTTCTATTCTTCTTCTTGGCTTTTGGAACTCCCAGTGTGTGTATGTTAGCTCTTCTTTGCCTGTCTTTTTATATTGATCATTTTCTCTCAAATCCTTTTAATGTCTCATAATTCATTTGAATTAAAAAATTTTTCTCCTTTCCATCTTCTCCTTCTTTTGAGACATTATTCATTTTATTTCCTCTTGTGTTTTTTTTATTTACCTTTATTTCTGAAATGATTTTTTTCTTTCATTTCTTAGTTCTTTACCTCCATTTTCAAATCTTCCTTTTCTCCAGTTCATTTCTTTCTTTTTTTTTTTAATTGAAGTATAGTTGATTTACAAGGTTGTGTTAGTTTCTGGTGTACAGCAAAGTGATTCAATTACATATGTATATTCAATCAGCTCATTTCTGAGTTTTAAAAATTCTGATTTAGGCTATTCTTTATAGCTTCTTTTTGTTTAATTTCTTTTAGCTCATTTTTGAAATATTAGTTTATAGTTTTCATTTGTTTTGTGTCTTTCTGGCATGATTCTATTTTCTATACTAGAGACGTCATTCTGTTCCTTACTTTTTCTTTAAATAACATATTTGGAATTCAACTGCTCTTCTTTTCTGTTGTTCGCTATGAGTTTTCGTATACTCTTAGTAGAGCCATTATAGCTTTTCTAGCTTCACAGTTCTAGAGTACCCACTTAACATTGTTTCACAAAGTGGTGAAAAAAATGGTCTTTACTTTTCTACACCTAAGATCTTACCTTTTTTTGGTCTCTGTTCTCAGCCCCTACTTATCTGAACCTTTCCTTTCCTTTGCCTATTTAACTCATCTTAGATTCATCCTTAGCAGTTTCTCCTCAGTGTGGGGCTTTGACCTAGTTTGTTAGTTCATAGGGATCAGACCTCTCCCACCCCAGAACATTCCAGCCCATTAGAAATACATGGGTCACAATCCCCTCTGTACTTCCTAGGGAAGTTGGAACCTGCAGAGTTCTCTGCCAGCTTCTGTGGGTGTCCCCAGAATGGCCCTCTGAGCCATTGCAGTGCGAACCTAACGGCAGTTCTTGAAGCTGTTGGTAGTTTGTCCCCACCTTCTTCATACATAGGAGGGGGATATACCTTATCACCTGGTTTTGTGGGTAGGGGATACCTTATCACCTGGTTTTGTTGTAGATGCTATCCATAGGGTTTTTGGTTCTGCTCTATTTGTCTGTTTTTATGGTTAGGGTGAGTTGGGGATATTCAGTAATTATGCTTCCACCACCATCTTGCCAGAATCTATATGGACATTTTAACATAAAATTTGTAGACCTTTGGGTCTACCAAGTCAGGACGAAAGTAGCAAAGTCTTGAAACATTAAATCAGTAGTACCTGCCTTTAAAAATAATTTTCTTCCAAAATATAAGAAAGTAGAGAGAAAACTTAATAGTTTTAACTATCTGAAAACTGGCCACTTTATGGGCTACCTAAGCCATATTCTAAGCTTACTGTTTTGTTTTGTTTTTGAATTTCATTAATTTTTTATACAGCAGGTTCTTATTAGTTACCTATTTTATACATATTATCATATATATGTCAATCCCAATCTCCCAATTCATCCCACTCTAAGCTTATTGTTTATGACAAAATGTAATAGTTGAAATCATCTGAGTACCAGGAAGCCCATATCTGAGGAAAAGTTGTAAAGAGTGACACACTTTTGCCATTGTTTGTTTGGTTTGATATTCCTTGAGTTCTGAAGGAGATAATGCTATTTTATAGTTTTAAAAGGATTAAACCACATTTACACTTTTAATACCATCTAATAAAGATAAAATCATTACTTAATTAGGTGCATTTTTCTTTCAGCCTTTTTTTCCCCCAGTGAAGAATTTGCATATCTCTAATTATAGTCATTTGAAAAAAAAAATTCTGCCAGGACTTGACATAATATTAATTTAGATTTCCAAAAATACTAAATTTCCTTCCTCCAACTTGAGTTTCCTCCAGTTGGCCATTGATTTAAGTTACATACTAAAAGGTGACAGTTTTAGAATTGGCCCTTTATTTCTCCTGTATTTAGGGATAGCCATTGTTCTAAAGCCATAGAAGGAAGAAATAAAACTTTCTCAATGGGTATATTGGAAACTTTTTTTTTTATTATTCTGGAAAATAGAGTAAGATCATTTTCAGACATTCCCTCTGGTTTTCTACAGAGATTGAGAAGAAATCATTTCAAAATGGGGCTGGTCATTAAGAATTCTTTGCAGACGGGTAGCAGGCTTAATGTATCGCTTGAAGTGAATGTCACCCAAGAAAAATTAAGGGAAAAGTCAACACTCATTAAGCAAATTGACCAGCCAAGTGTTTTGATGAATGTCGCAACAAATTTGAATAAACGAATTTTGTCCATTAGTGTGCTTTTAGACCAATGTGATTGTTTTGGTCTAATTATTTTTTATTTTGTGTATTCAAATGTAGAATGGCTGCAGAATTTACGATTGCAGCAATTATCTGATCAGCAATTTAGAAAATTGGTGAATAGTATCTGACTACTCACCAAGAAATGCCTGGCATTTGATAGGGCTGCTGCAGGACCACATACAGTCCAAGGAGAAGCCTGTGCTCTTTTCTCTGTTTCTCACCCACTGCAGATGAGAGCCCAGAGGCCATCACTGGGTTAGCATGGGCTGTGGACATGGGCTCAGGGCCCTCGGATGTCATGCACCAGATTGAGGTCTGATGTGCTACAGAAGTTGTATTTGCCACCCAGTGTCACTATTCCAGAGTCCTGTAGCTGTGACTGGTGAATTCTGCAACATTTCCCACTTCTCAAGCTTGGGGATTCGAAAAATCTGTGCCCAAGTGGCTGCCAAAGCTTGTCAGGGGGACCCAGTGTGAGGCCGATTTCTAGGTGTAAAAGCCAGGCAGATTTGCTCACTCAAGAAAATCTGTTTTGAGGTTTGCTTTGAATTCCAAGATACAGATTCTGGTAAAAAAAAAATTTTTTTTTTCTGCATTACTGCCATGGGTTTCTCCTGATAGCTGCCTGCCTTGCGGGGGAGGGGATAACTGGTCCTCTATGTGTGGTCCTGGACCCGAAAGCAGCAGGATCACCTGGGGCTTGTCAGGAATGCAGACTCTCCCTTCCCCTCCAGACCAGGGGGCGAGGGCCCAGCGGTCCCCTTTACCAAGCTGTCCAGGTGATCCTGGTACAGACTAAAGTTTGAGAACCACCAGTCTTCAATGCAAAAATGATTGGGTTTTGTCACAGCGTTGGGCAGTGAACGTTAAAAAAAAGTACTAAAGTTCGTGTGACCTCTTTTTTTTTTTGCGGTACATGGGCCTCTCACTGTTGTGGCCTCTCCCGTTGCGGAACACAGGCTCCGGACGTGAAGGCTCAGTGGCCATGGCTCACGGGCCCAGCCGCTCCGCGGCACGTGGGATCCTCGCAGACTGGGGCACGAACCCGTGTCCCCTGCATCGGCAGGCGGACTCTCAACCACTGCGCCACCAGGGAGGCCCCGTGTGACCTCTTGAATGTCAGGCGAGGGTGCAATTCTCAGTTCTCTTTCTGTGGCACTAAAAAGATAGATAGGAGTTTCAGTTGGTCCAGACAGGAAGGCAGACAATTGCAGCACTGTGGGACAGTGCCCCGCAGAGGCTGCAAGGGGCCTTCAGAAAACATGCATGTACCAGGGGGAGGGGTGATATTTTAAAGGAATAAATGAGATCGTGTCCCTCTCTGATTATAACCTTTCAGAGACTTCCCAGTGTTCCTGGAATAAAGTCTGTCCTTGTAGATCCCATCCCACGCCTCCAGTGCCTCCTCTTGATCTCCATTTTGCAGATTACCTGCCTCATCCTTTGCTGTCCGTGCTTTCTTCACTCCTTAAAGATGTCCTTGTTCCTTGGAGCTGCAGGAGCCACCCTGCCCCTCTGCCCACTGCCAGGGGCACTGTGTTTCTCCCTGGTCTCTTAGTGCACCTCAGACCCCAGCTCGCATGTTTCCTTTGCAGTCCTTTCTGACCCCCCAGGGTAGGTCAGGTCAGCGCCCCTTGTGTACAGTGCACTTCTCCACACTCTGCACATTGTAATTATAAAATTGTGTAATGATTGGTTTACAGCTTACCCGTGGAGCTAAATATAAATTCATATAAATTCCACGAGAGACCCTGCCTTGTTTCCCTGCTGCCCAGGGGTCCAGCCCATGGCAAGCATTCAAGAAACATTTTTAGCTGAATGAATGAATGTGGGGGGAGGGGCAGTCCCATTTTTATCCCTAGGGCATGCGGCTGGTGAATGTATGCAATTTTGATGGAGGTGTCACCTAATGAATTCTATTTACAAGAGCGTATTTGTCACCATCATCTAATCCTTCTGCTGGAAAGGTGAGTCCCTTGCACAGTGGCAGCAGAATCTCATGATTTGGTTCTAATTTGGGGTCTGGCATGTGGACCACCCAGAAGAAGTTCTTGAGTATTATGCTTCCAGGGATATTGGGAAAGGAGGGAAATCCTCTGACCTTGGAGATGTTCATAATACCCAGGCCAGAAGCCAGCAGCCTGAGTGGTAAAGGTGGCACCTGCGAAGTTTCCAGGGAAATGACTGTTGTCCCCAGTCCCCTCAGGGCTTCCTGGAAGAGCTGCCCGCTCTGCTCCTAGAAGATGGTTTGGGGGCAGCTTCTTTCTCCCCACCCACTTTCAGGTCTATTTGGTGGAAGAATAGAGATGTGCTCCTTTGCCTCATTTTGGTCAATTTGTCTTGACCTGGGTAAAGCCAGGGGTTTTTATTCCTATTCTAGAAGGTGACAGCATGGGAGTTACTCCCAGAGGCAACAGCTTCACGGTGGGGGGCATTTTACCTCCAGTCAGAAACTAAGTAAGTCTTACCTTGATAACTCATGGAAGGGCTGGTACTGGCACACATGGGTGTAATTTACAAAAGTACACGTACTGAGAGCAAGGGCTCAAGTTCTTTTTAAAGATGGAGATTTAAGATCTAGAGTGGCTTGCGGGAATCTTGCTTTTGATAGAGAAACTGATAATCTGCTATTTGCCAGTTAATTGATTGTTTTTGTTTTACATTTGGGGCTCAGCATACTCTCTTCCAATTTTTTTTTTTTCATGTATTTATTTTTGGCCGCGTTGGGTCTTCGTTGCTGCACGCGGGCTTTCTCTAGTTGTGGCGAGCGGAGGCTGCTCTTCGTTGCGGTGTGTGGGTTTCTCATTGCGGTGGCTTCTCTTGTTGCGGAGCACCGGCTCTAGGTGCGCAGGCTTCAGTAGTTGTGGCACGTGGGCTCAGTAGTGTGGCTCGCGGGCTCCAGAGCGCAGGCTCAGTAGTTGTGGTGCACGGGCTTAGTTGCTCCGTGGCATGTGGGATCTTCCCGGAGCGGGGCTTGAACCCGTGTCCCCTGCATCGGCAGGCGGATTCTTAACCACTGTGCCACCAGGGAAGCCCCGGAAGCCCCTCGGCATACTCTCTATACCCAGTGTAAACTCCTGTTAGATTTAGTGAAACATAATAAACACAGTAAGTTTTGGAACAAACATCATAAACACTGTTTCTCACTTGCAACCATTTATTGAACATAAGGTAGGTATAGGATTTGGAGATAATGTATGAATCCTGATGTATCTCACCCCCAATTTATAGATGTCAAAACTCTGAGGCTTGAGCTTCCCTGGTGGCGCAGTGGTTGAGAGTCCGCCTGCCGATGCAGGGGACACGGGTTCGTGCCCCGGTCTGGGAAGATCCCACATGCCACGGAGTGGCTAGGCCCGTGAGCCATGGCCGCTGAGCCTGCGCGTCCGGAGCCTGTGTTCCGCAACCGGAGAGGCCACAACAGTGAGAGGCCCGCGTACCGCAAAAACAAAACAAAACAAAACAAAACTCTGAGGCTTGGAGAGGTCAGGTAACTTCCCCAAAGTTTCACATCGCTCAGTTTGGAATCTGCAAAACGTACACCTTTTCCATTGTATTCCTGTTGCTTCCTGTGCTCATCCAAGCTCAGAAAAGCACCATCAATCTCCAGTCTCTGAGCTTGCTTCTAGACTTTAAAATATTGCTGAATAAAGGTACAGAAGTTGCAAGATGACTACAAAGAACTTCAGGATACCCTTCACTTAGACTCTGCAATTAACATTTCGCCACATTTACTTTGTCCATGTAATATACATATTGGCTTTTCTGATCCATTTAAGAGTAAATTGCTAACATGCTCCCCTGAAAACCCATTTGAGCCTCAGCCTTGGGTTTGATGAGAACACTGAGGCCACCCAGGCTGAGTTCCTTCTTCTGCCCCCCACCTGTGTGGTCTTCCCCCTGGCCTCTAGGCTGGGGCCTGGCTCCAAAGAGGGACACTCAGCTCACTTTCGCCCTCAGCCCTAGTCCCAGTCCTTTAAATTTAATTCAGACGCTAAAACCCATCCAACTCCCTTTCTGGAAATTGGCTCTCTCCAGCACTTAACAGACAGAACCTCTTCTATGGCAGGGTAACACAGGCAAATAACAGGGGGCTCCCTGTATGTTTCTACCTGTTTCGTGAAAAAGTGGGAGACCAGGGACTTGCCCCAGCTTGTTATCCAGGGCTGCAGCTGAACTGTTTGGCCCCTGCTAATTCACGTCTCTTTTCAAGACAGTTACCAGTGCTGGTAACCTTTTCTCTGTCAACTGCTTCAGATAAAATTGCTTTTTTTTTTTTAAATTAATACTTTTGTTTTTACTTCCTTTGTTTTAAACCAGCCCAGTGGCTATAGAACGACATTTTGAAAGTGGAACAGAAGGAAAAAACATTCTCTCTGTTCCATGTATGGGATGGAGGGGAAGGTACAGTTTCCCTTAACTGACAGGTCTATTAAAAGCAGAATTTAGTATATAATCACTAGTAAAATGTATTGATTTACCCATTATGGTGAAAATTAGCTTAAATATCTATTTAAGCCAAGTATTATTCCAAGCATCTTTCAGAACTAGAAGAGCAAAGAGGCCTTTCAAAAATGTAGGTCACATTTGAAGACAGAGTTTAAAAACTGCCTCAGGAAAACACTTCAAATGTCAGGATAAATGGATAAACTAAAATATGATATTTACATACAGTGGAATACTATTCAGCCTTAAAAAAGGAAATTCTGACCCATGCTAACAACACAGATGAACTTTGGAGACGTTAGGCTGAGTTAAATAAGCGAGACACAAAAAGGTAAGTATTGTATGGTCCCACTTACACGTGGTCCCTAGAGCGGTCAGATTATTGAGACAGAAAGTAGAATGATGGTCACCAGGGGCTGAGGTGAGGAGGTGATGGTGGAATGGGGAGTTATTCTTGAATAGGTACAGAGTTTCACTTTGGGATGATGAAAAAGCTCTGGGGATGGATAGTAGTGATGGTTGCACTACATTGTGAATGTATTTATTGCCACTCAAAATTTGTATAATTAAAAATGTTTAACATGATTTTATGTTATGTATATTTTACCACCAAAAAATCTTTTTAAATGCCCCAGTTGGCATATATTTATGTTCATGAGTGTAAAAATATTGACCAGACAATCTCTTGCTTATTGATATTACACTTGATGTCATTAGAATGAAATGCTATAGAATTAGAACCGGAGCTTATGGGTGTCACATATTTTTATTTCTTAAAGTTTTCATTTGCTGCTAACACAAACTCACTTCCCCTCCTGAGCCTGGGAATTGGCATGTTGAGGAATTGTCAATTTCTTGGTTGGAGGAAATGGCATAGTGATCACAGGCCCACACTCCACCACACATGTCCAGGACAGCGCTAAGATGAAGGCAGTTTACACCTGACAGGTCCTTCTGCAGGTCCTTTCAAGGGTCTAGCTGTTGCCCTCTGTAGAGCGTGCAGCCAGGAGGTCTGCTTGGAGGTGAGACGCGCACACGTCTGTTTTCCTTGGTACTTGGTAGGTCTGGGGTGAAGCTGGCCTTTGACTAGCGTGGCCGACCTTACATGCTCTTCTTGCCGTGTTCTTTTTCACTTGGCTCTTTTTTTTTTTTTTTTCCCTCGGTACGTGGGCCTCTAACTGTTGTGGCCTCTCCCGTTGCGGAGCACAGGCTCCGGACGCACAGGCTCAGCGGCCATGGCTCACGGGCCCAGCTGCTCCGCGGCATGTGGGATCTTCCCGGACCGGGGCACGAACCCGTGTCCCCTGCATCGGCAGGCGGACTCTCAACCACTGCGCCACCAGGGAAGCCCTCACTTGGCTCTTTATTGTTCTTCAAGTTAAGGAAATTAATGTTGAAAGCAGTCAGGAGCTTCTCCACCCCAGCTTCACAGATGGTAAGGGTCTTGTTCTGTTGTGTATTGGATTTGAGTCCTGCTTCTTATCTGCTGCTTATTTCATTAAGTGCTTTACAGAATTCAAAACGTGGAAATCTACGTATTTACAACAGGAGCTGCACTGAGCTATCAGGGAAAACCCACTGGAAATTAGGATGTTCCTCTTTTCTGCTGCAGGGATGGATCCTCATACATTATGCTTGTCAAATCCAGACCTCATCTGACTCCCCAAAGACCCACTTCATAATGGCCATGCGTATCTTTGAGATCAAAAGGGGAAGTCCTGGGGCTTCCCTGGTGGCGCAGTGGTTGAGAGTCCGCCTGCCGATGCAGGGGACACGGGTTCGTGCCCTGGTCCGGGAAGATCCCACATGCCGCGGAGCGGCTGGGCCCGTGAGCCACGGCCGCTGAGCCTGCGCGTCTGGAGCCTGTGCTCCGCAACGGGAGAGGCCACAACAGTGAGAGGCCTGCGTACCTCAAAAAAAAAAAAAAACGGGGGGAAGTCCTGCTCCTTCAAACATCGGGTTGTATTTTTCTTAGGGTGACTGAGTAGGAAATATATTAAGTAACCCTATGTAAGCCTTTGTTGCTGGGGATGTATGCGTGTCTAGAAGAAGTTTTGCAATACAATAAGCTGAGAAGGATCCTCCTTTCATTGTTGAATGGGTGATACATGCATCTCCACACTTACTGTTCACTTTATAAGATGTAAGAGCCAGGAATCAAGTTCCATGTTTAGGCCCTTATTTAATTCTGTGTTCAAACAGTGGTTTAAAAACGAAGCAGGTGATTAGTTATATTATTTATATCATAAGAGAATCACTGCTATTCATTATTGCCATAAATGGTTGAGTACTTTTTATGTCCAGCCAGTTTTGTTTTTTTTTAAATAAAGGGTTTCTTTATTTTGACCCTACTATGGCCTAACTACTTGATTACAGATCCTAGAATCTTAGGACTTTTGATGGCCTCTTTTTAGTTTTTCAGAAGAGGAAACAGACGCCTCGAACCTAAGGGACTTGGCCACAATTTAGAATCCAGAATTTCTCTATGTCCCCACCATTACATTTTTCCTTCACTAACTGCTTCAGAGCAAAAATACATAGTTACACATTTTATCTAAAACGTACAAATATTAAATATCTTAGCAGACACCAAACAGTAATTTTGCACGTGCCTCCAACCTGAGAGAAGCTTTGACAGATGTCGTACCTTTAGAAGGCATTTATTGGAAGCCTGAGTCCTTGCTGCTGAGTCCTCTTAGTAAGTTTCTTTAGAAGAATGCAAAACATCTAACATCTCCTTGATCTTGGGTATGCTTTTCAAACAGCAAAAGCAGCCTGAGGGCAGCTTCTCTTGCCCCCAGATGGCATGCTTGTGAACAGTGAATTGATGGAAAAGAAGGAGTTGAGGGTTCAAGTACAAGGAAGCTCCCAGTTGGCCATCGTTGAGGGATCTGCGTGGGGACATGCTTTAATAGCAGAGAACGAGGCCTGCGTGATTGGCCCAGGGATCATGGTAACAGCCAGAAAAGCAGAAAATACACATGTTACAGGAAAGGTGTGATCAACACAGGTGATTTATTAGTGCTGGGTTTGTCCATGTGGTTAAGGCAGAAAATAGAGGAGCTGACTCGGCCCCCAGGAGGAAACCGCTCTCAGGAGCAGAGGCTGGAAGGGCCCAAACCACAGGTGAACCCACCCCGGCTGAAAGCCTGCAGAAAGGTGAGCCAGTGTGGGGTGGGAGTTGGGGTGATGTGGCCCAACCCTACCTCTCCAGAGAGGGGCACCCCTGTTTGCTCTGGGACATCCCTTTCTAGCAGCAGGGAGCCTGGTGAATCACTCTTGCTCAGACGTCCATGAGAATGTGGGACCCACATGTGGTAGCACGGCTCCTTTGTGCCACAGATGTTTTTCTGAGAAGAGCGTGTTCAAAGAAAGAGGGGCTTAAAAATAGTGTTTTTACCCCACCTCAGTCACCTCATGGCCACATTCATCACCCCTTGAGGTCAGGCAGTAGCCGCCTAGGCCTCTCCAGCCCAGCCAGTCTGTGTCGTGGTCTTCTCTGCTAGTCACTCCTCTGTGTCCCTGAATCCCATTCCTTCCTTCCTTCCTTTGCTGTTCTCCCTGGCTGCCTGCCCCCTTGGATACTCATCCCCCCCACCTTTTCATGCGAGACCTCTGGCAGCTTCCATGTCTTCCATTTCCCCATCAGCCATTGCCTTCCTGCTCACTGACTTCAGGAGTCCTCCGTCCTCCTTTTCCCCCCCCCCCACTTCCTCCCCCTCCTCTCCTTGACGTGCAGTCAAGGCTCCTCTTCCCCCACATCCCAGGCCTGCAGTACTGTCAGAGATTCTGGCAGGATGGGGTTCTGGTGTGCAACCAGGGTTGCAAATGAGTGATATAAGTTCCATGACTCTCCATCCCTCCTCCCTACTGCCAGGGACCAATCCTTTGTGCTGAAGACTTTAGGGCTGGTTCTCTGTCCATTTCTGTTGCCCCCCCCCCGCTGCCATGTCCTCCAAGATCCTAGCATCCTTCTAGAAGTCCCTCCGCACCCTCTAGCCTGGAATTTCCTGGTTCTCTCTTACCAGTCGAGTCATCACCATCTCCACCCTACTGTAGCCACCGTGGGCCTTGTCATTTCCTTCTCGGCCCCTCTGTTCTTTGCACTCTCCACTCCCTCCCTGGGTGATTTTATGGGCATCCCGGGATACCACCCCCTGTGTGCTGGTGACTATGTCTGTGGCCCTGACCTCCCCTGCTGTCCCCACCCCCATCAATTTGCAGAACCTTCCAGCTGCCACCTGCTGATCCAAATGCCTCTACATCAGTTTTTTCCCCCTGCAGTCTGTTGGCATCCCATCCTCTCGCAGGTGTAAGCCAAAAACAGGGGTGTCTTCTTTCCTTCCTCTTGCTTCCTTACTGCCTAGATCCACCCATGCGGAGGCCCCGTACTCACCCGGTAAACACCCACCTCTCCTGTCCGTCCCATACCTCTGGCTTATGTTCTCATCAGCTCCTGTCTGGACCTAGTCTCCTCACTGTCCTTGTCTCTAGTCCTGTTCTGTCAGTACTGTCCTTCACTGCTCCCAGAGGGGTCCCCCCAAGACACACACCAATAGCTCCCCATCTGGGCAGGCTCACCTCCTTACCATGACAAAGACCCTACTGGGTCTCTGGCCTCACACCTTGATGCTGCAGGGATTTTGAGTGACACCTGACTTCTAAGCATGAGTCTTGCTAGTTCTGTGACATTTGCTCCTGTGGTTCCCCCACTCGATAGACCATCTGCGCCTGCAGTCTGGCCAGGTCACACACATTTTTTAATCTGAGCTCTAGGAATCCTTTCTGACCCCTCTTTTTTTTTTCTTTTTAATTTATTTATTTTTGGCTGCGTTGGGTCTTCGTTGCTGCACACAGGCTTTCTCTAATTGAGGTGAGCAGGGGCTACTCTTTGTTGCGGTGCGCGGGCTTCTCATTGCGGTGGTTTCTCTTGTTGCAGAGCATGGGCTCTAGGCACGTGGGCTTCAGTAGTTATGGCACAAGGGCTAAGTAGTTGGGGCTCGTGGGCTCTAGAGCGCAAGCTCAGTAGTTTTGGCTCACGGGCTTAGTTGCTCCATGGCATGTGGGATCTTCCCGGACCAGGGCTCCAACCCATGTCCCCTGCATCGGCGGGGGGATTCTTAACCACTGCACCACCAGGGAAGTCCCTTGCCCCTCTTCTTGCCCACACTCTCCGTTGCTCTTTTTGTCTGCCCTTGCTTCGTTATATCGTCACTATGTGTGTGAGTTCAGCTTCCCCACTGGGCTGTCATGCCCTGCTCTGTATTCCTGGTCCTCCCAGGCCCCAGGCCCCACCCAGGCCAAATGGTAGGAGCTCAATTACCATTGCATCCATGAAGACACGTTTCTGAAGTGCTGGCTTTGTTACTGAGCCCTCTCTCTTTGTCACTAATGACTAATGCTCCAGTTTTTCTTTCTCTGTCTTTCGGTTCCCTTCTGTCAATTAGTTCATAATCTTTACACCAACATTGAACTATGCTTAAGGAGCTGCTTTTTTAAAAAAAGACTGTGCTGCGGGATGTCTTTGTTATTGATATTTTGTGATTTTAAACTGACTTTCAAATGGCTTATCATTTTATAATGGTCTATTGCCATTGCTTGAAACCCTAAGCTGTCTCGAATATGGAAACAGATTTTGTATAATCACTAAATATCCTGGACCTAATGTAGTACCAAGACCTGGCATGCAGAGAGAAATTTTATTTTTAAAAGCTAAATACAAATTTGCATTGTACCAAGGAATTGTTTTTTTCAGGCCCCGAACTTAGGGGGGTATTACAGTGAGAGACTCAAAGGATGGTGAGGAGACTGTGTCAATTACCTATTGTTTATCTCATGTCTAAACCTGAGTAGATTTTAGCAGTGAGTTCTGCTCAGTTGATTACTTTAAATCTCTATGTTATAAGATTAAAGATATATCTCAACTTTTCTGTTACCCAGAAAATCCTTTGGACAGTGTTCAATTGTGAATTGGAATTCAAGTGATCCATTTAGGACTGTTCTCAAACTTGTCCGTGGAGGTGCTTTTAAAGGTTGGAGGTGGTCGGGATTTGGGTGGTGTGTTTGTGAGTATGAAGTCGTGAGGCAGTTCAATTTCTTTGAAAGCTCATGTCTTCCCCCTGAAAAAAATGCGTTTGATTTTTTTCTTTCTATTTTATGCTGTGTATTATAATATAAAAGGATGTTTACTGTTATTTGTCACTGAGTGAAATTGACCTTCAAGAAGACTGTTAGCGGGCTTCCCTGGTGGCGCAATGGTTGAGAGTCCCCCTGCCGAAGCAGGGGATGTGGGTTCGTGCCCTGGTCCAGGAAGATCCCACATGCTGTGCAGAGCGGCTGGGCCCGTGAGCCATGGCTGCTGAGCCTACGCATCCGGAGCCTGTGTTCCGCAATGGGAGAGGCCACAACAGTGAGAGGCCCGCGTACCGCAAAAAAAGAAAAAAAAAAAAAAAGAAGACTGTTAGCAAACACCCTAGATAAGGAAAGCACTGCTCTGTAAGATGATGTCTCAGATTGTCTTCCCATATCCTGCACCTCTGCATTTCCTATATGTAGTCATTCCTTCGCTGTGCACTTAGTGAGCACATGCTGTATTCCTGATGCCCTGTGAGGCTTTGAGGCTAGTGATGGCTACAGACCTTGCTTTGGATTCTGAGAGCTCACAGTTTGCGGGGTGGGGGGAGTGGGATGGGGTCCTCATAGGATGAGCTTTTCCTCGAATACACATACAAACACGGGCACATGTAAACACACAGACAAAGACTTCCTGGCTCAGCTCTCATGGCCCCTCCCCCTGGAGCTTTTCATGGTCCTTTTGGGCAGAATGATAGCTGCTTCCTTTGAGTCTTGGGACCTGTTTGTGACCTCTCAGTATTTTTGTTTCATTTGTATTAGATTTGTCTCCTACACAAGGCTGAGTTCCCCATCAGCATCTAGTTCACTAACATGGTAATAATTATGCAATAGATGCATGTTGACATGAATGATTTCTTAATGGTTCTGGTGGCGTGGCCTCACCACAGTGGAATGGGGGCCATGCTGGATCCTCCATGGCGTGGCTTCCTCCAATTTGCGTGGGGATCCAGAGTGGATTCACACTCTCCCTGTCGCTGGGCAAGAGCATTTTTAAGGACTTGTGTGGTTTTCACTGAGCTCATACCCCCCCACCACAGCTTTATTCTATTTCCAGTATCATCTACTTGTTTTTAAAGCCTTATGTGTGTTGTGGGCAATTACTATGATCCTTCCATCTTGATTTTTATCCAGTTTACTCCTATGGGAATATAGAAGTGTGTCAGAAACAGTAGGATATACAAATCATTAGCCCTTTTATTACGAATTGTGGTTGAACAGTATGTGAACCAGAGAGGAGCTGAACTGCAATGGAGCTTTGAGCTTTGCCTTATTCACAGCTCTACTTCCCCAAAACTAGAATAGGCCTCTCTGTGTGGGTTTTCTTCCCTGCCATTATTTTGTCTTGTTCCTTATATTTGTGTCCAAAGAGGAGAAGGTTTTGAAATGACTTCCTTACTTTTAACCCCAGCTATAAATTCAGTCTTTGCAGCTTTAGACATTTGTGAAGGGTATAAAGAAAGACCTTAGGAGGAGAGTTGAGACTCCAGATTGACTAACAGTTGACATGGTCCAACCACTACTGAAGGTGATTGGGGAGCACCCTGTGCTCAAGCCAGTCACCTCGACTTACACAGGTCATTAAGAAGCTTGTACTGTAGAAGCCCACTCTGGACTCGAGTCTTTTAAGCCACAGATCACAAAAAATACAGGTCTACCTTGAATGGTTTATTTCACTTAAGAAAAGAAAGATGGGTGGCTTTGTTCTTTTTGATGGAGAAACAGAACTTTTTCTTTGAGTTTTGGTTGACTTTGAGTTTGGGTTGACTGATGGGAGTTCTCAGGCAGTCTGAGCTCCTGTCTTCCCCATACACCACACCCACAATATAAGGCCTGCAGTTTCTAATTTCAGTTTCTTTAAACGTAGTGCCTGTGAGAGAGTCAGAATGCAGAATCCCCCCGTGTTTGTGAAGTGGAGACCCTCCCCCAATCTTCTCATGTTTCACCCACATTTAACCTGAAGTACCTGTAGGGTTTTTTCAGTTGAGCCACCTTATAGAGTGTTGCTTAGTTATCAGAGAATCAACAGCTTTCCCCAAACACACACACACACTCACACACACTCATATATTGCATCAATTTTCATAACATGTACTTATATATAATATAATATCAAGTCCCACTTCCATAAACAGGTTTGAGAATAAAACCAAAGGACTCAGATGGTGTGAGGAGAAAAGCAAAGATGTACAGGAGAAGAACTCTAGTAGCCTTGAGCGTTCAAGTCTCTTGGGCAGTAGTCAGTGTGGTTTAAAATTTCTAGCTTATTCAGCCCAGAGCGCTAAAAGAGGCTTCTGCTCTGAATGGCTACTCTGTATAAGGTAGTAGAGAGCTGGGAAGAAAGAGAGCTGGTGTTCAAGCCCTCAAACACAGCTGTGTGGAACAAATAAAAATAATAACAGTGATTAATTTGTTAACGCTGCGATTTAAGATAAACTTGGGGGGCCCACAGAGGCTACTACTAGAGGTCAGAGTTGTCAGATAAGAAAGAGTCAAGGTAGCTGAGAAAATTTGAGGCTTCTCCTGGGCCTTGAAGAATTACTGATTTTTTAAAAACTTTAGTTTTTAAAAAAATTGTGGTAAAATATACATAATATAAAGCGTATCATTTAAAAGTGTCTAATTCAGTGCCATTAAAGTACATTCACAATGTTGTGCAACCATCACCATATCCATTTCCAGGACTTTTTTTTAATCATCCCAAACAGAAACCCATTAAACAATAACCCTCCATTCCTCCCTCTTCCTAGCCCTTGGTAGCCTCTATTCTACTTTTTGTCTCTGAATTTGCCTATTCTTGATACCTCATGTAAGTGGAATCATACAATATTTATCCTTTTGTGTCTGGCTTATTTCACTTAGCATAATGTTTTCAAAGTTCATCCATGTTGTAGCATATGTCAGAATTTCATTCCTTTTTATGGCTGAATAATATTTTGTTTTATGTATATACCACATTTTGTTTATCCATTCATCTGTTGATGGACAACTGGGTTTTTCCACCTTCTGGCTATTATGAATAATGCAGCTATGAACGTTGGTGTGCAAGTATCTGTTTGCATCCTGATTTCAATTCTTTTGGGTATGGTTGAATTTTACACTAGAAGGAGGTTACAGAGGGTATTTTGGTATTTATCTTGAACTATTGTTAAAATCTTGCATTATTGACTGTTCATAAGTGCCCTTTTCCTCCCTTATTTGTGCTTCTTGAGAGCAAGGACTGTTTCCTAGGTCCAGCACTTAGCAAGGTACCTGGGATAAGTATTTGCTGAATAGGTCCTGGAGTTCCTAGCCCAGGCCCATCATTCATTATAGTACTTGGTGCCCAGAATGGTGGATTTTGCCATCTATCATTTTTTGGGGGGCTCATTAATTAACATGTGTTCAGGAAACAGAAAGCAACTCTTGATATTTTTATTAGCCAAACATAATTAGGGAAGTATATGTTCAAATGCAAAGGGTCCTGATATAGATAAAATACCCATTTCAACAAACGTTTGTTGAGAACTTGCTATGTACCAGATATATTTCAAAATGTGTGATTCCAGAGCAATTTCAGAGGTCAGTTGGAATAAATTATTGGTATTGATTTTTTTTTTTTTTTTTTGCGGTACACGGGCCCCCCACTGCCGCGGCCTCTCCTGCCGCGGAGCACAGGCCCCAGACGCTCAGGCCCAGCGGCCATGGCCCATGGGCCCAGACGCTCCGCGGCACGCAGAATCCTCCCGGACCAGGGCACGAACCCATGCCCCCCGCATTGGCTGGTGGACTCCCAACCACTGTGCCACCAGGGAAGCCCCCGGTATTGATTTTTAAATATAATAAAAGTATGTGTGTATATATGTCTGTGTGTTTGTATATATACATACACACGCACATATATACCTTTTAACAGGAATCTCTAGTTTTTTTTTTTTTTCTTGTGAGAGCATTATAGTTTGGAGACAAGAGAATGATATCCACAGTCCCACTCTGATATAAGCTCTATTTTCATTTTATAGTATGAGTTTGAGGGTTGAACTTATCATTTATTTTGAAAATAAAACCCTGAGTGTTTCTGGGTTTAAAAACTTTATTTTTTAAAACTCTAGAAGTAAAGTGCAAACTAATGATATCAAATTTGGAGGTATCCATAGTAGTTTTAATGGATGAATTAAGCCGCTCCCTTTTCTCAGTGGAGCAGCAGAATAGACAGTTGTGCTCTTTGGGGGATAGGTTGGAAGACTGTTAACATCTGTTACAGGAGCTGGGTGTTTTGGAACCTGTCCTTCCTCCAATCTTTTATATGTTCAGAGATTGAAGGGACTCTTTTTTATGACTATGCTAGGGAAAAAAGTACAATTTAGGATCCTTACCCTGAGGGCCCTAAGACCTTGCAGTAGGTAGAGGAGGTAAGATATAGATGTAGACCACTATGGTACAACAGTAGAAGCCAAATGGGTGATGGGGCTGAACATGTTAGAGGGATTTAGTGGGGACAGGTGATCACGACCTGGAGTGGTTAGGGAACAACAGCCATGAAGACTGGGCTTTCCGTATGACAAAGAGGTGAATTGGTGGAGTAGCTGTGTCCTGGGGACATGGGCAGAGAGATGGGCATAGCAAGGACTGAAGAGTGTTTGCAGCATCCTTAGCTTAAGGGTCTGTCTGACTGGAGAGGCAGGTTGGGTCCAGAGGAAACAGCTAGAAATTAATCCCTTGAAAATGCTTTGTAAGCCGCTCATGATGTCAGTGTTAGCTGCTGCCGCCTCTGTTAGGGGTTTTGAGGCTGGGAGTGGGGTTGTTGAAAAAGTGGTGTTTTAGGCTGATGGGTCTCAGGGTTATGATGTTGGATGATTTGGGGGTGGGGTGAGTGGCGGCTGGAGGCATGGAGATCTTTCAGGAGAGGATGTTGTTCTCTCCATGACATTGTAAATGGCTAGTCTGGGGCAGGACAGCAGGAGTGGAAAGGCATACAAGGATGTGTGGCAGAGGCTGGGGAAAGATTGCTATGATTTTACTGCCAAGGAGGGCAAAGTCAGGCAGAAATCTGTTTGGACCCATTCACATCCATAGGAAGTAAGTCAGGACTGATTGGAGGGAAGATAAGAGATTCTGTTTTTAGAATAATTGTGTCTCGTATTTATTAGGTGTTTTTCTATGTGCCTGAGCACAGTTCTGTGCTTTACATAACAGCTTTATGAACAGGTGCTGTTACTACCCCTACTTTCAAGATGAGGAAACCGAGGCAGAGATGACTGGTAACTTGCCTAAGGATCACACACTTAGTAAGTGGCAGAGAGAGCCAGGATGCAAATCTGTACAGTCTTATCTCTAGAGATTATCATACAAACTGAAGTAAGTGAGAACGAGAAAGACAAATACCATATGATATCACTTATATGTGGAATCTAAAGTATGACACAAATGAACTCATCTACGAAACAGAAACTGACTCACAGACATAGAGAACAGACTTGTGATTGCCAAGGGCAAGGGATGGAGTGGGAGTTTGGGATTAGCAGATGCAACCTATTATATATAGGATGGATAAACAACAAGGTCCTACCATATAACACAGGGAACTATAATTTCAACGTCCTGTGATAAACCATAATGGAAAAGAATATGAGAAAGAATATGTGTATACCTGAATCACTTTGCTTATAGCAGAAATTAACACAACATTGTAAATCAACTATACTGCAATAAAATAAATTTTAAAAAAATTTAGAAACCTCAAAAAAAAATGAGTCAAGCTCTTACCTAGGATGCTTTACTGCTTCACTGTAATAGCTACCATTTATTACAAACTGCAGTGCTGTGTTAAGCTCCTTGCGTGTATTTATCGCATTTGATTTGCATTAGAACTCTGTGAAATGAGGGTATTTCTATCATCATTTTCCAGATGTGGAAACTTGGGCACAGAAAGCCCTAGTGGCCTGCCTTAGGTCACACAGCTAAACCTTGCCTACGTTGGGGTGGCAGGTCTCCAGAAGTCAACAGTATTTATTCAACCAGGTTGTAGTATCTGCATATGCCCTTAAGACCCACTCATGAGAAGATTGAATTGATTGAAATATATTGCAATATAAATTCTTGAGAACTTTTGGATTCAGTTTACTGTCAACGTCGCTCATATGGACTAGGAAGTACTCCTTTTTTATTTTTTTGGCCGTGCCACGTGGCTTGTGGAATCTTAGTTCCCCGATCAGGGATTGAACCCAGGCCCACAGCAGGGAAAGCACCAAGTCTTAACCACTGGACTGCCAGGGAATTCCCGGAAGTATTCCTTTTTTAAAGGGGATAAATAATTGAAATAATAGCGTCTCCATTTACCGCTGTGCCCATTTTCATTATTTAATGCACTGTATGACTTTAAAAATAATCCTATCCACTTCATTCCCACATTCTGGCTCCTCCATTTAGATGCTCAGTCTAGTGGGCACACACAGTCTCGTCCATAGCACTTCTCATACTGTTGGTGCTCAGTAACATTTTTTTTTTAACATCTTCATTGGAGTATAATTGCTTTACAATGTGTTAGTTTCTGCTGTATAACAAAGTGAATCAGATAAACGTGTACATATATCCCCATATCTCCTCCCTCTTGCGTCTCCCTCCCACTCTCCCTATCCCAGCCCTCTAAGTGGTCACAAAGCACCGAGCTGATCTCCCTGTGCTATGCGGCTGCTTCCCACTAGCTATCTATTTTACATTGGGTAGTGTATATAAGTCCATGCCACTCTCTCACTTCATCCCAGCTTACCCTTTCCCCTCCCCGTGTCCTCAAGTCCATTCTCTACGTCTGTGTCTTTACTCCTGTCCTGCCCCTAGGTTCTTCAGAACCTTTTTTTTTTTTTGATTCCATATATATGCGTTAGCATACAGTATTTGTTTTTTTCTTTCTGACTTAACTTCACTCTGTATGACAGACTCTAGGTCCGTCCATCTCGCTACAAATAACTCAATTTCATTTCTTTTCATGGCTGAGTAATATTCCATTGTATATATGTGCCACATCTTCTTTATCCATTCATCTGTCAATGGACACTGAGGTTGCTTCCATGTCCTGGCTATTGTAAATAGAGCTGCAATGAACATTGTGGTACATGACTTTTTTTGAGTTATGGTTTTCTCAGGGTATATGCCCAGTAGTGGGATTGCTGGGTGGTATGGTAGTTCTATTTTTAGTTTTTTAAGGAACGTCCATACTGTTCTCCATAGTGGCTGTATCCATTTACATTCCCACCAACAGTGCAGGAGGGCTCCTTTTTCTCCACACCCTCTCCAGCATGTATTGTTTCTAGATTTTTTGATGATGGCCATTCTGACTGGTGTGAAGTGATACCTCATTGTAGTTTTGATTTACATTTCTCTCATGATTAGTGATGTTGAGCATTCTTTCATGTGTTTGTTGGCAATCTGTATATCTTCTTTGGAGAAATGTCTATTTAGGTCTTCTGCCCAGTTTTGGATTGGGTTTTTTGTTTTTTTGATATTGGGTGCTCAGTAACATTTGATGATTATGATTGAACTTACTGTTAATCTTCTGTGAATCAAGGTTGCTGAGCATCTTCTGATCTGGGGGTGTACTTTGCATAACATCATGGAGCCACAGTTGATGCCATGGTTGGAAGGTGCCCAGATGAAATATTTGTCTAAGTAACAAAGTGAAACTGAGACTGGTCATTTATACACACCTTCAGGGGGCAACTTCATCCCTTCTTTAGAGCACCTTTGGTTTGTCTCTTTCCATGGATTCTGTTTCTTCTATCTTCAAATGCCAGCAGGCCTCCTATTTTTTTTTTTTTTTAACTTTTAACCTTGTTTGACTACAGACCTATTTCTTCTGTGGTTTCTCCTGCCACAGCTCTCTAAGAAGAGGTCTACACTTGCAGCCTTTAACCTTGAAGCCAGCAGAAATTCCCACTCAACTGAAATTGGATTTTCTGTGGTGTCTTTCTAACCAAGTCCGGGGAGGCTTGGTTCATTCCCTTTGATCTTGCTCAGCATCTGCCCTGGGACCCACCCACCTTCTCTTTGAAACGTTTTGTGTGTTGCCTGCCTTGACTCTTTAGCCTCTCCCCTTCCTTTCCAGTGGTCTCATTTTCAAAAATCTCTTTTGACTCTTTCCTACCCCCTCTTAGCTGGTAAGATCGGTACTCATTGTGTTCCTCTTTTGTCTACAAACCCTTTCCTTGGATTATTTGTTCCTGTCTTTTAACTTCACAGGTATTACTCTTCTTCCACCATCGGAATTTCTGGTTGTCAGGTGAGAAGTCCATCTACCGCCCAGGTAGCACCTGGGAGCAGGTCTCTTGCTTCTCCCTTCCCTGTCCCTTTCTGACCCTCGCTTTCTTCTTCTTTTCTTTTTTCTTTTTTTTTTTTGCGGTACGCGGGCCTCTCACTGTTGTGGCCTCCCGTTGTGGAGCACAGGCTCCGGACGCGCAGGCTCAGCAGCCATGGCTCACGGGCCCAGCCGCTCCGCGGCATGTGGGGTCTTCCCGGACCGGGGCACGAACCCTCATCCCCTGCATCGGCAGGCGGACTCTCAACCACTGCACCACCAGGGAAGCCCTGACCCTCCCTTTCTATCTCCATCTCTGTCCTGAACTTGTGGAGAGGCTCCTGGTATGGCCTACTCCTGCTGCCACCCCTTCCTCTACCTGGCTTGGATGGCTTTTGCTCTTCATTAACCCACGTCAGTTCTGTCTCTGACCTTGTATGTGTGCAGGGGGCACAAATCCCAGGCACATGAACCATTCCCCCCATGATCCTGCAGAAGTAGCTGAAAACCCCCCAGGGGGGCTCTGTTATCCTGGTGCCCCAGCCCATCTCACCCAGGTCATATGTGAGTCAACCTTTTGTATTTTTCATGGCACTCTAGCCACTAATGTGCTCTTCCTCTGGCAGTCTCAGATCTTCCTCTTTTTGTCTCAGATCCTTGCTGTGGGTTCTGTGGCTTCTGCCTACCTGAGGACCAGAGCTTTTCACTGGTTTCCGTGAATCCAGTTGACCCCTGGCATCTCACTGTGCATGAGTGTCTCCGTGGCATATATCTCTGGTACATGTCTGTCTTTTCTTTCTCCTCTTCTGATATTGTGAAAATCCAGCCCACTTCTTTTTCTTTAGCCTAAAGCTAAACCTTGTATCTTTGTTTCATTATTCTGACATTGAACACTGTGTACTTTAAGCTCTGGAGTGTAAGGACTGTGTGTCCTATTTATGTGGATTTTCTCCCAGCACCTAACAGTGCTTTTGTAGATCACAAGTAATGAACAGATACTTGCCTTCATGCTACAGATGCATGCGTACACAAATGAATGAATGAATTGGCTGCTGTGAATTTTCTAAGGTTCAAGTTTCATATTCAGAGTCTATAGTTTATATCTTTAAACTAGTTTCCTATGTAGGAAACCTCTCTAGGCATTAGGTTGATAAGGCTGCAACCCAACGTAGGCCAGGAAATCTCATGATCTGATCATTAAAATAAGATTTTCATTTTCTGCCTTATTATTTGAAACTTATAGATAGTCCTTTTTTGATGACCATCACCATATAAGGAGAATTGCATAGAAATAACTGAATTCACAAAGTTTTAAGAAAAAGCCAAGTTAATCATGATCATGTACGTTTTGCTTAGAGTGACAGCCCAGTAGTTTTTTTTTTAATAGTGTAAGATTTTGTTTTTGTTGTTTCTAGACTGGGTGTCAGCATGTCAGTATCATTGCAATGGCCCATGTTCAGAGTGGAAACTTGACCCCGCTGTGTGTTTAACCCAGAGAAGGCCATGGCATCCAGCAAGTCTTGGCTTGCATACCAAGGGTGACCCTCAGGATTAACTGAGGGTTGCAGAAAATAACTTAATTTTCTAGATGAACTTGAGAAACTTTAAAAAGCACTCTCTGCCCGTAAATAGCTGGGCAGCTTTGTCCTATTTTTATTGTCGAGTACACAGAAGATGGAAATCAATATTGGAAGAAATCCTTATTTCGCCTAAGAAAAAGATCACATTCAACACGATTTTCATTTTTCTTGGCAGGCTCTTCTCAACCATCTGTGAGTCCAGGGGAACTGTCTCCACCATCCATCCAGCCAGCAAAATCAGAGTTAATTGTCAGTGTCGGCGATGAGATTAGGCTGTTATGCACCGACCCAGGATTTGTCAAGTGGACGTTTGAGACTCTCGGTCAGTTGAGAGAGAAAACATACCCAGAATGGATCACCAAGAAAGCAGAGGCCACAAATACAGGCAATTACACGTGCACCAATGAAGGCGGCTTGAGCGGTTCCATTTATGTGTTTGTTAGAGGTAAATGCTCAGCTTTCTTTGATGCTATACTTAGACAACTTTATATCCTGTCCTTAATTAGGGATGACATATAGATGGCTGAGTCATGGATAATATATTACTGGCTGGGTCTAGGAAGCATAAGTCAAAAATTTTTATTGTTAGTTTCCCCCGTCTTTTGATACATAGTGGCTTTGGGTATGGCTCCAGCTGAAGGTCTGCAAGGCTGTGATACTCTTCCTAATGAGATTACAATATGGTTTAGCCCATTTGTCCTGGTGATGTGAGTAAACCCTGAGAATAAATTAGGCCCTTTGGGAACGTGGCATTTTAATGCCTTGAGATTCCAGATACTCCCACTTAGTAAAAACATTTCAGGGAACTAAAGGCCTCTAAAGGCCTAAACAGACCAAAGCTTCAAATGAATTGACCCACTTTTAGGGAGTAAATTCCAGAAAAATAACTCAGTTGGCTAAGCACCCCCTGTCCTTCCTAGGTTCTTAATAGAAGTCAGTTCATTCATTTAAAAAATTGTGACCTCTTAGAAACAAAAGGAAAATGTGATGGTTGGATTTCTGTACCTCATCTCATGTGATGAATGCAGTGATTCATCTGTGTTTGTGCTTTTAATATCCTTGTCAGGAGGAGATTTCCTAGGGGGCTAGGGGCAGGGATAACAGAGGAGTCTCTTTTTGCTGATGTAAAAACTGAAGCACTTAAAGCTTAAGACACATACCCACATTATAGGAGGAGAAATAGTTTCAGTTCTAGTCCTGGGTTTGTACCTGGCCTGGGGTCATCCTTGCAACCTCATGCATGGTATTGTGGAAGAGGACCGAATAAACTTATCCTAGATTGTGGATCTGAGCCACCCCTAGAGTCACAGTTCCTTATGGCAACACTTGGATAAGATCGCCTGCCCTGTCTTCCTTATGTAATTGTTATCAGGGAGACAAAATTGTGCAAATTCTAGTTCTGTCAAGGGTTAGTAAAATCGACTCTCATGTTCTCTGTACAGAAGGTTGCCGTGAAACTGACGCTGCCTCTCCTTAGTTTATCTTTTACTCTTTCCTGGGTGGGTCGCTGCAAAGAAAGACGCGTTGAAAAGCCACAGCTAGCCTCCGGGTATGGTTCCATAATTGTTGAGGCAACCATGTTCTGTTCTTTTACATTCAAGAAGGTACTCTGTAATTTCCAGGTGGTAATGAAGTATCATTCTGCTTATTAATAGGATGGGTAGACAGCTGAATAAATAGGGAAACTGCTGCATTAGCCAAATCAGTCTCACAGAGCTCACAGATTTTCTTGATGGGGGAAGTCATCCCCAATAACTTAGAACTATACTTAATTATTACCAATTTAAGATGTTTGGATGCTTAAGTAATTTGTCTTAAACAGCAATGAAGGAAATTGGGGCATTGCTGTAGGAACTATGACTCAAGTGACTTAGAAAGAATAGATGGAAAATTAACCAGCTATAGCCTCGAACCATATTTCAGGCATTATGAGATAATTTGTTTGCAGAATAACTTAGTAAGGCTGGGAGGTGCATAATTTGTTTTGGAAAACTCTTTGAAAATTGGTCAAAATTATATGATAAGTATTTTTCAATTGTGTCATTGATTTTTGTGGAACATCCGATTTACAGATGGAAAGGACAATTAAAAAACATTTTAAATGTAATCTGTTGGCCCAACCCTGTATCTGTGTTATCTTTACACAGTAGAGGCGGCAGCATATTGTGTATACAGAGTGAGGTTTGTATTTGCTTATATGAGGTCCCAGTCGACCGGAGGCTTTCCCAGTCCATGCCTGGTGTCCTGGCATAATTATTAAGAGTACCCCTTTCAGTCACAAGTATCCTGGTTTGGACAATCAAGTATTTGCCATAGCATTTCTGAAACTCATAAGCTCCCCGTTTGCGTATCAATTTATTTGATTTCTAGAAGTTCTATTTATACATATCTTTCAAGGAATATGAATAGAGAGAGGCCCACGTGTTATTTATACTGTGTGGCCTCCTGATAGTTTTCTAGATTCTATTCAGAATCTGGAGGATCCTGGAGACTGGGAACTCTGGAAAGAGGCCCACGCAGAGGGGTTAGGGTTTTGTAGGAATGAAAACACTAAATGACAATTTTATGATGATTCAGTTTTGTTCATTTTCAGTCTTAATTGTACTCTATTGTTACTTATAAGCTGATTGAAATTTATCTTAATGAAGAAAGAATTGTGTGGAAAGTCCCTGTGCTCAGGGTGTTCACCTGGTTGTTCTTAGGAACTTTCTGAAACACGTGTTGTTATAAACAATGGAGATGCTGGTAATTCTCTCACTTTATAAGGAAAAACAACTGGACCCCTCCAGCTCATTCTCCACATTGATGTACTCTGCACTGTTACTACTGATTATCATCCAAGCTTCAGGCTGACCCATGGGGTTCCCATATTCCTTTCTTCTTAGCACATCTTGAGTACTGATAACATGGGCTAGTCCCCTTTTTAAACAATTCTTATTTTTTTCCCTTTCCTCTCATTGAATACCCTCACATGGCTCCTAGATCGTGGTCATTTTGCCTCCCTCTAAACCTCTATGTTCTTCTTTTAATTCATAGACTCTTTCCCATGCCTCTCCCTTAGTCTTGGAGGTGTAGTGTACATATTTGACTTTGAAGTCAAGCACACTTGGGGTCAAATGAGGCAAGTTATTGTATCACCAGAGGGAAATTATTTCACCTTTCTGAACTAAATAGATCTTCTTACTTGTTAAATAGATTTTTAAAAAAACATACGATTAATTCGGAAACTGGTACAACATGGAAGTATATTTGGACACTTTTCAAAAAAGTGATAAAGGCTCATGCAAAAGTAGAAGTTGTGTCAATTAGATAAGATCAAAACAAATTCCAGATTGGACAGTAGGTGGGAAAGTCCTGAACAAGGTATAATTCCACTTTTTCCCACCCTATTAGATACCATCGGGCTGGCTTATTCTTGGCCCAGTTTCTTTGGAGTGTTACCTGCTGTAGAAAAAAAGTAATTATTACAATAAAATATTCCCAGAGCTTTAAGAGTTCAAATTGTGGTATCAGTCAGACCTGGCTTTGAGTTCCGTCTTGCCATTTCTGGGCTGTGTCACTTAAGGAGAGTTACTGTTTTTGAGACTTCAGTTTATCGATAAAATGGTGATAATGATAGCGCCTGTCCCATAGGGGTGTATTGAGGATTAAATGAGAGTGAGAAGTATGTAATGGTCCAGGCTTAGTGCCTGACACATGGGAAGTGTTTACTAAGTGCTAACTCTTCCTTATTAGTATGATTCGGATAAATTCTACTTTTGTTTGCAAAGAATAAAGTCAGCAGCCATTTGGGCCATTAGGGATTGTTGTTATGCGCGGCAATGTTTTAGATTTTTATAAAATGTTTTCAGTGTCTGTGACCAGCCATTCAAACTACTGGTTGTTGATATGCTGTAGATCCTGAGAAGCTTTTCCTGGTTGAGCTTCCCTTGTACGGGAAGGAAGGCAACGACACACTGGTCCGCTGTCCTCTGACAGACCCAGAGGTGACCAATTACTCCCTCACGGGGTGCGAGGGGAAACCTCTTCCCAAGGACTTGACATTTGTCGCTGACCCCAAGGCCGGCATCACTATCAGAAACGTGAAGCGTGAGTATCATCGGCTCTGTCTACACTGCTCGGCGAACCAGAAGGGCAAGTCCGTGCTGTCGAAGAAATTCACCCTGAAAGTGAGGGCAGGTACGGGCCCTTGTTTGCTTTCTTCTGGGAGTTGGAGCATCCTTTGATCTAAAAGAAGACTTCTCTCTTCTCACTGGTCCAACTTAGTATGTCACTCAGGTAGCTTCTTGGATCATTTCCCCCAGCCTGAAAATAATGCCGGCTGCTTGTGAATACCTTATTTCACAGTCTCCATCCCGTGTGTTGGGTCCATGACCACCTCCAGCTGGGTGTGTCTACCAGGGATGGGCATTCAGATGGTCCTGGGGACAGTCTTTAAACCTACTGACATCAGGACATCCCAAAGTTTCATAACTGCACAAACTGTTCCTTCCAATAGAAACTCATTGGGAAGCCTTAGTTACACTGAAAAGATTAGCATACAGATTTTTCATTCCTTGATTTACTATTGATCTATAAATTGACTTCCTCCTCAGCTATTTAATTTTTTTTTTTCTTTCGGTACGCGGGCCTCTCACTGTTGTGGCCTCTCCCATTGCGGAGCACAGGCTCCGGACGCGCAGGCTCAGCGGCCATGGCTCAAGGGCCCAGCCGCTCCGCGGCATGTGGGATCTTCCCGGACTGGGGCACGAACCTGCGTCCCCTGCATCGCCAGGCAGACTCTCAATCACTGTGCCACCAGGGAAGCCCTCAGCTATTTAATTTTAATACTTTCTCAAACTATTCACAATCTGAGGAGGAAAGTACCAGCTGACTTTGGACCTTGTTATTAATGTGGCATTATGTAGAATATTTTGATAGCTGGAAGATACCCAGATTTTTGTATTTCAGAGATCATCTAACTCAATGCCAGTTGGCATTTAGCTATTGAGTAATTTTTATTAAGGCTTTTGAAAAAAGATGCTCTTTGGAATTAAGGAAAGTTTGATTATTGAAAACCTGTGATTTTAAGAAATAAGACGTTATTTTTACATCACATGGGAAAGATGCCCGTTTGGTTAAAAGAATATAATTAGTTGGTGGTCACATTCTCATGAAACCAGCAAGTCAAATAAAGATGAAGGCAGCTTCACTATGCCAGGGCTTCTACCTGTTTCAAAATAGCATTGCTCAGGATTATTATAATCTCAAAGTAGACAGTCTATCTTTTTCACTCGGTGTTAATGAAGTTACTTGAGGGATGTCCGATTTAATTGCTGATGTCTTCAAATATACAAGTAATACAGATCGGTTAGTACCATACTTTATATCTTATTTAAAAGACCACAAAGTGAGCTGGGCACAGCTGAGGAAAAATGGTAAGTTAAAACGTTATGCTATACTACAGCCAGTTATTTGAGGGCCACGTTTCGTTTTATTCCAGCCATCAGAACTGTGCCTGTTGTGTCTGTCTCCAAAGCCAGCTATCTTCTCAGGGAAGGGGAAGAATTTGCAGTGATGTGCTTGATAAAAGACGTGTCTAGCTCTGTGGACTCAATGTGGATAAGGGAAAACAGCCAGGTGAGTGGATTGTTTTCTCCATTGGCCTCAAGGTATCATTCTCTCTGTGCGGGAGAGTTGAAGGTTTTTCTTTAAAAGAGTCTATTTTTTTAAAAATTTATTTTCTTGAAGTAGAGTTGATTTACAATGTGGTGTTAATTTCTGCTGTACAGCAAAGTGATTCAGTTATACATACATATATACATTCTTTTACATATTCTAGAAAAGTCTGTTAATTGTCCTGGGGATAGCTCAGCTGGTGTGTCTGTCAGAGGTGGAACTGTCTGGAGTGTGTACAGATGTGTATTTACCCCTTCCATTGCACCATATGTAGATGTGTACATTCATTATGAGTAACAGAGAAATGTCATTTTGTACATTTATTTTGAGAAAGTCGTAGAGAAAACTTCAGACTTGTTATTACTCCATGCTGTTTCTTTGAATGACTTCCGTGGGGGGAAAAATTAATGGTTCAGTGAGTAACTACCTTGATTTTTAAAGCTACTATGGCAACTATTCAGGCCAGATTATTTAAAATATTGGGGAAAGTTGCCAGTTTTTTTCCTTCCATATTTAAAACATAAATCAATGGTCTCAGATGTTAGCCAAGAAGCCCTTCCCTCTGCCACAGAGAGAGCTATCCATTTGAGAGATTTCTTTTTGTATGGATCTGATTTCCTCCTTTGAGGCTGCTTACCCGAGATCAGGTTGCTAATGGTTTTCTATTTGTTTTAGTCGCTATTAATAAAATGGTTGTCATCAATCTGAAACATTTGGACACGTTTAGGTTATCATTCATTTAACAAATGCATATTGAATGTCTACTGTATGTCAGATACCGTGTTAGGCATATCTTAAAATTAAATAAATTTTAGCCAGTTATATTTGAATTTTCTCCCTCTCTAATACTCATATTAATAACAAGGTCTTTAAAATGTCCAGTTTCCCTAATATTTTACCTTAAGATTCCCATTGAGTTTTTAATAATTTTTGTTTGAATGATCTTGGCCAACTAGTTAATTTGCTATCGTGGTAGTTTTTCTTTAGTACACACATGCATATTACATTGGAAGAAAGGAAATACTGTCTTTTCATCCTCCTCTTCCTCTTCTTCCACCTCATGCTCTGTATCCAACATTGGCAGTTTCATGCCTGTTTAGAGAATCCTTTGCTAAACAAGTAACTATGGTGATTAGCAAAATGCAAACCATTATAATGGCGTTCATGTAGACCTGTGATGGATGATACCTTGCTAAGTGAAGCCTGCCATTAACGGGAGAATGGAACCAGTGGGTCAGAGAAACAAGTCCTATCATAAAACCAATAGCTTACATATGAATTTTTGACTAACCTTATAGAACACAGTCCCATATTAATTGCCTTTCTATGATCCTTGATTTCAGATGAGAGAACAATTTACGGTGTGTGTAACTGAGCCTCTACAATAACTTGAAATTAGCCTTTTTGAGATGAGAATTAAATTGCCCCAGGCAGTTGTGTTCTGAACCACTTTTTCCCAGGAGTCCTGCATGCCATTCCCAATTAATCCACTGGCGCTGGTAGATAAGCCTGCAGTGTTGGGAACTCTCTGGGGAAATCGCAGTGAGCACCTCCAAGGGTTAAGGAAAAGCAAATCACGTGCAAACAATATGTAATGTGTGACTGGCAGATGGGGCTCATGGCTGTATGCCAGGGTTCATCCATGAATCTTTTATTGATATTGGCTTAATTTGGAATACCTAGCACTGTTAATAGCACTATCAAATTCTTTAAAAATCCATAGTATTTGATCTGGATCATTTAGAATAAGTTTAACTCACAATGAAATTTAGGGTAAAACAACTCTTGTAGTATTTTTGCAGCTGTTTGTTTTAAAACGTAAGAGAGTCTTGGAGTTTATTCAACACTGTGAATCTTGGTTAGCTTTTCTAAGGCTTCTAAACCCTCATATTTTTGCTTGCTTTTATTATGATCTTTGACAGTATCCTAAATTATGGCCTTCGGGTTTGGGTGTTGATGTTGTATCAAGTATTAACAAACTATTCCTTCTAGCACCAATGTATTCATTGTCCTGTTTAGCTCCCTAAACAGGGACTCCTGGGCTCTTGCAGGAACTAGAAGGAAGATACCGGGAATCTAGAATATAGTCTGTGACCTGTCCATTGTCACTCTGCCTTTGCTGAGGAGAAGTCTGTATGATGGACTGGAAGAGGCCAGAGAAAAATGTCACTTCCCCTTTGTCTCTTCTTAACAATTACTCTTAGGCAGGAAAATGTCAGCTTTCTGCCAATTATTAGAAGAACCTCTTAGAAGGGATTATCTTCAAATCGACATAGTGCTCCAAACCGGAAAGGCCTTTAAAGATTATTCTCTCATTGCCTTTTAGAAAGAAAAGCTGAGACCATAGTGGCATCCTTGACTTGGCCAAGATCTCACAGTTAGTTAACCAAGCAGGTTTCTCTTCTTTTTAATTCCAAAACATTCAACTTTGGCAGTCAGCTTTTATGTATGCTTATCTTAGTGAAAAAATTTCCAAAAATATAATAACATGAGAAAAAAAGAAATAGCTATAATTCTAACACTGTACATTAGCAGCGCTGTGCAGTAGAAATATAATGTGAGCCTCCTATGTAATTTAAAATTTTCTAGTAGGCACATGACAGAGTAAAAAAAAAAGTAAAATTGATTTTAATGTATTTTATTTAACCCAATATATCAAAAATATTTTATCATATAATTAACATTAAAAAATTTTTTTAACATCTATATTGGAGTATAATTGCTTTACAATGGTGTGTTAGTTTCTGCTTTATAACAAAGTGAATCAGTTATACATATACATATGTCCCCATATCTCTTCCCTCTTGTGTCTTCCTCCCTCCCACCCTCCCTATCCCATCCCTCTACGTGGTCACAAAGCACCGAGCTGATCTCCCTGTGCTATGCGGCTGCTTCCCACTAGCTATCTGTTTTACATTTGGTAGTGTATACATGTCCATGCCACTCTCTCACTTTGTCCCAGCTTACCCTTCCCCCTCCCTGTATCCTCAAGTCCATTCTCTAGTAGGTCTGCATCTTTATTCCCGTCTTGCCCCTAGGTTCTTCATGACCATGTTTTTTTTCTTAGATTCCATATATATGTGTTAGCATATGGTATTTGTTTTTCTCTTTCTGACTTAACTTCACTCTGTATGACAGACTCTAGGTCCATCCACCTCACTACAAATAACTCAGTTTCGTTTCTTTTTATGGCTGAGTAATATTCCATTGTATATATGTGCCACATCTTCTTTATCCATTCATCTGTCGATGGACACTTAGGTTGCTTCCATGTCCTGGCTATTGTAAATAGAGCTGCAACGAACATTGTGGTACATGACTCTTTTTGAATTATGGTTTTCTCAGGGTATATATGCCCAGTAGTGGGATTGCTGGGTCATATGGTAGTTCTATTTTTAGTTTTTTAAGGAACCTCCATACTGTTCTCCGTAGTGGCTGCATCAATTTACATTCCCACCAACAGTGCAAGAGGGTTCCCTTTTCTTCGCACCCTCTCCAGCATTTATTGTTTGTAGAACTTTTGATGATGGCCATTCTGACCGGTGTGAGATGATATCTCACTGTAGTTTTGATTTGCATTTCTCTAATGATCTATGATGTTGAGCATTCTTTCATGTGTTTGTTGGCAATCTGTATATATCTTCTTTGGAGAAATGTCTATTTAGGTCTTCTGCCCATTTTTGGATTGGGTTGTTTGTTATTTTGATATTGAGCTGCATGAGCTGTTTGTAAATTTTTGAGATTAATCCTTTGTCAGTTGCTTCATTTGCAAATATTTTCTCCCATTCTGAGGGTTGTCTTTTGGTCTTGTTTATGGTTTCCTTTGCTGTGCAAAAGCTTTTAAGTTTCATTAGGTCCCATTTGTTTATTTTTGTTTCTATTTCCATGACTCTAGGAGGTGGGTCAAAAAGGATCTTGCTGTGATTTATGTCATAGAGTGTTCTGCCTATGTTTTCCTCTAAGAGTCTGATAGTGCCTGGCCTTACATTTAGGTCTTTAATCCATTTTGAGCTTATTTTTGTGTATGGTGTTAGGGAGTGCTCTAATCTCATACTTTTACATGTACCTGTCCAGTTTTCCCAGCATCACTTATTGAAGAGGCTCTCTTTTCTCCACTGTATATTCTTCCCTCCTTTATCAAAGATAAAGTGACCATATGTGCATGGGTTTATCTCTGGGCTTTCTATCCTGTTCCATTGATCTGTATCTCTGTTTTTGTGCCAGTACCATACTGTCTTGATTACTGTAGCTTTGTAGTATATAGTCTGAAGTCAGGGAGCCTGATTCCTCCAGCTCCATTTTTCTTTCTCAAGATTGCTTTGGCTATTCGGGGTCTTTTGTGTTTCCATACAAATTTTGAAATTTTTTGTTCTAGTTCTGTGAAAAATGCCAGTGGTAGTTTGATAGGGATTGCATTGAATCTGTAGATTACTTTGGGTAGTAGAGTCATTTTCACAATGTTGATTCTTCCAATCCAAGAACATGGTATATCTCTCCATCTATTTGTATCATCTTTAATTTCTTTCATCATTGTCTTACAATTTTCTGCATACAGGTCTTTTGTCTCCTTAGGTAGGTTTATTCCTAGATATTTTATTCTTTTTGTTGCAGTGGTAAATGGGAGTGTTTTCTTAATTTCACTTTCAGATTTTTTCATCATTAGTGTATAGGAATGCTAGAGATTTCTATGCATTAATTTTGTATCCTGCTACTTTACCAAATTCATAACATAAAAATTATTGATGGGATATTTTACACTACTTTTTTCATATTAAGTCTTTAAAATCTGGGACATATTTTATATTTACAACACAACTCAATTTGGACCTACTACATTTCAAGTGCTCAGTAGTCTCAAGTGGTTAGTCCTTATAAATGCTATATTGCCTACATTTTTTTTCATGTTTATTTTCTCTCTCCCCTCATGCATATGTATTAACACATGGTTGCTGTCTTAAGGTACACTCATTTTATGCTTTTTACATAAAAGAAGCATTTTTCTTATTTTCACGTATTCATAATTTTGATACCTGGTATACATTTAGGTCATCTCCAATTTTTCACCACAGTAAATATCTTGGAGCTTTTGTTTCCTTGTTTTTTGTTTTCTTGTTTCCTTGAGATAAATTTGCTGGAGTTGCTCAGTGGTCTGAACATGCTTCCAAGTTGCTTTCCAGAAGGACTGTTCAGATTTACAGTACTGTAAGAATGGTCTAATGCTAATAGGTTCACCATAGCCTGGCCAGGGAATCACCCTTGATCTTGTTCCATGTCAATATCAGCTCCTGTTTATTTTCTTTTTTAGTTGCTTCCCTTCCCCCATTGTAATAGGAATGTGTTCATGTTACAGAAAATTTGGAAGATGTAGAAAGCTGTATGCTATTCCTTTTAATCTTTTCAGAGAGTGGTTATAGTTTATATTATGGTTGTTTCCCCATGACGTTTTCCATACAAGAAATGTCTCCATGTCTTATCTGCAGATAAATATTAACAGTGGCGTGGTGATATCACAAGAGTAAATGCACAACCTTTTCTCTTCAGCTCATGTGTAAATAATTTGGGATTTTGTCTTATATGTCTTATATACTTTGGAACTCCCTTTAATACTTGCCAAAATTCTGCTGGATAAGAACTATAGGATGAATTTTCGAGTTAGTCTTAGACACTGTAAGTCTATTTTTATTCATGAAAATAATATAAATGTTAATAAAATAGAACGATTGTTACTAGTGATGTGTTTTCTTTCAATCAATGGGATGTAGAATAGAAAAAATATATACAACAGAAAATATTGATAGGATATAAATATGCTGACTTGTAAAATATCAGTATCCTGTATTATTTCTTATATAAGAACTTTTAAATTTTGGAACTGTTAAAAAATATTTAGCACTGCAGAGAATTTGGAATTACGTATGCTGTGGTTATTAAGAAATGAATTTTCATGTTTTTACAATCATTAGTAATGACTATCTTTCAATATAATCCTGTAATATGAAGTGTTCCAATGACAGACTTGTCATGGTGTTTTATTATACTTACTTAAGTAGTGATAATGAATGCTAATACGGAGAAGTTAATTGCTGCTATTTTTAATTTATCTAGGAAAGATCCTGAATATAAATTTTATGGTAATCTTTGATTTTTTTCCCTTCCCTTCTGAAACCAGCAGACTAAAGAACAGGTGAAGAGGAATAGCTGGCATCAGGGTGACTTCAATTTTCTTCGTCAGGAAAGATTGACTATCAGCTCAGCAAGAGTTAATGATTCTGGTGTGTTCATGTGTTATGCCAATAATACTTTTGGATCAGCAAATGTCACAACAACCTTAGAAGTAGTAGGTAAATATCTCTGGGAATGAATAAATTACTGGCATAGTGAATGAAGAAATTACTAGATAGTTTCCTTTTTACGTTAATGGAATGTTGAACAGATTCTTAGGGTTTTTATTATTACTGAATGAATGGATGAATATATGAAAGAAAATGATCTTTGTAGCCTCTTCCAACTAGAGCACAAAAGCAAATTCTACCAGTTTAATAGAGGCAGGTGGAAAGTTGTAACTGTGAAGCTATTTGAACATGTCATTCTCTGCTTACCTCCTCTACCTCAACAAATACAATGTAGATTGAGCCTTTCCAGAAACTCTAGTCCTTGCTGAATGACTTGAGTTTGGAAATGGATGGAGACTTCTCTGTGGAGGAAGGCATATGCTTAGAGCTTCATGTATTTCTCTGAATCTTTTGGTGAGGTTCCGCAGCCTTTTGGTTTATCGTTTTATGATTCATGGGCTCTAGTCACCGTTTGTAGCAGGAAGGACTGAATTGGCTTCTCCTCCTCAGTACACCCCTGACCTCACCCTGTCCTCCAGCCTTATAGGCTGTAGCATAAACCTTCAGGAAGGCAGCCCACCAGGCATGGGTCATTGATTCTACAGAGCATAAACTGAAACATGGTAATCTGTGCCCTAACCCCATCATTATCTGGCATACACAACTGGTTTAATCTTCCGTGCTTTAGATCTTACTGAATATTTATTTCCCAAGCATCTACTTAATGAGATCAGAGTGTGGTATTTTGAATTACTGAAAATAATAATAATTTTTTTTTTTTTTTTTTTTTTGTGGTACGCGGGCCTCTCACTGTTGTGGCCTCTCCCGTTGCGGAGCACAGGCTCCGGACACGCAGGCCCAGCGGCCATGGCTCACGGGCCTAGCCGCTCCGCGGCATGTGGGATCTTCCCGGACCGGTGCACGAACCTGTGTCCCCTGCATCGGCAGGCGGACTCTCAACCAACGCGCCACCGGAGAAGCCCAATAATAATTTTAAAATTACTTTGTTTACACTTTTCTTGTCTTTTGAGTACTGTTTGCATTTAATCTATTTTCTTGTCTTTTTAATGCAACCATATTCTCAGCGCTTGACTTTAAGTACTTGTAGGGTGGTGAAATTCATCATGAGCAATAATAAAATGATGTGATATTTATTTTCATTTCTCTCCTTTCCCCCATATTTCTTCAATAATTTATGTAACAGTTAGAGGTCTGCGATTTATCCCACAATAATCTCATATGATTTTGGCGTCTCTGCCCATGTTGTAACGGAAAGTATCTCACCAGACTGAACGTGAAAAAGACACTTTACTTGCAATTACAGAGCCAGCCCAGAGGAAGGGTACTACTCTGTCCCTAAACGTGATTGTGAACCATTTATTAATTTGAATAAAAGGCTATGCTTTTAAAATATTAAACTCCATAAGTGCTAATTTGCTAAGTTGATTAGGGAGCATGTTGATATATCAGCTTCAGCTCCAGAAAGCAATTAGTAAGGATGTTTGGAGCTTATTGTTGTATGTAATCAGATTTTTTAAATCCATTCATCAATTTCCAAGAATATAGCTGTATAACTGGAAAGACTTGAGGCCGTGAAACCTGAATCTGGCTTTGTACTATTTCAGGAGTGGGTCGGGATGGGATGAACAGTAAGAGACAAAGAGAAAACTAATTTCTTTAGGGGCCGGGAGTAGGATTTGGACACAGTGTGGAGTAGCGCAAAACACAAGGCTTCCGGGTGGCCCCAACCTGGTTTTGAGTTGGAGCTCTGCCACTTAACTTTCAAATGCACCCCACTTTAACTCTGCCTGCATTTTCTCTTCCAAGAAACATAGCCTCTAACTCCCAAGGCTGTGGAGGGAGAAAGGCCATATATTTTGCAGATGTGCCCGGCACAGTGTTTGCACTTGATTAAATGTTAATGTCTCATCAATTTCTTAAATCATCCTCTGTAACAACCCAGGTGGGGTTCTTTGAGTCTAATAATTCTTACACTTCATGAATTTGAAGCTGTGTCCTATTATAGGACATAAAACTATATTGAGCAAACTGGACTATAGAAAACTCAGGAGAATTTTAGTATTTTGTACGTGATGATAGGGAGAGAAATCAGTGGAAATATTGTTGTCTGTGGTGTTTGAATATTTTGCATTGTGTGATATCTTTGAATTTATGACCTTGAGTACCTGAAAATTTAATGTGACGTTCAGACAAAACATTTATTTCCGCAAAATTAATCTAAATTAGCTTAAAGAATGGCAGGGGTGTACCATTTATGATTCGGGTATTAGAACAAAGTGGCGTTTTAATTTCATTTGGATGATTTTTGATTTTCACCTGAAAAATATCTTTCCCATTGATACAAAGGACAGTTTGACTCCATTTTTTAATTCTGAATCTGTAGGAAACTAAAGGAGAGTCAAATACTCTAATGTCACCCTCATGGGGGCTATCAATATATTTAACCAAACAGTGCCAAAGACAATGGCACTGTTTGGTTAAATGACAATATAAAACGTTATAATTAACTTTCAAATTTTGAAAAATAAATGGAAGATTAAAACTCTTCCATAATTCCACAAACTTGATACAACCTTTTTTAGGATTTGGTATATGGTTATATTTTTATATGCAACAGGATTTTAATTATGCATACAATTTTATGTTCTCTCTCTTTCTCACTTAAAGTATGTGGAGACTCTAGGCTGTGCAACAGTAAAGAGACCAGCCTTGGGTTCTTACAGACCTGTATTCACATATAGGCTCTGCTTTGGGTAGCCAGCTATATGGCTTTCCAGGACTTGATTTCTTTTTCATCTGTAATTAGCGGTTACAAGCGTTCTCTTTCAGTATTGTTATAAGTTAAATGTTTGTCATAATTATTAAATAAAGTGTATGCTAAAGAACTTAAGGCAGTTCTAATAGTAAGCATTCCATAAATGGAGGCTATAAATATGATATTGGCAATTATTTTATGATGGTCTTTTTCAAGCTCTTCCTTGTATTGTTATTATTATATAATAATCTAAGGGCTGCTTTATTTACTTAGCCAGTTCTCTATTTTCTCATTTTTTAAATTATTATGACTAGTGTAAATAACACTTCTTTTTGCACGTAGCCATCTACCTCACTAAGAAGAGTTCTCTGGATTAAATTGAAAAATAGATAATTTTTAAAAATCTATATTGCTAAATGCTTTCCAAAAGAGTTGTGCCCATTTACAAAGTGCTACTTTAATTACACTTGCAAAATTATTGAGTTTATTTCAGATTAGTTTTGCTATTTTTCCAGAGTGGATATACATTATTTTTTAACAGCTTTATTGAAGTTTTGCTACTTTTAATATGTGAAAAGGAATGCCTTATTTAAATTAGTGGTTTATTTTTCCTTCTATATTTTTATGTCCTCTTTTTCCTATTACCTTAATTAATTTTCCTATATATAGATATTTTTTGAAAATGTTTATGTATTTAGATTTGTCTTTTATGATTTTTATTTCTTTGGTTGCTTCTAAAAAGCCTAGAAAACTCCCCTTGCCCTCCCTCCACAAAGTTTGATAGAAGTAAATTCCGTTGTGTAGTTAAAAATATGGTTTAATTATTAAAATGCTGTCTTAGATTCATTTGTGATATATGATATGGTAAGAAGACCTAAGTTTATTTTTCTCTAAATACTAAATGACATTCTTGCAACATTTTTATTAAATATTGGGGCTCTCTTCCCCTTCTTGATTTATGACATCTTCTTATCACATATACAATTATCTTGGATCTGGGTATGGGCTAACTATTTAGTCCAAATACTTTTTAGCCTAATAAACATCAGGACTGGTAGTTCTAGAAGACTTATAAGATGGTGATAGATCTTTAACAGACTTGCTTAAGAGACAGAGATAAGAGAATAAACATTTCCAACATGTGTCCTTTCTCACTTTATGACTATGATTCTCCAAGAGCAAAATAAAGTGTAAAATGGCTAGTCAAAATTCTTACTTGTGGGCTTCCCTGGTGGCGCAGTGGTTGAGAGTCTGCCTGCCAATGCAGGGGACACGGGCTCGTGCCCCGGTCCGGGAGGATCCCACATGCCGCGGCACGGCTGGGCCCATGAGCCATGGCCGCTGAGCCTGCGCGTCCGGAGCCTGTGCTCCGCAACGGGAGAGGCCACAACAGTGAGAGGCCCGCGTACCGCAAAAAAAAAAAAAAAAAAAAAAATTCTTACTTGTCATTGCCAATTAATACTGGAAATCAGTCAATATCTTTATAATCCAAAGATAAAGTTTTGTTATTTGTCAAGATAACATTTTGGGGATAACAGTTTCTTTCTGTCTCATTCTGCTGTGATTAGATAAAGGATTCATTAACATCTTCCCTATGATGAATACAACAGTATTTGTAAACGATGGCGAGAATGTGGATCTGGTTGTCGAGTATGAGGCATATCCCAAACCTGAACACCGACAGTGGATATATATGAACAGAACTTCCACTGACAAGTGGGAAGATTACCCCAAGTCTGAGAATGAAAGTAACATCAGGTAAGAAAAGGGCCTTGTTTGGGGAATTACACATTCCCCCCACCCCGTCCCCTTGGCTTACCGGATCCTATTTCTGTGACCCGTCAGTGTATGAGAGGACAGCTGATACAGAAGGAAGTTTGGGGCTGCTTCCTGAGTCGTCATCATTTCATTTTGCTGTGTGTTTAGAGCACACAGAAAAGTCCATGCGTCAGTTTTCTTGTTTGTAAATTGGAGGATAGTTCTCTCCTAGAGTTCTGAGGATAGTTCATAGCAGTGACTAGCATATACTAGGACACATTAAATAATTCTCTTCAGAGAAAGAGAAATGTTATTGCCTTTAATCATTTTTTTAAAACTGTAAGAAAACTAAAAATCATTAAGTATCTTTGGGCCAGGCGGGGAACCTAAGTTTCTTTTACATCAGACATCTCTCTCTCTCTCTCTCTTTTTTTTAATTTTTACTTACTTACTTACTTATTTATTTATGGCTGTGTTGGGTCTTCGTTGCTGCATGCGGGCTTTCTCTAGGTGCGTTGAGCCAGGGCTACTTTTTGTTGCGGTGCATGGGCTTCTCATTGTCGTGGCTTCTCTTGTTGAGGAGCACGGGCTCTAGGCGTATGGGCTTCAGTAGTTGTGTCACATGGGCTCTGTAGTTGTGGCTCGCGGGCTGTAGAGCGCAGGCTCAGTAGTTGTGGTGCACGGGCTTAGTTGCTCTGTGGCATGTGGGATCTTCCTGGACCAGGGCTCGAACCCGTGTCCCCTGCATCGGCAGGCAGATTCTTAACCACTGAGCCACCAGGGAAGCCCCAGACCTCTCATTTGATCCTCAAAACACTTACAATAAAAACAGTAGCAATAGTGACACTTCATGTAAGCTGTGTGTGCTTTTTTCCTGCCATGTGCTGTTCAAAGTCCCTCATGTACATTAACTCAATAATTTTGGTCCTCACAAATCCGATGAGGAGGCACTCTTACTTCCCTTCTTTCTATAGAAGAGGAATCTGAGACCTAGATGGGTTAATTTGATCAAGAGCCCACGGCTGGTAAGAGGTAGGTGCCTAGATAGAGTTAGTATTTCATCCTAGTCAGGAGCTCTTGGCTGTTGTAAGAGTGTGGATAAGAAAGGATGCTGTCCTGGGCCTCGGTCTAAGGGTTGGAGGGAAGAGCATGGATTGGGAGGTGTCCAGGCTTCCTCCTTAAAGGTGATCGAAGGGCTAGGAAAGAGGCAGGAGCTGAGGATGCTCTCAGGAGTCTGGTTGTGGCAGCCAGGTTGGATGGTAAGAGGCAGTACTATTCGAGAGGGAGGGGGCAAAGGCAATGAGCTCAGCTTGGGGTTTGTTGAATTTGAGGTTGACTGTGGGATCTGGAGTTCAGGTAGAATGTATCGTAGGTCACCTTCCCTGGATGCAGCGCCTGCGGGAGGGATTCACAGGCAGGGTCTTCATTAAAGGAGAGAGAGACCTGGCGGAGAGTTGGGGGGAACAGGGTAGGGAGGGGAAAGGACAGAAGAAAGGGTGTGGGTGAGCCACAGTCCAGTCCCAGGGGCATTCTGGACTGGGGGGCGTGGGATGTGAGCATAGGTCTGTAGAGGAAGAAGGCATAGGACAGGGAGGTCTGGACTAGAGGTCAGGATTTGTGAGCAGACAGTAAGAAGTTCAGGGGAGCGTGGATTGCCCAGGGAGCACGTGCAGTGTGAGAGGAGAGACTGAACCAGCCACCGCGTGTCGAGTCGGTTGTGGGGGTCAAGGGGTGCCCAGGGCGCTCCGTCCATGCTGGAGCCCGTGTCAGTAATGCCCCCGATGGTGGTACTGCGTGCTCAGTTATCACAGCCATCTATGATGTCCTTGGGGTGAAACAGAAGGTCGAATAGCACATGCTGCAGAGGACACTGGAAAGAAGCAGCGGCGGGGGTGGGGTGGGTAGGAGGAAAGCCAGGAGACGGTGGTGTCACAAGAAGGAAGGTGAGGGCAGCGGTATTGACCTTGCCGTGTGACCCTGAAGCATCTGCATGGAGCCACCTACATGGAGATGCCTGCCAGCCTGGCGTTTTGCCAGGCAGGTGCTGTTAAAGCAGGGCGGGCGAGTTCAGGACACTGATGAGAGGGAGGCTGAACAGGGCAGAGAAGGATGCGGCCGTGGGGACAGCTCAGGAAGAGGAAGAGGCTGCCATGTCTGTGAGGTTGCCTTAATGCCGAGAGAGCCTTTCCCCACTCTGTATTCTCACACGCCAGGCATCTGTCCCAAATGAAATACATATGTGTGTTCTTGTTTGTTAATGTGGATCTTGTTAATACTGAATTAAGTGGGGCATATTTTTCCAAAATAAGCATGTATTTCCAGGTAGAAACTGATAAAGCCACACGCTCCGAGGCCGGCCGTCCACAGGTGACTGATGGGTTGTCCTTTCTTTGTAGATATGTAAGTGAACTTCATCTAACCAGATTAAAAGGGACCGAAGGAGGCACTTACACATTTCTCGTGTCCAATTCTGATGCGAATTCTTCCATGACATTTAATGTTTACGTGAACAGTGAGTAGAACGAATGGCTCCTTATCTTTTTATTTTTTTATTCTTTTAAGTTGTGGCTAGTGTTTGTAACAGCTGCTGCACTGAGTTCACTGTGTACTGGGTCAATAACGTTTCATGATAATTTGACCTTAACAAAGACCTCGTGGTTTGGTGGTTGGAAGACTGTGTACAAAAACCACTTCCTTGTCCTACATTTCACTGACCACATGACCTTGTAGCTGGCACTCAGATGCTGGGTGCTGCCTTTGAAGTCAACAGAGGAGCCATAGAAGTTAAAAATAGCAAACAGTTTGAGGGAGAATGTATTCTTACTGATTGTTGAAATGGGGAGCCGGAGGTTGAATAGGAGCTAGATTATGGTATTAGGTGGGAAAGAAGTGCTATCAAGCCCTGACAAACAATTTCTCGTTACAACACTTTCTCTTTCGGGGTTGGGGTATTCTTTTTTTTTTTTTTTTGCGGTACGTGGGCCTCTCACTGCTGTGGCCTCTCCCGTTGCGGAGCACAGGCTCCGGACGCGCAGGCCCAGCGGCCATGGCTCACGGGCCCAGCCTCTCCGCGGCTTGTGGGTTCTTCCCGGACCAGGGAACGAACCCATATCCCCTGCATCGGCAGGCAGACTCTCAACCACTGCGCCACCAGGGAAGCCCATGTTGGGGTATTCTTTGTGTGAGATGAATGCAGTATCGCTCAGCTCAGTGGGTCCCCACTGTGTATCGCGTGGAGGCTGTGGGAGAAGGGAACAGGTGGTTTAGGGTGGGAGGATGGCAGTGGACGTGGGAACCTGAACACCTGAGCCCTGTGTGGCTCACATCCCACAGTGTCTTGGGGCAGCTTCTCTGCACAGAGGCTGATGCCTGGGGCTGTGCTCACCAGCTGGGACTTTTGCCAAATGTAAGGCCTGCTCTGCTCTGGGGCCCCCTGCATTTCCCAGGAAGGGTGGCAGGTGCCTGCCACACCACACCAGCCAGGGGACCAGAGGCAGGAGGCCTCCAAAGACACGGAATCCCAAGGGACCGGCCCACAAAATGACCATCGGAATTAGCCATCCGGGGCATGGCGGGGGGTGGGGGGGTGGGGCGTGAGGAGACAACCTGGCACATTCCCTAGAGAACAGCTTAGTAACAGTTTGTGTGTGTTGGGCTGCACGATGGGAGCCAATTCCCTGTCCTCCAGGAGCTTATTACTTGCTGCATAGAGTGATTTTCCATCATTACTTCACTGATGCTGCCACTCACTAGCGTGGTGGGGTGGCGAGCGTGATCCCTTTACAAATGAAGACAGGAAGCAGCTAGCAAGTGACCCTCAAGACAGGTTTTTGATTGCTAATCTGGAGTCTTTTGTCAATTCCAGCATTTCCAAAATCGTGTTTCCTGAACAAGGTGTTAACATGTATTTAGATAAAAGAGCATCACATCTGCATAAACATTGTTCTTAACTACAGACCTTCTCAGCATCCTTCATATGCTAACGTGTATTTTGCCTGCCCAGGAGGAGGCATGGGAATGAGCATATATCTCACATTTGTATGACCACAGAACTCTCCTTTTCCAAGGGAAACATGTTAATTAACATCTCAGTTCCTGGGGACAATTTTGATTATGTGGTATCTCATTGGCCTGCAATTCAAATATCTCTAGATTAATTCAGTTGTTAATCAGAAGAGTTTAGTGTATTACACATGGGCAAAACTACCTGCTTACTATTCAAGTAATTGAAGAGATGATTGTAGGTAAATCAATATCCTTGCAAGCGTCATATCCATACTGTCCATACAAAACTTTATTTAGGGTGTTCTAGTGCAGTGCTTCTCAAACTGTCTGTGGTAAAGGACCTTTTGTATTTTTAACTTCTTATAAAATACAATACTTCTTATTGTATTAGATCAATACTTATTATAAAATACAGAAAGAACCAGTCACTAGAGAAGTGAGATGGAAAAGAGCAAAGATATATAAAATCCAAGAATGGATTTTTTTATTATTAGATTTCAACGGATACAATTAAGTCAAATTGCTTAGTCTTGGTTTCTATGCTTAGGTCCCCAGTACCAGTAGATCATGGACATGGCCTACTCGACAGGCCTCACTTTCAGAAGCATAGTAGTTGGGAACTTTATAAAATTGTGTCGTTTGCATTTCTCTTTCCCTGGCTTCAAGGTCCAGGGTGCATTAAGATCTGTCTCTTTCCCCCTTTTTCCTGCTTCCATTTGCCAGTGTGTGTGGTCTGCCAGTCAGTCATGAGTCATTGACCTTAGAAAGACATCTCTGAAGTCACCCTTGCTTTTCTCAGGGTGACAAAGTTGCTACCTTTTTACTTACCAGCCTAATTTGCCATCCGATAGGATCGGTGTTAATGACCTCTGCTGGTGAATTCACGCCTGTTTGAAACTAGAGAGGAAATGGCCTGAACTGTCCCAAATTATCCCTTCTTGGATTCCCTGTTAGTGCAGGAGGCCTTTTCTATTGTATACTCTGGGGCCTGGGTCGCAAATACCTCCCAGCACGTACTGAGCTCCTGCTTCATGGCACTGGGCACACGGGTGAGGGTGTGTAGTGTCTGCCCTCGTAGGTTAAGCTCTTCAGGGAGTCTCTTCATTGATGTCAGTTTATTACAAACACTAAGCTGACTATAAAGGCATTTATTTCACTTAACCTAACATGCTGGATTTTTTGATCTCCAAATGCTTTGACAGAGGTAGCATTTTTGTGTGAATCTTTTATCTGTTTCTTATGAAGTATGTCCCAATTGCTCTTCACAGATATAGTTAGCTAATTTCTTTGTTAACTTTATTTTTTGGATTGAAAAAAAATTCTAATTGATGTATCATGGGGCAAGATTTTTTTTAATGTTAAATTTAAAATCAAAAGCTAAAAATAGTTTTAAAATTTAAACTTGGACCAGTTGTGTCTATTTTGACATACCATTTTAGCTGAGCCAAATACATATGTAGATCTACTGCATATTTTATTCTGTAAATAAGCTTAGCCCCAAGGGTGAGGGGAATTGTGCTCTGCAAGAACTAGAATGAATAAAAATCAGAATAATAAATGCATGCTATTAGTGTAGGAATTCAGGCTACTTTCACTCAGTGACAGGGATGCATAATTGCTTAATAGATTCAGCTATGAGAAATGCTCAGGAAGATCCTTGATTTTGAATAGTTAAATGTTTGGTGGTTGAAGAATCCATTTGTTTTGAAAATTCCACATGTAGATTTGAGGATATTGTGCGTGTGTGTGTGTGTGTGTGTGTGTGTGTGTGTGTGTTCTAATCACTTATGTGGAGCCTTTAAGAGAAAAATATATGTATACACGTTAAACTTGAAAATGTTTTAATACTGTTTTTAACTTCTCTAACAAGCCATGATTTACATGGGTCTGGTAAGTAGGCTCACTGATATTAAAGGTGGTTTATAATGGCCAAAAAGTGAAACAAAAAAATCAGTGATTCTTTGCATTGAACTTTCATTACTACAATTACTCTTGAATTGCTTATTGAAGGTGTATACAGAAATCAGATTCTTAGTTCTAAAAAGAAGTTTGATATCTTAGGTGAAAATGGCCATTTGTTTCCCTTTCAGACAAAATTGGGAGGAAAATAGAGTTCTAAGAACTATAAAACTACCCAAAAGTGCTTTCTTAATAGGCACTACTCTTTGCAAAATTCCTGCAAATGTTTAGAAAAAGTGACATCACCAAGATTCTGTAGGTAGCCTGTGATAATGGATTAGAAACTTATGGTCTCTTTGGTTACAATAAATGGCATACAGTAAAGGTTTTTATCAGATCCAGGACAAATAAGAGGCCAAACACATATTTTAACCCTGGTTATCCACTTGGCCCCCCGTCTCTCTCTCTCACACACAAACACACCACATTTTCTTTACTCATTCATCCACTGAAAGAAATTTAGGTTGTTTCCATACCTCGGCTGTTGTGAATATTACTGCGGTGAACGTGGGAGTACTGATAATCCTTCGAGATAATAGTTTTGTTTCCTTTGAATTTATACCCAGAAGTAGGATTGATGGATCACATGGTAGTTCTATTTTTAATTTCTCGAGAAACGTCCATACTGTTTTCCATAATGGTTATACCAATTTATGTTCCCACCAACAGGATATGAGTTCTCTTTCTCCACATTGTCACCAACACTTGTTTTCTTGTCTTTTCAATAATAGTCATACCGACAGGTGTGAGGAGATATCTCATTATGGTTTTGATTGGCCAGTAACTTAAAATGACACTAATAGCAAGCATTATAAAATGTTATCTGGTAGCATTTCCAGATCAGTATTATGAATTTAAAATTTGTAGCAAATGATATCTGGGAGCCATAAATAGATCCCTCTCCAATCTCAAAGGTCTATCCTTCAATGACAGACCTATCAGCTGAGTGAGAGCATGGTGGTACTCAGGTGGTGGTACAGGAAGGCCATGAGGACAAGTAAGGTCTAGAGAATGAAAGCGCTTGCCTTTCATCTTTGGGATTACACGGAACACCGGTAATGTTAAGCTCGATTGGATATCCAAACAACGGCTGAACTCTACACCAAATTAATTCTCAAAATCACCGATTTCCCTCCATTTATGGCAGAGTGTTAACAGGGGGTTGAAACAATTTAAGGAAATGCTAAATAATATATTATTTCTAAACCACGGCATCATATAATTAACATCCTGTCTGGTGTAAGCGATTATTTATAGATCATACAATATACCCAAATCAGTCAAAGTAATAAATCATCTAGAATGAGGCTTCTTCATGGGAGTGTTTCCCTTTGACCACATCTACAGAATCTGAGCTGCTTTTTATGTATTTTTTATTTTGGGTCATAGTTAAATCCAGTTATGGATAGCTAAACTATCCTTCTTCCAGGGAGAAGCCACCCTAAGTGCAACACTGTGCAAATAAAGCACATGCGCAGCCCACCATTTGCCGTAGGTGAGGGTAGACCTAACAGGACAGCCGTGTAGCTAGATGGCTTTGGACAGTCTGCCAGCCAGCCAGCCAGCCATCTGGGTCATCCACCTGGCTGGAAGTTTCAGTGACTTTATCCAGGGTAAAATAATACCCGGGGTGGCTGTGGCAGTTTGGGGGTTTGGGGCACCTTTCCAGATCCTCATGAGTCAAGAGAACAAAGTTACTAGGACTTTGCCTTTTGGGAAAGTGGAAATGTTTTCCTACCTCTTAACCTATTAGCCTTTCTATTTCCATTTTTTAAAGATGATAGGGCCTTCCAAACATTCGGGTGTCCAAACCATACTTGCGGTAGAGGCTACAATTTTAAGACTTACTGCTAATACACTTATCGAGTTTTACTTGAGAAGCTTTGCTGTTTAGTGTTTTTCTGTTTTTTCTTTTCTTTTTTCCTACTAGGTGGATTCTATTAGACCTACTCCTATACTAAATTACTGGAATTCTTCAACGTTAAATAAAGCTAGTGCTAAATAGACCTCCTTTCTCTGATTTATTTACTTGCTTTTGAGAGTTTGCTGTAAGGCTACCACAGTAACCAGAATGTAGCCTGGTTTGTGCAAACATTTGTATACATGTGTTTTTAGCTTTAAACAATTTTTTCTTATTATAAAAATGTTATGTGAAGGATAGGATAACTTGAAAACACAAATAGGCAAAAATAAGAATCAAACAAGTTTTAATTGTACCTTTTGAAGTTTATTTACATGTTATGGATTACCAGTGCTAATATATCTCTTATATATATCTTTACAGACCATTTTTAAAACTTTTTTGTGTGTGTGTGTGGGTGGAACAAGAATGAGGTTCTTTTGCTAACTAACCTTGTGTGCTTTGGTGCTGAGCAGTGAATGCACTGTAAGCAATCTTCCATGCCATAATATTTCTTCTACAGTATTACTTTGGTAATCTCATTGCATGGCTATTTGATAATTTCTTTAACCCGTATTTGATACCATTTTGAGACATTGTGGTGTGTGAGGGTGGGACTCTGAAATGATGTGACTGGGTTTTTAAAGAAACCAACCAAATGATTATTTAAAGTTTATAATTATCTTGTTTAATCTCAAATGAGCGACCTCAGCTAAGTGCCTGGAAGTTGATAAGGTTATCATCTGTCATCTTTCATGCTCCTATGTCTCGAACATATGTCACAGAAGAAACACTGTGATGGCTTGCAGGACAGTTCCAAATTAAGGAATAATTTTCAGATCTTCTTAGTATGGGTAGTTAATCTATATAAAAATAGTTTCTTATCTTTCTACATTATTTTTTTTATAGGTAATTTGAGACTTGACAGTATCTGAAGTCTGTTTTTATTTTCTTTTCCTGAACTTGAAATGAGTTTTTGTTCTTAAATTGCTTGGGAGTTATGAGTGTTGGTTTTTTTTTGTTTGTTTTGCGGTACGTGGGCCTCTCACTGTTGTGGCTTCTCCCGTTGCGGAGCACAGGCTCCGGACGCGCAGGCCCAGTGGCCATGGCTCACGGGCTCAGCCGCTCCGTGGCATGTGGGATCTTCCCGGACCGGGGCACGAACCCGTGTCCCCTGCATTGGCAGGCGGACTCTCAACCACTGAGCCACCAGGGAAGCCCATGAGTGTTGTTTCTGATGTGGCACTTTAATATCTCCTTCTCCTTATGAAGAGGATCTCTGGATGCAAGAATTGCTATAGACATTTAAATTAGAAGAAAAAAGGAATATCATGGCAAACTACTTTAGAGTTTGATTCTCTTATATTTTGAAAAAAATTTAGGAAATGTGTTGGTATCATTTTTCTTTCATGTCTCATTAGAAAGGTGGTTTGGTGGGGTCTGTTGGTAATTTGGAGATCTGTTTAATCGCTGAACCAATTGGAGGACAGGGAAACCCATCTAGATCGTTAGGCCCTTTGTTGGTGTGGTCTGGCCATTATTTCATGTTTATGGTGGAAAAGCAGGAGAAGAGGTTTAGGTTTGGAACCATGTAAGCTTCAGCTAGAATTGACCCTGGACTTGGGATATACTTCTGTGAAAATAACATGAGTAGCCCCTTTCATATTAGTGGAACTTCTGCTCTATGGAAATTTCCTTCCCAATTGAGCCACATGTGTTCTTACATCAAATTAGCCCCCTTCAGTTACAAATGTATACAGCATCATCTATAATGTAGTAGAAATTTAAATTAATCCAAGAATAGGTACATAATCTTTCCATGGGCATTGTTTCAGTAACCCTTCTCTTCCACTTCTGAATTATGTGGCAAATTGAGTTCACTACTCATACAGAGTAGAAAAGTAGCACTTTATCACATGCCTGCACTCCTTGGCAGTAGGGAGGGTTGCATTGTGATATATTACACATCCCCCCTCCCTGTCTAGGTCACCCAGTGATGGTGCTCCTGTAAATTGGGCACAGTGATTCTGGCTGAGGAAGGCTTTCTCCAAGTTGTTTCATCATTTTTTTTAAAGCTAAGTTTCAGGATAGGGAGATCTTTTTTGATGGCTGTTTAGAATAAGGATTGGCAAACTATAGCCCTCTGGCCAGATTTGACAAGCATCCTGTTTTTGAATGGCCCATAAGCTGAGAATTTCTTTCTTTCTTTGGGGTGGCGGGTGGGTGGTAGGAATGGTTGGAAAAAAAAAACACCAGAAGATTTGTGAGATGTGAAAATAAAAGTCAAATTTAAGTGTGCGTGAATAAAATCTTATTGGAACACAGCCTTGCACATTTGCTTACATGTCTATGGCTATGTTTGTGGCAGAATCGAGTATTTGTGAGAGACCTATGGCCTCTAAAATGTAAAATATTTGCTGTTTCACCTTTTACATTAAAAAATTGCATACCTTTCATTTAGGACATCACTTCAGTAGGAGAATGATTTTTTTTTTAAATGATAGACACTCTGCTAAACAGAACTGGATGTAGGACACCATAGTTGAAGTTTTGTTTCATTTGTTAAACAAATTTCTATTAAAGTACCCATATGCCAGTTGCTGGATATCTTTAAGAATGTATAAAACAAAATGTATTTTCTTTAATTTTTTTTTTTTTGAAGTATAGTTGATTTACAATGTTGTGTTTCTGGTGTACAGCAAAGTGATTGAATTGTACATACACAAATAGTACATATATTCTTTTTCATATTCTTTTCCATTATGGTTTATTACAGGATATTGAATATAGTTCCCTTATAGGACCTTGTTGTTTATCCATTTTATGTATAATTGTTTGTATCCAAAATGTATTTTCGAAATGTCTGTTCTGGGGATTTTTTTTTTTAAGTATTAAAAAAGTATGATATTCCTTTTATAAGTAAAAGTTAACCTGAGCTTTTTAATACTTCTATTTGAGTTGATTTATATTCCTTTATTATAACGATATTATGACAGGAACGTAGATTTGACTCAGACCCAAACCATGATCGTGACAAATTGCTACAAAGCATTGCTGTATTGCCATTAAATATCATGGGACCCACAATTGTAAAAACATACCCACCCGTAAGATCCCTCTTCATTTTGTCTTTTGTTGTATGGACACTTAAGTCTGTGTTCTTTGCTGATTAGAGAGTGTGGGCAGATGCACATTTGTAGCAGGAGTTGGTGGAGGTAGTTAAGTGGAGCCAAGAACTATACTCAGTGCTTTCCCACCAGTTACCTGTGCACCTCCTCCACCCACCCCCCAGCTCTTGTTGTCTGTGCTGTGTTCTTTAAAATTCGATTTGTTCTTGCCTTCCGTATGGACATGATGTTGGTGAAAAGGAATATTTTGTAAGATCACATATCTGTGGGGTAAGTCAGCACATGGTTGGGATTTTTAATTGCATGAGCAATAAATTCTCAGAAGAGTTTTAAGCACTCTGAAATTTGCCTACGAGCTGATCAGTGTTGTCGGAGACGCCAGATGACTGAGGTCCACAATGCTTTGAAAGGAGGCAAGGCTAATTTTTATCTCCACAGGAAATACATAGCTTATACACCTCTTAGGCTTATCTAAACCTCCAACTTGGGAGGAATTAAGGAATGTGTCATTTGGTATACTGCTGATTGCAGAATATCTAAGAAAACACTGCTCAGATTTAACCTGGAGAATTGCAGGGAGTTATGTGTCTTTAAAAGCAAAATGTATATTTAATGCCTTAGACGGTGCGTTGAGGCACTTACAAAATGCAGATGAGCCCAGATTTTCATTTTTAGGAATCAGAATTATACCTAGCTCATTCTTTATGCATTAAACATTTTTTGTAGTGCAACTTGCCACGTACAGCCCAAACTGTACTCGTGTAATTTAGCCTTTTCACAATGAGGTCTCTGGTCACCAACATTAGGGACAGGGCTGGAATTAGGATGAGGCAGGAGAGATGCCTAGGTTGCCAAATTTAAGGAGGTGCTCACTCAGGGTGCCAACCTGTATTTGCAAGACCTAGAGGGTGAGAAGCTTCTTAAATTCCTCGCCTTAGGTGCTCTTCTTGCCTCACTCTAGTCCCGGCCCTGATAGGGTCCCTTGAAGATTCTCTAAAAAAAGCCCTTTGCTGGGTCAGATACTCAACTTATTAAATCTCTGGAGATGGGGCCCAGGAATGTGCATTTTAGCCTCATCTCCTCATGCTTCAAATGCACACTGAAGTTTGAGGAGCCCTCTGAGCTTGGTTTGCCAGCCTAAGGTCTAACAGGACAAAAGCTGCTCTATTAGCCTTAGGTTAGGTTTGGATAGTAGCTTAAAAATCTGCCTAATTAACCAGCACATAGGAACAAGTAGGTCAGCCAGAGCGTACCTTTTGCCAGCCCTGGCCGTTGTATAACTGCTACCAGGTGTCATGCTAGAAGGCTTGGATCTTAGAGCACTTGCAACCAAAGCTAAATGCAATTGATTATGTAATTTTCAGCTGTTCCAATTTTTTTTTTTTTTTTTTTTGCGGTACGCGGGCCTCTCACTGTTGTGGCCTCTCCCATTGCAGAGCACAGGCTCCGGACACGCAGGCTCAGCGGCCATGGCTCACGGGCCCAGCCGCTCCGCGGCATGTGGGATCTTCCCGGACCGGGGCACGAACCCGGTCCCCTGCATCGGCAGGTGGACTCTCAACCACTGCGCCACCAGGGAAGCCCCCAATTTTTTTTAGTTAAAAAATGTCTTATAGGTTTGTTATTAGCTATGTGTTTACTGTAAAAAAAAAAAAAAATTAGAAACTAAGTCAAAAGAATGAACTAGAAACTATCCATAACCCTGCTACTCAGAGATAACGACTGTGAACATCATCAGGCATCCTTTCAGCCCTTTCCCCCATACTGAGTAATATTTAATTCCACTAAAAATCTGTCATGTAGCGTTAGGAAGAATGAATGACAAAAGGAAGGTTGGTATGAGGAGATCTGTCTTATGAACTTGATTCCCATTTGAGTCCTATCCAGTTATCTTTACTATCTACGTGTAGACCTTCCCCTCTCATCATTAATCTCAGTATGCAAAAATAAATCACATAGCCAGGTATATGTGTGGATTTCTTATGTCATGGCCCACTATTGCAAAAATAGTGTAAATCCTGCCCCTACACAGGAAAATCACCATTAGGCTGTTCTTCCAGGTCCCTTTTTGTGACTCTAATTGAATTCCTTTGGAATATGAGGGACTTGTTCCTCTGGGGGGACTTAATCATTCAACAGCTCTTACTGTATGTCTGCCATAGGTCAGACTCTGCTAGGAGTCAGAGGTACAGTCAGTGAGACATGGTCTTTGCCCTTGAGAACATACAGTGTGACGGAGGAGGAGGCACACCAGGATATTGTATAAGCGCGTCAGGTGCTCTAAAGGGCTTCAGGAGTAGGGAGGCGAAACTAACCAAATTGGCTTTGGAGGGTTGAGAATGGCTTGGAAAAGAAGATGACACTTGAATTGAGTCCAGAGAGACCTGCCGTATGGTGCTTTCAGTCTTCAGCAAATAGCATTCTCCTAAAGTTCCACTGCTTTCTGTGTTACGTCCTACTTTTCAGCCTGATCACACAGTTGCCCATGATAATTAAATGAAACTTGCCAGATGGATGCTTTCGTAAGACGATGGCTTGTCTTCTTGCTCTATTTGTGAAAGCTGGCATTGGATCCAAACTCTCAAGGATGCCCCTACCTTGAGACTGCTTTTGGAGTGTTGCTCTTTTGTGTATATTAGCCAAATGGCCTGTGCATCAGCAGGGCCAGGTTGAATGACAGGTGGGTGTGCCATGCATGCAGACACTCTGATCCCTGCCAAGCCATTTGCCTGCAAGGAGGTGAGGTGCTGAGAGGTTGTTCTACAAAGATGTCATTTATCAGCTACTTCCTTCCTTCAAGGAAATAAGCTTCTGATCTGTCAGTCTTTTCCTCTGACCACGTATATTTTTCCTATCAGTTGTAACATAATCAATGTCAAATTCCCAATGCATCGGGTTAAAACACACACGTTATCATGCTATCTTGAAGCAGTTTTTAGATATTGAAGAGAATATTTAGAGTGGCAAACAGTTAACCTAATTGGTAGCAAACTTGATTAACCAAGGAGGGTGGGTACTCTGAATAGAAAAGAATAACTGAATAAATGAATAACTAATAAATTAGTAATTAATACATTTATTGTTTCGTCTCTGTGAATCATTCTTGGTTCTTTGTGTGCGCCATCTCATTTAGTTGTCACAGCATCCCTATGAAATGGGTACTCTTGTTATTCCCACTGGACACCCGAGGAGACTTGGTGGAAGGCAGAGAACCTCTAAGTGTCGGAGCTGGGGTACAGGTCTGCCGCACGCGGCCGCCTGTAGCTCTGTGCTCATGCTTGGCGTCGGTACGTGCGATGCTGTACCAGGGATGCAGGATGAGCACATCACCATCCCTGCCATCAGGTGCTTACAGTGGAGCTTACTCATTCTCAAAGGGTTAGAATCCTTCAGATATATTACCAGTAGAACAACTGTATGTAAATTCATCTTCCATTCACTTTAGAAATAATCTCAAGAATTTTAGTGCTTTAGGGCACCCTTGATTGAACATCAGTTGATTATTATAGTTACACAGAAATGTCAAATTAGAGCATTCCTGCTGATACAGTTTACTTTTTCAGTGATTATACTCAGGTTTAGACATATGTATAAATTAAACTCTTGAACTGGTTTCCTCTTCTCATTTTCTGTTCCTGTTTTGTATTTGAAATAAAAGTTTGGAGTTAAAAGCCCGTACTGGGTTTTACTCTTATGTTTTGGCTTCTCTGTAAAAGGGTGATTCACCTCCTTATCTGCACCACCCCCTTCCACACCCCCACCCAAAAAAAGGGGAAATTTCTGAGGGGGGGATACTTCTCTTTTCCTATAACTCCTCCTAATTTCTTCTGTTCTAGTTCCTGCAATAACTTGAAATTCCTATGAAAGTTTCAATCATTTGAAATCCTGATGGCAGGAAACCTTTAAACTGGATTTCCACCTTTAAGGTAGTTGGGAATCCTAGAATCCTGATTAGATGCCATCTTTCAGGTTCCCCCTCACTGGAAACAGAAACCCTGCCCAGTGGTCTTGCAACCTCAGCCATCCCCGGGACAGGGAGATCTCAGAGACCCTGGCATCCGCAGGATGGACAGTCCACACGGGGGCTGGGCAGCTCTAACTGGGAAAGCCTTTCTTGGTCAGACCCTCACATCTGCCTTCCCTGTGCCTTCCACTCACTGGTTCAGATTCTCCCCTTTGAACAACATGCTCCTGGGGGTCCGCTTCGGCCTCGAGAAAGTTTTTGAGGATTCAGAAAGAGTGGAGTGAGCCTTGGTGAGGTTTTCCAGCAGTCTGACATAAGGCCACTTCTCTCTCCCTGCAGCAAAGCCAGAAATCCTGACTCGTGACAGGCTCATGAATGGCATGCTGCAGTGTGTAGCAGCAGGATTCCCAGAGCCCACCATCGATTGGTATTTTTGTCCAGGAACCGAGCAGAGGTGAGATGATTATTTTGGGTACTACTTAACATGCATGAGGAAAGGACTGCAATTCACTTGAATTTCAAATATGTTTTCAGATTTTAAAAAAACCAAACTTTGTTTTGATTATTTTTTTTTCTATCCATGGGGCTTTTTAAAGGACATAATTGCTATATTTTTCTTGGTAGACATGAATTTTGTTTGCTGAAACATGATTACTGAATGACTTCTCTATTTTGATGGTTATCTTCTTGGATTTATCATGCAATTTCCACCCTGCAGGTAGATAAAGCAATTTTCCAGGACAGAGTAATTCGATTTCCAATCTATACACAGGAGGTAATATGTGTGGGAAATGTGGCTGTAGTTATCATGAAAAAAATTACCTCGGAAGTTAATTGCCAAGTTACCAAAAAGTAATGATTGCACAATTACCACATACATGCGGCGTTTGGGGCTATGTGTTTTAAAAAGGTTTTCTCCTTGATTGAGGTGCCCAGGCCCTGAGCAGAGCACCTCTGGCATTGTACTTCCTCTCCCTCACAATCCACACTTAAACCTTAAATTGTCCTTTCACATTACCTGAAGATGAAAATGGGGTCAGCATTGCTGTTTTTATCCATCAAATGCTATTTTACACTCAGGCCAGTGTAACGTCACAATCATTTAAATAGTAAGGATAATAATAGAAATTTCATTTTTCACAGAATAGACCTTTTTTATCAACACCAAGTTGGAAGAGGTTATATAGGATTGTTGTTCTCAGCTGAGTTTTAGTGGAGTGTTTTCTTTGGGGAGTAATAGGGGGTTCAAGACCCCACAGGGGAAGCAAACACAGTAGTTTTAGACATCTGTTGAGCAAATATTTATGGAGTTCCCCCTGTAGGCCAGACATGGGTCTAGTGAACAAAACACCTGAGTCCCATTTGTGAGTTTATATTCTAATGGACAGAGATGGGCAGAAGATGAAATAAATAACTACCACATGCAGGTGTTAAGTGCTAAGGGGGAAAGTAAAGAGCAAGGTAAGGGAATAGAAAATTGCCAGGCATATGGGGGGGATAATTTAAAATAGGGTCATCTGAGTCTTTGCCACCTGGAGTCCAGCCCAGCGGCATGATCGTACCTCGAGCTGTAGGGTCCTCACTTCTGGTGTTTGGCGGCTGGCCCTGTCTTCATCCTCATAGACTTTACTGCTTTCCTCCTCCACGCTCTTCCTTTTCAATCCTTCATACGTTCTTTCACCATTTATTTATAAAAGGCTACTGTGTGCCAGGATATGAACCAACCGTCTTATTGAATTCATCTCTGATCCTTTCGATAACCCTCCAAGATGGGTATTACCACCCCAAGTTTACAGCTGTAGGAAATGAGTCTTGGAGGGTTTAAGTACTAGTCAGTCGGAAGTCAACAGAATAGGTGTTTGGGCCCAGATTTCAAACCCACTTCTCACTCTGAAACCTCTTCTTTTCCAAGCGCTTTTCTTGCTCATGGTACCACAGACGTGCTCATCCGTCATCACACTCTTCAGTTGTAAAAGGAAATGTCTGATTACAAACCTCTGACTTAGTTTTAAAAGTATGCCACATCCAATGTGTTTGATCGATTGATTCTTTTTCCTAGAGTAAGTCTGCACTGCTGTTTTTTTTCCTGCTAGATGTTCTGTCCCCGTTGGGCCAGTGGATGTGCAGATCCAAAACTCATCTGTGTCACCGTTTGGAAAACTAGTGGTTTACAGCTCCATTGATGACAGTGCCTTTAAGCACAATGGCACGGTGGAGTGCAGGGCTTACAACGATGTGGGCAAGAGTTCTGCATATTTTAACTTTGCATTTAAAGGTAACAGCAAAGGTATATTTCTTTTTAATCCAATTTAAGGGGATGTTTAGGCTCTGCCTGCCATGTCAATCATGATTTTAAGTCCATTCCATCACTGGCCATGTCATTTCTGGTAATAGTCACATTGCACATTTGATTGTCATCAAACTTACTGTTTCATTCTGTGTTACTTTGTTAATAAAATGTGTGCAGTAACCATGTACTATATGTATTTTATGCGTGTGTGCACGTATGTATGTGTGTGCATATGTATCTATATAAAATTAATTGTGTATTTCCAATGGTTTCCATTAGAAAGGGGTAGAGAAAGAAAATAGGAGAACTAGACTTACTTTATATCCAAACAGAAACAGAATCAGGGCAATTTAAATATTTAAATTCAATTAAAAATTATTTAAGTTGTGATTTAAAATCAGTTATTTTTAACAGATTGCCAGACACCATATCAGAAAGTTAACATTACCTTTTATGAAATCATGTTAGTGAGCTATTTCTTTACCATCTTTAAAATTTGATTCATGAGTGACCAGCTCTCCTAACATAAGTTGAATGATCCATGTGGATGAATTGATGAATTGGTATGAAGTCAGAAGACAAAGGAACTAGACACCTACATTCTTAGGGCTCGGTTTTTGTTTCTTGAGTTGGCAAAGACGAGTGCCAGAAGGTGGTGTTTGTTCAGTTTTTGAGTAACGAGGGGAAGAATCTTACATTGTTCTTCATCATAGGTTTTTTTTCAGGTAGTGCAGTGAAAAGAACACTTTAGAAGTGTTTTTCTCGGTTGTGAAAAAAACTCAGTGTTCAGTGTAGAAAATTTGGAAAATCAGGAAAACATAAAGAAGAAACTATAAAATATCCATAAAGGAAACACCTTAAAGTTCAAGGCAGGAATTTGAAGTGCAAAGTTCACTGAGGTGTCGCTTTTCACTGACAAACAGTGTAACATTATGCTTGTGCTATGGAAATCACAACTTCTTTTCCACAGTCATCTGGTTTAAAGCTGTTATGTTAAAAGATTCCTTTGAATAACAAGAATAAGATAATAAACAAGGCAAGGAGCTCAGATGCAACTGGTTTGACTTCTGCCATGATGGGCAGTAAGGTGGGAGGTGGGCGAGTTGGGGGCAAGGTGGTCGTGGTGAAGATCTGACCCCACTAACAGGTTGTGATTCCACGTTCCTCCTTCATTTTAGAACAAATCCATGCCCATACCCTGTTCACGCCTTTGCTGATTGGTTTTGTGATCGCAGCTGGTATGATGTGTATCATCGTGATGATTCTCACATACAAATATTTGCAGGTAACCATTTATTTGTTCTCTGCCTTGAACGCTGTAATGGCTGAACCATTAACCATTAAAAGATGATGCCTCTTTCCTTTTCTCCCTCCACCAGAAACCCATGTATGAAGTACAGTGGAAGGTTGTTGAGGAGATAAATGGAAACAATTATGTTTACATAGACCCAACGCAACTTCCTTACGATCACAAATGGGAGTTTCCCAGAAACAGGCTGAGTTTTGGTCAGTATGCAACAGGGGCTTTCCACGTAACCTTTTTGTGTACACATAACAGTGACTTTAGGGAACCCCAGTAGCTTCCTTTGTTTTATTCCACCTGAAACAATAAGTGTTTTTTGTGAGATTTCACCACCTTTCATAGATTTGGCATCAAGCACACTTTAAGGAAGTGTATTTAGACAAATTTGTCCGAAATCCTTTATTGGTTTTGAAATGACACAAATAGTCCTTCAGTCCCACCACACCATTGCCACTTACTTCCTTGTCTTCCTTTCTATAGGGAAAACCTTGGGTGCCGGCGCCTTCGGGAAAGTTGTTGAGGCCACTGCATACGGCCTAATTAAGTCAGATGCGGCCATGACTGTTGCTGTGAAAATGCTCAAACGTAAGTTCCTGCAGGCTACTGTGCATGCTCACCATCAGTGTCCCAGATTTGTCTTTTTTTGGCTTTGTTTTTTTTGGGGGGGGGGATATAGTTGTTTTACAATGTTGTGTTAGTTTCTACCATATAGTGAAGAGAAGTAGAGTTCCCTGTGCTATACAGCAGGTTCTCATTAGTTATCTATTTTATACATATTAGTGTATATGTGTTAATCCCAATCTCCCAGTTCATCCCAAGCTCCCCCCCAGATTTGTTTTTTGCTAAAATAAGATGTTTCTTAACTTTAGCAAGTGCCCATTTAACGGAACGAGAAGCCCTAATGTCTGAACTCAAAGTCTTAAGCTACCTCGGTAATCATGTGAATATTGTGAATCTTCTTGGAGCATGCACCATTGGAGGTAAGGCCATGGCCAACCTGACTCTTGTTATGGGTCAAATTATCAAAAGATGGGAGATTTTGATATGGTTTTTGACAATGCTTGATTATATAAGCTCCTTGCAATATTTTGACCCAGGCGGCTAACCTCTTGCTGGATTCCTGCACCCCACCACCCAAGCTATTGTACTTAAGAATGTATATTTCAGGGCTTCCCTGGTGGCGCACTGGGTGAGAGTCCGCCTGCCGATGCAGGGGACACGGGTTCGTGCCCCGGTCCGGGAAGATCCCACATGCCACAGAGCGGCTGGGTCTGTGAGCCATGGCCACTGAGCCTGCGCGTCCGGAGCCTGTGCTCCGCAACAGGAGAGGCCACAACAGTGAGAGGCCTGCGTACCGCAAAAAAAAAAGAATGTATATTTCAGGTTTTATCATCATGGGGCAGGACAGCCCAGGACATACCCTAGTTACAGTCGTGTATGTCTCACCGACATTGACCTCTTGAATATCTCGAGAATGTCTCATCTCCAGAAAGCTTTTCTTTTACCTTGTGAGCTTTTATATTTTGCTGGATGACATTTAGCCACTAAAGGGTTAATGTTCATGTACATACCATCATTAAAAATAGGCCTCTAAGCCTTCCAGCCCTCAAATATACACCAAATGAGCAAACACTTCACTTCTATAAAAAAGAAATTTCCAATTCGGAAGCAGTCATTAGTCCTCTCATCAAGCCTTTCTGTGATGTTGCCAGAAGGCATTTTGGTCAGAAGCAACAAAGATGTGTAAAATGAGCCATTCCTCAAGGTCTGGAGAGATCCACTGTCAAGTTGACAGGTTTATATAATTTCTTAAAACAACCCCCATAAATGTTGCTTCACCACATCACGAATTGTTCCTGAGAGATTCCTGCCTGAGTTAATTAGTTGCCTGTTAACTTCAGAGCTACAGTTTTTTAGGCGTTCACAACACCAAAAAAAAAAAAAAGTTCGACAGATAGGCCCTGGAACACAGGTGATGCCCCGTCATTTCAGGGTTTCCCCCACCTCCCAGTCTCAGCTGGTGGTTGGTTTTCCTATTATGCCACAGTTGTTTTTTGTGCTCATCATCATTTCCATAATAACATTACCAAGAGGCGTGAAGCCCCCATTGTAAACAGAAGTGAATCAAAGGATTCATATAGGAAGCTTGATAATAATATAACGGTGAAAGCTATAACTCCTGTCTAAAACCAGCAGTCATGCATGGCCCCTAATCACTTAGAAATTCAGGTAAAAAGGTTACTCTGCTGCTTTTTGCTAAGCAATGTTAATAGATAGGATTGTACTTGTACTAAGTAGGCTTAGCCTTGAACCTGAGTGTGAATGGCCATGATCACCCTTGGGCATTTTTATGGGAGGCTGGATGGTCTGTATATCTCACCTTTTTCTAACCTTTTCTTAAATGCTCGTAGGGCCCACCCTGGTCATTACAGAATATTGTTGCTACGGTGATCTTCTGAATTTTTTGAGAAGAAAGCGTGATTCATTTATTTGCTCAAAGCAGGAAGATCACGCAGAAGTGGCGCTTTATAAAAACCTTCTCCATTCAAAGGAGTCTTCCTGGTAAGACTGATTTACATAAATAGCTGTTGGCAGGCAGTTCATGGAGTCATGAGGGTTTACAATCAAGGCTGATTCTTTAAAAAAGTGAACCTGAGGTACTTTGAGGTACAAAATCAGAATTATTAAATCATTTAAATGTGATTAATGGTTTAGAAAGTTCAAATGGTGTTTTTAAAGATTGAAATAGTGTTGAACTTAAATTTTTGTTGATTCTTAAAAATGCATCTTTAGTGTTTTTCTAAGCTTCAGTTCTATTCAACTGAATGAATTCTGTACCTATTTCTCTTACCATCGTTCTGTTCTTGTGTGTCATTCTCTTTATACTGTTGAGCCAGGTACTGTATGCATCTTTACAGTGAGACACTGTTTATAGGGAAAGTGGGAAAGGCTGCCAAATTGTCACAGTGAATTCCTTTAAAACCTTTAACAGAATGGCAAAGAGCTCCAAACAGCTCTCTGCCCATAAGTTTCTCACCATCTACCTCTGAATTATTTCTGTATACCTTACCCTTTCTTTTCTTAACTCATGCTCTCAAAGGCACAACTACTCCAGCACATTTTTAAAAATTGTGCCCCATTTTCATCTCTTTCATCCTTGATACCATTCTGAATTTGAGTGATGTGTCAAAGGCTTCAAGTTCCTTTAAGGAGAATTGGTGTAGTTTACAACCAGAATAGAATTCTGTGCCATGTCTTGCCTTTTCTTTCCAAGTGTTGTTAAGATCTGCCATTTAAGATTTCCTAGATTTACCCTGCCCAACAGAAATCATAGTAATCATGCCTAATCCCTTATACTTTATATTTCTGCAGTTGTGTGGTGGGTTTCCTCTTTCCTTTTTATTTACTATATCCCCTACATTTTGAGAAGGCAAGACTTGTCTCCTAAACTTAACCCCAGGCCCTCAAGGAGACCTTGGTAAATATTGTTGATAGGCGGTTACCTCCTAAAGTGTTTTTCTATACCTCTGGCTAAAGTTTTAAATCCTAGGTGAAGCTTTTAAATTTTTTTTTCAATCCTGTAAACTTTGAGTAGTGACAAGTGGAAGTAAAATACAGTATAAACCAAACCATCTTTTGTTAGTTTCTCTAGTGCACATCCTCTTTTTTTTTTTTTACATCTTTATTGGAGTATAATTGCTTTACAATGGTGTGTTCGTTTCTGCTTTATAACAAAGTGAATCAGTTATACATATACATATGTTCCCATATCTCTTCCCTCTTGCGTCTCCCTCCCTCCCACCCTCCCTATCCCACCCCTCTAGGTGGTCACAAAGCACCGAGCTGATCTCCCTGTGCTATGCGGCTGCTTCCCACTAGCTGTCTATTTTACATTGGTAGTGTATATATGTCCATGACACTCTCTCACTTTGTCCATCCTCTTTATATGAATAAATGAGCCACTTTGCCTTATTTCTAAAACCTTGGCCCCTTATATATTTTTTAACTTTCTGAAGTAATGGCCTAAATTGTTCAGTCCTGTGTAGTGTTTTTGTGCTTTGGGATCCCATATGGGATTGGAACCACCAGCACACTCTGAAGGAGATTGTTGTCATGGTGTTTCTATGCTAATCAGAAGCAGGAAGTACTAGAAATCTTGAAGGCTCTCCAGCCAAATGTTGCAGATTCAAGAGGTCCAGATGGTTCAGAAAATCATCCAAATTATTGGTGTTTATCTGAACCAAACTTGGTTTTTTTAAACCTTCTTCCATCAGTTGCTATATGTTAGGGATCTCTGTCTGTCTTCCTCCACTAATAACACATCTCAGAAGCTCTGGTTCTTTGTCTCTTTCATCTTGTCTCTCTTGAGGCTAATTTAGAGAGTTTGAAGTAATGTGGGATAATGGTTTTGGTTCTCTGCTTCTCATTAAATCCCTGGTGTCAAGAGATGGGAAATTTCTGACCTGAGTTCTATCTACAATTGAACACAAAAAAAGGCCATCTAATTCCTGGGGATTGGACCCGAATGTTGAATATTAAAAACTCATACCTTACTGAACAAGATTTTCCTTATTGAAACTTGGCAATGCTTTCTTTTTTTTTTTTTTTTTTTTTTGTTCTTTTTGCGGTATGCGGGCCTCTCACTGTTGTGGCCTCTCCCGTTGCGGAGCACAGGCTCCGGATGCGCAGGCCCAGCGGCCATGGCTCACGGGCCCAGCCGCTCCGCGGCATATGGGATCCTCCCAGACCGGGGCACGAACCCGTATCCCCTGCATCGGCAGGCGGACTCTTAACCACTGCACCACCAGGGAGGCCCGGCAATGCTTTCTTTAAATAAAAGCAGCCTCTTATGTTCAAAAAGGGATGGGGAGATAGAGACTGGCCCTTGTGTGCTCCCCCATTTCCCATTTTATTTACTCATGATTTGATGGATGTTTCATCTCTCCCAGCAGTGATAGTACTAATGAGTACATGGACATGAAACCCGGAGTTTCTTATGTTGTACCAACCAAGGCAGACAAAAGGAGATCTTCGAGAATAGGTGGGTACCTATCAAGCAATAAAAACAACTTAATTGACAGAGGGTTTCTCATACCACTGTGGAATCTAACACCATTCCTGTAGTGACCAGTTCTTTAGGATAGGATCCAGTGGCCTAGGATCCATTGCCGTACGATCCAGTGACAATGCCAGTGATCAATGGCAGTTAAGGGTTGCAAGTGGATATTTGGGGTCAGAGCGTGTGTTATTGTATCTGAGCATTTTACTGCATATATGATAACATGCATATCAAAATATATCAAATACATATTTTGCATATAAAAATATGAGCCTTTTGTATTCATCTGCTGTTCTTCTTCCCTGAAGATTCTGTAACTTAGCCCAGGATTGGGAATATTAGCTTTGTGATTCAGTACCTACCTGTCCTTAACATTGGGGAGGTGATTTGCCTGCAAGTTCACATCAGTTCCTTGATTACCAGCCCTTGGAGGTATTGTTGTCACTGTCTTTTACTGTCCTTACCTTGAAGGTTTTAATTGCTAGAAAAATCCCTTCTCCTCCTAACAGGTTCATACATAGAAAGAGACGTGACTCCTGCCATCATGGAAGATGATGAGTTGGCCCTAGACCTGGAGGACTTGCTGAGCTTTTCTTACCAGGTGGCAAAGGGCATGGCATTCCTCGCCTCGAAGAATGTAAGTGAGGGTGATTCTCAGAAGAGTCCTCTCCTTGCCCCCATGGCCCCCAAGGGGCATTTTAGAGCCATAGTTAGAAGGCAGAGTGTCGTTTGAAATGTGGTAACCAGAAGCAGAGGAAATACAGTTTCTTCATGTTCTAACAGCTGTCTCTTCGGAATTCATGTTCTCATTTATAAGCTTTAAAGTGCAAGCCTGTCTAAAGGAGCTTTCTACGAATATATTTTTATATGCAATGAATTCATTTAAAACTTGGCTTTTAGGATATAGGAACTGCTCTTAGAAAACAGATAATTATTTTATCAGCCAAAGGAGGTGGTACCTCATGTAGTTGCTGTGCTCGGTGAAGCATATACTTGGGTCTTTTTGAAGTTAGACCTCAAATATTGCATGTATGGTTTACAAAGTGCAGGGGAGTAAGGAATCAAGAGAGAGCACTAAACATTTGATCAGAAGGTTGGGGGTGGGAAGAGAATGATGGAACCAAAACAAGGAACATGGTCTCTGGAAGGGTGAGAGGAATTCCTTAGGAAATGGCACAAGCAGAATAGAACGAGGTTACAGAACCTACCCTTAAGTTATCATTGGTGACATTTCCAAACGATTACCAAACTAAAAGAGGATATAGGATGGCTGAAATAAAGAGCCTCTTCCCTTTGTCCTTAAGAGGTATCAAATTGAAGTTGTAGACATTTTAGAAACTCTTATTTAAAAGAACATTCAAAGAGAAGCATGTAAAATGAGTTTTCCGTTTAAAAAAATGATGAGACTATTTATAATGTATTTTCCTATGAATGAAAGTAGTCCTAAGGAAAAAAAGAAGCACTTATTCAAGTTGGTTTTGAAAGTGATTATAGTAATTAAGGTCCTAACAATGTGAAACACAAATTTGAACATCATTCAGAGTGTAATCTAGATATTTATTTTTGGTGCACTGAATAGTTTAAACGTAAAGCAAAAGTATTGGCACTGTATGACATAAGCAGCATTCTAGTATTAAACATAGCTTTCACTCTTTTAAAAGTTTAAAATAAATGTAAATGGTTTTCTTTTGTCTCCCACTCTCCTAATAGTGTATTCATAGAGACCTGGCAGCCAGAAATATCCTCCTTACTCATGGTCGAATCACAAAGATTTGTGATTTTGGTCTAGCCAGAGACATCAAGAGTGATTCTAATTATGTGGTCAAAGGAAACGTGAGTACCCACTCTCTCTTGACAGTCCAGTGAAGGATTTTTGTTTCAAGTTTTCTTAAGTATTACTTTTTATGATTTTCATAATGCACATCCTACCTTTGCGGTACCATGCATTTTAGCAGTCAAATTAAGTGTACTTTAGAAAAATTCCGATAATAGAATTCCTAATTCAAATTGTGTAATTATGGAGCATGTGAAGGAAACAGAAATAGCCTTAATTTTCATTATAGCCTGAGAATAGCAATGAACTTGATTTTGTTCAAGTGAAACAAATGTGGACCTGAAGGTCACAGCAGGAGAATTTTATCTTGAGATTGACACGCTATGTGAAAAAGATAATCTTAAGTCTAAGATAATGTTCAGAGTTAGGTATATAGAATGTTGAATCTTATAATCAAGAGCTTATTAAAGACATTCATAAGGAATAATTGGCTTACGGAACATAGTGATTTTATTTCAAAGTGCTTTCATTGCCAATTTTCATTGTATCATCAGGACAAACCCTTGGCATTAGAATGCAAGTCTTCACATTTTAAAAGTTGGAGAAACTAAAAACAGTGTATTTTAGCGATATTTGTCTGAGATGACACAGGCCAGTAGAGGCTGAAACCAGAGCCTATGATTTCTAGAGGAATATTCCATTAGTATGGGAAGCCAATAGTCTTGAACATATATTCTTCTACATCTATTTTCCCAGGCCCATACCTATAGTCCAGAGCTATTCCTGGAGGTAGCTCTTGTGTGCCTTATGATGATGTAATATTTCCTTCTCCATCACTATGGCATCTCTGTGGGTGGGCTGTACTAGACTTGTTTCTTTGCAGAAATGTTCCTGGATTTACTTCCTGATGATCGCATGCGTTTCTAGTAACTCACTAAGGCTAGGAGTGTTAATAACACCAAGTCCTCTCCGTCCTGGTACACTGTTGGAAGGAAGAATGAAAGGTGGCTCTCTATCCAGGCCTTTGAGTATTGACAAAAGGCTACTGGGTTCTGGACCCAGTCTTGCTGAGTTCGAACCTGGTTCTATCATTTAGTGACTGTGTAATATTTGGCAAGGATCACCCCAGCACCTCTGAACCTTGATTTTTCTCCTTTTGGTAATAATACTGTCACCTGCCTCATAAAGTTGTTGTGAGGATTAAATGAGTTAATATACATAGTAGAGTGTTTAGAATAGTGCCAGGCACTCTGTGGCTAATACTTATATGAGGCACTTATTATTCTGGCTAGATGTCTTATTTAGAATCTAAATAATCGTGACAGTGGTTATGCTGCAGCTTCTTAATAGCCCGTTCTTGGCTAGTGACCTTAGTTGGAATTAACAAGGATGGGTCAGGTGGTTAGGCCCCAGCAGGCTTCAGATTGTGGACTCCAGCTAAGCCAGTTCAACTAACCAGTCACAGATATCACTCTTCACCAGGCTACTGGGTAAGGAGACCTAATGGGACAAAATTAAAAGCAGGGAAACTCACACAACATGTTATTGGCCCCAAATTTACATCATAGTCATTTGAGACCTCCTCGTTGTGTCCGTTTCTCTGAAAGTTCTTCACGCGCGTTCTTGGTCATTTTTGTGCTGTGGCCCCTATCATAGTCTGGGGACACCTGTGGATCCCTTGTCAGAACACTGTTTTAAATGCATAAAATACATAGGATACTGAGAAAAGCCATTAAATGGAAATGAAGTTATTAAAATATTAAAAAGTACCTCTGTGATATTCATTACACGTGCTTCTTTGTTACACAGAACAACATGTTCTAACTGTGGGTCTAACAACTACTGTAATTTCTAAGTGATGAATATAAAACTGTAATATGAAGGTATCTATGTTACTGTTGGTGACAAAGTCACAGGCACTGCTAAGACCTGGTGCTTTATTGCCTGCATTCATAATTTAAGGAAATGCTCAACTTTAGTTAGTGAACACAAGAATATAATTTTTCCCTTCCAAGTTCACAAGCCCCTGAATTCCAGACACCTTGTAAATCTCAGGTTAAGGGCCTCTATAAGAGCTTTAGTGCAAAATCTGGGAGGGGATACTGGAAAGCCTTTTTTTTCCTACTGACTAAAGTAACTTTAAGACCAGAAAAAATTGTCTTCCCAGTTTTCAATCCTAAATGGATTAAGCGAAGGATTGATTTAGTTTTTTATGGTAAATTAAGATCCAGGAATCCAGAAATGTCTCTAAGAGGAATAGTCACAGAAAGTTTGGCTCGAGGTTAGTGGGAGGAGTTCAGGATGTGAAGTCCAGCCATTGAATTTCAACCCCGAATCTGCCACTCACCACCTTGGAATAGTCATAGTCAGCATATCCGCTACTCTCTATATCACGTGCTTGCTTGTACAGGGCAAGTTTTCACACACTAGTGAGTCAGCAGGACCCGGCTAAGCACTGGTACCCATATTATCTCATTTAACCCACAAGACAACTCATGGAATTTGAAGTATTATTTTTGCTTTACAGAAGAATATCCTGAGGCTTAATTATAGATGCATAAGTGACTTTCCCACTGTATTAGTAAGGGATAGTTTGGGTTGCATATGACAGAACACCCCAAAAAAAGTAAAACAAGTATAGGAGTAGCAGGCCGGGTCTGCTACTATGGAGGTTCCATGATGCACTAGGGGAGTGAATTCCTCCACCTTTCTTTTTTCTTTCTTTTTTTTTTTTTTTTTTTTTTACCATCCTTGGTGTAGCCCTTATCTTCATGGTCCATGATATGGCCATGAGAGAGCCAGCCAACACATCCAGAAGGCAGGATAATGGAGGAAGAGACAAGAAGGAAAAGGCCACAGGGCACATGCCAGCTTCATTTTAAGGAAGTTTTCCTAAAGCTGTCACACAACACTTATATACCTTAGTGGCCAAAACTGAGCCACATGGCTGCACGCAGCTGGGAAGGAGCTGGGCCATGCAGTCCCTACCGTGGGAGGCCATGTTTCCATTAAGGGAAAAAGGTAAATAATGTTCAGTGGTAACTAACCTCTGTGTTACACAAGGCCAGTGGTGGAGCCAGGGTTAGAACCCATGTATCTGTGTCTGACATCTGTGCTCCTATCCACCACACTGTACAGACTCAATGTCCCCATCTTGAAAATGGGGATAGTATACAGTTGAACAATGCAGGGGCAAATCTCAGTATAAATTAGAGCCAGCCCTCCATATCCACGGTTCCTCTGCATCCTTGGATTCGACTCACCACAGACCGTGTAGCATTTATTATTGAAAAATATTCATGTGTAAGTGGACCCATGCAGTTCAAACCCTCGTTGTTCAAGGGTCAGCTGTACTTGTGATCCACCTATTTCAGAGGCAGTCGGGGTCATCTGAGGTTATGTGGGTGGAAGGCCTTCGTGAGATGCCCGTCAAGTTCTCACCTCCACCTCTCAGCAGAAGCAACATTTATAGGAATATGTTCTGTTCCGTTTTTTTTTTTTTTTTTTTTTGAGCTTCATAATTACCATTGTTGACTCTGTTATGCTTCCATTGCAGGCTCGGCTACCTGTGAAGTGGATGGCACCAGAGAGCATTTTCAACTGTGTGTACACGTTTGAAAGTGATGTCTGGTCCTATGGGATTTTTCTGTGGGAGCTGTTCTCTTTAGGTAAAACGAGCCTTGCCAAAGCCTCCTTGATCAGACTCAGAGCATCTTCTTTAAGGTGTTGTCAGCGTCCTGCTTGCTTATTGTTACACTGATTTGCAAACTGTTTGTGCCTCAGGAAGCAGCCCCTACCCTGGAATGCCAGTCGATTCTAAATTCTACAAGATGATCAAGGAAGGTTTCCGAATGCTCAGCCCTGAGCACGCACCTGCAGAAATGTAAGGGCCCGGGCATTCTTCCTTCAGATAATGTTTCCCCTTTTATTTTCCTTTTTAAAGACAAGCTCAGATGTTGAGGGTTTTCACTAGCACAGTTTGAAATGTCGCTTGGTTCCTTTTTTATGACATCCTGGTCAAATGGCATTTCTGTAGCTGATTTTCATAATTCTTGTCACCAAATATACAGAAAGTTTTGGCAGCATCTCATAGACACAGTTTTATTTTATGCCCATGTCATTCACTATGTCCAGTTGCGTAGCCCTGGAATTATTTTTGAAATTGCTGCATGGCCTGCACCTGAGGACCAGTTAAGGGCATTGAGGAGTGATAAGTGGCCCTCATTTTGCAGGTATGACATCATGAAGACTTGCTGGGATGCTGATCCCCTGAAAAGGCCAACATTTAAGCAGATTGTGCAGCTGATTGAGAAGCAGATTTCAGAGAGCACCAATCACGTGAGTACACTCTAGCCAGGCAAAGGACCTCCGTTCTCTTGGTTCCAAGCGTGTCCTTCTCAGGCTCTGGGGGTAAGGACTAAGCTACCCACCCCTTCTCTCCTTGGCTTAGTCTGTAAACTGGGCTTTGGGTAGGAAAGTAAAGCAGTGGAAACAGTTTCTTTTTGCCCAAATCCCCATTCTGGGCCAAGGGCTATGAGACGAGGAGATGAAAGAGTAGAGGGCTTGGCACTCAGAAGTGTGGACGTGGATGTTTCCATAAGGATTTGCCACATTTCCTCTTCCACCCCAAGTGCTGGTCATGGGGTCGGCATGCGGTCTGCCTCACGTGTCAGGCTATTCAGACTTTGGAGGGTTGGGGTGATGTGCACTAGAATAAAATCAGAGAAAAGACAGCTTGTTGCTGCAGTAAAATAAACCCTCTGCTCAAGAAAGCATAACCAGAATGTGGCAGATAGCTGTATGGCCACAAGCCATAGAGAATGAAAAGTTGTTTGAAGTTGGGAGATCCCTTCCAGTGATTTGAGGAGGGGGGAAGTCAAAACTCAAATCCATCATTTCTTTGGCTCTTAAGGAAGAATGAGTGATCCTTACTTTGACTCAGATTTTTTTTAACCTGCTTTTTTTCTGGTTTGTGAGTTTGGAACTGTCTTTTCTTCAGCATATATCACTGATACTTTTGGGTTGAAGCTTGCTCTTCCGGGTGTCAAAGCACATTTTGAATTAAACAGCGTTTCACACCCAAGAGCCTGGTTCTCAATGGAAAACCCCTGGAAGGACCACCGATTTCTTAGTGACTGACACCAGCCTTTGGATTGGAGTTGGCTGTAGAGATTTATACACCTTTTATAAAAGTTACATCATTCTCTTTCCCAGATGTGTCCCAGCAGAAAAGCACATTTCGCACCATCCCTTCTTAGGTAATCAGACCTTGGGGAAAATGAGGGATAGAACAAAGCTTGTCTTTGGTCAGTATGATTTGGTTCTTGGCTGTAAGGTCTTGTAAACCTCCTGGCTTTAGGAGTCTTTGTAAGTTGTGATTCTGAGGCTGCAGATGTGCCCCTTTGTTGCTGTGCTCATTATGGGGACTGGCGTATTAACTGCGGACTTGTTTTCCTCAGATTTATTCCAACTTAGCGAACTGCAGCCCCCATCGGGAGACCCCCTCGGTGGACCGTTCCGTGCGGATCAACTCGGTGGGCAGCAGCACATCCTCCACGCAGCCTCTGCTTGTCCACGAAGACGTCTGAAGCAGAATGCGCATCTGGGGGTGGGGGGGGACTCCCCGACAAGAACGGCCCCCATTCTTTTGGTTTTCATAATGGTTATTTTGTTTTCCTTCGACTCGAATCCTACTCCAGGGTAATGGACACCCCACTGTACTCCTGTCTTTATGAGCACACTTTAGTGGCCGATGATTTCTGTCATCAGCTACCATTGAGCTGCATATGTTCCCAATTGCAAACTAGCCCCCATTAACGGAATAACTTCAGACTTGGAGAAAGGGTGGGTGGGATGGGCTATAGACACCCTGAGTCCTTCCCAGGGCTTCTCCAATTTCTGCCTGAAAAGTATAGTTGATAGTTTATTAGAATACATGGCAGTAGTCACCTTCATTCCTCATAATCATCCGTAATGCTATGATGATACAGCAAGATTAGAAGCCGAAAGCTCATCCCTTGATGTGGAAAATAGAATGTTATTCAAAGGGCAGAAGCCTATGAGTATCTGGGCTCAAGAAATCTAGTATTTCATGCTGGGAGTGAGACGTAGGCCGTGGAAAAATGCTTTCCAGGCATGAATAAAGACAGCTGGGTGTGAGCCTTTGTGCTCCTGACCTGTTTTCTAAATAGAGTTCACAATTAGGGAGCTGAATTGGAGAGAAGGCCTCCCCAGCCTGCATTTTGTATATACTCATCTGTAAATTGTACAGATTCACATATTTGATGGGGGAAACCCACAAGGTGTAGTTTCTGGATACGATTCTGGCTTGAGTCTGCTGTGTGTAGGAATAGCTGAAGAGCCAGACAAGTTTGAAGGAAACAGTGCTTTTTTTTTTTTTTCTTTTTTAAAGAAAATACATAATTGCCAAGCACAATCTTAACAGAGATCTCCTTTGTAGCCGATGAACTTGCTCTAGAGATAGTCCAGAACAAGCTGACCAGCTTCAGAATGGCGTTGTGTTCAGTGGATTCGATGCCATTTGAAAAAGTGACCGATTTACTGCATGACTCCGGCAGAAGTGACAAAAGAGTACTGTCTCAGTTGGAGTCTTCTGTAGCCGGAAATAAACTGTAGATTCAGCATCCACCGCAGACATGTCCTAGACACTGGGCCAGTATCTATATAAGTGTGTATGTGTGCACACGTGTGTATGCTTGTAGACAGATATTTTGGGAGTAGTCTTGCCCTGAGCCCAAGAGGGTCCTTCAGTACCCAAGAAGTCACTTGACTTTCTTCAGCACAGCTCTTATTTCACTCCACCCAGCTGTGTAGAGAAGCTTACCAAAAGCTTAGGTAGAGGCATATAGGAAGTGGAGTGCTTAAGTCCCTGTTTATTTGCAATCCACCTGCACTTAAGGCACTCTGTTATTTATACTCAAGATACCCTGCCTGTTCCTTAGACCTTATTAATGCTACTTTCCCACTGAAACATATTTAAATTTTACACTTTAGGCTGTAGCCTGGGTATTACTGTTAGAGTTTACCTTTTTTGTTCCCTGCCCAACTATAAGAGATCCATGGGTACATGGCAAGGTTTGTGTGTTGTCTCATGAGATTCAGGTATGCTGCCCTCACGGTTTTCTCCTCCTAGGTCCCTTAGCTTTCATTTAGAGAACTGTGGCCATTTATCTGGAAGTAACCATTTGCACTGGAGTTCTATGCTCTCGCACCTTTCCAAAGGTAACATGTTGGGGCGTTTTGTTGTCACGTAAGAAGTTGTCACTGTTTGCCATACTTTGAAAATTTCCTTTGTGTTTCTATTGACTTTGGTTATAGTAAGAAAAATAGTTGTTAATTGTAGATGTCTAGGTACTTCAGGGGCACTTCACTGAGAGTTTTGTCTTGGATATTCTTGAAAGTTTATATTTTTATAATTTTTTTTTTTTTTTTACATCCCATGTTTCTTTGGCAGTGGCTTAATGTTTGAAATTATTTTGTGGCTTTTTTTGGTAAATATTGAAATGTAGCAATAATGTCTTTTGAATATTCCCAAGCCCATGAGTCCTTGAAAATATTTTTTATATATACAGTAAGTAACTTTATGTGTAAATATGTAAGCGGTGCAAGTTTAAAGGATGTTGATGTTCTATATGTTTTTTCTCTGATATGTTGTCCAATTATTCACAGTTCTGAAGAATTCTAATAAAAGTGTAAATATATAAATCAAGTGGAATTTTTAATTATTTCAGACTCAGGGAAATTAAACTTGAAAGTGTTAAAGTGCATTCACCCTGACATTAGAATGGTTTGTACCTAGTATGCATAAGATACATGCGAGGCTACCAGATTGCTAGGATTTATATACTTAAAGATTCAACAGACATCTGTTAAGAATTTGTATGTGCTGTATTTTCTCATTTTATCTCTACAACCCAAGGTCTCCATTTAAGTTGAGAAATAAATATAGAACACATTGAGATTACTGCACATTGCTATGATGATTATTAGGTTTATTCATGTGAAATGACCATCCTGGTTAGCAGCAATTTTATGTGGTTCAGTCTAATATAACTGGCATGTTTCTTCCTAAAAGAGGTTGTCTAAAAATTAATATGAACAGTAAAGTAATTCACAAGGTTGACATGAGGAATCCCAAGAACGTGGTTTGTATTCTTGTTGGCTTGGATTTTTAATATCCCTTCTGAGATGTTCATGCTCCACCCTTTAATCTTTATTCTCACTTGCTTCTGGAAAAAAGTGAAGTTCTGTCACTTGCTTGGAGGGAGGTGACTTGTGCCTTTGAATTCGGTAATGTCCTGTGGCTGGAGCAACCTTTGTGATCAGCAGGGACTGTCCAGACCATTGGAACCTGCATAGAGCCTGAGTGTTATTCCAGCTTAAAACAAAGAATCACCCCAAACCACAAAATCCTATTAAAAATGAGTTAAGCGCACAAAACACCATCAGTTTTATTTTCTTTTTTGACATGGCATCTACACCTGCAGAAGTAACTCCTGGAAGGAGAGGGAAAAGGGGTGAAAGGTGAACTGTAATGAAGAGGAAGCCTTTTAAAATCAGGAGGGAATGATGTGGCCAGAAACATCAACAACCAATGAAAAACACCCACATTTCAGTCAAGCATTTTCCATTATATTATTACAGACAGGAATGAATGCTAACTGACCACAAAACAAAGAAATCCTTTATGAATGGTTTCACTGTCATTTAGACTTTTTCATGTGTGTGCAATCAAGAGTTAGAAGCAGTCCCTGGCCCTTATATTATTAGTGTAGCTGTTACCTTCAATGGCCCAGCTTTTAATCACAAAGTAGATGCTTGGTCTCCAGTCTGTCACTGGGTTCAAAGGTGCCAGCCTTGTCTCGACCCCTTACCTGCTCTGTGACATTGGGCAGATGAACTCCTGAAATCTCATTTTCCAAAACCGTGGTAACTGCCTCAATGTACTAAAATGAAGCTGTCAGACCACCTTGTTCATATGCCTATTACATAAATAGCATTAAAAAATGGTGACCTTTGTCATGGCTGATTAGGCCGTTGGGAAGGAAGAAGATGCTCCCGTACCAACGTAACCCAGTGGCTACCCCGCATAGAACTCTACGGTCAAAAATGTGCTTCTAGGGCTTCCCTGGTGGCTCAGTGGTTGAGAGTCCACCTGCCGATGCAGGGGACACGGGTTCGTGCCCCGGTCCGGGAAGATCCCACATGCCGCGGAGCGGCTGGGCCCGTGAGCCATGGCCGCTGAGCCTGCGCGTCCGTAGCCTGTGCTCCGCAACGGGAGAGGCCACAACAGTGAGAGGCCCGCGTACCGCAAAAAAAAAAAAAAAAAAAAAAAAAAAAAGAAAGAAAAAAAGTGCTTCTAGCTGTTGTCTTTCTCTAAAATGCAAACAGTACCATACCAGTTGGCTGGTGAAAATTGACTTTGCTACAGAGATTTCTGTGTTTTATTAAAATCCCAACTTTTTAGCCAGGAATTCAAGGCTCTCTATTCTTGCTCCAACCTTCTCTCCACGCTTCTCTCATGTTACCCTCGACTCATAAATAGGCCCCACTCTTCTGCTTCCATCCATTCTGACTTTATGTTGTCTCTTCTCTCCCAACAAGCCCCCCCACCCTTCAAGACCAGGGAAATAAACTCAATTGGAAGTTGCCTTTGAATCCCCATGACATTTGGTACCCATCATTTTTATTGCTCTTAACAATCTATTCTGCCTGGTACTGTAATTATTTTGGTGTTTGTGTTATCTCCTCCCCGCCGGTACTATAGTCAGTGTTAAAATTAATTAGCATAAAATACCTATATGTGGTGGGTCACTAGTTTCTCTGGTTATCATTCACTTGTTAAAATTAGACACTCCAGAGGTTAAATTGCTCAAGAGTTTGCAGGAGGTAAAGACTTGCCCAAGTTCGCTTAGTGGTATGTGAAGTCTGCACCTCCGTGGTGGCAAGCACCTGGTCTTCCCAGGCTGGCATCTCCCTATCCATGTCCGTGCAGACATCACTCATGTAACACAGCAGTCTTTCCCATGGAGATGCCTTAGAAGTCTCACCTTTCTCCAGGAAGCCTGTACTTGTCAATTGGAGTTAGCCTAAGGAGAGACTTACCCGTCACCCTTAAATGATCACTACGTTTTGGATTTCTTGAGGCACAGGTGTTACCTCTCAGATGCTGCTGAGGCTTCTAGCACAGTGGTTCATGAGTGATTAATTAATACTTATTGAATGAATAATTAAACATTCCATCAGCGTGGAGTAAGGGAGAGCCATCTGGGAGGAAATGGGTTCAGAAAAGACAGGAAACATACAACATTTACCCAGAGTGGGTGGGACCTTGGAATGCAGTTTCATTTCACACTAGGGGTGAGGCTTGGGGGAGGAGAGAGAAGGGAACTAGGAAAGTTCTTTTGGGCAGCCTCACTGAGGCATGCAGAGCTGCTTTGTGGGAACAAGGAGAAGAGAAGTAGAGAAAAGGAGGGTTTGGGTGGCCGGGGAAGGCTAGAGAAGGGAAAGTGGCAGAAGTTCTGTTCTCTTCTTCATGCAGCGTGGAGAGAGGTGTGGGGGCTGCCAGGAGGCCCCTGGGGGCAGAGAGAAACAGCCAGTGGAGCACAGAGGGCAGACGTAGAGGAAACATTCCAGGTGTTTGGAGACAGCTGGAAGCTGTCCATGCTGATTTTCGTGGTTTTGAAGTCTAACCAAATGGTTAAAATGGCCTTTTCTTTGTTCTGTGTAACGTCTGCCACACTGTGGTTCGTCCGGTGAGGTGTGAGGACTTAAGTTCGAAGCACCTGAGGAGCCGTGGCAAGCAAGCCACAGTAAAGACGTGATTTGGGGAAACTTAACAAACTAGAGATTTCTCATGATGCCACTCATTTCTGTAGCAGAACCTTTTTTTTTTCTATGTGTGGTATTAACATGTATGTGCTTCAGTGGTAGGAAAACTTGAAAATTCCAAAATCCTTATTAGTTCCCTATTTGAGAGGCTGGTGAAGTAGGATGTGTGTACGTGTGATGTATTTATTACATTATTTTGAGAGAGTAACCGTCTGTTATGTGGATGTACATTAGGTACAGCCAAATTGAATATTTCCATTTGGCGAGGAAGGTAGGATTCATGAAGCTCAGGCCTTAACCAGTAGGTTGGATGACAAGACCAACGGAAGCCTTATGAAATGTCTTTTTCTTGCTCCTGTTATTTTTGTCTTGGGTTCATTGTCTCATTCTTTATGATTATTCAAATCTTGTGCCTGAAAGTTTATTTTGCTTAATTATGAAGTAGACATGCATGTTTATATTTATGTAAAGTATTTGCTGTAAAGTTTTTTTTTGATTTATTCTCTTAAAAGATCACTATAGGTAAAAAATGAAGGTCAGCAATACAAAAAAAAAAAAGAAAAAGACAGGAGACCTCCACTGCAGGCTTGACCTTGGGAGTGATCGGCCGGGCCAACCTCTCTCCATGAGGAAACCCCTCCCTGCTCCCAGGAGGGGGTCTTGGGACCAGCCTGGCTAGTACCAGCTGGGCAGCCTTCAAGTGAACATTTGTAAAGGGAAGTGCATTAGTCTGCTAGAGCTGCCGTAATGAGGTACCACAAACTGGGAGGCTGAAACAACAGACCTTTGTTGTCTCACGGTTCTAGAGGCTAGAAGTCCAAGGTCAGGGTGTTGGCAGGTTTGGTTCCCTCTGAGGGTTGTGAGAGAATCTGTTCCTTGCCTCTCTCCTAGCTTCTAGTGGTTTGCTGGCAATCTTTGGTGTTCCTTGGCTTGTAGATTTCTGCCTTCTTTACATGGTGTTCTCCCACTGTGTGTGTGTCTGTGTCCAAATTCCCTCTTTTTATGAGGACAGCGGTCATGTTGGATTAAGGGCCCACCCTACTCTAGTATGACCTCATCTTAACTAATTATGTCTGCAAAGGTCTTACTTCCAATAAGGTCAATTCTGAGGTACTGGAGGTTACCGTTATGACTTCAGTATGAATTGGTGGGACACTATTCAATCCATAAAAGAAGTGTCTCAAAAATTCTCTGTACTGTGGCAGGTGACCTGATCCTCACTAGAGCACTGAAACTGGCTCTCTGAAAGCTAAGGAAATGAGTTTTCTCCAGGAAGCCTGTACTTGTCAATTGGAGTTAGCCTAAGGAGAGACTTACCCGTAACCCTTAAATGATCACACTACGTTTCATTGTGCCGATTTCAGAGCACTCTTTTCAATTATTTGATTATTTAGAACAGTGCCTAGAACAGTACCTGGTCTGTAGCAGACACTCAATACTTGTTGAGTGAATGAAGTTTTATGCTTCTCCTTGGAACTTGCCCCCTGGCCTGCCCTCACTGGTTCTCCTCCTCTCTGTTTTCCTCCATCACCCCTTCAAAGGTCAGAGTTGCACAGAGTCTGGCCCTTCATGTCTTTTCATCTGACATCTGCCATCAAGCCGTAGTCTGTTTCATCTCATCCCTGGGATGTGGCCATCACCTACAAACAGACGATTCCAATTCTGTCTCTAACATTTCTCCCCTTGAATAGACTAGGGTTGCCAGATAAAAGAGAGGACACCCAGTTAAATGTCCCATACAATATTGGCGACACATAGATGCTAAAGATGTATTTGTTGTTTATCTGAAATTCAAATTTAACTGGGTGTCCTGTATTTTGTTTGCTAAATCTAATAACCCTTGTCTAGATTTTGGGAATATTCAAGGTCCAGCATGTGGAAGAAATGAAGAGTTTCAGTGATTGTAAAAAACAGAGGAGGAACTTTATTTTAGTGAAGGTCTGTAGGTGGGAAATCTTGTTTTTGCTGTCTAAATTACTTCACCGTCATTCTTGAAAGATATATTCACTGGATATAAAACTCAAGATTGGCAACTTTTCAGCATGCTTATTTCCATGCTTTCTTCTGGTTTCCATTGTTGTTGTTGAGAAGCCAGAGATCAGTATATTGTTCTTTTGAAAATAGTTATCTTTTTTTCTTTATTGCTTCTAACATTCTGTCTTTGGTTTCACTATTATATGTCTAAGCTCGAATTTCTTTCTATTTATCTTATTCAAGATTCTTTGGACTCTGAATCTATGGATTGGTGTTTTTCACTGATGCTGGGAAATCCTTAGCCCTTTTAAAATTGCCTCTGCCCATCCTGTTTCAGTTCTCCGTCTAGGATTCCAATTCATTGCATCTTAGAGCCCCTCACTCTGTCCTCCATGTCTCTTAATCTTTCATATTTTCCTCCTTTTTGTCTTTCTATGCTGCATGCAAGGTAATTTCTGTTCTTCCTGTTATCTGAATCCCCCTTCAGCGCCTGCCTAGGGAGACAATTTTTTAGCACCTTTATTGAGGTATAATTAACATACCATGAAATCCACTCATTGTAAGTGTATGATTCAGTGATTTTATTAAATTTATAGAGCTGTGCAACCATCCCCATGATACAGTTTTAGAACATTATCCCAAAAATTTACCTCATGCTTGTTTGCAGTTAATGAGTATTCAAATAATTTAAATGAATTAATTTTCAATAACTCTTGCCTTGTAAGATGACAGCACATTTTTGGCACAGCACATGCACGCAGTCATTTATGTCTCTGGGATCTTTCTAGATTAGATGTTTTGGTCATATAAATAACAGTGACAGTTGATAGGTTGCCTTGTTTGGATATTATCAGTGATGATGATGACAATGGTGATGAAGATAATGATGATGGCTACCAATTGTTGAACGCCTACTCTTTACCTGGACCTACATGGGATGTTGTATGACTGTTAGCATTACTGATGCCATCTTGGGCCTACACAGTTCCTCCTGTTCTTCCACTGTCGCTACCCAGGACTATGCAGTGTGGTAAGTCACTTCTTCATTGTTAAGGGCTTTGTAGTTAATAGATATCATTTAATAATCATTACAACCAGGTGGCCTGTATGCTCTGGTAGTCTCTAAACCATGATGAAATCCTTTGTTGATGTATTCCGGCGCCCATGAGACTAGTTACCCACTCATAAATCTCGACTTAGGAATGCACTCTCTGTTTCCAAGCACGTACCCCCATACCCTAGGTTATCTATAAAAGTATCCCAGTGGCCCCTCGGCAGTGTGGAGTGCAGCTGTACATACTTCTAGATCATTGTCCGCCCAATCCACCCCGTAAGTTACCCTATGATAAACTGATCTGTTGATTAAATGGAGCTGCCTGCCTCACTTTTTGATCTCAAGGTAATTTCTCAGTTCGATGGGCATTTTTTGTTCTCCCTGTCCTCCAACAGATGTTTTACATATTTTATCTTATTTAAGCTTCAGAATAACACTAGGAGGTAGGTATGATTTATCTCTGTCTCAAGGTGAGAAAACTGCCTCTGAGAGGCTCACTGTCTCACCCTAAACCTCACAGCCATGAGCAGTGGAGTTGAGAGGCAAACTCTAGTTTGTTTGATCTCTGAATTCTAATCACTATAAACTAGTTGGTATATAGGCAAGCTCCTTATTGTCCTTCTCTGGGCTTTGGATGATGTCTTAGCCATTTCAGTTCACCTTCAAAAATACAAGAAAATGTAGAGAAAACAAATCAACAATTTTGCTTCCTATTACCAACTCCTCTAAATGTTGGTGAGAATGGTGGTTGAAGTCAAAGTTAATGTGAGGCTCCAGAATCATCTGTTGATTTCCCAGGTTCATGATCTGCCCCCTCCCTTTTGTACCATGGGACCTTCCTCATATCCTTCAAGAACATTTTTGCCTTTATATTTCAAAGAACAGTCTTGTTCATTCGAGCCTTGTGAGAAAAACAAAATGTTGTGTTTGCAGAAGGGGCTGGGGTCTGAAGTGCAGAGAGAGGCATTAGAGAAAGAGGGCAAGTCAAGAATTGCAGATCAGTGAGAGTGTAGGTGAAAATACCACCTTGCCTTTGCTTCAACAGTTGTTATTGTTGCTTATAAATTAACAAGCTGTCGCCCATATGTCTCCTTCACTGTTGATTCCACTTTTGTTGGTTAAATGCAGCTTTTATGATGTGGGTTCAAGGAGGGGTTTAACCTCACAAAGGCTGGGTCCTCAAGGTAAAGGCTCCTAATTGAAATAAATGTTCTCAAGTGGCTCGCCTAGATGTCTCTGTCCATCCGTGGTTGGCTTTGAAGTGTGCACACTTTTTCAGGCACATCAGCAGGACCCTGGTGTATTTTATGAGACTGACCTTTTTCTTTGTGGTCTGTGGCTTAGCAGCTGCTCTTGTTCTATAGGTAATGAAGAATGAGGACAGGCAAGCACTCTTGTCGTGGTTGCTTGTCTCAGAATGTATTCTAGGGCAGCTGAAAACACTTGTGTTGACACAACAGGCTGCTGGGCCTAAGGGCCAAACAGCCCTTAAACGGCATCATTTACCACTAATCAGGGTATGCTTTATCCTTGGGGAGTGTGTGGTCTAGAAAACTGGTATGGGTAAACTGACTTTCTCCACTGCTTACATCCAAATATTCCAGTTGACTAGGATGTGAAAACAGTTTTCATTTGGTGAGCTTATCAATCAACAACTACTTGGAGCAACGGTTGAGAAGGATACAGGGACCTCAAACAGGTTGAGTGAAAAAGAATGCTGCTGTTGATTAGTTATGTCTGCCTAGACATTGGTATGGGGAATGCAGTATATGTGCTAACCCATACAGCACCCTTATATAGCTCTAGTTATGTTCTAAGTGCTTTACGTACATTAACTAATCTGATCCTCTCAACGACCATGTGTAATATTTTATAGATGGGGAAACGAAACGAAGGCATAGAGAGATCAAGTAGCTTGACCAAGGTCATTAGCTAGTAAATTGCCAAAGCAGGATTTGAATCCAGGGAGTCTAGCTTCAGAGTTTAGGTTCTGAAACACTGTGTCACACTGCATCTATTGTCCTATTATAATCAAGTCAGACTACCTGGGTTAGCCTCATTCAGTAAAAGCTTCACATTTTTTCCTGGCATCACATACAAGAAGGGGTCTTCTCCACCATGATCCTTACTTACTGGACTTTGTAGGTCTCTATTGCCCTTCCCTCCTCCCAGGATGACCAGGACTTAGATATCTGACCTTGCAAAACGAGATGGCTTTTTTAAACAGACAGTGAAGGCGGAAGTCCCCAGGTGCACACAGCATGTGTGTGTGACAACCACAGGTCCAGGATAACCCAGGTCTCTGAAATGAATAGTGCCTAAAGGTGACAGGAAAAGTTGAAGATAATCGTACCATGGAAGGTATTCCAAGCCCGTCACTTGCCCTGCTCATGCCTCTATTTACCACTCAGGTGAGCCTTTTTCCTTTCACATAACCATTTATGAAGCACTAAGCACTTAACTTGCATTATTTCACCCTCACAACAGCCCTAGGAGGTAGGACTTCATCTGCATTACACAAGTGAGGAAACTAAGACTCAGGGAGTGTAAGCAAATTTTGTTTGACTCCAAAGTCCTTCTCAATGGAATCAGAAATTTACAATTTCTTTCGCTGGGGTCGCTGCTGAATCACCAGTTAAATGGAAATTCCAGTAAGCAAAACGTTCAGTGGCAATGGGGTCCCAGGGGCCCGCTTGGCAGGCTCTTACCCTCCCTTTCCCACAGCAACCCCCCAGACTCTCTAGTCCATCACAGACCACATTTGGGAATCCTCTGAAAGTTTCCTGCAGTTTAGCAGCTTAAAAATCCCGTCCAAACTCTGTGTGGTTGACTGGCCGATGATGTCTCCTCTTGCTGGAAGATTTCCTGTCCAAGGGCACTTGGGGAGCATTTCCCAGCCATTAAACAGAGACTCCTTTTTTGACTCAACAGAAAGATACTGGAGGAAGTACACCTTCCTTGTCTGCAAGTTTTCCAGTCTTCTGTAGCACAAAGGCTGTTGTTTTCAAATTAACTGTTACTCTCTCTTAGGTAATCAATGTAAACTTTGATATGGTTCCTTCATAACTTTCTATTTCATACAAATATATCTCTACCTCTATCATCTCTCTCTCTCTGTATATATACATCTCTTGTTCTTTAAAGTAATGGGATTTTTATATATTCTGCAACTTACATTTTTAATTTCCACTGTACCGTGATTATCACTCCAGATCACTACATGTAAATGAAACTTATAATTTCGCATTGCATGGACATACCAAAAGCCTGGCACTTTCAGGTAAGAAACATCACACTAGCTACTGGAAGTTTAAGACCTTATATTTGGGGCCCACTTCTAACAAATGTAGAGGTTGGAATGCATTTGTTTGTTTGGGTTAAAAGCAGAGTCGGGGGAAGTATGTGATAATAGATTTTAGTCCGTTTATTAGATAAAGATGATCCACATGTGAAAGCCTAGAGCAGTGCCAGGTAAGGTGCATGTGCTCATTAAAGGTTAATTAAATCTGAAAGTATAATATCCTTTAGTAAGTCAAAAAGGCTGAGAAAGTAGAAGGTATATTAGTGTGTCTGGATTGATTTTTATTCAGTGAATTTTAAAAGGAAGATTATTAGCTTTTCTCAGATGTCTAAAGGAAATTGGAAGAGAAGGAGTTATTTTCCAATTACACATATGCATCTACAGTTCATTTGCCTATGATTAAAATAAAGCCAGACCACACCAGGGTTACATTAGATATTCACTGCTCAGACAACAATGGGCTATCACTTTCTCTCTGAACTGTTCTCCCATGATTGCAAGTCCTCTACCCCCAAGAATGTCAATCCTTACCCGTTTGGGCTGATTAGTAAAGCTTTAGCCCGCTCTTAACCGACAATGCAAACAACTGCATGCCAGGTACTTTCAGGCCATATAACCTCCAACTCCCCGACATTCTGAATCCATCAAAATCCTAGTTGATGGAAACAATGCTTATGCACAATTGTCTAAAGAATAATCAGTTCATCTCTCCTCCCCTACGAAATGCAAGTTCTATCCATGAACATAAGAATGTTATGTGCATGGACGAGACTATATTGTACCATTGCTGAATTATACTTTGGGATATTCCATCAGCTTCCACCTTAGATTAAGGAAATTGTAAAAAGAACATTATTGTGATTAATGTTTGGCGTTTGGAGTTGAGAAGATCTGAATGTTAATCCCAGCTCTGCCATTTATTAGCTTTAAGACTTCAGGTGAGTCATGTAATTTCTCTGAGCCTTGGTTGCCTCAGTTATTAAATAGAAATAGGAACAGCTCCTAGCTCACTGGCTGTTTGTAGAATTAAATGAGATAATCCAGGTTAAGTGTCGGCAGGACAGTACTCAATTCATGGTCTTCCTGGAGCAGCCTTGGCTGAGGGTCTAGACACCTGGAGGGCCTGGCTTTCTATTTCCTCCACCCTGTGGGTCTCAGACAGTCTCCCCACGTACGTCGACAGTGTCCCCACATACGTCCCCAGCCTCCCTGGCAGGTCCCCGCTTGCCTCCCCACCTTTTCAGGGAAAACCTAGCATAATGCCTTCTATGAACCTAGGCTTTAAAAAATGAAGGCTCCAAAATGGAGGGGATATTTTCTTCCAGCAGCTTCTGCCTGTCACACAAACTAACCTTCTAACGAATTATACTGCCACATCTGAAAAAGAGTTTTTTGACCTTTCAAGTGTTTTGCAAGTGCACAGAATATAACTCAGGGCTTCACTATTTGTCTAACCCATCTGTCGGCTGGTCCCAACAAGCAGCAGCACATCAGCTGTGGGCTCCAGAGCATGCCCTGCCAACAACGTGCTTGCTAGTACACGGCACCATCCCCATCATTGTTTTTAGTGGACTTGTATTGATTACAAAAGAAGCAGGACATAATGGAGGAAACTTCTTCAGATCTGTTGAATCCCAAACCCACCAAAGGCTGCTCGGCGCCCAGGTGCCTTCTGCTGGATCATTTAAACTCTGGGGGGGTGGGGCGGGGGGGTTTGGACTCACCATCTTTGAAATGAGATGGTCACAATGTATCAGCGATTTCCAAAATACTCAGTAAACAGGAGGATGGGAGTGGGTGGGACTTTGAGTTCCCACCCTTGGTTTAACCAGAACTACCTGACGTTTATCTGGTCCGTGTATCTGGTTAGAAGAAAGATGTCTGCTACCCAAAGCAAGAAAAAAGTAAAAACCACTGGCTTGGTTGATCTCTGGGGTCTGTGATTCTGTGAATGCAGCAGAATCTGCTAAGAACAGGCCATGACTTTTCTCTTGTGCATTGTCCCACCCAGGCCCTCTCTTAGATGTGAGCAAATAACAGGTGCAGCCCCAGCCATGGCTTCAGAACCCAGACACACAATGTCAGGACTGAACCCTCTGGGATGTGCACAGCTTCCTGGGAAACATAAGTTTTGGCAAAGTGCCTCCTAGCCTGGCTTTGGCAATCTGATCACTCTCCCTTGCTTGCCTCACCCTCATCCCCAGTCTTGCCTTGGGCTGCGCAGGTTTGAAGTAGATGAATCCGGACTCAGACAGGCAACTGTCCACTTTCTCTCTTGGCTGCCTTAGCTGCTGCTTTGGCGTTTCCCTACTAGCCAAGTGAAGCCTGCCATTCTAGAACCGGGTCACTAGCTTCAAAGTCACAGTAGGTGATATTAATTAATCAATCATGGAATCCCAATTATCCAACAAACATTTTCTGAGGACCTCCCCCGTAGGAGGCTCAGGACTGGGTGCCAGGCATACAGAGATAAACAAAGCATGGATGGTGCCTTCAAGAAACGTCTGGGCTCCTGGAGGAGATGGATCACACGTGTGCAACCCATTACCAGGGATCAGGGTACACACAGTGCCTTGGGAGCACAGAGAAGGGCTCAGTTAGCTTTGCCTGGGGAATTGGAAGGGGAATTATGGTGCGTGGAATATAGTAGCTCCTCAGTAAATATGTACTGAATGAGGGGGTGTTTGAGAGGGTGGATTTGCTTAGAATTGAATCCCAGCTCCTTCAGTTCATCAGACATGAGACTTTTGGCAAGTTACATAACCCCCCTGTGTCTCAGTTTTCTCATCTGAAAAAAAAATGGGGCTCATAGTACTGACTTCACCTCACAGAGTTGCTATGAGGATTAAATGTCAACACGAGGTCCTCAAATCAATGTTTGGCACGCAGTCAGTGGGTCAGTGCCAATGACCGTGGGTACTGAACAGGAGTTGGTAGATTAGAGAAAGGAGGGGAAGATGGGATCCAGATTAAAAACACAGGAGTTCCTTTCAGTAACTCCCAGAGGGAACTTGCTCTTAGCAGCATTCAAAAACAAACAAACAAACATGGGCTTCCCTGGTGGCTCAGTGGTTGAGAGTCCACCTGCCGATGCAGGGGACGCGGGTTCGTGCCCAGGTCCAGGAAGATCCCACATACTGCGGAGCGGCTGGGCCCGTGAGCCATGGCCACTGAGCCTGCACGCCTGGAGCCTGTGCTCCGCAACGGGAGAGGCCACAGCAATGAGGGGCCCGCATACTGCAAACAAAACAAAACAAAACAAAAAAAACACAAAAATACCTGGCCCAGGATCCACAGTTCCCTGAATTTGCCTTCCCTTCCCCAGCCCTCCCTTTCCTTTTCTTTCCTCCTTCACCTCCCTTCCTTCTCTTTTTCCCTTGCTCCATCCTCTTTTCTTTCCCTCTGTCTTATTTTTCTCTCTGCTGCCTCCTCTCCTTCTCTTCAACTCCCTTCAGCCCTCTGATATCTGCTCTTTTCATCCTCCCTTTCTCCCCACCACCCCTCTCCCTGTATCCCTGGTCTTCCTGCCCCTACCCATCCCAGCCCAGCTGGCCCTATAAACATTCTCCAAAGCATGGAAAACCAGACCCTCCTCTGCTCTTCGTCCATCCCTCTTCCTCTAGCAAGCGGCATCAGAATAGAATGAAGAGAGACCAGAGCAAAGAAATAAATCTTTTTTGCTGTTGTCATTGTTGCTTCTCAGGGAAAAGTACCCCTGGGTGCCCTTTCTGGCCAACACAGCCAGGGCTCTCTTGATGACATTTGTAGCTTGGGGTGATCACAGCTTTTGGCCTGCTAACGTTTTACTGTCAAACACTCTAGCAGTTTTCAGGGTTGAAACGGCAGCAATCGACATGGACAGAACCACCCCTGCTGACACCCTGAGGGGGACAAAGCCTGGCTCCACAGAAAGACAAAATTCACGAGTTTACTGCACTCAGAAATTAATGCTCAAGCACGAAGAGTGACCCCTTCCCTCCGAGAAGTCTGGCCTGGGCACCTCCCTTGAGGGGCCCCCCTTTACTCTATTCTGCAAATGATTTCTGCACGTTGATCGTGAGCCAAACACCGTTCCAGGCTCTAAGGAAGCAGCACTGACAGGACAGAAGGGAGAGGGGGTCCCTGCTCTGCTGGGATAAACTCGAATGGGTGAGGCAGACATGAACAAGTAAAAGCAGGACTAACAAACCTGTAGGTCGTGACAAGTGCAACATAGAAACTAAAATAGAGTAATTAGTAAACGCATCTTGGTGGGGACGTGTTCGCTTTAACTCGTACAATCAGGAAAGTTCTCCTTGAAAGGGATCCATTGAGCTGAATCTTTAATAACACGAAGGAGCCTCCACGTACACCCGGGGAAAGGCGAGCACCAAAGACTCAAGGTGGGAAGAGTTTGGAGAAAAAGACCCAGAGGGATGGCGTGGAGGGGCCTAGTGGAGAGGTGATATGTGATGAAACTGGATAAGCAGGAAACGACCGGGTTTTATCAGACACATTTACAAGTCCCTTTGTACGTAACAGTAAGTAACAGAGACGGATTGGACGATTTTATCAGAAAAGGAATTTATGGAAAGGAACTTAGGTAGCCCACAGGATTGTCAGGGACATGTGTGGAAAAGTGACAAGAGCAAGGGACAGCAGCTGGACACTGACGTTGCTAGTGTTTGTGCTACCATCCCTTTCACTGGACACTTCCACTGGACAGCAGCAAACGCCGCTTTGGCTGCCTTCCAGAGAGAGTCCCTGAGGTCACCGAAGCTTGATTCAAATGGTGGGTATGTGGGTATGTTAGGGTTCTCCAGAGAAACAGAACCAATAGGATGTAGGATGTCTATCTATTCTATTCTATTCTAGAATTGAGTCACATGATTATGGAGGCTGAGAAGTGCCAAGATCTACACTTGGCTGGCTGGAGAACCAAGAGGGCCTGTGGCATAAGTTTCAGTCCAAGTCTGAAGGCAGGAAAAGACTAGTCTTCTCCAAGACATTGTCCCAGAGCACGGCATGGAAGAGATGCCTATCATCATGCAAATGACAATATAAAGTAGACATTACAGGTATGATTATATTACACGTATGATTCAGGAGAGTAGGAAAGGTTGGAGATAGCAATTGACAGGATGGACTTGGGAGCCAGACAGCCTTGCTTGGACTTTTGTTTCTTCTAATTACTAGTTGTATGATCCTGAGCAACTTGCATAAGATGTTTGAGCTCCAGTGTCCTCAATTATAAAGCAGGGTTGTATTCGTTTCCTAGGGCTGCATTAGCAAAGTACCACCAAACGGGTGGCTTAAAATAACAGAAATTATCCTCTCACAGTTCTAGAGGTTTGAAGGTAAAAATTAAGGTGTAGGCAAGGCCAGGCTCCCTCTGAAGGCGTTAAGGAAGAATTCTCCCTTGCCTCTTCCTAGCTTCTAGTGGTTGCCAGCAAGCCTTGGCATTCTTTGGCCTGCAGCTGCGTCACTCTGATCTCTGCCTCTGACATCAAATGGCATTCTCTTCTCCCCTTTCTGTATGTCTCTGTGTCTCTGTTCAATCTCCCCCTCTTTTCTCCTATAAAAACACCAGTCACACAGACCTACTAGAGAATGGACTTGAGGATATGGAGAGGGGGAAGGGTAAGCTAGGACAAAGTGAGAGAGTGACATGGACATATATACGCTACCAAACGTAAAATAGATAGCTAGTGGGAAGCAGCCGCATAGCACAGGGAGATCAGCTCGGTGCTTGGTGACCACCTAGAGGGGTGGGAAAAGGAAAGTGGGAGGGAGGGAGATGCAAGAGGGAAGAGATATGGGAACATATGTATATGTATAACTGATTCACTTTGTTATAAAGCAGAAACGAACACACCATTGTAAAGCAATTATACTCCAATAAAGATGTTTAGTAAAAAATAATAATAATAAAATAGAAAAAATAATAAATAAATAAATAAATAAATAAATAATTGAACTACCATATAACCCAGCAATTCCACTCCTGGGTATAGATCCAGGAAAAAAAAAAAAAAAAAAAAAAACACCAGTCACTGGGTTGAGGCCACCCTAATCCAGTATGACTTTACCTTAGCTTGATTATGTCTGCAACGATCCTATTTTCCAAATAAAATCACATCCACAGTTCAGGGGTTAGTAATTCAACATATCTTTTGGTGGGAACACCATTTATCTCACAACACGGGATACTGTTTTAACTACCTGGTCCGTAATAGTTGCTCAATAAATGCTTGCTCCTTTTCTTTCTGTTCTCTTTGGTATGGGAAGCTATGGTGATGGGATAGTTCTGAACATACTGGTGGAAAGCAACAATGACAACACACATGCTTCCTTAGCACGGTAATTCTGGACCCATAAGAGTCAGGGAAACAAAACTTTTAGAACACTACTGTCTTTGTATTTAATTGTCATTTGGAACCTTTTGCATTGTGCTGGAATTCAGTCAATAAGCATTTGTAAATTAAATACTGGTTGCAGTTTATTGTTCTTATATTGTTACCTTCTTAGGTTCCCCTTTGGACTTCAGGTAGCATATATTCTCTCTACTTTTCAGCACTACACTTGGTGCCTAAAACTGGTCTTGGCACATACATAGCAGCTGCTCAATAATTGAATCAATAAATGGTGTGAAAAGCTCCTCAAGTGTCCCAGACATTACATTTTCTCAGACTTAAGGGATATTAAAAATGACTCGCAAATTGTTGCTAATTCTCCTGGCAGGAGTCTGACAGGGTTACTGGGGACAATTTTTTCATTAACTTTAGCTGTATGGCTGGGATTGGCGTACTTCTCAGTAACATAGAATGGAATAGAATGGGCTGTGCAGGATGTTCAGTCGTTGATTTATTCATAATACTTGTAAACTCAGAAACCACGTCAACTAGCATCAGTTCAGTGAAGTTGTCCAATAAGCCAATGTATTTTGAAAGCTTTTTATTTGCAAACGACTTTGAATTTGGAGAAAATATGCAAGAATAAGAATAGCATATAGGGAATTCCCTGGCAGTCCAGTGGTTAGGACCCGGCACTTCCACTGTAGGGGTCATGGTTTTGATCCCTGTTCGGGGAACTAAGATCCCGCATGCCACGTGGTGCAGCCAAAAAAAAAAAAAAGAGAGAGAATAGTATATAGTAAAAAAGAATGGTATATAAAACACAATTAATATCCTTGACCTGGATTTACCTGTTGTTAATATTTGCCCCATTTGCCATCTGTTGGCTCTTCTCTCTCTCTTTCTCTCTCTCTCTCAGTTGACCTCATACCTTTCATAATTGGACTCCTTTTGTGTAGGATCAGGGGTTGCATTTAGCCATTGTGTCTCCTTGGTCTCCTTTGATCTGGAACATTTCCACAGCCTTCTTTGTCTTGCATGACACTGATATTTTTTAATAATATGATCCTTCCTCCCCCCCACCACCTTTTTTTTTTTTCTTTCTTTGTGGTACGCGGGCCTCTCACTGCTGTGGCCTCTCCCGTTGCGGAGCACAGGCTCCGGACACACAGGCCCAGCGTCCATGGTTCAAGGGCCCATCCGCTCCGCGGCATGTGGGATCCTCCCAGACCGGGACACGAACCCGCATCCCCTGCATCTGCAGGCAGACGCTCAACCACCGCGCCACCAGGGAAGCCCCTCCCCCTTTTTAGTAGGTTGTTCCTCATTTGGGGTCTGAGTGACATTTCCCCAAGTTTAGATTCGTGGTCGCATTCCAGGCTGGATTGCTACTGAGTGATGTCATGCTTGTCTCAAGACGCACATCTGAAGGCAGAGGAGAGCCATCTGTCCCGTGCTGGCAAAGCAACTTTTTAAGCAACATTTTTGTTGAAGCATAATATACATACACAAAAGTGCACAAATAATCGATGGACTGCTCAGTTGGAGATCACAAAGTGATTGCACCCGTATAGTCACCACCTAGATCACAGTAGAACATTAGCAGCATCCCAAACCCCATCCTGGGTCTCCTTTCAGTCACTCCTTCCTCTCTCCCCCTTCCCAAAAGGTAATTGCTAACCTGACTTCACATATCATAGATTAGTTTTGCCTATTTTTGTATGTTTACAAAGGGAGTCATATATATGTTTTGATCCATTTGTCTTGTTTGGCTCAACATTATGTTTGTAAGATTCATCCACATTATTGATATAGTTGTAGTTCATTCATTTTCACTGCTGTAAAATATTCCATTTTACTTTTTGTTTAATTTTTATTGAAGTAGAACTGATTTATGATGTTGTGTTAGTTTCTCCTATACAGCAAAGTGAGTCAGTTATACATATACATATATCCACTCTTTTTTAGATTCTTTTCCCATATAGGACATTACAGAGAAGAGTTCCCTGTGCTATACAGTAGGTCCTTATTAGTTATCTATTTTATATATAGTAGTATATATTGACATATACAATCCCAATCTCCCAATTTATCCCTCTTCCCTCCCTTTCCCCCCTGGTAACCACAAATTTGTTTTCTACATCTATGACTCTATTTCTGCTTTGTAAATAAGTTCATTTGTATCATTATTTTAGATTCCACATATAAGGGATATCATATGATATTTGTCTTTCTCTGTCAGGCTTACTTCACTTAGTATGATATTCTCTTAAGTCCATCCACATTGCTGTATAATATTCCATTTTAAAATACAACACAGTACATCTATTTTACAATTGATTGACAAATTGAGTTGGTGGTTTGGGGCTATTAAGAATAGTACTGCCATGAACAGGTTTGAACATATAGTTTGTTGAAACTAAGCATGTACCTCTGTTGGGCACATTCCCAGGAGTGCAATTTCTGCATCATAGTCTTTGAATACATTCAGCTTTAGTAGACATTGCCAAACATTTTTGCAAAGAGGTTATATTAATTTTCACTCACACCAGCAGTGTGTGAGAGTTCCCATTGCCCCACACCTCACCTAACACTTAGAATTTACTGACTATAGTTTAAAGACTTGGCCAATCTGGTGCATTAATAACACAATCTCGGGCCTCCCTGGTGGCGCAAGTGGTTGAGAGTCCGCCTGCCGATGCAGGGGATACGGGTTCGTGCCCCGGTCTGGGAGGATCCCATATGCCGCGGAGCGGCTGGGCCCGTGAGCCATGGCCGCTGAGCCTGCGCGTCCGGAGCCTGTGCTCCGCAACGGGGGAGGCCACAACAGTGAGAGGCCCACATACCGCAAAAAAAAAAACAAACAAAAAAAAACAATCTCGTTGTGGATTCAATATACATCTTCCCTACTGAGGACCTTTCCTTAGGCCTGTTGGCCATTTGGTCATCGACTTTTGTAAGGTTCCTAAGTCTTTTGTGTATTGTTCTACCGTTTATTCTGAGATTTTCTTATTGATTGGTAGGAGGTCTATGCATAGTCTGGACTAAGTTGTTTGTTGGTTTTCTATATTGCAAATTTCTTCTATTCGGTGGCTGGCCTCTTCACTCACTCCCTTAATGATATCTTTTGATGAATCAGAGATTCAATGTAGTCTAATATAGTCATTTTTTCCTTTATGGTTATTACTCTTGGTGTTCTGTTTAAGAAATAGTTTCTTCTTTCAAGACCATGACAATATTTTCATATTTTATCTTCTGGAAGCTTTACCTTTTACATTAAAACTAGAATCCACCTGGAATTGATTTTTGTATGTGGTGTAAGAGTCAAGCAGGATTTTCTTCTGTATGGATATTTCATCGACTTGCCTCCTTTTACTGAAAAGAGAATGCCTTCCCCTCTGCTCTACTTTGCCACTTTTATTGTCAATAAATTATCCATATATGTATAGATCTACTTCTGTGCTCTCAATTATGTTCCTTCAGTTTATTTGTATATCCTTGTGCAAACATTACATAGTCTATTACCAGAGTAAGTCTGGATGTCTGATAATCTAAGTTTTCTAAATTTGATCTTCTTCCCAATTTTTCAAGGGGCTATTCTTTTTTTTTTTTTTTTTTTTTTCGGTAGGCGGGCTTCTCACCGTTGTGGCCTCTCCCGTTGCGGAGCACAGGCTCCGGACACGCAGGCTCAGCAGCCGTGGCTCACGGGCCCAACCGCTCCGTGGCATGTGGGATCATCCTGGACCGGGGCACGAACCCACGTCCCCTGCATCGGCAGGCGGACTCTCAACCACTGCACCACCAGGGAAGCCCCAAGGGGCTATTCTTGACCTTTTGTATTTTCATATAAAATTTAGAATTGGCTTATCAATTTTTAAGGAAATGACCTATGGGAATTTAGATTGGCCTTGCATTAAACTTGTAGATCAGTTGGAGGAGATTTACATCTTTATAAAATTGATCTTCTGGTTCATGAAAGTTGGCATATGCTTCAATTTATTTAGGATTTCTTAAAGTTCTCTCAGGAACATTTTATAATTTTTAGAATGTAGATCTTCAACAGTTTTATTATATTTAGTCCTAGGTATTTGATTGTTTTGATGCTTTTGTAAATGATATTTGAAAAAAAATTTATTTGCTAACTATGACTGGTATATAAGAATATAAATAATTATATTTAGCAATCTTACTAAACTAACTGATTTATAATTTATATGAAGATTTCTTGGGTACGGATACAAATCACATCATCTGTAAAAACTGACAGTTTTATTTCTTGTCTTTCAATTCTTTTACCTTTTATTCCTTTTTATTACATTATTGCATTTATTATATGATATTGGCTAGGACCTTCAATATAATGTTGAATTGAAGTAATAAAGCGGGCATTCTTATCTTGCTCTTGATTTCAAGGTACAGTTTCTGTAGGATTTTTGTAGCTACCCTTCACTGAATTAAGGAAGTGTACTTCTATTTGTAGTTTGCAAGAGGTTTTTATTTTGTATTAGTGTTCAATTTCGTGAAATGCTTTTTCTGCTTCTATTCAGATAATTTATATTATTTCCTCCTTTGTTCTATTAATGTAGTAAATTGCATCTATTGATTATCAAATATTAAATCAACTTTGCATTCTTGGAATGAACCTAGCTTTGTCCTGATGTATTTTCTTTCTTATATTCAATTTGCTAATAATCGTCTTGGGATTTTGTATCTATGTTTATGAAACACTCTGACCTGCATTGCAATGTGCTTATTAGGATTTACTATCAAAGTTTTGTTGGTCTAATAAAACAAGTTGGGAAATGCTCCCTTTTTTTTCTATTCTCAGGAAGATTTTATATAAGATTGATGTTGTTTCTTACTTAAATATCTTAAATATTTGGAAGTATTCACTGGTGAAGCCATCTGGAAGATTTTTACTTCAGAGTCAATGACTTTAACAGACACAGGATTGTTTAGATTTTTCTATTTATTCCAGAATCAGTTTGGGTAGGTTTTGTTTTTCTAGTTATTTGTCATTTATCTAAATTTTTTAATTTATTGGCAAAAAATTGATCATAATATCCTTTTATTATATTTTCAGTGTCTGTAAGATGTAAGTGACAATCACTTTTTCATTCTTGATATTGGTTGTTTGAGCATCATCTCTTGTTTTCTTAATCAGTTATCAAGAAGTTTATAAAGTTTTTAGTCTTTTTGAAGATTCAACTTTTAATCTTTCATATTATATATTGTTTTTCTTTCATTAATTTCTGCTCTTGTCTTTATTATTACCTTTCTTCTACTTTCTTGAGTTTTAATTTGCTCTTCTTTTTCTAATCAAGTCACTTAATTTCCAAACATTTGGGGATATTTTTGTTATTGATCTCTAGCTTAATTCTTCTGTCGTCAGAGAGCATACTTTATATGATTTCAATCCTTTGAAATTTTTGAACTTTGTTTTGTCGCTCAATATTTGGATACATTAAATAAATATTCCATGTGCATTTAAAAAATACATTTATTCTATGATTGGGTATAGTGTACATATATGTATGCTTATATGAGTATGTATATATATACAAAGGGTCAACTTAGATGCATTATCCACTTATATATTTATATCTGTTATATTTATAAATTAGGTCAATTTTATTAGTGTTGTTCAAATCTTTTATATCTGTATTAATATTTCTGTCTGCTTATTTTATCAATAACTAGGAAGATGTGTTAAAGTCTCCCACTGTCTTTGTGAATCTTTCCGTTTCCTCTTTTAGTTGTGTCAGATTTTGCTTTATAAATTTTGAAGGTTTGTTTTTGCTCCTGCAGGCAGTTAGATTAGGGTTGGATCACCTTAATCCAATGAGCTGATTTGAAGCTGGGTCTTTGTGAGCGTTAATCTAGCCCCATTTATCCTTCACAGTTAATATTGTGTAATATTTTTGAATAATTCATATATTCATCAATTTGATAAATATCTCTTGCATGTCTACTATGTGTTAGACACTACAATAGGTGCTGAATCTTCTATGTTCTTTTATAGTTATAAACAGCATGCAACTGTTTTTGAGAAGGAACCTCCAGCACCAAGGTGGTTATTTCTTATTTGGTCTCCTCATTTCTCAGGATTTTCCATCCTACATTCCACTGCCAGAGGAATTGCTATGAAACATCTCTTTCTTCTCACCATTTACACACTCAAAAACCTGCCTTTGTTTCCCAGTGCTTGAAGAATAGGTCTTTTTTTCCCCAGCTGGGAGGATCTATGAGGGACCACCTTATATCTTCCTCAGAGTCTTAACAAAAAAGTCTTACCCCACGTTTGATCTGAGTCAGTGCCTTGGATTTGATCTTTCCTTGAGAACATTTCTTAATTTCTCAGAACCTTTTTCAGATTGGAAAAACTATTTTTGGATCTCTGTATTTCCTCTAAATTCTGCTTGAAAACTGCACAGTTCCTTCTTTAAACCCTCTCTTCTTTTTTTTTCCTTTTTTTTTTTTTTAAGAAGATGTTCGGGGTAGGAGTTTATTAATTTAATTTATTTATTTTTGCTGTGTTGCGTCTTCGTTTCTGTGCGAGGGCTTTCTCTAGTTGTGGCAAGCGGGGGCCACTCTTCATTGCGGTGTGCAGGCGCCTCTCACTATGGCGACCTCTTGTTGCAGAGCACAGGCTCCAGATGCGCAGGCTCAGTAGTTGTGGCTCACGGGCCTAGTTGCTCCGTGGCATGTGGGATCTTTCCATACCAAGGCTTGAACCCGTGTCCCCTGCATTAGCAGGCAGATTCTCAACCACTGCGCCACCAGGGAAGCCCCAAACCCTCTCTTCTTATGTTACCATTAGCAGCTTGATGAAAACAAGTTGACACTTTTTTTAACATTCTGCCTGGAAATTTCCTTGACCAACTACTAACTAATTACATACCCTTTCTGTCTTCCCTGTGACGGGGGTGAGAGTTTTGCCAAACTTTCTGCAACTGCTTAACACAGGTCACCTTTTCTCTATGCTCCAGTAAAAATTGTTCTTAGTGTCCATCCAGCCTTTTCTAAAAGTATTCTCAAGGCTCTTCTGGTACCTACCTGCCATTTGGTTTCAAAGCCGCATATTTCAGGCTTTTGTTATGGAGCATGCATTGCCAGTAGCAATGTCTATTTCTGCTATTTATTGATGCTTAACAAATCACTACACAAATTGGAGGGTAAAAGCAACAATAATTTTTAACTTCTCATGATTCTGGGGGCTGACTTGGCAGTCTTTTTGTTTCACATATAGTGTCAGTTGTGCCCGTAGTCCTGGGGTGTTGATGACTGAAATCACCAGACTTTGTTCTCTCACATTTCTGGTAACTTGGTAGGGACAGCAGGAAGGTTGGGTTCTGATGAGATGCTGGGATGGCCGGGCCGTTCTCTCACTCTCCACATACTCTCAGGACCTCTCCCGCTACACATGGTCTTTCCGGCAGGGTAGCTGGACTGGTTCCAACTGGCTCTTTATTTCTATTCATTTCATTTACTAAATAAATGGCACTTTATTTCTCATGGCCTACGGATACCCTATGAAAACTTTATTGGGTCCCAGGTCATTTGGACATCAATGAAAAAAGTAACAGGAGAGAAAAATGCAGTCAGCTTTTCTAACCTCTGGCTGGAGATTAATTCTGCAGTTATTAGAGGATTACTTGGGACGTTCCTGGCCACTCTTAGTTGGTACATTTTCTAAAAGTATTTCTCCTTCCTAAGTGAATGAACAAAGGAGTAGAGGCAAGGGAAATGGGAATCTGTAGAAATGGATTTGTTTGCAACTCTGAGAAAATGTTTGGTAATGTAGAGTGGCTATTAAGTAATTGATGTCTTGGTATTTCCTCTGGATTTAAAAATACCCTGTATTTATATAGCTCTTATTTTTAAACTACCAAAGCACTTTATCTTTAGCCTTTTAATATCCCCAAAAGGTTAAAGAAGATGTTTTCATCTTAATTTTTTTTTACCATGTTTTCTAGTTTCAGGTGTACAGCAAAATGATTCAGTTATATATATATATACACATATATATACATATATATGTATATGTATGTATATGTGTATATATATATATATATATATATTCTTCTTCAGATTCTTTTCTATTATAGGTTATTACCAGATATTGAGTATAGTTCCCTGTGCTATACAGTAGCTCCTTGTTGCTTCTCATTTTAATTTTATACATCTGGTAGAAGATGAAGATAAGCTAAGTAACTCCTCCAACATTATCCAGATAATAAAACCATCCATCTATCTAGTCATCAATTAACTTTTTAAATTATTTATTTTTTCACACATATTTATTGATTACCATTATTTATCAATGATCAATTTCAACTTATATTTCTTGATTACCCAGGTTTCTAGGTATACAGTAGTAAGAGACCATTCATGAAGCCTGTATTGTAGTACATGAGCAGAAATTAATCAAATAATTATATATATTCAAATTTGATTATGACATGTAACACATAAAAGGAACCATGCATGCATGTTTTAGGAATACATGATCTATCTCAGGGGGTCAGAAAAAGCTTTCCTGAGAAGTGACATTGTGGTAAATGTAGATGGAAAACTAGAAGAACATCCAGGCAGAAGATAGATTGTGTATAAGGCTCCAAGGCAGGAAAGAGCTGTATACCTCTGAGAAATGGAGTGAAAGTCCGTGTGGCCAGAGGTTTGACAGCACAGGCCAGGGAGTCGTGGATGTGGCTGATGGGGCAGAAGGAGACCACATTCTAGGGGCCTTTACAGGTGACACTTATGAGCCACATGGCCTTAGGTAAGTCCCTTAACCTTCCTAAGTCTCAGTTTTCTTAAGTAATTTTCAATATGCTAAAGCTCCAGCCTTGACCTCTCGTCTGGGCTCTAAGTCCTTTAGTGCAATTTGCCATGTTCATTTAGAAGTCCAACCAACACTGCAATGCATTTCCAAAACAGAACTGTTGATTCCTGAAGCTGCATCCCCGAAACTTCCTCCTCCTCTATCTTCCCCTATTTCAGTGACTCCCTCCATCACCCACCCAATTGCTCACATCAAAATCTCAGGAGTTAGCCTCCATTTGTCACCTTCCTCATTTTCCATATAAAATAAGTCTTGTTGGCTCTGATGCCAAAACAATGATTGATTGCAATCGTGTCTCAGCCGTCTCCCTGTCTACTCTTGCTCTCCTAGAATCCATTATCCACTCAGCAGCCAGAATGTTCTTTTTAAATGTATATTTTCATGTCATCCCTTTACCTGAACACTCCTACAGTTTCCCACTGCATTAAGAACGAAATACAAACTCCCTACCATGACAAATCCCCAGATGAGCTAGTCCCTGCCTGCCCCTCCACTACTGTCTGGTACCACTTTGCTCACTATGCTCCAGCCACATTGGCCTCTGTTCCTCACACATGGCAAGCTCGCAGCTGATCTTCATGTTACTGGGTCCTTCTCATCACTTAGTCTTCAGCTAAAAAAATCACATTCTCAGGGCTTCCCTGGTGGTGCAGTGGTTGAGAGTCCGCCTGCCGATGCAGGGGACACGGGTTCGTGCCCCGGTCCGGGAGGATCCCACGTGTCGTGGAGCGGCTGGGCCCGTGGGCCATGGCTGCTGAGCCTGTGAGTCCGGAGCCTGGGCTCCGCAACGGGAGAGGCCACAACAGTGAGAGGCCCGCGTACCACAAAAAAAAAAAAAAAAAAAAAAAAAAAAATCACATTCTCAAAGAGGTCTTCTATTCGATCTAAATTAGGCCCTCTCCAGCCTCCTACTGGGTAGTCACTGTCCCATCAACTTTTTAGTTTCTTAATAGCCACCACCATTCTCTGAAATTATCTTATCCATTTACTTATTTCTTTCCGACTTCCAAATATAAGCTCCATGGGAGCAGGACCTCGTCCATCTAACCCTCCTCACCTGGTGTAGGGTCTGGCATGGAGTGGGACCACAATACACAATACAGCGGGAGCAATTTGTTGGGCTAATGAATGAATATGTGAATGAAACCACCTCACAGGGGTATTACTAGCCCAAGAGCCAGGATCATTTTGCCTGGACTGCATGCTCTGGCTTCATGGCTGGGACACACTGAAAGCAGCTAGTTCTTGGATTACAACCAGAATTTTATTAGTGCAGACTCAGTTTCAACTTTCAAGGCCCCAAATCCATTGCTTTCAGTATGATTCAGGGACTGTTCTCAACGTCATAATCTATTTCAATAAACTCATCAGAGCTCAGATATTCCATCTTGATGTGCGAGTTCCATGGGTAACTTATACCCATGATCAATTTTTATGTATATTTCAGTTTAAAAACAAATATAAAAGTCCTCAGGAAAACCCTCTCCCACGGAAGGGCATAACTTTCAAACAGTGGCTTAAAATGTCTATTGATTGCCCAGTGGATGATTTGTAATCACAGATTACACATTTGGGTAATAGGTCTTTGTGGGCCCTCTGAAATTTGTTTTATTGGGTTAACAGATAATTAGGGTCTTTCACACAGACACACCATAACCGCTCCTTTGGAGCAATTAAAGTTTGCGGAATGGATGCCTGGCTCTGCTGTTTCACTGGTGCATCCCTCCAGCTCTTTTTACAGCCAGAGTAGCAGGGAAAGGCCCAGCCTGGTATTTAAGAAGGGAGCTGTTTTGAACTAAGGTAGATCCTAGCAGCAGCAGCCTGGGTAAAGGGAGGGAGGGAGGGAGGGAGAGAGAGAGTTGGTCCTGCGTTCCTGGAGGCCGCCCAAGCCCCGCACAGCTGGCCTTGGGCCCAGTGTAAACTTCGGACTGCTTGCCCAGCAGGTGTGGGCCCACCTGAGCTGGATCAGCCTCAGCACATTCTTCTCTAAGCAGGACACACCGTTTTGCAGATTTCAGTTCCAAGTATTTGTTCCCAAGCTGGTGCCATGTCAACACCACCTTTTCTTTTTTCTTTCTGACTCCTAGTTTGAGAAGTACTTTCATATACTCATCCCAAAGTTCTACTCATTGTTCAGGCTCACGAGAAACATCCTGGATTAGAGCCTGGACTCTGGAGTCTGACGATTCTGGGTTTTTACCCTGGCTCCGGTGTTTACTAGCTGTGTGACCTTGGGAAATTACTTAAACTCTCTGTAAACCAAGAAGAAGGATATTAGTAGTAGCCAACTTTTAATGGACCCTCGCTTAGTGCCAGACACCATGCTATTTACATGTATTCTTCTGTCTTAATACACACAAGCAACACTGATTTATTTTAAAATTATCATCTTCATCTTCAAGATGATAGAATGCTTTGGGCATTAAATAACTCTCCAAAGGCCATAAACCTGATACATGAAAGAGACCGTTTGAGCCAAGGTCTGGCTCATGTGCTTAAACAGTTATGTTCCCCTGCCTCCTAAAAGCGCCCTTCTCATTGGATTGTTTTACAAATTTGATAATGTTCCTATAGCGCTTAGCACAGAGCTAAAGAAATGTTCAATAAATGCATGTTATTATGACTTGTATTCTTCTTCTTATAGTTTCCCTGTGAAGTTTTCCTTGACTCTTCCTTGACCACTCAGTGGCCCCTTCCTCTGGGTTCCTGTCATTTTGTACCTATTTCCCTCTATCACATTTGAACTATTCTTTGTTTACCCACCTGTCTGCCTTGCTGGCCTGCAATCTCCTCAAGGCAGGAATTTTGCCTTATTCATTAGCAAGCACAGTGTTAGGTGCAGCGTAGGGGCTCAGGGAAAACATATGGAATAAACAGCAGTGAGAAGATGGACTTTATAATTCATGGACGGTAGCATCTGTGAAGCCCCAGACTCTTGAAAGAGAGCCCGGCCAGTTTTGGACCTGCAGGCAGGGAATCATGGCTGGGAATAGAGTCAGGCAGAGGTGGGGGGTGATTGGAGGGAAGAATTAACAAGAGATAATGCTGACGAGGTAGCCAGGCCTCTTAGGCCATGTGATGGCGTGGATTTTATCTCAAGAGCAATGGGGAACAGTAGAGGTGCTTGAAGCAGGAGAGCCATGTGATTGGGTAAGTTTCAGAAAGGTTGCTCTGTGTGAAGTGTTGAGAATGGATGGGGGTGGCGTGGAGCAGAGGCCAGACCAGAGGCAGGGAGCCCACTTAGGAGTCCTTTGCAGTGGCCCAGGCAAGAGACGATGGGGGCCTGGGTCAGGAGAGGTCCTGGAATGAGGTTTCAGGGTGGTAGAAAAGAAAGAGTTGATTCCCAGTGCCCAGGAGACCGTGGGGCTCTTCACAAGCGTTCCCCTCTTCAATACCAGAAAAGAACCCCAAATAGCTATTTGGAATACCACTTGTACTATGGATTATTTTCTCACCTGTTTCAGAAGCCAAACCACGGGGAATGGAGAACTCTGGATCTAGCCTGTTCTGAGGCACTCTGTTCATCTCAAAATACTGGAAGGTATTAGAGAACTTCTCGAAGGTTCCAAGGATGCTGATGCCCAGGTCACCAGTCTACTCACTGCTGAGAAGAAGGAAGTCAAAGGAAAACGTATATCCTATACTTTGGTCTCCACAGGTGACTTCTACCTACTCTGATCCTTCCCACAGAAGATGACCTCTAGCCATCCTGACATTTTCCCTAACATAGTTACAAATACTGCTGCTTTTTCAAATCTAGATCAACAAAAAGGAAGAAGACTTTCATCAAAGCCCCTGAGAAAAGTTTTAGGTTACATTGGACACAGCCCTTCCTTCGCTAAGCATTTAAGAGAGTGATGTCTACCTTAAGGACAGATGAGAACCATATGTGACATGTACCTGCAGAACTTTTCCATTTTAAAGTAATCACCAGACACTCTGATCCTCCAAGGGCATTTGCTCTGTCGATACACATGCCCCTGTGGGTTTCCCTTTGGCTTTGTGCTTTGGAGGAGAAGTCAGTTAGCAAAGAGGACAAAAGGTCAGACAGGAGGTGGTTGAGTTTATGAAGCCTAAGTCAGCAACATGAGCCTGTAGGCTCAGTCAAGGGACCAGTTTATTCCTTGGGGCATGAACTGGGTCAATTTCTCTCCTTACTGAACCTCTGAGTGCCCTGGAGCCCAGTTACAAGCCTTGTAAAAATTGCCCACGTGTTGTCCACATTTGCTTCTTCTGCAAGTTTAGCTTGGTAGACTGGAGGGAATGCCCTTTGCTTCAAAGAGATGATGCTGGATCTAATGTTTGAAATTTTGTAATACGGTTTAATGATCTATGAAGCATTTTGTATACATTATCATATATCTTCTCCCTACAGATCCTGTAACATGGTTATTATGAAGTCCATTCACATATGAAAAGATTGAGACTTAGAGAAGATGTTGAATATATTTCCAAAGGTCACATAACAATTAGGTGGTTGAGAAGGAATCAGACTTAAGAGTCACTCAACTAATCAAATATTTCATCGGTACCTAACATGTTCAGACAAGGTCTCAGGCACTGAGAATACAATGATGATCAAAGACATAAGGAATTTTCCCTTGTGGAGATTACAGTCCAGTTGGGGAGACACTCATTAGACAAAGAAGTACTCAAAAAAATAGAAAATGATCCATATGAATAAGAGGTCTGAAGGGAAAACACAGGGTATTAGGAGAAAGTGTAGCAAGGATGTAACTTAGATGTGGTATGTGTCTGTGTGTATGGTGGTGGGGAGGGATGTGTGTATCACTGAAGACCAACTATAACATTTGAGACCTGAGAAACAGGGGGAAGGAATTGGAAGAAGAGGAGGGGTAAGGGATTTCAGCCGGAGGTGGCAGCATGTGTAAAGACACTTAGGCAGGACAAACTTGGTGTGTGCTTGAAGATCTGAAAAAGGCTGAGTGAGTCAGCTTGGAATGGAGTGAGCCAGGAAAAGAGAGATGTTAAGATGAGATTAGATTATTGGTAGGTTTTGCTGGATCACAGAGAGCATTTAGCCATGGGTTTTATTCTAAATGTGATGAGAAACCATTGGGGGATTTGAAGCAGGGAAGTTGACTTGGTTTTGCACATTAAGGTGATCATTCTAAACGCTCAATCAAAATTAGATTGTAGAGGACAAGTGTAGAAGCAGGGAGACCAATTACGGGGAGGACGTTGCAACAATCCAGGGGAAAGTTGATGGCCCTATATCTTTAAATCCTGAAGTTTTTGGTTATGGTGTGTGCTATTATTGTAATTCTAGAGACCTGGCTGACAGTTGAGAAGGGGTGTCATTTACTACATTTTTTAAATCACCCTTGAGTTTTCTCTACTTACTTAGGTGGTAAGGGACTTAGATGTCGAGGGACAACAAAACCATTGACACATTCAAGGATCAGCAAAGATTGCAACCACACTGTTCCAGGATTAAGAAAACCATCTCTTCATGATCATAAAATGCCGTGCAAATGACATTTGGAAAGGAAACTGACCACCAGAACGTTTACTAACTGATCCTCACTCAATAAAGGACTCTATCATTTTTACTAGCTTTATGACAATGAACAAGTTACTTAACCTCTCTGAACCTAATTTACATCATCTGTGAAAGAAGGATAAAAGTAGTACTTTTCTCAAAGAATCATATTAGAATGACATTAGATTAAGAATTAGATCCATATGAAGATTAAATGAGATACTACATGTAAAACAACACAATGCCTAACTGAATAAGCATTCTGCTTTCAATAAATAATAGCTATCATAATTAATAATAATGATGCCTTTAAAGGGTAAATGGAATAAAATTAGGTACCAACATTACTTCCATGGAATAATTAATTTCTGTCCCCAGGCAAAGTATTGACATATGTAGCTTAACTTATGAAGCATTACATTTCCCATCACCCCAAACTTTTAAAATGCTTTGAAATTCTTGGATGAAAGACATTATAAAAACATAAAATATTATTATTCCAAAGAGAAAGTTTATCCTACAGAGCAAGACTTTCCCTAATGACTATAAGCCATCTTTAGAGTAGCCCATTTTATTATCAAACTGAACAGCTGGCAGTATTGAACACAATTACATACTCTGCTTTAAAAACCAAACATTAATTGGATTTCTGAATGCCATTTGAACTACAGAGAGAGGCGATTCTTCTAACTCTAAAACCTACTTCCTTTCAGCATAGCACAGGAGTTTTACATCTTTGAGAGTCTCCTGATGGCTTCAGGTAAGTCTGGAACTAAAGCATTAGATTCTCAGTGGAGGAAGAATGTATCAAATATCAAATGCATGGGGCTGCCATTTATCTCTTTCCAATTCTGCTGAAATGACTGCCCTTTGAAAAATCTGTCTGATGAGAGAGTACTGTAGGGGAAATTCCTGCAAATATCATTGTTTCTAAACTTCAGTGGTCTGACCTTAATCCAAAGACAACTCAGAAGTCCCTATACTTACCTGAACTTCGGTGTGTAGCCTGTATGCCTCCTTGACCCACGTGGCTCAGTTTATAGAGAGACTTTTATTCAAGGATTTATGGATCAAACAGCCAAAAGTAATCAAGAAGGAAACCAGGCTCTAAATTGTATCTCTTTAAAAAGAGGTTATGAGGATCCAACTTATAACTGAGCAACACTACTCATCTCCCCTTTTTTCTCCCCTGAGTCTCTTGCACCACATATTACTTTGCATTCCCAGTCACTAACAGCCCCTCTTCCCACAAAATGCTTCTCCATCTCATTTAGCTTTTTGTCTCTCCCTCAGTATTTAGATGAACTTGGTTTCTTTCTCTGCCTTTTTTCCCATAACCTCCAACTTGTGATCTTCCTTTTTTCTTTGCCCATTATCCAGTTCTGTATTATGGATGTCAAGGAATTCAATTGACAGAGGCTAATTCTCCACAGAGAGCCACAATCTTCCATCTTAATAAGGCCTTGATCTTTGGTCCTGTGATCTGGTGAATATTGTACTGGAATATAGTGCACTGTGGGCATGGGGCTTGGATCATTAGGTTCCTTGTGGATTATACTCGGTCCCAGTTTGGACACAGTCCCCTTGTCCTCCATGGGAAGGAATTGAAATGGGACAGGGAAGGAAGGGTGGAGGGCAATGTGAGTGAAGCTGACTATGTCAATCCCAGTGGAAACTTAGAAATATGGAAAATAGTATCTGCCATCAGAGGTGCTGAGGAAGGAAAAAAATGGAGCAGAGAGAAAGGAGTAGGGGAGAAAGGGGATGATAAAGATTGTAGAGGGTCCCAGGGGCTGGGGCAAGAAGGGGTGAAGAGAAGAAACCAGGTGCAGAGAGAGGTGAGGGACCCTTCCAGAAAATCTATCATCAGCAACTTGACTGCTTCTGACAGCAGTCACTTGATTCATGATCCAGGGAACTGAAAGGATTACAGTACCTTTGGTGATATGTCAGGAGCAGGTTTCTGATGGGAGACTTGAGACTGTGATCAAAAATGTTTCTTGGCTGTTAAATAGTTGAATTAGCCTCCTAGGAATATGGCCCCAAATAATGAGCAGGGATGACACACTTCTCTGTTATCTACACCCATTTGATTATGCTTCAGAAATATGCCAAAATCTCTTCCCCAGCTCCTGAGACATCCAAGCCCAGAATACCTGTTTCTGTGGCTGAGTTATAGAGATTAGGCTGAAGTTTACTTAGACATTGCCTCTCATTCCAAAGGAGGTCAAGACTCCATGACTGACATTTTTTAATGGACTGCTGGCATTTTTATTTTAAGGTTGGAAGAAACCTTGGAGATCTTACTAAAAACTTTCTTCCTTTATAATACAAATGGAAAATGAGGGGCAGAGTGACAACTTAAAATAACATCGACTTCTGAGCTTGCACCCATAGCTCTGCATCTCTGGAAGAGGTAGAATGAACTCTGTGTTGCCTCAAGCTTGATTAACAGGACAGGACTAATGATGAATAACAGAGGGCAGAGCTCTTCCATTTCTACCCCCAGCACAATGCAGTGACAAGGACAAGTGGGGCAGACCCACTTCACAGATGAGGAAACTGAGTTCAGATGGCTGAAAATGCACAGATAATAGGGAGAGGGACCTCCTGCTTCAGACAGTCCAGATGAAATGTGGATGCCACCCTAACAGTCTGCTTCCTTCTTACTTGTGTGAACGGTTTTCTTTACCCGAGTTTCAATCTCTGCGGTGCTGCTGAAATTGAACAGTTCCAAAGTGGAGCCATTTTGACTCATCAATGCTTAGTTTTAATATTGACCACACAGAGGCCTTCATAGTGTCCACCAGTCGAGAGAATCACTCAAAGGCAAATTGCACAGTAGAGAGACCATTCAAGAGTCAGGGAGGCGGTGACTGAGAAGGAAAAGAATCTTCCTTCCTGCTTCATACCTTTGGTTGCTTCTTCCCCCAGGGTGGTCCTTTGATGCACATTTTATTGAGGGCATCAGGAGGAAGATGGTACAGTGCGGTGTACCAGCAACATTGCCATGCTGCTGGCTGATGGGTAGCCAAATAGGACAAGGCAAATAGCATCCTTCCCCTACTAAAGACCTCTCTTTAATTCGTACTGCCTAAATACCCCAAACGCTATGTATGAGCTCCAGGAAACCTCAAGAGGGGTCTGGTCTGTATCTCCTCTGATAACATTTTCTGCATATGTGATAGGGTAAAAGCCTTAATAATATATAAATATTCCCAGTATGTTTCTTAGCATCATCCTCCACCAATGAAGAGGATGCTGTCTTTGGTGGCTCAGTTTTTTCCCTCTCCCGTTACCCGCTCAGGGGACCAACCCTTACTTTACCATAGATTGTTCCAAAGCTCCCCAGACTACCCAGTGTGGCATTTAAATATTTTCCTTTCCTGACTCTCCAACTGGTCTGCTTCTCCCAAACTCCTTACTTTCTGCTTCAAGTTATCATCCTTTTTTTCCTCTTTTAAATCATTAGGTCAACATCCACTTTCTCTACTGGACACGCACAAATGAGGAAAACTTGGCGACTTTTTCTTCTGTCTTCAGCCAAGCACAGTTTCATGACAGCTCAGCGCTGGTAGTAGGAAGAGCCTCAGAGAAGGATCCTCATCCAATAAACCTGGGCTATTGTTCTTGGATCACAGGCTGTGAATTGATTTATTGTTTGAAGTGATGAAAAAGGGTGTTTGGAGACTCGTTCGCTCTGTGGTGATGCCTCTGCAGTCAGGAAACAGTTTTCTGAGCAATTCGGAGTGAGGGAATGTGGGGTTATTTTGGTAGTTGTCAGCAGGAATTGGCTAGAATCTGTATGTTCAATGAATACAAACTGCCTATTTAATTATTTAGCAACTAGAACAAACATCCCACTGTTGGCAAGTGAAAAACAGCTAACACTCAAACTCTGTAAAATCCCATCTCATTAGTTCCCATGATGTGATGTGACCCTGCTCACACCACAGTCCTGCCTTCAACCCTCCAGGGCATCTTATCTCGATTTTATTGGAGTTTGCTGGAATTGGAGTACAAGTGTCCTTAAGCAAGGAAATGCTGGGGAAATAAGAGTAAGTCAACCTCTAAATGGGTTCCAAGGCAACCACTGTGTTGAAACTTCACTTGGGTTCCACTGGCTGTTTTGTTTGGTTTGTTTCCTTCTGCCTCTGCCAGATTGTTGGCATCCTTGTCTTCTAGAAACTGCTGAATTTGAGCAACCAGGGGCAAGAAGTCTCTCCTTAATTTAGGAAGACTACAACAAGAATTCAAACTTGTTATTTTTGAGAAAAGAGCTGTGATCGTATGTTGATTTTACTATTTGCTTAAAAAGACCCTCAAGGTTAATTAGATAGCCATCTAGAAACAGGCTGAGCTAACTAGAATTTGTGTGGCCTAAAGCACTGAACACTAAGAAACTATTTGATTCTAGCCTCTACCTAGACAACCCTTTTAATTTACTCTGTGTGTGTGTGTGTGCGTGCGTGTGTAAATATAAATAAAACTTGCTTTTGTGATAAAATAAAAATTTTGCCATGTTTTATACACATTTTAAAATTTTGGAACCTAGAAATGCCTGATAAGCATTTAATATGAAAAAATGGCTATTTATAGTCAAGCTGAATAGACTAGCTGACATGAATCTATCAAAGTGAACAAGAAGGTAGAGGGAAGAGGAGACAAGTAGAGAAACGAAGGGAAGGAGAGAAGAGAGAACAGACCACATCAAAACTAGGAGAGCTCTGGGCACCAGAACTAAGCGTTGTGCTTCTTGCTAGTAGTTTTTGCAACTTCTAAGGGCAGCAAACAAGTTGGAGGCCTTGTCTGCACACAGATTTCCATTTTTATAGTACGTCCCATTCTTAGTGTTTAGTAAATTGATTGGGCTTTAACCTCGTTTTCCATGAAGCCCTACCTTTTGATTTGGGCTAAGAATTATGATTTTGCTTTGCGAAACTGGAACTTTGTGGAGAATCTCCTGCCTTATCCATGGTGAAACCCCAGAGCCGGTGTTTTTTATTTCCACATCCTCAGCAGACACAGCGTAGAGACTGTAGTTAACACCTGCTCACCCTGACATCTCAGCTCAAAGGCCCCTCCCTCCGGCGGGGCCAGACCCCTCTTCTTATACTGATAACATTCTCAGGAGCCCTGTGCTTTTCATTTGGAGCATTTACTCCAGACTCTAATTATATATTTAGGTTGTGATTATTTATGTCATGGTTTCTTCCCGGTTAGATCGCAAGTTCCATGAGAGCTGCGGCCATACCTGTATCCCTTACCCTTGTTGAGACAGCAGCTACACAGGTCTTAGGACGTAGTAATTGTTCGATAAATGTTTGTTGAATGAATGCTATACTACTATACATAAGCATGTATGCACATAGTCCTATACTGTAGGAGGCATAAATAGAGTTGACCTTTGAACAATGTGGAGGTTAGGGGCGCCAACCCCCCCAAGCAGTTGAAAAGTCTGTGTATACCTCTTGACTCCCCTCAAACTTAACTACTAATAGCCTTAAGTTGACAGGAAGCCTTACCCGAAAACATAGACAGTCGGTTAACACATATTTTGTATGTTATACGTATTGTATACCCTATTCTTAAAGTAAGCTAGAGAAAGCGAAATGTTATAAAGAGAACCATAAGGAAGAGAAAATACATTTTCAGTGCTGTACTGTCTTTTTGATACCGTTTACAAGATGAATCGTCTGTCTATCAGTACCTACATCAATATTGTCCTATATGATACAAAACACTGTAGATGCCGTATGTATTATTAACACTACTCATCAAAATAAAAAGATAATATGAGAAAGAAATTCATATATATTTACAGGTATAACATTCATGCACTGATAACGAAGAAGCAGCAATATGATTGTTTTATGGTAGCCTATGTAATCGATGTGATTGCTTCATGGTAGCCTAGCCTATATACTAATGAATGAATCACTATAAAACTTTTATGGCATACAGCATCACAGTCATATTCATAATATAGTATTGAAAACATTGTTACATTTTTTTAAACTATTTACCTGTGATGATAGGCTGATATGCAATTTCTTCAGTTACTAGAGAGAGAGGCATATGTAATTCTTTGAAAGCAAAGTTATAAAACAGTAAGGAAACTAAAATGTTATTCATTTTATATTAAATATCGCTCACCTTATACCTACATAAGGATTTTATTTTATTTTATGCATTCATGACATAATTTTTTCTTAAAGTTTTTTGATACTTCTGGGCTATGCATTTCATCTGTGAGTTTGTTCTAATTCTCACAAATCTCCAAAAAAATTTCCAATATATTTATTGAAAGAAAACACATACAAGTGGACTTGCATAGTTCAAGCCTGTGTTGTTCAAGGGTCAATTGTGTGTATAATACAGTGTGTGCATTCATGGGGTGAATATATAACAGTGTGCATACCACCCCCCCAACACAACATCCAGTATTTACTTAATCTCCCTGAGCCTCATTTCCTCATTTGTGAAGTGAAAGTTAATGTGAGGCTCTTTGCAAACCCCAAGTGCTGGACCAATAGAAGGGCTCAGAATCACCTTTCACTTCAGACCCTGGGATAGAGACCCCCATAAATGCCTTACATGCTTCGGGAATGCATTTAAGCATCTCTTAGTCAAGCTCTCTCTCCACCCAAGCCAGTCCATCATTCAAATTACTCTAAATGTAGGGTCATTTCCAAACATAGTACATTTCCTGGGCAGTTCCTTCCCTGAAAGACAGCCATGTCCAACCCAAAATGAGGGCTAATGCTTCTCATCAGCCTAGTTGCATTTGTGTCTCCCTCTTGGCTGCAGTGTGTAAGCTGATTGGGGACCCATGTGGCCATGTTCATGTCCAAGCTCAGTCGGATGAATTTTTCAAGCATGATTTGCGAGTCACGCTATCACATGTATCCCGAGTCCAGCTGTGTTGCAGCTGCCGCCTCCCCTGTATCCATTCATCTTGCACTTGGATCAAAAGCATGAGTACATTTGCCTGAACTGATTTGGTCTCAGCCCAGCTGTTTGTTCCCCATCGTCCTCAGGATGTTTACAGACCTGCTGTTCTGGCCATTCTTGTTTCATTATCACACTTGGGTCTGAAGAACATTTTCCCACATGGCCCTAGCTAAAGAGGCAATTTGGCTAGGTCGTTACTGAAACTTCTCTGAGGCATTTATACCTTATGATCTAAGTATACAACTGGGTATTTCTACAGTGAAAACAAGAAGAGGGGCTAGGGCTATAGATTTTGTTTGAGACAGGCCATGAGAGTCATTTTTGGCCCACTAATCTTATGACGTGATTTGTTTATTACTGTTTGACAAGAGAGCAATTTCAACCGGAGACAAAGCCGGATGAGAGGAAGAAATTCATTCTTCCTCCTCTTATTTGGCTTAATTGGGTAAACATATTTTACCTTCCCAGAAAGTTATTTTGACTGTTCTGAAAACCACTGATGCCTGTCACACGCCAGCAGGTATCTTGTTGGCAGGACCTGTGCTGACAGAAGAGTGGGCGGGGCAGGGGTGGGCTGGTGGCGTGGAAAGGAGCCTGGTGGTTTGCATTGAGGTTCAAGGGCTGGCTGACCCTCAACTGTGAGAATACGTGTGAGTCACTCACTCTCTCTGGGACTTTATTTCCTCCTATTAATAATAGGCACCATGTATTATCGTGTTAGAATCTGTAGTTAAAAATCTGCTTTAGAAGTACAGACTTCCAGACACCCCCAAAGATCCTGTTTCAGTGTCTGAAGTGGGACTTGAGTCTATATATTTTGCAGTATCACAGTCCATGGCCAGTGTTTCCTGGGGTCTCCCCTACAACCACTGTGAGCTTTCTGATCCAGGATATTTTATACTGTTAATGAAGTGTTCCTTCCTAATAAAGAGCATGGTTCTGATTTCCCAGTAGCTCAGAACATTAAAAGGTGCAACCCACATACCCATGATGGGCTGAGACTCAGAGCCGCACTCAGGTCAGCATCAAGTGCAGTGGTGAGGACTGGACACGTGGCTGGTTGGAACTGGGATGCACTGTAAGTATAAGATATGCATCAGATTTCAAAGATTTAGTATGAAAAAAAGGAATGTAAAATATCCACTTAATCTTTGCATCGACTACATGTTGAAACAGTAGTATTTTGGATAGGATGGGTTAAAGAAAATATATTATTCAAGTTAATTTCACCTGTTTCTTTTTTTTTAATGTGGCTACTAGAAAATTGAAAAGTCCACCCGTGGCTTGCATGTTTCTATTGGACAGCATTGCTATCGAGCACAAGGCAATTTTTTGAGAACAGCATACCCATGAGGATAGACCATTAACATGGACTGTATCACAGTAGCCTTATAAAATGACCCAGGGTAATTCTGCGGTCCTGCCCGAACCTCAGCTCCCAGTTTCCATTCTGACTGGTGGAATTTACAATGAAGGCCTGAGAAGGGATTGAACAAGCAGGCGAAGGGGATACACTGTTTCCTAAATGAGTAGATGTTCTCCTTAAGGCACGTCTCCTGCCTGGATCCAGATCTTTTTAAAAATAGAGAAGTTTTACCCATTCCCATTATAGACTCAGATTTTTCCCACTCTCTCAACCCATTCTTCTCATTCTCCACTTCACCCCTCGGTAACCTAACATCAGGCTGTCCCCTTGATGGTATGACAAACATTAAATTAGAATAAAAAATTTCCCAACAATATCCATTATAGGAAAAGGTATAGTGAAACCGGGACACTTCTATGTTGTTTGCAGTAGCAAAATTTATAACCCCTTTGGAAACCAATGTGACATCATATTTCAAGAGCTGTATAAACGCTTTTAATCTTTGGTTCGGTAAAGCCACTCCTAGGAATGTGTCTTAAGGAAACATTTAACAGAAGCAAGATAAATGTATAAAGATATTCAAAGCAGCGTTATCTCTACTACAAAATTAGAAGCCTTTAAACACCTAATCATTGAGGAACAGTTAAGAAAAGTATGCTGCACAATTCAATATAATATTATGCGTTCATTCAATTTATAATTATGAAGACTATATAGCAACACAGAAAATTGTTTACAAGATAATGTTAGATTTTATAAAGTAGAACACATAAATTGTACGTAGATTATGATTGCATGCTAACAATTATGCATGCATATGGAAGAAGACTTAGAAGAAATGTGCAAAAATGAAATCTCTGTTAGAGTTATTAAAAAATAAATCAGAGCATTTTAACCAGGGGACTATACTTCTTATGGGATCCAGAGATGGGCTCCCACAGTGTCCATAAATCAAGTGAAAATATGTAATATTTTGTGTGGCTGTGCATAAAATGCATTTTTTGAGAAGTGGAAGCATAACTTACATTAGATTCCCAGAGGAGTTGAATGATCACTTCCCTCCCCAATTAAGAACCAATGCTTAATGATTGTGCTGTTATTTTATTGTTTTAATAGTTAAAAGAAAGCGAGGCATCTCCTCTCCAGGGGCTACCCCAAGGTGAATTCATAAGCGGGCTTGAGGAAGAATAAGAGTCCTTAGATGAGAACAGGTCTAACCCTGGTAGAACTTGTGGGGAGAAATAGGAAACCTTTAGGAACCCCACATATTCCCATTTATAACTGATCTCACCCTCTTCCAGTCCCTCCCATTTCAAGGGCTCAATGCTTCTCCCTGTAAGGACCCTTCCCTTACCCCTCCAACCTCTTGACCTGTTCCAATCAGGTCAACTCGCCCAACTTCAGGCCTTTGTAGCCCTCTGATCTCAGAAACAGTTGCCTGCTAAATGCCCTCCAGGGCTAATGGCTTAGCCTCCTGGGGAATCGTTGCCTTTCAACAGGCACTTTGAATGAACAACACTTTACCCCAAAGGAGGGTTAGCACAAGAAGGTATCAGACACTAGGGCAGGGCCAGAGACAGATCCGTGTGGGGTACTGGCTGCTCTCTATCCCTCAGACCACATTGGGGCCACCTAGCCGTTTGAAGGATTCCTGGCATATGAGAGACATTGTTCCATGAGTCCTAGCATTGTTTTCTCTCCTCTGAGCCAATGAAAGAATATGCTAGTCAGGGCCTTTTGAAAGAACCCCTTAGAGAAAACAAATGCCATATGATATTACTTATACGTGGAATCTAAAATACAACGCAAATGAATGTATCTACGAAACAGAAACAGACTCAACAAACAGAGAGAACAGACTTGTGGTTGTCAAGGGGAAAGGGGGAGGGGGCAGGGAAGGATTGGGAGGCTGGGATTAGTAGCCACAAACTATTATATGTAGAATGGATAAACAAAAAAGTCCTACTGTATAGCACAGGGAACTATATTCAATATCCTGTGATAAACCATAATGGAAAAGGATATGAAAAGAATACATATATGTGTAACTTTGCTGTACAGCAGAAATTAACACAACACTGTAAATCAACTATACCTCAATAAAATAAAATAAAATAAACCTTAAAACAAAAGTCCAACAAAGATCTTAGCTTTCCGGCAAGATTCTGGTTGTTCTTTCTTGTCCATGTACCTTGACAGTGTCTGGATTCAGTCATCCTCCACCCCACCCATCCTCCTTTAGTCCAATGCATCACTGTTGTTTTTTTTGCTCTCATTGATGGCTTTGGAGTTGGCAAGATTTTCTTTTTCTGAGACTCTTGCTCCCAACACCCCGTAGAGTCTCCTGGGCTGCCTGGAGCTGCAGTCGTGTCTTAATTCATCAGAGTGAGATTTCTTTCATGTTTTCCAGTTAGTCTATTTGCCTGTAAGAGAGTAGATGTTCTGTAATGGACACCTATAAATGAACTGAAGAAAAAGCAAAAGAAATGAGCATTTCAAGAAAAGTAGCCCAGGAGCTCTCCCATTGAAGAACTGTTGCCAACTTTACCCTGCGTTCATTTGTTAATGGCCTCACTTCCCAGCATTTCTTTTTCCCCTGACAGTTTGGTGAAAGCCTTTTTTTTTCCTATTCCAATTTAACATTTACCCCTTCAGCTTTTCTGTCAGACTTATTTTTCCCTGGAAACCTTTAAGCTAACCAGATCCAGCAATCATTATTATTATTTTTTTCTTCATGTATATATGCCCCTTTCTTTCTAATCACAGATTCACTAGCAGTCTAACTTTCAGGGGAGAGGGCCCCCCAGATCCCAGGCAGTTTTCTCTTGCCCATCTCTGAGCATCTCCCAGGAAGGGCAAGATGATGTTAGACTTTTCTTCAAGACCAATTTCCACGCATCATTGTGGTAAGACGTGGAAAGTTCTTCTTCATGTCTGACAAGTGATGGCTGTCTAACTTGATAATCTCCCACCTGGGGCTTTGGGAGCTTGTTGTCATCACCTTGAGGACCCTTGATTGTGTGAGAAGCAGTCGCTCTTATTTGTTAAGAGGACAGATTGTAGCAGAAAAATATTGGGGATCAGATCAAACCCCGGCCACTTCCTAGCTGTTATGGCCCTTGAAGAAGAAACCAAGCCTCAGTTTCCTCATCCGAAATAGGTAACATAATAATGATGGCTGTTTCATAAGTACACACACATTCCATTGTGACAAAGATCAATTTTTGTTACTGAATATCTCTTCCCCTTTTTATCCTCCATAATAGAATCTTGGATTTTCAGCTGGCTTCTTTGCTGTCTGGAATGAATAAAGATTATATTTCCCAGTCTCCATGGCAGCTAAGTGTGGCCATGGGACTAAGTCCTGGCCAAAGAAATGCAAGTGGAAGAGGTGTGGGTAATTTCCTTGAAGTGTCTTTAAGTTGAGGGTTTGCACTTCTTTTTTTCTTTTTAAATTTATTTATTTATTTATTTGTTTGTTTATTTATGGCTGTGTTGGGTCTGTTGCCGCGCGCGGGCTTTCTCTAGTTGTGGCGAGCAGGGGCTACTCTTCATTGCAGTACGTGGGCTTCTCATTGCGGTGGCTCCTCTTGTTGCAGAGCATGGGTTCTGATGCATAGGCTTCAATAGTTGTGGCATGCAGGCTCAGTAGTTGTGGCGCACAGGCTTAGTTGCTCTGTGGCATGTGGGATCTTCTGGGACTAGGGCTCAAACCCATGTCCCCTGCATTGGCAGGTGGAATCTTAACCACTGTGCCACCAGGGAAGTCATGGGTTTGTACTTTATCCTTTCATCCTTCATCTTGTATAAAATTGGGATGCAATGGTGGGAGCTCCTGCAGCCATCTTAAACAATGAGGAGACTCAGTGAATGAAATCCACACATGACAATTAAACAAAATAGAAAGAGCTCAAGTCCCTAACATAATAGAGCACCATAACTGCCTTGGATTTTTTGCCTCCAGAAGTTGGCAGGGGAGAGAGAAATACATTTCATCTAAGTATTGTATTATTTTTCTGTTGCTTGCAGTCAAATTTCATCCTAAACAGGACCCTAAACATAATAACCACTTAGTACATGATAAGTGTCACTTAAGTCATCACCTATGCATTTTGGAGAACCTCTCCCCATCCCATCCAACCCCCACAATATAACAGAACTTGCAGATGCACCTTTTGTGACGCTTACGTTTATTGAGTGTTAACGATATCCCTGGCAAGATTTTAAGTGCCTTACATGGAATATCTCATTTAAACTTCACAACAAACCCACAAGGTTGGTACTATTTTAAACTTTCATTTTATAGACAAGTATATTAATTTCTTAGGACTGCCATGACAAAACAACACAGACTGGCTACCTTAAACAACAGAAATGAATTTTCTCACAATTCTGAGGCTAGAAGTCCAAGATCAAGATGTTGACAGGGTTGGTTTCCTCTTAGGACTCTCTGTTTGGCTTACAGGTGGCTGCCCACTTGCTGCCTCTTCACATGGTCTTCCCTCTGTGCCTGCACATCCCTGGTGTCTGTGACTTAATTTCCTGATATTATAAGGGCACCAGTCAGATTGGATTAGGGCTTATTCTAATGGCCTCATTTTAATTGAATCATCTATGTAAAGGCCCTATCTCCAAATATAGTCATATTCAGAGGTACTATGGTTAGAGCTTCAACATATGAATTTTGGGGAACACAATTCAGCCCATAACAATGAGGAAACTGAATCAGAAGAGAAGTAATTTTCTCCAAAACTACACAGTGAAGAAGTAGCAGAAGTCTGGTTCCTGAGTCCAGGGAATGAAACATGGCACATTCCATGTTTCCATTCCATGTTATCATCTCTAATAAATTTAGCTTGACAATAAGCCCCCAGTTCCCAGAACTCCACACATTTAATGGTCTAAGTTGCAGTAAATCTATAAACACAGATTTGAGCTTTGCAGTGATAGCTTTATGTAATCACCCTTCTCCTTTGTCTTAACCCTGGTTGTCACCTGCTAATTGTCCTGGGAGCCTTTAACCCAGGTCACCACCAAGAGCCCTAGTGGCTTCATTCCTCCAGCTCCTGGGTAAATGCACCCCCTGGAGTCCTCTCCCTTCCCCACTAGCCAGTACCCTGAGCACAATGCTTTAGGAAGAGACCTAAACACATCTACAGACATCAAGGAGGAGCTACAAGCTTCTTCCACTCTTTCTAAATACGTCTCCATGTGGGTGACCCTAGAAACCTGCCATATTCCCAAACCCCGAGTCTCAAATCCTGAGTCATCGGTGGGAGGCAGAGAGTAACCCCAGCCCACGGGTCCTGGATGCTGCCCTATACCATTGCTTTCTCCCCCACTCTTGTGGTACTTCTGCAGGCACTTGGCTTCTATCCCACTGCCTGTGCCCACCACAGATCATTGTCCTGGCACCTCTTTGAGCACAAGCCTCCCTGGAATCTGTCACTTTCATTGTCCCAGTTTTCTCCTCTGCCATGTCCTGCTGATCCTAAAAATGGAGAACATAGCTGTTGACTTGGGTGATTAAAAGCCAAAGAGAGCTCTTTTTCCAGCTCAATCACAAATATAAGGTTAAAATAAAAATAGCTGCAACTAAGTACTTTATACGAATTAACTCAATGACTCTTCACAACAACCCTAAGTTATTTCTCCCCTTCTACAGATAAGGAAACTGTAGCACAGAGAGGTTAGGGAACTTGCCCAAGGCCACACAGCATGTACAAGGCAGAGCAAGGAGTTAAACCAATGTAGTCTGTCTACAGAACTCATGCTCTTAACCATTTCTCCAAGTATCACAATTTAATCTTTTTTTCTCCCAAACAGCATGCAGATGTGGACACATACACATACATTCCAAAGACTGGCCTTGGATGAGTCCAACAGGAACCCATGAACCTAATTTGTCAAAAAATTTGACAAATACAAGGTTGCATTGTCCATGTACCAGTACTTTCTATCCCATAACTGGCAAAGTAAGGGGTGCCCCCAAGGTCTCAGACCATTCCAGCCATTTTCACATGTATCATCTCATTTATCCTTGCAATATTATATTGAAGTAGGCACTATTATCTCCATTTTATTGTTAAGAAAACGGAGGCTCGGAGAGGTTGAGCAACTTGCTTTAGGTCATACAGCTAATAAAGGGTGGAGCCAAGATTTGGACACAACACTTCAACACTTTTGATATAATGAGGTGTGCCCAGGTGACAGGCTATGTGACCCCAGCACTCATCTCACTACATCACCACGCTGCCTTCCCACCCTGAATGCTGCTGGAATTCTGAACAGGGCTGCCAAGGAGGAATGACAGGAAGTGTGCAGAGTCAGCTTAAAGAAAATATGACACTTATATTAGATCTAAAGTCCACATTATTGTATTTATACAAGCATTCAAAAAAAATTTGAATTCTAAAATAAAACAGAGCTAATCTCTTGAATCCCAGCTACCACTGCACCTCTCACTTGCCAAAACCCATCCAGTGAAGAAACGCAACCTGAAACATCTCTACAGTATTTGTGCTTGAAGTCAAATCCATAAAACCTGCATTTACTAAAACCTTTTCTCTGAAAATCTATTAATAATGTACGGCCAGAACTTGCAGACAATGTGATCGTTGTTCTAGGGATTTGAAACCAAAATATTCCATTTTGTGGAGGTTTGATTTTTGCCCAGTGATGACATTTTTGATACAATTTTTAAGGAAGGCACATGTTCGTCCATTTGCTGATTCGCCCTGGCTCACAAAGCCAACAAAGACTTAAATCCAAATTGCTTTCGATCTTCCCAAGTACCTCATTTTTATCATAAAGGGACCTGCTACACAAACGATCTATCATTCAAGTAGGAATACTCATATGTTAGACGTAGTCAGTATAGTTCATGGTGCTAACCCCCTGCTAGCAGTTAAAGGAGCTGAGTTGTGGATAGGGACAGCTGCAGTGAGGTGGGGAATTCTGGAGGATTCCTTAATTTCTTTAAGAAACCCCAAATACAAGAATTCTAACCAACAAAACAAGTAAATTAGGAGTGATTTCCTGCTGTGTTCCAGCGGTGCTATGGGAGATACAGAGAACTTACATGTAGGAGTTATGGATTCGAAGCCAGATCCAGCTACTTATCAGCTATGAGACCCGGGACAAGTTACTTAACCGCTCTGAACCTCAGTCTCATCTTCTGGGCATATTCAGTACTTATGTCTTAGGCAGCTATGAGGTAACAGATTTCACAATACCTACTATATACCCGGCACAAAATGAATATTGAAAATCTTTTTCAATCTTTTAATCTGAAAGATTAAAATTTTCAGCATTAATTCTGAATTTGAATTTTAAATAATTTTCCACCTAAAAGGGCAAAATCTTAATTTATATGTATTTCTCTAGGAACGTATCAATTAAGCAAAATAAAAAGGGAAATCCTGAAAGTTTATAACAGATAGCAAGAATATCTGAAATCTTATTCTCACTTTCCCCTGCCACTGGGACAACTTGGAGTCAGCCAGCCATGTATGCTACTTCCTGCCAAAGACTTTTGGGCTGCGGGGTTTGTTCACTACGAAGTAAGCAGACCACCTGTTCCACTCCCTCACTGCGTATTGCCAAGAAGAGAATGTGTGTTGCCCGTGGCCATTGTTTAGTTCTGTTCCATTTAGTTCAATGATTATGGACAAGGCAATGCCCAAGGCACTGAAGATACAAACATGAAGGAGACATGATCCCTGCCATTGAGGGGCTCATAGCCTGGTGGGGAGACAGATGGATAAACAGATAATTTTGTGTGAGCTAGTCAACTCTGTGACTGGCATGTGAACATGGAGAATTATGGGCATGGGGGAATTAGGAACAACTTTCGGGAGGAGGTGATACCTGAGCTAAATCTGGAAGAACACATGCATCTATCTACCCACCCACCCTTCCACCCACCCACCCATCCATCCACCCACCCACCTATCCATCCACACACTCTTCCACCCACCCACCCATCCATCCACACATCCACCCATCCACACATCCACCCATCCATCCAAAGAACTTTCCACCCACCCACCCATCCATCCACCCACCCACCCATCCACACACCCTTCCACCCACCCACCCATCCATCCACTCACCCACCCATCCATACATACACCCACCCATCCATCTACACACCCATCCATCCATCCATCCACCCATCCATCCATCCACACACCCACCCATCCATCCACCCATCCATCCATCCACACATCCATCCATCCACACATCCACCCATCCATCCACCCACCCACCTGTCCATCCACCCACCCATCCATCCATCCACCCACACACCCACCCATCCATCCACACACACACCCACCCATCCATCTATCCATCCACCCATCTACCCATCCATCCACCCACCCATCTACCCATCCATCCACCCACCCATCCATCCACCCACCCACCCACCCATCCATCTATCCATCCACCCATCCATCCATCCATCCACCCATCTACCCATCCATCCACCCACCCATCCATCCATCCACCCACCCACCCATCCATCTATCCATCCTTCCACACAGCCATCCCTTTATTCAGCAAATATATGTTAAGTATTTACCCTGTGCCTGACATTGCTCTAAGCATTGTGGTTAGAGTGGTGAACAAGCAGATAAAGTCTCTGCTCTTATGGAAATTACATTCCACTGAAGGGAGACAGAAAATAAATGAGTGAATAATAAATATATAAATATAAATAGCTTCAGGTAGCAAGACAAATGCTAAGAAGAAAGTGGGGAGTGATGCTTCTGATCAGGACATGGAGCTGGAAGAGACTCTTTTAGATAATTTCCCCAGAGGAGGAAAAACTGAGTCAAGACCAGAATAACAGGATCGAAGACAAGCCATGCAAAAATCCAGAGTTTAGAGCACTAGGCAGAGGAAATGAGTAAAGGTTCTAAGGTAAGAACTAGCTTGGTCTAATCATAAACAAAACAAAGTTGAAAAAAACCATGCCAAAGCCAGTGTGGGGAGGGAGGGGATAGTCTGAGATAAGGTCAGATAGGAAGGTCTCTTTGCCTATGAGCCGTGGCATACAGTATCCTCAGTGCAATGGGAGGGTTCAGACCAGGAGAGGAGTGTGATCTGATTTCAGGCTTTTATGATTGCCCAGGAGTCAGCCAGCGGAAGTCCAGAAGCAGGCAGCTCCAGCCAGAGGAGGAGTATGCCCCCTCCCACGTGCGTACTTTCTCTGGTCAGTGTGGCCCCTCTTCTGCCTCTTCCTCCCCTCCTTCCCATCACACAGTGCTGTTGAGATGGTCATGAGGTCAGGGTCAGGGTACACAATCAGGGGCCTAACAGATGTCACTCCTGGGCAGCACTCTACGGATAATCCCTCCTACTTCTAGAAATGCTGGCTCAATTGCTAGACTCCTCATGTAGCAGCAGTGACGCCTCATATGTGTATGGTACTCTGACATTTTTGCAGGGTGTTCACTGTTATTATTTGATTTTACCCAGGGAGGTAAAAACATCAGACTTTTTTTTTTTTTTTTCCCCTGTACGCGGGCCTCTCACTGTTGTGGCCTCTCCCATTGCGGAGCACAGGCTACGGACGCGCAGGCTCAGCGGCCATGGCTCACGGGCCCAGCCGCTCCGCGGCATGTGGGATCCTCCCAGACCGGGGCACGAACCCGCGTCCCCTGCATCGGCAGGCGGACTCCCAACCACTGTGCCACCAGGGAAGCCCCAGGCATTTTTTTTCACACTCACGTGATAGATGAGGAAACTGACGCACAGTGAGGTGAATCAGTGCACACAAGGTCATATACCTAGTTTGGTGGCAGGGGCAGGATTCGAATTTGAGTCCCTGATTCACATTCTGTATTGCATCCACAGTGGTTCTCAATGGGGTGCTATTGAAGCTCAGTGGGAGGTGGGAGTGGAAGTGAGCAGTTCTTTATTATGCTAGACTGTCCCAGATATTACAGGACATTTTGAATTCCTGGCCCGGGCCAGTAGTATTCATGTGTAAAACCTTGTGACAACCAAAATGCCCCCCACATATTTCCATACATCCCCTGGGGAGGATTAGTAGTGCCCCTGGTGGGGAACAGTGAAGTTTAATCCTCTCCTGTATAGATGGGAAAATGAAGACACCAGAAGCAGAAGGCACTTAGCGGCTGCTCACACATTTGCTGCATATTATTTAAACAGCTGTCGTTAATACTCTCCTCCAGTCTTATCTGGTAAGCGCAAGGATGCTGACCCATGCACACCACTTATTTATTTAGTCATTTGACAGACAGTTCCTAATTACCTTGTAAGGAAGTGTTCTGTGCTCGAAGCTAAGGATGCAGTGTTGCAGAGGGACATGGTGCTTGTCTTCTCATCACGGGGAAAGCAGGGGTGGAACCCCAGAAGCTAATGAACAATTACAAGGCAAAGAGGTAAATGTCAGGATGCAGTCACCGAGGTGATGGAAGAAATCTAGACAAGGGCACCCAGCTTGGGAGGCACAGGAAAGGAGAGATTTTCCAACACCACAGCTGTCCAGAACCAGAGCGCTTTGGAATATAATAAGCTTGCCATTAATGAAGATGTTTAAAGAGAGACAGGATCATCAGATGGTTGAGAAAATGAAAAATGTTTAAGCAGCCTATGTAAGGTCAATGCCCTTTCCAGTCCTGCAGCCTGGGATGTCCAACATATCCACAGAAGACCATAAACAGAATGTAATCACATCTGAGTTCTGTAATGATAAGTGGCAACGAGGTAACGCCGTGTTAGACTAGGTTATAAAAAGAAAATAATGCTAGAAATAATCTGGTTTTCCCCCAAAGCTCTTTCTACAAATTACCGACTTAAAAAAAGGACCATTTCCATCTGTCCATTCACGTGGGGAGTGCTCAGGACAGGATTGAACATTGAGAGGGGGTTGGTAACCTCCAGCACTGACCAAAAGGGTGGGCTTCTAGGAGGGCAGGGCAAGAGAAAGGTCCTCTATGGAGGGATTTTTAATTGGGCACCAGGCACTTTTTTTCTCTCAGGTAGCTAGGAGAGCCAAGGAGAACTCCTTAGTGCCAATTTACTCTGGTCTGTGCTGATCTGGAAAGGTTGGCAGCCCAAACGTCAGCAGAGGACAGTTCCTGACAACTCTGTGACAAGGGAGAGAGTCTCGAGGGACCAGGGTGCCCAAGGACCACAAACGTTGTTCTGCCTTCTGGGAGGTGAAGTGTCAGCTTTCAGCAAATGTTCCCTCTGTGCAAAGACAGAAAATGGCATATAGAGAGCTGCTCTAACTGGGTTAAAAGTCATGTTTGTGCCACTCATGTCAAAAGGACAAGGCTTAGAAAAAGGAATCAGCCATTGGTCAGGGCGATGATTGTGGCTTGCAGATGGCTCAGATTTAAACTTCAAAGGATAAAGCTGTCAGCGTTCGCTTTTCTTGTTGCTTCTGTATTTTCGATTGGAAAATTTTTACTCAAAGCAGACATATGCCAGATACCTATGGGATAATTAAGGAGTAAAATAATGGCCATCGGACTTCAAAAAACAAATCTCTCTTCCCTGCCCATCATTCATCTTCTATTTACCCCCTGTACGCCTCTCCTCACTTCAACTATTCTCTCCAGTTTTGCTTTAACAAATTCTTTCACCAGTACCGAACTTTATTTATCATCAGCTTGCTTTTGACTGAGGGACGCATTGAGATGAATGGGCTGTTCTCTTTGAGGATTTAGATTAATTCCTTTTCCATGTTCGGTGTTCAACTTAGGATTCCAAACATATCCTGTGGTTGTCAAACTATCCACTGACCTCTGGTTCAAAAACCATCACATTTAGGAGGAATTTTTTTTCTTGAGAGACCCCCTATTTGCAAGAGTTGGTCTTTGAAACTCTGTCTTCCTGCTTTCACGTCGCCCCTCGCCTCCTGTTCTGGACTGCTAGGGTCTTCTGTTATCATGTCCTTTCTTAAGTTTTCTCCCTCTGTCTTCTTTTGTTTCCTTCTTTGTTTTCCCCAACTTCACCTGAACTCTACCTGATTTGGCTCAAAAATTTCTTTCTAGCAGGGCCTCTCCTTAGAACATATTAGATTCTGGGGTTCCCCGCACTTTCATGTCAAATATTGCCTTAGTTAACTTTTGCTTAGAAATACATGGTCCCTATTAAAAAAAAAAGTAACATTCAGTAAAATATCCCTATAGAAAATGTAACATACAAATAAAAAGGTAAAAATTACCTATAATTTAAAAATATTTTTCTATTATATAAGTTTCAGGTGTATAGCATTGTAGTTCTACTACCCCAGCATTATAATCTTGCTACCCTGAAATGAAAATTCTTAACATTTTGGTGTATTTTCTTCCAAATACATAGGTGTATATGTAATCTATGCAAAAAATATTTATTTCCCTTAACTTAAAAAAATTAGAAAAGAAAGAACACTCCAAGTTCACCGAAATCTAGAAGTTTTGTGGGTGCCTCCATAGAAAACAGGGCAGGGCCTTCAACCAACAGAGCGTGTGATGGCTCTTCAGCACTTGTGGAGAGTTTAGCTCGGTTTTCTCATCCTGACTGTGCATCAGACTCACCTGGGATGAGCGGAAAAAATACAGATGCCCGGGGCCCACCTGCAGAAGTTTTATTTCAATAAGTCGGGGGTGGAGGCTTAACATCTTATTTTTTCTTCTGAGATCTTTGTATGATTCTAATGTTAAGCCAGGGTTGAAGACAACTGGCAGCAAAAGATGACTGCAGGCTCTTACATCAGGATTAATGATCCCTGAAGACACCGTATCAACTGGAGGCTGTGGGAGCTGACAGGTCACCTCTCTGGTTGATGTGGGAACGTGTGGTGGGGATGAGAGGGCACCAGTACTCAGTCTTCTAGGGGCTAATTGGCTGGAAGACGCTGGCTTACCTTATGTTGTCACTTCACTTCCTCTTCATCCTCTTTTTGTTTTCCAACACTTGCCAAATACACAAGCTGCGCTCACTTGAGGGCCTTACCTGCCTTCTCTTTACCAGCTCCTGCTTCTTCCTCTACTCTGTTGACCCTCACTCCCACGATGATGACCAGTGATTTTCTGGATTGCTGGCTAATGCCTGTGGCCTCTTTTGTCATCTTCCTGAAAGATCACTGGCTCTGTCCTAGGGACCAATTTGTGCACTGACTGGATATGACTATAGAGAAATATCAATATATAAATAAGAGGATAGAAGGAGCAAAACCTTGATTAATCAGATTCTTCCATTTCCAGAACACTATGGGCTCTATTCAAATTGTAGGAGAGAAAGATAATCATAGGAAAATAATCTGATATCAGGAAACCAAGCAGTCAACCAGTTTCTAGGGTTTCTTAACCTGGAATCCACAGATAGACTTTAGAGGATCTATGAACCACTTGAAATTGAAGGTAAAATGGTGCATGTGTGTGTGCCCATGTGTGTGCATGTGTGTGTGTTTTTTTCTTTGGGGAGGGTCGGGATGTTTTCCAAATGGGTCCTAATTCAAGACAGCCTAAGAATCACTGTTCCAGGGTGTGTGTCTTGCTGTGTGGTTCCTGTATTCCAGCATCACTTCTTGTTTCTCTTTTTCACTGCCCCTCACATCAATCTGGTTTATGTCTTGTCTCCATCTATTCTCCATACTCACTTCCCTAGGCCAGGCCCTCTTCACCTTTCACCTGGAAATTGTGAAGTTTCCTGTCTAGACCCCTCCTTTTCTCCCTCCTTCCCACCCTTTTTTCTTGGCTCTTTCCTGTACCAAACATCTCTCCCTCATCCAATACATTCTTGTCACAGCCTAAAGATCCACTTATAAACTCCAAATCTGATCACAGTCACTCTCCAGCTTAAACTGGGGGTTGTTCTCAAAGTACCTACAGAATAAAAATCATGCATTCTGTTATGGTATTTAACGTCTCTCATACCCTTCATTAGGAGGTCCCAAGTAGCCTCCTAATGTTTTCCTCTATGACTCCACATCGTGACCCAAGCTTCTCCACCTCTGTGCCTCTGTATCTTCTACTCCCTCCACTTGGAATGACCTTTCCTTTACTTCATGTATCCATACTCTATCCAAACATAAAATGGCATCCCTGCCATGATGCTTTCCATAATCCCACTTGTTCTCACTCAGAACTCCAATTGAATTTTCCCTGTACTGGTCTTTCCACTTGCATCATCATGATTTATGTACATGCTTTAGTTTCCATTGAGGATAGGGCACACATATGATTTATCTCTGTATCCTCCATAGGCTTTAGTATAATACTTTTAGACTTAATTGGTACTTAATTGGTATAAATACTTATTTAATATTACTCTGTTTTATCCAGCTTGGCTTGCCACAGTGAAATACCACAGACTGGGTGGCTTCAACAACAGAAATCTGTATTCTCACATTTCTGGGGACTAGAAAACTGAGATCAAGGTATCAGAAAATTGAGTTTCTGGTGAGGCCTCTCTTCCTGGCTTATAGACAGCCACTTTCTTGCTATGTCCTTTTCTCTATGCTCAGGGAGAGAGAGCTCTGAGGTCTCTTCCTCTCCTTGAATGGGCACCAGCCCTATCGGATTAGGGCCCCACCCTTATGACCTCATTTAACCTTAATTGTGTCCCTAATAGCCCTGTCTCCAAATACAGTTACACGTGGGGGGTGGGGTTAGGGCTTCAACATATAAATTTTGGAGGGACACAATTCAGTCCATAAAATCCTCTTTGGCCTCCATTTGTATCTCTCTAAAGTATAGGTAGACAATCTCCAGGGTGCACGATAAGGATCCTGAGTCATGGCTTGTTTCTCAATCAACAAATGAGTCAGTGGTGTTTAACATACGCTCTTTACTAAAACAGGAAAAGAAAAATCACCTGAAATTTTAGTGTATTGTTTTTCAGACTTTAGTCATTTGCATATCACTGTCATAATTTTTGTCACAGTTTTAGAGCAAATGTACAATTGTTTACTTAAAAGCACCTTTAAATTGATTCATGCTTTCACTTAAATATTTAAAAAAATTATCTGTGAAATCATAGGTCTAATTATGTTTTTATGACATATATATTATGATTAAAATTATTTGTTCAAAATGTTCAGTACTGCACCCTCCAGAGCCCCACTCTGCTGGGAAAGATCTTATGTATTTCCAGCCCTGTTGAGGTCAGCCTTAGCCATGTGACTGGCTTTGCCTAGTGATATATGGTGCTCCCAAGCAGACAATTTACGATGCATTTTCTGAACTTGCATGATTCTTTCTTCCTGCCTCAAGACTCAGGATCTGTGCTTTAACCTGGTCCTGAAATAAAGAAAACATGAGGCATATCTGAAACCAGCTGACAACTTACATGTATGTGAGTGAGGAATAAATGTTTATTATTCTAAGTCACTGAGATTTTTCTTACAGGTCATTGGTTACCACATCCAAATTTCATCTAAGCTGACTAATCAAATGTCCATTTGTATGTTACCTAGAGTCATTTTACATAATAAGATTTTGGGAACCCGGGACTTCCCTGGTGGCACAGAGGTTAAGAATCCACCTGCCTGTAGGGCTTCCCTGGTGGCGCAGTGGTTGAGAGTCCGCCTGCTGATGCAGGGGACACGGGTTCGTGCCCCGGTCTGGGAAGATCCCACGTGCCGCGGAGCGGCTAGGCCCGTGAGCCATGGCCCGTGAGCCATGGCTGCTGAACCTGCGTGTCTGGAGCCTGTGCTCCGCAACGGGAGAGGCCACAACAGTGAGAGGCCCGCATACCGCAAAAAACAAAAAACAGAAGAAAACCTCAGTCTTTGGGGCTTCCCTGGTGGCGCAGTGGTTGAGAGTCCGCCTGCCGATGCAGGGGACACGGGTTCGTGCCCCGGTCCAGGAAGATCCCACATGCCGTGGAGTGGCTGGGCCCGTGAGCCTTGGCCGCTGAGCCTGTAGGTCCAGAGGCTGTGCTCTGCAATGGGAGAGGCCACAACAGAAGCCCATGTATCGCAAAAAAAAAAAAAAAAAAAAAAAGAATCCGCCTGCCAAGGCAGGGGACATGGGTTAGAGCCCTGGTCCAGGAAGATCCGACATGTCACGGAACAACAAAACCCACGAGCCACAACTACTGAGCCCACACACCTAGAGCCCATGCTCCACAAGAAGAGAAGCCACTGCAATGAGAAGTCTGTGCACCGCAACGAAGAGTAACCCCTGCTTGCCGCAACTAGAGAAAGCCCACGTGCAGCAACAAAGACCCAACACAGCCAAAAATAAGTAAATAAAAAATAAATTAATAAAAAAAAGATTTTGGGACTCTTACCCCTTTTGAGAAACATTTCTGAGTTTCTGAAAGCTTGAAAGAGGAGGCAACTGTAAGGTATCTCTGTGTTTTTCAAATGACTCAGTGATTTCATCTTATGGGGAAATTATTTGAAAGGAATTTTTACAACCTGTGAATAACCCACATCGACAAATCATGGACTACAGTTTTCCTGCCACCCTGGCCCTTGTCCTTGTAGCATCAATAGCTCAGGATGGTGCTTTGTCCATCACACTTTAAAAATAGCCTTTCGTCTCAAGAAGTGGTGATGGAGACTTGGCACTCAGATGATCTAAAGGCGTTTTTTGTCTCAAATACTCCAGTTTCTCCCACTGACACTTCAAAGACTTCAAAGGCAACTGGACTTTGGGGAGTGCTAGACCTTTGAAGTGGGCATGGAATGTGTGAGAATGCTTTTCAGAGCTGGGACAGGTGGATGGTTTTTAACAGAAGTGAACTGTGGATAAAATAAAAACACAAAGTGTAAAAGTATTTCTTATCTGTCTGTCCCATTACCTAACCTATGCAATCTTATTAAATACAAGTTTTCTGCTATGGTAGGAGAATGACAGTGAAGTAATTAATTAATATTCAGTTTTATAAAAAGTTGCTGCTATGTAAGAACAACAAAATGTTAAAGACTCTCAGTGTCACAAAATAATATATAATTAGGGGATATAGTGAAACCATGGGTCATTCAAAGGTACTTCTGAAGGCCCCTCTGGGCCACTGCTGAGAACAACAACTATCTTTTGGCTTCTGTTCCCCTCCATTCCTCTCCATTCTGTGGCCTCCAGATAATCATTATCTCCTTTTGCCAAATCAGGGGTCTTCCTTAGCTCTCTTCCTCTTTAACTCCTCGGCTGCCTGTGACAGTTAACCACCGCCCCAAAACTCCCTCTAACCCAGTCTTCTGTGAAAATCCACTTTCCTGATTCTCCTGTGAACTCCTAGCAAAGTTTTTGTTCATTTTACTAGCTCACTTCCTTCTTCTTATCTAAGTGGGAATGTTCCTCAAGGTCCTCGGACCCGGTTTTGCTTCAGTTCCGCTCTCGGCTTTGAGAAACTCATCCATCCCTACAATATCTTTTTTTTGTGCGTGTGTGGTACGCGGGCCTTTCACTGTTGTGGCCTCTCCCGTTGCGGAGCACAGGCTCTGGACGCGCAGGCTCAGCGGCCATGGCTCACGGGCCCAGCCGCTCCGCAGCATGTGGGATCTTCCCGGACCGGGGCACGAACCCGTGTCCCCTGCATCGGCAGGTGGACTCTCAACCACTGAGCCACCAGGGAAGTCCCCTACAATATCATTTTGAGGCTGATGCCTCCAGCCCTGACTAACCCTTTGCCCTCAGGTGATTGGCACCAACTCAGAGGGCATATCTACTGGAATGTCCTACCATCACTTCAAACTCAATATATACAAAACCTCAGCCATCATCAGTCCAGTGTAACCTGCTTTCTCACTATACATTACACTCCCATTTTCCTTGGAGTCATCTTTCATTCATCCTTCTTTTTCAGGACCTCTACCCAATCTATTTCCAAGTGAGTTATTTTTTCTTTAAAATGTTTCTTGGATCTTTTTAGTTTCTTCTCATTCAGACTTCCAAAATCCTAGTTCAGACTCTAGCAGCCTCACATCCTGCCATCACATATCACGTAAGATGCCCAACGTGGCAGATGCTTCTGGTTGCCTATTAAGTATCTCTTCTCCCCTCTTCCCTTATTAAAAGAGCTCCAGTTATCTGGGGTGTTGCAATATGCCCAGGTAAGTTATCTCCCCTGTTATCCATGCATCCAGTTCTGCTGATGAGCACTTCTACCAGGTGAGATTTCTGGCAGAGTTCTTGTTTTCCTGATAAAAGGTAATACCCAGATGGCATGTGCCTTTCCCCCCCACTTCCTACCTTCCTTTTTTTCCTGGATGGAATGTAGAAACAATGGCTGTGGTTAAGATACCATATTTTAAGTCAGCTAGGTCAGTTTCCAGCCCCGTCTCAGATACTTTCTTGTGTTGAGACCTTGGGAAACTTACCTAACCTCTTTAAGCCTCAATTTCATATCTGTAAAATGGGTACAACAATACTACTAGGTTGTGATGATTAAAAGTACTAATATGTTTATAAAGCATTGAATATAGTATATGCAGAGGACCTTGTTACTATCAGTGAGTGGTGGATAGTATTCCAGCTGTTTCCATTTTCTAAACTCCTATTATACTTAGAGTAATTATGTTACATATTTGCATTGTCTTATTTTGTCTCCTGGATTACCTGTCTCCTTGGAGACAAGGAGACTGTGATCAACTTGGGGTCACTGACCATTTTTTCTGCTTGTTTCATCGCCTTTCAATTGCCTTGTCCAGTTCTGGGTGTGGAGTAGGCTCTTAAAAACACTTAGGAATTTAATGACAGATTATATGATAAAGGTGCTGGAAATCAAATCTGAGGACAAACTAAGTATTTGCTGAGGTTAGGAAGACAAGAGAGGCTATAAAGATGATCATTTTGCATTGAAAACCATCTCCAAGGGGAAACCTGGATATAAACAGAGAGGATGCTGCAATGGAAGGCTTCTATTCTTCACTAGGTCCAGACTCAAGCTCTCTTCCCAGCCCCCGCCCCCACGCCCCACCCCAAATGCTATTTCAACTCTAAAGCACTGCAGAGTGATGCAGATTTTCCTGGAGAAAAACTTCCTAGTCATCCCCTTGAACATCTTAGTCTTTCTCCACCTGTCTCCACCTGTTTCTGGCTTTCTGCTTCTTCTCACATTTCTCTCCCCCAAAAGTCTCTGAAAAATCCCCATATAAAGACTGTCGTCTGCCATCCTTTGGAGCACTAGGTCTGCTCCCTGAGCTTGTACACTGCCCTCAGCAAACCGAAGTCCTGCTGGGGAGCCATCCCTGGAGCTAGCATGCTTGCAAAGGTTATTTATTTATTTATTTATTTATTTATTTATTTATTTATTTATATAATTTTTATTTATTTTTATTTTTTTCGGTACGTGGGCCTCTCACTGTTGTGGACTCTCCCGTTGCAGAGCACAGGCACTGGACATGCAGGCTCAGCGGCCATGGCTCACGGGCCTAGCCGCTCCGTGGCATGTGAGATCTTCCCGGACCATGGCACGAACCCATGTCCCGTGCATCGGCAGGCGGACTCTCAACCACTGCGCCACCAGGGAAGCCCGCAAAGGTTATTTATAGTCTTATTTCTGCCTTATGTGGCTTCATTCCTAGGAACCAGGGCAAACCCCACTTCCTTTACACCACTTCCACCTACCCTACTCTCACTCCATTTTCTACCTTTCTCACCTCCACTCTGCTCTTTTACATCCTTCTGCTTTTGTCTTCTCCCTTTGCCCTAATCACCAGTCTCCATTCTTTTTATTTCTCAAAGGCCTGGGCGAAGGTATTGAGACAGAGTACACCTGCCTTCAGCCAGGAACAGTGCAGAAGAAAAGGAGCTCCTTGACTCAGCTTGTTTCTAATGCCTCTCTCCTCAACAAGGAGGTGGCAGGAAACCGTTCCTTGTACAGGGCTGTCTTTTTGGCCTTGCCTTGGTCTTGGGAAGTCTTTATTTGGAGAGGGCTGGGGCTCTATAAATGAGAACACCCAGTTCTGAGTGGAGAGAACGTTTAACCCAGGATATTCTAACACCTTCATTACCCAAGGTAGATTGGGACCACAAACATGGAGATGAATGCATCCAACATGTTGTTAGGCTCCCTTGGGATACAGGATCTTATGGCTTAGCCTTATTTTCTTTTAATCAAAATGTGTATACACAGAAGACATTTATTCTGCCACGTGAGCCCCCTGGATTTGAAAATGGAAAACAATAAAGGCAACGCGATGGTGAGAGAAATTGGTGTGGTCATTTTCTCTGTCATTATATCTGATTTTGAAAAAGCCCTGAGTAGATGTCAGGCTCCTCCATCGCTCCGTCAGGGAGACCTGGGCTGCAGGTATTTTCCACGTGAGGATGAGGAACAGTGGCAGGGCAGGAACCGAGGGCCACTCACATCCTATGACTGAGACACAAGTCTGCAAGGAAATAAACATTCTAATGTAGTGTTTCTAGTACTCGTACCAAATTTTTCATGAAAAGAAAACCATCACGGACAATTTATAGATCATTTGGCTTCTTAATCTGATGTGTTCTGATGGCCCCTTTTCCTCCGCTAACTCACATCCAACACCACCAGCTATCGTCCCAGAGGCGGTGGTTGTCATATCGTGTATGCACGCGCCTGCGCACATCTATGCATATATGTAATCCTGAAGGTGTACGTTAAGCTCTTGTGATTCTCTGAGCTCCTTTCAATGATGGAGACTTCCTGCCGTCTCGTCCCCCTCCCCTCTTCTCATCCTGCTACCAAACTGCTATTTTGTGCCTCTGTTGCAACTGGGCCATGTTTTTGACTTTACCAAGAGGAAGCAAGAGGCCTTCAGTGGGAGAGCGAGAGGTTTCCAGTGCTCCCCAAATACAGATGCTCAGGAAATGGGGTACTCGTGTGGCTTGCGTATAGGGAACTTCTCAGCTACAATACCATGTCCTGTGTGGGAGGCCCAGCTCACTCTTCACTGTCTCCCAGACGGCTTGACTCCAAACGTCCCCGGGAATAATTCAACTTCTTATCTAAGGTACGGGCCAGCTTCCTTGAACCACCAACTGCTCGATTGCACAACAAATCGGTTATATAAGAGGATCTTAAGAAAGAATAAAATCATGAGCCCCCCATAACTGTCTCTCTCCAGGCATCAGCCCCAGACTCAAGAAAGGGGGCCCAGCTGGGGCAGTTGGTCCATTTGTAAACAGAAGCTGAAGAGCAGACCGTTGGTTTCTCTGAGTGGAGTTCAGGGGCTACACATCGTCCTCGTGTTTCCTCGACTCCGCCGCCCCTCCTCCACCTCCATCACCCCAAACGCAGGCCCTCATTATCCTGGATGAAAATAGAAGGCTCCTCATCATTTATTTATTTTTAGCACTTGCTCAAACTAATTGGTAGTCCTGCAACCCATACATAATACAGTGATGTGGAAGAAACTGACAGCTATTTAATGACAGATTACATCGCTGAGGACAGAGAACATGAGGCTTACTCTGCAGTGGGTCTTGTTTGACTCTCTGCTGTCGTCTGAGGGTTCATGTTTTCTGATACATTTAGTCTTCAAGGGTTATTAACTGAAAATTACACAGCCAGAGCTCAGCAAAGCCAGCTGAGCCCTCTTCCGGCTTCTTCGCTGGCCTTTGGTAGTGGGTTCCCCGGTTCTGAGCCTTTGAGAGAAGGAGGCCCAGTGTTGAGAGCTGGAAGGCTGTGTCTTTGACTCCTTTACCTGCCTTGACCCTGTGATGGAAAAGGTAGTAGTGAGGAGTCTGGGAAGAGCAGGAGTTCTGGAGTCAGACAAGGCTGTAAAGTCTCAACTTGGACATTCAAAATTTATGGGATTTTGGATCAGTGGCTTAAACTTTCAGAACCTCAGTTTCCTCATCTCTCAAAATGGGGAGAATAAGACTTACCCACCAATGCATTCGGAGGATTGATGTGGAAACACCAGTTATACTGCCTCATACGAGCTTAGATATTCAAAAACAGCTTCTTTCCTTCTTTGAATTTACAGCATCTGCAAGATTCCTTAGGGAGCTATGAATAAAACATGCCAAGCTTTACACTTCTATTTTGCTTTTTATTAGTGGGTCCATAATATAACATAGACAAGATATCAAGGTAACATACTGGACACCATTGAGAAGACTCTGGAATGCTATTACTGATTATACCTGAAAATGTGCTCAGAAGCTGTGCAATCAAGAAGGCCTTCTTGGGCTTCCCTGGTGGCACAGTGGTTGAGAGTCCACCTGCCGATGCAGGGGACACGGGTTCGTGCCCCGGTCCAGGAAGATCCCACATGCCGCGGAGCGGCTGGGCCCGTGAGCCATGTCTGCTGAGCCTGCGCGTCTGCAGCCTGTGCTCCACAATGGGAGAGGCCACAGCAGTGGGAAGTCCGCGTACCGCAAAAAAAAAAAAAAAAAAAAAAGGCCTTCTTTAGGACCCCTCCTACACTGCGGGTGGAAGTGAAAATTGGTACAGCCACTGTGGAAAAGGGTATGAGGTTTCCTTAAAAAACTGAAAATAGAGCTACCATATGATCCAGCAATCCCACTCCTGGGCATATATCCAGAAAAGATGAAAACTCTAATTTGAAAAGATACATGCACCCTAAAGTTCATAGCAGCACTGTTTACAATAGATAAGACATGGAAGCAACCTAAGTGTCCATGAACAGATGAAAGGATAAAGAAGATGTGGTATTTATACACAATGGAATATTACTCAGCAATAAAAAAATTATGAAATTATGCCATTTAGAGCAACATGGATGAACTTAGAGAATATCATACTAAGTGAGGTAAGTCAGACAGAGAAAGACAAATATTATATGATATCACTTATATGTGGAATCTAAAATATGACACAAATGAACTTATCTATGAAACAGAAACAGATTCACAGACATAGAAAACAAATTTATGGTTACCAAAGGGGAAAGGGAGGAGAGAGGGGAATAAATTAGGAGTATGAGAGTAACAGATACAAACTACTATACATAAAATAGATAAGCAACAAGGATTTACTGCATAACACAGGGAACTATATTCAATATCTTGTAATAACCTATAATGGAAAATAATCTGAATGTATATATATAACTGAATCACTTTGCTGTATACCTGAAACTAACACAATATTATAAATCAACTATACTTAAATAATAAAAAAAAGAGGGCCTCCTCTTGGATCCTAGGTTAAGTGTGTAACCTTGGAAAAATTATTTAATATCTCGAAGCCTTAATCTTCTCAGTCTCATTGGGATTCATGAGTAATAAATATAATAACAAATATAAAGCTACTAATTAAGTGCTGAAATAGAGCAGGTGCCCCCAAATGTTACTTTCTTCTCTTCATTAAGTATTAATCTTCTGGTTTTGAACTGGAATTAGATATTCATTTCTGTAACAAATGTTTACATGGCAGACATGGTCCTAATTGCTGGGCATCTTATATTCTAGCTTGGGAGAAAGAAGATAAATTGGCAGATGAAAGTTTATATAATTTTGTTTAAAAAATACAGGATTCCATTAGGCTCATGCTACAGAGCTACTTTTTTCACTCAACTATATTTCATTTCATGGAAAATTGTCTATGTCTGTATATAAAGAGATTTTCACCCTTTTTTTTTTTTTTTTTTTTTTTTTTTTTTTTTTTTTTTTTCCTTTTTGCGGTACGCGGGCCTCTCACTGCTGTGGCCTCTCCCGTTGCGGAGCACAGGCTCCGGACACACAGGCTCCGCGGCCATGGCTCGCGGGCCCAGCCGCTCCGCGGCATGTGGGATCTTCCGGGATCGGGGCACGAACCCGTGTCCCCTGCATCGGCAGGCGGACTCTCAACCACTGCGCCACCAGGGAAGCCCCAGATTTTCACCCTTTTATATAGCTGCATGTTATTCCAAAGTGTGTGTGTGTATACACATATACACCCCGGTTATTTAGCCATTACCTTATTAGTGGCCATTTGTGTTTTCTACCTTTTTTGCGGGGGAGGGAGTTGGAAAAATGATATCCTCATTCTTATATTATTATGTTCATGATAATTTTTATAGATTACATTCTTTTTTATATTCTTAATCTTTAAATTAAATATCATGGGCCCAAAATGTTATCAGATTTCATGATTTTAAAGGGTAATTTGTCTTTTTCAAGACAAATTAATTGCATTAATTTTTCTTGACTGATATTTGCCAACAGGTCACCAATGATGTCAGTTTTCAGGAAACATTTTGACAAGGTTTTGTCAAGTGAACTTTTCCCACTTTCCCATGTATTTCCTCTGGGTGGGAGGAGAGTACTGAGGTGAGTGCAGGTTGCAGAGGGAAGCAGATGGGGCTATGAATTTCTGGGCTGCTTCTTGATAGGTATGATCATGGACATGGGGTTTTTTTTGTTTGTTTTTTGTGGGGTTTTTTGCCTCTTCAGGTCTTACTTCTTTGAGGATAAAAATTCCTACCTACTTCTATTCTATTCACTACTATGTGTCATTCATTTGGCGACTCATTGGATGTATCAACTTCAAATCCCTGAACGTACCCAGAAGTGCTTTCAGAATCTGCTCAGAAGTTTCTCTCTCCCGGTCTCCTCCACTGTAACCTGTGTTCCCTCATGCAGCGGCCTTCCTGGAAGATTTATTCTCTTTCTTTTCTTTCTTTTTTTTTTTATTTTATTTATTTTTTTATTTTTTGCTTTATAACAAATTTAATCAGTTATACATATACATATGTTCCCATATCCCCTCCCTTTTACGTCTCCCTCCCACCCTCCCTATCCCACCCCTCCAGGCGGTCACAAAGCACCGAGCTGATCTCCCTGTGCTATGCGGCTGCTTCCCACTAGCTATCTACCTTACGTTTGGTAGTGTATATATGTCCATGCCGCTCTTTCACTTTGCCACAGCTTACCCTTCCCCCTCCCCATATCCTCAAGTCCATTCTCAAGTAGGTCTGTGTCTTTATTCCTGTCTTACCCTTATGTTCTTCATGACATTTTTTTCCCTTAAATTCCATATATATGTGTCAGCATACAGTATTTGTCTTTCTCTTTCTGACTTACTTCACTCTGTATGACAGACTCTAGGTCCATCCACCTCATTACAAAAAAAAAAAAACCCTTCATTTTCAGTTTTAAGTTCACAAAAAAATTGAGCAAAAAGTACAGAGGGTTCCCGTGCACATCCTGACCCACACATGCATGGCACCCCGACCCCTACCATTATCGGCATCCCCACCATAGTGGTACCTTTGTCACAACTGATGAGCCTACATGGACACATCACTGTCACCTTAAACCATAGTTTACATTAGGGTTCACTCGAGTGATGGTGAACATTCTATGGGTTTGGACAAACATATAAATGACATGTATATATCATTACAGTGTCATACAAAATAGTTTCACTGCCCTAAAAATCCTTTGTGTTCTGCCTATTCATCCCTCTCTTCCCCCAACCCCTGCCAACAATTGCTCTTTTTACTGTTTCCCTAGTTTTACCTTTTCCAGAATGTCATATAGTTGGAATTATATGGTACGTAGCCTTTTCCAGCTGGCTTCTTTTACTTATTAGAATGCATTAAGATTCCTCCCTGTCTTTTCTTGACTTGATAGCTCATTTCTTTTTAGTGCGAATAATATGCCATTGTCTGTGTGTATCATAGTTTATTTATCCATTCACCTGCCTAAACACATCTTGGTTGCTTCCAAATACTGGCAAATATGAATTAAGATGGAAAAAACATCTGTATGCAGGTTTTCAACTCATCTGGGTAAATACCAAGGAGCACAATTGCTGTGCCATATGGTAAATTTTGTAAGAAACTGCCAAACTGTCTTCCAAAGTGGCTGTACCACTTTGCACCTCCACCAGCAATGAATGAAAGTTCCTATTGCTCCACATCCTCGCTAGCATTTGGCTTTGTCATTGATTTGTATGTTGACCATTCTGATAGGTATTGTATTAATAGTAGTATCTCACTGTTGTCTTAATTTGCATTTCCCTCATGAGGTATAATGCTGAACTCTACTCTTAATTTTCTTATTCCATTTTATTGGTTTTTACTTTGGTTTAGTTACTGCATTGACATTCCACTGCAAAATAATAATATTTGCCTCACAGGGTCATTGTGAGGAAGCAAGGAAAGAATCTGATAATTTTAAAGACAAAGTCTCAGTTTACAGTCTTTATTTCTGTATCTTGCTCAAGTTTGATAAAGCCAGAGATAGAAGTCACATCAGTGGAAAATCAGTGACTGTGAATGAGGCTGAAGTTTCAGAGGATAATCGATCTCATATAGATAATTCCTTATGAGCACAGAGAAGGAAACAATTAACTTTGCTTGGGGAGTTGGACGAGACTTTATGGTGCCTGGAATATAGTATCCCCTCAATAACTATTTATTGAGCGAGAGGATGTTTGAGAAGGTGGATTCTGGTGCCAGACTGCTTAGAATTGAATCCCAGCTCCATCACTTTATCAGATGTGTGACTTTTGGCCAGTTACTTAACCTCTCTGTTTCTCCATTTGAAAAATGGGGCTAATAGCAGCCAAAAGCTGGAAACAGCCCAAATGCCCTCAATGGATGAATGGATAAACAAAAGTGGTATATCTACACAGTGGAACATTACTCAGCCATAAAAAGGAATGAAGTACTGATACATGTCACAACATGCGTGAACCTTGAAAACATTATGATAAGTGAAAGAAGCATGACACAAAAGGTCACATATTATAGGATTCTGTTTATATGGAATGCCTAGGATAGGTAAATCCATAGACAGAAAGCAGATTGGTGGTTCCCAGGGGCTAAGAGGAGGGAGTCATGGGGAGTGACTACTTAATGGGTACAGGGTTTTCTTTTGGGTTGTTGAAAATGTTTTGATGAAACAAGATAGAACTGGTGGATGTACAACATTGTGACTGTACTAAAAGCCAATGAATTGTACACTTTGCAGTGGTTAATTGTATCTTAATTGAACTTTACCTCAATAAAAATATTCACTGGATGTGTTAAATAGGAGATTTAGTGCAGCTGAGTAGTAAGTTACTGAGATGGAAAATAGATTTCATTAAATTACCCAGGATGTCATAGAGAGTCGAGATAGGCAAGACATGTTAAAATACACAGAGACAGAGTGAGGTGGTCCAGAGTTCCAGAAAGAGATAAAAGACAAAATGGGAAGAGGCATATCTGAAGGGAAAAAAAACAGAATTTTCCAGAAATATTTGTTGAAAGATTCCAAACCTCAGATCCAGGAAGCCCAAAAAGTCCCAAGAAGAATAAATAAAAGGAAATTCACACCTAGACACATTCTAGTAAAACTGTAGAATGCCTAAAGCCAAAAGAAGATCTTAAAGGCAGACAGAAAATAAAAATCACTTCCAAAGCGATGACAATTAGACAGCTGGCTAACTTCTCAACAGTAGTAATAAAAGACAAAAGACAGGAATAAATTATGCAGTGTGCTGAAAGAAAAAGTGCTATTAGTGTAGACTTTCAAAGAAAGCAAAAATATCTTTCAATAATGAAGGCAAAATACTATTTTTAGACAAACAAAAATTGAGAGTTTTACCACCAACAGATCTTTGACAAAGAAAATTCTAAAAGATTCACTTCAAGGAAAAAATGTCAGATATTAGTAAATATTGGGTAAATCTAAATATGATTTGATTGAATAAATCACTAAATCAATATGTACTTTATGGGATTAAATAAAAGGTATAACTAAAATACTTAATATGGTAGCTTTTAAATTGTGGAGAAAGTGATAAGTGTTACAGCGTTCTGAGGTCTTGTATTGACTGGGAGGAAGGTAAAGATATTGATTAAATATGTTAAAATATCTAGAGTAGCCACTAAAAGAAGACTGCCAGCTGTGCCTTATATCCATTGTCCCTTTCCTATGTAATAATGAAACTTTAATTTTTATCCGACCACATGACCATTTTTCAGCCTTTGAGGCTGCAGTGATTGAGGTATGGTGGATTGTGTTTTTATTCCTAAATATAGGGTGTCCCTCCTCGGGGGAGGATTATATTTCCCCACCCTCCTGACATCAGGTTTGTTCTCTTTTGGGAGGATTCTGTTTCCACACTCTGGGGATATCAGTCTTGGCCAGGTGATTTGTTTAGCCAATAAACTGTCAGTGGAAGTAAAATATGTTACTTTCTGAGCAGAAGTTTTCAAAACCATCCTGAAGTTCCATCATCTCTCTTTTCTTTGTGCTACACCCTTAGCAATGCTCCAGAAAGGGACTGCTCCTTCAGCCTGGGCCCAAGAACAAGGAGTCAAAG